>NW_028148749.1:0-1362000 GCF_965112155.1 Podarcis liolepis | reverse complement strand
CCCTCAAAAACTTAACCGGCAGAAAATATTTTTTTGAAAAAATCCCTAAGCCCCGGGGTCACAATTTCAGCAAAAATCTGACTTTTGGCAGTTCACTCAAAAATGGTGCCATTTGTTGCAAATGCTCACCTGAAAGCTTTGGCGATGGAAACAGAAGGCTTTTTATGACAGGACAAGAAATCAGCCCTCAAAAACTTAACCGGCAGAAAATATTTTTTTGAAAAAATCCCTAAGCCCCAGGGTCACAATTTCAGCAAAAATCTGACTTTTGGCAGTTCACTCAAAAATGGTGCCAACCGCTAGCAAATGCTCACCTGAAAGCTTTGGCGATGGAAACAGAAGGCTTTTTATCACAGGACAAGAAATCAGCCCTCAAAAACTTAACCGGCAGAAAATATTTTTTTGAAAAAATCCCTAAGCCCCGGGGTCACAATTTCAGCAAAAATCTGACTTTTGGCAGTTCACTCAAAAATGGTGCCAACCGCTTGCAAATGCTCACCTGAAAGCTTTGGCGATGGAAACAGAAGGCTTTTTATCACAGGACAAGAAATCAGCCCTCAAAAACTTAACCGGCAGAAAATATTTTTTTGAAAAAATCCCTAAGCCCCGGGGTCACAACTTCAGCAAAAATCTGACTTTTGGCAGTTCACTCAAAAATGGTGCCAACCGCTTGCAAATGCTCACCTGAAAGCTTTGGCGATGGAAACAGAAGGCTTTTTATCACAGGACAAGAAATCAGCCCTCAAAAACTTAACCGGCAGAAAATATTTTTTTGAAAAAATCCCTAAGCCCCGGGGTCACAATTTCAGCAAAAATCTGACTTTTGGCAGTTCACTCAAAAATGGTGCCATTTGTTGCAAATGCTCACCTGAAAGCTTTGGCGATGGAAACAGAAGGCTTTTTATGACAGGACAAGAAATCAGCCCTCAAAAACTTAACCGGCAGAAAATATTTTTTTGAAAAAATCCCTAAGCCCCAGGGTCACAATTTCAGCAAAAATCTGACTTTTGGCAGTTCACTCAAAAATGGTGCCAACCGCTAGCAAATGCTCACCTGAAAGCTTTGGCGATGGAAACAGAAGGCTTTTTATCACAGGACAAGAAATCAGCCCTCAAAAACTTAACCGGCAGAAAATATTTTTTTGAAAAAATCCCTAAGCCCCGGGGTCACAATTTCAGCAAAAATCTGACTTTTGGCAGTTCACTCAAAAATGGTGCCAACCGCTTGCAAATGCTCACCTGAAAGCTTTGGCGATGGAAACAGAAGGCTTTTTATCACAGGACAAGAAATCAGCCCTCAAAAACTTAACCGGCAGAAAATATTTTTTTGAAAAAATCCCTAAGCCCCGGGGTAACAACTTCAGCAAAAATCTGACTTTTGGCAGTTCACTCAAAAATGGTGCCAACCGCTTGCAAATGCTCACCTGAAAGCTTTGGCACGCGAAACAGAAGGCTTTTTATCACAGGACAAGAAATCAGCCCTCAAAAACTTAACCGGTAGAAAATATTTTTTTGAAAAAATCCCTAATCCCCGGGGTCACAATTTCAGAAAAAATCTGACTTTTGGCAATTCACTCAAAAATGGTGCCAAAAGCTTGAAAATGCTCCCCTGAAAGGTTTGGCACTCGAAACAGAAGGCTTTTTATCACAGGACAAGAAATCAGCCCTCAAAAACTTAACCGGTAGAAAATATTTTTTTGAAAAAATCCCTAAGCCCCGGGGTCACAATTTCAGCAAAAATCTGACTTTTGGCAGTTCACTCAAAAATGGTGCCAACCGCTTGCAAATGCTCACCTGAAAGCTTTGGCGATGGAAACAGAAAGCTTTTTATCACAGGACAAGAAATCAGCCCTCAAAAACTTAACCGGCAGAAAATATTTTTTTGAAAAAATCCCTAAGCCCCGGGGTCACAATTTCAGCAAAAATCTGACTTTTGGCAGTTCACTCAAAAATGGTGCCAACCGCTTGCAAATGCTCACCTGAAAGCTTTGGCGATGGAAACAGAAGGCTTTTTATGACAGGACAAGAAATCAGCCCTCAAAAACTTAACCGGCAGAAAATATTTTTTTGAAAAAATCCCTAAGCCCCAGGGTCACAATTTCAGCAAAAATCTGACTTTTGGCAGTTCACTCAAAAATGGTGCCAACCGCTAGCAAATGCTCACCTGAAAGCTTTGGCGATGGAAACAGAAGGCTTTTTATCACAGGACAAGAAATCAGCCCTCAAAAACTTAACCGGCAGAAAATATTTTTTTGAAAAAATCCCTAAGCCCCGGGGTCACAATTTCAGCAAAAATCTGACTTTTGGCAGTTCACTCAAAAATGGTGCCAACCGCTTGCAAATGCTCACCTGAAAGCTTTGGCACGCGAAACAGAAGGCTTTTTATCACAGGACAAGAAATCAGCCCTCAAAAACTTAACCGGTAGAAAATATTTTTTTGAAAAAATCCCTAATCCCCGGGGTCACAATTTCAGAAAAAATCTGACTTTTGGCAATTCACTCAAAAATGGTGCCAAAAGCTTGAAAATGCTCCCGTGAAAGGTTTGGCACGCGAAACAGAAGGCTTTTTATCACAGGACAAGAAATCAGCCCTCAAAAACTTAACCGGCAGAAAATATTTTTTTGAAAAAATCCCTAAGCCCCGGGGTCACAATTTCAGAAAAAATCTGACTTTTGGCAGTTCACTCAAAAATGGTGCCAAAAGCTTCAAAATGCTCCCCTGAAATGTTTGGCACTCGAAACAGAAGGCTTTTTATCAAAGGACAAGAAATCAGCCCTCAAAAACTTAACCGGCAGAAAATATTTTTTTGAAAAAATCCCTAAGCCCCGGGGTCACAATTTCAGCAAAAATCTGACTTTTGGCAGTTCACTCAAAAATGGTGCCAACCGCTTGCAAATGCTCACCTGAAAGCTTTGGCGATGGAAACAGAAGGCTTTTTATCACAGGACAAGAAATCAGCCCTCAAAAACTTAACCGGCAGAAAATATTTTTTTGAAAAAATCCCTAAGCCCTGGGGTCACAATTTCAGCCAAAATCTGACTTTTGGCAGTTCACTCAAAAATGGTGCCAACCGCTTGCAAATGCTCACCTGAAAGCTTTGGCATTCGAAACAGAAGGCTTTTTATCACAGGACAAGAAATCAGCCCTCAAAAACTTAACCGGCAGAAAATATTTTTTTGAAAAAATCCCTAAGCCCCGGGGTCACAATTTCAGCAAAAATCTGACTTTTGGCAGTTCACTCAAAAATGGTGCCAAAAGCTTGAAAATGCTCACCTGAAAGCTTTGGCGATGGAAACAGAAGGCTTTTTATCACAGGACAAATAATCAGCCCTCAAAAACTTAACCGGCAGAAAATATTTTTTTGAAAAAATCCCTAAGCCCCGGGGTCACAATTTCAGAAAAAATCTGACTTTTGGCAGTTCACTCAAAAATGGTGCCAACCGCTTGCAAATGCTCACCTGAAAGGTTTGGCACTCGAAACAGAAGGCTTTTTATCACAGGACAAGAAATCAGCCCTCAAAAACTTAACCGGCAGAAAATATTTTTTTGAAAAAATCCCAAACCCCCGGGTCACAATTTCAGCAAAAATCTGACTTTTGGCAGTTCACTCAAAAATGGTGCCAACCGCTTGCAAATGCTCACCTGAAAGCTTTGGCGATGGAAACAGAAGGCTTTTTATCACAGGACAAGAAATCAGCCCTCAAAAACTTAACCGGCAGAAAATATTTTTTTGAAAAAATACCAGCAAAAATCTGACTTTTGGCAGTTCACTCAAAAATGGTGCCAACCGCTTGCAAATGCTCACCTGAAAGCTTTGGCGATGGAAACAGAAGGCTTTTTATCACAGGACAAGAAATCAGCCCTCAAAAACTTAACCGGCAGAAAATATTTTTTTGAAAAAATCCCTAAGCCCCGGGGTCACAATTTCAGCAAAAATCTGACTTTTGGCAGTTCACTCAAAAATGGTGCCAACCGCTAGCAAATGCTCACCTGAAAGCTTTGGCGATGGAAACAGAAGGCTTTTTATCACAGGACAAGAAATCAGCCCTCAAAAACTTAACCGGCAGAAAATATTTTTTTGAAAAAATCCCTAAGCCCCGGGGTCACAATTTCAGCAAAAATCTGACTTTTGGCAGTTCACTCAAAAATGGTGCCAACCGCTAGCAAATGCTCACCTGAAAGCTTTGGCGATGGAAACAGAAGGCTTTTTATCACAGGACAAGAAATCAGCCCTCAAAAACTTAACCGGCAGAAAATATTTTTTTGAAAAAATCCCTAAGCCCCGGGGTCACAATTTCAGCAAAAATCTGACTTTTGGCAGTTCACTCAAAAATGGTGCCAACCGCTTGCAAATGCTCACCTGAAAGCTTTGGCACGCGAAACAGAAGGCTTTTTATCACAGGACAAGAAATCAGCCCTCAAAAACTTAACCGGTAGAAAATATTTTTTTGAAAAAATCCCTAATCCCCGGGGTCACAATTTCAGAAAAAATCTGACTTTTGGCAATTCACTCAAAAATGGTGCCAAAAGCTTGAAAATGCTCCCGTGAAAGGTTTGGCACGCGAAACAGAAGGCTTTTTATCACAGGACAAGAAATCAGCCCTCAAAAACTTAACCGGCAGAAAATATTTTTTTGAAAAAATCCCTAAGCCCCGGGGTCACAATTTCAGAAAAAATCTGACTTTTGGCAGTTCACTCAAAAATGGTGCCAAAAGCTTCAAAATGCTCCCCTGAAATGTTTGGCACTCGAAACAGAAGGCTTTTTATCAAAGGACAAGAAATCAGCCCTCAAAAACTTAACCGGCAGAAAATATTTTTTTGAAAAAATCCCTAAGTCCCGGGGTCACAATTTCAGCAAAAATCTGACTTTTGGCAGTTCACTCAAAAATGGTGCCAACCGCTTGCAAATGCTCACCTGAAAGCTTTGGCGATGGAAACAGAAGGCTTTTTATCACAGGACAAGAAATCAGCCCTCAAAAACTTAACCGGCAGAAAATATTTTTTTGAAAAAATCCCTAAGCCCTGGGGTCACAATTTCAGCCAAAATCTGACTTTTGGCAGTTCACTCAAAAATGGTGCCAACCGCTTGCAAATGCTCACCTGAAAGCTTTGGCATTCGAAACAGAAGGCTTTTTATCACAGGACAAGAAATCAGCCCTCAAAAACTTAACCGGCAGAAAATATTTTTTTGAAAAAATCCCTAAGCCCCGGGGTCACAATTTCAGCAAAAATCTGACTTTTGGCAGTTCACTCAAAAATGGTGCCAAAAGCTTGAAAATGCTCACCTGAAAGCTTTGGCGATGGAAACAGAAGGCTTTTTATCACAGGACAAATAATCAGCCCTCAAAAACTTAACCGGCAGAAAATATTTTTTTGAAAAAATCCCTAAGCCCCGGGGTCACAATTTCAGAAAAAATCTGACTTTTGGCAGTTCACTCAAAAATGGTGCCAACCGCTTGCAAATGCTCACCTGAAAGGTTTGGCACTCGAAACAGAAGGCTTTTTATCACAGGACAAGAAATCAGCCCTCAAAAACTTAACCGGCAGAAAATATTTTTTTGAAAAAATCCCAAACCCCCGGGTCACAATTTCAGCAAAAATCTGACTTTTGGCAGTTCACTCAAAAATGGTGCCAACCGCTTGCAAATGCTCACCTGAAAGCTTTGGCGATGGAAACAGAAGGCTTTTTATCACAGGACAAGAAATCAGCCCTCAAAAACTTAACCGGCAGAAAATATTTTTTTGAAAAAATACCAGCAAAAATCTGACTTTTGGCAGTTCACTCAAAAATGGTGCCAACCGCTTGCAAATGCTCACCTGAAAGCTTTGGCGATGGAAACAGAAGGCTTTTTATCACAGGACAAGAAATCAGCCCTCAAAAACTTAACCGGCAGAAAATATTTTTTTGAAAAAATCCCTAAGCCCCGGGGTCACAATTTCAGCAAAAATCTGACTTTTGGCAGTTCACTCAAAAATGGTGCCAACCGCTTGCAAATGCTCACCTGAAAGCTTTGGCGATGGAAACAGAAGGCTTTTTATCACAGGACAAGAAATCAGCCCTCAAAAACTTAACCGGCAGAAAATATTTTTTTGAAAAAATGCCTAAGCCCCGGGGTCACAATTTCAGCAAAAATCTGACTTTTGGCAGTTCACTCAAAAATGGTGCCAACCGCTTGCAAATGCTCCGCTGAAAGGTTTGGCACGCGAAACAGAAGGCTTTTTATCACAGGACAAATAATCAGCCCTCAAAAACTTAACCGGCAGAAAATATTTTTTTGAAAAAATCCCTAAGCCCCGGGGTCACAATTTCAGAAAAAATCTGACTTTTGGCAGTTCACTCAAAAATGGTGCCAAAAGCTTGAAAATGCTCCCCTGAAAGGTTTGGCACTCGAAACAGAAGGCTTTTTATCACAGGACAAGAAATCAGCCCTCAAAAACTTAACCGGCAGAAAATATTTTTTTGAAAAAATCCCTAAGCCCCGGGGTCACAATTTCAGCAAAAATCTGACTTTTGGCAGTTCACTCAAAAATGGTGCCAACCGCTTGCAAATGCTCACCTGAAAGCTTTGGCGATGGAAACAGAAGGCTTTTTATCACAGGACAAGAAATCAGCCCTCAAAAACTTAACCGGCAGAAAATATTTTTTTGAAAAAATGCCTAAGCCCCGGGGTCACAATTTCAGCAAAAATCTGACTTTTGGCAGTTCACTCAAAAATGGTGCCAACCGCTTGCAAATGCTCCGCTGAAAGGTTTGGCACGCGAAACAGAAGGCTTTTTATCACAGGACAAGAAATCAGCCCTCAAAAACTTAACCGGCAGAAAATATTTTTTTGAAAAAATCCCTAAGCCCCGGGGTCACAATTTCAGCAAAAATCTGACTTTTGGCAGTTCACTCAAAAATGGTGCCAAAAGCTTGAAAATGCTCCCCTGAAAGGTTTGGCGATGGAAACAGAAGGCTTTTTATCACAGGACAAGAAATCAGCCCTCAAATACTTAACCGGCAGAAAATATTTTTTTGAAAAAATGCCTAAGCCCCGGGGTCACAATTTCAGCAAAAATCTGACTTTTGGCAGTTCACTCAAAAATGGTGCCAACCGCTTGCAAATGCTCCCCTGAAAGGTTTGGCACGCGAAACAGAAGGCTTTTTATCACAGGACAAGAAATCAGCCCTCAAAAACTTAACCGGCAGAAAATATTTTTTGGAAAAAATCCCTAAGCCCCGGGGTCACAATTTCAGCAAAAATCTGACTTTTGGCAGTTCACTCAAAAATGGTGCCAAAAGCTTGAAAATGCTCCCCTGAAAGGTTTGGCGATGGAAACAGAAGGCTTTTTATCACAGGACAAGAAATCAGCCCTCAAAAACTTAACCGGCAGAAAATATTTTTTTGAAAAAATCCCTAAGCCCCGGGGTCACAATTTCAGCAAAAATCTGACTTTTGGCAGTTCCCTCAAAAATGTTGCCAAAAGCTTGAAAATGGTCACCTGAAAGCTTTGGCGATGGAAAGAGAAGGCTTTTTATCACAGGACAAGAAATCAGCCCTCAAAAACTTAACCGGCAGAAAATATTTTTTTTAAAAAAAATCCCTAAGCCCAGGGGTCACAATTTCAGCAAAAATCTGACTTTTGGCAGTTCACTCAAAAATGGTGCTAACCGCTTGCAAATGCTCACCTGAAAGCTTTGGCATGCGAAACAGAAGGCTTTTTATCACAGGACAAGAAATCAGCCCTCAAAAACTTAACCGGCAGAAAATATTTTTTTGAAAAAATCCCTAAGCCCTGGGGTCACAATTTCAGCCAAAATCTGACTTTTGGCAGTTCACTCAAAAATGGTGCCAACCGCTTGCAAATGCTCACCTGAAAGCTTTGGCGATGGAAACAGAAGGCTTTTTATCACAGGACAAGAAATCAGCCCTCAAAAACTTAACCGGCAGAAAATATTTTTTTGAAAAAATCCCTAAGCCCCGGGGTCACAATTTCAGCAAAAATCTGACTTTTGGCAGTTCACTCAAAAATGGTGCCAACCGCTTGCAAATGCTCACCTGAAAGCTTTGGCGATGGAAACAGAAGGCTTTTTATCACAGGACAAGAAATCAGCCCTCAAAAACTTAACCGGCAGAAAATATTTTTTTGAAAAAATGCCTAAGCCCCGGGGTCACAATTTCAGCAAAAATCTGACTTTTGGCAGTTCACTCAAAAATGGTGCCAACCGCTTGCAAATGCTCCGCTGAAAGGTTTGGCACGCGAAACAGAAGGCTTTTTATCACAGGACAAGAAATCAGCCCTCAAAAACTTAACCGGCAGAAAATATTTTTTGGAAAAAATCCCTAAGCCCCGGGGTCACAATTTCAGCAAAAATCTGACTTTTGGCAGTTCACTCAAAAATGGTGCCAAAAGCTTGAAAATGCTCCCCTGAAAGGTTTGGCGATGGAAACAGAAGGCTTTTTATCACAGGACAAGAAATCAGCCCTCAAAAACTTAACCGGCAGAAAATATTTTTTGGAAAAAATCCCTAAGCCCCGGGGTCACAATTTCAGCAAAAATCTGACTTTTGGCAGTTCACTCAAAAATGGTGCCAACCGCTTGCAAATGCTCCCGTGAAAGGTTTGGCACGCGAAACAGAAGGCTTTTTATCACAGGACAAGAAATCAGCCCTCAAAAACTTAACCGGCAGAAAATATTTTTTGGAAAAAATCCCTAAGCCCCGGGGTCACAATTTCAGCAAAAATCTGACTTTTGGCAGTTCACTCAAAAATGGTGCTAACCGCTCACCTGAAAGCTTTGGCACGAGAAACAGAAGGCTTTTTATCACAGGACAAGAAATCAGCCCTCAAACACTTAACCGGCAGAAAATATTTTTTTTTAAAAAAATCCCTAAGCCCAGGGGTCACAATTTCAGCAAAAATCTGACTTTTGGCAGTTCACTCAAAAATGGTGCTAACCGCTTGCAAATGCTCACCTGAAAGTTTTGGCACGCGAAACAGAAGGCTTTTTATCACAGGACAAGAAATCAGCCCTCAAAAACTTAACCGGCAGAAAATATTTTTTTGAAAAAATCCCTAAGCCCCGGGGTCACAATTTCAGAAAAAATCTGACTTTTGGCAGTTCACTCAAAAATGGTGCCAAAAGCGTGAAAATGCTCCCCTGAAAGGTTTGGCACTCGAAACAGAAGGCTTTTTATCACAGGACAAGAAATCAGCCCTCAAAAACGTAACCGGCAGAAAATATTTTTTTGAAAAAATCCCTAAGCCCCGGGGTCACTATTTCAGCAAAAATCTGACTTTTGGCAGTTCACTCAAAAATGGTGCCAACCGCTTGCAAATGCTCACCTGAAAGCTTTGGCGATGGAAACAGAAGGCTTTTTATCACAGGACAAGAAATCAGCCCTCAAAAACTTAACCGGCAGAAAATATTTTTTTGAAAAAATCCCTAAGCCCCGGGGTCACAATTTCAGCAAAAATCTGACTTTTGGCAGTTCACTCAAAAATGGTGCCAACCGCTTGCAAATGCTCCCCTGAAAGGTTTGGCGATGGAAACAGAAGGCTTTTTATCACAGGACAAGAAATCAGCCCTCAAAAACTTAACCGGCAGAAAATATTTTTTTGAAAAAATCTGACTTTTGGCAGTTCACTCAAAAATGGTGCCAACCGCTTGCAAATGCTCACCTGAAAGCTTTGGCGATGGAAACACAAGGCTTTTTATCACAGGACAAGAAATCAGCCCTCAAAAACTTAACCGGCAGAAAATATTTTTTTGAAAAAATCCCTAAGCCCCGGGGTCACAATTTCAGCAAAAATCTGACTTTTGGCAGTTCACTCAAAAATGGTGCCAACCGGATGCAAATGCTCACCTGAAAGCTTTGGCGATGGAAACAGAAGGCTTTTTATCACAGGACAAGAAATCAGCCCTCAAAAACTTAACCGGCAGAAAAGATTTTTTTGAAAAAATCCCTAAGCCCCAGGGTCACAATTTCAGCAAAAATCTGACTTTTGGCAGTTCACTCAAAAATGGTGCCAACCGCTAGCAAATGCTCACCTGAAAGCTTTGGCGATGGAAACAGAAGGCTTTTTATCACAGGACAAGAAATCAGCCCTCAAAAACTTAACCGGCAGAAAATATTTTTTTGAAAAAATCCCTAAGCCCCGGGGTCACAATTTCAGCAAAAATCTGACTTTTGGCAGTTCACTCAAAAATGGTGCCAACCGCTTGCAAATGCTCACCTGAAAGCTTTGGCGATGGAAACAGAAGGCTTTTTATCACAGGACAAGAAATCAGCCCTCAAAAACTTAACCGGCAGAAAATATTTTTTTGAAAAAATCCCTAAGCCCCGGGGTCACAACTTCAGCAAAAATCTGACTTTTGGCAGTTCCCTCAAAAATGGTGCCAACCGGTTGCAAATGCTCCCCTGAAAGGTTTGGCACTTGAAACAGAAGGCTTTTTATCACAGGACAAGAAATCAGCCCTCAAAAACTTAACCGGCAGAAAATATTTTTTTGAAAAAATCCCTAAGCCACAATTTCAGCAAAAATCTGACGTTCACTCAAAAATGGTGCCAACCGCTTGCAAATGCTCACCTGAAAACTTAGGCGATGGAAACAGAAGGCTTTTTATCACAGGACAAGAAATCAGCCCTCAAAAACTTAACCGGCAGAAAATATTTTTTTGAAAAAATCCCTAAGCCCTGGGGTCACAATTTCAGCAAAAATCTGACTTTTGGCAGTTCACTCAAAAATGGTGCCAACCGCTTGCAAATGCTCACCTGAAAGCTTAGGCGATGGAAACAGAAGGCTTTTTATCACAGGACAAGAAATCAGCCCTCAAAAACTTAACCTGCAGAAAATATTTTTTTGAAAAAATCCCTAAGCCCCGGGGTCACAATTTCAGCAAAAATCTGACTTTTGGCAATTCACTCAAAAATGGTGCCAAAAGCTTGAAAATGCTCCCCTGAAAGGTTTGGCACTCGAAACAGAAGGCTTTTTATCACAGGACAAGAAATCAGCCCTCAAAAACTTAACCGGCAGAAAATATTTTTTTGAAAAAATCCCTAAGCCCCGGGGTCACAATTTCAGCAAAAATCTGACTTTTGGCAGTTCACTGAAAAATGGTGCCAACCGCTTGCAAATGCTCACCTGAAAGCTTTGGCGATGGAAACAGAAGGCTTTTTATCACAGGACAAGAAATCAGCCCTCAAAAACTTAACCGGCAGAAAATATTTTTTTGAAAAAATCCCTAAGCCCCGGGGTCACAATTTCAGCAAAAATCTGACTTTTGGCAGTTCACTCAAAAATGGTGCCAACCGGTTGCAAATGCTCACCTGAAAGCTTTGGCGATGGAAACAGAAGGCTTTTTATCACAGGACAAGAAATCAGCCCTCAGAAACTTAACCGGCAGAAAATATTTTTTTGAAAAAATCCCTAAGCCCCGGGGTCACAATTTCAGCAAAAATCTGACTTTTGGCAGTTCACTCAAAAATGGTGCCAACCGCTTGCAAATGCTCACCTGAAAGCTTTGGCGATGGAAACAGAAGGCTTTTTATCACAGGACAAGAAATCAGCCCTCAAAAACTTAACCGGCAGAAAATATTTTTTTGAAAAAATCCCTAAGCCCCGGGGTCACAATTTCAGAAAAAATCTGACTTTCGGAAATTCACTCAGAAATGGTGCCAAACGGTTGCAAATGCTCCCGTGTGAGGTTTTTCGGTTGAAACAGACATCTTTTTATCACAGGAAAAGTAATCAGCCCTCAAAAACTTAACCGGCAGAAAATATTTTTTTGAAAAAATCCCTAAGCCCCGGGGTCACAATTTCATCAAAAATCTGACTTTCGGCAATTCACTCAGAAATGGTGCCAAACGGTTGCAATTGCTCCACTGAGAGTTTTGGCAGTCGAAACAGAAGGCTTTTTATCACAGGAAAAGAAATCAGCCTTCGACAACTTCACCGGCAGAAAATGATTTTTTTCATAGAACGTCTGACTTTCTCAATTCACTCAAAAATGGTGCCAAATGGTTGCAAATACTCCCCTGAAAGGTTTTTCGGTGGAAACAGAAGTCTTTTTATCACAGGAAAAGGAATCAGACCTCAACAACTTAACCGGCAGAAAAAGATTTTTTTGAAAAAATCCCTAAGCCCCAAGGTCACAATTTCAGCAAAAATCTGACTTATGGCAATTCACTCAAAAATGGTGCCAAAAGCTTGAAAATGCTCCCCTGAAAGCTTTGGCGATGGAAACAGAAGGCCATTTATCACAGGACAAGAAATCAGCCCTCAAAAACTTAACCGGCAGAAAATATTTTTTTGAAAAAATCCCTAAGCCCCGGGGTCACAATTTCAGCAAAAATCTGACTTTTGGCAGTTCACTCAAAAATGGTGCCAACCGGTTGCAAATGCTCACCTGAAAGCTTTGGCGATGGAAACAGAAGGCTTTTTATCACAGGACAAGAAATCAGCCCTCAGAAACTTAACCGGCAGAAAATATTTTTTTGAAAAAATCCCTAAGCCCCGGGGTCACAATTTCAGCAAAAATCTGACTTTTGGCAGTTCACTCAAAAATGGTGCCAACCGCTTGCAAATGCTCACCTGAAAGCTTTGGCGATGGAAACAGAAGGCTTTTTATCACAGGACAAGAAATCAGCCCTCAAAAACTTAACCGGCAGAAAATATTTTTTTGAAAAAATCCCTAAGCCCCGGGGTCACAATTTCAGAAAAAATCTGACTTTCGGAAATTCACTCAGAAATGGTGCCAAACGGTTGCAAATGCTCCCGTGTGAGGTTTTTCGGTTGAAACAGACATCTTTTTATCACAGGAAAAGTAATCAGCCCTCAAAAACTTAACCGGCAGAAAATGATTTTTTTGACAAAAAATCCCTAAGCCCCGGGGTCACAATTTCATCAAAAATCTGACTTTCGGCAATTCACTCAGAAATGGTGCCAAACGGTTGCAATTGCTCCACTGAGAGTTTTGGCAGTCGAAACAGAAGGCTTTTTATCACAGGAAAAGAAATCAGCCTTCGACAACTTCACCGGCAGAAAATGATTTTTTTCATAGAACGTCTGACTTTCGGCAATTCACTCAAAAATGGTGCCAAATGGTTGCAAATACTCCCCTGAAAGGTTTTTCGGTGGAAACAGAAGTCTTTTTATCACAGGAAAAGGAATCAGACCTCAACAACTTAACCGGCAGAAAAAGATTTTTTTGAAAAAATCCCTAAGCCCCAAGGTCACAATTTCAGCAAAAATCTGACTTATGGCAATTCACTCAAAAATGGTGCCAAAAGCTTGAAAAAACTCCCCTGAAAGCTTTGGCGATGGAAACAGAAGGCCATTTATCACAGGACAAGAAATCAGCCCTCAAAAACTTAACCGGCAGAAAATATTTTTTTGAAAAAATCCCTAAAGCCCCGGGGTCACAATTTCAGCAAAAATCTGACTTTTGGCAATTCACTGAAAAATGGTGCCAACCGCTTGCAAATGCTCACCTGAAAGCTTTGGCAATGGAAACAGAAGGCTTTTTATCACAGGACAAGAAATCAGCCCTCAAAAACTTAACCGGCAGAAAATATTTTTTTGAAAAAATCCCTAAGCCCCGGGGTCACAATTTCAGCAAAAATCTGACTTTTGGCAGTTCACTCAAAAATGGTGCCAACCGCTTGCAAATGCTCCCCTGAAAGCTTTGGCGATGGAAACAGAAGGCTTTTTATCACAGGACAAGAAATCAGCCCTCAAAAACTTAACCGGCAGAAAATATTTTTTTGAAAAAATCCCTAAGCCCCGGGGGCACAATTTCAGAAAAAATCTGACTTTTGGCAGTTCACTCAAAAATGGTGCCAAAAGCTTGAAAATGCTCCCCTGAAAGGTTTGGCGATGGAAACAGAAGGCTTTTTATCACAGGACAAGAAATCAGCCCTCAAAAACTTAACCGGCAGAAAATATTTTTTTGAAAAAATCCCTAAGCCCCGGGGTCACAATTTCAGCAAAAATCTGACTTTTGGCAGTTCCCTCAAAAATGTTGCCAAAAGCTTGAAAATGGTCACCTGAAAGCTTTGGCGATGGAAAGAGAAGGCTTTTTATCACAGGACAAGAAATCAGCCCTCAAAAACTTAACCGGCAGAAAATATTTTTTTTAAAAAAAATCCCTAAGCCCAGGGGTCACAATTTCAGCAAAAATCTGACTTTTGGCAGTTCACTCAAAAATGGTGCTAACCGCTCACCTGAAAGCTTTGGCACGCGAAACAGAAGGCTTTTTATCACAGGACAAGAAATCAGCCCTCAAACACTTAACCGGCAGAAAATATTTTTTTTAAAAAAAATCCCTAAGCCCAGGGGTCACAATTTCAGCAAAAATCTGACTTTTGGCAGTTCACTCAAAAATGGTGCTAACCGCTTGCAAATGCTCACCTGAAAGTTTTGGCACGCGAAACAGAAGGCTTTTTATCACAGGACAAGAAATCAGCCCTCAAAAACTTAACCGGCAGAAAATATTTTTTTGAAAAAATCCCTAAGCCCCGGGGTCACAATTTCAGAAAAAATCTGACTTTTGGCAGTTCACTCAAAAATGGTGCCAAAAGCGTGAAAATGCTCCCCTGAAAGGTTTGGCACTCGAAACAGAAGGCTTTTTATCACAGGACAAGAAATCAGCCCTCAAAAACGTAACCGGCAGAAAATATTTTTTTGAAAAAATCCCTAAGCCCCGGGGTCACTATTTCAGCAAAAATCTGACTTTTGGCAGTTCACTCAAAAATGGTGCCAACCGCTTGCAAATGCTCCCCTGAAAGCTTTGGCGATGGAAACAGAAGGCTTTTTATCACAGGACAAGAAATCAGCCCTCAAAAACTTAACCGGCAGAAAATATTTTTTTGAAAAAATCCCTAAGCCCCGGGGTCACAATTTCAGCAAAAATCTGACTTTTGGCAGTTCACTCAAAAATGGTGCCAACCGCTTGCAAATGCTCCCCTGAAAGGTTTGGCGATGGAAACAGAAGGCTTTTTATCACAGGACAAGAAATCAGCCCTCAAAAACTTAACCAGCAGAAAATATTTTTTTGAAAAAATCTGACTTTTGGCAGTTCACTCAAAAATGGTGCCAACCGCTTGCAAATGCTTACCTGAAAGCTTTGGCGATGGAAACACAAGGCTTTTTATCACAGGACAAGAAATCAGCCTTCAAAAACTTAACCGGCAGAAAATATTTTTTTGAAAAAATCCCTAAGCCCCGGGGTCACAATTTCAGCAAAAATCTGACTTTTGGCAGTTCACTCAAAAATGGTGCCAACCGCTTGCAAATGCTCACCTGAAAGCTTTGGCGATGGAAACAGAAGGATTTTTATCACAGGACAAGAAATCAGCCCTCAAAAACTTAACCGGCAGAAAATATTTTTTTGAAAAAATCCCTAAGCCCCAGGGTCACAATTTCAGAAAAAATCTGACTTTTGGCAGTTCACTCAAAAATGGTGCCAACCGCTTGCAAATGCTCACCTGAAAGCTTTGGCGATGGAAACAGAAGGCTTTTTATCACAGGACAAGAAATCAGCCCTCAAAAACTTAACCGGCAGAAAATATTTTTTTGAAAAAATCCCTAAGCCCCGGGGTCACAATTTCAGCAAAAATCTGACTTTTGGCAGTTCACTCAAAAATGGTGCCAACCGCTTGCAAATGCTCACCTGAAAGCTTTGGCGATGGAAACAGAAGGCTTTTTATCACAGGACAAGAAATCAGCCCTCAAAAACTTAACTGGCAGAAAACATTTTTTTGAAAAAATCCCTAAGCCCCGGGGTCACAATTTCAGAAAAAATCTGACTTTTGGCAGTTCACTCAAAAATGGTGCCAACCGCTAGCAAATGCTCACCTGAAAGCTTTGGCGATGGAAACAGAAGGCTTTTTATCACAGGACAAGAAATCAGCCCTCAAAAACTTAACCGGCAGAAAATATTTTTTTGAAAAAATCCCTAAGCCCCGGGGTCACAATTTCAGCAAAAATCTGACTTTTGGCAGTTCACTCAAAAATGGTGCCAACCGGATGCAAATGCTCCCCTGAAAGCTTTGGCGATGGAAACAGAAGGCTTTTTATCACAGGACAAGAAATCAGCCCTCAAAAACTTAACCGGCAGAAAATATTTTTTTGAAAAAATCCCTAAGCCCCGGGGTCACAATTTCAGCAAAAATCTGACTTTTGGCAGTTCCCTCAAAAATGTTGCCAAAAGCTTGAAAATGGTCACCTGAAAGCTTTGGCGATGGAAAGAGAATGCTTTTTATCACAGGACAAGAAATCAGCCCTCAAAAACTTAACCGGCAGAAAATATTTTTTTTAAAAAAAATCCCTAAGCCCAGGGGTCACAATTTCAGCAAAAATCTGACTTTTGGCAGTTCACTCAAAAATGGTGCTAACCGCTCACCTGAAAGCTTTGGCACGCGAAACACAAGGCTTTTTATCACAGGACAAGAAATCAGCCCTCAAACACTTAACCGGCAGAAAATATTTTTTTTAAAAAAAATCCCTAAGCCCAGGGGTCACAATTTCAGCAAAAATCTGACTTTTGGCAGTTCACTCAAAAATGGTGCTAACCGCTTGCAAATGCTCACCTGAAAGTTTTGGCACGCGAAACAGAAGGCTTTTTATCACAGGACAAGAAATCAGCCCTCAAAAACTTAACCGGCAGAAAATATTTTTTTGAAAAAATCCCTAAGCCCCGGGGTCACAATTTCAGAAAAAATCTGACTTTTGGCAGTTCACTCAAAAATGGTGCCAAAAGCGTGAAAATGCTCCCCTGAAAGGTTTGGCACTCGAAACAGAAGGCTTTTTATCACAGGACAAGAAATCAGCCCTCAAAAACGTAACCGGCAGAAAATATTTTTTTGAAAAAATCCCTAAGCCCCGGGGTCACAATTTCAGCAAAAATCTGACTTTTGGCAGTTCACTCAAAAATGGTGCCAACCGCTTGCAAATGCTCCCCTGAAAGGTTTGGCGATGGAAACAGAAGGCTTTTTATCACAGGACAAGAAATCAGCCCTCAAAAACTTAACCGGCAGAAAATATTTTTTTGAAAAAATCTGACTTTTGGCAATTCACTCAAAAATGGTGCCAACCGCTTGCAAATGCTCACCTGAAAGCTTTGGCGATGGAAACACAAGGCTTTTTATCACAGGACAAGAAATCAGCCCTCAAAAACTTAACCGGCAGAAAATATTTTTTTGAAAAAATCCCTAAGCCCCGGGGTCACAATTTCAGCAAAAATCTGACTTTTGGCAGTTCACTCAAAAATGGTGCCAACCGCTTGCAAATGCTCACCTGAAAGCTTTGGCGATGGAAACAGAAGGATTTTTATCACAGGACAAGAAATCAGCCCTCAAAAACTTAACCGGCAGAAAATATTTTTTTGAAAAAATCCCTAAGCCCCAGGGTCACAATTTCAGAAAAAATCTGACTTTTGGCAGTTCACTCAAAAATGGTGCCAACCGCTTGCAAATGCTCACCTGAAAGCTTTGGCGATGGAAACAGAAGGCTTTTTATCACAGGACAAGAAATCAGCCCTCAAAAACTTAACCGGCAGAAAATATTTTTTTGAAAAAATCCCTAAGCCCCGGGGTCACAATTTCAGCAAAAATCTGACTTTTGGCAGTTCACTCAAAAATGGTGCCAACCGCTTGCAAATGCTAACCTGAAAGCTTTGGCGATGGAAACAGAAGGCTTTTTATCACAGGACAAGAAATCAGCCCTCAAAAACTTAACTGGCAGAAAACATTTTTTTGAAAAAATCCCTAAGCCCCGGGGTCACAATTTCAGAAAAAATCTGACTTTTGGCAGTTCACTCAAAAATGGTGCCAACCGCTTGCAAATGCTCCCCTGAAAGGTTTGGCACGCGATACAGAAGGCTTTTTATCACAGGACAAGAAATCAGCCCTCAAAAACTTAACCGGCAGAAAATATTTTTTTGAAAAAATCCCTAAGCCCCGGGGTCACAATTTCAGCAAAAATCTGACTTTTGGCAGTTCACTCAAAAATGGTGCCAACCGGATGCAAATGCTCCCCTGAAAGCTTTGGCGATGGAAACAGAAGGCTTTTTATCACAGGACAAGAAATCAGCCCTCAAAAACTTAACCGGCAGAAAATATTTTTTTGAAAAAATCCCTAAGCCCCGGGGTCACAATTTCAGCAAAAATCTGACTTTTGGCAGTTCACTCAAAAATGGTGCCAACCGCTTGCAAATGCTCCCCTGAAAGGTTTGGTGATGGAAACAGAAGGCTTTTTATCACAGGACAAGAAATCAGCCCTCAAAAACTTAACCGGCAGAAAATATTTTTTTGAAAAAATCTGACTTTTGGCAGTTCACTCAAAAATGGTGCCAACCGCTTGCAAATGCTCACCTGAAAGCTTTGGCGATGGAAACACAAGGCTTTTTATCACAGGACAAGAAATCAGCCCCCAAAAACTTAACCGGCAGAAAATATTTTTTTGAAAAAATCCCTAAGCCCCGGGGTCACAATTTCAGCAAAAATCTGACTTTTGGCAGTTCACTCAAAAATGGTGCCAACCGCTTGCAAATGCTCACCTGAAAGCTTTGGCGATGGAAACAGAAGGATTTTTATCACAGGACAAGAAATCAGCCCTCAAAAACTTAACCGGCAGAAAATATTTTTTTGAAAAAATCCCTAAGCCCCAGGGTCACAATTTCAGCAAAAATCTGACTTTTGGCAGTTCACTCAAAAATGGTGCCAACCGCTTGCAAATGCTCACCTGAAAGCTTTGGCGATGGAAACAGAAGGCTTTTTATCACAGGACAAGAAATCAGCCCTCAAAAACTTAACCGGCAGAAAATATTTTTTTGAAAAAATCCCTAAGCCCCGGGGTCACAATATCAGCAAAAATCTGACTTTTGGCAGTTCACTCAAAAATGGTGCCAACCGCTTGCAAATGCTCACCTGAAAGCTTTGGCGATGGAAACAGAAGGCTTTTTATCACAGGACAAGAAATCAGCCCTCAAAAACTTAACTGGCAGAAAACATTTTTTTGAAAAAATCCCTAAGCCCCGGGGTCACAATTTCAGAAAAAATCTGACTTTTGGCAGTTCACTCAAAAATGGTGCCAACCGCTTGCAAATGCTCCCCTGAAAGGTTTGGCACGCGATACAGAAGGCTTTTTATCACAGGACAAGAAATCAGCCCTCAAAAAGTTAACCGGCAGAAAATATTTTTTTGAAAAAATCCCTAAGCCCCGGGGTCACAATTTCAGCAAAAATCTGACTTTTGGCAGTTCACTCAAAAATGGTGCCAACCGGATGCAAATGCTCACCTGAAAGCTTTGGCGATGGAAACAGAAGGCTTTTTATCACAGGACAAGAAATCAGCCCTCAAAAACTTAACCGGCAGAAAAGATTTTTTTGAAAAAATCCCTAAGCCCCAGGGTCACAATTTCAGCAAAAATCTGACTTTTGGCAGTTCACTCAAAAATGGTGCCAACCGCTTGCAAATGCTCACCTGAAAGCTTTGGCGATGGAAACAGAAGGCTTTTTATCACAGGACAAGAAATCAGCCCTCAAAAACTTAACCGGCAGAAAATATTTTTTTGAAAAAATCCCTAAGCCCCGGGGTCACAACTTCAGCAAAAATCTGACTTTTGGCAGTTCACTCAAAAATGGTGCCAACCGCTTGCAAATGCTCACCTGAAAGCTTTGGCACGCGAAACAGAAGGCTTTTTATCACAGGACAAGAAATCAGCCCTCAAAAACTTAACCGGTAGAAAATATTTTTTTGAAAAAATCCCTAATCCCCGGGGTCACAATTTCAGAAAAAATCTGACTTTTGGCAATTCACTCAAAAATGGTGCCAAAAGCTTGAAAATGCTCCCGTGAAAGGTTTGGCACTCGAAACAGAAGGCTTTTTATCACAGGACAAGAAATCAGCCCTCAAAAACTTAACCGGCAGAAAATATTTTTTTGAAAAAATCCCTAAGCCCCGGGGTCACAATTTCAGCAAAAATCTGACTTTTGGCAGTTCACTCAAAAATGGTGCCAACCGCTTGCAAATGCTCACCTGAAAGCTTTGGCGATGGAAACAGAAGGCTTTTTATCACAGGACAAGAAATCAGCCCTCAAAAACTTAACCGGCAGAAAATATTTTTTTGAAAAAATCCCTAAGCCCCGGGGTCACAATTTCAGCAAAAATCTGACTTTTGGCAGTTCACTCAAAAATGGTGCCAAAAGCTTGAAAATGCTCACCTGAAAGCTTTGGCGATGGAAACAGAAGGCTTTTTATCACAGGACAAATAATCAGCCCTCAAAAACTTAACCGGCAGAAAATATTTTTTTGAAAAAATCCCTAAGCCCCGGGGTCACAATTTCAGAAAAAATCTGACTTTTGGCAGTTCACTCAAAAATGGTGCCAACCGCTGGCAAATGCTCACCTGAAAGGTTTGGCACTCGAAACAGAAGGCTTTTTATCACAGGACAAGAAATCAGCCCTCAAAAACTTAACCGGCAGAAAATATTTTTTTTAAAAAATCCCTAAGCCCCGGGGTCACAATTTCAGAAAAAATCTGACTTTTGGCAGTTCACTCAAAAATGGTGCCAAAAGCTTGAAAATGCTCCCCTGAAAGGTTTGGCACTCGAAACAGAAGGCTTTTTATCACAGGACAAGAAATCAGCCCTCAAAAACTTAACCGGCAGAAAATATTTTTTTGAAAAAATCCCTAAGCCCCGGGGTCACAATTTCAGCAAAAATCTGACTTTTGGCAGTTCACTCAAAAATGGTGCCAACCGCTTGCAAATGCTCACCTGAAAGCTTTGGCGATGGAAACAGAAGGCTTTTTATCACAGGACAAGAAATCAGCCCTCAAAAACTTAACCGGCAGAAAATATTTTTTTGAAAAAATCCCTAAGCCCCGGGGTCACAATTTCAGCAAAAATCTGACTTTTGGCAGTTCACTCAAAAATGGTGCCAACCGCTTGCAAATTCTCACCTGAAAGCTTTGGCGATGGAAACAGAAGGCTTTTTATCACAGGACAAGAAATCAGCCCTCAAAAACTTAACCGGCAGAAAATATTTTTTTGAAAAAATGCCTAAGCCCCGGGGTCACAATTTCAGCAAAAATCTGACTTTTGGCAGTTCACTCAAAAATAGTGCCAACCGCTTGCAAATGCTCCGCTGAAAGGTTTGGCACGCGAAACAGAAGGCTTTTTATCACAGGACAAGAAATCAGCCCTCAAAAACTTAACCGGCAGAAAATATTTTTGGGAAAAAATCCCTAAGCCCCGGGGTCACAATTTCAGCAAAAATCTGACTTTTGGCAGTTCACTCAAAAATGGTGCCAAAAGCTTGAAAATGCTCCCCTGAAAGGTTTGGCGATGGAAACAGAAGGCTTTTTATCACAGGACAAGAAATCAGCCCTCAAAAACTTAACCGGCAGAAAATATTTTTTTGAAAAAATGCCTAAGCCCCGGGGACACAATTTCAGCAAAAATCTGACTTTTGGCAGTTCACTCAAAAATGGTGCCAACCGGTTAAAAATGCTCCCCTGAAAGGTTTGGCACGCGAAACAGAAGGCTTTTTATCACAGGACAAGAAATCAGCCCTCAAAAACTTAACCGGCAGAAAATATTTTTTGGAAAAAATCCCTAAGCCCCGGGGTCACAATTTCAGCAAAAATCTGACTTTTGGCAGTTCACTCAAAAATGGTGCCAAAAGCTTGAAAATGC
The DNA here is from genome assembly GCF_965112155.1 of Podarcis liolepis. Classification (NCBI taxonomy): domain Eukaryota; kingdom Metazoa; phylum Chordata; class Lepidosauria; order Squamata; family Lacertidae; genus Podarcis; species Podarcis liolepis. The sequence goes on along the minus strand of NW_028148749.1, from coordinate 1,340,319 downwards.
TCCCCTGAAAGGATTGGCGATGGAAAGAGAAGGCTTTTTATCACAGGACAAGAAATCAGCCCTCAAAAACTTAACCGGCAGAAAATATTTTTTTGAAAAAATCCCTAAGCCCCGGGGTCACAATTTCAGAAAAAATCTGACTTTTGGCAGTTCACTCAAAAATGGTGCCAACCGGTTGCAAATGCTCCCCTGAAAGGTTTGGCACGCGAAACAGAAGGCTTTTTATCACAGGAGAAGAAATCAGCCCTCAAAAACTTAACCGGTAGAAAATATTTTTTTGAAAAAATCCCTAAGCCCCGGGGGCACAATTTCAGAAAAAATCTGACTTTTGGCAGTTCACTCAAAAATGGTGCCAAAAGCTTGAAAATGCTCCCCTGAAAGGTTTGGCGATGGAAACAGAAGGCTTTTTATCACAGGACAAGAAATCAGCCCTCAAAAACTTAACCGGCAGAAAATATTTTTTTGAAAAAATGCCTAAGCCCCGGGGTCACAATTTCAGCAAAAATCTGACTTTTGGCAGTTCACTCAAAAATGGTGCCAACCGCTTGCAAATGCTCCCCTGAAAGGTTTGGCACGCGAAACAGAAGGCTTTTTATCACAGGACAAGAAATCAGCCCTCAAAAACTTAACCGGCAGAAAATATTTTTTGGAAAAAATCCCTAAGCCCCGGGGTCACAATTTCAGCAAAAATCTGACTTTTGGCAGTTCACTCAAAAATGGTGCCAAAAGCTTGAAAATGCTCCCCTGAAAGGTTTGGCGATGGAAACAGAAGGCTTTTTATCACAGGACAAGAAATCAGCCCTCAAAAACTTAACCGGCAGAAAATATTTTTTTGAAAAAATCTGACTTTTGGCAGTTCACTCAAAAATGGTGCCAACCGCTTGCAAATGCTCACCTGAAAGCTTTGGCGATGGAAACAGAAGGCTTTTTATCACAGGACAAGAAATCAGCCCTCAAAAACTTAACCGGCAGAAAATATTTTTTTGAAAAAATCCCTAAGCCCCGGGGTCACAATTTCAGCAAAAATCTGACTTTTGGCAGTTCACTCAAAAATGGTGCCAACCGCTTGCAAATGCTCACCTGAAAGCTTTGGCGATGGAAACAGAAGGCTTTTTATCACAGGACAAGAAATCAGCCCTCAAAAACTTAACCGGCAGAAAATATTTTTTTGAAAAAATCCCTAAGCCCCGGGGTCACAATTTCAGCAAAAATCTGACTTTTGGCAGTTCACTCAAAAATGGTGCCAACCGCTTGCAAATGCTCACCTGAAAGCTTTGGCGATGGAAACAGAAGGCTTTTTATCACAGGACAAGAAATCAGCCCTCAAAAACTTAACCGGCAGAAAATATTTTTTTGAAAAAATCCCTAAGCCCCGGGGTCACAATTTCAGCAAAAATCTGACTTTTGGCAGTTCACTCAAAAATGGTGCCAACCGCTTGCAAATGCTCACCTGAAAGCTTTGGCGATGGAAACAGAAGGCTTTTTATCACAGGACAAGAAATCAGCCCTCAAAAACTTAACTGGCAGAAAACATTTTTTTGAAAAAATCCCTAAGCCCCGGGGTCACAATTTCAGAAAAAATCTGACTTTTGGCAGTTCACTCAAAAATGGTGCCAACCGCTTGCAAATGCTCCCCTGAAAGGTTTGGCACGTGATACAGAAGGCTTTTTATCACAGGACAAGAAATCAGCCCTCAAAAACTTAACCGGCAGAAAATATTTTTTTGAAAAAATCCCTAAGCCCCGGGGTCACAATTTCAGCAAAAATCTGACTTTTGGCAGTTCACTCAAAAATGGTGCCAAAAGCTTGCAAATGCTCACCTGAAAGCTTTGGCGATGGAAACAGAAGGCTTTTTATCACAGGACAAGAAATCAGCCCTCAAAAACTTAACCGGCAGAAAATATTTTTTTGAAAAAATCCCTAAGCCCCGGGGTCACAACTTCAGCAAAAATCTGACTTTTGGCAGTTCACTCAAAAATGGTGCCAACCGCTTGCAAATGCTCACCTGAAAGCTTTGGCACGCGAAACAGAAGGCTTTTTATCACAGGACAAGAAATCAGCCCTCAAAAACTTAACCGGCAGAAAATATTTTTTTGAAAAAATCCCTAAGCCCCGGGGTCACAATTTCAGAAAAAATCTGACTTTTGGCAGTTCACTCAAAAATGGTGCCAAAAGCTTCAAAATGCTCCCCTGAAATGTTTGGCACTCGAAACAGAAGGCTTTTTATCAAAGGACAAGAAATCAGCCCTCAAAAACTTAACCGGCAGAAAATATTTTTTTGAAAAAATCCCTAAGCCCCGGGGTCACAATTTCAGAAAAAAATCTGACCTTTTGCAGTTCACTCAAAAATGGTGCCAACCGGTTGCAAATGCTCCCCTGAAAGGTTTGGCACGCGAAACAGAAGGCTTTTTATCACAGGACAAGAAATCAGCCCTCAAAAACTTAACCGGCAGAAAATATTTTTTGGAAAAAATCCCTAAGCCCCGGGGTCACAATTTCAGCAAAAATCTGACTTTTGGCAGTTCACTCAAAAATGGTGCCAACCGCTTGCAAATGCTCACCTGAAAGCTTTGGCGATGGAAACAGAAGGCTTTTTATCACAGGACAAGAAATCAGCCCTCAAAAACTTAACCGGCAGAAAATATTTTTTGGAAAAAATCCCTAAGCCCCGGGGTCACAATTTCAGCAAAAATCTGACTTTTGGCAGTTCACTCAAAAATGGTGCCAAAAGCTTGAAAATGCTCCCCTGAAAGGATTGGCGATGGAAAGAGAAGGCTTTTTATCACAGGACAAGAAATCAGCCCTCAAAAACTTAACCGGCAGAAAATATTTTTTTGAAAAAATCCCTAAGCCCCGGGGTCACAATTTCAGAAAAAATCTGACTTTTGGCAGTTCACTCAAAAATGGTGCCAACCGGTTGCAAATGCTCACCTGAAAGCTTTGGCGATGGAAACAGAAGGCTTTTTATCACAGGACAAGAAATCAGCCCTCAAAAACTTAACCGGCAGAAAATATTTTTTTGAAAAAATCCCTAAGCCCCGGGGTCACAATTTCAGCAAAAATCTGACTTTTGGCAGTTCACTCAAAAATGGTGCCAACCGCTTGCAAATTCTCACCTGAAAGCTTTGGCGATGGAAACAGAAGGCTTTTTATCACAGGACAAGAAATCAGCCCTCAAAAACTTAACCGGCAGAAAATATTTTTTTGAAAAAATGCCTAAGCCCCGGGGTCACAATTTCAGCAAAAATCTGACTTTTGGCAGTTCACTCAAAAATAGTGCCAACCGCTTGCAAATGCTCCGCTGAAAGGTTTGGCACGCGAAACAGAAGGCTTTTTATCACAGGACAAGAAATCAGCCCTCAAAAACTTAACCGGCAGAAAATATTTTTGGGAAAAAATCCCTAAGCCCCGGGGTCACAATTTCAGCAAAAATCTGACTTTTGGCAGTTCACTCAAAAATGGTGCCAAAAGCTTGAAAATGCTCCCCTGAAAGGTTTGGCGATGGAAACAGAAGGCTTTTTATCACAGGACAAGAAATCAGCCCTCAAAAACTTAACCGGCAGAAAATATTTTTTTGAAAAAATGCCTAAGCCCCGGGGTCACAATTTCAGCAAAAATCTGACTTTTGGCAGTTCACTCAAAAATGGTGCCAACCGGTTAAAAATGCTCCCCTGAAAGGTTTGGCACGCGAAACAGAAGGCTTTTTATCACAGGACAAGAAATCAGCCCTCAAAAACTTAACCGGCAGAAAATATTTTTTGGAAAAAATCCCTAAGCCCCGGGGTCACAATTTCAGCAAAAATCTGACTTTTGGCAGTTCACTCAAAAATGGTGCCAAAAGCTTGAAAATGCTCCCCTGAAAGGATTGGCGATGGAAAGAGAAGGCTTTTTATCACAGGACAAGAAATCAGCCCTCAAAAACTTAACCGGCAGAAAATATTTTTTTGAAAAAATCCCTAAGCCCCGGGGTCACAATTTCAGAAAAAATCTGACTTTTGGCAGTTCACTCAAAAATGGTGCCAACCGGTTGCAAATGCTCCCCTGAAAGGTTTGGCACGCGAAACAGAAGGCTTTTTATCACAGGAGAAGAAATCAGCCCTCAAAAACTTAACCGGTAGAAAATATTTTTTTGAAAAAATCCCTAAGCCCCGGGGGCACAATTTCAGAAAAAATCTGACTTTTGGCAGTTCACTCAAAAATGGTGCCAAAAGCTTGAAAATGCTCCCCTGAAAGGTTTGGCGATGGAAACAGAAGGCTTTTTATCACAGGACAAGAAATCAGCCCTCAAAAACTTAACCGGCAGAAAATATTTTTTTGAAAAAATGCCTAAGCCCCGGGGTCACAATTTCAGCAAAAATCTGACTTTTGGCAGTTCACTCAAAAATGGTGCCAACCGCTTGCAAATGCTCCCCTGAAAGGTTTGGCACGCGAAACAGAAGGCTTTTTATCACAGGACAAGAAATCAGCCCTCAAAAACTTAACCGGCAGAAAATATTTTTTGGAAAAAATCCCTAAGCCCCGGGGTCACAATTTCAGCAAAAATCTGACTTTTGGCAGTTCACTCAAAAATGGTGCCAAAAGCTTGAAAATGCTCCCCTGAAAGGTTTGGCGATGGAAACAGAAGGCTTTTTATCACAGGACAAGAAATCAGCCCTCAAAAACTTAACCGGCAGAAAATATTTTTTTGAAAAAATCTGACTTTTGGCAGTTCACTCAAAAATGGTGCCAACCGCTTGCAAATGCTCACCTGAAAGCTTTGGCGATGGAAACAGAAGGCTTTTTATCACAGGACAAGAAATCAGCCCTCAAAAACTTAACCGGCAGAAAATATTTTTTTGAAAAAATCCCTAAGCCCCGGGGTCACAATTTCAGCAAAAATCTGACTTTTGGCAGTTCACTCAAAAATGGTGCCAACCGCTTGCAAATGCTCACCTGAAAGCTTTGGCGATGGAAACAGAAGGCTTTTTATCACAGGACAAGAAATCAGCCCTCAAAAACTTAACCGGCAGAAAATATTTTTTTGAAAAAATCCCTAAGCCCCGGGGTCACAATTTCAGCAAAAATCTGACTTTTGGCAGTTCACTCAAAAATGGTGCCAACCGCTTGCAAATGCTCACCTGAAAGCTTTGGCGATGGAAACAGAAGGCTTTTTATCACAGGACAAGAAATCAGCCCTCAAAAACTTAACCGGCAGAAAATATTTTTTTGAAAAAATCCCTAAGCCCCGGGGTCACAATTTCAGCAAAAATCTGACTTTTGGCAGTTCACTCAAAAATGGTGCCAACCGCTTGCAAATGCTCACCTGAAAGCTTTGGCGATGGAAACAGAAGGCTTTTTATCACAGGACAAGAAATCAGCCCTCAAAAACTTAACTGGCAGAAAACATTTTTTTGAAAAAATCCCTAAGCCCCGGGGTCACAATTTCAGAAAAAATCTGACTTTTGGCAGTTCACTCAAAAATGGTGCCAACCGCTTGCAAATGCTCCCCTGAAAGGTTTGGCACGTGATACAGAAGGCTTTTTATCACAGGACAAGAAATCAGCCCTCAAAAACTTAACCGGCAGAAAATATTTTTTTGAAAAAATCCCTAAGCCCCGGGGTCACAATTTCAGCAAAAATCTGACTTTTGGCAGTTCACTCAAAAATGGTGCCAAAAGCTTGCAAATGCTCACCTGAAAGCTTTGGCGATGGAAACAGAAGGCTTTTTATCACAGGACAAGAAATCAGCCCTCAAAAACTTAACCGGCAGAAAATATTTTTTTGAAAAAATCCCTAAGCCCCGGGGTCACAACTTCAGCAAAAATCTGACTTTTGGCAGTTCACTCAAAAATGGTGCCAACCGCTTGCAAATGCTCACCTGAAAGCTTTGGCACGCGAAACAGAAGGCTTTTTATCACAGGACAAGAAATCAGCCCTCAAAAACTTAACCGGCAGAAAATATTTTTTTGAAAAAATCCCTAAGCCCCGGGGTCACAATTTCAGAAAAAATCTGACTTTTGGCAGTTCACTCAAAAATGGTGCCAAAAGCTTCAAAATGCTCCCCTGAAATGTTTGGCACTCGAAACAGAAGGCTTTTTATCAAAGGACAAGAAATCAGCCCTCAAAAACTTAACCGGCAGAAAATATTTTTTTGAAAAAATCCCTAAGCCCCGGGGTCACAATTTCAGAAAAAAATCTGACCTTTTGCAGTTCACTCAAAAATGGTGCCAACCGGTTGCAAATGCTCCCCTGAAAGGTTTGGCACGCGAAACAGAAGGCTTTTTATCACAGGACAAGAAATCAGCCCTCAAAAACTTAACCGGCAGAAAATATTTTTTGGAAAAAATCCCTAAGCCCCGGGGTCACAATTTCAGCAAAAATCTGACTTTTGGCAGTTCACTCAAAAATGGTGCCAACCGCTTGCAAATGCTCACCTGAAAGCTTTGGCGATGGAAACAGAAGGCTTTTTATCACAGGACAAGAAATCAGCCCTCAAAAACTTAACCGGCAGAAAATATTTTTTGGAAAAAATCCCTAAGCCCCGGGGTCACAATTTCAGCAAAAATCTGACTTTTGGCAGTTCACTCAAAAATGGTGCCAAAAGCTTGAAAATGCTCCCCTGAAAGGATTGGCGATGGAAAGAGAAGGCTTTTTATCACAGGACAAGAAATCAGCCCTCAAAAACTTAACCGGCAGAAAATATTTTTTTGAAAAAATCCCTAAGCCCCGGGGTCACAATTTCAGAAAAAATCTGACTTTTGGCAGTTCACTCAAAAATGGTGCCAACCGGTTGCAAATGCTCCCCTGAAAGGTTTGGCACGCGAAACAGAAGGCTTTTTATCACAGGAGAAGAAATCAGCCCTCAAAAACTTAACCGGTAGAAAATATTTTTTTGAAAAAATCCCTAAGCCCCGGGGGCACAATTTCAGAAAAAATCTGACTTTTGGCAGTTCACTCAAAAATGGTGCCAAAAGCTTGAAAATGCTCCCCTGAAAGGTTTGGCGATGGAAACAGAAGGCTTTTTATCACAGGACAAGAAATCAGCCCTCAAAAACTTAACCGGCAGAAAATATTTTTTTGAAAAAATCCCTAAGCCCCGGGGTCACAATTTCAGCAAAAATCTGACTTTTGACAGTTCACTCAAAAATGGTGCCAAAAGCTTGCAAATGCTCACCTGAAAGCTTTGGCGATGGAAACAGAAGGCTTTTTATCACAGGACAAGAAATCAGCCCTCAAAAACTTAACCGGCAGAAAATATTTTTTTGAAAAAATGCCTAAGCCCCGGGGTCACAATTTCAGCAAAAATCTGACTTTTGGCAGTTCACTCAAAAATGGTGCCAACCGCTTGCAAATGCTCCCCTGAAAGGTTTGGCACGCGAAACAGAAGGCTTTTTATCACAGGACAAGAAATCAGCCCTCAAAAACTTAACCGGCAGAAAATATTTTTTGGAAAAAATCCCTAAGCCCCGGGGTCACAATTTCAGCAAAAATCTGACTTTTGGCAGTTCACTCAAAAATGGTGCCAAAAGCTTGAAAATGCTCCCCTGAAAGGTTTGGCGATGGAAACAGAAGGCTTTTTATCACAGGACAAGAAATCAGCCCTCAAAAACTTAACCGGCAGAAAATATTTTTTTGAAAAAATCTGACTTTTGGCAGTTCACTCAAAAATGGTGCCAACCGCTTGCAAATGCTCACCTGAAAGCTTTGGCGATGGAAACAGAAGGCTTTTTATCACAGGACAAGAAATCAGCCCTCAAAAACTTAACCGGCAGAAAATATTTTTTGGAAAAAATCCCTAAGCCCCGGGGTCACAATTTCAGCAAAAATCTGACTTTTGGCAGTTCACTCAAAAATGGTGCCAACCGGTTGCAAATGCTCACCTGAAAGCTTTGGCGATGGAAACAGAAGGCTTTTTATCACAGGACAAGAAATCAGCCCTCAAAAACTTAACCGGCAGAAAATATTTTTTTGAAAAAATCCCTAAGCCCCGGGGTCACAATTTCAGCAAAAATCTGACTTTTGGCAGTTCACTCAAAAATGGTGCCAACCGCTTGCAAATGCTCACCTGAAAGCTTTGGCGATGGAAACAGAAGGCTTTTTATCACAGGACAAGAAATCAGCCCTCAAAAACTTAACCGGCAGAAAATATTTTTTTGAAAAAATCCCTAAGCCCCGGGGTCACAATTTCAGCAAAAATCTGACTTTTGGCAGTTCACTCAAAAATGGTGCCAACCGCTTGCAAATGCTCACCTGAAAGCTTTGGCGATGGAAACAGAAGGCTTTTTATCACAGGACAAGAAATCAGCCCTCAAAAACTTAACCGGCAGAAAACATTTTTTTGAAAAAATCCCTAAGCCCCGGGGTCACAATTTCAGAAAAAATCTGACTTTTGGCAGTTCACTCAAAAATGGTGCCAACCGCTTGCAAATGCTCACCTGAAAGCTTTGGCACGCGATACAGAAGGCTTTTTATCACAGGACAAGAAATCAGCCCTCAAAAACTTAACCGGCAGAAAATATTTTTTTGAAAAAATCCCTAAGCCACAATTTCAGAAAAAATCTGACTTTTGGCAGTTCACTCAAAAATGGTGCCAAAAGCTTCAAAATGCTCCCCTGAAATGTTTGGCACTCGAAACAGAAGGCTTTTTATCAAAGGACAAGAAATCAGCCCTCAAAAACTTAACCAGCAGAAAATATTTTTTTGAAAAAATCCCTAAGCCCCGGGGTCACAATTTCAGCAAAAATCTGACTTTTGGCAGTTCACTCAAAAATGGTGCCAACCGCTTGCAAATGCTCACCTGAAAGCTTTGGCGATGGAAACAGAAGGCTTTTTATCACAGGACAAGAAATCAGCCCTCAAAAACTTAACCGGCAGAAAATATTTTTTTGAAAAAATCCCTAAGCCCCGGGGTCACAATTTCAGCAAAAATCTGACTTTTGGCAGTTCACTCAAAAATGGTGCCAACCGCTAGCAAATGCTCACCTGAAAGCTTTGGCGATGGAAACAGAAGGCTTTTTATCACAGGACAAGAAATGAGCCCTCAAAAACTTAACCGGCAGAAAATATTTTTTTGAAAAAATCCCTAAGCCCCGGGTTCACAACTTCAGCAAAAATCTGACTTTTGGCAGTTCACTCAAAAATGGTGCCAACCGCTTGCAAATGCTCACCTGAAAGCTTTGGCACGCGAAACAGAAGGCTTTTTATCACAGGACAAGAAATCAGCCCTCAAAAACTTAACCGGTAGAAAATATTTTTTTGAAAAAATCCCTAATCCCCGGGGTCACAATTTCAGAAAAAATCTGACTTTTGGCAATTCACTCAAAAATGGTGCCAAAAGCTTGAAAATGCTCCCGTGAAAGGTTTGGCACTCGAAACAGAAGGCTTTTTATCACAGGACAAGAAATCAGCCCTCAAAAACTTAACCGGCAGAAAATATTTTTTTGAAAAAATCCCTAAGCCCCGGGGTCACAATTTCAGAAAAAATCTGACTTTTGGCAGTTCACTCAAAAATGGTGCCAAAAGCTTCAAAATGCTCCCCTGAAATGTTTGGCACTCGAAACAGAAGGCTTTTTATCAAAGGACAAGAAATCAGCCCTCAAATACTTAACCGGCAGAAAATATTTTTTTGAAAAAATGCCTAAGCCCCGGGGTCACAATTTCAGCAAAAATCTGACTTTTGGCAGTTCACTCAAAAATGGTGCCAACCGCTTGCAAATGCTCACCTGAAAGCTTTGGCGATGGAAACAGAAGGCTTTTTATCACAGGACAAGAAATCAGCCCTCAAAAACTTAACCGGCAGAAAATATTTTTTTGAAAAAATCCCTAAGCCCTGGGCTCACAATTTCAGCCAAAATCTGACTTTTGGCAGTTCACTCAAAAATGGTGCCAACCGCTTGCAAATGCTCACCTGAAAGCTTTGGCGATGGAAACAGAAGGCTTTTTATCACAGGACAAGAAATCAGCCCTCAAAAACTTAACCGGCAGAAAATATTTTTTTGAAAAAATCCCTAAGCCCCGGGGTCACAATTTCAGCAAAAATCTGACTTTTGGCAGTTCACTCAAAAATGGTGCCAAAAGCTTGAAAATGCTCACCTGAAAGCTTTGGCGATGGAAACAGAAGGCTTTTTATCACAGGACAAATAATCAGCCCTCAAAAACTTAACCGGCAGAAAATATTTTTTTGAAAAAATCCCTAAGCCCCTGGGTCACAATTTCAGAAAAAATCTGACTTTTGGCAGTTCACTCAAAAATGGTGCCAACCGCTTGCAAATGCTCACCTGAAAGGTTTGGGACTCGAAACAGAAGGCTTTTTATCACAGGACAAGAAATCAGCCCTCAAAAACTTAACCGGCAGAAAATATTTTTTTGAAAAAATCCCTAAGCCCCGGGGTCACAATTTCAGCAAAAATCTGACTTTTGGCAGTTCACTCAAAAATGGTGCCAACCGGTTGCAAATGCTCCCCTGAAAGGTTTGGCACGCGAAACAGAAGGCTTTTTATCACAGGACAAGAAATCAGCCCTCAAAAACTTAACCGGCAGAAAATATTTTTTTGAAAAAATCCCTAAGCCCCGGGGTCACAATTTCAGCAAAAATCTGACTTTTGGCAGTTCACTCAAAAATGGTGCCAACCGCTTGCAAATGCTCACATGAAAGCTTTGGCATTCGAAACAGAAGGCTTTTTATCACAGGACAAGAAATCAGCCCTCAAAAACTTAACCGGCAGAAAATATTTTTTTGAAAAAATCCCTAAGCCCCGGGGTCACAATTTCAGCAAAAATCTGACTTTTGGCAGTTCACTCAAAAATGGTGCCAAAAGCTTGAAAATGCTCACCTGAAAGCTTTGGCGATGGAAACAGAAGGCTTTTTATCACAGGACAAGAAATCAGCCCTCAAAAACTTAACCGGCAGAAAATATTTTTTTGAAAAAATCCCTAAGCCCTGGGGTCACAATTTCAGCCAAAATCTGACTTTTGGCAGTTCACTCAAAAATGGTGCCAACCGCTTGCAAATGCTCACCTGAAAGCTTTGGCGATGGAAACAGAAGGCTTTTTATCACAGGACAAGAAATCAGCCCTCAAAAACTTAACCGGCAGAAAATATTTTTTTGAAAAAATCCCTAAGCCCCGGGGTCACAATTTCAGCAAAAATCTGACTTTTGGCAGTTCACTCAAAAATGGTGCCAAAAGCTTGAAAATGCTCACCTGAAAGCTTTGGCGATGGAAACAGAAGGCTTTTTATCACAGGACAAATAATCAGCCCTCAAAAACTTAACCGGAAGAAAATATTTTTTTGAAAAAATCCCTAAGCCCCTGGGTCACAATTTCAGAAAAAATCTGACTTTTGGCAGTTCACTCAAAAATGGTGCCAACCGCTTGCAAATGCTCACCTGAAAGGTTTGGGACTCGAAACAGAAGGCTTTTTATCACAGGACAAGAAATCAGCCCTCAAAAACTTAACCGGCAGAAAATATTTTTTTGAAAAAATCCCTAAGCCCCGGGGTCACAATTTCAGAAAAAATCTGACTTTTGGCAGTTCACTCAAAAATGGTGCCAAAAGCTTGAAAATGCTCCCCTGAAAGGTTTGGCACTCGAAACAGAAGGCTTTTTATCACAGGACAAGAAATCAGCCCTCAAAAACTTAACCGGCAGAAAATATTTTTTTGAAAAAATCCCTAAGCCCCGGGGTCACAATTTCAGCAAAAATCTGACTTTTGGCAGTTCACTCAAAAATGGTGCCAACCGCTTGCAAATGCTCACCTGAAAGCTTTGGCGATGGAAACAGAAGGCTTTTTATCACAGGACAAGAAATCAGCCCTCAAAAACTTAACCGGCAGAAAATATTTTTTTGAAAAAATCCCTAAGCCCCGGGGTCACAATTTCAGAAAAAATCTGACTTTTGGCAGTTCACTCAAAAATGGTGCCAACCGCTTGCAAATGCTCACCTGAAAGCTTTGGCGATGGAAACAGAAGGCTTTTTATCACAGGACAAGAAATCAGCCCTCAAAAACTTAACCGGCAGAAAATATTTTTTTGAAAAAATGCCTAAGCCCCGGGGTCACAATTTCAGCAAAAATCTGACTTTTGACAGTTCACTCAAAAATGGTGCCAACCGCTTGCAAATGCTCCGCTGAAAGGTTTGGCACGCGAAACAGAAGGCTTTTTATCACAGGACAAGAAATCAGCCCTCAAAAACTTAACCGGCAGAAAATATTTTTGGGAAAAAATCCCTAAGCCCCGGGGTCACAATTTCAGCAAAAATCTGACTTTTGGCAGTTCACTCAAAAATGGTGCCAAAAGCTTGAAAATGCTCCCCTGAAAGGTTTGGCGATGGAAACAGAAGGCTTTTTATCACAGGACAAGAAATCAGCCCTCAAAAACTTAACCGGCAGAAAATATTTTTTTGAAAAAATGCCTAAGCCCCGGGGTCACAATTTCAGCAAAAATCTGACTTTTGGCAGTTCACTCAAAAATGGTGCCAACCGCTTGCAAATGCTCCCCTGAAAGGTTTGGCACGCGAAACAGAAGGCTTTTTATCACAGGACAGGAAATCAGCCCTCAAAAACTTAACCGGCAGAAAATATTTTTTGGAAAAAATCCCTAAGCCCCGGGGTCACAATTTCAGCAAAAATCTGACTTTTGACAGTTCACTCAAAAATGGTGCCAACCGCTTGCAAATGCTCCGCTGAAAGGTTTGGCACGCGAAACAGAAGGCTTTTTATCACAGGACAAGAAATCAGCCCTCAAAAACTTAACCGGCAGAAAATATTTTTGGGAAAAAATCCCTAAGCCCCGGGGTCACAATTTCAGCAAAAATCTGACTTTTGGCAGTTCACTCAAAAATGGTGCCAAAAGCTTGAAAATGCTCCCCTGAAAGGTTTGGCGATGGAAACAGAAGGCTTTTTATCACAGGACAAGAAATCAGCCCTCAAAAACTTAACCGGCAGAAAATATTTTTTTGAAAAAATGCCTAAGCCCCGGGGTCACAATTTCAGCAAAAATCTGACTTTTGGCAGTTCACTCAAAAATGGTGCCAACCGCTTGCAAATGCTCCCCTGAAAGGTTTGGCACGCGAAACAGAAGGCTTTTTATCACAGGACAAGAAATCAGCCCTCAAAAACTTAACCGGCAGAAAATATTTTTTTGAAAAAATCCCTAAGCCCCGGGGTCACAATTTCAGCAAAAATCTGACTTTTGGCAGTTCACTCAAAAATGGTGCCAAAAGCTTGAAAATGCTCACCTGAAAGCTTTGGCGATGGAAACAGAAGGCTTTTTATCACAGGACAAATAATCAGCCCTCAAAAACTTAACCGGAAGAAAATATTTTTTTGAAAAAATCCCTAAGCCCCTGGGTCACAATTTCAGAAAAAATCTGACTTTTGGCAGTTCACTCAAAAATGGTGCCAACCGCTTGCAAATGCTCACCTGAAAGGTTTGGGACTCGAAACAGAAGGCTTTTTATCACAGGACAAGAAATCAGCCCTCAAAAACTTAACCGGCAGAAAATATTTTTTTGAAAAAATCCCTAAGCCCCGGGGTCACAATTTCAGAAAAAATCTGACTTTTGGCAGTTCACTCAAAAATGGTGCCAAAAGCTTGAAAATGCTCCCCTGAAAGGTTTGGCACTCGAAACAGAAGGCTTTTTATCACAGGACAAGAAATCAGCCCTCAAAAACTTAACCGGCAGAAAATATTTTTTTGAAAAAATCCCTAAGCCCCGGGGTCACAATTTCAGCAAAAATCTGACTTTTGGCAGTTCACTCAAAAATGGTGCCAACCGCTTGCAAATGCTCACCTGAAAGCTTTGGCGATGGAAACAGAAGGCTTTTTATCACAGGACAAGAAATCAGCCCTCAAAAACTTAACCGGCAGAAAATATTTTTTTGAAAAAATCCCTAAGCCCCGGGGTCACAATTTCAGAAAAAATCTGACTTTTGGCAGTTCACTCAAAAATGGTGCCAACCGCTTGCAAATGCTCACCTGAAAGCTTTGGCGATGGAAACAGAAGGCTTTTTATCACAGGACAAGAAATCAGCCCTCAAAAACTTAACCGGCAGAAAATATTTTTTTGAAAAAATGCCTAAGCCCCGGGGTCACAATTTCAGCAAAAATCTGACTTTTGACAGTTCACTCAAAAATGGTGCCAACCGCTTGCAAATGCTCCGCTGAAAGGTTTGGCACGCGAAACAGAAGGCTTTTTATCACAGGACAAGAAATCAGCCCTCAAAAACTTAACCGGCAGAAAATATTTTTGGGAAAAAATCCCTAAGCCCCGGGGTCACAATTTCAGCAAAAATCTGACTTTTGGCAGTTCACTCAAAAATGGTGCCAAAAGCTTGAAAATGCTCCCCTGAAAGGTTTGGCGATGGAAACAGAAGGCTTTTTATCACAGGACAAGAAATCAGCCCTCAAAAACTTAACCGGCAGAAAATATTTTTTTGAAAAAATGCCTAAGCCCCGGGGTCACAATTTCAGCAAAAATCTGACTTTTGGCAGTTCACTCAAAAATGGTGCCAACCGCTTGCAAATGCTCCCCTGAAAGGTTTGGCACGCGAAACAGAAGGCTTTTTATCACAGGACAGGAAATCAGCCCTCAAAAACTTAACCGGCAGAAAATATTTTTTGGAAAAAATCCCTAAGCCCCGGGGTCACAATTTCAGCAAAAATCTGACTTTTGGCAGTTCACTCAAAAATGGTGCCAACCGCTTGCAAATGCTCCGCTGAAAGGTTTGGCACGCGAAACAGAAGGCTTTTTATCACAGGACAAGAAATCAGCCCTCAAAAACTTAACCGGCAGAAAATATTTTTGGGAAAAAATCCCTAAGCCCCGGGGTCACAATTTCAGCAAAAATCTGACTTTTGGCAGTTCACTCAAAAATGGTGCCAAAAGCTTGAAAATGCTCCCCTGAAAGGTTTGGCGATGGAAACAGAAGGCTTTTTATCACAGGACAAGAAATCAGCCCTCAAAAACTTAACCGGCAGAAAATATTTTTTTGAAAAAATGCCTAAGCCCCGGGGTCACAATTTCAGCAAAAATCTGACTTTTGGCAGTTCACTCAAAAATGGTGCCAACCGCTTGCAAATGCTCCCCTGAAAGGTTTGGCACGCGAAACAGAAGGCTTTTTATCACAGGACAAGAAATCAGCCCTCAAAAACTTAACCGGCAGAAAATATTTTTTGGAAAAAATCCCTAAGCCCCGGGGTCACAATTTCAGCAAAAATCTGACTTTTGGCAGTTCACTCAAAAATGGTGCCAAAAGCTTGAAAACGCTCCCCTGAAAGGTTTGGCGATGGAAACAGAAGGCTTTTTATCACAGGACAAGAAATCAGCCCTCAAAAACTTAACCGGCAGAAAATATTTTTTTGAAAAAATCCCTAAGCCCCGGGGTCACAATTTCAGAAAAAATCTGACTTTTGGCAGTTCACTCAAAAATGGTGCCAACCGCTTGCAAATGCTCCCCTGAAAGGTTTGGCACGTGATACAGAAGGCTTTTTATCACAGGACAAGAAATCAGCCCTCAATAACTTAACCGGCAGAAAATATTTTTTTGAAAAAATCCCTAAGCCCCGGGGTCACAATTTCAGCAAAAATCTGACTTTTGGCAGTTCACTCAAAAATGGTGCCAACCGCTTGCAAATGCTCACCTGAAAGCTTTGGCGATGGAAACAGAAGGCTTTTTATCACAGGACAAGAAATCAGCCCTCAAAAACTTAACCGGCAGAAAATATTTTTTTGAAAAAATCCCTAAGCCCCGGGGTCACAATTTCAGCAAAAATCTGACTTTTGGCAGTTCACTCAAAAATGGTGCCAACCGCTTGCAAATGCTCACCTGAAAGGTTTGGCACGCGAAACAGAAGGCTTTTTATCACAGGACAAGAAATCAGCCCTCAAAAACTTAACCGGCAGAAAATATTTTTGGGAAAAAATCCCTAAGCCCCGGGGTCACAATTTCAGCAAAAATCTGACTTTTGGCAGTTCACTCAAAAATGGTGCCAAAAGCTTGAAAATGCTCCCCTGAAAGGTTTGGCGATGGAAACAGAAGGCTTTTTATCACAGGACAAGAAATCAGCCCTCAAAAACTTAACCGGCAGAAAATATTTTTTTGAAAAAATGCCTAAGCCCCGGGGTCACAATTTCAGCAAAAATCTGACTTTTGGCAGTTCACTCAAAAATGGTGCCAACCGCTTGCAAATGCTCCCCTGAAAGGTTTGGCACGCGAAACAGAAGGCTTTTTATCACAGGACAGGAAATCAGCCCTCAAAAACTTAACCGGCAGAAAATATTTTTTGGAAAAAATCCCTAAGCCCCGGGGTCACAATTTCAGCAAAAATCTGACTTTTGACAGTTCACTCAAAAATGGTGCCAACCGCTTGCAAATGCTCCGCTGAAAGGTTTGGCACGCGAAACAGAAGGCTTTTTATCACAGGACAAGAAATCAGCCCTCAAAAACTTAACCGGCAGAAAATATTTTTGGGAAAAAATCCCTAAGCCCCGGGGTCACAATTTCAGCAAAAATCTGACTTTTGGCAGTTCACTCAAAAATGGTGCCAAAAGCTTGAAAATGCTCCCCTGAAAGGTTTGGCGATGGAAACAGAAGGCTTTTTATCACAGGACAAGAAATCAGCCCTCAAAAACTTAACCGGCAGAAAATATTTTTTTGAAAAAATGCCTAAGCCCCGGGGTCACAATTTCAGCAAAAATCTGACTTTTGGCAGTTCACTCAAAAATGGTGCCAACCGCTTGCAAATGCTCCCCTGAAAGGTTTGGCACGCGAAACAGAAGGCTTTTTATCACAGGACAGGAAATCAGCCCTCAAAAACTTAACCGGCAGAAAATATTTTTTGGAAAAAATCCCTAAGCCCCGGGGTCACAATTTCAGCAAAAATCTGACTTTTGGCAGTTCACTCAAAAATGGTGCCAAAAGCTTGAAAACGCTCCCCTGAAAGGTTTGGCGATGGAAACAGAAGGCTTTTTATCACAGGACAAGAAATCAGCCCTCAAAAACTTAACCGGCAGAAAATATTTTTTTGAAAAAATCCCTAAGCCCCGGGGTCACAATTTCAGAAAAAATCTGACTTTTGGCAGTTCACTCAAAAATGGTGCCAACCGCTTGCAAATGCTCCCCTGAAAGGTTTGGCACGTGATACAGAAGGCTTTTTATCACAGGACAAGAAATCAGCCCTCAATAACTTAACCGGCAGAAAATATTTTTTTGAAAAAATCCCTAAGCCCCGGGGTCACAATTTCAGCAAAAATCTGACTTTTGGCAGTTCACTCAAAAATGGTGCCAAAAGCTTGCAAATGCTCACCTGAAAGCTTTGGCGATGGAAACAGAAGGCTTTTTATGACAGGACAAGAAATCAGCCCTCAAAAACTTAACCGGCAGAAAATATTTTTTTGAAAAAATCCCTAAGCCCCGGGGTCACAATTTCAGCAAAAATCTGACTTTTGGCAGTTCACTCAAAAATGGTGCCAACCGCTTGCAAATGCTCACCTGAAAGCTTTGGCGATGGAAACAGAAGGCTTTTTATCACAGGACAAGAAATCAGCCCTCAAAAACTTAACCGGCAGAAAATATTTTTTTGAAAAAATCCCTAAGCCCCGGGGTCACAATTTCAGAAAAAATCTGACTTTTGGCAGTTCACTCAAAAATGGTGCCAACCGCTTGCAAATGCTCACCTGAAAGCTTTGGCGATGGAAACAGAAGGCTTTTTATCACAGGACAAGAAATCAGCCCTCAAAAACTTAAGCGGCAGAAAATATTTTTTTGAAAAAATGCCTAAGCCCCGGGGTCACAATTTCAGCAAAAATCTGACTTTTGACAGTTCACTCAAAAATGGTGCCAACCGCTTGCAAATGCTCCGCTGAAAGGTTTGGCACGCGAAACAGAAGGCTTTTTATCACAGGACAAGAAATCAGCCCTCAAAAACTTAACCGGCAGAAAATATTTTTGGGAAAAAATCCCTAAGCCCCGGGGTCACAATTTCAGCAAAAATCTGACTTTTGGCAGTTCACTCAAAAATGGTGCCAAAAGCTTGAAAATGCTCCCCTGAAAGGTTTGGCGATGGAAACAGAAGGCTTTTTATCACAGGACAAGAAATCAGCCCTCAAAAACTTAACCGGCAGAAAATATTTTTTTGAAAAAATGCCTAAGCCCCGGGGTCACAATTTCAGCAAAAATCTGACTTTTGGCAGTTCACTCAAAAATGGTGCCAACCGCTTGCAAATGCTCCCCTGAAAGGTTTGGCACGCGAAACAGAAGGCTTTTTATCACAGGACAGGAAATCAGCCCTCAAAAACTTAACCGGCAGAAAATATTTTTTGGAAAAAATGCCTAAGCCCCGGGGTCACAATTTCAGCAAAAATCTGACTTTTGACAGTTCACTCAAAAATGGTGCCAACCGCTTGCAAATGCTCCGCTGAAAGGTTTGGCACGCGAAACAGAAGGCTTTTTATCACAGGACAAGAAATCAGCCCTCAAAAACTTAACCGGCAGAAAATATTTTTGGGAAAAAATCCCTAAGCCCCGGGGTCACAATTTCAGCAAAAATCTGACTTTTGGCAGTTCACTCAAAAATGGTGCCAAAAGCTTGAAAATGCTCCCCTGAAAGGTTTGGCGATGGAAACAGAAGGCTTTTTATCACAGGACAAGAAATCAGCCCTCAAAAACTTAACCGGCAGAAAATATTTTTTTGAAAAAATGCCTAAGCCCCGGGGTCACAATTTCAGCAAAAATCTGACTTTTGGCAGTTCACTCAAAAATGGTGCCAACCGCTTGCAAATGCTCCCCTGAAAGGTTTGGCACGCGAAACAGAAGGCTTTTTATCACAGGACAGGAAATCAGCCCTCAAAAACTTAACCGGCAGAAAATATTTTTTTGAAAAAATCCCTAAGCCCCGGGGTCACAATTTCAGCAAAAATCTGACTTTTGGCAGTTCACTCAAAAATGGTGCCAAAAGCTTGAAAACGCTCCCCTGAAAGGTTTGGCGATGGAAACAGAAGGCTTTTTATCACAGGACAAGAAATCAGCCCTCAAAAACTTAACCGGCAGAAAATATTTTTTTGAAAAAATCCCTAAGCCCCGGGGTCACAATTTCAGAAAAAATCTGACTTTTGGCAGTTCACTCAAAAATGGTGCCAACCGCTTGCAAATGCTCCCCTGAAAGGTTTGGCACGTGATACAGAAGGCTTTTTATCACAGGACAAGAAATCAGCCCTCAATAACTTAACCGGCAGAAAATATTTTTTTGAAAAAATCCCTAAGCCCCGGGGTCACAATTTCAGCAAAAATCTGACTTTTGGCAGTACACTCAAAAATGGTGCCAAAAGCTTGCAAATGCTCACCTGAAAGCTTTGGCGATGGAAACAGAAGGCTTTTTATGACAGGACAAGAAATCAGCCCTCAAAAACTTAACCGGCAGAAAATATTTTTTTGAAAAAATCCCTAAGCCCCGGGGTCACAACTTCAGCAAAAATCTGACTTTTGGCAGTTCACTCAAAAATGGTGCCAACCGCTTGCAAATGCTCACCTGAAAGCTTTGGCACGCGAAACAGAAGGCTTTTTATCACAGGACAAGAAATCAGCCCTCAAAAACTTAACCGGCAGAAAATATTTTTTTGAAAAAATCCCTAAGCCCCGGGGTCACAATTTCAGAAAAAATCTGACTTTTGGCAGTTCACTCAAAAATGGTGCCAAAAGCTTCAAAATGCTCCCCTGAAAGCTTTGGCGATGGAAACAGAAGGCTTTTTATCACAGGACAAATAATCAGCCCTCAAAAACTTAACCGGCAGAAAATATTTTTTTGAAAAAATCCCTAAGCCCCGGGGTCACAATTTCAGCAAAAATCTGACTTTTGGCAGTTCACTCAAAAATGGTGCCAACCGCTTGCAAATGCTCACCTGAAAGCTTTGGCGATGGAAACAGAAGGCTTTTTATCACAGGACAAGAAATCAGCCCTCAAAAACTTAACCGGCAGAAAATATTTTTTTGAAAAAATCCCTAAGCCCTGGGGTCACAATTTCAGCCAAAATCTGACTTTTGGCAGTTCACTCAAAAATGGTGCCAACCGCTTGCAAATGCTCACCTGAAAGCTTTGGCGATGGAAACAGAAGGCTTTTTATCACAGGACAAGAAATCAGCCCTCAAAAACTTAACCGGCAGAAAATATTTTTTTGAAAAAATCCCTAAGCCCCGGGGTCACAATTTCAGCAAAAATCTGACTTTTGGCAGTTCACTCAAAAATGGTGCCAAAAGCTTGAAAATGCTCACCTGAAAGCTTTGGCGATGGAAACAGAAGGCTTTTTATCACAGGACAAATAATCAGCCCTCAAAAACTTAACCGGCAGAAAATATTTTTTTGAAAAAATCCCTAAGCCCCTGGGTCACAATTTCAGAAAAAATCTGACTTTTGGCAGTTCACTCAAAAATGGTGCCAACCGCTAGCAAATGCTCACCTGAAAGCTTTGGCACTCGAAACAGAAGGCTTTTTATCACAGGACAAGAAATGAGCCCTCAAAAACTTAACCGGCAGAAAATATTTTTTTGAAAAAATCCCTAAGCCCCGGGGGTCACAATTTCAGCAAAAATCTGACTTTTGGCAGTTCACTCAAAAATGGTGCCAACCGCTTGCAAATGCTCACCTGAAAGCTTTGGCGATGGAAACAGAAGGCTTTTTATCACAGGACAAGAAATCAGCCCTCAAAAACTTAACCGGCAGAAAATATTTTTTTGAAAAAATCCCTAAGCCCCGGGGTCACAATTTCAGCCAAAATCTGACTTTTGGCAGTTCACTCAAAAATGGTGCCAACCGCTTGCAAATGCTCACCTGAAAGCTTTGGCGATGGAAACAGAAGGCTTTTTATCACAGGACAAGAAATCAGCCCTCAAAAACTTAACCGGCAGAAAATATTTTTTTGAAAAAATCCCTAAGCCCCGGGGTCACAATTTCAGCAAAAATCTGACTTTTGGCAGTTCACTCAAAAATGGTGCCAAAAGCTTGAAAATGCTCACCTGAAAGCTTTGGCGATGGAAACAGAAGGCTTTTTATCACAGGACAAATAATCAGCCCTCAAAAACGTAACCGGCAGAAAATATTTTTTTGAAAAAATCCCTAAGCCCCGGGGTCACAATTTCAGAAAAAATCTGACTTTTGGCAGTTCACTCAAAAATGGTGCCAACCGCTTGCAAATGCTCACCTGAAAGGTTTGGCACTCGAAACAGAAGGCTTTTTATCACAGGACAAGAAATCAGCCCTCAAAAACTTAACCGGCAGAAAATATTTTTTTGAAAAAATCCCTAAGCCCCGGGGTCACAATTTCAGCAAAAATCTGACTTTTGGCAGTTCACTCAAAAAAGGTGCCAACCGCTTGCAAATGCTCACCTGAAAGCTTTGGCGATGGAAACAGAAGGCTTTTTATCACAGGACAAGAAATCAGCCCTCAAAAACTTAACCGGCAGAAAATATTTTTTTGAAAAAATCCCTAAGCCCCGGGGTCACAATTTCAGCAAAAATCTGACTTTTGGCAGTTCACTCAAAAATGGTGCCAACCGCTTGCAAATGCTCACCTGAAAGCTTTGGCGATGGAAACAGAAGGCTTTTTATCACAGGACAAGAAATCAGCCCTCAAAAACTTAACCGGCAGAAAATATTTTTTTGAAAAAATCCCTAAGCCCCGGGGTCACAATTTCAGAAAAAATCTGACTTTTGGCAGTTCACTCAAAAATGGTGCCAACCGCTTGCAAATGCTCACCTGAAAGCTTTGGCGATGGAAACAGAAGGCTTTTTATCACAGGACAAGAAATCAGCCCTCAAAAACTTAACCGGCAGAAAATATTTTTTTGAAAAAATGCCTAAGCCCCGGGGTCACAATTTCAGCAAAAATCTGACTTTTGGCAGTTCACTCAAAAATGGTGCCAACCGCTTGCAAATGCTCCGCTGAAAGCTTTGGCGATGGAAACAGAAGGATTTTTATCACAGGACAAGAAATCAGCCCTCAAAAACTTAACCGGCAGAAAATATTTTTTTGAAAAAATCCCTAAGCCCCGGGGTCACAATTTCAGCAAAAATCTGACTTTTGGCAGTTCACTCAAAAATGGTGCCAAAAGCTTGAAAATGCTCCCATGAAAGGTTTGGCGATGGAAACAGAAGGCTTTTTATCACAGGACAAGAAATCAGCCCTCAAAAACTTAACCGGCAGAAAATATTTTTTTGAAAAAATCCCTAAGCCCCGGGGTCACAATTTCAGCAAAAATCTGACTTTTGGCAGTTCACTCAAAAATGGAGCCAAATGCTTGAAAATACTCCCCTGAAAGGTTTGGCGATGGAAACAGAAGGCTTTTTATCACAGGACAAGAAATCAGCCCTCAAAAACTTAACCGGCAGAAAATATTTTTTTGAAAAAATCCCTAAGCCCCGGGGTCACAATTTCAGAAAAAATCTGACTTTTGGCAGTTCACTCAAAAATGGTGCCAACCGGTTGCAAATGCTCCCCTGAAAGGTTTGGCACGCGAAACAGAAGGCTTTTTATCACAGGAGAAGAAATCAGCCCTCAAAAACTTAACCGGTAGAAAATATTTTTTTGAAAAAATCCCTAAGCCCCGGGGGCACAATTTCAGAAAAAATCTGACTTTTGGCAGTTCACTCAAAAATGGTGCCAAAAGCTTGAAAATGCTCCCCTGAAAGGTTTGGCGATGGAAACAGAAGGCTTTTTATCACAGGACAAGAAATCAGCCCTCAAAAACTTAACCGGCAGAAAATATTTTTTTGAAAAAATCCCTAAGGCCCTGGGTCACAATTTCAGCAAAAATCTGACTTTTGGCAGTTCCCTCAAAAATGTTGCCAAAAGCTTGAAAATGGTCACCTGAAAGCTTTGGCGATGGAAAGAGAAGGCTTTTTATCACAGGACAAGAAATCAGCCCTCAAAAACTTAACCGGCAGAAAATATTTTTTTTTAAAAAAATCCCTAAGCCCAGGGGTCACAATTTCAGCAAAAATCTGACTTTTGGCAGTTCACTCAAAAATGGTGCTAACCGCTTGCAAATGCTCACCTGAAAGCTTTGGCACGCGAAACAGAAGGCTTTTTATCACAGGACAAGAAATCAGCCCTCAAAAACTTAACCGGCAGAAAATATTTTTTTGAAAAAATCCCAAAGCCCCGGGGTCACAATTTCAGAAAAAATCTGACTTTTGGCAGTTCACTCAAAAATGGTGCCAAAAGCGTGAAAATGCTCCCCTGAAAGGTTTGGCACTCGAAACAGAAGGCTTTTTATCACAGGACAAGAAATCAGCCCTCAAAAACGTAACCGGCAGAAAATATTTTTTTGAAAAAATCCCTAAGCCCCGGGGTCACAATTTCAGCAAAAATCTGACTTTTGGCAGTTCACTCAAAAATGGTGCCAACCGCTTGCAAATGCTCACCTGAAAGCTTTGGCGATGGAAACAGAAGGCTTTTTATCACAGGACAAGAAATCAGCCCTCAAAAACTTAACCGGCAGAAAATATTTTTTTGAAAAAATCCCTAAGCCCCGGGGTCACAATTTCAGCAAAAATCTGACTTTTGGCAGTTCACTCAAAAATGGTGCCAACCGCTTGCAAATGCTCACCTGAAAGCTTTGGCGATGGAAACAGAAGGCTTTTTATCACAGGACAAGAAATCAGCCCTCAAAAACTTAACCGGCAGAAAATATTTTTTTGAAAAAATCCCTAAGCCCCGGGGTCACAATTTCAGCAAAAATCTGACTTTTGGCAGTTCACTCAAAAATGGTGCCAACCGCTTGCAAAGGCTCACCTGAAAGCTTTGGCGATGGAAACAGAAGGCTTTTTATCACAGGACAAGAAATCAGCCCTCAAAAACTTAACCGGCAGAAAATATTTTTTTGAAAAAATGCCTAAGCCCCGGGGTCACAATTTCAGCAAAAATCTGACTTTTGGCAGTTCACTCAAAAATGGTGCCAACCGCTTGCAAATGCTCCCCTGAAAGGTTTGGCACGCGAAACAGAAGGCTTTTTATCACAGGACAAGAAATCAGCCCTCAAAAACTTAACCGGCAGAAAATATTTTTTGGAAAAAATCCCTAAGCCCCGGGGTCACAATTTCAGCAAAAATCTGACTTTTGGCAGTTCACTCAAAAATGGTGCCAAAAGCTTGAAAATGCTCCCCTGAAAGGTTTGGCGATGGAAACAGAAGGCTTTTTATCACAGGACAAGAAATCAGCCCTCAAAAACTTAACCGGCAGAAAATATTTTTTTGAAAAAATACCTAAGCCCCGGGGTCACAATTTCAGCAAAAATCTGACTCTTGGCAGTTCACTCAAAAATGGTGCCAAAAGCTTGAAAATGCTCCCCTGAAAGGTTTGGCGATGGAAACAGAAGGCTTTTTATCACAGGACAAGAAATCAGCCCTCAAAAACTTAACCGGCAGAAAATATTTTTTTGAAAAAATCCCTAAGCCCCGGGGTCACAATTTCAGAAAAAATCTGACTTTTGGCAGTTCACTCAAAAATGGTGCCAAAAGCTTGAAAATGCTCCCCTGAAAGGTTTGGCGATGTAAACAGAAGGCTTTTTATCACAGGACAAGCAATCAGCCCTCAAAAACTTAACCGGCAGAAAATATTTTTTTGAAAAAATCCCTAAGCCCCGGGGTCACAATTTCAGCAAAAATCTGACTTTTGGCAGTTCCCTCAAAAATGTTGCCAAAAGCTTGAAAATGGTCACCTGAAAGCTTTGGCGATGGAAAGAGAAGGCTTTTTATCACAGGACAAGAAATCAGCCCTCAAAAACTTAACCGGCAGAAAATATTTTTTTTTAAAAAAATCCCTAAGCCCAGGGGTCACAATTTCAGCAAAAATCTGACTTTTGGCAGTTCACTCAAAAATGGTGCCAAAAGCTTGAAAATGCTCCCGTGAAAGGTTTGGCACTCGAAACAGAAGGCTTTTTATCACAGGACAAGAAATCAGCCCTCAAAAACGTAACCGGCAGAAAATATTTTTTTGAAAAAATCCCTAAGCCCCGGGGTCACAATTTCAGCAAAAATCTGACTTTTGGCAGTTCACTCAAAAATGGTGCCAACCGCTTGCAAATGCTCACCTGAAAGCTTTGGCGATGGAAACAGAAGGATTTTTATCACAGGACAAGAAATCAGCCCTCAAAAACTTAACCGGCAGAAAATATTTTTTTGAAAAAATCCCTAAGCCCCGGGGTCACAATTTCAGAAAAAAATCTGACTTTTGGCAGTTCACTCAAAAATGGTGCCAACCGCTTGCAAATGCTCACCTGAAAGCTTTGGCGATGGAAACAGAAGGCTTTTTATCACAGGACAAGAAATCAGCCCTCAAAAACTTAACCGGCAGAAAATATTTTTTGGAAAAAATCCCTAAGCCCCGGGGTCACAATTTCAGCAAAAATCTGACTTTTGGCAGTTCACTCAAAAATGGTGCCAAAAGCTTGAAAATGCTCACCTGAAAGCTTTGGCGATGGAAACAGAAGGCTTTTTATCACAGGACAAGAAATCAGCCCTCAAAAACTTAACCGGCAGAAAATATTTTTTTGAAAAAATCCCTAAGCCCCGGGGTCACAATTTCAGCCAAAATCTGACTTTTGGCAGTTCACTCAAAAATGGTGCCAACCGCTTGCAAATGCTCACCTGAAAGCTTTGGCGATGGAAACAGAAGGCTTTTTATCACAGGACAAGAAATCAGCCCTCAAAAACTTAACCGGCAGAAAATATTTTTTTGAAAAAATCCCTAAGCCCCGGGGTCACAATTTCAGCAAAAATCTGACTTTTGGCAGTTCACTCAAAAATGGTGCCAAAAGCTTGAAAATGCTCACCTGAAAGCTGTGGCGATGGAAACAGAAGGCTTTTTATCACAGGACAAATAATCAGCCCTCAAAAACGTAACCGGCAGAAAATATTTTTTTGAAAAAATCCCTAAGCCCCGGGGTCACAATTTCAGAAAAAATCTGACTTTTGGCAGTTCACTCAAAAATGGTGCCAACCGCTTGCAAATGCTCACCTGAAAGGTTTGGCACTCGAAACAGAAGGCTTTTTATCACAGGACAAGAAATCAGCCCTCAAAAACTTAACCGGCAGAAAATATTTTTTTGAAAAAATCCCTAAGCCCCGGGGTCACAATTTCAGCAAAAATCTGACTTTTGGCAGTTCACTCAAAAATGGTGCCAACCGCTTGCAAATGCTCACCTGAAAGCTTTGGCGATGGAAACAGAAGGCTTTTTATCACAGGACAAGAAATCAGCCCTCAAAAACTTAACCGGCAGAAAATATTTTTTTGAAAAAATCCCTAAGCCCCGGGGTCACAATTTCAGCAAAAATCTGACTTTTGGCAGTTCACTCAAAAATGGTGCCAACCGCTTGCAAATGCTCACCTGAAAGCTTTGGCGATGGAAACAGAAGGCTTTTTATCACAGGACAAGAAATCAGCCCTCAAAAACTTAACCGGCAGAAAATATTTTTTTGAAAAAATCCCTAAGCCCCGGGGTCACAATTTCAGAAAAAATCTGACTTTTGGCAGTTCACTCAAAAATGGTGCCAACCGCTTGCAAATGCTCACCTGAAAGCTTTGGCGATGGAAACAGAAGGCTTTTTATCACAGGACAAGAAATCAGCCCTCAAAAATTTAACCGGCAGAAAATATTTTTTTGAAAAAATGCCTAAGCCCCGGGGTCACAATTTCAGCAAAAATCTGACTTTTGGCAGTTCACTCAAAAATGGTGCCAACCGCTTGCAAATGCTCCGCTGAAAGCTTTGGCGATGGAAACAGAAGGATTTTTATCACAGGACAAGAAATCAGCCCTCAAAAACTTAACCGGCAGAAAATATTTTTTTGAAAAAATCCCTAAGCCCCGGGGTCACAATTTCAGCAAAAATCTGACTTTTGGCAGTTCACTCAAAAATGGTGCCAAAAGCTTGAAAATGCTCCCATGAAAGGTTTGGCGATGGAAACAGAAGGCTTTTTATCACAGGACAAGAAATCAGCCCTCAAAAACTTAACCGGCAGAAAATATTTTTTTGAAAAAATCCCTAAGCCCCGGGGTCACAATTTCAGCAAAAATCTGACTTTTGGCAGTTCACTCAAAAATGGAGCCAAATGCTTGAAAATACTCCCCTGAAAGGTTTGGCGATGGAAACAGAAGGCTTTTTATCACAGGACAAGAAATCAGCCCTCAAAAACTTAACCGGCAGAAAATATTTTTTTGAAAAAATCCCTAAGCCCCGGGGTCACAATTTCAGAAAAAATCTGACTTTTGGCAGTTCACTCAAAAATGGTGCCAACCGGTTGCAAATGCTCCCCTGAAAGGTTTGGCACGCGAAACAGAAGGCTTTTTATCACAGGAGAAGAAATCAGCCCTCAAAAACTTAACCGGCAGAAAATATTTTTTTAAAAAAATCCCTAAGCCCCGGGGTCACAATTTCAGCAAAAATCTGACTTTTGGCAGTTCACTCAAAAATGGTGCCAACCGCTTGCAAATGCTCACCTGAAAGCTTTGGCGATGGAAACAGAAGGCTTTTTATCACAGGACAAGAAATCAGCCCTCAAAAACTTAACCGGCAGAAAATATTTTTTTGAAAAAATCCCTAAGCCCCGGGGTCACAATTTCAGAAAAAATCTGACTTTTGGCAGTTCACTCAAAAATGGTGCCAACCGCTTGCAAATGCTCACCTGAAAGGTTTGGCGATGGAAACAGAAGGCTTTTTATCACAGGACAAGAAATCAGCCCTCAAAAACTTAACCGGCAGAAAATATTTTTTTGAAAAAATCCCTAAGCCCCGGGGTCACAATTTCAGAAAAAATCTGACTTTTGGCAGTTCACTCAAAAATGGTGCCAACCGGTTGCAAGTGTTCCCCTGAAAGGTTTGGCACGCGAAACAGAAGGCTTTTTATCACAGGACAAGAAATGAGCACTCAAAAACTTAACCGGCAGAAAATATTTTTTTGAAAAAATCCCTAAGCCCCGGGGTCACAATTTCAGAAAAAATCTGACTTTTGGCAGTTCACTCAAAAATGGTGCCAACCGCTTGCAAATGCTCACCTGAAAGCATTGGCGATGGAAACAGAAGGCTTTTTATCACAGGACAAGAAATCAGCCCTCAAAAACTTAACCGGCAGAAAATATTTTTTTGAAAAAATCCCTAAGCCCCGGGGTCCCAATTTCAGCAAAAATCTGACTTTTGGCAGTTCACTCAAAAATGGTGCCAACCGCTTGCAAATGCTCACCAGAAAACTTTGGGGATGGAAACAGAAGGCTTTTTATCACAGGACAAGAAATCAGCCCTCAAAAACTTAACCGGCAGAAAATATTTTTTTGAAAAAATCCCTAAGCCCCGGGGTCACAATTTCAGCAAAAATCTGACTTTTGGCAGTTCACTCAAAAATGGTGCCAACCGCTTGCAAATGCTCACCTGAAAGCTTTGGCACGCGAAACAGAAGGCTTTTTATCACAGGACAAGAAATCAGCCCTCAAAAACTTAACCGGCAGAAAATAATTTTTTGAAAAAATCCCTAAGCCCCGGAGTCACAATTTCAGAAAAAATCTGACTTTTGGCAGTTCACTCAAAAATGGTGCCATCCGGTTGCAAGTGCTCCCCTGAAAGGTTTGGCACGCGAAACAGAAGGCTTTTTATCACAGGACAAGAAATGAGCACTCAAAAACTTAACCGGCAGAAAATATTTTTTTAAAAAAATCCCTAAGCCCCGGGGTCACAATTTCAGAAAAAATCTGACTTTTGGCAGTTCACTCAAAAATGGTGCCAACCGCTTGCAAATGCTCACCTGAAAGCATTGGCGATGGAAACAGAAGGCTTTTTATCACAGGACAAGAAATCAGCCCTCAAAAACTTAACCGGCAGAAAATATTTTTTTGAAAAAATCCCTAAGCCCCGGGGTCACAATTTCAGAAAAAATCTGACTTTTGGCAGTTCACTCAAAAATGGTGCCAACCGCTTGCAAATGCTCACCAGAAAACTTTGGGGATGGAAACAGAAGGCTTTTTATCACAGGACAAGCAATCAGCCCTCAAAAACTTAACCGGCAGAAAATATTTTTTTGAAAAAATCCCTAAGCCCCGGGGTCACAATTTCAGCAAAAATCTGACTTTTGGCAGTTCCCTCAAAAATGTTGCCAAAAGCTTGAAAATGGTCACCTGAAAGCTTTGGCGATGGAAAGAGAAGGCTTTTTATCACAGGACAAGAAATCAGCCCTCAAAAACTTAACCGGCAGAAAATATTTTTTTTAAAAAAAATCCCTAAGCCCAGGGGTCACAATTTCAGCAAAAATCTGACTTTTGGCAGTTCACTCAAAAATGGTGCCAAAAGCTTGAAAATGCTCCCGTGAAAGGTTTGGCACTCGAAACAGAAGGCTTTTTATCACAGGACAAGAAATCAGCCCTCAAAAACGTAACCGGCAGAAAATATTTTTTTGAAAAAATCCCTAAGCCCCGGGGTCACAATTTCAGCAAAAATCTGACTTTTGGCAGTTCACTCAAAAATGGTGCCAACCGCTTGCAAATGCTCACCTGAAAGCTTTGGCGATGGAAACAGAAGGATTTTTATCACAGGACAAGAAATCAGCCCTCAAAAACTTAACCGGCAGAAAATATTTTTTTGAAAAAATCCCTAAGCCCCGGGGTCACAATTTCAGAAAAAAATCTGACTTTTGGCAGTTCACTCAAAAATGGTGCCAACCGCTTGCAAATGCTCACCTGAAAGCTTTGGCGATGGAAACAGAAGGCTTTTTATCACAGGACAAGAAATCAGCCCTCAAAAACTTAACCGGCAGAAAATATTTTTTTGAAAAAATCCCTAAGCCCCGGGGTCACAATTTCAGAAAAAATCTGACTTTTGGCAGTTCACTCAAAAATGGTGCCAACCGCTTGCAAATGCTCACCTGAAAGCTTTGGCGATGGGAACAGAAGGCTTTTTATCACAGGACAAGAAATCAGCCCTCAAAAACTTAACCGGCAGAAAATATTTTTTTGAAAAAATACCTAAGCCCCGGGGTCACAATTTCAGCAAAAATCTGACTCTTGGCAGTACACTCAAAAATGGTGCCAAAAGCTTGAAAATGCTCCCCTGAAAGGTTTGGCGATGGAAACAGAAGGCTTTTTATCACAGGACAAGAAATGAGCACTCAAAAACTTAACCGGCAGAAAATATTTTTTTGAAAAAATCCCTAAGCCCCGGGGTCACAATTTCAGAAAAAATCTGACTTTTGGCAGTTCACTCAAAAATGGTGCCAAAAGCTTGAAAATGCTCCCCTGAAAGGTTTGGCGATGGAAACAGAAGGCTTTTTATCACAGGACAAGCAATCAGCCCTCAAAAACTTAACCGGCAGAAAATATTTTTTTGAAAAAATCCCTAAGCCCCGGGGTCACAATTTCAGCAAAAATCTGACTTTTGGCAGTTCCCTCAAAAATGTTGCCAAAAGCTTGAAAATGGTCACCTGAAAGCTTTGGCGATGGAAAGAGAAGGCTTTTTATCACAGGACAAGAAATCAGCCCTCAAAAACTTAACCGGCAGAAAATATTTTTTTTAAAAAAAATCCCTAAGCCCAGGGGTCACAATTTCAGCAAAAATCTGACTTTTGGCAGTTCACTCAAAAATGGTGCCAAAAGCTTGAAAATGCTCCCGTGAAAGGTTTGGCACTCGAAACAGAAGGCTTTTTATCACAGGACAAGAAATCAGCCCTCAAAAACGTAACCGGCAGAAAATATTTTTTTGAAAAAATCCCTAAGCCCCGGGGTCACAATTTCAGCAAAAATCTGACTTTTGGCAGTTCACTCAAAAATGGTGCCAACCGCTTGCAAATGCTCACCTGAAAGCTTTGGCGATGGAAACAGAAGGATTTTTATCACAGGACAAGAAATCAGCCCTCAAAAACTTAACCGGCAGAAAATATTTTTTTGAAAAAATCCCTAAGCCCCGGGGTCACAATTTCAGAAAAAAATCTGACTTTTGGCAGTTCACTCAAAAATGGTGCCAACCGCTTGCAAATGCTCACCTGAAAGCTTTGGCGATGGAAACAGAAGGCTTTTTATCACAGGACAAGAAATCAGCCCTCAAAAACTTAACCGGCAGAAAATATTTTTTGGAAAAAATCCCTAAGCCCCGGGGTCACAATTTCAGCAAAAATCTGACTTTTGGCAGTTCACTCAAAAATGGTGCCAAAAGCTTGAAAATGCTCACCTGAAAGCTTTGGCGATGGAAACAGAAGGCTTTTTATCAAAGGACAAGAAATCAGCCCTCAAAAACTTAACCGGCAGAAAATATTTTTTGGAAAAAATCCCTAAGCCCCGGGGTCACAATTTCAGCAAAAATCTGACTTTTTGCAGTTCACACAAAAATGGTGCCAACCGCTTGCAAATGCTCACCTGAAAGCTTTGGCGATGGAAACAGAAGGCTTTTTATCACAGGACAAGAAATCAGCCCTCAGAAACTTAACCGGCAGAAAATATTTTTTGGAAAAAATCCCTAAGCCCCGGGGTCACAATTTCAGCAAAAATCTGACTTTTGGCAGTTCACTCAAAAATGGTGCCAAAAGCTTGAAAATGCTCCCCTGAAAGGTTTGGCGATGGAAACAGAAGGCTTTTTATCACAGGACAAGAAATCAGCCCTCAAAAACTTAACCGGCAGAAAATATTTTTTTGAAAAAATCCCTAAGCCCCGGGGTCACAATTTCAGAAAAAATCTGACTTTTGGCAGTTCACTCAAAAATGGTGCCAAAAGCTTGAAAATGCTCCCCTGAAAGGTTTGGCGATGGAAACAGAAGGCTTTTTATCACAGGACAAGCAATCAGCCCTCAAAAACTTAACCGGCAGAAAATATTTTTTTGAAAAAATCCCTAAGCCCCGGGGTCACAATTTCAGCAAAAATCTGACTTTTGGCAGTTCCCTCAAAAATGTTGCCAAAAGCTTGAAAATGGTCACCTGAAAGCTTTGGCGATGGAAAGAGAAGGCTTTTTATCACAGGACAAGAAATCAGCCCTCAAAAACTTAACCGGCAGAAAATATTTTTTAAAAAAAAAATCCCTAAGCCCAGGGGTCACAATTTCAGCAAAAATCTGACTTTTGGCAGTTCACTCAAAAATGGTGCCAAAAGCTTGAAAATGCTCCCGTGAAAGGTTTGGCACTCGAAACAGAAGGCTTTTTATCACAGGACAAGAAATCAGCCCTCAAAAACGTAACCGGCAGAAAATATTTTTTTGAAAAAATCCCTAAGCCCCGGGGTCACAATTTCAGCAAAAATCTGACTTTTGGCAGTTCACTCAAAAATGGTGCCAACCGCTTGCAAATGCTCACCTGAAAGCTTTGGCGATGGAAACAGAAGGATTTTTATCACAGGACAAGAAATCAGCCCTCAAAAACTTAACCGGCAGAAAATATTTTTTTGAAAAAATCCCTAAGCCCCGGGGTCACAATTTCAGAAAAAAATCTGACTTTTGGCAGTTCACTCAAAAATGGTGCCAACCGCTTGCAAATGCTCACCTGAAAGCTTTGGCGATGGAAACAGAAGGCTTTTTATCACAGGACAAGAAATCAGCCCTCAAAAACTTAACCGGCAGAAAATATTTTTTTGAAAAAATCCCTAAGCCCCGGGGTCACAATTTCAGCAAAAATCTGACTTTTGGCAGTTCACTCAAAAATGGTGCCAACCGCTTGCAAATGCTCACCTGAAAGCTTTGGCGATGGAAACAGAAGGCTTTTTATCACAGGACAAGAAATCAGCCCTCAAAAACTTAACCGGCAGAAAATATTTTTTTGAAAAAATGCCTAAGCCCCGGGGTCACAATTTCAGCAAAAATCTGACTTTTGGCAGTTCACTCAAAAATGGTGCCAACCGCTTGCAAATGCTCCCCTGAAAGGTTTGGCGATGGAAACAGAAGGCTTTTTATCACAGGACAAGAAATCAGCCCTCAACAACTTAACCGGCGGAAAATATTTTTTTGATAAAATCCCTAAGCCCAGTGGTCACAATTTCAGCAAAAATCTGACTTTTGGCAATTCACTCAAAAATGGTGCCAGCAGGTTGCAAAGACTCCCCTGAAAGCTTTGACGATAGAAACAGACGGCTTTTTATCACAGGACAAGAAATCAGCCCTCAACAACTTAACCGGCGGAAAATATTTTTTTGAAAAAATCCCTAAGCCCCGGGGTCACAATTTCAGCAAAAATCTGACTTTTGGCAGTTCACTCAAAAATGGTGCCAACGGCTTGCAAATGCTCACCTGAAAGCTTTGGCGATGGAAACAGAAGGATTTTTATCACAGGACAAGAAATCAGCCCTCAAAAACTTAACCGGCAGAAAATATTTTTTTTGAAAAAATCCCTAAGCCCCGGGGTCACAATTTCAGCAAAATTCTGACTTTTGGCAGTTCACTCAAAAATGGTGCCAACCGCGTGCAAATGCTCCCCTGAAAGGTTTGGCACGCGAAACAGAAGGCTTTTTATCACAGGACAAGAAATCAGCCCTCAAAAACTTAACCGGCAGAAAATATTTTTTTGAAAAAATCCCTAAGCCCCGGGGTCACAATTTCAGCAAAAATCTGACTTTTGGCAGTTCACTCAAAAATGGTGCCAAAAGCTTGAAAATGCTCCCCTGAAAGGTTTGGCGATGGAAACAGAAGGCTTTTTATCACAGGACAAGAAATCAGCCCTCAAAAACTTAACCGGCAGAAAATATTTTTTTGAAAAAATCCCTAAGCCCCGGGGTCACAATTTCAGAAAAAATCTGACTTTTGGCAGTTCACTCAAAAATGGTGACAACCGGTTGCAAATGCTCCCCTGAAAAGTTTGGCACGCGAAACAGAAGGCTTTTTATCACAGGACAAGAAATCAGCCCTCAAAAACTTAACCGGTAGAAAATATTTTTTTGAAAAAATCCCTAAGCCCCGGGGTCACAATTTCAGAAAAAATCTGACTTTTGGCAGTTCCCTCAAAAATGGTGCCAACCGCTTGCAAATGCTCACCTGAAAGCTTTGGCGATGGAAACAGAAGGCTTTTTATCACAGGACAAGAAATCAGCCCTCAAAAACTTAACCGGCAGAAAATATTTTTTGGAAAAAATCCCTAAGCCCCGGGGTCACAATTTCAGCAAAAATCTGACTTTTGGCAGTTCACTCAAAAATGGTGCCAACCGCTTGCAAATGCTCACCTGAAAGCTTTGGCGATGGAAACAGAAGGCTTTTTATCACAGGACAAGAAATCAGCCCTCAAAAACTTAACCGGCAGAAAATATTTTTTTGAAAAAATCCCTAAGCCCCGGGGTCACAATTTCAGCAAAAATCTGACTTTTGGCAGTTCACTCAAAAATGGTGCCAACCGCTTGCAAATGCTCACCTGAAAGCTTTGGCGATGGAAACAGAAGGCTTTTTATCACAGGACAAGAAATCAGCCCTCAAAAACTTAACCAGCAGAAAATATTTTTTTGAAAAAATCCCTAAACCCCGGGGTCACAATTTCAGCAAAAATCTGACTTTTGGCAGTTCACTCAAAAATGGTGCCAACGGCTTGCAAATGCTCACCTGAAAGCTTTGGCGATGGAAACAGAAGGATTTTTATCATAGGACAAGAAATCAGCCCTCAAAAACTTAACCGGCAGAAAATATTTTTTTGAAAAAATCCCTAAGCCCCGGGGTCACAATTTCAGCAAAAATCTGACTTTTGGCAGTTCACTCAAAAATGGTGCCAACCGCTTGCAAATGCTCCCCTGAAAGGTTTGGCACTCGAAACAGAAGGCTTTTTATCACAGGACAAGAAATCAGCCCTCAAAAACTTAACCGGCAGAAAATATTTTTTTGAAAAAATCCCTAAGCCCCGGGGTCACAATTTCAGCAAAAATCTGACTTTTGGCAGTTCACTCAAAAATGGTGCCAACCGCTTGCAAATGCTCACCTGAAAGCTTTGGCGATGGAAACAGAAGGATTTTTATCACAGGACAAGAAATCAGCCCTCAAAAACTTAACCGGCAGAAAATATTTTTTTGAAAAAATCCCTAAGCCCCGGGGTCACAATTTCAGAAAAAATCTGACTTTTGGCAGTTCCCTCAAAAATGGTGACAACCGGTTGCAAATGCTCCCCTGAAAGGTTTGGCACTCGAAACAGAAGGCTTTTTATCACAGGACAAGAAATCAGCCCTCAAAAACTTAACCAGCAGAAAATATTTTTTTGAAAAAATCCCTAAGCCCCGGGGTCACAATTTCAGCAAAAATCTGACTTTTGGCAGTTCACTCAAAAATGGTGCCAACCGCTTGCAAATGCTCACCTGAAAGCTTTGGCGATGGAAACAGAAGGATTTTTATCACAGGACAAGAAATCAGCCCTCAAAAACTTAACCGGCAGAAAATATTTTTTTGAAAAAATCCCTAAGCCCCGGGGTCACAATTTCAGAAAAAATCTGACTTTTGGCAGTTCCCTCAAAAATGGTGCCAACCGCTTGCAAATGCTCACCTGAAAGCTTTGGCGATGGAAACAGAAGGCTTTTTATCACAGGACAAGAAATCAGCCCTCAAAAACTTAACCGGCAGAAAATATTTTTTTGAAAAAATCCCTAAGCCCCGGGGTCACAATTTCAGCAAAAATCTGACTTTTGGCAGTTCACTCAAAAATGGTGCCAACCGCTTGCAAATGCTCACCTGAAAGCTTTGGCGATGGAAACAGAAGGCTTTTTATCACAGGACAAGAAATCAGCCCTCAAAAACTTAACCGGCAGAAAATATTTTTTTGAAAAAATCCCTAAGCCCCGGGGTCACAATTTCAGCAAAAATCTGACTTTTGGCAGTTCACTCAAAAATGGTGCCAACCGCTTGCAAATGCTCACCTGAAAGCTTTGGCGATGGAAACAGAAGGCTTTTTATCACAGGACAAGAAATCAGCCCTCAAAAACTTAACCAGCAGAAAATATTTTTTTGAAAAAATCCCTAAGCCCCGGGGTCACAATTTCAGAAAAAATCTGACTTTTGGCAGTTCACTCAAAAATGGTGACAACCGGTTGCAAATGCTCCCCTGAAAGGTTTGGCACGCGAAACAGAAGGCTTTTTATCACAGGACAAGAAATCAGCCCTCAAAAACTTAACCGGTAGAAAATATTTTTTTGAAAAAATCCCTAAGCCCCGAGGTCACAATTTCAGAAAAAATCTGACTTTTGGCAGTTCACTCAAATATGGTGCCAAAAGCTTGAAAATGCTCCCCTGAAAGGTTTGGCGATGGAAACAGAAGGCTTTTTATCACAGGACAAGAAATCAGCCCTCAAAAACTTAACCGGCAGAAAATATTTTTTTGAAAAAATCCCTAAGCCCCGGGGTCACAATTTCAGAAAAAATCTGACTTTTGGCAGTTCCCTCAAAAATGGTGCCAACCGCTTGCAAATGCTCACCTGAAAGCTTTGGCGATGGAAACAGAAGGCTTTTTATCACAGGACAAGAAATCAGCCCTCAAAAACTTAACCGGCAGAAAATATTTTTTTGAAAAAATCCCTAAGCCCCGGGGTCACAATTTCAGCAAAAATCTGACTTTTGGCAGTTCACTCAAAAATGGTGCCAACCGCTTGCAAATGCTCACCTGAAAGCTTTGGCGATGGAAACAGAAGGCTTTTTATCACAGGACAAGAAATCAGCCCTCAAAAACTTAACCGGCAGAAAATATTTTTTTGAAAAAATCCCTAAGCCCCGGGGTCACAATTTCAGCAAAAATCTGACTTTTGGCAGTTCACTCAAAAATGGTGCCAACCGCTTGCAAATGCTCACCTGAAAGCTTTGGCGATGGAAACAGAAGGATTTTTATCACAGGACAAGAAATCAGCCCTCAAAAACTTAACCGGCAGAAAATATTTTTTTGAAAAAATCCCTAAGCCCCGGGGTCACAATTTCAGAAAAAATCTGACTTTTGGCAGTTCCCTCAAAAATGGTGACAACCGGTTGCAAATGCTCCCCTGAAAGGTTTGGCACTCGAAACAGAAGGCTTTTTATCACAGGACAAGAAATCAGCCCTCAAAAACTTAACCAGCAGAAAATATTTTTTTGAAAAAATCCCTAAGCCCCGGGGTCACAATTTCAGCAAAAATCTGACTTTTGGCAGTTCACTCAAAAATGGTGCCAACCGCTTGCAAATGCTCACCTGAAAGCTTTGGCGATGGAAACAGAAGGATTTTTATCACAGGACAAGAAATCAGCCCTCAAAAACTTAACCGGCAGAAAATATTTTTTTGAAAAAATCCCTAAGCCCCGGGGTCACAATTTCAGAAAAAATCTGACTTTTGGCAGTTCCCTCAAAAATGGTGCCAACCGCTTGCAAATGCTCACCTGAAAGCTTTGGCGATGGAAACAGAAGGCTTTTTATCACAGGACAAGAAATCAGCCCTCAAAAACTTAACCGGCAGAAAATATTTTTTTGAAAAAATCCCTAAGCCCCGGGGTCACAATTTCAGCAAAAATCTGACTTTTGGCAGTTCACTCAAAAATGGTGCCAACCGCTTGCAAATGCTCACCTGAAAGCTTTGGCGATGGAAACAGAAGGCTTTTTATCACAGGACAAGAAATCAGCCCTCAAAAACTTAACCGGCAGAAAATATTTTTTTGAAAAAATCCCTAAGCCCCGGGGTCACAATTTCAGCAAAAATCTGACTTTTGGCAGTTCACTCAAAAATGGTGCCAACCGCTTGCAAATGCTCACCTGAAAGCTTTGGCGATGGAAACAGAAGGCTTTTTATCACAGGACAAGAAATCAGCCCTCAAAAACTTAACCAGCAGAAAATATTTTTTTGAAAAAATCCCTAAGCCCCGGGGTCACAATTTCAGAAAAAATCTGACTTTTGGCAGTTCACTCAAAAATGGTGACAACCGGTTGCAAATGCTCCCCTGAAAGGTTTGGCACGCGAAACAGAAGGCTTTTTATCACAGGACAAGAAATCAGCCCTCAAAAACTTAACCGGTAGAAAATATTTTTTTGAAAAAATCCCTAAGCCCCGAGGTCACAATTTCAGAAAAAATCTGACTTTTGGCAGTTCACTCAAATATGGTGCCAAAAGCTTGAAAATGCTCCCCTGAAAGGTTTGGCGATGGAAACAGAAGGCTTTTTATCACAGGACAAGAAATCAGCCCTCAAAAACTTAACCGGCAGAAAATATTTTTTTGAAAAAATCCCTAAGCCCCGGGGTCACAATTTCAGAAAAAATCTGACTTTTGGCAGTTCCCTCAAAAATGGTGCCAACCGCTTGCAAATGCTCACCTGAAAGCTTTGGCGATGGAAACAGAAGGCTTTTTATCACAGGACAAGAAATCAGCCCTCAAAAACTTAACCGGCAGAAAATATTTTTTTGAAAAAATCCCTAAGCCCCGGGGTCACAATTTCAGCAAAAATCTGACTTTTGGCAGTTCACTCAAAAATGGTGCCAACCGCTTGCAAATGCTCACCTGAAAGCTTTGGCGATGGAAACAGAAGGCTTTTTATCACAGGACAAGAAATCAGCCCTCAAAAACTTAACCGGCAGAAAATATTTTTTTGAAAAAATCCCTAAGCCCCGGGGTCACAATTTCAGCAAAAATCTGACTTTTGGCAGTTCACTCAAAAATGGTGCCAACCGCTTGCAAATGCTCACCTGAAAGCTTTGGCGATGGAAACAGAAGGCTTTTTATCACAGGACAAGAAATCAGCCCTCAAAAACTTAACCGGCAGAAAATATTTTTTTGAAAAAATCCCTAAGCCCCGGGGTCACAATTTCAGAAAAAATCTGACTTTTGGCAGTTCACTCAAAAATGGTGCCAAAAGCTTGAAAATGCTCCCCTGAAAGGTTTGGCGATGGAAACAGAAGGCTTTTTATCACAGGACAAGAAATCAGCCCTCAAAAACTTAACCGGCAGAAAATATTTTTTTGAAAAAATCCCTAAGCCCCGGGGTCACAATTTCAGCAAAAATCTGACTTTTGGCAGTTCAGTCAAAAATGGTGCCAACCGCTTGCAAATGCTCCCCTGAAAGGTTTGGCACGCGAAACAGAAGGCTTTTTATCACAGGACAAGAAATCAGCCCTCAAAAACTTAACCGGCAGAAAATATTTTTTTGAAAAAATCCCTAAGCCCCGGGGTCACAATTTCAGAAAAAATCTGACTTTTGGCAGTTCACTCAAAAATGGTGCCAAAAGCTTGAAAATGCTCCCCTGAAAGGTTTGGCACTCAAAACAGAAGGCTTTTTATCACAGGACAAGAAATCAGCCCTCAAAAACTTAACCGGCAGAAAATATTTTTTTGAAAAAATCCCTAAGCCCCGGGGTCACAATTTCAGCAAAAATCTGACTTTTGGCAGTTCACTCAAAGATGGTGCCAACCGCTTGCAAATGCTCACCTGAAAGCTTTGGCGATGGAAAGAGAAGGCTTTTTATCACAGGACAAGAAATCAGCCCTCAAAAACTTAACCGGCAGAAAATATTTTTTTGAAAAAATCCCTAAGCCCCGGGGTCACAATTTCAGAAAAAATCTGACTTTTGGCAGTTCACTCAAAAATGGTGCCAAAAGCTTGAAAATGCTCCCCTGAGAGGTTTGGCACTCGAAACAGAAGGCTTTTTTTCACAGGACAAGAAATCAGCCCTCAAAAACTTAACCGGCAGAAAATATTTTTTTGAAAAAATCCCTAAACCCCGGGGTCACAATTTCAGCAAAAATCTGACTTTTGGCAGTTCACTCAAAGATGGTGCCAACCGCTTGCAAATGCTCACCTGAAAGCTTTGGCGATGGAAAGAGAAGGCTTTTTATCACAGGACAAGAAATCAGCCCTCAAAAACTTAACCGGCAGAAAATATTTTTTTGAAAAAATCCCTAAGCCCCGGGGTCACAATTTCAGAAAAAATCTGACTTTTGGCAGTTCACTCAAAAATGGTGCCAACCGCTTGAAAATGCTCCCCTGAAAGCTTTGGCGATGGAAACAGAAGGCTTTTTATCACAGGACAAGAAATCAGCCCTCAAAAACTTAACCGGCAGAAAATATTTTTTTGAAAAAATCCCTAAGCCCCGGGGTCACAATTTCAGCAAAAATCTGACTTTTGGCAGTTCACTCAAAAATGGTGCCAACCGCTTGCAAATGCTCACCTGAAAGGTTTGGCGATGGAAACAGAAGGCTTTTTATCACAGGACAAGAAATCAGCCCTCAAAAACTTAACCGGCAGAAAATATTTTTTTGAAAAAATCCCTAAGCCCCGGGGTCACAATTTCAGCAAAAATCTGACTTTTGGCAGTTCACTCAAAAATGGTGCCAAAAGCTTGAAAATGCTCCCCTGAAAGGTTTGGCGATGGAAACAGAAGGCTTTTTATCACAGGACAAGAAATCAGCCCTCAAAAACTTAACCGGCAGAAAATATTTTTTTGAAAAAATCCCTAAGCCCCGGGGTCACAATTTCAGAAAAAATCTGACTTTTGGCAGTTCACTCAGAAATGGTGCCAACCGGTTGCAAATGCTCCCCTGAAAGGTTTGGCACGCGAAACAGAAGGCTTTTTATCACAGGACAAGAAATCAGCCCTCAAAAACTTAACCGGTAGAAAATATTTTTTTGAAAAAATCCCTAAGCCCCGGGGTCACAATTTCAGCAAAAATCTGACTTTTGGCAGTTCACTCAAAAATGGTGCCAACCGCTTGCAAATGCTCACCTGAAAGCTTTGGCGATGGAAACAGAAGGATTTTTATCACAGGACAAGAAATCAGCCCTCAAAAACTTAACCGGCAGAAAATATTTTTTTGAAAAAATCCCTAAGCCCCGGGGTCACAATTTCAGAAAAAATCTGACTTTTGGCAGTTCCCTCAAAAATGGTGCCAACCGCTTGCAAATGCTCACCTGAAAGCTTTGGCGATGGAAACAGAAGGCTTTTTATCACAGGACAAGAAATCAGCCCTCAAAAACTTAACCGGCAGAAAATATTTTTTTGAAAAAATCCCTAAGCCCCGGGGTCACAATTTCAGCAAAAATCTGACTTTTGGCAGTTCAGTCAAAAATGGTGCCAACCGCTTGCAAATGCTCACCTGAAAGCTTTGGCGATGGAAACAGAAGGCTTTTTATCACAGGACAAGAAATCAGCCCTCAAAAACTTAACCAGCAGAAAATATTTTTTTGAAAAAATCCCTAAACCCCGGGGTCACAATTTCAGCAAAAATCTGACTTTTGGCAGTTCACTCAAAAATGGTGCCAACGGCTTGCAAATGCTCACCTGAAAGCTTTGGCGATGGAAACAGAAGGATTTTTATCATAGGACAAGAAATCAGCCCTCAAAAACTTAACCGGCAGAAAATATTTTTTTGAAAAAATCCCTAAGCCCCGGGGTCACAATTTCAGCAAAAATCTGACTTTTGGCAGTTCACTCAAAAATGGTGCCAACCGCTTGCAAATGCTCCCCTGAAAGGTTTGGCACTCGAAACAGAAGGCTTTTTATCACAGGACAAGAAATCAGCCCTCAAAAACTTAACCGGCAGAAAATATTTTTTTGAAAAAATCCCTAAGCCCCGGGGTCACAATTTCAGCAAAAATCTGACTTTTGGCAGTTCACTCAAAAATGGTGCCAACCGCTTGCAAATGCTCACCTGAAAGCTTTGGCGATGGAAACAGAAGGCTTTTTATCACAGGACAAGAAATCAGCCCTCAAAAACTTAACCGGCAGAAAATATTTTTTTGAAAAAATCCCTAAGCCCCGGGGTCACAATTTCAGAAAAAATCTGACTTTTGGCAGTTCACTCAAAAATGGTGACAACCGGTTGCAAATGCTCCCCTGAAAGGTTTGGCACGCGAAACAGAAGGCTTTTTATCACAGGACAAGAAATCAGCCCTCAAAAACTTAACCGGTAGAAAATATTTTTTTGAAAAAATCCCTAAGCCCCGAGGTCACAATTTCAGAAAAAATCTGACTTTTGGCAGTTCACTCAAATATGGTGCCAAAAGCTTGAAAATGCTCCCCTGAAAGGTTTGGCGATGGAAACAGAAGGCTTTTTATCACAGGACAAGAAATCAGCCCTCAAAAACTTAACCGGCAGAAAATATTTTTTTGAAAAAATCCCTAAGCCCCGGGGTCACAATTTCAGCAAAAATCTGACTTTTGGCAGTTCAGTCAAAAATGGTGCCAACCGCTTGCAAATGCTCCCCTGAAAGGTTTGGCACGCGAAACAGAAGGCTTTTTATCACAGGACAAGAAATCAGCCCTCAAAAACTTAACCGGCAGAAAATATTTTTTTGAAAAAATCCCTAAGCCCCGGGGTCACAATTTCAGAAAAAATCTGACTTTTGGCAGTTCACTCAAAAATGGTGCCAAAAGCTTGAAAATGCTCCCCTGAAAGGTTTGGCACTCAAAACAGAAGGCTTTTTATCACAGGACAAGAAATCAGCCCTCAAAAACTTAACCGGCAGAAAATATTTTTTGGAAAAAATCCCTAAGCCCCGGGGTCACAATTTCAGCAAAAATCTGACTTTTGGCAGTTCACTCAAAAATGGTGCCAACCGCTTGCAAATGCTCACCTGAAAGCTTTGGCGATGGAAACAGAAGGCTTTTTATCACAGGACAAGAAATCAGCCCTCAAAAACTTAACCAGCAGAAAATATTTTTTTGAAAAAATCCCTAAACCCCGGGGTCACAATTTCAGCAAAAATCTGACTTTTGGCAGTTCACTCAAAAATGGTGCCAACGGCTTGCAAATGCTCACCTGAAAGCTTTGGCGATGGAAACAGAAGGATTTTTATCACAGGACAAGAAATCAGCCCTCAAAAACTTAACCGGCAGAAAATATTTTTTTGAAAAAATCCCTAAGCCCCGGGGTCACAATTTCAGCAAAAATCTGACTTTTGGCAGTTCACTCAAAAATGGTGCCAACCGCTTGCAAATGCTCCCCTGAAAGGTTTGGCACGCGAAACAGAAGGCTTTTTATCACAGGACAAGAAATCAGCCCTCAAAAACTTAACCGGCAGAAAATATTTTTTTGAAAAAATCCCTAAGCCCCGGGGTCACAATTTCAGCAAAAATCTGACTTTTGGCAGTTCACTCAAAAATGGTGCCAACCGCTTGCAAATGCTCCCCTGAAAGGTTTGGCACGCGAAACAGAAGGCTTTTTATCACAGGACAAGAAATCAGCCCTCAAAAACTTAACCGGCAGAAAATATTTTTTTGAAAAAATCCCTAAGCCCCGGGGTCACAATTTCAGAAAAAATCTGACTTTTGGCAGTTCACTCAAAAATGGTGCCAAAAGCTTGAAAATGCTCCCCTGAAAGGTTTGGCACTCAAAACAGAAGGCTTTTTATCACAGGACAAGAAATCAGCCCTCAAAAACTTAACCGGCAGAAAATATTTTTTTGAAAAAATCCCTAAGCCCCGGGGTCACAATTTCAGCAAAAATCTGACTTTTGGCAGTTCACTCAAAGATGGTGCCAACCGCTTGCAAATGCTCACCTGAAAGCTTTGGCGATGGAAAGAGAAGGCTTTTTATCACAGGACAAGAAATCAGCCCTCAAAAACTTAACCGGTAGAAAATATTTTTTTGAAAAAATCCCTAAGCCCCGGGGTCACAATTTCAGAAAAAAATTTGACTTTTGGCAGTTCACTCAAAAATGGTGCCAACTGTTTGCAAATGCTCACCTGAAAGCTTTGGCGATGGAAACAGAAGGCTTTTTATCACAGGACAAGAAATCAGCCCTCAAAAACTTAACCGGTAGAAAATATTTTTTTGAAAAAATCCCTAAGCCCCGGGGTCACAATTTCAGCAAAAATCTGACTTTTGGCAGTTCACTCAAAAATGGTGCCAACCGGTTGCAAATGCTCCCCTGAAAGGTTTGGCACGCGAAACAGAAGGCTTTTTATCACAGGACAAGAAATCAGCCCTCAAAAACTTAACCGGTAGAAAATATTTTTTTTGAAAAAATCCCTAAGCCCCGGGGTCACAATTTCAGCAAAAATCTGACTTTTGGCAATTCACTCAAAAATGGTGCCAAAAGCTTGAAAATGCTCCCCTGAAAGGTTTGGCGATGGAAACAG
Organism: Podarcis liolepis; assembly: GCF_965112155.1. Lineage (NCBI taxonomy): Eukaryota > Metazoa > Chordata > Lepidosauria > Squamata > Lacertidae > Podarcis > Podarcis liolepis. Next base: position 1,296,350 of record NW_028148749.1, on the reverse strand, counting down.
AAGGCTTTTTATCACAGGACAAGAAATCAGCCCTCAAAAACTTAACCGGCAGAAAATATTTTTTTGAAAAAATCCATAAGCCCCCGGGTCACAATTTCAGAAAAAATCTGACTTTTGGCAGTTCACTCAAAAATGGTGCCAAAAGCTTGAAAATGCTCCCCTGAAAGGTTTGGCACTCGAAACAGAAGGCTTTTTATCACAGGACAAGAAATCAGCCCTCGAAAACTTAACCGGCAGAAAATATTTTTTTGAAAAAATCCCTAAGCCCCGGGGTCACAATTTCAGAAAAAATCTGACTTTTGGCAGTTCACTCAAAAATGGTGCCAAAAGCTTGAAAATGCTCCCCTGAAAGGTTTGGCACTCGAAACAGAAGGCTTTTTATCACAGGACAAGAAATCAGCCCTCAAAAACTTAACCGGTAGAAAATATTTTTTTGAAAAAATCCCTAAGCCCCGGGGTCACAATTTCAGCAAAAATCTGACTTTTGGCAGTTCACTCGAAAATGGTGCCAAAAGCTTGAAAATGCTCCCCTGAAAGGTTTGGCACTCGAAACAGAAGGCTTTTTATCACAGGACAAGAAATCAGCCCTCAAAAACTTAACCGGCAGAAAATATTTTTTTGAAAAAATCCCTAAGCCCCGGGGTCACAATTTCAGCAAAAATCTGACTTTTGGCAGTTCACTCAAAAATGGTGCCAAAAGCTTGAAAATGCTCCCCTGAAAGGTTTGGCACTCGAAACAGAAGGCTTTTTATCACAGGACAAGAAATCAGCCCTCAAAAACTTAACCGGTAGAAAATATTTTTTTGAAAAAATCCCTAAGCCCCAGGGTCACATTTTCAGCAAAAATCTGACTTTTGGCAGTTCACTCGAAAATGGTGCCAAAAGCTTGAAAATGCTCCCCTGAAAGGTTTGGCACTCGAAACAGAAGGCTTTTTATCACAGGACAAGAAATCAGCCCTCAAAAACTTAACCGGCAGAAAATATTTTTTTGAAAAAATCCCTAAGCCCCGGGGTCACAATTTCAGAAAAAATCTGACTTTTGGCAGTTCACTCAAAAATGGTGCCAAAAGCTTGAAAATGCTCCCCTGAAAGGTTTGGCACTCGAAACAGAAGGCTTTTTATCACAGGACAAGAAATCAGCCCTCAAAAACTTAACCGGTAGAAAATATTTTTTTGAAAAAATCCCTAAGCCCCGGGGTCACAATTTCAGAAAAAATTTGACTTTTGGCAGTTCACTCAAAAATGGTGCCAACTGCTTGCAAATGCTCACCTGAAAGCTTTGGCGATGGAAACAGAAGGCTTTTTATCACAGGACAAGAAATCAGCCCTCAAAAACTTAACCGGCAGAAAATATTTTTTTGAAAAAATCCCTAAGCCCCGGGGTCACAATTTCAGCAAAAATCTGACTTTTGGCAATTCACTCAAAAATGGTGCCAAAAGCTTGAAAATGCTCCCCTGAAAGGTTTGGCACTCGAAACAGAAGGCTTTTTATCACAGGACAAGAAATCAGCCCTCAAAAACTTAACCGGCAGAAAATATTTTTTTGAAAAAATCCCTAAGCCCCGGGGTCACAATTTCAGAAAAAATCTGACTTTTGGCAGTTCACTCAGAAATGGTGCCAACCGGTTGCAAATGCTCCCCTGAAAGGTTTGGCACGCGAAACAGAAGGCTTTTTATCACAGGACAAGAAATCAGCCCTCAAAAACTTAACCGGCAGAAAATATTTTTTTGAAAAAATCCCTAAGCCCCGGGGTCACAATTTCAGAAAAAATTTGACTTTTGGCAGTTCACTCAAAAATGGTGCCAACTGCTTGCAAATGCTCACCTGAAAGCTTTGGCGATGGAAACAGAAGGCTTTTTATCACAGGACAAGAAATCAGCCCTCAAAAACTTAACCGGTAGAAAATATTTTTTTGAAAATATCCCTAAGCCCCGGGGTCACAATTTCAGCAAAAATCTGACTTTTGGCAGTTCACTCAAAAATGGTGCCAACCGGTTGCAAATGCTCCCCTGAAAGGTTTGGCACTCGAAACAGAAGGCTTTTTATCACAGGACAAGAAATCAGCCCTCAAAAACTTAACCGGTAGAAAATATTTTTTTTGAAAAAATCCCTAAGCCCCGGGGTCACAATTTCAGCAAAAATCTGACTTTTGGCAATTCACTCAAAAATGGTGCCAAAAGCTTGAAAATGCTCCCCTGAAAGGTTTGGCGATGGAAACAGAAGGCTTTTTATCACAGGACAAGAAATCAGCCCTCAAAAACTTAACCGGCAGAAAATATTTTTTTGAAAAAATCCCTAAGCCCCGGGGTCACAATTTCAGAAAAAATCTGACTTTTGGCAGTTCACTCAAAAATGGTGCCAAAAGCTTGAAAATGCTCCCCTGAAAGGTTTGGCACTCGAAACAGAAGGCTTTTTATCACAGGACAAGAAATCAGCCCTCGAAAACTTAACCGGCAGAAAATATTTTTTTGAAAAAATCCCTAAGCCCCGGGGTCACAATTTCAGAAAAAAATTGACTTTTGGCAGTTCACTCAAAAATGGTGCCAACTGCTTGCAAATGCTCACCTGAAAGCTTTGGCGATGGAAACAGAAGGCTTTTTATCACAGGACAAGAAATCAGCCCTCAAAAACTTAACCGGTAGAAAATATTTTTTTGAAAAAATCCCTAAGCCCCGGGGTCACAATTTCAGAAAAAATTTGACTTTTGGCAGTTCACTCAAAAATGGTGCCAACTGCTTGCAAATGCTCACCTGAAAGCTTTGGCGATGGAAACAGAAGGCTTTTTATCACAGGACAAGAAATCAGCCCTCAAAAACTTAACCGGTAGAAAATATTTTTTTGAAAAAATCCCTAAGCCCCGGGGTCACAATTTCAGCAAAAATCTGACTTTTGGCAGTTCACTCAAAAATGGTGCCAACCGGTTGCAAATGCTCCCCTGAAAGGTTTGGCACGCGAAACAGAAGGCTTTTTATCACAGGACAAGAAATCAGCCCTCAAAAACTTAACCGGTGGAAAATATTTTTTTTGAAAAAATCCCTAAGCCCCGGGGTCACAATTTCAGCAAAAATCTGACTTTTGGCAATTCACTCAAAAATGGTGCCAAAAGCTTGAAAATGCTCCCCTGAAAGGTTTGGCGATGGAAACAGAAGGCTTTTTATCACAGGACAAGAAATCAGCCCTCAAAAACTTAACCAGCAGAAAATATTTTTTTGAAAAAATCCCTAAGCCCCCGCGTCACAATTTCAGAAAAAATCTGACTTTTGGCAGTTCACTCAAAAATGGTGCCAAAAGCTTGAAAATGCTCCCTTGAAAGGTTTGGCACTCGAAACAGAAGGCTTTTTATCACAGGACAAGAAATCAGCCCTCGAAAACTTAACCGGCAGAAAATATTTTTTTGAAAAAATCACTAAGCCCCGGGGTCACAATTTCAGAAAAAATCTGACTTTTGGCAGTTCACTCAAAAATGGTGCCAAAAGCTTGAAAATGCTCCCCTGAAAGGTTTGGCACTCGAAACAGAAGGCTTTTTATCACAGGACAAGAAATCAGCCCTCAAAAACTTAACCGGTAGAAAATATTTTTTTGAAAAAATCCCTAAGCCCCGGGGTCACAATTTCAGCAAAAATCTGACTTTTGGCAGTTCACTCGAAAATGGTGCCAAAAGCTTGAAAATGCTCCCCTGAAAGGTTTGGCACTCGAAACAGAAGGCTTTTTATCACAGGACAAGAAATCAGCCCTCAAAAACTTAACCGGCAGAAAATATTTTTTTCAAAAAATCCCTAAGCCCCGGGGTCACAATTTCAGCAAAAATCTGACTTTTGGCAGTTCACTCAAAAATGGTGCCAAAAGCTTGAAAATGCTCCCCTGAAAGGTTTGGCACTCGAAACAGAAGGCTTTTTATCACAGGACAAGAAATCAGCCCTCAAAAACTTAACCGGTAGAAAATATTTTTTTGAAAAAATCCCTAAGCCCCAGGGTCACAATTTCAGCAAAAATCTGACTTTTGGCAGTTCACTCGAAAATGGTGCCAAAAGCTTGAAAATGCTCCCCTGAAAGGTTTGGCGATGGAAACAGAAGGCTTTTTATCACAGGACAAGAAATCAGCCCTCAAAAACTTAACCGGCAGAAAATATTTTTTTGAAAAAATCCCTAAGCCCCGGGGTCACAATTTCAGAAAAAATCTGACTTTTGGCAGTTCACTCAAAAATGGTGCCAAAAGCTTGAAAATGCTCCCCTGAAAGGTTTGGCACTCGAAACAGAAGGCTTTTTATCACAGGACAAGAAATCAGCCCTCGAAAACTTAACCGGCAGAAAATATTTTTTTGAAAAAATCCCTAAGCCCCGGGGTCACAATTTCAGAAAAAATTTGACTTTTGGCAGTTCACGCAAAAATGGTGCCAACTGCTTGCAAATGCTCACCTGAAAGCTTTGGCGATGGAAACAGAAGGCTTTTTATCACAGGACAAGAAATCAGCCCTCAAAAACTTAACCGGTAGAAAATATTTTTTTGAAAAAATCCCTAAGCCCCGGGGTCACAATTTCAGAAAAAATTTGACTTTTGGCAGTTCACTCAAAAATGGTGCCAACTGCTTGCAAATGCTCACCTGAAAGCTTTGGCGATGGAAACAGAAGGCTTTTTATCACAGGACAAGAAATCAGCCCTCAAAAACTTAACCGGTAGAAAATATTTTTTTGAAAAAATCCCTAAGCCCCGGGGTCACAATTTCAGCAAAAATCTGACTTTTGGCAATTCACTCAAAAATGGTGCCAAAAGCTTGAAAATGCTCCCCTGAAAGGTTTGGCACGCGAAACAGAAGGCTTTTTATCACAGGACAAGAAATCAGCCCTCAAAAACTTAACCGGTAGAAAATATTTTTTTTGAAAAAATCCCTAAGCCCCGGGGTCACAATTTCAGCAAAAATCTGACTTTTGGCAATTCACTCAAAAATGGTGCCAAAAGCTTGAAAATGCTCCCCTGAAAGGTTTGGCGATGGAAACAGAAGGCTTTTTATCACAGGACAAGAAATCAGCCCTCAAAAACTTAACCGGCAGAAAATATTTTTTTGAAAAAATCACTAAGCCCCCGGGTCACAATTTCAGAAAAAAATCTGACTTTTGGCAGTTCACTCAAAAATGGTGCCAAAAGCTTGAAAATGCTCCCCTGAAAGGTTTCGCACTCGAAACAGAAGGATTTTTATCACAGGACAAGAAATCAGCCCTCAAAAACTTAACCGGCAGAAAATATTTTTTTGAAAAAATCCCTAAGCCCCGGGGTCACAATTTCAGAAAAAATCTGACTTTTGGCAGTTCACTCAAAAATGGTGCCAAAAGCTTGAAAATGCTCCCCTGAAAGGTTTGGCACTCGAAACAGAAGGCTTTTTATCACAGGACAAGAAATCAGCCCTCAAAAACTTAACCGGTAGAAAATATTTTTTTGAAAAAATCCCTAAGCCCCGGGGTCACAATTTCAGCAAAAATCTGACTTTTGGCAGTTCACTCGAAAATGGTGCCAAAAGCTTGAAAATGCTCCCCTGAAAGGTTTGGCACTCGAAACAGAAGGCTTTTTATCACAGGACAAGAAATCAGCCCTCAAAAACTTAACCGGCAGAAAATATTTTTTTCAAAAAATCCCTAAGCCCCGGGGTCACAATTTCAGCAAAAATCTGACTTTTGGCAGTTCACTCAAAAATGGTGCCAAAAGCTTGAAAATGCTCCCCTGAAAGGTTTGGCACTCGAAACAGAAGGCTTTTTATCACAGGACAAGAAATCAGCCCTCAAAAACTTAACCGGTAGAAAATATTTTTTTTGAAAAAATCCCTAAGCCCCGGGGTCACAATTTCAGCAAAAATCTGACTTTTGGCAATTCACTCAAAAATGGTGCCAAAAGCTTGAAAATGCTCCCCTGAAAGGTTTGGCGATGGAAACAGAAGGCTTTTTATCACAGGACAAGAAATCAGCCCTCAAAAACTTAACCGGCAGAAAATATTTTTTTGAAAAAATCCCTAAGCCCCCGGGTCACAATTTCAGAAAAAAATCTGACTTTTGGCAGTTCACTCAAAAATGGTGCCAAAAGCTTGAAAATGCTCCCCTGAAAGGTTTGGCACTCGAAACAGAAGGCTTTTTATCACAGGACAAGAAATCAGCCCTCGAAAACTTAACCGGCAGAAAATATTTTTTTGAAAAAATCACTAAGCCCCGGGGTCACAATTTCAGAAAAAATCTGACTTTTGGCAGTTCACTCAAAAATGGTGCCAAAAGCTTGAAAATGCTCCCCTGAAAGGTTTGGCACTCGAAACAGAAGGCTTTTTATCACAGGACAAGAAATCAGCCCTCAAAAACTTAACCGGTAGAAAATATTTTTTTGAAAAAATCCCTAAGCCCCGGGGTCACAATTTCAGCAAAAATCTGACTTTTGGCAGTTCACTCGAAAATGGTGCCAAAAGCTTGAAAATGCTCCCCTGAAAGGTTTGGCACTCGAAACAGAAGGCTTTTTATCACAGGACAAGAAATCAGCCCTCAAAAACTTAACCGGCAGAAAATATTTTTTTCAAAAAATCCCTAAGCCCCGGGGTCACAATTTCAGCAAAAATCTGACTTTTGGCAGTTCACTCAAAAATGGTGCCAAAAGCTTGAAAATGCTCCCCTGAAAGGTTTGGCACTCGAAACAGAAGGCTTTTTATCACAGGACAAGAAATCAGCCCTCAAAAACTTAACCGGTAGAAAATATTTTTTTGAAAAAATCCCTAAGCCCCAGGGTCACAATTTCAGCAAAAATCTGACTTTTCGCAGTTCACTCGAAAATGGTGCCAAAAGCTTGAAAATGCTCCCCTGAAAGGTTTGGCACTCGAAACAGAAGGCTTTTTATCACAGGACAAGAAATCAGCCCTCAAAAACTTAACCGGCAGAAAATATTTTTTTGAAAAAATCTCTAAGCCCCAGGGTCACAATTTCAGCAAAAATCTGACTTTTGGCAATTCACACAAAAATGGTGCCAAAAGCTTGAAAATGCTCCCCTGAAAGGTTTGGCACTCGAAACAGAAGGCTTTTTATCACAGGACAAGAAATCAGCCCTCAAAAACTTAACCGGCAGAAAATATTTTTTTGAAAAAATCCCTAAGCCCCGGGGTCACAATTTCAGAAAAAATCTGACTTTTGGCAGTTCACTCAGAAATGGTGCCAACTGCTTGCAAATGCTCCCCTGAAAGGTTTGGCACGCGAAACAGAAGGCTTTTTATCACAGGACAAGAAATCAGCCCTCAAAAACTTAACCGGTAGAAAATATTTTTTTGAAAAAATCCCTAAGCCCCGGGGTCACAATTTCAGCAAAAATCTGACTTTTGGCAGTTCACTCAAAAATGGTGCCAACCGGTTGCAAATGCTCCCCTGAAAGGTTTGGCGATGGAAACAGAAGGCTTTTTATCACAGGACAAGAAATCAGCCCTCAAAAACTTAACCGGCAGAAAATATTTTTTTGAAAAAATCCCTAAGCCCCGGGGTCACAATTTCAGCAAAAATCTGACTTTTGGCAGTTCACTCAAAAATGGTGCCAAAAGCTTGAAAATGCTCCCCTGAAAGGTTTGGCGATGGAAACAGAAGGCTTTTTATCACAGGACAAGAAATCAGCCCTCAAAAACTTAACCGGCAGAAAATATTTTTTTGAAAAAATCCCTAAGCCCCGGGGTCACAATTTCAGCAAAAATCTGACTTTTGGCAGTTCACTCAGAAATGGTGCCAACCGGTTGCAAATGCTCCCCTGAAAGGTTTGGCACGCGAAACAGAAGGCTTTTTATCACAGGACAAGAAATCAGCCCTCAAAAACTTAACCGGTAGAAAATATTTTTTTGAAAAAATCCCTAAGCCCCGGGGTCACAATTTCAGCAAAAATCTGACTTTTGGCAGTTCACTCAAAAATGGTGCCAACCGGTTGCAAATGCTCCCCTGAAAGGTTTGGCACGCGAAACAGAAGGCTTTTTATCACAGGACAAGAAATCAGCCCTCAAAAACTTAACCGGTAGAAAATATTTTTTTTGAAAAAATCCCTAAGCCCCGGGGTCACAATTTCAGCAAAAATCTGACTTTTGGCAATTCACTCAAAAATGGTGCCAAAAGCTTGAAAATGCTCCCCTGAAAGGTTTGGCGATGGAAACAGAAGGCTTTTTATCACAGGACAAGAAATCAGCCCTCGAAAACTTAACCGGCAGAAAATATTTTTTTGAAAAAATCACTAAGCCCCGGGGTCACAATTTCAGAAAAAATCTGACTTTTGGCAGTTCACTCAAAAATGGTGCCAAAAGCTTGAAAATGCTCCCCTGAAAGGTTTGGCACTCGAAACAGAAGGCTTTTTATCACAGGACAAGAAATCAGCCCTCAAAAACTTAACCGGTAGAAAATATTTTTTTGAAAAAATCCCTAAGCCCCGGGGTCACAATTTCAGCAAAAATCTGACTTTTGGCAGTTCACTCGAAAATGGTGCCAAAAGCTTGAAAATGCTCCCCTGAAAGGTTTGGCACTCGAAACAGAAGGCTTTTTATCACAGGACAAGAAATCAGCCCTCAAAAACTTAACCGGCAGAAAATATTTTTTTCAAAAAATCCCTAAGCCCCGGGGTCACAATTTCAGCAAAAATCTGACTTTTGGCAGTTCACTCAAAAATGGTGCCAAAAGCTTGAAAATGCTCCCCTGAAAGGTTTGGCACTCGAAACAGAAGGCTTTTTATCACAGGACAAGAAATCAGCCCTCAAAAACTTAACCGGTAGAAAATATTTTTTTGAAAAAATCCCTAAGCCCCAGGGTCACAATTTCAGCAAAAATCTGACTTTTGGCAGTTCACTCGAAAATGGTGCCAAAAGCTTGAAAATGCTCCCCTGAAAGGTTTGGCGATGGAAACAGAAGGCTTTTTATCACAGGACAAGAAATCAGCCCTCAAAAACTTAACCGGCAGAAAATATTTTTTTGAAAAAATCCCTAAGCCCCGGGGTCACAATTTCAGAAAAAATCTGACTTTTGGCAGTTCACTCAAAAATGGTGCCAAAAGCTTGAAAATGCTCCCCTGAAAGGTTTGGCACTCGAAACAGAAGGCTTTTTATCACAGGACAAGAAATCAGCCCTCGAAAACTTAACCGGCAGAAAATATTTTTTTGAAAAAATCCCTAAGCCCCGGGGTCACAATTTCAGAAAAAATTTGACTTTTGGCAGTTCACGCAAAAATGGTGCCAACTGCTTGCAAATGCTCACCTGAAAGCTTTGGCGATGGAAACAGAAGGCTTTTTATCACAGGACAAGAAATCAGCCCTCAAAAACTTAACCGGTAGAAAATATTTTTTTGAAAAAATCCCTAAGCCCCGGGGTCACAATTTCAGAAAAAATTTGACTTTTGGCAGTTCACTCAAAAATGGTGCCAACTGCTTGCAAATGCTCACCTGAAAGCTTTGGCGATGGAAACAGAAGGCTTTTTATCACAGGACAAGAAATCAGCCCTCAAAAACTTAACCGGTAGAAAATATTTTTTTGAAAAAATCCCTAAGCCCCGGGGTCACAATTTCAGCAAAAATCTGACTTTTGGCAATTCACTCAAAAATGGTGCCAAAAGCTTGAAAATGCTCCCCTGAAAGGTTTGGCACGCGAAACAGAAGGCTTTTTATCACAGGACAAGAAATCAGCCCTCAAAAACTTAACCGGTAGAAAATATTTTTTTTGAAAAAATCCCTAAGCCCCGGGGTCACAATTTCAGCAAAAATCTGACTTTTGGCAATTCACTCAAAAATGGTGCCAAAAGCTTGAAAATGCTCCCCTGAAAGGTTTGGCGATGGAAACAGAAGGCTTTTTATCACAGGACAAGAAATCAGCCCTCAAAAACTTAACCGGCAGAAAATATTTTTTTGAAAAAATCCCTAAGCCCCCGGGTCACAATTTCAGAAAAAAATCTGACTTTTGGCAGTTCACTCAAAAATGGTGCCAAAAGCTTGAAAATGCTCCCCTGAAAGGTTTGGCACTCGAAACAGAAGGCTTTTTATCACAGGACAAGAAATCAGCCCTCGAAAACTTAACCGGCAGAAAATATTTTTTTGAAAAAATCCCTAAGCCCCGGGGTCACAATTTCAGAAAAAATCTGACTTTTGGCAGTTCACTCAAAAATGGTGCCAAAAGCTTGAAAATGCTCCCCTGAAAGGTTTGGCACTCGAAACAGAAGGCTTTTTATCACAGGACAAGAAATCAGCCCTCAAAAACTTAACCGGTAGAAAATATTTTTTTGAAAAAATCCCTAAGCCCCGGGGTCACAATTTCAGCAAAAATCTGACTTTTGGCAGTTCACTCGAAAATGGTGCCAAAAGCTTGAAAATGCTCCCCTGAAAGGTTTGGCACTCGAAACAGAAGGCTTTTTATCACAGGACAAGAAATCAGCCCTCAAAAACTTAACCGGCAGAAAATATTTTTTTCAAAAAATCCCTAAGCCCCGGGGTCACAATTTCAGCAAAAATCTGACTTTTGGCAGTTCACTCAAAAATGGTGCCAAAAGCTTGAAAATGCTCCCCTGAAAGGTTTGGCACTCGAAACAGAAGGCTTTTTATCACAGGACAAGAAATCAGCCCTCAAAAACTTAACCGGTAGAAAATATTTTTTTTGAAAAAATCCCTAAGCCCCGGGGTCACAATTTCAGCAAAAATCTGACTTTTGGCAATTCACTCAAAAATGGTGCCAAAAGCTTGAAAATGCTCCCCTGAAAGGTTTGGCGATGGAAACAGAAGGCTTTTTATCACAGGACAAGAAATCAGCCCTCAAAAACTTAACCGGCAGAAAATATTTTTTTGAAAAAATCCCTAAGCCCCCGGGTCACAATTTCAGAAAAAAATCTGACTTTTGGCAGTTCACTCAAAAATGGTGCCAAAAGCTTGAAAATGCTCCCCTGAAAGGTTTGGCACTCGAAACAGAAGGCTTTTTATCACAGGACAAGAAATCAGCCCTCGAAAACTTAACCGGCAGAAAATATTTTTTTGAAAAAATCCCTAAGCCCCGGGGTCACAATTTCAGAAAAAATCTGACTTTTGGCAGTTCACTCAAAAATGGTGCCAAAAGCTTGAAAATGCTCCCCTGAAAGGTTTGGCACTCGAAACAGAAGGCTTTTTATCACAGGACAAGAAATCAGCCCTCAAAAACTTAACCGGTAGAAAATATTTTTTTGAAAAAATCCCTAAGCCCCGGGGTCACAATTTCAGCAAAAATCTGACTTTTGGCAGTTCACTCGAAAATGGTGCCAAAAGCTTGAAAATGCTCCCCTGAAAGGTTTGGCACTCGAAACAGAAGGCTTTTTATCACAGGACAAGAAATCAGCCCTCAAAAACTTAACCGGCAGAAAATATTTTTTTCAAAAAATCCCTAAGCCCCGGGGTCACAATTTCAGCAAAAATCTGACTTTTGGCAGTTCACTCAAAAATGGTGCCAAAAGCTTGAAAATGCTCCCCTGAAAGGTTTGGCACTCGAAACAGAAGGCTTTTTATCACAGGACAAGAAATCAGCCCTCAAAAACTTAACCGGTAGAAAATATTTTTTTGAAAAAATCCCTAAGCCCCAGGGTCACAATTTCAGCAAAAATCTGACTTTTCGCAGTTCACTCGAAAATGGTGCCAAAAGCTTGAAAATGCTCCCCTGAAAGGTTTGGCACTCGAAACAGAAGGCTTTTTATCACAGGACAAGAAATCAGCCCTCAAAAACTTAACCGGCAGAAAATATTTTTTTGAAAAAATCTCTAAGCCCCAGGGTCACAATTTCAGCAAAAATCTGACTTTTGGCAATTCACACAAAAATGGTGCCAAAAGCTTGAAAATGCTCCCCTGAAAGGTTTGGCACTCGAAACAGAAGGCTTTTTATCACAGGACAAGAAATCAGCCCTCAAAAACTTAACCGGCAGAAAATATTTTTTTGAAAAAATCCCTAAGCCCCGGGGTCACAATTTCAGAAAAAATCTGACTTTTGGCAGTTCACTCAGAAATGGTGCCAACTGCTTGCAAATGCTCCCCTGAAAGGTTTGGCACGCGAAACAGAAGGCTTTTTATCACAGGACAAGAAATCAGCCCTCAAAAACTTAACCGGTAGAAAATATTTTTTTGAAAAAATCCCTAAGCCCCGGGGTCACAATTTCAGCAAAAATCTGACTTTTGGCAGTTCACTCAAAAATGGTGCCAACCGGTTGCAAATGCTCCCCTGAAAGGTTTGGCGATGGAAACAGAAGGCTTTTTATCACAGGACAAGAAATCAGCCCTCAAAAACTTAACCGGCAGAAAATATTTTTTTGAAAAAATCCCTAAGCCCCGGGGTCACAATTTCAGCAAAAATCTGACTTTTGGCAGTTCACTCAAAAATGGTGCCAAAAGCTTGAAAATGCTCCCCTGAAAGGTTTGGCGATGGAAACAGAAGGCTTTTTATCACAGGACAAGAAATCAGCCCTCAAAAACTTAACCGGCAGAAAATATTTTTTTGAAAAAATCCCTAAGCCCCGGGGTCACAATTTCAGCAAAAATCTGACTTTTGGCAGTTCACTCAGAAATGGTGCCAACCGGTTGCAAATGCTCCCCTGAAAGGTTTGGCACGCGAAACAGAAGGCTTTTTATCACAGGACAAGAAATCAGCCCTCAAAAACTTAACCGGTAGAAAATATTTTTTTGAAAAAATCCCTAAGCCCCGGGGTCACAATTTCAGCAAAAATCTGACTTTTGGCAGTTCACTCAAAAATGGTGCCAACCGGTTGCAAATGCTCCCCTGAAAGGTTTGGCACGCGAAACAGAAGGCTTTTTATCACAGGACAAGAAATCAGCCCTCAAAAACTTAACCGGTAGAAAATATTTTTTTTGAAAAAATCCCTAAGCCCCGGGGTCACAATTTCAGCAAAAATCTGACTTTTGGCAATTCACTCAAAAATGGTGCCAAAAGCTTGAAAATGCTCCCCTGAAAGGTTTGGCGATGGAAACAGAAGGCTTTTTATCACAGGACAAGAAATCAGCCCTCAAAAACTTAACCGGCAGAAAATATTTTTTTGAAAAAATCCCTAAGCCCCCGGGTCACAATTTCAGAAAAAATCTGACTTTTGGCAGTTCACTCAAAAATGGTGCCAAAAGCTTGAAAATGCTCCCCTGAAAGGTTTGGCACTCGAAACAGAAGGCTTTTTATCACAGGACAAGAAATCAGCCCTCGAAAACTTAACCGGCAGAAAATATTTTTTTGAAAAAATCCCTAAGCCCCGGGGTCACAATTTCAGAAAAAATCTGACTTTTGGCAGTTCACTCAAAAATGGTGCCAAAAGCTTGAAAATGCTCCCCTGAAAGGTTTGGCACTCGAAACAGAAGGCTTTTTATCACAGGACAAGAAATCAGCCCTCAAAAACTTAACCGGTAGAAAATATTTTTTTGAAAAAATCCCTAAGCCCCAGGGTCACAATTTCAGCAAAAATCTGACTTTTGGCAGTTCACTCGAAAATGGTGCCAAAAGCTTGAAAATGCTCCCCTGAAAGGTTTGGCACTCGAAACAGAAGGCTTTTTATCACAGGACAAGAAATCAGCCCTCAAAAACTTAACCGGCAGAAAATATTTTTTTGAAAAAATCCCTAAGCCCCGGGGTCACAATTTCAGAAAAAATCTGACTTTTGGCAGTTCACTCAAAAATGGTGCCAAAAGCTTGAAAATGCTCCCCTGAAAGGTTTGGCACTCGAAACAGAAGGCTTTTTATCACAGGACAAGAAATCAGCCCTCGAAAACTTAACCGGCAGAAAATATTTTTTTGAAAAAATCCCTAAGCCCCGGGGTCGCAATTTCAGAAAAAATTTGACTTTTGGCAGTTCACTCAAAAATGGTGCCAACCGGTTGCAAATGCTCCCCTGAAAGGTTTGGCACGCGAAACAGAAGGCTTTTTATCACAGGACAAGAAATCAGCCCTCAAAAACTTAACCGGTAGAAAATATTTTTTTTGAAAAAATCCCTAAGCCCCGGGGTCACAATTTCAGCAAAAATCTGACTTTTGGCAATTCACTCAAAAATGGTGCCAAAAGCTTGAAAATGCTCCCCTGAAAGGTTTGGCGATGGAAACAGAAGGCTTTTTATCACAGGACAAGAAATCAGCCCTCAAAAACTTAACCGGCAGAAAATATTTTTTTGAAAAAATCCCTAAGCCCCCGGGTCACAATTTCAGAAAAAATCTGACTTTTGGCAGTTCACTCAAAAATGGTGCCAAAAGCTTGAAAATGCTCCCCTGAAAGGTTTGGCACTCGAAACAGAAGGCTTTTTATCACAGGACAAGAAATCAGCCCTCGAAAACTTAACCGGCAGAAAATATTTTTTTGAAAAAATCCCTAAGCCCCGGGGTCACAATTTCAGAAAAAATCTGACTTTTGGCAGTTCACTCAAAAATGGTGCCAAAAGCTTGAAAATGCTCCCCTGAAAGGTTTGGCACTCGAAACAGAAGGCTTTTTATCACAGGACAAGAAATCAGCCCTCAAAAACTTAACCGGTAGAAAATATTTTTTTGAAAAAATCCCTAAGCCCCAGGGTCACAATTTCAGCAAAAATCTGACTTTTGGCAGTTCACTCGAAAATGGTGCCAAAAGCTTGAAAATGCTCCCCTGAAAGGTTTGGCACTCGAAACAGAAGGCTTTTTATCACAGGACAAGAAATCAGCCCTCAAAAACTTAACCGGCAGAAAATATTTTTTTGAAAAAATCCCTAAGCCCCGGGGTCACAATTTCAGAAAAAATCTGACTTTTGGCAGTTCACTCAAAAATGGTGCCAAAAGCTTGAAAATGCTCCCCTGAAAGGTTTGGCACTCGAAACAGAAGGCTTTTTATCACAGGACAAGAAATCAGCCCTCGAAAACTTAACCGGCAGAAAATATTTTTTTGAAAAAATCCCTAAGCCCCGGGGTCACAATTTCAGAAAAAATTTGACTTTTGGCAGTTCACTCAAAAATGGTGCCAACCGCTTGCAAATGCTCACCTGAAAGCTTTGGCGATGGAAACAGAAGGCTTTTTATCACAGGACAAGAAATCAGCCCTCAAAAACTTAACCGGTAGAAAATATTTTTTTGAAAAAATCCCTAAGCCCCGGGGTCACAATTTCAGCAAAAATCTGACTTTTGGCAGTTCACTCAAAAATGGTGCCAACCGGTTGCAAATGCTCCCCTGAAAGGTTTGGCACTCGAAACAGAAGGCTTTTTATCACAGGACAAGAAATCAGCCCTCAAAAACTTAACCGGCAGAAAATATTTTTTAGAAAAAATCCCTAAGCCCCGGGGTCACAATTTCAGAAAAAATCTGACTTTTGGCAGTTCACTCAGAAATGGTGCCAACCGGTTGCAAATGCTCCCCTGAAAGGTTTGGCACGCGAAACAGAAGGCTTTTTATCACAGGACAAGAAATCAGCCCTCAAAAACTTAACCGGCAGAAAATATTTTTTTGAAAAAATCCCTAAGCCCCGGGGTCACAATTTCAGAAAAAAATTGACTTTTGGCAGTTCACTCAAAAATGGTGCCAACTGCTTGCAAATGCTCACCTGAAAGCTTTGGCGATGGAAACAGAAGGCTTTTTATCACAGGACAAGAAATCAGCCCTCAAAAACTTAACCGGTAGAAAATATTTTTTTGAAAAAATCCCTAAGCCCCGGGGTCACAATTTCAGCAAAAATCTGACTTTTGGCAGTTCACTCAAAAATGGTGCCAACCGGTTGCAAATGCTCCCCTGAAAGGTTTGGCACTCGAAACAGAAGGCTTTTTATCACAGGACAAGAAATCAGCCCTCAAAAACTTAACCGGTAGAAAATATTTTTTTTGAAAAAATCCCTAAGCCCCGGGGTCACAATTTCAGCAAAAATCTGACTTTTGGCAATTCACTCAAAAATGGTGCCAAAAGCTTGAAAATGCTCCCCTGAAAGGTTTGGCGATGGAAACAGAAGGCTTTTTATCACAGGACAAGAAATCAGCCCTCAAAAACTTAACCGGCAGAAAATATTTTTTTGAAAAAATCCCTAAGCCCCGGGGTCACAATTTCAGAAAAAATCTGACTTTTGGCAGTTCACTCAAAAATGGTGCCAAAAGCTTGAAAATGCTCCCCTGAAAGGTTTGGCACTCGAAACAGAAGGCTTTTTATCACAGGACAAGAAATCAGCCCTCGAAAACTTAACCGGCAGAAAATATTTTTTTGAAAAAATCCCTAAGCCCCGGGGTCACAATTTCAGAAAAAATTTGACTTTTGGCAGTTCACTCAAAAATGGTGCCAACTGCTTGCAAATGCTCACCTGAAAGCTTTGGCGATGGAAACAGAAGGCTTTTTATCACAGGACAAGAAATCAGCCCTCAAAAACTTAACCGGTAGAAAATATTTTTTTGAAAAAATCCCTAAGCCCCGGGGTCACAATTTCAGCAAAAATCTGACTTTTGGCAGTTCACTCAAAAATGGTGCCAACCGGTTGCAAATGCTCCCCTGAAAGGTTTGGCACGCGAAACAGAAGGCTTTTTATCACAGGACAAGAAATCAGCCCTCAAAAACTTAACCGGTAGAAAATATTTTTTTTGAAAAAATCCCTAAGCCCCGGGGTCAAAATTTCAGCAAAAATCTGACTTTTGGCAATTCACTCAAAAATGGTGCCAAAAGCTTGAAAATGCTCCCCTGAAAGGTTTGGCGATGGAAACAGAAGGCTTTTTATCACAGGACAAGAAATCAGCCCTCAAAAACTTAACCGGCAGAAAATATTTTTTTGAAAAAATCCCTAAGCCCCGGGGTCACAATTTCAGCAAAAATCTGACTTTTGGCAGTTCACTCAAAAATGGTGCCAAAAGCTTGAAAATGCTCCCCTGAAAGGTTTGGCGATGGAAACAGAAGGCTTTTTATCACAGGACAAGAAATCAGCCCTCAAAAACTTAACCGGCAGAAAATATTTTTTTGAAAAAATCCCTAAGCCCCGGGGTCACAATTTCAGAAAAAATCTGACTTTTGGCAGTTCACTCAAAAATGGTGCCAACCGGTTGCAAATGCTCCCCTGAAAGGTTTGGCACTCGAAACAGAAGGCTTTTTATCACAGGACAAGAAATCAGCCCTCAAAAACTTAACCGGTAGAAAATATTTTTTTTGAAAAAATCCCGAAGCCCCGGGGTCACAATTTCAGCAAAAATCTGACTTTTGGCAATTCACTCAAAAATGGTGCCAAAAGCTTGAAAATGCTCCCCTGAAAGGTTTGGCGATGGAAACAGAAGGCTTTTTATCACAGGACAAGAAATCAGCCCTCAAAAACTTAACCGGCAGAAAATATTTTTTTGAAAAAATCCCTAAGCCCCGGGGTCACAATTTCAGAAAAAATCTGACTTTTGGCAGTTCACTCAAAAATGGTGCCAAAAGCTTGAAAATGCTCCCCTGAAAGGTTTGGCACTCGAAACAGAAGGCTTTTTATCACAGGACAAGAAATCAGCCCTCGAAAACTTAACCGGCAGAAAATTTTTTTTTGAAAAAATCCCTAAGCCCCGGGGTCACAATTTCAGAAAAAATTTGACTTTTGGCAGTTCACTCAAAAATGGTGCCAACTGCTTGCAAATGCTCACCTGAAAGCTTTGGCGATGGAAACAGAAGGCTTTTTATCACAGGACAAGAAATCAGCCCTCAAAAACTTAACCGGTAGAAAATATTTTTTTGAAAAAATCCCTAAGCCCCGGGGTCACAATTTCAGCAAAAATCTGACTTTTGGCAGTTCACTCAAAAATGGTGCCAACCGGTTGCAAATGCTCCCCTGAAAGGTTTGGCACGCGAAACAGAAGGCTTTTTATCACAGGACAAGAAATCAGCCCTCAAAAACTTAACCGGTAGAAAATATTTTTTTTTGAAAAAATCCCTAAGCCCCGGGGTCACAATTTCAGCAAAAATCTGACTTTTGGCAATTCACTCAAAAATGGTGCCAAAATATGAAAATGCTCCCCTGAAAGGTTTGGCGATGGAAACAGAAGGCTTTTTATCACAGGACAAGAAATCAGCCCTCAAAAACTTAACCGGCAGAAAATATTTTTTTGAAAAAATCCCTAAGCCCCGGGGTCACAATTTCAGCAAAAATCTGACTTTTGGCAGTTCACTCAAAAATGGTGCCAAAAGCTTGAAAATGCTCCCCTGAAAGGTTTGGCGATGGAAACAGAAGGCTTTTTATCACAGGACAAGAAATCAGCCCTCAAAAACTTAACCGGCAGAAAATATTTTTTTGAAAAAATCCCTAAGCCCCGGGGTCACAATTTCAGAAAAAATCTGACTTTTGGCAGTTCACTCAGAAATGGTGCCAACCGGTTGCAAATGCTCCCCTGAAAGGTTTGGCACGCGAAACAGAAGGCTTTTTATCACAGGACAAGAAATCAGCCCTCAAAAACTTAACCGGTAGAAAATATTTTTTTGAAAAAATCCCTAAGCCCCGGGGTCGCAATTTCAGAAAAAATTTGACTTTTGGCAGTTCACTCAAAAATGGTGCCAACCGGTTGCAAATGCTCCCCTGAAAGGTTTGGCACGCGAAACAGAAGGCTTTTTATCACAGGACAAGAAATCAGCCCTCAAAAACTTAACCGGTAGAAAATATTTTTTTTGAAAAAATCCCTAAGCCCCGGGGTCACAATTTCAGCAAAAATCTGACTTTTGGCAATTCACTCAAAAATGGTGCCAAAAGCTTGAAAATGCTCCCCTGAAAGGTTTGGCGATGGAAACAGAAGGCTTTTTATCACAGGACAAGAAATCAGCCCTCGAAAACTTAACCGGCAGAAAATATTTTTTTGAAAAAATCCCTAAGCCCCGGGGTCACAATTTCAGCAAAAATCTGACTTTTGGCAGTTCACTCAAAAATGGTGCCAAAAGCTTGAAAATGCTCCCCTGAAAGGTTTGGCACTCGAAACAGAAGGCTTTTTATCACAGGACAAGAAATCAGCCCTCAAAAACTTAACCGGCAGAAAATATTTTTTTGAAAAAATCCCTAAGCCCCGGGGTCACAATTTCAGAAAAAATCTGACTTTTGGCAGTTCACTCAGAAATGGTGCCAACCGGTTGCAAATGCTCCCCTGAAAGGTTTGGCACGCGAAACAGAAGGCTTTTTATCACAGGACAAGAAATCAGCCCTCAAAAACTTAACCGGCAGAAAATATTTTTTTGAAAAAATCCCTAAGCCCCGGGGTCACAATTTCAGAAAAAATTTGACTTTTGGCAGTTCACTCAAAAATGGTGCCAACTGCTTGCAAATGCTCACCTGAAAGCTTTGGCGATGGAAACAGAAGGCTTTTTATCACAGGACAAGAAATCAGCCCTCAAAAACTTAACCGGTAGAAAATATTTTTTTGAAAAAATCCCTAAGCCCCGGGGTCACAATTTCAGCAAAAATCTGACTTTTGGCAGTTCACTCAAAAATGGTGCCAACCGGTTGCAAATGCTCCCCTGAAAGCTTTGGCGATGGAAACAGAAGGCTTTTTATCACAGGACAAGAAATCAGCCCTCAAAAACTTAACCGGTAGAAAATATTTTTTTGAAAAAATCCCTAAGCCCCGGGGTCACAATTTCAGCAAAAATCTGACTTTTGGCAGTTCACTCAAAAATGGTGCCAACCGGTTGCAAATGCTCCCCTGAAAGGTTTGGCACTCGAAACAGAAGGCTTTTTATCACAGGACAAGAAATCAGCCCTCAAAAACTTAACCGGTAGAAAATATTTTTTTTGAAAAAATCCCTAAGCCCCGGGGTCACAATTTCAGCAAAAATCTGACTTTTGGCAATTCACTCAAAAATGGTGCCAAAAGCTTGAAAATGCTCCCCTGAAAGGTTTGGCGATGGAAACAGAAGGCTTTTTATCACAGGACAAGAAATCAGCCCTCAAAAACTTAACCGGCAGAAAATATTTTTTTGAAAAAATCCCTAAGCCCCGGGGTCACAATTTCAGAAAAAATCTGACTTTTGGCAGTTCACTCAAAAATGGTGCCAAAAGCTTGAAAATGCTCCCCTGAAAGGTTTGGCACTCGAAACAGAAGGCTTTTTATCACAGGACAAGAAATCAGCCCTCGAAAACTTAACCGGCAGAAAATATTTATTTGAAAAAATCCCTAAGCCCCGGGGTCACAATTTCAGAAAAGATTTGACTTTTGGCAGTTCACTCAAAAATGGTGCCAACTGCTTGCAAATGCTCACCTGAAAGCTTTGGCGATGGAAACAGAAGGCTTTTTATCACAGGACAAGAAATCAGCCCTCAAAAACTTAACCGGTAAAAAATATTTTTTTGAAAAAATCCCTAAGCCCCGGGGTCACAATTTCAGCAAAAATCTGACTTTTGGCAGTTCACTCAAAAATGGTGCCAACCGGTTGCAAATGCTCCCCTGAAAGGTTTGGCACGCGAAACAGAAGGCTTTTTATCACAGGACAAGAAATCAGCCCTCAAAAACTTAACCGGTAGAAAATATTTTTTTTGAAAAAATCCCTAAGCCCCGGGGTCACAATTTCAGCAAAAATCTGACTTTTGGCAATTCACTCAAAAATGGTGCCAAAAGCTTGAAAATGCTCCCCTGAAAGGTTTGGCGATGGAAACAGAAGGCTTTTTATCACAGGACAAGAAATCAGCCCTCAAAAACTTAACCGGCAGAAAATAATTTTTTGAAAAAATCCCTAAGCCCCCGGGTCACAATTTCAGAAAAAATCTGACTTTTGGCAGTTCACTCAAAAATGGTGCCAAAAGCTTGAAAATGCTCCCCTGAAAGGTTTGGCACTCGAAACAGAAGGCTTTTTATCACAGGACAAGAAATCAGCCCTCAAAAACTTAACCGGCAGAAAATATTTTTTTGAAAAAATCCCTAAGCCCCGGGGTCACAATTTCAGAAAAAATCTGACTTTTGGCAGTTCACTCAAAAATGGTGCCAACCGGTTGCAAATGCTCCCCTGAAAGGTTTGGCACTCGAAACAGAAGGCTTTTTATCACAGGACAAGAAATCAGCCCTCAAAAACTTAACCGGTAGAAAATATTTTTTTTGAAAAAATCCCTAAGCCCCGGGGTCACAATTTCAGCAAAAATCTGACTTTTGGCAATTCACTCAAAAATGGTGCCAAAAGCTTGAAAATGCTCCCCTGAAAGGTTTGGCGATGGAAACAGAAGGCTTTTTATCACAGGACAAGAAATCAGCCCTCAAAAACTTAACCGGCAGAAAATATTTTTTTGAAAAAATCCCTAAGCCCCGGGGTCACAATTTCAGCAAAAATCTGACTTTTGGCAGTTCACTCAAAAATGGTGCCAAAAGCTTGAAAATGCTCCCCTGAAAGGTTTGGCACTCGAAACAGAAGGCTTTTTATCACAGGACAAGAAATCAGCCCTCGAAAACTTAACCGGAAGAAAATATTTTTTTGAAAAAATCCCTAAGCCCCGGGGTCAAAATTTCAGAAAAAATTTGACTTTTGGCAGTTCACTCAAAAATGGTGCCAACTGCTTGCAAATGCTCACCTGAAAGGTTTGGCGCGCGAAACAGAAGGCTTTTTATCACAGGACAAGAAATCAGCCCTCAAAAACTTAACCGGTAGAAAATATTTTTTTTGAAAAAATCCCTAAGCCCCGGGGTCACAATTTCAGCAAAAATCTGACTTTTGGCAATTCACTCAAAAATGGTGCCAAAAGCTTGAAAATGCTCCCCTGAAAGGTTTGGCGATGGAAACAGAAGGCTTTTTATCACAGGACAAGAAATCAGCCCTCAAAAACTTAACCGGCAGAAAATATTTTTTTGAAAAAATCCCTAAGCCCCGGGGTCACAATTTCAGCAAAAATCTGACTTTTGGCAGTTCACTCAAAAATGGTGCCAAAAGCTTGAAAATGCTCCCCTGAAAGGTTTGGCGATGGAAACAGAAGGCTTTTTATCACAGGACAAGAAATCAGCCCTCGAAAACTTAACCGGCAGAAAATATTTTTTTGAAAAAATCCCTAAGCCCCGGGGTCACAATTTCAGAAAAAATCTGACTTTTGGCAGTTCACTCAAAAATGGTGCCAAAAGCTTGAAAATGCTCCCCTGAAAGGTTTGGCACTCGAAACAGAAGGCTTTTTATCACAGGACAAGAAATCAGCCCTCAAAAACTTAACCGGTAGAAAATATTTTTTTGAAAAAATCCCTAAGCCCCGGGGTCACAATTTCAGCAAAAATCTGACTTTTGGCAGTTCACTCGAAAATGGTGCCAAAAGCTTGAAAATGCTCCCCTGAAAGGTTTGGCACTCGAAACAGAAGGCTTTTTATCACAGGACAAGAAATCAGCCCTCAAAAACTTAACCGGCAGAAAATATTTTTTTGAAAAAATCCCTAAGCCCCGGGGTCACAATTTCAGAAAAAATCTGACTTTTGGCAGTTCACTCAAAAATGGTGCCAAAAGCTTGAAAATGCTCCCCTGAAAGGTTTGGCACTCGAAACAGAAGGCTTTTTATCACAGGACAAGAAATCAGCCCTCAAAAACTTAACCGGCAGAAAATATTTTTTTGAAAAAATCCCTAAGCCCCAGGGTCACAATTTCAGCAAAAATCTGACTTTTGGCAGTTCACTCAAAAATGGTGCCAACCGCTTGCAACTGCTCACCTGAAAGCTTTGGCGATGGAAACAGAAGGCTTTTTATCACAGGACAAGAAATCAGCCCTCAAAAACTTAACCGGCAGAAAATATTTTTTTGAAAAAATCCCTAAGCCCCGGGGTCACAATTTCAGCAAAAATCTGACTTTTGGCAATTCACTCAAAAATGGTGCCAAAAGCTTGAAAATGCTCCCCTGAAAGGTTTGGCACTCGAAACAGAAGGCTTTTTATCACAGGACAAGAAATCAGCCCTCAAAAACTTAACCGGCAGAAAATATTTTTTTGAAAAAATCCCTAAGCCCCGGGGTCACAATTTCAGAAAAAATCTGACTTTTGGCAGTTCACTCAGAAATGGTGCCAACCGGTTGCAAATGCTCCCCTGAAAGGTTTGGCACGCGAAACAGAAGGCTTTTTATCACAGGACAAGAAATCAGCCCTCAAAAACTTAACCGGCAGAAAATATTTTTTTGAAAAAATCCCTAAGCCCCGGGGTCACAATTTCAGAAAAAATTTGACTTTTGGCAGTTCACTCAAAAATGGTGCCAACTGCTTGCAAATGCTCACCTGAAAGCTTTGGCGATGGAAACAGAAGGCTTTTTATCACAGGACAAGAAATCAGCCCTCAAAAACTTAACCGGTAGAAAATATTTTTTTGAAAAAATCCCTAAGCCCCGGGGTCACAATTTCAGCAAAAATCTGACTTTTGGCAGTTCACTCAAAAATGGTGCCAACCGGTTGCAAATGCTCCCCTGAAAGGTTTGGCACTCGAAACAGAAGGCTTTTTATCACAGGACAAGAAATCAGCCCTCAAAAACTTAACCGGTAGAAAATAATTTTTTTGAAAAATCCCTAAGCCCCGGGGTCACAATTTCAGCAAAAATCTGACTTTTGGCAATTCACTCAAAAATGGTGCCAAAAGCTTGAAAATGCTCCCCTGAAAGGTTTGGCGATGGAAACAGAAGGCTTTTTATCACAGGACAAGAAATCAGCCCTCGAAAACTTAACCGGCAGAAAATATTTTTTTGAAAAAATCCCTAAGCCCCGGGGTCACAATTTCAGAAAAAATTTGACTTTTGGCAGTTCACTCAAAAATGGTGCCAACTGCTTGCAAATGCTCACCTGAAAGCTTTGGCGATGGAAACAGAAGGCTTTTTATCACAGGACAAGAAATCAGCCCTCAAAAACTTAACCGGTAGAAAATATTTTTTTGAAAAAATCCCTAAGCCCCGGGGTCACAATTTCAGAAAAAAATTGACTTTTGGCAGTTCACTCAAAAATGGTGCCAACTGCTTGCAAATGCTCACCTGAAAGCTTTGGCGATGGAAACAGAAGGCTTTTTATCACAGGACAAAAAATCAGCCCTCAAAAACTTAACCGGTAGAAAATATTTTTTTGAAAAAATCCCTAAGCCCCGGGGTCACAATTTCAGCAAAAATCTGACTTTTGGCAGTTCACTCAAAAATGGTGCCAACCGGTTGCAAATGCTCCCCTGAAAGGTTTGGCACGCGAAACAGAAGGCTTTTTATCACAGGACAAGAAATCAGCCCTCAAAAACTTAACCGGTAGAAAATATTTTTTTTGAAAAAATCCCTAAGCCCCGGGGTCACAATTTCAGCAAAAATCTGACTTTTGGCAATTCACTCAAAAATGGTGCCAAAAGCTTGAAAATGCTCCCCTGAAAGGTTTGGCGATGGAAACAGAAGGCTTTTTATCACAGGACAAGAAATCAGCCCTCAAAAACTTAACCGGCAGAAAATATTTTTTTGAAAAAATCCCTAAGCCCCCGGGTCACAATTTCAGAAAAAATTTGACTTTTGGCAGTTCACTCAAAAATGGTGCCAACTGCTTGAAAATGCTCCCCTGAAAGGTTTGGCTCTCGAAACAGAAGGCTTTTTATCACAGGACAAGAAATCAGCCCTCAAAAACTTAACCGGTAGAAAATATTTTTTTGAAAAAATCAATAAGCCCCGGGGTCACAATTTCAGCAAAAATCTGACTTTTGGCAGTTCACTCAAAAATGGTGCCAACCGGTTGCAAATGCTCCCCTGAAAGGTTTGGCACTCGAAACAGAAGGCTTTTTATCACAGGACAAGAAATCAGCCCTCAAAAACTTAACCGGTAGAAAATTTTTTTTTTGAAAAAATCCCTAAGCCCCGGGGTCACAATTTCAGCAAAAATCTGACTTTTGGCAATTCACTCAAAAATGGTGCCAAAAGCTTGAAAATGCTCCCCTGAAAGGTTTGGCGATGGAAACAGAAGGCTTTTTATCACAGGACAAGAAATCAGCCCTCAAAAACTTAACCGGCAGAAAATATTTTTTTGAAAAAATCCCTAAGCCCCGGGGTCACAATTTCAGAAAAAATCTGACTTTTGGCAGTTCACTCAAAAATGGTGCCAAAAGCTTGAAAATGCTCCCCTGAAAGGTTTGGCACTCGAAACAGAAGGCTTTTTATCACAGGACAAGAAATCAGCCCTCGAAAACTTAACCGGCAGAAAATATTTTTTTGAAAAAATCCCTAAGCCCCGGGGTCACAATTTCAGAAAAAATCTGACTTTTGGCAGTTCACTCAAAAATGGTGCCAACCGCTTGAAAATGCTCCCCTGAAAGGTTTGGCACTCGAAACAGAAGGCTTTTTATCACAGGACAAGAAATCAGCCCTCAAAAACTTAACCGGCAGAAAATATTTTTTTGAAAAAATCCCTAAGCCCCGGGGTCACAATTTCAGCAAAAATCTGACTTTTGGCAGTTCACTCAAAAATGGTGCCAAAAGCTTGAAAATGCTCCCCTGAAAGGTTTGGCGATGGAAACAGAAGGCTTTTTATCACAGGACAAGAAATCAGCCCTCAAAAACTTAACCGGCAGAAAATATTTTTTTGAAAAAATCCCTAAGCCCCGGGGTCACAATTTCAGAAAAAATCTGACTTTTGGCAGTTCACTCAGAAATGGTGCCAACCGGTTGCAAATGCTCCCCTGAAAGGTTTGGCACGCGAAACAGAAGGCTTTTTATCACAGGACAAGAAATCAGCCCTCAAAAACTTAACCGGTAGAAAATATTTTTTTGAAAAAATCCCTAAGCCCCGGGGTCACAATTTCAGAAAAAATTTGACTTTTGGCAGTTCACTCAAAAATGGTGCCAACTGCTTGCAAATGCTCACCTGAAAGCTTTGGCGATGGAAACAGAAGGCTTTTTATCACAGGACAAGAAATCAGCCCTCAAAAACTTAACCGGTAGAAAATATTTTTTTGAAAAAATCCCTAAGCCCCGGGGTCACAATTTCAGCAAAAATCTGACTTTTGGCAGTTCACTCAAAAATGGTGCCAACCGGTTGCAAATGCTCCCCTGAAAGGTTTGGCACGCGAAACAGAAGGCTTTTTATCACAGGACAAGAAATCAGCCCTCAAAAACTTAACCGGCAGAAAATATTTTTTTGAAAAAATCCCTAAGCCCCGGGGTCACAATTTCAGCAAAAATCTGACTTTTGGCAGTTCACTCAAAAATGGTGCCAACCGCTTGCAAATGCTCACCTGAAAGGTTTGGCGATGGAAACAGAAGGCTTTTTATCACAGGACAAGAAATCAGCCCTCAAAAACTTAACCGGCAGAAAATATTTTTTTGAAAAAATCCCTAAACCCCGGGGTCACAATTTCAGCAAAAATCTGACTTTTGGCAGTTCACTCAAAAATGGTGCCAAAAGCTTGAAAATGCTCCCCTGAAAGGTTTGGCACTCGAAACAGAAGGCTTTTTATCACAGGACAAGAAATCAGCCCTCGAAAACTTAACCGGCAGAAAATATTTTTTTGAAAAAATCCCTAAGCCCCGGGGTCACAATTTCAGAAAAAATCTGACTTTTGGCAGTTCACTCAAAAATGGTGCCAACCGGTTGCAAATGCTCCCCTGAAAGGTTTGGCATGCGAAACAGAAGGCTTTTTATCACAGGACAAGAAATCAGCCCTCAAAAACTTAACCGGCAGAAAATATTTTTTTGAAAAAATCCCTAAGCCCCGGGGTCACAATTTCAGAAAAAATCGGACTTTTGGCAGTTCACTCAAAAATGGTGCCAAAAGCTTGAAAATGCTCCCCTGAAAGGTTTGGCACTCGAAACAGAAGGCTTTTTATCACAGGACAAGAAATCAGCCCTCAAAAACTTAACCGGCAGAAAATATTTTTTTGAAAAAATCCCTAAGCCCCGGGGTCACAATTTCAGAAAAAATCTGACTTTTGGCAGTTCACTCAAAAATGGTGCCAACCGCTTGAAAATGCTCCCCTGAAAGCTTTGGCGATGGAAACAGAAGGCTTTTTATCACAGGACAAGAAATCAGCCCTCAAAAACTTAACCGGCAGAAAATATTTTTTTGAAAAAATCCCTAAGCCCCGGGGTCACAATTTCAGCAAAAATCTGACTTTTGGCAGTTCACTCAAAAATGGTGCCAACCGCTTGCAAATGCTCACCTGAAAGGTTTGGCGATGGAAACAGAAGGCTTTTTATCACAGGACAAGAAATCAGCCCTCAAAAACTTAACCGGCAGAAAATATTTTTTTGAAAAAATCCCTAAACCCCGGGGTCACAATTTCAGCAAAAATCTGACTTTTGGCAGTTCACTCAAAAATGGTGCCAAAAGCTTGAAAATGCTCCCCTGAAAGGTTTGGCACTCGAAACAGAAGGCTTTTTATCACAGGACAAGAAATCAGCCCTCGAAAACTTAACCGGCAGAAAATATTTTTTTGAAAAAATCCCTAAGCCCCGGGGTCACAATTTCAGAAAAAATCTGACTTTTGGCAGTTCACTCAAAAATGGTGCCAAAAGCTTGAAAATGCTCCCCTGAAAGGTTTGGCACTCGAAACAGAAGGCTTTTTATCACAGGACAAGAAATCAGCCCTCAAAAACTTAACCGGTAGAAAATATTTTTTTGAAAAAATCCCTAAGCCCCGGGGTCACAATTTCAGAAAAAATCTGACTTTTGGCAGTTCACTCAAAAATGGTGCCAAAAGCTTGAAAATGCTCCCCTGAAAGGTTTGGCACTCGAAACAGAAGGCTTTTTACCACAGGACAAGAAATCAGCCCTCAAAAACTTAACCGGTAGAAAATATTTTTTTGAAAAAATCCCTAAGCCCCGGGGTCACAATTTCAGCAAAAATCTGACTTTTGGCAGTTCACTCAAAAATGGTGCCAACCGGTTGCAAATGCTCCCCTGAAAGCTTTGGCGATGGAAAGAGAAGGCTTTTTATCACAGGACAAGAAATCAGCCCTCAAAAACTTAACCGGCAGAAAATATTTTTTTGAAAAAATCCCTAAGCCCTGGGGTCACAATTTCAGAAAAAATCTGACTTTTGGCAGTTCACTCAAAAATGGTGCCAACCGCTTGAAAATGCTCACCTGAAAGGTTTGGCGATGGAAACAGAAGGCTTTTTATCACAGGACAAGAAATCAGCCCTCAAAAACTTAACCGGCAGAAAATATTTTTTTGAAAAAATCCCTAAGCCCCGGGGTCACAATTTCAGCAAAAATCTGACTTTTGGCAGTTCACTCAAAAATGGTGCCAAAAGCTTGAAAATGCTCCCCTGAAAGGTTTGGCACTCGAAACAGAAGGCTTTTTATCACAGGACAAGAAATCAGCCCTCAAAAACTTAACCGGCAGAAAATATTTTTTTGAAAATAATCCCTAAGCCCCGGGGTCACAATTTCAGAAAAAAACTGACTTTTGGCAGTTCACTCAGAAATGGTGCCAACCGGTTGCAAATGCTCCCCTGAAAGGTTTGGCACGCGAAACAGAAGGCTTTTTATCACAGGACAAGAAATCAGCCCTCAAAAACTTAACCGGTAGAAAATATTTTTTTGAAAAAATCCCTAAGCCCCGGGGTCACAATTTCAGAAAAAAATTGACTTTTGGCAGTTCACTCAAAAATGGTGCCAACTGCTTGCAAATGCTCACCTGAAAGCTTTGGCGATGGAAACAGAAGGCTTTTTATCACAGGACAAGAAATCAGCCCTCAAAAACTTAACCGGTAGAAAATATTTTTTTGAAAAAATCCCTAAGCCCCGGGGTCACAATTTCAGCAAAAATCTGACTTTTGGCAGTTCACTCAAAAATGGTGCCAAAAGCTTGAAAATGCTCCCCTGAAAGGTTTGGCACTCGAAACAGAAGGCTTTTTATCACAGGACAAGAAATCAGCCCTCGAAAACTTAACCGGCAGAAAATATTTTTTTGAAAAAATCCCTAAGCCCCAGGGTCACAATTTCAGAAAAAATCTGACTTTTGGCAGTTCACTCAAAAATGGTGCCAAAAGCTTGAAAATGCTCCCCTGAAAGGTTTGGCACTCGAAACAGAAGGCTTTTTATCACAGGACAAGAAATCAGCCCTCAAAAACTTAACCGGTAGAAAATATTTTTTTGAAAAAATCCCTAAGCCCCGGGGTCACAATTTCAGAAAAAATCTGACTTTTGGCAGTTCACTCAAAAATGGTGCCAAAAGCTTGAAAATGCTCCCCTGAAAGGTTTGGCACTCGAAACAGAAGGCTTTTTATCACAGGACAAGAAATCAGCCCTCAAAAACTTATCCGGCAGAAAATATTTTTTTGAAAAAATCCCTAAACCCCGGGGTCACAATTTCAGCAAAAATCTGACTTTTGGCAGTTCACTCGAAAATGGTGCCAAAAGCTTGAAAATGCTCCCCTGAAAGGTTTGGCACTCGAAACAGAAGGCTTTTTATCACAGGACAAGAAATCAGCCCTCAAAAACTTAACCGGTAGAAAATATTTTTTTGAAAAAATCCCTAAGCCCCGGGGTCACAATTTCAGCAAAAATCTGACTTTTGGCAGTTCACTCAAAAATGGTGCCAACCGGTTGCAAATGCTCACCTGAAAGCTTTGGCGATGGAAAGAGAAGGCTTTTTATCACAGGACAAGAAATCAGCCCTCAAAAACTTAACCGGCAGAAAATATTTTTTTGAAAAAATCCCTAAGCCCCGGGGTCACAATTTCAGAAAAAATCTGACTTTTGGCAGTTCACTCAAAAATGGTGCCAACCGCTTGAAAATGCTCACCTGAAAGGTTTGGCGATGGAAACAGAAGGCTTTTTATCAAAGGACAAGAAATCAGCCCTCAGAAACTTAACCGGTAGAAAATATTTTTTTTGAAAAAATCCCTAAGCCCCGGGGTCACAATTTCAGCAAAAATCTGACTTTTGGCAATTCACTCAAAAATGGTGCCAAAAGCTTGAAAATGCTCCCCTGAAAGGTTTGGCGATGGAAACAGAAGGCTTTTTATCACAGGACAAGAAATCAGCCCTCAAAAACTTAACCGGCAGAAAATATTTTTTTGAAAAAATCCCTAAGGCCCTGGGTCACAATTTCAGCAAAAATCTGACTTTTGGCAGTTCCCTCAAAAATGTTGCCAAAAGCTTGAAAATGGTCACCTGAAAGCTTTGGCGATGGAAAGAGAAGGCTTTTTATCACAGGACAAGAAATCAGCCCTCAAAAACTTAACCGGCAGAAAATATTTTTTTGAAAAAATCCCTAAGCCCCGGGGTCACAATTTCAGCAAAAATCTGACTTTTGGCAGTTCACTCAAAAATGGTGCCAACCGCTTGCAAATGCTCACCTGAAAGGTTTGGCGATGGAAACAGAAGGCTTTTTATCACAGGACAAGAAATCAGCCCTCAAAAACTTAACCGGCAGAAAATATTTTTTTGAAAAAATCCCTAAACCCCGGGGTCACAATTTCAGCAAAAATCTGACTTTTGGCAGTTCACTCAAAAATGGTGCCAAAAGCTTGAAAATGCTCCCCTGAAAGGTTTGGCACTCGAAACAGAAGGCTTTTTATCACAGGACAAGAAATCAGCCCTCGAAAACTTAACCGGCAGAAAATATTTTTTTGAAAAAATCCCTAAGCCCCGGGGTCACAATTTCAGAAAAAATCTGACTTTTGGCAGTTCACTCAAAAATGGTGCCAACCGGTTGCAAATGCTCCCCTGAAAGGTTTGGCATGCGAAACAGAAGGCTTTTTATCACAGGACAAGAAATCAGCCCTCAAAAACTTAACCGGCAGAAAATATTTTTTTGAAAAAATCCCTAAGCCCCGGGGTCACAATTTCAGAAAAAATCGGACTTTTGGCAGTTCACTCAAAAATGGTGCCAAAAGCTTGAAAATGCTCCCCTGAAAGGTTTGGCACTCGAAACAGAAGGCTTTTTATCACAGGACAAGAAATCAGCCCTCAAAAACTTAACCGGCAGAAAATATTTTTTTGAAAAAATCCCTAAGCCCCGGGGTCACAATTTCAGAAAAAATCTGACTTTTGGCAGTTCACTCAAAAATGGTGCCAACCGCTTGAAAATGCTCCCCTGAAAGCTTTGGCGATGGAAACAGAAGGCTTTTTATCACAGGACAAGAAATCAGCCCTCAAAAACTTAACCGGCAGAAAATATTTTTTTGAAAAAATCCCTAAGCCCCGGGGTCACAATTTCAGCAAAAATCTGACTTTTGGCAGTTCACTCAAAAATGGTGCCAACCGCTTGCAAATGCTCACCTGAAAGGTTTGGCGATGGAAACAGAAGGCTTTTTATCACAGGACAAGAAATCAGCCCTCAAAAACTTAACCGGCAGAAAATATTTTTTTGAAAAAATCCCTAAACCCCGGGGTCACAATTTCAGCAAAAATCTGACTTTTGGCAGTTCACTCAAAAATGGTGCCAAAAGCTTGAAAATGCTCCCCTGAAAGGTTTGGCACTCGAAACAGAAGGCTTTTTATCACAGGACAAGAAATCAGCCCTCGAAAACTTAACCGGCAGAAAATATTTTTTTGAAAAAATCCCTAAGCCCCGGGGTCACAATTTCAGAAAAAATCTGACTTTTGGCAGTTCACTCAAAAATGGTGCCAAAAGCTTGAAAATGCTCCCCTGAAAGGTTTGGCACTCGAAACAGAAGGCTTTTTATCACAGGACAAGAAATCAGCCCTCAAAAACTTAACCGGTAGAAAATATTTTTTTGAAAAAATCCCTAAGCCCCGGGGTCACAATTTCAGAAAAAATCTGACTTTTGGCAGTTCACTCAAAAATGGTGCCAAAAGCTTGAAAATGCTCCCCTGAAAGGTTTGGCACTCGAAACAGAAGGCTTTTTACCACAGGACAAGAAATCAGCCCTCAAAAACTTAACCGGTAGAAAATATTTTTTTGAAAAAATCCCTAAGCCCCGGGGTCACAATTTCAGCAAAAATCTGACTTTTGGCAGTTCACTCAAAAATGGTGCCAACCGGTTGCAAATGCTCCCCTGAAAGCTTTGGCGATGGAAAGAGAAGGCTTTTTATCACAGGACAAGAAATCAGCCCTCAAAAACTTAACCGGCAGAAAATATTTTTTTGAAAAAATCCCTAAGCCCTGGGGTCACAATTTCAGAAAAAATCTGACTTTTGGCAGTTCACTCAAAAATGGTGCCAACCGCTTGAAAATGCTCACCTGAAAGGTTTGGCGATGGAAACAGAAGGCTTTTTATCACAGGACAAGAAATCAGCCCTCAAAAACTTAACCGGCAGAAAATATTTTTTTGAAAAAATCCCTAAGCCCCGGGGTCACAATTTCAGCAAAAATCTGACTTTTGGCAGTTCACTCAAAAATGGTGCCAAAAGCTTGAAAATGCTCCCCTGAAAGGTTTGGCACTCGAAACAGAAGGCTTTTTATCACAGGACAAGAAATCAGCCCTCAAAAACTTAACCGGCAGAAAATATTTTTTTGAAAATAATCCCTAAGCCCCGGGGTCACAATTTCAGAAAAAAACTGACTTTTGGCAGTTCACTCAGAAATGGTGCCAACCGGTTGCAAATGCTCCCCTGAAAGGTTTGGCACGCGAAACAGAAGGCTTTTTATCACAGGACAAGAAATCAGCCCTCAAAAACTTAACCGGTAGAAAATATTTTTTTGAAAAAATCCCTAAGCCCCGGGGTCACAATTTCAGAAAAAAATTGACTTTTGGCAGTTCACTCAAAAATGGTGCCAACTGCTTGCAAATGCTCACCTGAAAGCTTTGGCGATGGAAACAGAAGGCTTTTTATCACAGGACAAGAAATCAGCCCTCAAAAACTTAACCGGTAGAAAATATTTTTTTGAAAAAATCCCTAAGCCCCGGGGTCACAATTTCAGCAAAAATCTGACTTTTGGCAGTTCACTCAAAAATGGTGCCAAAAGCTTGAAAATGCTCCCCTGAAAGGTTTGGCACTCGAAACAGAAGGCTTTTTATCACAGGACAAGAAATCAGCCCTCGAAAACTTAACCGGCAGAAAATATTTTTTTGAAAAAATCCCTAAGCCCCAGGGTCACAATTTCAGAAAAAATCTGACTTTTGGCAGTTCACTCAAAAATGGTGCCAAAAGCTTGAAAATGCTCCCCTGAAAGGTTTGGCACTCGAAACAGAAGGCTTTTTATCACAGGACAAGAAATCAGCCCTCAAAAACTTAACCGGTAGAAAATATTTTTTTGAAAAAATCCCTAAGCCCCGGGGTCACAATTTCAGAAAAAATCTGACTTTTGGCAGTTCACTCAAAAATGGTGCCAAAAGCTTGAAAATGCTCCCCTGAAAGGTTTGGCACTCGAAACAGAAGGCTTTTTATCACAGGACAAGAAATCAGCCCTCAAAAACTTATCCGGCAGAAAATATTTTTTTGAAAAAATCCCTAAACCCCGGGGTCACAATTTCAGCAAAAATCTGACTTTTGGCAGTTCACTCGAAAATGGTGCCAAAAGCTTGAAAATGCTCCCCTGAAAGGTTTGGCACTCGAAACAGAAGGCTTTTTATCACAGGACAAGAAATCAGCCCTCAAAAACTTAACCGGTAGAAAATATTTTTTTGAAAAAATCCCTAAGCCCCGGGGTCACAATTTCAGCAAAAATCTGACTTTTGGCAGTTCACTCAAAAATGGTGCCAACCGGTTGCAAATGCTCACCTGAAAGCTTTGGCGATGGAAAGAGAAGGCTTTTTATCACAGGACAAGAAATCAGCCCTCAAAAACTTAACCGGCAGAAAATATTTTTTTGAAAAAATCCCTAAGCCCCGGGGTCACAATTTCAGAAAAAATCTGACTTTTGGCAGTTCACTCAAAAATGGTGCCAACC
The DNA here is from genome assembly GCF_965112155.1 of Podarcis liolepis. NCBI lineage: Eukaryota > Metazoa > Chordata > Lepidosauria > Squamata > Lacertidae > Podarcis > Podarcis liolepis. Next base: position 1,262,694 of record NW_028148749.1, on the reverse strand, counting down.
GCTTGAAAATGCTCACCTGAAAGGTTTGGCGATGGAAACAGAAGGCTTTTTATCAAAGGACAAGAAATCAGCCCTCAGAAACTTAACCGGTAGAAAATATTTTTTTTGAAAAAATCCCTAAGCCCCGGGGTCACAATTTCAGCAAAAATCTGACTTTTGGCAATTCACTCAAAAATGGTGCCAAAAGCTTGAAAATGCTCCCCTGAAAGGTTTGGCGATGGAAACAGAAGGCTTTTTATCACAGGACAAGAAATCAGCCCTCAAAAACTTAACCGGCAGAAAATATTTTTTTGAAAAAATCCCTAAGCCCCGGGGTCACAATTTCAGAAAAAATCTGACTTTTGGCAGTTCACTCAAAAATGGTGCCAAAAGCTTGAAAATGCTCCCCTGAAAGGTTTGGCACTCGAAACAGAAGGCTTTTTATCACAGGACAAGAAATCAGCCCTCAAAAACTTAACCGGTAGAAAATATTTTTTTGAAAAAATCCCTAAGCCCCGGGGTCACAATTTCAGAAAAAATCTGACTTTTGGCAGTTCACTCAAAAATGGTGCCAAAAGCTTGAAAATGCTCCCCTGAAAGGTTTGGCACTCGAAACAGAAGGCTTTTTACCACAGGACAAGAAATCAGCCCTCAAAAACTTAACCGGTAGAAAATATTTTTTTGAAAAAATCCCTAAGCCCCGGGGTCACAATTTCAGCAAAAATCTGACTTTTGGCAGTTCACTCAAAAATGGTGCCAACCGGTTGCAAATGCTCACCTGAAAGCTTTGGCGATGGAAAGAGAAGGCTTTTTATCACAGGACAAGAAATCAGCCCTCAAAAACTTAACCGGCAGAAAATATTTTTTTGAAAAAATCCCTAAGCCCTGGGGTCACAATTTCAGAAAAAATCTGACTTTTGGCAGTTCACTCAAAAATGGTGCCAACCGCTTGAAAATGCTCACCTGAAAGGTTTGGCGATGGAAACAGAAGGCTTTTTATCACAGGACAAGAAATCAGCCCTCAAAAACTTAACCGGCAGAAAATATTTTTTTGAAAAAATCCCTAAGCCCCGGGGTCACAATTTCAGCAAAAATCTGACTTTTGGCAGTTCACTCAAAAATGGTGCCAACCGGTTGCAAATGCTCACCTGAAAGCTTTGGCGATGGAAAGAGAAGGCTTTTTATCACAGGACAAGAAATCAGCCCTCAAAAACTTAACCGGCAGAAAATATTTTTTTGAAAATAATCCCTAAGCCCCGGGGTCACAATTTCAGAAAAAAACTGACTTTTGGCAGTTCACTCAGAAATGGTGCCAACCGGTTGCAAATGCTCCCCTGAAAGGTTTGGCACGCGAAACAGAAGGCTTTTTATCACAGGACAAGAAATCAGCCCTCAAAAACTTAACCGGTAGAAAATATTTTTTTGAAAAAATCCCTAAGCCCCGGGGTCACAATTTCAGAAAAAAATTGACTTTTGGCAGTTCACTCAAAAATGGTGCCAACTGCTTGCAAATGCTCACCTGAAAGCTTTGGCGATGGAAACAGAAGGCTTTTTATCACAGGACAAGAAATCAGCCCTCAAAAACTTAACCGGTAGAAAATATTTTTTTGAAAAAATCCCTAAGCCCCGGGGTCATAATTTCAGCAAAAATCTGACTTTTGGCAGTTCACTCAAAAATGGTGCCAAAAGCTTGAAAATGCTCCCCTGAAAGGTTTGGCACTCGAAACAGAAGGCTTTTTATCACAGGACAAGAAATCAGCCCTCGAAAACTTAACCGGCAGAAAATATTTTTTTGAAAAAATCCCTAAGCCCCGGGGTCACAATTTCAGAAAAAATCTGACTTTTGGCAGTTCACTCAAAAATGGTGCCAACTGCTTGCAAATGCTCACCTGAAAGCTTTGGCGATGGAAACAGAAGGCTTTTTATCACAGGACAAGAAATCAGCCCTCAAAAACTTAACCGGTAGAAAATATTTTTTTGAAAAAATCCCTAAGCCCCGGGGTCACAATTTCAGCAAAAATCTGACTTTTGGCAGTTCACTCAAAAATGGTGCCAAAAGCTTGAAAATGCTCCCCTGAAAGGTTTGGCACTCGAAACAGAAGGCTTTTTATCACAGGACAAGAAATCAGCCCTCGAAAACTTAACCGGCAGAAAATATTTTTTTGAAAAAATCCCTAAGCCCCAGGGTCACAATTTCAGAAAAAATCTGACTTTTGGCAGTTCACTCAAAAATGGTGCCAAAAGCTTGAAAATGCTCCCCTGAAAGGTTTGGCACTCGAAACAGAAGGCTTTTTATCACAGGACAAGAAATCAGCCCTCAAAAACTTAACCGGTAGAAAATATTTTTTTGAAAAAATCCCTAAGCCCCGGGGTCACAATTTCAGAAAAAATCTGACTTTTGGCAGTTCACTCAAAAATGGTGCCAAAAGCTTGAAAATGCTCCCCCGAAAGGTTTGGCACTCGAAACAGAAGGCTTTTTATCACAGGACAAGAAATCAGCCCTCAAAAACTTATCCGGCAGAAAATATTTTTTTGAAAAAATCCCTAAACCCCGGGGTCACAATTTCAGCAAAAATCTGACTTTTGGCAGTTCACTCGAAAATGGTGCCAAAAGCTTGAAAATGCTCCCCTGAAAGGTTTGGCACTCGAAACAGAAGGCTTTTTATCACAGGACAAGAAATCAGCCCTCAAAAACTTAACCGGTAGAAAATATTTTTTTGAAAAAATCCCTAAGCCCCGGGGTCACAATTTCAGCAAAAATCTGACTTTTGGCAGTTCACTCAAAAATGGTGCCAACCGGTTGCAAATGCTCACCTGAAAGCTTTGGCGATGGAAAGAGAAGGCTTTTTATCACAGGACAAGAAATCAGCCCTCAAAAACTTAACCGGCAGAAAATATTTTTTTGAAAAAATCCCTAAGCCCCGGGGTCACAATTTCAGAAAAAATCTGACTTTTGGCAGTTCACTCAAAAATGGTGCCAACCGCTTGAAAATGCTCACCTGAAAGGTTTGGCGATGGAAACAGAAGGCTTTTTATCAAAGGACAAGAAATCAGCCCTCAGAAACTTAACCGGTAGAAAATATTTTTTTTGAAAAAATCCCTAAGCCCCGGGGTCACAATTTCAGCAAAAATCTGACTTTTGGCAATTCACTCAAAAATGGTGCCAAAAGCTTGAAAATGCTCCCCTGAAAGGTTTGGCGATGGAAACAGAAGGCTTTTTATCACAGGACAAGAAATCAGCCCTCAAAAACTTAACCGGCAGAAAATATTTTTTTGAAAAAATCCCTAAGCCCCGGGGTCACAATTTCAGAAAAAATCTGACTTTTGGCAGTTCACTCAAAAATGGTGCCAAAAGCTTGAAAATGCTCCCCTGAAAGGTTTGGCACTCGAAACAGAAGGCTTTTTATCACAGGACAAGAAATCAGCCCTCAAAAACTTAACCGGTAGAAAATATTTTTTTGAAAAAATCCCTAAGCCCCGGGGTCACAATTTCAGAAAAAATCTGACTTTTGGCAGTTCACTCAAAAATGGTGCCAAAAGCTTGAAAATGCTCCCCTGAAAGGTTTGGCACTCGAAACAGAAGGCTTTTTACCACAGGACAAGAAATCAGCCCTCAAAAACTTAACCGGTAGAAAATATTTTTTTGAAAAAATCCCTAAGCCCCGGGGTCACAATTTCAGCAAAAATCTGACTTTTGGCAGTTCACTCAAAAATGGTGCCAACCGGTTGCAAATGCTCACCTGAAAGCTTTGGCGATGGAAAGAGAAGGCTTTTTATCACAGGACAAGAAATCAGCCCTCAAAAACTTAACCGGCAGAAAATATTTTTTTGAAAAAATCCCTAAGCCCTGGGGTCACAATTTCAGAAAAAATCTGACTTTTGGCAGTTCACTCAAAAATGGTGCCAACCGCTTGAAAATGCTCACCTGAAAGGTTTGGCGATGGAAACAGAAGGCTTTTTATCACAGGACAAGAAATCAGCCCTCAAAAACTTAACCGGCAGAAAATATTTTTTTGAAAAAATCCCTAAGCCCCGGGGTCACAATTTCAGCAAAAATCTGACTTTTGGCAGTTCACTCAAAAATGGTGCCAACCGGTTGCAAATGCTCACCTGAAAGCTTTGGCGATGGAAAGAGAAGGCTTTTTATCACAGGACAAGAAATCAGCCCTCAAAAACTTAACCGGCAGAAAATATTTTTTTGAAAATAATCCCTAAGCCCCGGGGTCACAATTTCAGAAAAAAACTGACTTTTGGCAGTTCACTCAGAAATGGTGCCAACCGGTTGCAAATGCTCCCCTGAAAGGTTTGGCACGCGAAACAGAAGGCTTTTTATCACAGGACAAGAAATCAGCCCTCAAAAACTTAACCGGTAGAAAATATTTTTTTGAAAAAATCCCTAAGCCCCGGGGTCACAATTTCAGAAAAAAATTGACTTTTGGCAGTTCACTCAAAAATGGTGCCAACTGCTTGCAAATGCTCACCTGAAAGCTTTGGCGATGGAAACAGAAGGCTTTTTATCACAGGACAAGAAATCAGCCCTCAAAAACTTAACCGGTAGAAAATATTTTTTTGAAAAAATCCCTAAGCCCCGGGGTCATAATTTCAGCAAAAATCTGACTTTTGGCAGTTCACTCAAAAATGGTGCCAAAAGCTTGAAAATGCTCCCCTGAAAGGTTTGGCACTCGAAACAGAAGGCTTTTTATCACAGGACAAGAAATCAGCCCTCGAAAACTTAACCGGCAGAAAATATTTTTTTGAAAAAATCCCTAAGCCCCGGGGTCACAATTTCAGAAAAAATCTGACTTTTGGCAGTTCACTCAAAAATGGTGCCAAAAGCTTGAAAATGCTCCCCTGAAAGGTTTGGCACTCGAAACAGAAGGCTTTTTATCACAGGACAAGAAATCAGCCCTCAAAAACTTAACCGGTAGAAAATATTTTTTTGAAAAAATCCCTAAGCCCCGGGGTCACAATTTCAGAAAAAATCTGACTTTTGGCAGTTCACTCAAAAATGGTGCCAAAAGCTTGAAAATGCTCCCCTGAAAGGTTTGGCACTCGAAACAGAAGGCTTTTTATCACAGGACAAGAAATCAGCCCTCAAAAACTTATCCGGCAGAAAATATTTTTTTGAAAAAATCCCTAAACCCCGGGGTCACAATTTCAGCAAAAATCTGACTTTTGGCAGTTCACTCGAAAATGGTGCCAAAAGCTTGAAAATGCTCCCCTGAAAGGTTTGGCACTCGAAACAGAAGGCTTTTTATCACAGGACAAGAAATCAGCCCTCAAAAACTTAACCGGTAGAAAATATTTTTTTGAAAAAATCCCTAAGCCCCGGGGTCACAATTTCAGCAAAAATCTGACTTTTGGCAGTTCACTCAAAAATGGTGCCAACCGGTTGCAAATGCTCACCTGAAAGCTTTGGCGATGGAAAGAGAAGGCTTTTTATCACAGGACAAGAAATCAGCCCTCAAAAACTTAACCGGCAGAAAATATTTTTTTGAAAAAATCCCTAAGCCCCGGGGTCACAATTTCAGAAAAAATCTGACTTTTGGCAGTTCACTCAAAAATGGTGCCAACCGCTTGAAAATGCTCACCTGAAAGGTTTGGCGATGGAAACAGAAGGCTTTTTATCACAGGACAAGAAATCAGCCTTCAAAAACTTAACCGGCAGAAAATATTTTTTTGAAAAAATCCCTAAGCCCCGGGGTCACAATTTCAGCAAAAATCTGACTTTTGGCAGTTCACTCAAAAATGGTGCCAAAAGCTTGAAAATGCTCACCTGAAAGGTTTGGCACTCGAAACAGAAGGCTTTTTATCACAGGACAAGAAATCAGCCCTCAAAAACTTAACCGGCAGAAAATATTTTTTTGAAAAAATCCCTAAGCCCCGGGGTCACAATTTCAGAAAAAATCTGACTTTTGGCAGTTCACTCAAAAATGGTGCCAAAAGCTTGAAAATGCTCCCCTGAAAGGTTTGGCGATGGAAACAGAAGGCTTTTTATCACAGGACAAGAAATCAGCCCTCAAAAACTTAACCGACAGAAAATATTTTTTTGAAAAAATCCCTAAGCCCCGGGGTCACAATTTCAGAAAAAATCTGACTTTTGGCAGTTCACTCAAAAATGGTGCCAAAAGCTTGAAAATGCTCCCCTGAAAGGTTTGGCACTCGAAACAGAAGGCTTTTTATCACAGGACAAGAAATCAGCCCTCGAAAACTTAACCGGCAGAAAATATTTTTTTGAAAAAATCCCTAAGCCCCGGGGTCACAATTTCAGAAAAAATCTGACTTTTGGCAGTTCACTCAAAAATGGTGCCAAAAGCTTGAAAATGCTCCCCTGAAAGGTTTGGCACTCGAAACAGAAGGCTTTTTTTCACAGGACAAGAAATCAGCCCTCAAAAACTTAACCGGCAGAAAATATTTTTTTGAAAAAATCCCTAAGCCCCGGGGTCACAATTTCAGCAAAAATCTGACTTTTGGCAGTTCACTCAAAGATGGTGCCAACCGCTTGCAAATGCTCCCCTGAAAGGTTTGGCACTCGAAACAGAAGGCTTTTTATCACAGGACAAGAAATCAGCCCTCAAAAACTTAACCGGTAGAAAATATTTTTTTGAAAAAATCCCTAAGCCCCAGGGTCACAATTTCAGCAAAAATCTGACTTTTGGCAGTTCACTCAAAAATGGTGCCAACCGCTTGCAAATGCTCACCTGAAAGCTTTGGCGATGGAAACAGAAGGCTTTTTATCACAGGACAAGAAATCAGCCCTCAAAAACTTAACCGGCAGAAAATATTTTTTTGAAAAAATCCCTAAGCCCCGGGGTCACAATTTCAGCAAAAATCTGACTTTTGGCAATTCACTCAAAAATGGTGCCAAAAGCTTGAAAATGCTCCCCTGAAAGGTTTGGCACTCGAAACAGAAGGCTTTTTATCACAGGACAAGAAATCAGCCCTCAAAAACTTAACCGGTAGAAAATATTATTTTGAAAAAATCCCTAAGCCCCGGGGTCACAATTTCAGCAAAAATCTGACTTTTGGCAATTCACTCAAAAATGGTGCCAAAAGCTTGAAAATGCTCCCCTGAAAGGTTTGGCACTCGAAACAGAAGGCTTTTTATCACAGGACAAGAAATCAGCCCTCAAAAACTTAACCGGTAGAAAATATTTTTTTGAAAAAATCCCTAAGCCCCGGGGTCACAATTTCAGCAAAAATCTGACTTTTGGCAGTTCACTCAAAAATGGTGCCAGCCGCTTGCAAATGCTCACCTGAAAGGTTTGGCACTCGAAACAAAAGGCTTTTTATCACAGGACAAGAAATCAGCCCTCAAAAACTTAACCGGCAGAAAATATTTTTTTGAAAAAATCCCTAAGCCCCGGGGTCACAATTTCAGAAAAAATCTGACTTTTGGCAGTTCACTCAAAAATGGTGCCAACCGGTTGCAAATGCTCCCCTGAAAGGTTTGGCACTCGAAACAGAAGGCTTTTTATCACAGGACAAGAAATCAGCCCTCAAAAACTTAACCGGCAGAAAATATTTTTTTGAAAAAATCCCTAAGCCCCGGGGTCACAATTTCAGCAAAAATCTGACTTTTGGCATTTCAGTCAAAAATGGTGCCAACCGCTTGCAAATGCTCCCCTGAAAGGTTTGGCACGCGAAACAGAAGGCTTTTTATCACAGGAGAAGAAATCAGCCCTCAAAAACTTAACCGGCAGAAAATATTTTTTGGAAAAAATCCCTAAGCCCCGGGGTCACAATTTCAGCAAAAATCTGACTTTTGGCAGTTCACTCAAAAATGGTGCCAAAAGCTTGAAAATGCTCACCTGAAAGCTTTGGCGATGGAAACAGAAGGCTTTTTATCACAGGACAAGAAATCAGCCCTCAAAAACTTAACCGGCAGAAAATATTTTTTTGAAAAAATCCCTAAGCCCCGGGGTCACAATTTCAGCAAAAATCTGACTTTTGGCAGTTCACTCAAAAATGGTGCCAACCGGTTGCAAATGCTCCCCTGAAAGGTTTGGCACGCGAAACAGAAGGCTTTTTATCACAGGAGAAGAAATCAGCCCTCAAAAACTTAACCGGCAGAAAATATTTTTTTGAAAAAATCCCTAAGCCCCGGGGTCACAATTTCAGAAAAAATCTGACTTTTGGCAGTTCACTCAAAAATGGTGCCAACCGGTTGCAAATGCTCCCCTGAAAGGTTTGGCACTCGAAACAGAAGGCTTTTTATCACAGGACAAGAAATCAGCCCTCAAAAACTTAACCGGCAGAAAATATTTTTTTGAAAAAATCCCTAAGCCCCGGGGTCACAATTTCAGCAAAAATCTGACTTTTGGCATTTCAGTCAAAAATGGTGCCAACCGCTTGCAAATGCTCCCCTGAAAGGTTTGGCACGCGAAACAGAAGGCTTTTTATCACAGGAGAAGAAATCAGCCCTCAAAAACTTAACCGGCAGAAAATATTTTTTGGAAAAAATCCCTAAGCCCCGGGGTCACAATTTCAGCAAAAATCTGACTTTTGGCAGTTCACTCAAAAATGGTGCCAAAAGCTTGAAAATGCTCACCTGAAAGCTTTGGCGATGGAAACAGAAGGCTTTTTATCACAGGACAAGAAATCAGCCCTCAAAAACTTAACCGGCAGAAAATATTTTTTTGAAAAAATCCCTAAGCCCCGGGGTCACAATTTCAGCAAAAATCTGACTTTTGGCAGTTCACTCAAAAATGGTGCCAACCGGTTGCAAATGCTCCCCTGAAAGGTTTGGCACGCGAAACAGAAGGCTTTTTATCACAGGACAAGAAATCAGCCCTCAAAAACTAAACCGGCAGAAAATACTTTTTTGAAAAAAACCCTAAGCCCCGGGGTCACAATTTCAGAAAAAATCTGACTTTTGGCAGTTCACTCAAAAATGGTGCCAACCGCTTGCAAATGCTCACCTGAAAGCTTTGGCGATGGAAAGAGAAGGCTTTTTATCACAGGACAAGAAATCAGCCCTCAAAAACTTAACCGGCAGAAAATATTTTTTTGAAAAAATCCCTAAGCCCCGGGGTCACAATTTCAGAAAAAATCTGACTTTTGGCAGTTCACTCAAAAATGGTGCCAACCGCTTGCAAATGCTCCCCTGAAAGGTTTGGCACTCGAAACAGAAGGCTTTTTATCACAGGACAAGAAATCAGCCCTCAAAAACTTAACCGGCAGAAAATATTTTTTTGAAAAAATCCCTAAGCCCCGGGGTCACAATTTCAGCAAAAATCTGACTTTTGGCATTTCAGTCAAAAATGGTGCCAACCGCTTGCAAATGCTCCCCTGAAAGGTTTGGCACGCGAAACAGAAGGCTTTTTATCACAGGAGAAGAAATCAGCCCTCAAAAACTTAACCGGCAGAAAATATTTTTTGGAAAAAATCCCTAAGCCCCGGGGTCACAATTTCAGCAAAAATCTGACTTTTGGCAGTTCACTCAAAAATGGTGCCAAAAGCTTGAAAATGCTCACCTGAAAGCTTTGGCGATGGAAACAGAAGGCTTTTTATCACAGGACAAGAAATCAGCCCTCAAAAACTTAACCGGCAGAAAATATTTTTTTGAAAAAATCCCTAAGCCCCGGGGTCACAATTTCAGCAAAAATCTGACTTTTGGCAGTTCACTCAAAAATGGTGCCAACCGGTTGCAAATGCTCCCCTGAAAGGTTTGGCACGCGAAACAGAAGGCTTTTTATCACAGGACAAGAAATCAGCCCTCAAAAACTAAACCGGCAGAAAATACTTTTTTGAAAAAAACCCTAAGCCCCGGGGTCACAATTTCAGAAAAAATCTGACTTTTGGCAGTTCACTCAAAAATGGTGCCAACCGCTTGCAAATGCTCACCTGAAAGCTTTGGCGATGGAAAGAGAAGGCTTTTTATCACAGGACAAGAAATCAGCCCTCAAAAACTTAACCGGCAGAAAATATTTTTTTGAAAAAATCCCTAAGCCCCGGGGTCACAATTTCAGCAAAAATCTGACTTTTGGCAGTTCACTCAAAAATGGTGCCAACCGCTTGCAAATGCTCACCTGAAAGCTTTGGCACTCGAAACAGAAGGCTTTTTATCACAGGACAAGAAATCAGCCCTCAAAAACTTAACCGGCAGAAAATATTTTTTGGAAAAAATCCCTAAGCCCCGGGGTCACAATTTCAGCAAAAATCTGACTTTTGGCAGTTCACTCAAAAATGGTGCCTACCGCTTGCAAATGCTCACCTGAAAGCTTTGGCGATGGAAACAGAAGGCTTTTTATCACAGGACAAGAAATCAGCCCTCAAAAACTTAACCGGCAGAAAATATTTTTTGGAAAAAATCCCTAAGCCCCGGGGTCACAATTTCAGAAAAAATCTGACTTTTGGCAGTTCACTCAAAAATGGTGCCAAAAGCTTGAAAATGCTCCCCTGAAAGGTTTGGCACTCGAAACAGAAGGCTTTTTATCACAGGACAAGAAATCAGCCCTCAAAAACTTAACCGGCAGAAAATATTTTTTTCAAAAAAAATCCCTAAGCCCCGGGGTCACAATTTCAGAAAAAATCTGACTTTTGGCAGTTCACTCAAAAATGGTGCCAAAAGCTTGAAAATGCTCCCCTGGAAGGTTTGGCATTCGAAACAGAAGGCTTTTTATCACAGGACAAGAAATCAGCCCTCAAAAACTTAACCGGCAGAAAATATTTTTTTGAAAAAATCCCTAAGCCCCGGGGTCACAATTTCAGCAAAAATCTGACTTTTGGCAGTTCACTCAAAAATGGTGCCAGCCGGTTGCAAATGCTCCCCTGAAAGGTTTGGCACACGAAACAGAAGGCTTTTTATCACTTGACAAGAAATCAGCCCTCAAAAACTTAACCGGCAGAAAATATTTTTTTGAAAAAATCCCTAAGCCCCGGGGTCACAATTTCAGAAAAAATCTGACTTTTGGCAGTTCACTCAAAAATGGTGCCAAAAGCTTGAAAATGCTCCCCTGAAAGGTTTGGCACTCGAAACAGAAGGCTTTTTATCACAGGACAAGAAATCAGCCCTCAAAAACTTAACCGGCAGAAAATATTTTTTGGAAAAAATCCCTAAGCCCCGGGGTCACAATTTCAGCAAAAATCTGACTTTTGGCAGTTCACTCAAAAATGGTGCCAACCGGTTGCAAATGCTCCCCTGAAAGGTTTGGCACGCGAAACAGAAGGCTTTTTATCACAGGACAAGAAATCAGCCCTCAAAAACTTAACCGGCAGAAAATATTTTTTTGAAAAAATCCCTAAGCCCCGGGGTCACAATTTCAGAAAAAATCTGACTTTTGGCAGTTCACTCAAAAATGGTGCCAAAAGCTTGAAAATGCTCCCCTGAAAGGTTTGGCACTCGAAACAGAAGGCTTTTTATCACAGGACAAGAAATCAGCCCTCAAAAACTTAACCGGCAGAAAATATTTTTTTGAAAAAATCCGTAAGCCCCGGGGTCACAATTTCAGCAAAAATCTGACTTTTGGCAGTTCACTCAAAAATGGTGCCAAAAGCTTGAAAATGCTCCCCTGAAAGGTTTGGCACTCGAAACAGAAGGCTTTTTATCACAGGACAAGAAATCATCCCTCAAAAACTTAACCGGCAGAAAATATTTTTTTGAAAAAATCCCTAAGCCCCGGGGTCACAATTTCAGAAAAAATCGGACTTTTGGCAGTTCACTCAAAAATGGTGCCAAAAGCTTGAAAATGCTCCCCTGAAAGGTTTGGCACTCGAAACAGAAGGCTTTTTATCACAGGACAAGAAATCAGCCCTCAAAAACTTAACCGGCAGAAAATATTTTTTTGAAAAAATCCCTAAGCCCCGGGGTCACAATTTCAGAAAAAATCTGACTTTTGGCAGTTCACTCAAAAATGGTGCCAAAACTTTAAAATGCTCCCCTGAAAGGTTTGGCACTCGAAACAGAAGGCTTTTTATCACAGGACAAGAAATCAGTCCTCAAAAACTTAACCGGCAGAAAATATTTTTTTGAAAAAATCCCTAAGCCCCGGGGTCACAATTTCAGAAAAAATCTGACTTTTGGCAGTTCACTCAAAAATGGTGCCAACCGCTTGCAAATGCTCACCTGAAAGTTTTGGCGATGGAAACAGAAGGCTTTTTATCACAGGACAAGAAATCAGCCCTCAGAAACTTAACCGGCAGAAAATATTTTTTTGAAAAAATCCCTAAGCCCCGGGGTCACAATTTCAGCAAAAATCTGACTTTTGGCAATTCACTCAAAAATGGTGCCAACCGCTTGCAAATGCTCCCCTGAAAGCTTAGGCGATGGAAACAGAAGGCTTTTTATCACAGGACAAGAAATCAGCCCTCAAAAACTTAACCGGCAGAAAATATTTTTTTGAAAAAATCCCTAAGCCCCGGGGTCACAATTTCAGCAAAAATCTGACTTTTGGCATTTCAGTCAAAAATGGTGCCAACCGCTTGCAAATGCTCCCCTGAAAGGTTTGGCACGCGAAACAGAAGGCTTTTTATCACAGGAGAAGAAATCAGCCCTCAAAAACTTAACCGGCAGAAAATATTTTTTGGAAAAAATCCCTAAGCCCCGGGGTCACAATTTCAGCAAAAATCTGACTTTTGGCAGTTCACTCAAAAATGGTGCCAAAAGCTTGAAAATGCTCACCTGAAAGCTTTGGCGATGGAAACAGAAGGCTTTTTATCACAGGACAAGAAATCAGCCCTCAAAAACTTAACCGGCAGAAAATATTTTTTTGAAAAAATCCCTAAGCCCCGGGGTCACAATTTCAGCAAAAATCTGACTTTTGGCAGTTCACTCAAAAATGGTGCCAACCGGTTGCAAATGCTCCCCTGAAAGGTTTGGCACGCGAAACAGAAGGCTTTTTATCACAGGACAAGAAATCAGCCCTCAAAAACTAAACCGGCAGAAAATACTTTTTTGAAAAAAACCCTAAGCCCCGGGGTCACAATTTCAGAAAAAATCTGACTTTTGGCAGTTCACTCAAAAATGGTGCCAACCGCTTGCAAATGCTCACCTGAAAGCTTTGGCGATGGAAAGAGAAGGCTTTTTATCACAGGACAAGAAATCAGCCCTCAAAAACTTAACCGGCAGAAAATATTTTTTTGAAAAAATCCCTAAGCCCCGGGGTCACAATTTCAGCAAAAATCTGACTTTTGGCAGTTCACTCAAAAATGGTGCCAACCGCTTGCAAATGCTCACCTGAAAGCTTTGGCACTCGAAACAGAAGGCTTTTTATCACAGGACAAGAAATCAGCCCTCAAAAACTTAACCGGCAGAAAATATTTTTTGGAAAAAATCCCTAAGCCCCGGGGTCACAATTTCAGCAAAAATCTGACTTTTGGCAGTTCACTCAAAAATGGTGCCTACCGCTTGCAAATGCTCACCTGAAAGCTTTGGCGATGGAAACAGAAGGCTTTTTATCACAGGACAAGAAATCAGCCCTCAAAAACTTAACCGGCAGAAAATATTTTTTGGAAAAAATCCCTAAGCCCCGGGGTCACAATTTCAGAAAAAATCTGACTTTTGGCAGTTCACTCAAAAATGGTGCCAAAAGCTTGAAAATGCTCCCCTGAAAGGTTTGGCACTCGAAACAGAAGGCTTTTTATCACAGGACAAGAAATCAGCCCTCAAAAACTTAACCGGCAGAAAATATTTTTTTCAAAAAAAATCCCTAAGCCCCGGGGTCACAATTTCAGAAAAAATCTGACTTTTGGCAGTTCACTCAAAAATGGTGCCAAAAGCTTGAAAATGCTCCCCTGGAAGGTTTGGCATTCGAAACAGAAGGCTTTTTATCACAGGACAAGAAATCAGCCCTCAAAAACTTAACCGGCAGAAAATATTTTTTTGAAAAAATCCCTAAGCCCCGGGGTCACAATTTCAGCAAAAATCTGACTTTTGGCAGTTCACTCAAAAATGGTGCCAGCCGGTTGCAAATGCTCCCCTGAAAGGTTTGGCACACGAAACAGAAGGCTTTTTATCACTTGACAAGAAATCAGCCCTCAAAAACTTAACCGGCAGAAAATATTTTTTTGAAAAAATCCCTAAGCCCCGGGGTCACAATTTCAGAAAAAATCTGACTTTTGGCAGTTCACTCAAAAATGGTGCCAAAAGCTTGAAAATGCTCCCCTGAAAGGTTTGGCACTCGAAACAGAAGGCTTTTTATCACAGGACAAGAAATCAGCCCTCAAAAACTTAACCGGCAGAAAATATTTTTTGGAAAAAATCCCTAAGCCCCGGGGTCACAATTTCAGCAAAAATCTGACTTTTGGCAGTTCACTCAAAAATGGTGCCAACCGGTTGCAAATGCTCCCCTGAAAGGTTTGGCACGCGAAACAGAAGGCTTTTTATCACAGGACAAGAAATCAGCCCTCAAAAACTTAACCGGCAGAAAATATTTTTTTGAAAAAATCCCTAAGCCCCGGGGTCACAATTTCAGAAAAAATCTGACTTTTGGCAGTTCACTCAAAAATGGTGCCAAAAGCTTGAAAATGCTCCCCTGAAAGGTTTGGCACTCGAAACAGAAGGCTTTTTATCACAGGACAAGAAATCAGCCCTCAAAAACTTAACCGGCAGAAAATATTTTTTTGAAAAAATCCGTAAGCCCCGGGGTCACAATTTCAGCAAAAATCTGACTTTTGGCAGTTCACTCAAAAATGGTGCCAAAAGCTTGAAAATGCTCCCCTGAAAGGTTTGGCACTCGAAACAGAAGGCTTTTTATCACAGGACAAGAAATCATCCCTCAAAAACTTAACCGGCAGAAAATATTTTTTTGAAAAAATCCCTAAGCCCCGGGGTCACAATTTCAGAAAAAATCGGACTTTTGGCAGTTCACTCAAAAATGGTGCCAAAAGCTTGAAAATGCTCCCCTGAAAGGTTTGGCACTCGAAACAGAAGGCTTTTTATCACAGGACAAGAAATCAGCCCTCAAAAACTTAACCGGCAGAAAATATTTTTTTGAAAAAATCCCTAAGCCCCGGGGTCACAATTTCAGAAAAAATCTGACTTTTGGCAGTTCACTCAAAAATGGTGCCAAAACTTTAAAATGCTCCCCTGAAAGGTTTGGCACTCGAAACAGAAGGCTTTTTATCACAGGACAAGAAATCAGTCCTCAAAAACTTAACCGGCAGAAAATATTTTTTTGAAAAAATCCCTAAGCCCCGGGGTCACAATTTCAGAAAAAATCTGACTTTTGGCAGTTCACTCAAAAATGGTGCCAACCGCTTGCAAATGCTCACCTGAAAGTTTTGGCGATGGAAACAGAAGGCTTTTTATCACAGGACAAGAAATCAGCCCTCAGAAACTTAACCGGCAGAAAATATTTTTTTGAAAAAATCCCTAAGCCCCGGGGTCACAATTTCAGCAAAAATCTGACTTTTGGCAATTCACTCAAAAATGGTGCCAACCGCTTGCAAATGCTCCCCTGAAAGCTTAGGCGATGGAAACAGAAGGCTTTTTATCACAGGACAAGAAATCAGCCCTCAAAAACTTAACCGGCAGAAAATATTTTTTTGAAAAAATCCCTAAGCCCCGGGGTCACAATTTCAGCAAAAATCTGACTTTTGGCAGTTCACTCAAAAATGGTGCCAACCGGTTGCAAATGCTCCCCTGAAAGGTTTGGCACACGAAACAGAAGGCTTTTTATCACTTGACAAGAAATCAGCCCTCAAAAACTTAACCGGCAAAAAATAGTTTTTTGAAAAAATCCCTAAGCCCCGGGGTCACAATTTCAGCAAAAATCTGACTTTTGGCAGTTCACTCAAAAATGGTGCCAAAAGCTTGAAAATGCTCCCCTGAAAGGTTTGGCACTCGAAACAGAAGGCTTTTTTTCACAGGACAAGAAATCAGCCCTCAAAAACTTAACCGGCAGAAAATATTTTTTTGAAAAAATCCCTAAGCCCCGGGGTCACAATTTCAGCAAAAATCTGACTTTTGGCAGTTCACTCAAAGATGGTGCCAACCGCTTGCAAATGCTCACCTGAAAGCTTTGGCGATGGAAAGAGAAGGCTTTTTATCACAGGACAAGAAATCAGCCCTCAAAAACTTAACCGGCAGAAAATATTTTTTTGAAAAAATCCCTAAGCCCCGGGGTCAGAATTTCAGAAAAAATCTGACTTTTGGCAGTTCACTCAAAAATGGTGCCAAAAGCTTGAAAATGCTCCCCTGAAAGGTTTGGCACTCGAAACAGAAGGCTTTTTATCACAGGACAAGAAATCAGCCCTCAAAAACTTAACCGGCAGAAAATATTTTTTTGAAAAAATCCCTAAGCCCCGGGGTCACAATTTCAGAAAAAATCTGACTTTTGGCAGTTCACTCAAAAATGGTGCCAACCGCTTGCAAATGCTCACCTGAAAGTTTTGGCGATGGAAACAGAAGGCTTTTTATCACAGGACAAGAAATCAGCCCTCAGAAACTTAACCGGCAGAAAATATTTTTTTGAAAAAATCCCTAAGCCCCGGGGTCACAATTTCAGCAAAAATCTGACTTTTGGCAATTCACTCAAAAATGGTGCCAACCGCTTGCAAATGCTCCCCTGAAAGCTTAGGCGATGGAAACAGAAGGCTTTTTATCACAGGACAAGAAATCAGCCCTCAAAAACTTAACCGGCAGAAAATATTTTTTTGAAAAAATCCCTAAGCCCCGGGGTCACAATTTCAGCAAAAATCTGACTTTTGGCAGTTCACTCAAAAATGGTGCCAACCGGTTGCAAATGCTCCCCTGAAAGGTTTGGCACACGAAACAGAAGGCTTTTTATCACTTGACAAGAAATCAGCCCTCAAAAACTTAACCGGCAGAAAATATTTTTTTGAAAAAATCCCTAAGCCCCGGGGTCACAATTTCAGCAAAAATCTGACTTTTGGCAGTTCACTCAAAGATGGTGCCAACCGCTTGCAAATGCTCACCTGAAAGCTTTGGCGATGGAAAGAGAAGGCTTTTTATCACTTGACAAGAAATCAGCCCTCAAAAACTTAACCGGCAGAAAATATTTTTTTGAAAAAATCCCTAAGCCCCGGGGTCACAATTTCAGCAAAAATCTGACTTTTGGCAGTTCACTCAAAGATGGTGCCAACCGCTTGCAAATGCTCACCTGAAAGCTTTGGCGATGGAAAGAGAAGGCTTTTTATCACAGGAAAAGAAATCAGCCCTCAAAAACTTAACCGGCAGAAAATATTTTTTTG
Source organism: Podarcis liolepis (assembly GCF_965112155.1). Classification (NCBI taxonomy): domain Eukaryota; kingdom Metazoa; phylum Chordata; class Lepidosauria; order Squamata; family Lacertidae; genus Podarcis; species Podarcis liolepis. The sequence goes on along the minus strand of NW_028148749.1, from coordinate 1,245,561 downwards.
AAAAAATCCCTAAGCCCCGGGGTCAGAATTTCAGCAAAAATCTGACTTTTGGCAGTTCACTCAAAAATGGTGCCAAAAGCTTGAAAATGCTCCCCTGAAAGGTTTGGCACTCGAAACAGAAGGCTTTTTATCACAGGACAAGAAATCAGCCCTCAAAAACTTAACCGGCAGAAAATATTTTTTTGAAAAAATCCGTAAGCCCCGGGGTCACAATTTCAGCAAAAATCTGACTTTTGGCAGTTCACTCAAAAATGGTGCCAAAAGCTTGAAAATGCTCCCCTGAAAGGTTTGGCACTCGAAACAGAAGGCTTTTTATCACAGGACAAGAAATCAGCCCTCAAAAACTTAACCGGTAGAAAATATTTTTTTGAAAAAATCCCTAAGCCCCGGGGTCACAATTTCAGCAAAAATCTGACTTTTGGCAGTTCACTCAAAAATGGTGCCAACCGGTTGCAAATGCTCCCCTGAAAGGTTTGGCACGCGAAACAGAAGGCTTTTTATCACAGGACAAGAAATCAGCCCTCAAAAACTTAACAGGCAGAAAATATTTTTTTGAAAAAATCCCTAAGCCCCGGGGTCACAATTTCAGCAAAAATCTGACTTTTGGCAGTTCACTCAAAAATGGTGCCAACCGCTTGCAAATGCTCCCCTGAAAGCTTTGGCACTCGAAACAGAAGGCTTTTTATCACAGGACAAGAAATCAGCCCTCAAAAACTTAACCGGTAGAAAATATTTTTTTGAAAAAATCCCTAAGCCCCGGGGTCACAATTTCAGAAAAAATCTGACTTTTGGCAGTTCACTCAAAAATGGTGCCAAAAGCTTGAAAATGCTCCCCTGAAAGGTTTGGCACTCGAAACAGAAGGCTTTTTATCACAGGACAAGAAATCAGCCCTCAAAAACTTAACCGGCAGAAAATATTTTTTGGAAAAAATCCCTAAGCCCCGGGGTCACAATTTCAGCAAAAATCTGACTTTTGGCAGTTCACTCAAAAATGGTGCTAACCGCTTGCAAATGCTCCCCTGAAAGCTTAGGCGATGGAAACAGAAGGCTTTTTATCACAGGGCAAGAAATCAGCCCTCAAAAACTTAACCGGCAGAAAATATTTTTTTGAAAAAATCCCTAAGCCCCGGGGTCACAATTTCAGCAAAAATCTGACTTTTGGCAGTTCACTCAAAAATGGTGCCAACCGGTTGCAAATGCTCCCCTGAAAGGTTTGGCACACGAAACAGAAGGCTTTTTATCACTTGACAAGAAATCAGCCCTCAAAAACTTAACCGGCAGAAAATATTTTTTTGAAAAAATCCCTAAGCCCCGGGGTCACAATTTCAGCAAAAATCTGACTTTTGGCAGTTCACTCAAAGATGGTGCCAACCGCTTGCAAATGCTCACCTGAAAGCTTTGGCGATGGAAAGAGAAGGCTTTTTATCACAGGACAAGAAATCAGCCCTCAAAAACTTAACCGGCAGAAAATATTTTTTTGAAAAAATCCCTAAGCCCCGGGGTCACAATTTCAGCAAAAATCTGACTTTTGGCAGTTCACTCAAAAATGGTGCCAACCGGTTGCAAATGCTCCCCTGAAAGGTTTGGCACGCGAAACAGAAGGCTTTTTATCACAGGACAAGAAATCAGCCCTCAAAAACTTAACCGGCAGAAAATATTTTTTTGAAAAAATCCCTAAGCCCCGGGGTCACAATTTCAGAAAAAATCGGACTTTTGGCAGTTCACTCAAAAATGGTGCCAAAAGCTTGAAAATGCTCCCCTGAAAGGTTTGGCACTCGAAACAGAAGGCTTTTTATCACAGGACAAGAAATCAGCCCTCAAAAACTTAACCGGTAGAAAATATTTTTTTGAAAAAATCCCTAAGCCCCGGGGTCACAATTTCAGCAAAAATCTGACTTTTGGCAGTTCACTCAAAAATGGTGCCAAAAGCTTGAAAATGCTCCCCTGAAAGGTTTGGCACTCGAAACAGAAGGCTTTTTATCACAGGACAAGAAATCAGCCCTCAAAAACTTAACCGGCAGAAAATATTTTTTGGAAAAAATCCCTAAGCCCCGGGGTCACAATTTCAGCAAAAATCTGACTTTTGGCAGTTCACTCAAAAATGGTGACAACCGGTTGTAAATGCTCCCCTGAAAGGTTTGGCACGCGAAACAGAAGGCTTTTTATCACAGGACAAGAAATCAGCCCTCAAAAACTTAACCGGCAGAAAATATTTTTTTGAAAAAATCCCTAAGCCCCGGGGTCACAATTTCAGAAAAAATCTGACTTTTGGCAGTTCACTCAAAAATGGTGCCAACCGGTTGCAAATGCTCCCCTGAAAGGTTTGGCACACGAAACAGAAGGCTTTTTATCACTTGACAAGAAATCAGCCCTCAAAAACTTAACCGGCAGAAAATATTTTTTTGAAAAAATCCCTAAGCCCCGGGGTCACAATTTCAGCAAAAATCTGACTTTTGGCAGTTCACTCAAAGATGGTGCCAACCGCTTGCAAATGCTCACCTGAAAGCTTTGGCGATGGAAAGAGAAGGCTTTTTATCACAGGACAAGAAATCAGCCCTCAAAAACTTAACCGGCAGAAAATATTTTTTTGAAAAAATCCCTAAGCCCCGGGGTCACAATTTCAGCAAAAATCTGACTTTTGGCAGTTCACTCAAAAATGGTGCCAACCGGTTGCAAATGCTCCCCTGAAAGGTTTGGCACGCGAAACAGAAGGCTTTTTATCACAGGACAAGAAATCAGCCCTCAAAAACTTAACCGGCAGAAAATATTTTTTTGAAAAAATCCCTAAGCCCCGGGGTCACAATTTCAGAAAAAATCGGACTTTTGGCAGTTCACTCAAAAATGGTGCCAAAAGCTTGAAAATGCTCCCCTGAAAGGTTTGGCACTCGAAACAGAAGCCTTTTTATCACAGGACAAGAAATCAGCCCTCAAAAACTTAACCGGTAGAAAATATTTTTTGGAAAAAATCCCTAAGCCCCGGGGTCACAATTTCAGCAAAAATCTGACTTTTGGCAGTTCACTCAAAAATGGTGCCAAAAGCTTGAAAATGCTCCCCTGAAAGGTTTGGCACTCGAAACAGAAGGCTTTTTATCACAGGACAAGAAATCAGCCCTCAAAAACTTAACCGGCAGAAAATATTTTTTTGAAAAAATCCCTAAGCCCCGGGGTCACAATTTCAGCAAAAATCTGACTTTTGGCAGTTCACTCAAAAATGGTGACAACCGGTTGTAAATGCTCCCCTGAAAGGTTTGGCACGCGAAACAGAAGGCTTTTTATCACAGGACAAGAAATCAGCCCTCAAAAACTTAACCGGCAGAAAATATTTTTTTGAAAAAATCCCTAAGCCCCGGGGTCACAATTTCAGAAAAAATCTGACTTTTGGCAGTTCACTCAAAAATGGTGCCAAAAGCTTGAAAATGCTCCCCTGAAAGGTTTGGCACTCGAAACAGAAGGCTTTTTATCACAGGACAAGAAATCAGCCCTCAAAAACTTAACCGGCAGAAAATATTTTTTTGAAAAAATCCCTAAGCCCCGGGGTCACAATTTCAGCAAAAATCTGACTTTTGGCAGTTCACTCAAAAATGGTGCCAACCGGTTGCAAATGCTCCCCTGAAAGGTTTGGCACGCGAAACAGAAGGCTTTTTATCACAGGACAAGAAATCAGCCCTCAAAAACTTAACCGGCAGAAAATATTTTTTTGAAAAAATCCCTAAGCCCGGGGTCACAATTTCAGAAAAAATCGGACTTTTGGCAGTTCACTCAAAAATGGTGCCAAAAGCTTGAAAATGCTCCCCTGAAAGGTTTGGCACTCGAAACAGAAGGCTTTTTATCACAGGACAAGAAATCAGCCCTCAAAAACTTAACCGGCAGAAAATATTTTTTTGAAAAAATCCCTAAGCCCCGGGGTCACAATTTCAGAAAAAATCTGACTTTTGGCAGTTCACTCAAAAATGGTGCCAACCGGTTGCAAATGCTCCCCTGAAAGGTTTGGCACGCGAAACAGAAGGCTTTTTATCACAGGACAAGAAATCAGCCCTCAAAAACTTAACCGGCAGAAAATATTTTTTTGAAAAAATCCCTAAGCCCCGGGGTCACAATTTCAGAAAAAATCGGACTTTTGGCAGTTCACTCAAAAATGGTGCCAAAAGCTTGAAAATGCTCCCCTGAAAGGTTTGGCACTCGAAACAGAAGGCTTTTTATCACAGGACAAGAAATCAGCCCTCAAAAACTTAACCGGTAGAAAATATTTTTTGGAAAAAATCCCTAAGCCCCGGGGTCACAATTTCAGAAAAAATCTGACTTTTGGCAGTTCACTCAAAAATGGTGCCAAAAGCTTGAAAATGCTCCCCTGAAAGGTTTGGCACTCGAAACAGAAGGCTTTTTATCACAGGACAAGAAATCAGCCCTCAAAAACTTAACCGGTAGAAAATATTTTTTTGAAAAAATCCCTAAGCCCCGGGGTCACAATTTCAGCAAAAATCTGACTTTTGGCAGTTCACTCAAAAATGGTGCCAACCGGTTGCAAATGCTCCCCTGAAAGGTTTGGCACGCGAAACAGAAGGCTTTTTATCACAGGACAAGAAATCAGCCCTCAAAAACTTAACCGGCAGAAAATATTTTTTTGAAAAAATCCCTAAGCCCCGGGGTCACAATTTCAGCAAAAATCTGACTTTTGGCAGTTCACTCAAAAATGGTGCCAACCGGTTGCAAATGCTCCCCTGAAAGGTTTGGCACGCGAAACAGAAGGCTTTTTATCACAGGACAAGAAATCAGCCCTCAAAAACCTGAAAGCTTTGGCACTCGAAACAGAAGGCTTTTTATCACAGGACAAGAAATCAGCCCTCAAAAACTTAACCGGTAGAAAATATTTTTTTGAAAAATCTGACTTTTGGCAGTTCACTCAAAAATGGTGCCAACCGGTTGCAAATGCTCCCCTGAAAGGTTTGGCACGCGAAACAGAAGGCTTTTTATCACAGGACAAGAAATCAGCCCTCAAAAACCTGAAAGCTTTGGCACTCGAAACAGAAGGCTTTTTATCACAGGACAAGAAATCAGCCCTCAAAAACTTAACCGGTAGAAAATATTTTTTTGAAAAAATCCCTAAGCCCCGGGGTCACAATTTCAGAAAAAATCTGACTTTTGGCAGTTCACTCAAAAATGGTGCCAACCGGTTGCAAATGCTCCCCTGAAAGGTTTGGCACTCGAAACAGAAGGCTTTTTATCACAGGACAAGAAATCAGCCCTCAAAAACTTAACCGGCAGAATATATTTTTTGGAAAAAATCCCTAAGCCCCGGGGTCACAATTTCAGCAAAAATCTGACTTTTGGCAGTTCACTCAAAAATGGTGCCAAAAGCTTGAAAATGCTCCCCTGAAAGGTTTGGCACTCGAAACAGAAGTCTTTTTATCACAGGGCAAGAAATCAGCCCTCAAAAACTTAACCGGTAGAAAATATTTTTTTGAAAAAATCCCTAAGCCCCGGGGTCACAATTTCAGCAAAAATCTGACTTTTGGCAGTTCACTCAAAAATGGTGCCAACCGGTTGCAAATGCTCCCCTGAAAGGTTTGGCACGCGAAACAGAAGGCTTTTTATCACAGGACAAGAAATCAGCCCTCAAAAACTTAACCGGCAGAAAATATTTTTTGGAAAAAATCCGTAAGCCCCGGGGTCACAATTTCAGCAAAAATCTGACTTTTGGCAGTTCACTCAAAAATGGTGCCAACCGCTTGCAAATGCTCCCCTGAAAGGTTTGGCACTCGAAACAGAAGGCTTTTTATCACAGGACAAGAAATCAGCCCTCAAAAACTTAACCGGCAGAAAATATTTTTTTGAAAAAATCCCTAAGCCCCGGGGTCACAATTTCAGCAAAAATCTGACTTTTGGCAGTTCACTCAAAAATGGTGCCAACCGGTTGCAAATGCTCCCCTGAAAGGTTTGGCACACGAAACAGAAGGCTTTTTATCACAGGACAAGAAATCAGCCCTCAAAAACTTAACCGGCAGAAAATATTTTTTTGAAAAAATCCCTAAGCCCCGGGGTCACTATTTCAGCAAAAATCTGACTTTTGGCAGTTCACTCAAAGATGGTGCCAACCGCTTGCAAATGCTCACCTGAAAGCTTTGGCGATGGAAAGAGAAGGCTTTTTATCACAGGACAAGAAATCAGCCCTCAAAAACTTAACCGGCAGAAAATATTTTTTTGAAAAAATCCCTAAGCCCCGGGGTCACAATTTCAGCAAAAATCTGAATTTTGGCAGTTCACTCAAAAATGGTGCCAACCGGTTGCAAATGCTCCCCTGAAAGGTTTGGCACGCGAAACAGAAGGCTTTTTATCACAGGACAAGAAATCAGCCCTCAAAAACTTAACCGGCAGAAAATATTTTTTTGAAAAAATCCCTAAGCCCCGGGGTCACAATTTCAGCAAAAATCTGACTTTTGGCAGTTCACTCAAAAATGGTGCCAACCGGTTGCAAATGCTCCCCTGAAAGGTTTGGCACGCGAAACAGAAGGCTTTTTATCACAGGACAAGAAATCAGCCCTCAAAAACTTAACCGGCAGAAAATATTTTTTTGAAAAAATCCCTAAGCCCCGGGGTCACAATTTCAGAAAAAATCGGACTTTTGGCAGTTCACTCAAAAATGGTGCCAAAAGCTTGAAAATGCTCCCCTGAAAGGTTTGGCACTCGAAACAGAAGGCTTTTTATCACAGGACAAGAAATCAGCCCTCAAAAACTTAACCGGCAGAAAATATTTTTTTGAAAAAATCCCTAAGCCCCGGGGTCACAATTTCAGCAAAAATCTGACTTTTGGCAGTTCACTCAAAAATGGTGCCAACCGGTTGCAAATGCTCCCCTGAAAGGTTTGGCACGCGAAACAGAAGGCTTTTTATCACAGGACAAGAAATCAGCCCTCAAAAACTTAACCGGCAGAAAATATTTTTTTAAAAAAATCCCTAAGCCCCGGGGTCACAATTTCAGAAAAAATCGGACTTTTGACAGTTCACTCAAAAATGGTGCCAAAAGCTTGAAAATGCTCCCCTGAAAGGTTTGGCACTCGAAACAGAAGGCTTTTTATCACAGGACAAGAAATCAGCCCTCAAAAACTTAACCGGTAGAAAATATTTTTTGGAAAAAATCCCTAAGCCCCGGGGTCACAATTTCAGAAAAAATCTGACTTTTGGCAGTTCACTCAAAAATGGTGCCAAAAGCTTGAAAATGCTCCCCTGAAAGGTTTGGCACTCGAAACAGAAGGCTTTTTATCACAGGACAAGAAATCAGCCCTCAAAAACTTAACCGGTAGAAAATATTTTTTTGAAAAAATCCCTAAGCCCCGGGGTCACAATTTCAGCAAAAATCTGACTTTTGGCAGTTCACTCAAAAATGGTGCCAACCGGTTGCAAATGCTCCCCTGAAAGGTTTGGCACGCGAAACAGAAGGCTTTTTATCACAGGACAAGAAATCAGCCCACAAAAACTTAACCGGCAGAAAATATTTTTTTGAAAAAATCCCTAAGCCCCGGGGTCACAATTTCAGCAAAAATCTGACTTTTGGCAGTTCACTCAAAAATGGTGCCAACCGCTTGCAAATGCTCACCTGAAAGCTTTGGCACTCGAAACAGAAGGCTTTTTATCACAGGACAAGAAATCAGCCCTCAAAAACTTAACCGGTAGAAAATATTTTTTTGAAAAAATCCCTAAGCCCCGGGGTCACAATTTCAGAAAAAATCTGACTTTTGGCAGTTCACTCAAAAATGGTGCCAAAAGCTTGAAAATGCTCCCCTGAAAGGTTTGGCACTCGAAACAGAAGGCTTTTTATCACAGGACAAGAAATCAGCCCTCAAAAACTTAACCGGCAGAAAATATTTTTTGGAAAAAATCCCTAAGCCCCGGGGTCACAATTTCAGCAAAAATCTGACTTTTGGCAGTTCACTCAAAAATGGTGCCAAAAGCTTGAAAATGCTCCCCTGAAAGGTTTGGCACTCGAAACAGAAGGCTTTTTATCACAGTACAAGAAATCAGCCCTCAAAAACTTAACCGGGAGAAAATATTTTTTTGAAAAAATCCCTAAGCCCCGGGGTCACAATTTCAGCAAAAATCTGACTTTTGGCAGTTCACTCAAAAATGGTGCCAACCGGTTGCAAATGCTCCCCTGAAAGGTTTGGCACGCGAAACAGAAGGCTTTTTATCACAGGACAAGAAATCAGCCCTCAAAAACTTAACCGGCAGAAAATATTTTTTGGAAAAAATCCCTAAGCCCCGGGGTCACAATTTCAGCAAAAATTTGACTTTTGGCACTTCACTCAAAAATGGTGCCAACCGGTTGCAAATGCTCCCCTGAAAGGTTTGGCACACGAAACAGAAGGCTTTTTATCACTTGACAAGAAATCAGCCCTCAAAAACTTAACCGGCAGAAAATATTTTTTTGAAAAAATCCCTAAGCCCCGGGGTCACAATTTCAGCAAAAATCTGACTTTTGGCAGTTCACTCAAAGATGGTGCCAACCGCTTGCAAATGCTCACCTGAAAGCTTTGGCGATGGAAAGAGAAGGCTTTTTATCACAGGACAAGAAATCAGCCCTCAAAAACTTAACCGGCAGAAAATATTTTTTTGAAAAAATCCCTAAGCCCCGGGGTCACAATTTCAGAAAAAATCGGACTTTTGGCAGTTCACTCAAAAATGGTGCCAAAAGCTTGAAAATGCTCCCCTGAAAGGTTTGGCACTCGAAACAGAAGGCTTTTTATCACAGGACAAGAAATCAGCCCTCAAAAACTTAACCGGCAGAAAATATTTTTTTGAAAAAATCCCTAAGCCCCGGGGTCACAATTTCAGCAAAAATCTGACTTTTGGCAGTTCACTCAAAAATGGTGCCAACCGGTTGCAAATGCTCCCCTGAAAGGTTTGGCACGCGAAACAGAAGGCTTTTTATCACAGGACAAGAAATCAGCCCTCAAAAACTTAACCGGCAGAAAATATTTTTTTGAAAAAATCCCTAAGCCCCGGGGTCACAATTTCAGAAAAAATCGGACTTTTGGCAGTTCACTCAAAAATGGTGCCAAAAGCTTGAAAATGCTCCCCTGAAAGGTTTGGCACTCGAAACAGAAGGCTTTTTATCACAGGACAAGAAATCAGCCCTCAAAAACTTAACCGGCAGAAAATATTTTTTGGAAAAAATCCCTAAGCCCCGGGGTCACAATTTCAGCAAAAATCTGACTTTTGGCAGTTCACTCAAAAATGGTGCCAAAAGCTTGAAAATGCTCCCCTGAAAGGTTTGGCACTCGAAACAGAAGGCTTTTTATCACAGGACAAGAAATCAGCCCTCAAAAACTTAACCGGGAGAAAATATTTTTTTGAAAAAATCCCTAAGCCCCGGGGTCACAATTTCAGCAAAAATCTGACTTTTGGCAGTTCACTCAAAAATGGTGCCAACCCGTTGCAAATGCTCCCCTGAAAGGTTTGGCACGCGAAACAGAAGGCTTTTTATCACAGGACAAGAAATCAGCCCTCAAAAACTTAACTGGTAGAAAATATTTTTTGGAAAAAATCCCTAAGCCCCGGGGTCACAATTTCAGCAAAAATCTGACTTTTGGCACTTCACTCAAAAATGGTGCCAACCGCTTGCAAATGCTCCCCTGAAAGGTTTGGCACACGAAACAGAAGGCTTTTTATCACTTGACAAGAAATCAGCCCTCAAAAACTTAACCGGCAGAAAATATTTTTTTGAAAAAATCCCTAAGCCCCGGGGTCACAATTTCAGCAAAAATCTGACTTTTGGCAGTTCACTCAAAGATGGTGCCAACCGCTTGCAAATGCTCACCTGAAAGCTTTGGCGATGGAAAGAGAAGGCTTTTTATCACAGGACAAGAAATCAGCCCTCAAAAACTTAACCGGCAGAAAATATTTTTTTGAAAAAATCCCTAAGCCCCGGGGTCACAATTTCAGAAAAAATCTGACTTTTGGCAGTTCACTCAAAAATGGTGCCAAAAGCTTGAAAATGCTCCCCTGAAAGGTTTGGCACTCGAAACAGAAGGCTTTTTATCACAGGACAAGAAATCAGCCCTCAAAAACTTAACCGGTAGAAAATATTTTTTTGAAAAAATCCCTAAGCCCCGGGGTCACAATTTCAGAAAAAATCTGACTTTTGGCAGTTCACTCAAAAATGGTGCCAAAAGCTTGAAAATGCTCCCCTGAAAGGTTTGGCACGCGAAACAGAAGGCTTTTTATCACAGGACAAGAAATCAGCCCTCAAAAACTTAACCGGCAGAAAATATTTTTTGGAAAAAATCCCTAAGCCCCGGGGTCACAATTTCAGCAAAAATTTGACTTTTGGCACTTCACTCAAAAATGGTGCCAACCGGTTGCAAATGCTCCCCTGAAAGGTTTGGCACACGAAACAGAAGGCTTTTTATCACTTGACAAGAAATCAGCCCTCAAAAACTTAACCGGCAGAAAATATTTTTTTGAAAAAATCCCTAAGCCCCGGGGTCACAATTTCAGCAAAAATCTGACTTTTGGCAGTTCACTCAAAGATGGTGCCAACCGCTTGCAAATGCTCACCTGAAAGCTTTGGCGATGGAAAGAGAAGGCTTTTTATCACAGGACAAGAAATCAGCCCTCAAAAACTTAACCGGCAGAAAATATTTTTTTGAAAAAATCCCTAAGCCCCGGGGTCACAATTTCAGAAAAAATCGGACTTTTGGCAGTTCACTCAAAAATGGTGCCAAAAGCTTGAAAATGCTCCCCTGAAAGGTTTGGCACTCGAAACAGAAGGCTTTTTATCACAGGACAAGAAATCAGCCCTCAAAAACTTAACCGGCAGAAAATATTTTTTTGAAAAAATCCCTAAGCCCCGGGGTCACAATTTCAGCAAAAATCTGACTTTTGGCAGTTCACTCAAAGATGGTGCCAACCGCTTGCAAATGCTCACCTGAAAGCTTTGGCGATGGAAAGAGAAGGCTTTTTATCACAGGACAAGAAATCAGCCCTCAAAAACTTAACCGGCAGAAAATATTTTTTTGAAAAAATCCCTAAGCCCCGGGGTCACAATTTCAGAAAAAATCTGACTTTTGGCAGTTCACTCAAAAATGGTGCCAAAAGCTTGAAAATGCTCCCCTGAAAGGTTTGGCACTCGAAACAGAAGGCTTTTTATCACAGGACAAGAAATCAGCCCTCAAAAACTTAACCGGCAGAAAATATTTTTTTGAAAAAATCCCTAAGCCCCGGGGTCACAATTTCAGCAAAAATCTGACTTTTGGCAGTTCACTCAAAAATGGTGCCAACCGGTTGCAAATGCTCCCCTGAAAGGTTTGGCACGCGAAACAGAAGGCTTTTTATCACAGGACAAGAAATCAGCCCTCAAAAACTTAACCGGCAGAAAATATTTTTTTGAAAAAATCCCTAAGCCCCGGGGTCACAATTTCAGAAAAAATCGGACTTTTGGCAGTTCACTCAAAAATGGTGCCAAAAGCTTGAAAATGCTCCCCTGAAAGGTTTGGCACTCGAAACAGAAGGCTTTTTATCACAGGACAAGAAATCAGCCCTCAAAAACTTAACCGGTAGAAAATATTTTTTGGAAAAAATCCCTAAGCCCCGGGGTCACAATTTCAGAAAAAATCTGACTTTTGGCAGTTCACTCAAAAATGGTGCCAAAAGCTTGAAAATGCTCCCCTGAAAGGTTTGGCACTCGAAACAGAAGGCTTTTTATCACAGGACAAGAAATCAGCCCTCAAAAACTTAACCGGTAGAAAATATTTTTTTGAAAAAATCCCTAAGCCCCGGGGTCACAATTTCAGCAAAAATCTGACTTTTGGCAGTTCACTCAAAAATGGTGCCAACCGCTTTCAAATGCTCACCTGAAAGCTTTGGCACTCGAAACAGAAGGCTTTTTATCACAGGACAAGAAATCAGCCCTCAAAAACTTAACCGGTAGAAAATATTTTTTTGAAAAAATCCCTAAGCCCCGGGGTCACAATTTCAGCAAAAATCTGACTTTTGGCACTTCACTCAAAAATGGTGCCAACCGGTTGCAAATGCTCCCCTGAAAGGTTTGGCACACGAAACAGAAGGCTTTTTATCACTTGACAAGAAATCAGCCCTCAAAAACTTAACCGGCAGAAAATATTTTTTTGAAAAAATCCCTAAGCCCCGGGGTCACAATTTCAGCAAAAATCTGACTTTTGGCAGTTCACTCAAAAATGGTGCCAAAAGCTTGAAAATGCTCCCCTGAAAGGTTTGGCACTCGAAACAGAAGGCTTTTTATCACAGGACAAGAAATCAGCCCTCAAAAACTTAACCGGCAGAAAATATTTTTTTGAAAAAATCCCTAAGCCCCGGGGTCACAATTTCAGAAAAAATCTGACTTTTGGCAGTTCACTCAAAAATGGTGCCAAAAGCTTGAAAATGCTCCTCTGAAAGGTTTGGCACTCGAAACAGAAGGCTTTTTATCACAGGACAAGAAATCAGCCCTCAAAAACTTAACCGGCAGAAAATATTTTTTTGAAAAAATCCCTAAGCCCCGGGGTCACAATTTCAGCAAAAATCTGACTTTTGGCAGTTCACTCAAAAATGGTGCCAACCGGTTGCAAATGCTCCCCTGAAAGGTTTGGCACGCGAAACAGAAGGCTTTTTATCACAGGACAAGAAATCAGCCCTCAAAAACTTAACCGGCAGAAAATATTTTTTTGAAAAAATCCCTAAGCCCCGGGGTCACAATTTCAGAAAAAATCGGACTTTTGGCAGTTCACTCAAAAATGGTGCCAAAAGCTTGAAAATGCTCCCCTGAAAGGTTTGGCACTCGAAACAGAAGGCTTTTTATCACAGGACAAGAAATCAGCCCTCAAAAACTTAACCGGTAGAAAATATTTTTTGGAAAAAATCCCTAAGCCCCGGGGTCACAATTTCAGAAAAAATCTGACTTTTGGCAGTTCACTCAAAAATGGTGCCAAAAGCTTGAAAATGCTCCCCTGAAAGGTTTGGCACTCGAAACAGAAGGCTTTTTATCACAGGACAAGAAATCAGCCCTCAAAAACTTAACCGGCAGAAAATATTTTTTTGAAAAAATCCCTAAGCCCCGGGGTCACAATTTCAGAAAAAATCTGACTTTTGGCAGTTCACTCAAAAATGGTGCCAAAAGCTTGAAAATGCTCCCCTGAAAGGTTTGGCACTCGAAACAGAAGGCTTTTTATCACAGGACAAGAAATCAGCCCTCAAAAACTTAACCGGCAGAAAATATTTTTTGGAAAAAATCCCTAAGCCCCGGGGTCACAATTTCAGCAAAAATCTGACTTTTGGCAGTTCACTCAAAAATGGTGCCAAAAGCTTGAAAATGCTCCCCTGAAAGGTTTGGCACTCGAAACAGAAGGCTTTTTATCACAGGACAAGAAATCAGCCCTCAAAAACTTAACCGGGAGAAAATATTTTTTTGAAAAAATCCCTAAGCCCCGGGGTCACAATTTCAGCAAAAATCTGACTTTTGGCAGTTCACTCAAAAATGGTGCCAACCGGTTGCAAATGCTCCCCTGAAAGGATTGGCACGCGAAACAGAAGGCTTTTTATCACAGGACAAGAAATCAGCCCTCAAAAACTTAACCGGCAGAAAATATTTTTTTGAAAAAATCCCTAAGCCCCGGGGTCACAATTTCAGCAAAAATCTGACTTTTGGCAGTTCACTCAAAAATGGTGCCAACCGCTTGCAAATGCTCACCTGAAAGCTTTGGCACTCAAAACAGAAGGCTTTTTATCACAGGACAAGAAATCAGCCCTCAAAAACTTAACCGGCAGAAAATATTTTTTGGAAAAAATCCCTAAGCCCCGGGGTCACAATTTCAGCAAAAATCTGACTTTTGGCACTTCACTCAAAAATGGTGCCAACCGGTTGCAAATGCTCACCTGAAAGCTTTGGCGATGGAAACAGAAGGCTTTTTATCACAGGACAAGAAATCAGCCCTCAAAAACTTAACCGGCAGAAAATATTTTTTTGAAAAAATCCCTAAGCCCCGGGGTCACAATTTCAGAAAAAATCTGACTTTTGGCAGTTCACTCAAAAATGGTGCCAAAAGCTTGAAAATGCTCCCCTGAAAGGTTTGGCACTCGAAACAGAAGGCTTTTTATCACAGGACAAGAAATCAGCCCTCAAAAACTTAACCGGCAGAAAATATTTTTTTGAAAAAAAAACCCTAAGCCCCGGGGTCACAATTTCAGAAAAAATCTGACTTTTGGCAGTTCACACAAAAATGGTGCCAAAAGCTTGAAAATGCTCCCCTGAAAGCTTTGGCGATGGAAACAGAAGGCTTTTTATCACAGGACAAGAAATCAGCCCTCAAAAACTTAACCGGCAGAAAATATTTTTTTGAAAAAATCCCTAAGCCCCGGGGTCACAATTTCAGCAAAAATCTGACTTTTGGCAGTTCACTCAAAAATGGTGCCAACCGCTTGCAAATGCTCACCTGAAAGGTTTGGCGATGGAAACAGAAGGCTTTTTATCACAGGTCAAGAAATCAGCCCTCAAAAACTTAACCGGCAGAAAATATTTTTTTGAAAAAATCCCTAAGCCCCGGGGTCACAATTTCAGCAAAAATCTGACTTTTGGCAGTTCACTCAAAAATGGTGCCAAAAGCTTGAAAATGCTCCCATGAAAGGTTTGGCACTCGAAACAGAAGGCTTTTTATCACAGGACAAGAAATCAGCCCTCAAAAACTTAACCGGCAGAAAATATTTTTTTTGAAAAAATCCCTAAGCCCCGGGGTCACAATTTCAGCAAAAATCTGACTTTTGGCAGTTCACTCAAAAATGGTGCCAACCGCTTGCAAATGCTCACCTGAAAGCTTTGGCGATGGAAACAGAAGGCTTTTTATCACAGGACAAGAAATCAGCCCTCAAAAACTTAACCGGCAGAAAATATTTTTTTGAAAAAATCCCTAAGCCCCGGGGTCACAATTTCAGAAAAAATCTGACTTTTGGCAGTTCACTCAAAAATGGTGCCAAAAGCTTGAAAATGCTCCCCTGAAAGGTTTGGCACTCGAAACAGAAGGCTTTTTATCACAGGACAAGAAATCAGCCCTCAAAAACTTAACCGGCAGAAAATATTTTTTTGAAAAAAAAACCCTAAGCCCCGGGGTCACAATTTCAGAAAAAATCTGACTTTTGGCAGTTCACACAAAAATGGTGCCAAAAGCTTGAAAATGCTCCCCTGAAAGCTTTGGCGATGGAAACAGAAGGCTTTTTATCACAGGACAAGAAATCAGCCCTCAAAAACTTAACCGGCAGAAAATATTTTTTTGAAAAAATCCCTAAGCCCCGGGGTCACAATTTCAGCAAAAATCTGACTTTTGGCAGTTCACTCAAAAATGGTGCCAACCGCTTGCAAATGCTCACCTGAAAGGTTTGGCGATGGAAACAGAAGGCTTTTTATCACAGGTCAAGAAATCAGCCCTCAAAAACTTAACCGGCAGAAAATATTTTTTTGAAAAAATCCCTAAGCCCCGGGGTCACAATTTCAGCAAAAATCTGACTTTTGGCAGTTCACTCAAAAATGGTGCCAAAAGCTTGAAAATGCTCCCATGAAAGGTTTGGCACTCGAAACAGAAGGCTTTTTATCACAGGACAAGAAATCAGCCCTCAAAAACTTAACCGGCAGAAAATATTTTTTTTGAAAAAATCCCTAAGCCCCGGGGTCACAATTTCAGCAAAAATCTGACTTTTGGCAGTTCACTCAAAAATGGTGCCAACCGCTTGCAAATGCTCACCTGAAAGGTTTGGCGATGGAAACAGAAGGCTTTTTATCACAGGACAAGAAATCAGCCCTCAAAAACTTAACCGGCAGAAAATATTTTTTTGAAAAAATCCCTAAACCCCGGGGTCACAATTTCAGCAAAAATCTGACTTTTGGCAGTTCACTCAAAAATGGTGCCAACCGGTTGCAAATGCTCACCTGAAAGGTTTGGCACGCGAAACAGAAGGCTTTTTATCACAGGACAAGAAATCAGCCCTCAAAAACTTAACCGGTAGAAAATATTTTTTTGAAAAAATCCCTAAGCCCCGGGGTCACAATTTCAGAAAAAATCTGACTTTTGGCAGTTCACTCAAAAATGGTGCCAAAAGCTTGAAAATGCTCCCCTGAAAGGTTTGGCACTCGAAACAGAAGGCTTTTTATCACAGGACAAGAAATCAGCCCTCAAAAACTTAACCGGCGGAAAATATTTTTTTGAAAAAATCCCTAAGCCCCGGGGTCACAATTTCAGCAAAAATCTGACTTTTGGCAGTTCACTCAAAAATGGTGCCAAAAGCTTGAAAATGCTCCCCTGAAAGGTTTGGCACTTGAAACAGAAGGCTTTTTATCACAGGACAAGAAATCAGCCCTCAAAAACTTAACCGGTAGAAAATATTTTTTGGAAAAAATCCCTAAGCCCCGGGGTCACAATTTCAGCAAAAATCTGACTTTTGGCAGTTCACTCAAAAATGGTGCCAAAAGCTTGAAAATGCTCCCCTGAAAGGTTTGGCACTCGAAACAGAAGGCTTTTTATCACAGGACAAGAAATCAGCCCTCAAAAACTTAACCGGCAGAAAATATTTTTTTGAAAAAATCCCTAAGCCCCGGGGTCACAATTTCAGAAAAAATCTGACTTTTGGCAGTTCACTCAAAAATGGTGCCAAAAGCTTGAAAATGCTCCTCTGAAAGGTTTGGCACTCGAAACAGAAGGCTTTTTATCACAGGACAAGAAATCAGCCCTCAAAAACTTAACCGGCAGAAAATATTTTTTTGAAAAAATCCCTAAGCCCCGGGGTCACAATTTCAGAAAAAATCGGACTTTTGGCAGTTCACTCAAAAATGGTGCCAAAAGCTTGAAAATGCTCCCCTGAAAGGTTTGGCACTCAAACAGAAGGCTTTTTATCACAGGACAAGAAATCAGCCCTCAAAAACTTAACCGGCAGAAAATATTTTTTTGAAAAAATCCCTAAGCCCCGGGGTCACAATTTCAGCAAAAATCTGACTTTTGGCAGTTCACTCAAAAATGGTGCCAAAAGCTTGAAAATGCTCCCCTGAAAGGTTTGGCACTCGAAACAGAAGGCTTTTTATCACAGGACAAGAAATCAGCCCTCAAAAACTTAACCGGCAGAAAATATTTTTTTGAAAAAATCCCAAAGCCCCGGGGTCACAATTTCAGCAAAAATCTGACTTTTGGCAGTTCACTCAAAAATGGTGCCAACCGCTTGCAAATGCTCACCTGAAAGCTTTGGCGATGGAAACAGAAGGCTTTTTATCACAGGACAAGAAATCAGCCCTCAAAAACTTAACCGGCAGAAAATATTTTTTTGAAAAAATCCCTAAACCCCGGGGTCACAATTTCAGCAAAAATCTGACTTTTGGCAGTTCACTCAAAAATGGTGCCAACCGGTTGCAAATGCTCACCTGAAAGGTTTGGCACGCAAAACAGAAGGCTTTTTATCACAGGACAAGAAATCAGCCCTCAAAAACTTAACCGGTAGAAAATATTTTTTTGAAAAAATCCCTAAGCCCCGGGGTCACAATTTCAGCAAAAATCTGACTTTTGGCAGTTCACTCAAAAATGGTGCCAACCGCTTGCAAATGCTCAACTGAAAGCTTTGGTGATGGAAACAGAAGGCTTTTTATCACAGGACAAGAAATCAGCCCTCAAAAACTTAACCTGCAGAAAATATTTTTTTGAAAAAATCCCTAAGCCCCGGGGTCACAATTTCAGAAAAAATCTGACTTTTGGCAGTTCACTCAAAAATGGTGCCAAAAGCTTGAATATGCTCCCCTGAAAGGTTTGGCACTCGAAACAGAAGGCTTTTTATCACAGGACAAGAAATCAGCCCTCAAAAACTTAACCGGCAGAAAATATTTTTTTGAAAAAATCCCTAAGCCCCGGGGTCACAATTTCAGCAAAAATCTGACTTTTGGCAGTTCACTCAAAAATGGTGCCAAAAGCTTGAAAATGCTCCCCTGAAAGGTTTGGCACTCGAAACAGAAGGCTTTTTATCACAGGACAAGAAATCAGCCCTCAAAAACTTAACCGGTAGAAAATATTTTTTTGAAAAAATCCCTAAGCCCCGGGGTCACAATTTCAGCAAAAATCTGACTTTTGGCAGTTCACTCAAAAATGGTGCCAACCGGTTGCAAATGCTCCCCTGAAAGGTTTGGCACGCGAAACAGAAGGCTTTTTATCACAGGACAAGAAATCAGCCCTCAAAAACTTAACCGGCAGAAAATATTTTTTTGAAAAAATCCCTAAGCCCCGGGGTCACAATTTCAGAAAAAATCTGACTTTTGGCAGTTCACTCAAAAATGGTGCCAAAAGCTTGAAAATGCTCCCCTGAAAGGTTTGGCACTCGAAACAGAAGGCTTTTTATCACAGGACAAGAAATCAGCCCTCAAAAACTTAACCGGCAGAAAATATTTTTTTAAAAAAATCCCTAAGCCCCGGGGTCACAATTTCAGAAAAAATCTGACTTTTGGCAGTTCACTCAAAAATGGTGCCAAAAACTTGAAAATGCTCCCCTGAAAGGTTTGGCACTCGAAACAGAAGGCTTTTTATCACAGGACAAGAAATCAGCCCTCAAAAACTTAACCGGCAGAAAATATTTTTTTGAAAAAATCCCTAAGCCCCGGGGTCACAATTTCAGAAAAAATCGGACTTTTGGCAGTTCACTCAAAAATGGTGCCAAAAGCTTGAAAATGCTCCCCTGAAAGGTTTGGCACTCAAACAGAAGGCTTTTTATCACAGGACAAGAAATCAGCCCTCAAAAACTTAACCGGCAGAAAATATTTTTTTGAAAAAATCCCTAAGCCCCGGGGTCACAATTTCAGCAAAAATCTGACTTTTGGCAGTTCACTCAAAAATGGTGCCAAAAGCTTGAAAATGCTCCCCTGAAAGGTTTGGCACTCGAAACAGAAGGCTTTTTATCACAGGACAAGAAATCAGCCCTCAAAAACTTAACCGGCAGAAAATATTTTTTTGAAAAAATCCCAAAGCCCCGGGGTCACAATTTCAGCAAAAATCTGACTTTTGGCAGTTCACTCAAAAATGGTGCCAACCGCTTGCAAATGCTCACCTGAAAGCTTTGGCGATGGAAACAGAAGGCTTTTTATCACAGGACAAGAAATCAGCCCTCAAAAACTTAACCGGCAGAAAATATTTTTTTGAAAAAATCCCTAAACCCCGGGGTCACAATTTCAGCAAAAATCTGACTTTTGGCAGTTCACTCAAAAATGGTGCCAACCGGTTGCAAATGCTCACCTGAAAGGTTTGGCACGCAAAACAGAAGGCTTTTTATCACAGGACAAGAAATCAGCCCTCAAAAACTTAACCGGTAGAAAATATTTTTTTGAAAAAATCCCTAAGCCCCGGGGTCACAATTTCAGCAAAAATCTGACTTTTGGCAGTTCACTCAAAAATGGTGCCAACCGCTTGCAAATGCTCAACTGAAAGCTTTGGCACTCGAAACAGAAGGCTTTTTATCACAGGACAAGAAATCAGCCCTCAAAAACTTAACCGGCAGAAAATATTTTTTTGAAAAAATCCCTAAGCCCCGGGGTCACAATTTCAGCAAAAATCTGACTTTTGGCAGTTCACTCAAAAATGGTGCCAAAAGCTTGAAAATGCTCCCCTGAAAGGTTTGGCACTCGAAACAGAAGGCTTTTTATCACAGGACAAGAAATCAGCCCTCAAAAACTTAACCGGTAGAAAATATTTTTTTGAAAAAATCCCTAAGCCCCGGGGTCACAATTTCAGCAAAAATCTGACTTTTGGCAGTTCACTCAAAAATGGTGCCAACCGGTTGCAAATGCTCCCCTGAAAGGTTTGGCACGCGAAACAGAAGGCTTTTTATCACAGGACAAGAAATCAGCCCTCAAAAACTTAACCGGCAGAAAATATTTTTTTGAAAAAATCCCTAAGCCCCGGGGTCACAATTTCAGAAAAAATCTGACTTTTGGCAGTTCACTCAAAAATGGTGCCAAAAGCTTGAAAATGCTCCCCTGAAAGGTTTGGCACTCGAAACAGAAGGCTTTTTATCACAGGACAAGAAATCAGCCCTCAAAAACTTAACCGGCAGAAAATATTTTTTTAAAAAAATCCCTAAGCCCCGGGGTCACAATTTCAGAAAAAATCTGACTTTTGGCAGTTCACTCAAAAATGGTGCCAAAAGCTTGAAAATGCTCCCCTGAAAGGTTTGGCACTCGAAACAGAAGGCTTTTTATCACAGGACAAGAAATCAGCCCTCAAAAACTTAACCGGCAGAAAATATTTTTTTGAAAAAATCCCTAAGCCCCGGGGTCACAATTTCAGAAAAAATCGGACTTTTGGCAGTTCACTCAAAAATGGTGCCAAAAGCTTGAAAATGCTCCCCTGAAAGGTTTGGCACTCAAACAGAAGGCTTTTTATCACAGGACAAGAAATCAGCCCTCAAAAACTTAACCGGCAGAAAATATTTTTTTGAAAAAATCCCTAAGCCCCGGGGTCACAATTTCAGCAAAAATCTGACTTTTGGCAGTTCACTCAAAAATGGTGCCAAAAGCTTGAAAATGCTCCCCTGAAAGGTTTGGCACTCGAAACAGAAGGCTTTTTATCACAGGACAAGAAATCAGCCCTCAAAAACTTAACCGGCAGAAAATATTTTTTTGAAAAAATCCCAAAGCCCCGGGGTCACAATTTCAGCAAAAATCTGACTTTTGGCAGTTCACTCAAAAATGGTGCCAACCGCTTGCAAATGCTCACCTGAAAGCTTTGGCGATGGAAACAGAAGGCTTTTTATCACAGGACAAGAAATCAGCCCTCAAAAACTTAACCGGCAGAAAATATTTTTTTGAAAAAATCCCTAAACCCCGGGGTCACAATTTCAGCAAAAATCTGACTTTTGGCAGTTCACTCAAAAATGGTGCCAACCGGTTGCAAATGCTCACCTGAAAGGTTTGGCACGCAAAACAGAATGCTTTTTATCACAGGACAAGAAATCAGCCCTCAAAAACTTAACCGGTAGAAAATATTTTTTTGAAAAAATCCCTAAGCCCCGGGGTCACAATTTCAGCAAAAATCTGACTTTTGGCAGTTCACTCAAAAATGGTGCCAACCGCTTGCAAATGCTCAACTGAAAGCTTTGGTGATGGAAACAGAAGGCTTTTTATCACAGGACAAGAAATCAGCCCTCAAAAACTTAACCTGCAGAAAATATTTTTTTGAAAAAATCCCTAAGCCCCGGGGTCACAATTTCAGAAAAAATCTGACTTTTGGCAGTTCACTCAAAAATGGTGCCAAAAGCTTGAATATGCTCCCCTGAAAGGTTTGGCACTCGAAACAGAAGGCTTTTTATCACAGGACAAGAAATCAGCCCTCAAAAACTTAACCGGCAGAAAATATTTTTTTGAAAAAATCCCTAAGCCCCGGGGTCACAATTTCAGCAAAAATCTGACTTTTGGCAGTTCACTCAAAAATGGTGCCAAAAGCTTGAAAATGCTCCCCTGAAAGGTTTGGCACTCGAAACAGAAGGCTTTTTATCACAGGACAAGAAATCAGCCGTCAAAAACTTAACCGGTAGAAAATATTTTTTTGAAAAAATCCCTAAGCCCCGGGGTCACAATTTCAGCAAAAAGATGACTTTTGGCAGTTCACTCAAAAATGGTGCCAACCGGTTGCAAATGCTCCCCTGAAAGGTTTGGCACGCGAAACAGAAGGCTTTTTATCACAGGACAAGAAATCAGCCCTCAAAAACTTAACCGGCAGAAAATATTTTTTTGAAAAAATCCCTAAGCCCCGGGGTCACAATTTCAGAAAAAATCTGACTTTTGGCAGTTCACTCATAAATGGTGCCAAAAGCTTGAAAATGCTCCCCTGAAAGGTTTGGCACTCGAAACAGAAGGCTTTTTATCACAGGACAAGAAATCAGCCCTCAAAAACTTAACCGGCAGAAAATATTTTTTTGAAAAAATCCCTAAGCCCCGGGGTCACAATTTCAGAAAAAATCTGACTTTTGGCAGTTCACTCAAAAATGGTGCCAAAAGCTTGAAAATGCTCCCCTGAAGGGTTTGGCACTCGAAACAGAAGGCTTTTTATCACAGGACAAGAAATCAGCCCTCAAAAACTTAACCGGCAGAAAATATTTTTTTGAAAAAATCCCTAAGCCCCGGGGTCACAATTTCAGAAAAAATCGGACTTTTGGCAGTTCACTCAAAAATGGTGCCAAAAGCTTGAAAATGCTCCCCTGAAAGGTTTGGCACTCAAACAGAAGGCTTTTTATCACAGGACAAGAAATCAGCCCTCAAAAACTTAACCGGCAGAAAATATTTTTTTGAAAAAATCCCTAAGCCCCGGGGTCACAATTTCAGCAAAAATCTGACTTTTGGCAGTTCACTCAAAAATGGTGCCAAAAGCTTGAAAATGCTCCCCTGAAAGGTTTGGCACTCGAAACAGAAGGCTTTTTATCACAGGACAAGAAATCAGCCCTCAAAAACTTAACCGGCAGAAAATATTTTTTTGAAAAAATCCCTAAGCCCCGGGGTCACAATTTCAGCAAAAATCTGACTTTTGGCAGTTCACTCAAAAATGGTGCCAACCGGTTGCAAATGCTCACCTGAAAGGTTTGGCACGCAAAACAGAAGGCTTTTTATCACAGGACAAGAAATCAGCCCTCAAAAACTTAACCGGTAGAAAATATTTTTTTGAAAAAATCCCTAAGCCCCGGGGTCACAATTTCAGCAAAAATCTGACTTTTGGCAGTTCACTCAAAAATGGTGCCAACCGCTTGCAAATGCTCAACTGAAAGCTTTGGTGATGGAAACAGAAGGCTTTTTATCACAGGACAAGAAATCAGCCCTCAAAAACTTAACCTGCAGAAAATATTTTTTTGAAAAAATCCCTAAGCCCCGGGGTCACAATTTCAAAAAAAATCTGACTTTTGGCAGTTCACTCAAAAATGGTGCCAAAAGCTTGAATATGCTCCCCTGAAAGGTTTGGCACTCGAAACAGAAGGCTTTTTATCACAGGACAAGAAATCAGCCCTCAAAAACTTAACCGGCAGAAAATATTTTTTTGAAAAAATCCCTAAGCCCCGGGGTCACAATTTCAGCAAAAATCTGACTTTTGGCAGTTCACTCAAAAATGGTGCCAAAAGCTTGAAAATGCTCCCCTGAAAGGTTTGGCACTCGAAACAGAAGGCTTTTTATCACAGGACAAGAAATCAGCCCTCAAAAACTTAACCGGTAGAAAATATTTTTTTGAAAAAATCCCTAAGCCCCGGGGTCACAATTTCAGCAAAAAGATGACTTTTGGCAGTTCACTCAAAAATGGTGCCAACCGGTTGCAAATGCTCCCCTGAAAGGTTTGGCACGCGAAACAGAAGGCTTTTTATCACAGGACAAGAAATCAGCCCTCAAAAACTTAACCGGCAGAAAATATTTTTTTGAAAAAATCCCTAAGCCCCGGGGTCACAATTTCAGAAAAAATCTGACTTTTGGCAGTTCACTCATAAATGGTGCCAAAAGCTTGAAAATGCTCCCCTGAAAGGTTTGGCACTCGAAACAGAAGGCTTTTTATCACAGGACAAGAAATCAGCCCTCAAAAACTTAACCGGCAGAAAATATTTTTTTGAAAAAATCCCTAAGCCCCGGGGTCACAATTTCAGAAAAAATCTGACTTTTGGCAGTTCACTCAAAAATGGTGCCAAAAGCTTGAAAATGCTCCCCTGAAAGGTTTGGCACTCGAAACAGAAGGCTTTTTATCACAGGACAAGAAATCAGCCCTCAAAAACTTAACCGGCAGAAAATATTTTTTTGAAAAAATCCCTAAGCCCCGGGGTCACAATTTCAGCAAAAATCTGACTTTTGGCAGTTCACTCAAAAATGGTGCCAACCGCTTGAAAATGCTCACCTGAAAGCTTTGGCGATGGAAACAGAAGGCTTTTTATCACAAGTCAAGAAATCAGCCCTCAAAAACTTAACCGGCAGAAAATATTTTTTTGAAAAAATCCCTAAACCCCGGGGTCACAATTTCAGCAAAAATCTGACTTTTGGCAGTTCACTCAAAAATGGTGCCAACCGGTTGCAAATGCTCACCTGAAAGGTTTGGCACGCAAAACAGAAGGCTTTTTATCACAGGACAAGAAATCAGCCCTCAAAAACTTAACCGGTAGAAAATATTTTTTTGAAAAAATCCCTAAGCCCCGGGGTCACAATTTCAGCAAAAATCTGACTTTTGGCAGTTCACTCAAAAATGGTGCCAACCGCTTGCAAATGCTCAACTGAAAGCTTTGGTGATGGAAACAGAAGGCTTTTTATCACAGGACAAGAAATCAGCCCTCAAAAACTTAACCTGCAGAAAATATTTTTTTGAAAAAATCCCTAAGCCCCGGGGTCACAATTTCAGCAAAAAGATGACTTTTGGCAGTTCACTCAAAAATGGTGCCAACCGGTTGCAAATGCTCCCCTGAAAGGTTTGGCACGCGAAACAGAAGGCTTTTTATCACAGGACAAGAAATCAGCCCTCAAAAACTTAACCGGCAGAAAATATTTTTTTGAAAAAATCCCTAAGCCCCGGGGTCACAATTTCAGAAAAAATCTGACTTTTGGCAGTTCACTCATAAATGGTGCCAAAAGCTTGAAAATGCTCCCCTGAAAGGTTTGGCACTCGAAACAGAAGGCTTTTTATCACAGGACAAGAAATCAGCCCTCAAAAACTTAACCGGCAGAAAATATTTTTTTGAAAAAATCCCTAAGCCCCGGGGTCACAATTTCAGAAAAAATCTGACTTTTGGCAGTTCACTCAAAAATGGTGCCAAAAGCTTGAAAATGCTCCCCTGAAAGGTTTGGCACTCGAAACAGAAGGCTTTTTATCACAGGACAAGAAATCAGCCCTCAAAAACTTAACCGGCAGAAAATATTTTTTTGAAAAAATCCCTAAGCCCCGGGGTCACAATTTCAGAAAAAATCGGACTTTTGGCAGTTCACTCAAAAATGGTGCCAAAAGCTTGCAAATGCTCACCTGAAAGCTTTGGAACGCGAAACAGAAGGCTTTTTATCACAGGACAAGAAATCAGCCCTCAAAAACTTAACCGGCAGAAAATATTTTTTTGAAAAAATCCCTAAGCCCCGGGGTCACAATTTCAGCAAAAATCTGACTTTTGGCAGTTCACTCAAAAATGGTGCCAAAAGCTTGAAAATGCTCCCCTGAAAGGTTTGGCACTCGAAACAGAAGGCTTTTTATCACAGGACAAGAAATCAGCCCTCAAAAACTTAACCGGCAGAAAATATTTTTTTGAAAAAATCCCTAAGCCCCGGGGTCACAATTTCAGCAAAAATCTGACTTTTGGCAGTTCACTCAAAAATGGTGCCAAAAGCTTGAAAATGCTCCCCTGAAAGGTTTGGCACTCGAAACAGAAGGCTTTTTATCACAGGACAAGAAATCAGCCCTCAAAAACTTAACCGGCAGAAAATATTTTTTTGAAAAAATCCCAAAGCCCCGGGGTCACAATTTCAGCAAAAATCTGACTTTTGGCAGTTCACTCAAAAATGGTGCCAACCGCTTGCAAATGCTCACCTGAAAGCTTTGGCGATGGAAACAGAAGGCTTTTTATCACAGGACAAGAAATCAGCCCTCAAAAACTTAACCGGCAGAAAATATTTTTTTGAAAAAATCCCTAAACCCCGGGGTCACAATTTCAGCAAAAATCTGACTTTTGGCAGTTCACTCAAAAATGGTGCCAACCGGTTGCAAATGCTCACCTGAAAGGTTTGGCACGCAAAACAGAAGGCTTTTTATCACAGGACAAGAAATCAGCCCTCAAAAACTTAACCGGTAGAAAATATTTTTTTGAAAAAATCCCTAAGCCCCGGGGTCACAATTTCAGCAAAAATCTGACTTTTGGCAGTTCACTCAAAAATGGTGCCAACCGCTTGCAAATGCTCAACTGAAAGCTTTGGTGATGGAAACAGAAGGCTTTTTATCACAGGACAAGAAATCAGCCCTCAAAAACTTAACCTGCAGAAAATATTTTTTTGAAAAAATCCCTAAGCCCCGGGGTCACAATTTCAGAAAAAATCTGACTTTTGGCAGTTCACTCAAAAATGGTGCCAAAAGCTTGAATATGCTCCCCTGAAAGGTTTGGCACTCGAAACAGAAGGCTTTTTATCACAGGACAAGAAATCAGCCCTCAAAAACTTAACCGGCAGAAAATATTTTTTTGAAAAAATCCCTAAGCCCCGGGGTCACAATTTCAGCAAAAATCTGACTTTTGGCAGTTCACTCAAAAATGGTGCCAAAAGCTTGAAAATGCTCCCCTGAAAGGTTTGGCACTCGAAACAGAAGGCTTTTTATCACAGGACAAGAAATCAGCCCTCAAAAACTTAACCGGTAGAAAATATTTTTTTGAAAAAATCCCTAAGCCCCGGGGTCACAATTTCAGCAAAAATCTGACTTTTGGCAGTTCACTCAAAAATGGTGCCAACCGGTTGCAAATGCTCCCCTGAAAGGTTTGGCACGCGAAACAGAAGGCTTTTTATCACAGGACAAGAAATCAGTCCTCAAAAACTTAACCGGCAGAAAATATTTTTTTGAAAAAATCCCTAAGCCCCGGGGTCACAATTTCAGCAAAAATCTGACTTTTGGCAGTTCACTCAAAAATGGTGCCAAAAGCTTGAAAATGCTCCCCTGAAAGGTTTGGCACTCGAAACAGAAGGCTTTTTATCACAGGACAAGAAATCAGCCCTCAAAAACTTAACCGTCAGAAAATATTTTTTTGAAAAAATCCCTAAGCCCCGGGGTCACAATTTCAGAAAAAATCTGACTTTTGGCAGTTCACTCAAAAATGGTGCCAAAAGCTTGAAAATGCTCCCCTGAAAGGTTTGGCAGTCGAAACAGAAGGCTTTTTATCACAGGACAAGAAATCAGCCCTCAAAAACTTAACCGGCAGAAAATATTTTTTTGAAAAAATCCCTAAGCCCCGGGGTCACAATTTCAGAAAAAATCTGACTTTTGGCAG
This sequence comes from Podarcis liolepis, assembly GCF_965112155.1. Classification (NCBI taxonomy): domain Eukaryota; kingdom Metazoa; phylum Chordata; class Lepidosauria; order Squamata; family Lacertidae; genus Podarcis; species Podarcis liolepis. The sequence goes on along the minus strand of NW_028148749.1, from coordinate 1,218,583 downwards.
TTCACTCAAAAATGGTGCCAAAAGCTTGAAAATGCTCCCCTGAAAGGTTTGGCAGTCGAAACAGAAGGCTTTTTATCACAGGACAAGAAATCAGCCCTCAAAAACTTAACCGGCAGAAAATATTTTTTTGAAAAAATCCCTAAGCCCCGGGGTCACAATTTCAGCAAAAATCTGACTTTTGGCAGTTCACTCAAAAATGGTGCCAAAAGCTTGAATATGCTCCCCTGAAAGGTTTGGCACTCGAAACAGAAGGCTTTTTATCACAGGACAAGAAATCAGCCCTCAAAAACTTAACCGGCAGAAAATATTTTTTTGAAAAAATCCCTAAGCCCCGGGGTCACAATTTCAGCAAAAATCTGACTTTTGGCAGTTCACTCAAAAATGGTGCCAACCGCTTGAAAATGCTCACCTGAAAGCTTTGGCGATGGAAACAGAAGGCTTTTTATCACAAGTCAAGAAATCAGCCCTCAAAAACTTAACCGGCAGAAAATATTTTTTTGAAAAAATCCCTAAACCCCGGGGTCACAATTTCAGCAAAAATCTGACTTTTGGCAGTTCACTCAAAAATGGTGCCAACCGGTTGCAAATGCTCACCTGAAAGGTTTGGCACGCAAAACAGAAGGCTTTTTATCACAGGACAAGAAATCAGCCCTCAAAAACTTAACCGGTAGAAAATATTTTTTTGAAAAAATCCCTAAGCCCCGGGGTCACAATTTCAGCAAAAATCTGACTTTTGGCAGTTCACTCAAAAATGGTGCCAACCGCTTGCAAATGCTCAACTGAAAGCTTTGGTGATGGAAACAGAAGGCTTTTTATCACAGGACAAGAAATCAGCCCTCAAAAACTTAACCTGCAGAAAATATTTTTTTGAAAAAATCCCTAAGCCCCGGGGTCACAATTTCAGCAAAAAGATGACTTTTGGCAGTTCACTCAAAAATGGTGCCAACCGGTTGCAAATGCTCCCCTGAAAGGTTTGGCACGCGAAACAGAAGGCTTTTTATCACAGGACAAGAAATCAGCCCTCAAAAACTTAACCGGCAGAAAATATTTTTTTGAAAAAATCCCTAAGCCCCGGGGTCACAATTTCAGAAAAAATCTGACTTTTGGCAGTTCACTCATAAATGGTGCCAAAAGCTTGAAAATGCTCCCCTGAAAGGTTTGGCACTCGAAACAGAAGGCTTTTTATCACAGGACAAGAAATCAGCCCTCAAAAACTTAACCGGCAGAAAATATTTTTTTGAAAAAATCCCTAAGCCCCGGGGTCACAATTTCAGAAAAAATCTGACTTTTGGCAGTTCACTCAAAAATGGTGCCAAAAGCTTGAAAATGCTCCCCTGAAAGGTTTGGCACTCGAAACAGAAGGCTTTTTATCACAGGACAAGAAATCAGCCCTCAAAAACTTAACCGGCAGAAAATATTTTTTTGAAAAAATCCCTAAGCCCCGGGGTCACAATTTCAGAAAAAATCGGACTTTTGGCAGTTCACTCAAAAATGGTGCCAAAAGCTTGAAAATGCTCCCCTGAAAGGTTTGGCACTCAAACAGAAGGCTTTTTATCACAGGACAAGAAATCAGCCCTCAAAAATTAACCGGCAGAAAATATTTTTTTGAAAAAATCCCTAAGCCCCGGGGTCACAATTTCAGCAAAAATCTGACTTTTGGCAGTTCACTCAAAAATGGTGCCAAAAGCTTGAAAATGCTCCCCTGAAAGGTTTGGCACTCGAAACAGAAGGCTTTTTATCACAGGACAAGAAATCAGCCCTCAAAAACTTAACCGGCAGAAAATTTTTTTTGAAAAAATCCCTAAGCCCCGGGGTCACAATTTCAGCAAAAATCTGACTTTTGGCAGTTCACTCAAAAATGGTGCCAAAAGCTTGAAAATGCTCCCCTGAAAGGTTTGGCACTCGAAACAGAAGGCTTTTTATCACAGGACAAGAAATCAGCCCTCAAAAACTTAACCGGCAGAAAATATTTTTTTGAAAAAATCCCAAAGCCCCGGGGTCACAATTTCAGCAAAAATCTGACTTTTGGCAGTTCACTCAAAAATGGTGCCAACCGCTTGCAAATGCTCACCTGAAAGCTTTGGCGATGGAAACAGAAGGCTTTTTATCACAGGACAAGAAATCAGCCCTCAAAAACTTAACCGGCAGAAAATATTTTTTTGAAAAAATCCCTAAACCCCGGGGTCACAATTTCAGCAAAAATCTGACTTTTGGCAGTTCACTCAAAAATGGTGCCAACCGGTTGCAAATGCTCACCTGAAAGGTTTGGCACGCAAAACAGAAGGCTTTTTATCACAGGACAAGAAATCAGCCCTCAAAAACTTAACCGGTAGAAAATATTTTTTTGAAAAAATCCCTAAGCCCCGGGGTCACAATTTCAGCAAAAATCTGACTTTTGGCAGTTCACTCAAAAATGGTGCCAACCGCTTGCAAATGCTCAACTGAAAGCTTTGGTGATGGAAACAGAAGGCTTTTTATCACAGGACAAGAAATCAGCCCTCAAAAACTTAACCTGCAGAAAATATTTTTTTGAAAAAATCCCTAAGCCCCGGGGTCACAATTTCAGAAAAAATCTGACTTTTGGCAGTTCACTCAAAAATGGTGCCAAAAGCTTGAATATGCTCCCCTGAAAGGTTTGGCACTCGAAACAGAAGGCTTTTTATCACAGGACAAGAAATCAGCCCTCAAAAACTTAACCGGCAGAAAATATTTTTTTGAAAAAATCCCTAAGCCCCGGGGTCACAATTTCAGCAAAAATCTGACTTTTGGCAGTTCACTCAAAAATGGTGCCAAAAGCTTGAAAATGCTCCCCTGAAAGGTTTGGCACTCGAAACAGAAGGCTTTTTATCACAGGACAAGAAATCAGCCCTCAAAAACTTAACCGGTAGAAAATATTTTTTTGAAAAAATCCCTAAGCCCCGGGGTCACAATTTCAGCAAAAATCTGACTTTTGGCAGTTCACTCAAAAATGGTGCCAACCGGTTGCAAATGCTCCCCTGAAAGGTTTGGCACGCGAAACAGAAGGCTTTTTATCACAGGACAAGAAATCAGTCCTCAAAAACTTAACCGGCAGAAAATATTTTTTTGAAAAAATCCCTAAGCCCCGGGGTCACAATTTCAGCAAAAATCTGACTTTTGGCAGTTCACTCAAAAATGGTGCCAAAAGCTTGAAAATGCTCCCCTGAAAGGTTTGGCACTCGAAACAGAAGGCTTTTTATCACAGGACAAGAAATCAGCCCTCAAAAACTTAACCGTCAGAAAATATTTTTTTGAAAAAATCCCTAAGCCCCGGGGTCACAATTTCAGAAAAAATCTGACTTTTGGCAGTTCACTCAAAAATGGTGCCAAAAGCTTGAAAATGCTCCCCTGAAAGGTTTGGCAGTCGAAACAGAAGGCTTTTTATCACAGGACAAGAAATCAGCCCTCAAAAACTTAACCGGCAGAAAATATTTTTTTGAAAAAATCCCTAAGCCCCGGGGTCACAATTTCAGAAAAAATCTGACTTTTGGCAGTTCACTCAAAAATGGTGCCAAAAGCTTGAAAATGCTCCCCTGAAAGGTTTGGCAGTCGAAACAGAAGGCTTTTTATCACAGGACAAGAAATCAGCCCTCAAAAACTTAACCGGCAGAAAATATTTTTTTGAAAAAATCCCTAAGCCCCGGGGTCACAATTTCAGCAAAAATCTGACTTTTGGCACTTCACTCAAAAATGGTGCCAAAAGCTTGAAAATGCTCCCCTGAAAGGTTTGGCACTCGAAACAGAAGGCTTTTTATCACAGGACAAGAAATCAGCCCTTAAAAACTTAACCAGCAGAAAATATTTTTTTGAAAAAATCCCTAAGCCCCGGGGTCACAATTTCAGCAAAAATCTGACTTTTGGCAGTTCACTCAAAAATGGTGCCAAAAGCTTGAAAATGCTCCCCTGAAAGGTTTGGCACTCGAAACAGAAGGCTTTTTATCACAGGACAAGAAATCAGCCCTCAAAAACTTAACCGGCAGAAAATATTTTTTTGAAAAAATCCCTAAGCCCCGGGGTCACAATTTCAGCAAAAATCTGACTTTTGGCAGTTCACTCAAAAATGGTGCCAACCGCTTGCAAATGCTCACCTGAAAGCTTTGGCGATGGAAACAGAAGGCTTTTTATCACAGGACAAGAAATCAGCCCTCAAAAACTTAACCGGCAGAAAATATTTTTTTGAAAAAATCCCTAAGCCCCGGGGTCACAATTTCAGAAAAAATCTGACTTTTGGCAGTTCACTCAAAAATGGTGCCAAAAGCTTGAATATGCTCCCCTGAAAGGTTTGGCACTCGAAACAGAAGGCTTTTTATCACAGGACAAGAAATCAGCCCTCAAAAACTTAACCGGCAGAAAATATTTTTTTGAAAAAATCCCTAAGCCCCGGGGTCACAATTTCAGCAAAAATCTGACTTTTGGCAGTTCACTCAAAAATGGTGCCAACCGGTTGCAAATGCTCCCCTGAAAGGTTTGGCACACGAAACAGAAGGCTTTTTATCACAGGACAAGAAATCAGCCCTCAAAAACTTAACCGGCAGAAAATATTTTTTTGAAAAAATGCCTAAGCCCCGGGGTCACAATTTCAGAAAAAATCTGACTTTTGGCAGTTCACTCAAAAATGGTGCCAAAAGCTTGAAAATGCTCCCCTGAAAGGTTTGGCACTCGAAACAGAAGGCTTTTTATCACAGGACAAGAAATCAGCCCTCAAAAACTTAACCGGCAGAAAATATTTTTTTGAAAAAATCCCTAAGCCCCGGGGTCACAATTTCAGCAAAAATCTGACTTTTGGCAGTTCACTCAAAAATGGTGCCAAAAGCTTGAAAATGCTCCCCTGAAAGGTTTGGCACTCGAAACAGAAGGCTTTTTATCACAGGACAAGAAATCAGCCCTTAAAAACTTAACCAGCAGAAAATATTTTTTTGAAAAAATCCCTAAGCCCCGGGGTCACAATTTCAGCAAAAATCTGACTTTTGGCAGTTCACTCAAAAATGGTGCCAACCGGTTTCAAATGCTCCCCTGAAAGGTTTGGCACGCGAAACAGAAGGCTTTTTATCACAGGACAAGAAATCAGCCCTCAAAAACTTAACCGGTAGAAAATATTTTTTTGAAAAAATCCCTAAGCCCCGGGGTCACAATTTCAGCAAAAATCTGACTTTTGGCAGTTCACTCAAAAATGGTGCCAACCGCTTGCAAATGCTCACCTGAAAGCTTTGGCGATGGAAACAGAAGGCTTTTTATCACAGGACAAGAAATCAGCCCTCAAAAACTTAACCGGCAGAAAATATTTTTTTGAAAAAATCCCTAAGCCCCGGGGTCACAATTTCAGAAAAAATCTGACTTTTGGCAGTTCACTCAAAAATGGTGCCAAAAGCTTCAATATGCTCCCCTGAAAGGTTTGGCACTCGAAACAGAAGGCTTTTTATCACAGGACAAGAAATCAGCCCTCAAAAACTTAACCGGTAGAAAATATTTTTTTGAAAAAATCCCTAAGCCCCGGGGTCACAATTTCAGCAAAAATCTGACTTTTGGCAGTTCACTCAAAAATGGTGCCAACCGCTTGCAAATGCTCACCTGAAAGCTTTGGCGATGGAAACAGAAGGATTTTTATCACAGGACAAGAAATCAGCCCTCAAAAACTTAACCGGCAGAAAATATTTTTTTGAAAAAATGCCTAAGCCCCGGGGTCACAATTTCAGCAAAAATCTGACTTTTGGCAGTTCACTCAAAAATGGTGCCAAAAGCTTGAAAATGCTCCCCTGAAAGGTTTGGCACTCGAAACAGAAGGCTTTTTATCACAGGACAAGAAATCAGCCCTCAAAAACTTAACCGGCAGAAAATATTTTTTTGAAAAAATCCCTAAGCCCCGGGGTCACAATTTCAGAAAAAATCTGACTTTTGGCAGTTCACTCAAAAATTTTGCCAACCGCTTGCAAATGCTCACCTGAAAGCTTTGGCGATGGAAACAGAAGGCTTTTTATCACAGGACAAGAAATCAGCCCTCAAAAACTTAACCGGTAGAAAATATTTTTTTGAAAAAATCCCTAAGCCCCGGGGTCACAATTTCAGCAAAAATCTGACTTTTGGCAGTTCACTCAAAAATGGTGCCAACCGGTTGCAAATTCTCCCCTGAAAGCTTTGGCGATGGAAACAGAAGGCTTTTTATCACAGGACAAGAAATCAGCCCTCAAAAACTTAACCGGCAGAAAATATTTTTTTGAAAAAATCCCTAAGCCCCGGGGTCACAATTTCAGCAAAAATCTGACTTTTGGCAGTTCACTCAAAAATGGTGCCAACCGCTTGCAAATGCTCACCTGAAAGCTTTGGCACGCGAAACAGAAGGCTTTTTATCACAGGACAAGAAATCAGCCCTCAAAAACTTAACCGGCAGAAAATGTTTTTTTGAAAAAATCCCTAAGGCCCGGGGTCACAATTTCAGCAAAAATCTGACTTTTGGCAGTTCACTCAAAAATGGTGCCAACCGGTTGCAAATTCTCCCCTGAAAGGTTTGGCACGCGAAACAGAAGGCTTTTTATCACAGGACAAGAAATCAGCCCTCAAAAACTTAACCGGCAGAAAATGTTTTTTTGAAAAAATCCCTAAGCCCCGGGGTCACAATTTCAGCAAAAATCTGACTTTTGGCAGTTCACTCAAAAATGGTGCCAACCGCTTGCAAATGCTCACCTGAAAGCTTTGGCACTCGAAACAGAAGGCTTTTTATCACAGGACAAGAAATCAGCCCTCAAAAACTTAACCGGCAGAAAATATTTTTTTGAAAAAATCCCTAAGCCCCGGGGTCACAATTTCAGCAAAAATCTGACTTTTGGCAGTTCACTCAAAAATGGTGCCAACCGCTTGCAAATGCTCACCTGAAAGCTTTGGCGATGGAAACAGAAGGCTTTTTATCACAGGACAAGAAATCAGCCCTCAAAAACTTAACCGGCAGAAAATATTTTTTTGAAAAAATCCCTAAGCCCCGGGGTCACAATTTCAGCAAAAATCTGACTTTTGGCAGTTCCCTCAAAAATGGTGCCAACCGCTTGCAAATGCTCACCTGAAAGCTTTGGCGATGGAAACACAAGGCTTTTTATCACAGGACAAGAAATCAGCCCTCAAAAACTTAACGGGCAGAAAATATTTTTTTGAAAAAATCCCTACGTCCCGGGGTCACAATTTCAGCAAAAATCTGACTTTTGGCAATTCACTCAAAAATGGTGCCAACCGCTTGCAAATGCTCCCCTGAAAGCTTTGGCAATGGAAACAGAAGGCTTTTTATCACAGGACAAGAAATCAGCCCTCAAAAACTTAACCGGCAGAAAATATTTTTTTGAAAAAATCCCTAAGCCCCGGGGTCACAATTTCAGCAAAAATCTGACTTTTGGCAGTTCACTCAAAAATGGTGCCAACCGCTTGCAAATGCTCACCTGAAAGCTTTGGCACTCGAAACAGGAGGCTTTTTATCACAGGACAAGAAATCAGCCCTCAAAAACTTAACCGGTAGAAAATATTTTTTTGAAAAAATCCCTAAGCCCCGGGGTCACAATTTCAGCAAAAATCTGACTTTTGGCAGTTCACTCAAAAATGGTGCCAACCGGTTGCAAATTCTCCCCTGAAAGCTTTGGCGATGGAAACAGAAGGCTTTTTATCACAGGACAAGAAATCAGCCCTCAAAAACTTAACCGGCAGAAAATATTTTTTTGAAAAAATCCCTAAGCCCCGGGGTCACAATTTCAGCAAAAATCTGACTTTTGGCAGTTCACTCAAAAATGGTGCCAACCGCTTGCAAATGCTCACCTGAAAGCTTTGGCACGCGAAACAGAAGGCTTTTTATCACAGGACAAGAAATCAGCCCTCAAAAACTTAACCGGCAGAAAATGTTTTTTTGAAAAAATCCCTAAGCCCCGGGGTCACAATTTCAGCAAAAATCTGACTTTTGGCAGTTCACTCAAAAATGGTGCCAACCGCTTGCAAATGCTCACCTGAAAGCTTTGGCACTCGAAACAGAAGGCTTTTTATCACAGGACAAGAAATCAGCCCTCAAAAACTTAACCGGCAGAAAATATTTTTTTGAAAACATCCCTAAGCCCCGGGGTCACAATTTCAGCAAAAATCTGACTTTTGGCAGTTCACTCAAAAATGGTGCCAACCGCTTGCAAATGCTCACCTGAAAGCTTTGGCGATGGAAACACAAGGCTTTTTATCACAGGACAAGAAATCAGCCCTCAAAAACTTAACCGGCAGAAAATATTTTTTTGAAAAAATCCCTAAGTCCCGGGGTCACAATTTCAGCAAAAATCTGACTTTTGGCAATTCACTCAAAAATGGTGCCAACCGCTTGCAAATGCTCCCCTGAAAGCTTTGGCGATGGAAACAGAAGGCTTTTTATCACAGGACAAGAAATCAGCCCTCAAAAACTTAACCGGCAGAAAATATTTTTTTGAAAAAATGCCTAAGCCCCGGGGTCACAATTTCAGAAAAAATCTGACTTTTGGCAGTTCACTCAAAAATGGTGCCAAAAGCTTGAAAATGCTCCCCTGAAAGGTTTGGCACTCAAAACAGAAGGCTTTTTATCACAGGACAAGAAATCAGCCCTCAAAAACTTAACCGGCAGAAAATATTTTTTTGAAAAAATCCCTAAGCCCCGGGGTCACAATTTCAGAAAAAATCTGACTTTTGGCAGTTCACTCAAAAATTTTGCCAACCGCTTGCAAATGCTCACCTGAAAGCTTTGGCGATGGAAACAGAAGGCTTTTTATCACAGGACAAGAAATCAGCCCTCAAAAACTTAACCGGTAGAAAATATTTTTTTGAAAAAATCCCTAAGCCCCGGGGTCACAATTTCAGCAAAAATCTGACTTTTGGCAGTTCACTCAAAAATGGTGCCAACCGGTTGCAAATTCTCCCCTGAAAGCTTTGGCGATGGAAACAGAAGGCTTTTTATCACAGGACAAGAAATCAGCCCTCAAAAACTTAACCGGCAGAAAATATTTTTTTGAAAAAATCCCTAAGCCCCGGGGTCAAAATTTCAGCAAAAATCTGACTTTTGGCAGTTCACTCAAAAATGGTGCCAACCGCTTGCAAATGCTCACCTGAAAGCTTTGGCACGCGAAACAGAAGGCTTTTTATCACAGGACAAGAAATCAGCCCTCAAAAACTTAACCGGCAGAAAATGTTTTTTTGAAAAAATCCCTAAGCCCCGGGGTCACAATTTCAGCAAAAATCTGACTTTTGGCAGTTCACTCAAAAATGGTGCCAACCGCTTGCAAATGCTCACCTGAAAGCTTTGGCACTCGAAACAGAAGGCTTTTTATCACAGGACAAGAAATCAGCCCTCAAAAACTTAACCAGCAGAAAATATTTTTTTGAAAAAATCCCTAAGCCCCGGGGTCACAATTTCAGCAAAAATCTGACTTTTGGCAGTTCACTCAAAAATGGTGCCAACCGCTTGCAAATGCTCACCTGAAAGCTTTGGCGATGGAAACAGAAGGCTTTTTATCACAGGACAAGAAATCAGCCCTCAAAAACTTAACCGGCAGAAAATATTTTTTTGAAAAAATCCCTAAGCCCCGGGGTCACAATTTCAGCAAAAATCTGACTTTTGGCAGTTCACTCAAAAATGGTGCCAACCGCTTGCAAATGCTCACCTGAAAGCTTTGGCGATGGAAACACAAGGCTTTTTATCACAGGACAAGAAATCAGCCCTCAAAAACTTAACCGGCAGAAAATATTTTTTTGAAAAAATCCCTAAGCCCCGGGGTCACAATTTCAGCAAAAATCTGACTTTTGGCAGTTCACTCAAAAATGGTGCCAACCGCTTGCAAATGCTCACCTGAAAGGTTTGGCACTCGAAACAGAAGGCTTTTTATCACAGGACAAGAAATCAGCCCTCAAAAACTTAACCGGCAGAAAATATTTTTTTGAAAAAATCCCTAAGCCCCGGGGTCACAATTTCAGCAAAAATCTGACTTTTGGCAGTTCACTCAAAAATGGTGCCAACCGGTTGCAAATTCTCCCCTGAAAGGTTTGGCACGCGAAACAGAAGGCTTTTTATCACAGGACAAGAAATCAGCCCTCAAAAACTTAACCGGCAGAAAATGTTTTTTTGAAAAAATCCCTAAGCCCCGGGGTCACAATTTCAGCAAAAATCTGACTTTTGGCAGTTCACTCAAAAATGGTGCCAACCGCTTGCAAATGCTCACCTGAAAGCTTTGGCACTCGAAACAGAAGGCTTTTTATCACAGGACAAGAAATCAGCCCTCAAAAACTTAACCGGCAGAAAATATTTTTTTGAAAAAATCCCTAAGCCCCGGGGTCACAATTTCAGCAAAAATCTGACTTTTGGCAGTTCACTCAAAAATGGTGCCAACCGCTTGCAAATGCTCACCTGAAAGCTTTGGCGATGGAAACAGAAGGCTTTTTATCACAGGACAAGAAATCAGCCCTCAAAAACTTAACCGGCAGAAAATATTTTTTTGAAAAAATCCCTAAGCCCCGGGGTCACAATTTCAGCAAAAATCTGACTTTTGGCAGTTCCCTCAAAAATGGTGCCAACCGCTTGCAAATGCTCACCTGAAAGCTTTGGCGATGGAAACACAAGGCTTTTTATCACAGGACAAGAAATCAGCCCTCAAAAACTTAACGGGCAGAAAATATTTTTTTGAAAAAATCCCTACGTCCCGGGGTCACAATTTCAGCAAAAATCTGACTTTTGGCAATTCACTCAAAAATGGTGCCAACCGCTTGCAAATGCTCCCCTGAAAGCTTTGGCAATGGAAACAGAAGGCTTTTTATCACAGGACAAGAAATCAGCCCTCAAAAACTTAACCGGCAGAAAATATTTTTTTGAAAAAATCCCTAAGCCCCGGGGTCACAATTTCAGCAAAAATCTGACTTTTGGCAGTTCACTCAAAAATGGTGCCAACCGCTTGCAAATGCTCACCTGAAAGCTTTGGCACTCGAAACAGGAGGCTTTTTATCACAGGACAAGAAATCAGCCCTCAAAAACTTAACCGGTAGAAAATATTTTTTTGAAAAAATCCCTAAGCCCCGGGGTCACAATTTCAGCAAAAATCTGACTTTTGGCAGTTCACTCAAAAATGGTGCCAACCGGTTGCAAATTCTCCCCTGAAAGCTTTGGCGATGGAAACAGAAGGCTTTTTATCACAGGACAAGAAATCAGCCCTCAAAAACTTAACCGGCAGAAAATATTTTTTTGAAAAAATCCCTAAGCCCCGGGGTCACAATTTCAGCAAAAATCTGACTTTTGGCAGTTCACTCAAAAATGGTGCCAACCGCTTGCAAATGCTCACCTGAAAGCTTTGGCACGCGAAACAGAAGGCTTTTTATCACAGGACAAGAAATCAGCCCTCAAAAACTTAACCGGCAGAAAATGTTTTTTTGAAAAAATCCCTAAGCCCCGGGGTCACAATTTCAGCAAAAATCTGACTTTTGGCAGTTCACTCAAAAATGGTGCCAACCGCTTGCAAATGCTCACCTGAAAGCTTTGGCACTCGAAACAGAAGGCTTTTTATCACAGGACAAGAAATCAGCCCTCAAAAACTTAACCGGCAGAAAATATTTTTTTGAAAACATCCCTAAGCCCCGGGGTCACAATTTCAGCAAAAATCTGACTTTTGGCAGTTCACTCAAAAATGGTGCCAACCGCTTGCAAATGCTCACCTGAAAGCTTTGGCGATGGAAACACAAGGCTTTTTATCACAGGACAAGAAATCAGCCCTCAAAAACTTAACCGGCAGAAAATATTTTTTTGAAAAAATCCCTAAGTCCCGGGGTCACAATTTCAGCAAAAATCTGACTTTTGGCAATTCACTCAAAAATGGTGCCAACCGCTTGCAAATGCTCCCCTGAAAGCTTTGGCGATGGAAACAGAAGGCTTTTTATCACAGGACAAGAAATCAGCCCTCAAAAACTTAACCGGCAGAAAATATTTTTTTGAAAAAATCCCTAAGCCCCGGGGTCACAATTTCAGCAAAAATCTGACTTTTGGCAGTTCACTCAAAAATGGTGCCAACCGCTTGCAAATGCTCCCCTGAAAGTTTTGGCACGCGAAATAGAAGGCTTTTTATCACAGGACAAGAAATCAGCCCTCAAAAACTTAACCGGCAGAAAATATTTTTTTGAAAAAATCCCTAAGCCCCGGGGTCACAATTTCAGCAAAAAGATGACTTTTGGCAGTTCACTCAAAAATGGTCCCAACCGCTTGCAAATGCTCACCTGAAAGGTTTGGCACTCGAAACAGAAGGCTTTTTATCACAGGACAAGAAATCAGCCCTCAAAAACTTAACCGGCAGAAAATATTTTTTTGAAAAAATCCCTAAGCCCCGGGGTCACAATTTCAGCAAAAATCTGACTTTTGGCAGTTCACTCAAAAATGGTGCCAACCGGTTGCAAATTCTCCCCTGAAAGGTTTGGCACGCGAAACAGAAGGCTTTTTATCACAGGACAAGAAATCAGCCCTCAAAAACTTAACCGGCAGAAAATGTTTTTTTGAAAAAATCCCTAAGCCCCGGGGTCACAATTTCAGCAAAAATCTGACTTTTGGCAGTTCACTCAAAAATGGTGCCAAAAGCTTGAAAATGCTCCCCTGTAAGGTTTGGCACTCGAAACAGAAGGCTTTTTATCACAGGACAAGAAATCAGCCCTCAAAAACTTAACCGGTAGAAAATATTTTTTTGAAAAAATCCCTAAGCCCCGGGGTCACAATTTCAGCAAAAATCTGACTTTTGGCAGTTCACTCAAAAATGGTGCCAACCGGTTGCAAATGCTCCCCTGAAAGCTTTGGCACGCGAAACAGAAGGCTTTTTATCACAGGACAAGAAATCAGCCCTCAAAAACTTAACCGGTAGAAAATATTTTTTTGAAAAAATCCCTAAGCCCCGGGGTCACAATTTCAGAAAAAATCTGACTTTTGGCAGTTCACTCAAAAATGGTGCCAAAAGCTTGAAAATGCTCCCCTGAAAGGTTTGGCACTCGAAACAGAAGGCTTTTTATCACAGGACAAGAAATCAGCCCTCAAAAACTTAACCGGTAGAAAATATTTGTTTGAAAAAATCCCTAAGCCCCGGGGTCACAATTTCAGCAAAAATCTGACTTTTGGCAGTTCACTCAAAAATGGTGCCAACCGGTTGCAAATGCTCCCCTGAAAGCTTTGGCACGCGAAACAGAAGGCTTTTTATCACAGGACAAGAAATCAGCCCTCAAAAACTTAACCGGTAGAAAATATTTTTTTGAAAAAATCCCTAAGCCCCGGGGTCACAATTTCAGAAAAAATCTGACTTTTGGCAGTTCACTCAAAAATGGTGCCAACCGGTTGCAAATGCTCACCTGAAAGCTTTGGCGATGGAAACAGAAGGCTTTTTATCACAGGACAAGAAATCAGCCCTCAAAAACTTAACCGGCAGAAAATATTTTTTTGAAAAAATCCCTAAGCCCCGGGGTCACAATTTCAGCAAAAATCTGACTTTTGGCAGTTCACTCAAAAATGGTGCCAACCGGTTGCAAATTCTCCCCTGAAAGGTTTGGCACGCGAAACAGAAGGCTTTTTATCACAGGACAAGAAATCAGCCCTCAAAAACTTAACCGGCAGAAAATGTTTTTTTGAAAAAATCCCTAAGCCCCGGGGTCACAATTTCAGCAAAAATCTGACTTTTGGCAGTTCACTCAAAAATGGTGCCAACCGGTTGCAAATGCTCACCTGAAAGCTGTGGCACTCGAAACAGAAGGCTTTTTATCACAGGACAAGAATTCAGCCCTCAAAAACTTAACCGGCAGAAAATATTTTTTTGAAAAAATCCCTAAGCCCCGGGGTCACAATTTCAGCAAAAATCTGACTTTTGGCAGTTCACTCAAAAATGGTGCCAACCGCTTGCAAATGCTCACCTGAAAGCTTTGGCGATGGAAACAGAAGGCTTTTTATCACAGGACAAGAAATCAGCCCTCAAAAACTTAACCGGCCGAAAATATTTTTTTGAAAAAATCCCTAAGCCCCGGGGTCACAATTTCAGCAAAAATCTGACTTTTGGCAGTTCCCTCAAAAATGGTGCCAACCGCTTGCAAATGCTCACCTGAAAGCTTTGGCGATGGAAACACAAGGCTTTTTATCACAGGACAAGAAATCAGCCCTCAAAAACTTAACCGGCAGAAAATATTTTTTTGAAAAAATCCCTACGTCCCGGGGTCACAATTTCAGCAAAAATCTGACTTTTGGCAATTCACTCAAAAATGGTGCCAACCGCTTGCAAATGCTCCCCTGAAAGCTTTGGCAATGGAAACAGAAGGCTTTTTATCACAGGACAAGAAATCAGCCCTCAAAAACTTAACCGGCAGAAAATATTTTTTTGAAAAAATCCCTAAGCCCCGGGGTCACAATTTCAGCAAAAATCTGACTTTTGGCAGTTCACTCAAAAATGGTGCCAACCGGTTGCAAATTCTCCCCTGAAAGCTTTGGCGATGGAAACAGAAGGATTTTTATTACAGGACAAGAAATCAGCCCTCAAAAACTTAACCGGCAGAAAATATTTTTTTGAAAAAATCCCTAAGCCCCGGGGTCACAATTTCAGCAAAAATCTGACTTTTGGCAGTTCACTCAAAAATGGTGCCAACCGCTTGCAAATGCTCACCTGAAAGCTTTGGCACGTGAAACAGAAGGCTTTTTATCACAGGACAAGAAATCAGCCCTCAAAAACTTAACCGGCAGAAAATGTTTTTTTGAAAAAATCCCTAAGCCCCGGGGTCACAATTTCAGCAAAAATCTGACTTTTGGCAGTTCACTCAAAAATGGTGCCAACCGCTTGCAAATGCTCACCTGAAAGCTTTGGCACTCGAAACAGAAGGCTTTTTATCACAGGACAAGAAATCAGCCCTCAAAAACTTAACCGGCAGAAAATATTTTTTTGAAAAAATCCCTAAGTCCCGGGGTCACAATTTCAGCAAAAATCTGACTTTTGGCAATTCACTCAAAAATGGTGCCAACCGCTTGCAAATGCTCCCCTGAAAGCTTTGGCGATGGAAACAGAAGGCTTTTTATCACAGGACAAGAAATCAGCCCTCAAAAACTTAACCGGCAGAAAATGTTTTTTTGAAAAAATCCCTAAGTCCCGGGGTCACAATTTCAGCAAAAATCTGACTTTTGGCAATTCACTCAAAAATGGTGCCAACCGCTTGCAAATGCTCCCCTGAAAGCTTTGGCGATGGAAACAGAAGGCTTTTTATCACAGGACAAGAAATCAGCCCTCAAAAACTTAACCGGCAGAAAATATTTTTTTGAAAAAATCCCTAAGTCCCGGGGTCACAATTTCAGCAAAAATCTGACTTTTGGCAATTCACTCAAAAATGGTGCCAACCGCTTGCAAATGCTCCCCTGAAAGCTTTGGCGATGGAAACAGAAGGCTTTTTATCACAGGACAAAAAATCAGCCCTCAAAAACTTAACCGGCAGAAAATATTTTTTTGAAAAAATCTCTAAGCCCCGGGGTCACAATTTCAGCAAAAAGATGACTTTTGGCAGTTCACTCAAAAATGGTGCCAACCGCTTGCAAATGCTCCCCTGAAAGCTTTGGCACGCGAAACAGAAGGCTTTTTATCACAGGACAAGAAATCAGCCCTCAAAAACTTAACCGGCAGAAAATATTTTTTTGAAAAAATCCCTAAGTCCCGGGGTCACAATTTCAGCAAAAATCTGACTTTTGGCAGTTCACTCAAAAATGGTGCCAACCGCTTGCAAATGCTCCCCTGAAAGCTTTGGCACGCGAAACAGAAGGCTTTTTATCACAGGACAAGAAATCAGCCCTCAAAAACTTAACCGGCAGAAAATATTTTTTTGAAAAAATCCCTAAGTCCCGGGGTCACAATTTCAGTAAAAATCTGACTTTTGGCAGTTCACTCAAAAATGGTGCCAACCGGTTGCAAATGCTCACCTGAAAGCTTTGGCGATGGAAACAGAAGGCTTTTTATCACAGGACAAGAAATCAGCCCTCAAAAACTTAACCGGCAGAAAATATTTTTTTGAAAAAATCCCTAAGCCCCGGGGTCACAATTTCAGCAAAAATCTGACTTTTGGCAGTTCACTCAAAAATGGTGCCAACCGCTTGCAAATGCTCACCTGAAAGGTTTGGCACTCGAAACAGAAGGCTTTTTATCACAGGACAAGAAATCAGCCCTCAAAAACTTAACCGGCAGAAAATATTTTTTTGAAAAAATCCCTAAGCCCCGGGGTCACAATTTCAGCAAAAATCTGACTTTTGGCAGTTCACTCAAAAATGGTGCCAACCGGTTGCAAATTCTCCCCTGAAAGGTTTGGCACGCGAAACAGAAGACTTTTATCACAGGACAAGAAATCAGCCCTCAAAAACTTAACCGGCAGAAAATGTTTTTTTGAAAAAATCCCTAAGCCCCGGGGTCACAATTTCAGCAAAAATCTGACTTTTGGCAGTTCACTCAAAAATGGTGCCAAAAGCTTGAAAATGCTCCCCTGTAAGGTTTGGCACTCGAAACAGAAGGCTTTTTATCACAGGACAAGAAATCAGCCCTCAAAAACTTAACCGGTAGAAAATATTTTTTTGAAAAAATCCCTAAGCCCCGGGGTCACAATTTCAGCAAAAATCTGACTTTTGGCAGTTCACTCAAAAATGGTGCCAACCGGTTGCAAATGCTCCCCTGAAAGCTTTGGCACGCGAAACAGAAGGCTTTTTATCACAGGACAAGAAATCAGCCCTCAAAAACTTAACCGGTAGAAAATATTTTTTTGAAAAAATCCCTAAGCCCCGGGGTCACAATTTCAGAAAAAATCTGACTTTTGGCAGTTCACTCAAAAATGGTGCCAAAAGCTTGAAAATGCTCCCCTGAAAGGTTTGGCACTCGAAACAGAAGGCTTTTTATCACAGGACAAGAAATCAGCCCTCAAAAACTTAACCGGTAGAAAATATTTTTTTGAAAAAATCCCTAAGCCCCGGGGTCACAATTTCAGCAAAAATCTGACTTTTGGCAGTTCACTCAAAAATGGTGCCAACCGGTTGCAAATGCTCCCCTGAAAGCTTTGGCACGCGAAACAGAAGGCTTTTTATCACAGGACAAGAAATCAGCCCTCAAAAACTTAACCGGCAGAAAATATTTTTTTGAAAAAATCCCTAAGCCCCGGGGTCGCAATTTCAGAAAAAATCTGACTTTTGGCAGTTCACTCAAAAATGGTGCCAACCGGTTGCAAATGCTCACCTGAAAGCTTTGGCGATGGAAACAGAAGGCTTTTTATCACAGGACAAGAAATCAGCCCTCAAAAACTTAACCGGCAGAAAATATTTTTTTGAAAAAATCCCTAAGCCCCGGGGTCACAATTTCAGCAAAAATCTGACTTTTGGCAGTTCACTCAAAAATGGTGCCAACCGGTTGCAAATTCTCCCCTGAAAGGTTTGGCACGCGAAACAGAAGGCTTTTTATCACAGGACAAGAAATCAGCCCTCAAAAACTTAACCGGCAGAAAATTTTTTTTTGAAAAAATCTCTAAGCCCCGGGGTCACAATTTCAGCAAAAATCTGACTTTTGGCAGTTCACTCAAAAATGGTGCCAACCGGTTGCAAATGCTCACCTGAAAGCTGTGGCACTCGAAACAGAAGGCTTTTTATCACAGGACAAGAAATCAGCCCTCAAAAACTTAACCGGCAGAAAATATTTTTTTGAAAAAATCCCTAAGCCCCGGGGTCACAATTTCAGCAAAAATCTGACTTTTGGCAGTTCACTCAAAAATGGTGCCAACCGCTTGCAAATGCTCACCTGAAAGCTGTGGCGATGGAAACAGAAGGCTTTTTATCACAGGACAAGAAATCAGCCCTCAAAAACTTAACCGGCAGAAAATATTTTTTTGAAAAAATCCCTAAGCCCCAGGGTCACAATTTCAGCAAAAATCTGACTTTTGGCAGTTCCCTCAAAAATGGTGCCAACCGCTTGCAAATGCTCACCTGAAAGCTTTGGCGATGGAAACAGAAGGCTTTTTATCACAGGACAAGAAATCAGCCCTCAAAAACTTAACCGGCAGAAAATATTTTTTTGAAAAAATCCCTAAGCCCCGGGGTCACAATTTCAGCAAAAAGATGACTTTTGGCAGTTCACTCAAAAATGGTGCCAACCGCTTGCAAATGCTCCCCTGAAAGCTTTGGCACGCGAAACAGAAGGCTTTTTATCACAGGACAAGAAATCAGCCCTCAAAAACTTAACCAGCAGAAAATATTTTTTTGAAAAAATCCCTAAGCCCCGGGGTCACAATTTCAGCAAAAATCTGACTTTTGGCAGTTCACTCAAAAATGGTGCCAACCGGTTGCAAATGCTCACCTGAAAGCTTTGGCGATGGAAACAGAAGGCTTTTTATCACAGGACAAGAAATCAGCCCTCAAAAACTTAACCGGCAGAAAATATTTTTTTGAAAAAATCCCTAAGCCCCGGGGTCACAATTTCAGCAAAAATCTGACTTTTGGCAGTTCACTCAAAAATGGTGCCAACCGCTTGCAAATGCTCACCTGAAAGGTTTGGCACTCGAAACAGAAGGCTTTTAATCACAGGACAAGAAATCAGCCCTCAAAAACTTAACCGGCAGAAAATATTTTTTTGAAAAAATCCCTAAGCCCCGGGGTCACAATTTCAGCAAAAATCTGACTTTTGGCAGTTCACTCAAAAATGGTGCCAACCGGTTGCAAATTCTCCCCTGAAAGGTTTGGCACGCGAAACAGAAGACTTTTATCACAGGACAAGAAATCAGCCCTCAAAAACTTAACCGGCAGAAAATGTTTTTTTGAAAAAATCCCTAAGCCCCGGGGTCACAATTTCAGCAAAAATCTGACTTTTGGCAGTTCACTCAAAAATGGTGCCAAAAGCTTGAAAATGCTCCCCTGTAAGGTTTGGCACTCGAAACAGAAGGCTTTTTATCACAGGACAAGAAATCAGCCCTCAAAAACTTAACCGGTAGAAAATATTTTTTTGAAAAAATCCCTAAGCCCCGGGGTCACAATTTCAGAAAAAATCTGACTTTTGGCAGTTCACTCAAAAATGGTGCCAAAAGCTTGAAAATGCTCCCCTGAAAGGTTTGGCACTCGAAACAGAAGGCTTTTTATCACAGGACAAGAAATCAGCCCTCAAAAACTTAACCGGTAGAAAATATTTTTTTGAAAAAATCCCTAAGCCCCGGGGTCGCAATTTCAGAAAAAATCTGACTTTTGGAAGTTCACTCAAAAATGGTGCCAACCGGTTGCAAATGCTCACCTGAAAGCTTTGGCGATGGAAACAGAAGGCTTTTTATCACAGGACAAGAAATCAGCCCTCAAAAACTTAACCGGCAGAAAATATTTTTTTGAAAAAATCCCTAAGCCCCGGGGTCACAATTTCAGCAAAAATCTGACTTTTGGCAGTTCACTCAAAAATGGTGCCAACCGGTTGCAAATTCTCCCCTGAACGGTTTGGCACGCGAAACAGAAGGCTTTTTATCACAGGACAAGAAATCAGCCCTCAAAAACTTAACCGGCAGAAAATTTTTTTTTGAAAAAATCTCTAAGCCCCGGGGTCACAATTTCAGCAAAAATCTGACTTTTGGCAGTTCACTCAAAAATGGTGCCAACCGGTTGCAAATGCTCACCTGAAAGCTGTGGCACTCGAAACAGAAGGCTTTTTATCACAGGACAAGAAATCAGCCCTCAAAAACTTAACCGGCAGAAAATATTTTTTTGAAAAAATCCCTAAGCCCCGGGGTCACAATTTCAGCAAAAATCTGACTTTTGGCAGTTCACTCAAAAATGGTGCCAACCGCTTGCAAATGCTCACCTGAAAGCTTTGGCGATGGAAACAGAAGGCTTTTTATCACAGGACAAGAAATCAGCCCTCAAAAACTTAACCGGCAGAAAATATTTTTTTGAAAAAATCCCTAAGCCCCGGGGTCACAATTTCAGCAAAAATCTGACTTTTGGCAGTTCACTCAAAAATGGTGCCAACCGCTTGCAAATGCTCACCTGAAAGCTTTGGCGATGGAAACACAAGGCTTTTTATCACAGGACAAGAAATCAGCCCTCAAAAACTTAACCAGCAGAAAATATTTTTTTGAAAGAATCCCTAAGCCCCGGGGTCACAATTTCAGCAAAAATCTGACTTTTGGCAGTTCACTCAAAAATGGTGCCAACCGCTTGCAAATGCTCACCTGAAAGCTTTGGCACTCGAAACAGGAGGCTTTTTATCACAGGACAAGAAATCAGCCCTCAAAAACTTAACCGGTAGATAATATTTTTTTGAAAAAATCCCTAAGCCCCGGGGTCACAATTTCAGAAAAAATCTGACTTTTGGCAGTTCACTCAAAAATGGTGCCAACCGGTTGCAAATGCTCCCCTGAAAGCTTTGGCGATGGAAACAGAAGGCTTTTTATCACAGGACAAGAAATCAGCCCTCAAAAACTTAACCGGCAGAAAATATTTTTTTGAAAAAATCCCTAAGCCCCGGGGTCACAATTTCAGCAAAAATCTGACTTTTGGCAGTTCACTCAAAAATGGTGCCAACCGGTTGCAAATGCTCCCCTGAAAGTTTTGGCACTCGAAACAGAAGGCTTTTTATCACAGGACAAGAAATCAGCCCTCAAAAACTTAACCGGCAGAAAATATTTTTTTGAAAAAATCCCTAAGCCCCGGGGTCACAATTTCAGCAAAAATCTGACTTTTGGCAGTTCACTCAAAAATGGTGCCAACCGGTTGAAAATGTTCCCATGAAAGGTTTGGCACGCGAAACAGAAGGCTTTTTATCACAGGACAAGAAATCAGCCCTCAAAAACTTAACCGGCAGAAAATATTTTTTTGAAAAAATCCCTAAGCCCCGGGGTCACAATTTCAGCAAAAATCTGACTTTTGGCAGTTCACTCAAAAATGGTGCCAAAAGCTTGAAAATGCTCCCCTGAAAGGTTTGGCGATGGAAACAGAAGGCTTTTTATCACAGGACAAGAAATCAGCCCTCAAAAACTTAACCGGCAGAAAATATTTTTTTGAAAAAATCCCTAAGCCCCGGGGTCACAATTTCAGCAAAAATCTGACTTTTGGCAGTTCACTCAAAAATGGTGCCAACCGGTTGAAAATGTTCCCATGAAAGGTTTGGCACGCGAAACAGAAGGCTTTTTATCACAGGACAAGAAATCAGCCCTCAAAAACTTAACCGGCAGAAAATATTTTTTTGAAAAAATCCCTAAGCCCCGGGGTCACAATTTCAGCAAAAATCTGACTTTTGGCAGTTCACTCAAAAATGGTGCCAAAAGCTTGAAAATGCTCCCCTGAAAGGTTTGGCGATGGAAACAGAAGGCTTTTTATCACAGGACAAGAAATCAGCCCTCAAAAACTTAACCGGCAGAAAATATTTTTTTGAAAAAATCCCTAAGCCCCGGGGTCACAATTTCAGCAAAAATCTGACTTTTGGCAGTTCACTCAAAAATGGTGCCAACCGCTTGCAAATGCTCACCTGAAAGCTTTGGCGATGGAAACAGAAGGCTTTTTATCACAGGACAAGAAATCAGCCCTCAAAAACTTAACCGGCAGAAAATATTTTTTTGAAAAAATCCCTAAGCCCCGGGGTCACAATTTCAGCAAAAATCTGACTTTTGGCAGTTCACTCAAAAGTGGTGCCAAAAGTTTGAAAATGCTCCCCTGAAAGGTTTGGCACTCGAAACAGAAGACTTTTTATCACAGGACAAGAAATCAGCCCTCAAAAACTTAACCGGCAGAAAATATTTTTTTGAAAAAATCCCTAAGCCCCGGGGTCACAATTTCAGCAAAAATCTGACTTTTGGCAGTTCACTCAAAAATGGTGCCAACCGCTTGCAAATGCTCACCTGAAAGGTTTGGCACTCGAAACAGAAGGCTTTTAATCACAGGACAAGAAATCAGCCCTCAAAAACTTAACCGGCAGAAAATATTTTTTTGAAAAAATCCCTAAGCCCCGGGGTCACAATTTCAGCAAAAATCTGACTTTTGGCAGTTCACTCAAAAATGGTGCCAACCGGTTGCAAATTCTCCCCTGAAAGGTTTGGCACGCGAAACAGAAGACTTTTATCACAGGACAAGAAATCAGCCCTCAAAAACTTAACCGGCAGAAAATGTTTTTTTGAAAAAATCCCTAAGCCCCGGGGTCACAATTTCAGCAAAAATCTGACTTTTGGCAGTTCACTCAAAAATGGTGCCAAAAGCTTGAAAATGCTCCCCTGTAAGGTTTGGCACTCGAAACAGAAGGCTTTTTATCACAGGACAAGAAATCAGCCCTCAAAAACTTAACCGGTAGAAAATATTTTTTTGAAAAAATCCCTAAGCCCCGGGGTCACAATTTCAGAAAAAATCTGACTTTTGGCAGTTCACTCAAAAATGGTGCCAAAAGCTTGAAAATGCTCCCCTGAAAGGTTTGGCACTCGAAACAGAAGGCTTTTTATCACAGGACAAGAAATCAGCCCTCAAAAACTTAACCGGTAGAAAATATTTTTTTGAAAAAATCCCTAAGCCCCGGGGTCGCAATTTCAGAAAAAATCTGACTTTTGGAAGTTCACTCAAAAATGGTGCCAACCGGTTGCAAATGCTCACCTGAAAGCTTTGGCGATGGAAACAGAAGGCTTTTTATCACAGGACAAGAAATCAGCCCTCAAAAACTTAACCGGCAGAAAATATTTTTTTGAAAAAATCCCTAAGCCCCGGGGTCACAATTTCAGCAAAAATCTGACTTTTGGCAGTTCACTCAAAAATGGTGCCAACCGGTTGCAAATTCTCCCCTGAACGGTTTGGCACGCGAAACAGAAGGCTTTTTATCACAGGACAAGAAATCAGCCCTCAAAAACTTAACCGGCAGAAAATTTTTTTTTGAAAAAATCTCTAAGCCCCGGGGTCACAATTTCAGCAAAAATCTGACTTTTGGCAGTTCACTCAAAAATGGTGCCAACCGGTTGCAAATGCTCACCTGAAAGCTGTGGCACTCGAAACAGAAGGCTTTTTATCACAGGACAAGAAATCAGCCCTCAAAAACTTAACCGGCAGAAAATATTTTTTTGAAAAAATCCCTAAGCCCCGGGGTCACAATTTCAGCAAAAATCTGACTTTTGGCAGTTCACTCAAAAATGGTGCCAACCGCTTGCAAATGCTCACCTGAAAGCTTTGGCGATGGAAACAGAAGGCTTTTTATCACAGGACAAGAAATCAGCCCTCAAAAACTTAACCGGCAGAAAATATTTTTTTGAAAAAATCCCTAAGCCCCGGGGTCACAATTTCAGCAAAAATCTGACTTTTGGCAGTTCACTCAAAAATGGTGCCAACCGCTTGCAAATGCTCACCTGAAAGCTTTGGCGATGGAAACACAAGGCTTTTTATCACAGGACAAGAAATCAGCCCTCAAAAACTTAACCAGCAGAAAATATTTTTTTGAAAGAATCCCTAAGCCCCGGGGTCACAATTTCAGCAAAAATCTGACTTTTGGCAGTTCACTCAAAAATGGTGCCAACCGCTTGCAAATGCTCACCTGAAAGCTTTGGCACTCGAAACAGGAGGCTTTTTATCACAGGACAAGAAATCAGCCCTCAAAAACTTAACCGGTAGATAATATTTTTTTGAAAAAATCCCTAAGCCCCGGGGTCACAATTTCAGAAAAAATCTGACTTTTGGCAGTTCACTCAAAAATGGTGCCAACCGGTTGCAAATGCTCCCCTGAAAGCTTTGGCGATGGAAACAGAAGGCTTTTTATCACAGGACAAGAAATCAGCCCTCAAAAACTTAACCGGCAGAAAATATTTTTTTGAAAAAATCCCTAAGCCCCGGGGTCACAATTTCAGCAAAAATCTGACTTTTGGCAGTTCACTCAAAAATGGTGCCAACCGGTTGCAAATGCTCCCCTGAAAGTTTTGGCACTCGAAACAGAAGGCTTTTTATCACAGGACAAGAAATCAGCCCTCAAAAACTTAACCGGCAGAAAATATTTTTTTGAAAAAATCCCTAAGCCCCGGGGTCACAATTTCAGCAAAAATCTGACTTTTGGCAGTTCACTCAAAAATGGTGCCAACCGGTTGAAAATGTTCCCATGAAAGGTTTGGCACGCGAAACAGAAGGCTTTTTATCACAGGACAAGAAATCAGCCCTCAAAAACTTAACCGGCAGAAAATATTTTTTTGAAAAAATCCCTAAGCCCCGGGGTCACAATTTCAGCAAAAATCTGACTTTTGGCAGTTCACTCAAAAATGGTGCCAAAAGCTTGAAAATGCTCCCCTGAAAGGTTTGGCGATGGAAACAGAAGGCTTTTTATCACAGGACAAGAAATCAGCCCTCAAAAACTTAACCGGCAGAAAATATTTTTTTGAAAAAATCCCTAAGCCCCGGGGTCACAATTTCAGCAAAAATCTGACTTTTGGCAGTTCACTCAAAAATGGTGCCAACCGGTTGAAAATGTTCCCATGAAAGGTTTGGCACGCGAAACAGAAGGCTTTTTATCACAGGACAAGAAATCAGCCCTCAAAAACTTAACCGGCAGAAAATATTTTTTTGAAAAAATCCCTAAGCCCCGGGGTCACAATTTCAGCAAAAATCTGACTTTTGGCAGTTCACTCAAAAATGGTGCCAAAAGCTTGAAAATGCTCCCCTGAAAGGTTTGGCGATGGAAACAGAAGGCTTTTTATCACAGGACAAGAAATCAGCCCTCAAAAACTTAACCGGCAGAAAATATTTTTTTGAAAAAATCCCTAAGCCCCGGGGTCACAATTTCAGCAAAAATCTGACTTTTGGCAGTTCACTCAAAAATGGTGCCAACCGCTTGCAAATGCTCACCTGAAAGCTTTGGCGATGGAAACAGAAGGCTTTTTATCACAGGACAAGAAATCAGCCCTCAAAAACTTAACCGGCAGAAAATATTTTTTTGAAAAAATCCCTAAGCCCCGGGGTCACAATTTCAGCAAAAATCTGACTTTTGGCAGTTCACTCAAAAGTGGTGCCAAAAGTTTGAAAATGCTCCCCTGAAAGGTTTGGCACTCGAAACAGAAGACTTTTTATCACAGGACAAGAAATCAGCCCTCAAAAACTTAACCGGCAGAAAATATTTTTTTGAAAAAATCCCTAAGCCCCGGGGTCACAATTTCAGCAAAAATCTGACTTTTGGCAGTTCACTCAAAAATGGTGCCAACCGCTTGCAAATGCTCCCCTGAAAGGTTTGGTACTCGAAACAGAAGGCTTTTTATCACAGGACAAGAAATCAGCCCTCAAAAACTTAACCGGCAGAAAATATTTTTTTGAAAAAATCCCTAAGCCCCGGGGTCACAATTTCAGCAAAAATCTCACTTTTGGCAGTTCACTCAAAAATGGTGCCAACAGGTTGCAAATGCTCCCCTGAAAGGTTTGGTACTCGAAACAGAAGGCTTTTTATCACAGGACAAGAAATCAGCCCTCAAAAAGTTAACCGGCAGAAAATATTTTTTTGAAAAAATCCCTAAGCCCCGTGGTCACAATTTCAGCAAAAATCTGACTTTTGCCAATTCACTCAAAAATGGTGCCAAAAGCTTGAAAATGCTCCCCTGAAAGGTTTGGCACTCAAAACAGAAGGATTTTTATCACAGGACAAGAAATCAGCCCTCAAAAACTTAACCGGCAGGAAATATTTTTTTGAAAAAATCCCTAAGCCCCGGGGTCACAATTTCAGCAAAAATCTGACTTTTGGCAATTCACTCAAAAGTGGTGCCAAAAGCTTGAAAATGCTCCCCTGAAAGGTTTGGCACTCGAAACAGAAGACTTTTTATCACAGGACAAGAAATCAGCCCTCAAAAACTTAACCGGCAGAAAATATTTTTTTAAAAAAATCCCTAAGCCCCGGGGTCACAATTTCAGCAAAAATCTGACTTTTGCCAATTCACTCAAAAATGGTGCCAAAAGCTTGAAAATGCTCCCCTGAAAGGTTTGGCACTCAAAACAGAAGGATTTTTATCACAGGACAAGAAATCAGCCCTCAAAAACTTAACCGGCAGAAAATATTTTTTTGAAAAAATCCCTAAGCCCCGGGGTCACAATTTCAGCAAAAATCTGACTTTTGGCAGTTCACTCAAAAGTGGTGCCAAAAGTTTGAAAATGCTCCCCTGAAAGGTTTGGCACTCGAAACAGAAGGCTTTTTATCACAGGACAAGAAATCAGCCCTCAAAAACTTAACCGGCAGAAAATATTTTTTTGAAAAAAATCCGTAAGCCCCGGGGTCACAATTTCAGCAAAAATCTGACTTTTGGCAGTTCACTCAAAAATGGTGCCAACCGCTTGCAAATGCTCACCTGAAAGCTTTGGCGATGGAAACAGAAGGCTTTTTATCACAGGACAAGAAATCAGCCCTCAAAAACTTAACTGGAAGAAATATTTTTTTGAAAAAATCCCTATGCCCCGGGGTCACAATTTCAGCAAAAATCTGACTTTCGGCAGTTCACTCAAAGGTGGTGCCAAAAGCTTGAAAATGCTCCCCTGAAAGGTTTGGCACTCGAAACAGAAGGCTTTTTATCACAGGACAAGAAATCAGCCCTCAAAAACTTAACCGGCAGAAAATATTTTTTTGAAAAAATCCCTAAGCCCCGGGGTCACAATTTCAGCAAAAATCTGACTTTTGGCAGTTCACTCAAAAATGGTGCCAACCGCTTGCAAATGCTCACCTGAAAGCTTTGGCGATGGAAACAGAAGGCTTTTTATCACAGGACAAGAAATCAGCCCTCAAAAACTTAACCGGCAGAAAATATTTTTTTGAAAAAAATCCGTAAGCCCCGGGGTCACAATTTCAGCAAAAATCTGACTTTTGGCAGTTCACTCAAAAATGGTGCCAACCACTTGCAAATGCTCACCTGAAAGCTTTGGCGATGGAAACAGAAGGCTTTTTATCACAGGACAAGAAATCAGCCCTCAAAAACTTAACCGGCATAAAATATTTTTTTGAAAAAATCCCTAAGCCCCGTGGTCACAATTTCAGCAAAAATCTGACTTTTGGCAGTTCACTCAAAAATGGTGCCAACTGGTTGCAAATGCTCCCCTGAAAGGTTTGGCACTCAAAACAGAAGGATTTTTATCACAGGACAAGAAATCAGCCCTCAAAAACTTAACCGGCAGAAAATATTTTTTTGAAAAAATCCCTAAGCCCCGGGGTCACAATTTCAGAAAAAATCTGACTTTTGGCAGTTCACTCAAAAATGGTGCCAACCGGTTGCAAATGCTCCCCTGAAAGGTTTGGTACTCGAAACAGAAGTCTTTTTATCACAGGACAAGAAATCAACCCTCAACAACTTAACTGGCAGAAAATATTTTTTTGAAAAAATCCCTAAGCCCCGGGGTCACAATTTCAGCAAAAATCTGACTTTTGGCAGTTCACTCAAAAATGGTGCCAACCGCTTGCAAATGCTCACCTGAAAGCTTTGGCGATGGAAACAGAAGGCTTTTTATCACAAGACAAGAAATCAGCCCTCAAAAACTTAACCGGCAGAAAATATTTTTTTGAAAAAATCCCTAAGCCCCGGGGTCACAATTTCAGCAAAAATCTGACTTTTGGCAGTTCACTCAAAAGTGGTGCCAAAAGCTTGAAAATGCTCACCTGAAAGGTTTGGAACTCGAAACAGAA
This sequence comes from Podarcis liolepis, assembly GCF_965112155.1. NCBI lineage: Eukaryota > Metazoa > Chordata > Lepidosauria > Squamata > Lacertidae > Podarcis > Podarcis liolepis. Next base: position 1,190,957 of record NW_028148749.1, on the reverse strand, counting down.
GGCTTTTTATCACAGGACAAGAAATCAGCCCTCAAAAACTTAACCGGCAGAAAATATTTTTTTGAAAAAATCCCTAAGCCCGGGGTTACAATTTCAGAAAAAATCTGACTTTTGGCAGTTCACTCAAAAATGGTGCCAACCGGTTACAAATGCTCCCCTGAAAGGTTTGGTACTCGAAACAGAAGTCTTTTTATCACAGGACAAGAAATCAGCCCTCAAAAACTTAACCGGCAGAAAATATTTTTTTGAAAAAATCCCTAAGCCCCGGGGTCACAATTTCAGCAAAAATCTGACTTTTGGCAGTTCACTCAAAAATGGTGCCAACCGCTTGCAAATGCTCACCTGAAAGCTTTGGCGATGGAAACAGAAGGCTTTTTATCACAAGACAAGAAATCAGCCCTCAAAAACTTAACCGGCAGAAAATATTTTTTTGAAAAAATCCCTAAGCCCCGGGGTCACAATTTCAGCAAAAATCTGACTTTTGGCAGTTCACTCAAAAATGGTGCCAACCGCTTGCAAATGCTCACCTGAAAGGTTTGGTACTCGAAACAGAAGTCTTTTTATCACAGGACAAGAAATCAGCCCTCAAAAACTTAACCGGCAGAAAATATTTTTTTGAAAAAATCCCTAAGCCCCGGGGTCACAATTTCAGCAAAAATCTGACTTTTGGCAGTTCACTCAAAAATGGTGCCAACCGCTTGCAAATGCTCACCTGAAAGCTTTGGCGATGGAAACAGAAGGCTTTTTATCACAAGACAAGAAATCAGACCTCAAAAACTTAACCGGCAGAAAATATTTTTTTGAAAGAATCCCTAAGCCCCGGGGTCACAATTTCAACAAAAATCTGACTTTTGGCAGTTCACTCAAAAGTGGTGCCAAAAGCTTGAAAATGCTCCCCTGAAAGGTTTGGCACTCGAAACAGAAGGCTTTTTATCACAGGACAAGAAATCAGCCCTCAAAAACTTAACCGGCAGAAAATATTTTTTTGAAAAAATCCCTAAGCCCCGGGGTCACAATTTCAGAAAAAATCTGACTTTTGGCAGTTCACTAAAAAATGGTGCCAACCGGTTGCAAATGCTCCCCTGAAAGGTTTGGTACTCGAAACAGAAGTCTTTTTATCACAGGACAAGAAATCAGCCCTCAAAAACTTAACCGGCAGAAAATATTTTTTTGAAAAAATCCCTAAGCCCCGGGGTCACAATTTCAGCAAAAATCTGACTTTTGGCAGTTCACTCAAAAATGGTGCCAACCGCTTGCAAATGCTCACCTGAAAGCTTTGGCGATGGAAACAGAAGGCTTTTTATCACAAGACAAGAAATCAGCCCTCAAAAACTTAACCGGCAGAAAATATTTTTTTGAAAAAATCCCTAAGCCCCGGGGTCACAATTTCAGCAAAAATCTGACTTTTGGCAGTTCACTCAAAAGTGGTGCCAAAAGCTTGAAAATGCTCACCTGAAAGGTTTGGCGCTCGAAACAGAAGGATTTTTATCACAGGACAAGAAATCAGCCCTCTAAAACTTAAACGGCAGAAAATATTTTTTTGAAAAAATCCCTAAGCCCCGGGGTCACAATTTCAGAAAAAATCTGACTTTTGGCAGTTCACTCAAAAGTGGTGCCAAAAGCTTGAAAATGCTCACCTGAAAGCTTTGGCGATGGAAACAGAAGGCTTTTTATCACAGGACAAGAAATCATCCCTCAAAAACTTAACCGGCAGGAAATATTTTTTTGAAAAAATCCCTAAGCCCCGGGGTCACAATTTCAGCAAAAATCTGACTTTTGGCAGTTCACTCAAAAATGGTGCCAAAAGCTTGAAAATGCTCCCCTGAAAGGTTTGGCGCGCGATACAGAAGGCTTTTTATCACAGGACAAGAAATCAGCCCTCAAAAACTTAACCGGCAGAAAATATTTTTTTGAAAAAATCCCTAAGCCCCGGGGTCACAATTTCAGAAAAAAATCTGACCTTTGGCAGTTCACTCAAAAATGGTGCCAACCGGTTGCAAATGCTCCCCTGAAAGGTTTGGCACGCGAAACAGAAGGCTTTTTATCACAGGACAAGAAATCAGCCCTCAAAAACTTAACCGGCAGAAAATATTTTTTTGAAAAAATCCCTAAGCCCCGGGGTCACATTTTCAGAAAAAATCTGACTTTTGGCAGTTCACTCAAAAATGGTGCCAAAAGCTTGAAAATGCTCCCCTGAAAGGTTTGGCACGCGAAACAGAAGGCTTTTTATCACAGGACAAGAAACCAGCCCTCAAAAACTTAACCGGCAGAAAATATTTTTTTGAATAAATCCCTAAGCCCCGGGGTCACAATTTCAGCAAAAATCTGACTTTTGGCAATTCACTCAAAAATGGTGCCAAAAGCTTGAAAATGCTCCCCTGAAAGGTTTCGCACTCGAAACAGAAGGATTTTTATCACAGGACAAGAAATCAGCCCTCAAAAACTTAACCGGCAGAAAATATTTTTTTGAAAAAATCCCTAAGCCCCGGGGTCACAATATCAGCAAAAATCTGACTTTTGGCAGTTCACTCAAAAATGGTGCCAACCGGTTGCAAATGCTCACCTGAAAGCTTTGGCGATGGAAACAGAAGGTTTTTATCACAGGACAAGAAATCAACCCTCAAAAACTTAACCGGCAGAAAATTTTTTTTGAAAAAATCCCTAAGCCACAATTTCAGCAAAAATCTGACGTTCACTCAAAAATGGTGCCAAAAGCTTGAAAATGCTTCGCTGAAAGCTTTGGAGATGGAAACAGAAGGCTTTTTATCACAGGACAAGAAATCAGCCCTCAAAAACTTAACCGGCAGAAAATATTTTTTTGAAAAAATCCCTAAGCCCCGGGGTCACAATTTCAGCAAAAATCTGACTTTTGGCAGTTCACTCAAAAGTGGTGCCAAAAGCTTGAAAATGCTCCCCTGAAAGGTTTGGCACTCGAAACAGAAGGCTTTTTATCACAGGACAAGAAATCAGCCCTCAACAACTTAACCGGCAGAAAATATTTTTTTGAAAAAATCCCTAAGCCCCGGGGTCACAATTTCAGCAAAAATCTGACTTTTGGCATTTCACTCAAAAATGGTGCCAACCGCTTGCAAATGCTCCCCTTAAAGGTTTGGCATTCGAAACAGAAGGCTTTTTATCACAGGACAAGAAATCAGCCCTCAAAAACTTAAACGGCAGAAAATATTTTTTTGAAAAAATCCCTAAGCCCCGGGGTCAAAATTTCAGCAAAAATCTGACTTTTGGCAGTTCACTCAAAAATGGTGCCAACCGCTTGCAAATGCTCACCTGAAAGCTTTGGCGATGGAAACAGAAGGCTTTTTATCACAGGACAAGAAATCAGCCCTCAAAAACTTAACCGGCAGAAAATATTTTTTTGAAAAAAATCCGTAAGCCCCGGGGTCACAATTTCAGCTAAAATCTGACTTTTGGCAGTTCACTCAAAAATGGTGCCAACCACTTGCAAATGCTCACCTGAAAGCTTTGGCGATGGAAACAGAAGGCTTTTTATCACAGGACAAGAAATCAGCCCTCAAAAACTTAACCGGCAGAAAATATTTTTTTGAAAAAATCCCTAAGCCCCGGGTTCACAATTTCAGAAAAAATCTGACTTTTGGCAGTTCACTCAAAAATGGTGCCAACCGGTTGCAAATGCTCCCCTGAAAGGTTTGGCACGCGAAACAGAAGGCTTTTTATCACAGGACAAGAAATCAGCCCTCAAAAACTTAACCGGCAGAAAATATTTTTTTGAAAAAATCCCTAAGCCCCGGGGTCACATTTTCAGAAAAAATCTGACTTTTGGCAGTTCACTCAAAAATGGTGCCAAAAGCTTGAAAATGCTCCCCTGAAAGGTTTGGCACGCGAAACAGAAGGCTTTTTATCACAGGACAAGAAACCAGCCCTCAAAAACTTAACCGGCAGAAAATATTTTTTTGAATAAATCCCTAAGCCCCGGGGTCACAATTTCAGCAAAAATCTGACTTTTGGCAATTCACTCAAAAATGGTGCCAAAAGCTTGAAAATGCTCCCCTGAAAGGTTTCGCACTCGAAACAGAAGGATTTTTATCACAGGACAAGAAATCAGCCCTCAAAAACTTAACCGGCAGAAAATATTTTTTTGAAAAAATCCCTAAGCCCCGGGGTCACAATATCAGCAAAAATCTGACTTTTGGCAGTTCACTCAAAAATGGTGCCAACCGGTTGCAAATGCTCACCTGAAAGCTTTGGCGATGGAAACAGAAGGTTTTTATCACAGGACAAGAAATCAACCCTCAAAAACTTAACCGGCAGAAAATTTTTTTTGAAAAAATCCCTAAGCCACAATTTCAGCAAAAATCTGACGTTCACTCAAAAATGGTGCCAAAAGCTTGAAAATGCTTCGCTGAAAGCTTTGGAGATGGAAACAGAAGGCTTTTTATCACAGGACAAGAAATCAGCCCTCAAAAACTTAACCGGCAGAAAATATTTTTTTGAAAAAATCCCTAAGCCCCGGGGTCACAATTTCAGCAAAAATCTGACTTTTGGCAGTTCACTCAAAAGTGGTGCCAAAAGCTTGAAAATGCTCCCCTGAAAGGTTTGGCACTCGAAACAGAAGGCTTTTTATCACAGGACAAGAAATCAGCCCTCAACAACTTAACCGGCAGAAAATATTTTTTTGAAAAAATCCCTAAGCCCCGGGGTCACAATTTCAGCAAAAATCTGACTTTTGGCATTTCACTCAAAAATGGTGCCAACCGCTTGCAAATGCTCCCCTTAAAGGTTTGGCATTCGAAACAGAAGGCTTTTTATCACAGGACAAGAAATCAGCCCTCAAAAACTTAAACGGCAGAAAATATTTTTTTGAAAAAATCCCTAAGCCCCGGGGTCAAAATTTCAGCAAAAATCTGACTTTTGGCAGTTCACTCAAAAATGGTGCCAACCGCTTGCAAATGCTCACCTGAAAGCTTTGGCGATGGAAACAGAAGGCTTTTTATCACAGGACAAGAAATCAGCCCTCAAAAACTTAACCGGCAGAAAATATTTTTTTGAAAAAAATCCGTAAGCCCCGGGGTCACAATTTCAGCTAAAATCTGACTTTTGGCAGTTCACTCAAAAATGGTGCCAACCACTTGCAAATGCTCACCTGAAAGCTTTGGCGATGGAAACAGAAGGCTTTTTATCACAGGACAAGAAATCAGCCCTCAAAAACTTAACCGGCAGAAAATATTTTTTTGAAAAAATCCCTAAGCCCCGTGGTCACAATTTCAGCAAAAATCTGACTTTTGGCAGTTCACTCAAAAATGGTGCCAACCGCTTGCAAATGCTCACCTGAAAGCTTTGGCGATGGAAACAGAAGGCTTTTTATCACAGGACAAGAAATCAGCCCTCAAAAACTTAACCGGCAGAAAATATTTTTTTGAAAAAAATCCGTAAGCCCCGGGGTCACAATTTCAGCAAAAATCTGACTTTTGGCAGTTCACTCAAAAATGGTGCCAACCACTTGCAAATGCTCACCTGAAAGCTTTGGCGATGGAAACAGAAGGCTTTTTATCACAGGACAAGAAATCAGCCCTCAAAAACTTAACCGGCATAAAATATTTTTTTGAAAAAATCCCTAAGCCCCGTGGTCACAATTTCAGCAAAAATCTGACTTTTGGCAATTCACTCAAAAATGGTGCCAAAACCTTGAAAATGCTCCCCTGAAAGGTTTGGCACTCAAAACAGAAGGATTTTTATCACAGGACAAGAAATCAGCCCTCAAAAACTTAACCGGCAGAAAATATTTTTTTGAAAAAATCCCTAAGCCCCGGGGTCACAATTTCAGCAAAAATCTGACTTTTGGCAGTTCACTCAAAAGTGGTGCCAAAAGCTTCAAAATGCTCCCCTGAAAGGTTTGGCACTCGAAACAGAAGGCTTTTTATCACAGGACAAGAAATCAACCCTCAACAACTTAACCGGCAGAAAATATTTTTTTGAAAAAATCCCTAAGCCCCGGGGTCACAATTTCAGCAAAAATCTGACTTTTGGCAGTTCACTCAAAAATGGTGCCAACCGCTTGCAAATGCTCACCTGAAAGCTTTGGCGATGGAAACAGAAGGCTTTTTATCACAAGACAAGAAATCAGCCCTCAAAAACTTAACCGGCAGAAAATATTTTTTTGAAAAAATCCCTAAGCCCCGGGGTCACAATTTCAGCAAAAATCTGACTTTTGGCAGTTCACTCAAAAGTGGTGCCAAAAGCTTGAAAATGCTCACCTGAAAGGTTTGGCACTCGAAACAGAAGGATTTTTATCACAGGACAAGAAATCAGCCCTCTAAAACTTAAACGGCAGAAAATATTTTTTTGAAAAAATCCCTAAGCCCCGGGGTCACAATTTCAGAAAAAATCTGACTTTTGGCAGTTCACTCAAAAGTGGTGCCAAAAGCTTGAAAATGCTCACCTGAAAGCTTTGGCGATGGAAACAGAAGGCTTTTTATCACAGGACAAGAAATCATCCCTCAAAAACTTAACCGGCAGGAAATATTTTTTTGAAAAAATCCCTAAGCCCCGGGGTCACAATTTCAGCAAAAATCTGACTTTTGGCAGTTCACTCAAAAATGGTGCCAAAAGCTTGAAAATGCTCCCCTGAAAGGTTTGGCGCGCGATACAGAAGGCTTTTTATCACAGGACAAGAAATCAGCCCTCAAAAACTTAACCGGCAGAAAATATTTTTTTGAAAAAATCCCTAAGCCCCGGGGTCACAATTTCAGAAAAAAATCTGACCTTTGGCAGTTCACTCAAAAATGGTGCCAACCGGTTGCAAATGCTCCCCTGAAAGGTTTGGCACGCGAAACAGAAGGCTTTTTATCACAGGACAAGAAATCAGCCCTCAAAAACTTAACCGGCAGAAAATATTTTTTTGAAAAAATCCCTAAGCCCCGGGGTCACAATTTCAGCAAAAATCTGACTTTTGGCAGTTCACTCAAAAATGGTGCCAACCGCTTGCAAATGCTCACCTGAAAGGTTTGGCACGCGAAACAGAAGGCTTTTTATCACAGGACAAGAAACCAGCCCTCAAAAACTTAACCGGCAGAAAATATTTTTTTGAAAAAATCCCTAAGCCCCGGGGTCACAATTTCAGCAAAAATCTGACTTTTGGCAATTCACTCAAAAATGGTGCCAAAAGCTTGAAAATGCTCCCCTGAAAGGTTTCGCACTCGAAACAGAAGGATTTTTATCACAGGACAAGAAATCAGCCCTCAAAAACTTAACCGGCAGAAAATATTTTTTTGAAAAAATCCCTAAGCCCCGGGGTCACAATATCAGCAAAAATCTGACTTTTGGCAGTTCACTCAAAAATGGTGCCAACCGGTTGCAAATGCTCACCTGAAAGCTTTGGCGATGGAAACAGAAGGTTTTTATCACAGGACAAGAAATCAACCCTCAAAAACTTAACCGGCAGAAAATTTTTTTTGAAAAAATCCCTAAGCCACAATTTCAGCAAAAATCTGACGTTCACTCAAAAATGGTGCCAAAAGCTTGAAAATGCTTCGCTGAAAGCTTTGGAGATGGAAACAGAAGGCTTTTTATCACAGGACAAGAAATCAGCCCTCAAAAACTTAACCGGCAGAAAATATTTTTTTGAAAAAATCCCTAAGCCCCGGGGTCACAATTTCAGCAAAAATCTGACTTTTGGCAGTTCACTCAAAAGTGGTGCCAAAAGCTTGAAAATGCTCCCCTGAAAGGTTTGGCACTCGAAACAGAAGGCTTTTTATCACAGGACAAGAAATCAGCCCTCAACAACTTAACCGGCAGAAAATATTTTTTTGAAAAAATCCCTAAGCCCCGGGGTCACAATTTCAGCAAAAATCTGACTTTTGGCATTTCACTCAAAAATGGTGCCAACCGCTTGCAAATGCTCCCCTTAAAGGTTTGGCATTCGAAACAGAAGGCTTTTTATCACAGGACAAGAAATCAGCCCTCAAAAACTTAAACGGCAGAAAATATTTTTTTGAAAAAATCCCTAAGCCCCGGGGTCAAAATTTCAGCAAAAATCTGACTTTTGGCAGTTCACTCAAAAATGGTGCCAACCGCTTGCAAATGCTCACCTGAAAGCTTTGGCGATGGAAACAGAAGGCTTTTTATCACAGGACAAGAAATCAGCCCTCAAAAACTTAACCGGCAGAAAATATTTTTTTGAAAAAAATCCGTAAGCCCCGGGGTCACAATTTCAGCAAAAATCTGACTTTTGGCAGTTCACTCAAAAATGGTGCCAACCACTTGCAAATGCTCACCTGAAAGCTTTGGCGATGGAAACAGAAGGCTTTTTATCACAGGACAAGAAATCAGCCCTCAAAAACTTAACCGGCAGAAAATATTTTTTTGAAAAAATCCCTAAGCCCCGTGGTCACAATTTCAGCAAAAATCTGACTTTTGGCAGTTCACTCAAAAATGGTGCCAACCGCTTGCAAATGCTCACCTGAAAGCTTTGGCGATGGAAACAGAAGGCTTTTTATCACAGGACAAGAAATCAGCCCTCAAAAACTTAACCGGCAGAAAATATTTTTTTGAAAAAAATCCGTAAGCCCCGGGGTCACAATTTCAGCAAAAATCTGACTTTTGGCAGTTCACTCAAAAATGGTGCCAACCACTTGCAAATGCTCACCTGAAAGCTTTGGCGATGGAAACAGAAGGCTTTTTATCACAGGACAAGAAATCAGCCCTCAAAAACTTAACCGGCATAAAATATTTTTTTGAAAAAATCCCTAAGCCCCGTGGTCACAATTTCAGCAAAAATCTGACTTTTGGCAATTCACTCAAAAATGGTGCCAAAACCTTGAAAATGCTCCCCTGAAAGGTTTGGCACTCAAAACAGAAGGATTTTTATCACAGGACAAGAAATCAGCCCTCAAAAACTTAACCGGCAGAAAATATTTTTTTGAAAAAATCCCTAAGCCCCGGGGTCACAATTTCAGCAAAAATCTGACTTTTGGCAGTTCACTCAAAAGTGGTGCCAAAAGCTTCAAAATGCTCCCCTGAAAGGTTTGGCACTCGAAACAGAAGGCTTTTTATCACAGGACAAGAAATCAACCCTCAACAACTTAACCGGCAGAAAATATTTTTTTGAAAAAATCCCTAAGCCCCGGGGTCACAATTTCAGAAAAAATCTGACTTTTGGCAGTTCACTCAAAAATGGTGCCAACCGGTTGCAAATGCTCCCCTGAAAGGTTTGGTACTCGAAACAGAAGTCTTTTTATCACAGGACAAGAAATCAGCCCTCAAAAACTTAACCGGCAGAAAATATTTTTTTGAAAAAATCCCTAAGCCCCGGGGTCACAATATCAGCAAAAATCTGACTTTTGGCAGTTCACTCAAAAATGGTGCCAACCTGTTGCAAATGCTCACCTGAAAGCTTTGGCGATGAAAACAGAAGGTTTTTATCACAGGACAAGAAATCAACCCTCAAAAACTTAACCGGCAGAAAATATTTTTTTGAAAAAATCCCTAAGCCACAATTTCAGCAAAAATCTGACGTTCACTCAAAAATGGTGCCAAAAGCTTGAAAATGCTTCGCTGAAAGCTTTGGAGATGGAAACAGAAGGCTTTTTATCACAGGACAAGAAATCAGCCCTCAAAAACTTAACCGGCAGAAAATATTTTTTTGAAAAAATCCCTAAGCCCCGGGGTCACAATTTCAGCAAAAATCTGACTTTTGGCAGTTCACTCAAAAGTGGTGCCAAAAGCTTGAAAATGCTCCCCTGAAAGGTTTGGCACTCGAAACAGAAGGCTTTTTATCACAGGACAAGAAATCAGCCCTCAACAACTTAACCGGCAGAAAATATTTTTTTGAAAAAATCCCTAAGCCCCGGGGTCACAATTTCAGCAAAAATCTGACTTTTGGCATTTCACTCAAAAATGGTGCCAACCGCTTGCAAATGCTCCCCTTAAAGGTTTGGCATTCGAAACAGAAGGCTTTTTATCACAGGACAAGAAATCAGCCCTCAAAAACTTAAACGGCAGAAAATATTTTTTTGAAAAAATCCCTAAGCCCCGGGGTCAAAATTTCAGCAAAAATCTGACTTTTGGCAGTTCACTCAAAAATGGTGCCAACCGCTTGCAAATGCTCACCTGAAAGCTTTGGCGATGGAAACAGAAGGCTTTTTATCACAGGACAAGAAATCAGCCCTCAAAAACTTAACCGGCAGAAAATATTTTTTTGAAAAAATCCCTAAGCCCCGTGGTCACAATTTCAGCAAAAATCTGACTTTTGGCAGTTCACTCAAAAATGGTGCCAACCGCTTGCAAATGCTCCCCTTAAAGGTTTGGCACTCGAAACAGAAGGCTTTTTATCACAGGACAAGAAATCAGCCCTCAAAAACTTAACCGGCAGAAAATATTTTTTTGAAAAAAATCCGTAAGCCCCGGGGTCACAATTTCAGCAAAAATCTGACTTTTGGCAGTTCACTCAAAAATGGTGCCAACCACTTGCAAATGCTCACCTGAAAGCTTTGGCGATGGAAACAGAAGGCTTTTTATCACAGGACAAGAAATCAGCCCTCAAAAACTTAACCGGCATAAAATATTTTTTTGAAAAAATCCCTAAGCCCCGTGGTCACAATTTCAGCAAAAATCTGACTTTTGGCAATTCACTCAAAAATGGTGCCAAAACCTTGAAAATGCTCCCCTGAAAGGTTTGGCACTCAAAACAGAAGGATTTTTATCACAGGACAAGAAATCAGCCCTCAAAAACTTAACCGGCAGAAAATATTTTTTTGAAAAAATCCCTAAGCCCCGGGGTCACAATTTCAGCAAAAATCTGACTTTTGGCAGTTCACTCAAAAGTGGTGCCAAAAGCTTCAAAATGCTCCCCTGAAAGGTTTGGCACTCGAAACAGAAGGCTTTTTATCACAGGACAAGAAATCAACCCTCAACAACTTAACTGGCAGAAAATATTTTTTTGAAAAAATCCCTAAGCCCCGGGGTCACAATTTCAGAAAAAATCTGACTTTTGGCAGTTCACTCAAAAATGGTGCCAACCGGTTGCAAATGCTCCCCTGAAAGGTTTGGTACTCGAAACAGAAGTCTTTTTATCACAGGACAAGAAATCAGCCCTCAAAAACTTAACCGGCAGAAAATATTTTTTTGAAAAAATCCCTAAGCCCCTGGGTCACAATTTCAGCAAAAATCTGACTTTTGGCAGTTCACTCAAAAATGGTGCCAACCGCTTGCAAATGCTCACCTGAAAGCTTTGGCGATGGAAACAGAAGGCTTTTTATCACAAGACAAGAAATCAGCCCTCAAAAACTTAACCGGCAGAAAATATTTTTTTGAAAAAATCCCTAAGCCCCGGGGTCACAATTTCAGAAAAAATCTGACTTTTGGCAGTTCACTCAAAAATGGTGCCAACCGGTTGCAAATGCTCCCCTGAAAGGTTTGGTACTCGAAACAGAAGGCTTTTTATCACAGGACAAGAAATCAGCCCTCAAAAACTTAAACGGCAGAAAATATTTTTTTGAAAAAATCCCTAAGCCACAATTTCAGCAAAAATCTGACGTTCACTCAAAAATGGTGCCAAAAGCTTGAAAATGCTTCGCTGAAAGCTTTGGAGATGGAAACAGAAGGCTTTTTATCACAGGACAAGAAATCAGCCCTCAAAAACTTAACCGGCAGAAAATATTTTTTTGAAAAAATCCCTAAGCCCCGGGGTCACAAATTCAGCAAAAATCTGACTTTTGGCAGTTCACTCAAAAATGGTGCCAACCGCTTGCGAATGCTCACCTGAAAGCTTTGGCGATGGAAACAGAAGGCTTTTTATCACAGGACAAGAAATCAGCCCTCAAAAACTTAACCGGCAGAAAATATTTTTTTGAAAAAATCCCTAAGCCCCGGGGTCACAATTTCAGCAAAAATCTGACTTTTGGCAGTTCACTCAAAAGTGGTGCCAAAAGCTTGAAAATGCTCCACTGAAAGGTTTGGCACTCGAAACAGAAGGCTTTTTATCACAGGACAAGAAATCAGCCCTCAAAAACTTAACCGGCAGAAAATATTTTTTTGAAAAAATCCCTAAGCCCCGGGGTCACAATTTCAGAAAAAATCTGACTTTTGGCAGTTCACTCAAAAATGGTGCCAACCGGTTGCAAATGCTCCCCTGAAAGCTGTGGCACTCGAAACAGAAGGCTTTTTATCACAGGACAAGAAATCAGCCCTCAAAAACTTAACCGGCAGAAAATATTTTTTTGAAAAAATCCCTAAGCCCCGGGGTCACAATTTCAGCAAAAATCTGACTTTTGGCAGTTCACTCAAAAATGGTGCCAACCGCTTGCAAATGCTCACCTGAAAGCTTTGGCGATGGAAACAGAAGGCTTTTTATCACAGGACAAGAAATCAGCCCTCAAAAATTTAACCGGCAGAAAATATTTTTTTGAAAAAATCCCTAAGCCCCGGGGTCACAAATTCAGCAAAAATCTGACTTTTGGCAGTTCACTCAAAAGTGGTGCCAAAAGCTTCAAAATGCTCCCCTGAAAGGTTTGGCATTCGAAACAGAAGGCTTTTTATCACAGGACAAGAAATCAGCCCTCAAAAACTTAACCGGCAGAAAATATTTTTTTGAAAAAATCCCTAAGCCCCGGGGTCACACTTTCAGAAAAAATCTGACTTTTGGCAGTTCACTCAAAAATGGTGCCAACCGGTTGCAAATGCTCCCCTGAAAGGTTTGGTACTCGAAACAGAAGGCTTTTTATCACAGGACAAGAAATCAGCCCTCAAAAACTTAAACGGCAGAAAATATTTTTTTGAAAAAATCCCTAAGCCCCGGGGTCACAATTTCAGCAAAAATCTGACTTTTGGCAGTTCACTCAAAAGTGGTGCCAAAAGCTTGAAAATGCTCCCCTGAAAGGTTTGGCACTCGAAACAGAAGGATTTTTATCACAGGACAAGAAATCAGCCCTCAAAAACTTAACCGGCAGAAAATATTTTTTTGAAAAAATCCCTAAGCCCCGGGGTCACAATTTCAGCAAAAATCTGACTTTTGGCATTTCACTCAAAAATGGTGCCAACCGCTTGCAAATGCTCCCCTTAAAGGTTTGGCATTCGAAACAGAAGGCTTTTTATCACAGGACAAGAAATCAGCCCTCAAAAACTTAAACGGCAGAAAATATTTTTTTGAAAAAATCCCTAAGCCCCGGGGTCAAAATTTCAGCAAAAATCTGACTTTTGGCAGTTCACTCAAAAATGGTGCCAACCGCTTGCAAATGCTCACCTGAAAGCTTTGGCGATGGAAACAGAAGGCTTTTTATCACAGGACAAGAAATCAGCCCTCAAAAACTTAACCGGCAGAAAATATTTTTTTGAAAAAAATCCGTAAGCCCCGGGGTCACAATTTCAGCAAAAATCTGACTTTTGGCAGTTCACTCAAAAATGGTGCCAACCACTTGCAAATGCTCACCTGAAAGCTTTGGCGATGGAAACAGAAGGCTTTTTATCACAGGACAAGAAATCAGCCCTCAAAAACTTAACCGGCAGAAAATATTTTTTTGAAAAAATCCCTAAGCCCCGTGGTCACAATTTCAGCAAAAATCTGACTTTTGGCAGTTCACTCAAAAATGGTGCCAACCGCTTGCAAATGCTCACCTGAAAGCTTTGGCGATGGAAACAGAAGGCTTTTTATCACAGGACAAGAAATCAGCCCTCAAAAACTTAACCGGCAGAAAATATTTTTTTGAAAAAAATCCGTAAGCCCCGGGGTCACAATTTCAGCAAAAATCTGACTTTTGGCAGTTCACTCAAAAATGGTGCCAACCACTTGCAAATGCTCACCTGAAAGCTTTGGCGATGGAAACAGAAGGCTTTTTATCACAGGACAAGAAATCAGCCCTCAAAAACTTAACCGGCATAAAATATTTTTTTGAAAAAATCCCTAAGCCCCGTGGTCACAATTTCAGCAAAAATCTGACTTTTGGCAATTCACTCAAAAATGGTGCCAAAACCTTGAAAATGCTCCCCTGAAAGGTTTGGCACTCAAAACAGAAGGATTTTTATCACAGGACAAGAAATCAGCCCTCAAAAACTTAACCGGCAGAAAATATTTTTTTGAAAAAATCCCTAAGCCCCGGGGTCACAATTTCAGCAAAAATCTGACTTTTGGCAGTTCACTCAAAAGTGGTGCCAAAAGCTTCAAAATGCTCCCCTGAAAGGTTTGGCACTCGAAACAGAAGGCTTTTTATCACAGGACAAGAAATCAACCCTCAACAACTTAACCGGCAGAAAATATTTTTTTGAAAAAATCCCTAAGCCCCGGGGTCACAATTTCAGAAAAAATCTGACTTTTGGCAGTTCACTCAAAAATGGTGCCAACCGGTTGCAAATGCTCCCCTGAAAGGTTTGGTACTCGAAACAGAAGTCTTTTTATCACAGGACAAGAAATCAGCCCTCAAAAACTTAACCGGCAGAAAATATTTTTTTGAAAAAATCCCTAAGCCCCGGGGTCACAATATCAGCAAAAATCTGACTTTTGGCAGTTCACTCAAAAATGGTGCCAACCTGTTGCAAATGCTCACCTGAAAGCTTTGGCGATGAAAACAGAAGGTTTTTATCACAGGACAAGAAATCAACCCTCAAAAACTTAACCGGCAGAAAATATTTTTTTGAAAAAATCCCTAAGCCACAATTTCAGCAAAAATCTGACGTTCACTCAAAAATGGTGCCAAAAGCTTGAAAATGCTTCGCTGAAAGCTTTGGAGATGGAAACAGAAGGCTTTTTATCACAGGACAAGAAATCAGCCCTCAAAAACTTAACCGGCAGAAAATATTTTTTTGAAAAAATCCCTAAGCCCCGGGGTCACAATTTCAGCAAAAATCTGACTTTTGGCAGTTCACTCAAAAGTGGTGCCAAAAGCTTGAAAATGCTCCCCTGAAAGGTTTGGCACTCGAAACAGAAGGCTTTTTATCACAGGACAAGAAATCAGCCCTCAACAACTTAACCGGCAGAAAATATTTTTTTGAAAAAATCCCTAAGCCCCGGGGTCACAATTTCAGCAAAAATCTGACTTTTGGCATTTCACTCAAAAATGGTGCCAACCGCTTGCAAATGCTCCCCTTAAAGGTTTGGCATTCGAAACAGAAGGCTTTTTATCACAGGACAAGAAATCAGCCCTCAAAAACTTAAACGGCAGAAAATATTTTTTTGAAAAAATCCCTAAGCCCCGGGGTCAAAATTTCAGCAAAAATCTGACTTTTGGCAGTTCACTCAAAAATGGTGCCAACCGCTTGCAAATGCTCACCTGAAAGCTTTGGCGATGGAAACAGAAGGCTTTTTATCACAGGACAAGAAATCAGCCCTCAAAAACTTAACCGGCAGAAAATATTTTTTTGAAAAAATCCCTAAGCCCCGTGGTCACAATTTCAGCAAAAATCTGACTTTTGGCAGTTCACTCAAAAATGGTGCAAACCGCTTGCAAATGCTCACCTGAAAGCTTTGGCGATGGAAACAGAAGGCTTTTTATCACAGGACAAGAAATCAGCCCTCAAAAACTTAACCGGCAGAAAATATTTTTTTGAAAAAAATCCGTAAGCCCCGGGGTCACAATTTCAGCAAAAATCTGACTTTTGGCAGTTCACTCAAAAATGGTGCCAACCACTTGCAAATGCTCACCTGAAAGCTTTGGCGATGGAAACAGAAGGCTTTTTATCACAGGACAAGAAATCAGCCCTCAAAAACTTAACCGGCATAAAATATTTTTTTGAAAAAATCCCTAAGCCCCGTGGTCACAATTTCAGCAAAAATCTGACTTTTGGCAATTCACTCAAAAATGGTGCCAAAACCTTGAAAATGCTCCCCTGAAAGGTTTGGCACTCAAAACAGAAGGATTTTTATCACAGGACAAGAAATCAGCCCTCAAAAACTTAACCGGCAGAAAATATTTTTTTGAAAAAATCCCTAAGCCCCGGGGTCACAATTTCAGCAAAAATCTGACTTTTGGCAGTTCACTCAAAAGTGGTGCCAAAAGCTTCAAAATGCTCCCCTGAAAGGTTTGGCACTCGAAACAGAAGGCTTTTTATCACAGGACAAGAAATCAACCCTCAACAACTTAACTGGCAGAAAATATTTTTTTGAAAAAATCCCTAAGCCCCGGGGTCACAATTTCAGAAAAAATCTGACTTTTGGCAGTTCACTCAAAAATGGTGCCAACCGGTTGCAAATGCTCCCCTGAAAGGTTTGGTACTCGAAACAGAAGTCTTTTTATCACAGGACAAGAAATCAGCCCTCAAAAACTTAACCGGCAGAAAATATTTTTTTGAAAAAATCCCTAAGCCCCTGGGTCACAATTTCAGCAAAAATCTGACTTTTGGCAGTTCACTCAAAAATGGTGCCAACCGCTTGCAAATGCTCACCTGAAAGCTTTGGCGATGGAAACAGAAGGCTTTTTATCACAAGACAAGAAATCAGCCCTCAAAAACTTAACCGGCAGAAAATATTTTTTTGAAAAAATCCCTAAGCCCCGGGGTCACAATTTCAGAAAAAATCTGACTTTTGGCAGTTCACTCAAAAATGGTGCCAACCGGTTGCAAATGCTCCCCTGAAAGGTTTGGTACTCGAAACAGAAGGCTTTTTATCACAGGACAAGAAATCAGCCCTCAAAAACTTAAACGGCAGAAAATATTTTTTTGAAAAAATCCCTAAGCCACAATTTCAGCAAAAATCTGACGTTCACTCAAAAATGGTGCCAAAAGCTTGAAAATGCTTCGCTGAAAGCTTTGGAGATGGAAACAGAAGGCTTTTTATCACAGGACAAGAAATCAGCCCTCAAAAACTTAACCGGCAGAAAATATTTTTTTGAAAAAATCCCTAAGCCCCGGGGTCACAAATTCAGCAAAAATCTGACTTTTGGCAGTTCACTCAAAAATGGTGCCAACCGCTTGCGAATGCTCACCTGAAAGCTTTGGCGATGGAAACAGAAGGCTTTTTATCACAGGACAAGAAATCAGCCCTCAAAAACTTAACCGGCAGAAAATATTTTTTTGAAAAAATCCCTAAGCCCCGGGGTCACAATTTCAGCAAAAATCTGACTTTTGGCAGTTCACTCAAAAGTGGTGCCAAAAGCTTGAAAATGCTCCACTGAAAGGTTTGGCACTCGAAACAGAAGGCTTTTTATCACAGGACAAGAAATCAGCCCTCAAAAACTTAACCGGCAGAAAATATTTTTTTGAAAAAATCCCTAAGCCCCGGGGTCACAATTTCAGAAAAAATCTGACTTTTGGCAGTTCACTCAAAAATGGTGCCAACCGGTTGCAAATGCTCCCCTGAAAGCTGTGGCACTCGAAACAGAAGGCTTTTTATCACAGGACAAGAAATCAGCCCTCAAAAACTTAACCGGCAGAAAATATTTTTTTGAAAAAATCCCTAAGCCCCGGGGTCACAATTTCAGCAAAAATCTGACTTTTGGCAGTTCACTCAAAAATGGTGCCAACCGCTTGCAAATGCTCACCTGAAAGCTTTGGCGATGGAAACAGAAGGCTTTTTATCACAGGACAAGAAATCAGCCCTCAAAAATTTAACCGGCAGAAAATATTTTTTTGAAAAAATCCCTAAGCCCCGGGGTCACAAATTCAGCAAAAATCTGACTTTTGGCAGTTCACTCAAAAGTGGTGCCAAAAGCTTCAAAATGCTCCCCTGAAAGGTTTGGCATTCGAAACAGAAGGCTTTTTATCACAGGACAAGAAATCAGCCCTCAAAAACTTAACCGGCAGAAAATATTTTTTTGAAAAAATCCCTAAGCCCCGGGGTCACACTTTCAGAAAAAATCTGACTTTTGGCAGTTCACTCAAAAATGGTGCCAACCGGTTGCAAATGCTCCCCTGAAAGGTTTGGTACTCGAAACAGAAGGCTTTTTATCACAGGACAAGAAATCAGCCCTCAAAAACTTAAACGGCAGAAAATATTTTTTTGAAAAAATCCCTAAGCCCCGGGGTCACAATTTCAGCAAAAATCTGACTTTTGGCAGTTCACTCAAAAGTGGTGCCAAAAGCTTGAAAATGCTCCCCTGAAAGGTTTGGCACTCGAAACAGAAGGATTTTTATCACAGGACAAGAAATCAGCCCTCAAAAACTTAACCGGCAGAAAATATTTTTTTGAAAAAATCCCTAAGCCACAATTTCAGCAAAAATCTGACGTTCACTCAAAAATGGTGCCAAAAGCTTGAAAATGCTTCGCTGAAAGCTTTGGAGATGGAAACAGAAGGCTTTTTATCACAGGACAAGAAATCAGCCCTCAAAAACTTAACCGGCAGAAAATATTTTTTTGAAAAAATCCCTAAGCCCGGGGGTCACAAATTCAGCAAAAATCTGACTTCTGGCAGTTCACTCAAAAATGGTGCCAACCGCTTGCGAATGCTCACCTGAAAGCTTTGGCGATGGAAACAGAAGGCTTTTTATCACAGGACAAGAAATCAGCCCTCAAAAACTTAACCGGCAGAAAATATTTTTTTGAAAAAATCCCTAAGCCCCGGGGTCACAATTTCAGCAAAAATCTCACTTTTGGCAGGTCACTCAAAAATGGTGCCAACAGGTTGCAAATGCTCCCCTGAAAGGTTTGGTACTCGAAACAGAAGGCTTTTTATCACAGGACAAGAAATCAGCCCTCAAAAACTTAACCGGCAGAAAATATTTTTTTGAAAAAATCCCTAAGCCCCGTGGACACAATTTCAGCAAAAATCTGACTTTTGGCAATTCACTCAAAAATGGTGCCAAAACCTTGAAAATGCTCCCCTGAAAGGTTTGGCACTCAAAACAGAAGGATTTTTATCACAGGACAAGAAATCAGCCCTCAAAAACTTAACCGGCAGAAAATATTTTTTTGAAAAAATCCCTAAGCCCCGGGGTCACAATTTCAGCAAAAATCTGACTTTTGGCAGTTCACTCAAAAGTGGTGCCAAAAGCTTGAAAATGCTCCCCTGAAAGGTTTGGCACTCGAAACAGAAGGCTTTTTATCACAGGACAAGAAATCAGCCCTCAAAAACTTAACCGGCAGAAAATATTTTTTTGAAAAAATCCCTAAGCCCCGGGGTCACAATTTCAGAAAAAATCTGACTTTTGGCAGTTCACTCAAAAAAGGTGCCAACCGGTTGCAAATGCTCACCTGAAAGCTTTGGCGATGGAAACAGAAGGTTTTTATCACAGGACAAGAAATCAACCCTCAAAAACTTAACCGGCAGAAAATATTTTTTTGAAAAAATCCCTAAGCCACAATTTCAGCAAAAATCTGACGTTCACTCAAAAATGGTGCCAAAAGCTTGAAAATGCTCCCCTGAAAGGTTTGGCACTCAAAACAGAAGGATTTTTATCACAGGACAAGAAATCAGCCCTCAAAAACTTAACCGGCAGAAAATATTTTTTTGAAAAAATCCCTAAGCCCCGGGGTCACAATTTCAGCAAAAATCTGACTTTTGGCAGTTCACTCAAAAGTGGTGCCAAAAGCTTGAAAATGCTCCCCTGAAAGGTTTGGCACTCGAAACAGAAGGCTTTTTATCACAGGACAAGAAATCAGCCCTCAAAAACTTAACCGGCAGAAAATATTTTTTTGAAAAAATCCCTAAGCCCCGGGGTCACAATTTCAGCAAAAATCTGACTTTTGGCAGTTCACTCAAAAATGGTGCCAACCGCTTGCAAATGCTCCCCTTAAAGGTTTGGCACTCGAAGCAGAAGGCTTTTTATCACAGGACAAGAAATCAGCCCTCAAAAACTTAAATGGCAGAAAATTTTTTTTTGAAAAAATCCCTAAGCCCCGGGGTCAAAATTTCAGAAAAAATCTGACTTTTGGCAGTTCACTCAAAAGTGGTGCCAACCGCTTTCAAATGCTCACCTGAAAGCTTTGGCGATGGAAACAGAAGGCTTTTTATCACAGGACAAGAAATCAGCCCTCAAAAACTTAACCGGCAGAAAATATTTTTTTGAAAAAATCCCTAAGCCCCGGGGTCACAATTTCAGAAAAAATCTGACTTTTGGCAGTTCACTCAAAAATGGTGCCAACCGCTTTCAAATGCTCACCTGAAAGGTTTGGTACTCGAAACAGAAGGCTTTTTATCACAGGACAAGAAATCAGCCCTCAAAAACTTAACCGGCAGAAAATGTTTTTTTGAAAAAATCCCTAAGCCCCGGGGTCACAATTTCAGCAAAAATCTGACTTTTGGCAGTTCACTCAAAAGTGGTGCCAAAAGCTTCAAAATGCTCCCCTGAAAGGTTTGGCACTCGAAACAGAAGGCTTTTTATCACAGGACAAGAAATCAACCCTCAACAACTTAACCGGCAGAAAATATTTTTTTGAAAAAATCCCTAAGCCCCGGGGTCACAATTTCAGAAAAAATCTGACTTTTGGCAGTTCACTCAAAAATGGTGCCAACCGCTTGCGAATGCTCACCTGAAAGCTTTGGCGATGGAAACAGAAGGCTTTTTATCACAGGACAAGAAATCAGCCCTCAAAAACTTAACCGGCAGAAAATATTTTTTTGAAAAAATCCCTAAGCCCCGGGGTCACAATTTCAGCAAAAATCTCACTTTTGGCAGGTCACTCAAAAATGGTGCCAACAGGTTGCAAATGCTCCCCTGAAAGGTTTGGTACTCGAAACAGAAGGCTTTTTATCACAGGACAAGAAATCAGCCCTCAAAAACTTAACCGGCAGAAAATATTTTTTTGAAAAAATCCCTAAGCCCCGTGGTCACAATTTCAGCAAAAATCTGACTTTTGGCAATTCACTCAAAAATGGTGCCAAAACCTTGAAAATGCTCCCCTGAAAGGTTTGGCACTCAAAACAGAAGGATTTTTATCACAGGACAAGAAATCAGCCCTCAAAAACTTAACCGGCAGAAAATATTTTTTTGAAAAAATCCCTAAGCCCCGGGGTCACAATTTCAGCAAAAATCTGACTTTTGGCAGTTCACTCAAAAGTGGTGCCAAAAGCTTGAAAATGCTCCCCTGAAAGGTTTGGCACTCGAAACAGAAGGCTTTTTATCACAGGACAAGAAATCAGCCCTCAAAAACTTAACCGGCAGAAAATATTTTTTTGAAAAAATCCCTAAGCCCCGGGGTCACAATTTCAGAAAAAATCTGACTTTTGGCAGTTCACTCAAAAAAGGTGCCAACCGGTTGCAAATGCTCACCTGAAAGCTTTGGCGATGGAAACAGAAGGTTTTTATCACAGGACAAGAAATCAACCCTCAAAAACTTAACCGGCAGAAAATATTTTTTTGAAAAAATCCCTAAGCCACAATTTCAGCAAAAATCTGACGTTCACTCAAAAATGGTGCCAAAAGCTTGAAAATGCTCCCCTGAAAGGTTTGGCACTCAAAACAGAAGGATTTTTATCACAGGACAAGAAATCAGCCCTCAAAAACTTAACCGGCAGAAAATATTTTTTTGAAAAAATCCCTAAGCCCCGGGGTCACAATTTCAGCAAAAATCTGACTTTTGGCAGTTCACTCAAAAGTGGTGCCAAAAGCTTGAAAATGCTCCCCTGAAAGGTTTGGCACTCGAAACAGAAGGCTTTTTATCACAGGACAAGAAATCAGCCCTCAAAAACTTAACCGGCAGAAAATATTTTTTTGAAAAAATCCCTAAGCCCCGGGGTCACAATTTCAGCAAAAATCTGACTTTTGGCAGTTCACTCAAAAATGGTGCCAACCGCTTGCAAATGCTCCCCTTAAAGGTTTGGCACTCGAAGCAGAAGGCTTTTTATCACAGGACAAGAAATCAGCCCTCAAAAACTTAAACGGCAGAAATTTTTTTTTTGAAAAAATCCCTAAGCCCCGGGGTCAAAATTTCAGAAAAAATCTGACTTTTGGCAGTTCACTCAAAAGTGGTGCCAACCGCTTTCAAATGCTCACCTGAAAGCTTTGGCGATGGAAACAGAAGGCTTTTTATCACAGGACAAGAAATCAGCCCTCAAAAACTTAACCGGCAGAAAATATTTTTTTGAAAAAATCCCTAAGCCCCGGGGTCACAATTTCAGAAAAAATCTGACTTTTGGCAGTTCACTCAAAAATGGTGCCAACCGCTTTCAAATGCTCACCTGAAAGGTTTGGTACTCGAAACAGAAGGCTTTTGATCACAGGACAAGAAATCAACCCTCAACAACTTAACCGGCAGAAAATATTTTTTTGAAAAAATCCCTAAGCCCCGGGGTCACAATTTCAGAAAAAATCTGACTTTTGGCAGTTCACTCAAAAATGGTGCCAACCGGTTGCAAATGCTCCCCTGAAAGGTTTGGTACTCGAAACAGAAGTCTTTTTATCACAGGACAAGAAATCAGCCCTCAAAAACTTAACCGGCAGAAAATATTTTTTTGAAAAAATCCCTAAGCCCCTGGGTCACAATTTCAGCAAAAATCTGACTTTTGGCAGTTCACTCAAAAATGGTGCCAACCGCTTGCAAATGCTCACCTGAAAGCTTTGGCGATGGAAACAGAAGGCTTTTTATCACAAGACAAGAAATCAGCCCTCAAAAACTTAACCGGCAGAAAATATTTTTTTGAAAAAATCCCTAAGCCCCGGGGTCACAATTTCAGCAAAAATCTGACTTTTGGCAGTTCACTCAAAAGTGGTGCCAAAAGGTTGAAAATGCTCACCTGAAAGGTTTGGCACTCGAAACAGAAGGATTTTTATCACAGGACAAGAAATCAGCCCTCAAAAACTTAACCGGCAGAAAATATTTTTTTGAAAAAATCCCTAAGCCCCGGGGTCACAATTTCAGCAAAAATCTGACTTTTGGCAGTTCACTCAAAAATGGTGCCAACCGCTTGCAAATGCTCACCTGAAAGCTTTGGCGATGGAAACAGAAGGCTTTTTATCACAGGACAAGAAATCAGCCCTCAAAAATTTAACCGGCAGAAAATATTTTTTTGAAAAAATCCCTAAGCCCCGGGGTCACAAATTCAGCAAAAATCTGACTTTTGGCAGTTCACTCAAAAGTGGTGCCAACCGGTTGCAAATGCTCCCCTGAAAGGTTTGGTACTCGAAACAGAAGGCTTTTTATCACAGGACAAGAAATCAGCCCTCAAAAACTTAACCGGCAGAAAATATTTTTTTGAAAAAATCCCTAAGCCCCGGGGTCACAATTTCAGCAAAAATCTGACTTTTGGCAGTTCACTCAAAAGTGGTGCCAACCGCTTGCAAATGCTCACCTGAAAGCTTTGGCGATGGAAACAGAAGGCTTTTTATCACAGGACAAGAAATCAGCCCTCAAAAATTTAACCGGCAGAAAATATTTTTTTGAAAAAATCCCTAAGCCACAATTTCAGCAAAAATCTGACGTTCACTCAAAAATGGTGCCAAAAGCTTGAAAATGCTTCGCTGAAAGCTTTGGAGATGGAAACAGAAGGCTTTTTATCACAGGACAAGAAATCAGCCCTCAAAAACTTAACCGGCAGAAAATATTTTTTTGAAAAAATCCCTAAGCCCCGGGGTCACAAATTCAGCAAAAATCTGACTTTTGGCAGTTCACTCAAAAATGGTGCCAACCGCTTGCGAATGCTCACCTGAAAGCTTTGGCGATGGAAACAGAAGGCTTTTTATCACAGGACAAGAAATCAGCCCTCAAAAACTTAACCGGCAGAAAATATTTTTTTGAAAAAATCCCTAAGCCCCGGGGTCACAATTTCAGAAAAAATCTGACTTTTGGCAGTTCACTCAAAAATGGTGCCAACCGGTTGCAAATGCTCCCCTGAAAGGTTTGGTACTCGAAACAGAAGTCTTTTTATCACAGGACAAGAAATCAGCCCTCAAAAACTTAACCGGCAGAAAATATTTTTTTGAAAAAATCCCTAAGCCCCGGGGTCACAATTTCAGCAAAAATCTGACTTTTGGCAGTTCACTCAAAAGTGGTGCCAAAAGCTTGAAAATGCTCACCTGAAAGCTTTGGCGATGGAAACAGAAGGCTTTTTATCACAGGACAAGAAATCAGCCCTCAAAAATTTAACCGGCAGAAAATATTTTTTTGAAAAAATCCCTAAGCCCCGGGGTCACAAATTCAGCAAAAATCTGACTTTTGGCAGTTCACTCAAAAGTGGTGCCAAAAGCTTCAAAATGCTCCCCTGAAAGGTTTGGCATTCGAAACAGAAGGCTTTTTATCACAGGACAAGAAATCAGCCCTCAAAAACTTAACCGGCAGAAAATATTTTTTTGAAAAAATCCCTAAGCCCCGGGGTCACACTTTCAGAAAAAATCTGACTTTTGGCAGTTCACTCAAAAATGGTGCCAACCGCTTGCAAATGCTCCCCTGAAAGCTTTGGTACTCGAAACAGAAGGCTTTTTATCACAGGACAAGAAATCAGCCCTCAAAAACTTAAACGGCAGAAAATATTTTTTTGAAAAAATCCCTAAGCCCCGGGGTCACAATTTCAGCAAAAATCTGACTTTTGGCAGTTCACTCAAAAGTGGTGCCAAAAGCTTGAAAATGCTCACCTGAAAGGTTTGGCACTCGAAACAGAAGGATTTTTATCACAGGACAAGAAATCAGCCCTCAAAAACTTAACCGGCAGAAAATATTTTTTTGAAAAAATCCCTAAGCCACAATTTCAGCAAAAATCTGACGTTCACTCAAAAATGGTGCCAAAAGCTTGAAAATGCTTCGCTGAAAGCTTTGGAGATGGAAACAGAAGGCTTTTTATCACAGGACAAGAAATCAGCCCTCAAAAACTTAACCGGCAGAAAATATTTTTTTGAAAAAATCCCTAAGCCCCGGGGTCACAAATTCAGCAAAAATCTGACTTCTGGCAGTTCACTCAAAAATGGTGCCAACCGCTTGCGAATGCTCACCTGAAAGCTTTGGCGATGGAAACAGAAGGCTTTTTATCACAGGACAAGAAATCAGCCCTCAAAAACTTAACCGGCAGAAAATATTTTTTTGAAAAAATCCCTAAGCCCCGGGGTCACAATTTCAGAAAAAATCTGACTTTTGGCAGTTCACTCAAAAATGGTGCCAACCGGTTGCAAATGCTCCCCTGAAAGGTTTGGTACTCGAAACAGAAGTCTTTTTATCACAGGACAAGAAATCAGCCCTCAAAAACTTAACCGGCAGAAAATATTTTTTTGAAAAAATCCCTAAGCCCTGGGGTCACAATTTCAGCAAAAATCTGACTTTTGGCAGTTCACTCAAAAGTGGTGCCAAAAGCTTGAAAATGCTCACCTGAAAGGTTTGGCACTCGAAACAGAAGGATTTTTATCACAGGACAAGAAATCAGCCCTCAAAAACTTAACCGGCAGAAAATATTTTTTTGAAAAAATCCCTAAGCCCCGGGGTCACAATTTCAGCAAAAATCTGACTTTTGGCAGTTCACTCAAAAATGGTGCCAACCGCTTGCAAATGCTCACCTGAAAGCTTTGGCGATGGAAACAGAAGGCTTTTTATCACAGGACAATAAATCAGCCCTCAAAAATTTAACCGGCAGAAAATATTTTTTTGAAAAAATCCCTAAGCCCCGGGGTCACAAATTCAGCAAAAATCTGACTTTTGGCAGTTCACTCAAAAGTGGTGCCAAAAGCTTCAAAATGCTCCCCTGAAAGGTTTGGCATTCGAAACAGAAGGCTTTTTATCACAGGACAAGAAATCAGCCCTCAAAAACTTAACCGGCAGAAAATATTTTTTTGAAAAAATCCCTAAGCCCTGGGGTCACACTTTCAGAAAAAATCTGACTTTTGGCAGTTCACTCAAAAATGGTGCCAAAAGCTTGAAAATGCTCCCCTGAAAGGTTTGGTACTCGAAACAGAAGGCTTTTTATCACAGGACAAGAAATCAGCCCTCAAAAACTTAAACGGCAGAAAATATTTTTTTGAAAAAATCCCTAAGCCACAATTTCAGCAAAAATCTGACGTTCACTCAAAAATGGTGCCAAAAGCTTGAAAATGCTTCGCTGAAAGTTTTGGAGATGGAAACAGAAGGCTTTTTATCACAGGACAAGAAATCAGCCCTCAAAAACTTAACCGGCAGAAAATATTTTTTTGAAAAAATCCCTAAGCCCCGGGGTCACAAATTCAGCAAAAATCTGACTTCTGGCAGTTCACTCAAAAATGGTGCCAACCGCTTGCGAATGCTCACCTGAAAGCTTTGGCGATGGAAACAGAAGGCTTTTTATCACAGGACAAGAAATCAGCCCTCAAAAACTTAACCGGCAGAAAATATTTTTTTGAAAAAATCCCTAAGCCCCGGGGTCACAATTTCAGCAAAAATCTCACTTTTGGCAGGTCACTCAAAAATGGTGCCAACAGGTTGCAAATGCTCCCCTGAAAGGTTTGGTACTCGAAACAGAAGGCTTTTTATCACAGGACAAGAAATCAGCCCTCAAAAACTTAACCGGCAGAAAATATTTTTTTGAAAAAATCCCTAAGCCCCGTGGTCACAATTTCAGCAAAAATATGACTTTTGGCAATTCACTCAAAAATGGTGCCAAAACCTTGAAAATGCTCCCCTGAAAGGTTTGGCACTCAAAACAGAAGGATTTTTATCACAGGACAAGAAATCAGCCCTCAAAAACTTAACCGGCAGAAAATATTTTTTTGAAAAAATCCCTAAGCCCCGGGGTCACAATTTCAGCAAAAATCTGACTTTTGGCAGTTCACTCAAAAGTGGTGCCAAAAGCTTGAAAATGCTCCCCTGAAAGGTTTGGCACTCGAAACAGAAGGCTTTTTATCACAGGACAAGAAATCAGCCCTCAAAAACTTAACCGGCAGAAAATATTTTTTTGAAAAAATCCCTAAGCCCCGGGGTCACAATTTCAGAAAAAATCTGACTTTTGGCAGTTCACTCAAAAATGGTGCCAACCGGTTGCAAATGCTCACCTGAAAGCTTTGGCGATGGAAACAGAAGGTTTTTATCACAGGACAAGAAATCAACCCTCAAAAACTTAACCGGCAGAAAATATTTTTTTGAAAAAATCCCTAAGCCACAATTTCAGCAAAAATCTGACGTTCACTCAAAAATGGTGCCAAAAGCTTGAAAATGCTCCCCTGAAAGGTTTGGCACTCAAAACAGAAGGATTTTTATCACAGGACAAGAAATCAGCCCTCAAAAACTTAACCGGCAGAAAATATTTTTTTGAAAAAATCCCTAAGCCCCGGGGTCACAATTTCAGCAAAAATCTGACTTTTGGCAGTTCACTCAAAAGTAGTGCCAAAAGCTTGAAAATGCTCCCCTGAAAGGTTTGGCACTCGAAACAGAAGGCTTTTTATCACAGGACAAGAAATCAGCCCTCAAAAACTTAACCGGCAGAAAATATTTTTTTGAAAAAATCCCTAAGCCCCGGGGTCACAATTTCAGCAAAAATCTGACTTTTGGCAGTTCACTCAAAAATGGTGCCAACCGCTTGCAAATGCTCCCCTTAAAGGTTTGGCACTCGAAACAGAAGGCTTTTTATCACAGGACAAGAAATCAGCAATCAAAAACTTAACCGGCAGAAAATATTTTTTTGAAAAAATCCCTAAGCCCCGGGGTCACAATTTCAGAAAAAATCTGACTTTTGGCAGTTCACTCAAAAATGGTGCCAACCGGTTGCAAATGCTCACCTGAAAGCTTTGGCGATGGAAACAGAAGGTTTTTATCACAGGACAAGAAATCAACCCTCAAAAACTTAACCGGCAGAAAATATTTTTTTGAAAAAATCCCTAAGCCACAATTTCAGCAAAAATCTGACGTTCACTCAAAAATGGTGCCAAAAGCTTGAAAATGCTCCCCTGAAAGGTTTGGCACTCGAAACAGAAGGCTTTTTATCACAGGACAAGAAATCAGCCCTCAAAAACTTAAACGGCAGAAAATTTTTTTTGGAAAAAATCCCTAAGCCCCGGGGTCAAAATTTCAGAAAAAAACTGACTTTTGGCAGTTCACTCAAAAGTGGTGCCAACCGCTTTCAAATGCTCACCTGAAAGCTTTGGCGATGGAAACAGAAGGCTTTTTATCACAGGACAAGAAATCAGCCCTCAAAAACTTAACCGGCAGAAAATATTTTTTTGAAAAAATCCCTAAGCCCCGGGGTCACAATTTCAGAAAAAATCTGACTTTTGGCAGTTCACTCAAAAATGGTGCCAACCGCTTTCAAATGCTCACCTGAAAGGTTTGGTACTCGAAACAGAAGGCTTTTTATCACAGGACAACAAATCAGCCCTCAAAAACTTAACCGGCAGAAAATGTTTTTTTGAAAAAATCCCTAAGCCCCGGGGTCACAAATTCAGCAAAAATCTGACTTTTGGCAGTTCACTCAAAAATGGTGACAACCGGTTGCAAATGCTCCCCTGAAAGGTTTGGTACTCGAAACAGAAGGCTTTTTATCACAGGACAAGAAATCAGCCCTCAAAAACTTAACCGGCAGAAAATATTTTTTTGAAAAAATCCCTAAGCCCCGGGGTCACAATTTCAGCAAAAATCTGACTTTTGGCAGTTCACTCAAACGTGGTGCCAAAAGCTTGAAAATGCTCACCTGAAAGATTTGGCACTCGAAACAGAAGGATCTTTATTAAAGGACAAGAAATCAGCCCTCAAAAACTTAACCGGCAGAAAATATTTTTTTGAAAAAATCCCTAAGCCCCGGGGTCACAATTTCAGCAAAAATCTGACTTTTGGCAGTTCACTCAAAAATGGTGCCAACCGGTTGCAAATGCTCACCTGAAAGCTTTGGCGATGGAAACAGAAGGCTTTTTATCACAGGACAAGAAATCAGCCCTCAAAAACTTAACCGGCAGAAAATATTTTTTTGAAAAAATCCCTAAGCCCCGGGGTCACAATTTCAGCAAAAATCTGGCTTTTGGCAGTTCACTCAAAAGTGGTGCCAAAAGCTTGAAAATGCTCCCCTGAAAGGTTTGGCACTCGAAACAGAAGGCTTTTTATCACAGGACAAGAAATCAGCCCTCAAAAACTTAACCGGCAGAAAATATTTTTTTGAAAAAATCCCTAAGCCCCGGGGTCACAATTTCAGCAAAAATCTGACTTTTGGCAGTTCACTCAAAAGTGGTGCCAAAAGCTTGAAAATGCTCCCCTGAAAGGTTTGGCACTCGAAACAGAAGGCTTTTTATCACAGGACAAGAAATCAGCCCTCAAAAACTTAACCGGCAGAAAATATTTTTTTGAAAAAATCCCTAAGCCCCGGGGTCACAATTTCAGAAAAAATCTGACTTTTGGCAGTTCACTCAAAAATGGTGCCAACCGGTTGCAAATGCTCACCTGAAAGCTTTGGCGATGGAAACAGAAGGTTTTTATCACAGGACAAGAAATCAACCCTCAAAAACTTAACTGGCAGAAAATATTTTTTTGAAAAAATCCCTAAGCCACAATTTCAGCAAAAATCTGACGTTCACTCAAAAATGGTGCCAAAAGCTTGAAAATGCTCCCCTGAAAGGTTTGGCACTCAAAACAGAAGGATTTTTATCACAGGACAAGAAATCAGCCCTCAAAAACTTAACCGGCAGAAAATATTTTTTTGAAAAAATCCCTAAGCCCCGGGGTCACAATTTCAGCAAAAATCTGACTTTTGGCAGTTCACTCAAAAATGGTGCCAAAAGCTTGAAAATGCTCCCCTGAAAGGTTTGGCACTCGAAACAGAAGGCTTTTTATCACAGGACAAGAAATCAGCCCTCAAAAACTTAACCGGCAGAAAATATTTTTTTGAAAAAATCCCTAAGCCCCGGGGTCACAATTTCAGCAAAAATCTGACTTTTGGCAGTTCACTCAAAAATGGTGCCAACCGCTTGCAAATGCTCCCCTTAAAGGTTTGGCACTCGAAACAGAAGGCTTTTTATCACAGGACAAGAAATCAGCCCTCAAAAACTTAACCGGCAGAAAATATTTTTTTGAAAAAATCCCTAAGCCCCGGGGTCACAATTTCAGAAAAAATCTGACTTTTGGCAGTTCACTCAAAAATGGTGCCAACCGCTTTCAAATGCTCACCTGAAAGGTTTGGTACTCGAAACAGAAGGCTTTTTATCACAGGACAAGAAATCAGCCCTCAAAAACTTAACCGGCAGAAAATGTTTTTTTGAAAAAATCCCTAAGCCCCGGGGTCACAAATTCAGCAAAAATCTGACTTTTGGCAGTTCACTCAAAAATGGTGACAACCGGTTGCAAATGCTCCCCTGAAAGGTTTGGTACTCGAAACAGAAGGCTTTTTATCACAGGACAAGAAATCAGCCCTCAAAAACTTAACCGGCAGAAAATATTTTTTTGAAAAAATCCCTAAGCCCCGGGGTCACAATTTCAGCAAAAATCTGACTTTTGGCAGTTCACTCAAACGTGGTGCCAAAAGCTTGAAAATGCTCACCTGAAAGATTTGGCACTCGAAACAGAAGGATCTTTATTACAGGACAAGAAATCAGCCCTCAAAAACTTAACCGGCAGAAAATATTTTTTTGAAAAAATCCCTAAGCCCCGGGGTCACAAATTCAGCAAAAATCTGACTTTTGGCAGTTCACTCAAAAATGGTGCCAACCGCTTGCAAATGCTCACCTGAAAGCTTTGGCGATGGAAACAGAAGGCTTTTTATCACAGGACAAGAAATCAGCCCTCAAAAACTTAACCGGCAGAAAATATTTTTTTGAAAAAATCCCTAAGCCCCGGGGTCACAATTTCAGCAAAAATCTGACTTTTGGCAGTTCACTCAAAAGTGGTGCCAAAAGCTTGAAAATGCTCACCTGAAAGATTTGGCACTCGAAACAGAAGGATCTTTATTACAGGACAAGAAATCAGCCCTCAAAAACTTAACCAGCAGAAAATATTTTTTTGAAAAAATCCCTAAGCCCCGGGGTCACAATTTCAGCAAAAATCTGACTTTTGGCAGTTCACTCAAAAATGGTGCCAACCGGTTGCAAATGCTCCCCTGAAAGGTTTGGTACTCGAAACAGAAGGCTTTTTATCACAGGACAAGAAATCAGCCCTCAAAAACTTAACCGGCAGAAAATATTTTTTTGAAAAAATCCCTAAGCCCCGGGGTCACAATTTCAGCAAAAATCTGACTTTTGGCAGTTCACTCAAAAATGGTGCCAACCGCTTGCAAATGCTCCCCTGAAAGGTTTGGCGATGGAAACAGAAGGCTTTTTATCACAGGACAAGAAATCAGCCCTCAAAAACTTAACCGGCAGAAAATATTTTTTTGAAAAAATCCCTAAGCCCCGGGGTCACAATTTCAGCAAAAATCTGACTTTTGGCAGTTCACTCAAAAATGGTGCCAACCGCTTGCAAATGCTCACCTGAAAGCTTTGGCGATGGAAACAGAAGGCTTTTTATCACAGGACAAGAAATCAGACCTCAAAAACTTAACCGGCAGAAAATATTTTTTTGAAAAAATCCCTAAGCCCCGGGGTCACAATTTCAGAAAAAATCTGACTTTTGGCAGTTCACTCAAAAATGGTGCCAACCGCTTGCGAATGCTCACCTGAAAGCTTTGGCGATGGAAACAGAAGGCTTTTTATCACAGGACAAGAAATCAGCCCTCAAAAACTTAACCGGCAGAAAATATTTTTTTGAAAAAATCCCTAAGCCCCGGGGTCACAATTTCAGAAAAAATCTGACTTTTGGCAGTTCACTCAAAAATGGTGCCAACCGGTTGCAAATGCTCCCCTGAAAGGTTTGGTACTCGAAACAGAAGTCTTTTTATCACAGGACAAGAAATCAGCCCTCAAAAACTTAACCGGCAGAAAATATTTTTTTGAAAAAATCCCTAAGCCCCGGGGTCACAATTTCAGCAAAAATCTGACTTTTGGCAGTTCACTCAAAAGTGGTGCCAAAAGCTTGAAAATGCTCACCTGAAAGGTTTGGCACTCGAAACAGAAGGATTTTTATCACAGGACAAGAAATCAGCCCTCAAAAACTTAACCGGCAGAAAATATTTTTTTGAAAAAATCCCTAAGCCCCGGGGTCACAATTTCAGCAAAAATCTGACTTTTGGCAGTTCACTCAAAAATGGTGCCAACCGCTTGCAAATGCTCACCTGAAAGCTTTGGCGATGGAAACAGAAGGCTTTTTATCACAGGACAAGAAATCAGCCCTCAAAAATTTAACCGGCAGAAAATATTTTTTTGAAAAAATCCCTAAGCCCCGGGGTCACAAATTCAGCAAAAATCTGACTTTTGGCAGTTCACTCAAAAGTGGTGCCAAAAGCTTCAAAATGCTCCCCTGAAAGGTTTGGCATTCGAAACAGAAGGCTTTTTATCACAGGACAAGAAATCAGCCCTCAAAAACTTAACCGGCAGAAAATATTTTTTTGAAAAAATCCCTAAGCCCCGGGGTCACACTTTCAGAAAAAATCTGACTTTTGGCAGTTCACTCAAAAATGGTGCCAACCGGTTGCAAATGCTCCCCTGAAAGGTTTGGTACTCGAAACAGAAGGCTTTTTATCACAGGACAAGAAATCAGCCCTCAAAAACTTAAACGGCAGAAAATATTTTTTTGAAAAAATCCCTAAGCCCCGGGGTCACAATTTCAGCAAAAATCTGACTTTTGGCAGTTCACTCAAAAGTGGTGCCAAAAGCTTGAAAATGCTCCCCTGAAAGGTTTGGCACTCGAAACAGAAGGATTTTTATCACAGGACAAGAAATCAGCCCTCAAAAACTTAACCGGCAGAAAATATTTTTTTGAAAAAATCCCTAAGCCCCGGGGTCACAAATTCAGCAAAAATCTGACTTTTGGCAGTTCACTCAAAAATGGTGCCAACCGCTTGCAAATGCTCACCTGAAAGCTTTGGCGATGGAAACAGAAGGCTTTTTATCACAGGACAAGAAATCAGCCCTCAAAAACTTAACCGGCAGAAAATATTTTTTTGAAAAAATCCCTAAGCCCCGGGGTCACAATTTCAGAAAAAATCTGACTTTTGGCAGTTCACTCAAAAATGGTGCCAACCGGTTGCAAATGCTCCCCTGAAAGGTTTGGTACTCGAAACAGAAGTCTTTTTATCACAGGACAAGAAATCAGCCCTCAAAAACTTAACCGGCAGAAAATATTTTTTTGAAAAAATCCCTAAGCCCCGGGTTTCACAATTTCAGCAAAAATCTGACTTTTGGCAGTTCACTCAAAAGTGGTGCCAAAAGCTTGAAAATGCTCACCTGAAAGGTTTGGCACTCGAAACAGAAGGATTTTTATCACAGGACAAGAAATCAGCCCTCAAAAACTTAACCGGCAGAAAATATTTTTTTGAAAAAATCCCTAAGCCCCGGGGTCACAATTTCAGCAAAAATCTGACTTTTGGCAGTTCACTCAAAAATGGTGCCAACCGCTTGCAAATGCTCACCTGAAAGCTTTGGCGATGGAAACAGAAGGCTTTTTATCACAGGACAAGAAATCAGCCCTCAAAAATTTAACCGGCAGAAAATATTTTTTTGAAAAAATCCCTAAGCCCCGGGGTCACAAATTCAGCAAAAATCTGACTTTTGGCAGTTCACTCAAAAGTGGTGCCAAAAGCTTCAAAATGCTCCCCTGAAAGGTTTGGCATTCGAAACAGAAGGCTTTTTATCACAGGACAAGAAATCAGCCCTCAAAAACTTAACCGGCAGAAAATATTTTTTTGAAAAAATCCCTAAGCCCCGGGGTCACACTTTCAGAAAAAATCTGACTTTTGGCAGTTCACTCAAAAATGGTGCCAACCGGTTGCAAATGCTCCCCTGAAAGGTTTGGTACTCGAAACAGAAGGCTTTTTATCACAGGACAAGAAATCAGCCCTCAAAAACTTAAACGGCAGAAAATATTTTTTTGAAAAAATCCCTAAGCCCCGGGGTCACAATTTCAGCAAAAATCTGACTTTTGGCAGTTCACTCAAAAGTGGTGCCAAAAGCTTGAAAATGCTCCCCTGAAAGGTTTGGCACTCGAAACAGAAGGATTTTTATCACAGGACAAGAAATCAGCCCTCAAAAACTTAACCGGCAGAAAATATTTTTTTGAAAAAATCCCTAAGCCACAATTTCAGCAAAAATCTGACGTTCACTCAAAAATGGTGCCAAAAGCTTGAAAATGCTTCGCTGAAAGCTTTGGAGATGGAAACAGAAGGCTTTTTATCACAGGACAAGAAATCAGCCCTCAAAAACTTAACCGGCAGAAAATATTTTTTTGAAAAAATCCCTAAGCCCCGGGGTCACAAATTCAGCAAAAATCTGACTTCTGGCAGTTCACTCAAAAATGGTGCCAACCGCTTGCGAATGCTCACCTGAAAGCTTTGGCGATGGAAACAGAAGGCTTTTTATCACAGGACAAGAAATCAGCCCTCAAAAACTTAACCGGCAGAAAATATTTTTTTGAAAAAATCCCTAAGCCCCGGGGTCACAATTTCAGCAAAAATCTCACTTTTGGCAGGTCACTCAAAAATGGTGCCAACAGGTTGCAAATGCTCCCCTGAAAGGTTTGGTACTCGAAACAGAAGGCTTTTTATCACAGGACAAGAAATCAGCCCTCAAAAACTTAACCGGCAGAAAATATTTTTTTGAAAAAATCCCTAAGCCCCGGGGTCACAATTTCAGCAAAAATCTGACTTTTGGCAGTTCACTCAAAAGTGGTGCCAAAAGCTTGAAAATGCTCCCCTGAAAGGTTTGGCACTCGAAACAGAAGGCTTTTTATCACAGGACAAGAAATCAGCCCTCAAAAACTTAACCGGCAGAAAATATTTTTTTGAAAAAATCCCTAAGCCCCGGGGTCACAATTTCAGAAAAAATCTGACTTTTGGCAGTTCACTCAAAAATGGTGCCAACCGGTTGCAAATGCTCACCTGAAAGCTTTGGCGATGGAAACAGAAGGTTTTTATCACAGGACAAGAAATCAACCCTCAAAAACTTAACCGGCAGAAAATATTTTTTTGAAAAAATCCCTAAGCCACAATTTCAGCAAAAATCTGACGTTCACTCAAAAATGGTGCCAAAAGCTTGAAAATGCTCCCCTGAAAGGTTTGGCACTCAAAACAGAAGGATTTTTATCACAGGACAAGAAATCAGCCCTCAAAAACTTAACCGGCAGAAAATATTTTTTTGAAAAAATCCCTAAGCCCCGGGGTCACAATTTCAGCAAAAATCTGACTTTTGGCAGTTCACTCAAAAGTGGTGCCAAAAGCTTGAAAATGCTCCCCTGAAAGGTTTGGCACTCGAAACAGAAGGCTTTTTATCACAGGACAAGAAATCAGCCCTCAAAAACTTAACCGGCAGAAAATATTTTTTTGAAAAAATCCCTAAGCCCCGGGGTCACAATTTCAGCAAAAATCTTACTTTTGGCAGTTCACTCAAAAATGGTGCCAACCGCTTGCAAATGCTCCCCTTAAAGGTTTGGCACTCGAAACAGAAGGCTTTTTATCACAGGACAAGAAATCAGCCCTCAAAAACTTAAACGGCAGAAAATATTTTTTTGAAAAAATCCCTAAGCCCCGGGGTCAAAATTTCAGAAAAAATCTGACTTTTGGCAGTTCACTCAAAAGTGGTGCCAACCGCTTTCAAATGCTCACCTGAAAGCTTTGGCGATGGAAACAGAAGGCTTTTTATCACAGGACAAGAAATCAGCCCTCAAAAACTTAACCGGCAAAAAATATTTTTTTGAAAAAATCCCTAAGCCCCGGGGTCACAATTTCAGAAAAAATCTGACTTTTGGCAGTTCACTCAAAAATGGTGCCAACCGCTTTCAAATGCTCACCTGAAAGGTTTGGTACTCGAAACAGAAGGCTTTTTATCACAGGACAAGAAATCAGCCCTCAAAAACTTAACCGGCAGAAAATGTTTTTTTGAAAAAATCCCTAAGCCCCGGGGTCACAAATTCAGCAAAAATCTGACTTTTGGCAGTTCACTCAAAAATGGTGACAACCGGTTGCAAATGCTCCCCTGAAAGGTTTGGTACTCGAAACAGAAGGCTTTTTATCACAGGACAAGAAATCAACCCTCAAAAACTTAACCGGCAGAAAATATTTTTTTGAAAAAATCCCTAAGCCCCGGGGTCACAATTTCAGCAAAAATCTGACTTTTGGCAGTTCACTCAAACGTGGTGCCAAAAGCTTGAAAATGCTCACCTGAAAGATTTGGCACTCGAAACAGAAGGATCTTTATTACAGGACAAGAAATCAGCCCTCAAAAACTTAACCGGCAGAAAATATTTTTTTGAAAAAATCCCTAAGCCCCGGGGTCACAAATTCAGCAAAAATCTGACTTTTGGCAGTTCACTCAAAAATGGTGCCAACCGCTTGCAAATGCTCACCTGAAAGCTTTGGCGATGGAAACAGAAGGCTTTTTATCACAGGACAAGAAATCAGCCCTCAAAAACTTAACCGGCAGAAAATATTTTTTTGAAAAAATCCCTAAGCCCCGGGGTCACAATTTCAGCAAAAATCTGACTTGTGGCAGTTCACTCAAAAGTGGTGCCAAAAGCTTGAAAATGCTCACCTGAAAGATTTGGCACTCGAAACAGAAGGATCTTTATTACAGGACAAGAAATCAGCCCTCAAAAACTTAACCAGCAGAAAATATTTTTTTGAAAAAATCCCTAAGCCCCGGGGTCACAATTTCAGCAAAAATCTGACTTTTGGCAGTTCACTCAAAAATGGTGCCAACCGGTTGCAAATGCTCCCCTGAAAGGTTTGGTACTCGAAACAGAAGGCTTTTTATCACAGGACAAGAAATCAGCCCTCAAAAACTTAACCGGCAGAAAATATTTTTTTGAAAAAATCCCTAAGCCCCGGGGTCACAATTTCAGCAAAAATCTGACTTTTGGCAGTTCACTCAAAAATGGTGCCAACCGCTTTCAAATGCTCACCTGAAAGCTTTGGCGATGGAAACAGAAGGCTTTTTATCACAGGACAAGAAATCAGCCCTCAAAAACTTAACCGGCAGAAAATATTTTTCTGAAAAAATCCCTAAGCCCCGGGGTCACAATTTCAGAAAAAATCTGACTTTTGGCAGTTCACTCAGAAATGGTGCCAACGGCTTTCAAATGCTCACCTGAAAGGTTTGGTACTTGAAACAGAAGGCTTTTTATCACAGGACAAGAAATCAGCCCTCAAAAACTTAACCGGCAGAAAATATTTTTTTGAAAAAATCCCTAAGCCCCAGCGTCACAATTTCAGCAAAAATCTGACTTTTGGCAGTTCACTCAAAAATGGTGCCAACCGCTTTCAAATGCTCACCTGAAAGCTTTGGCGATGGAAACAGAAGGCTTTTTATCACAGGACAAGAAATCAGCCCTCAAAAACTTAACCGGCAGA
This sequence comes from Podarcis liolepis, assembly GCF_965112155.1. Classification (NCBI taxonomy): domain Eukaryota; kingdom Metazoa; phylum Chordata; class Lepidosauria; order Squamata; family Lacertidae; genus Podarcis; species Podarcis liolepis. The sequence goes on along the minus strand of NW_028148749.1, from coordinate 1,153,827 downwards.
AAATATTTTTCTGAAAAAATCCCTAAGCCCCGGGGTCACAATTTCAGAAAAAATCTGACTTTTGGCAGTTCACTCAGAAATGGTGCCAACGGCTTTCAAATGCTCACCTGAAAGGTTTGGTACTTGAAACAGAAGGCTTTTTATCACAGGACAAGAAATCAGCCCTCAAAAACTTAACCGGCAGAAAATATTTTTTTGAAAAAATCCCTAAGCCCCGGGGTCACAATTTCAGCAGAAATCTGGCTTTTGGCAGTTCACTCAAAAATGGTGCCAACCGCTTGCAAATGCTCACCTGAAAGCTTTGGCGATAGAAACAGAAGGCTTTTTATCACAGGACAAGAAATCAGCCCTCAAAAACTTAACCGGCAGAAAATATTTTTTTGAAAAAATCCCTAAGCCCCGGGGTCACAATTTCAGCAAAAATCTGACTTTTGGCAGTTCACTCAAAAGTGGTGCCAAAAGCTTGCAAATGCTCACCTGAAAGCTTTGGCGATGGAAACAGAAGGCTTTTTATCACAGGACAAGAAATCAGCCCTCAAAAACTTAAACGGCAGAAAATATTTTTTGGAAAAAATCCCTAAGCCCCGGGGTCACAATTTCAGCAGAAATCTGACTTTTGGCAGTTCACTCAAAAGTGGTGCCAAAAGCTTTAAAATGCTCCCCTGAAAGGTTTGGCACTCGAAACAGAAGGCTTTTTATCAGAGGACAAGAAATCAGCCCTCAAAAACTTAACCAGCAGAAAATATTTTTTTGAAAAAATCCCTAAGCCCCGGGGTCACAATTTCAGTAAAAATCTGACTTTTGGCAGTTCACTCAAAAATGGTGCCAACCGCTTTCAAATGCTCACCTGAAAGGTTTGGCGATGGAAACAGAAGGCTTTTTATCACAGGACAAGAAATCAGCCCTCAAAAACTTAACCGGCAGAAAATATTTTTTTGAAAAAATCCCTAAGCCCCGGGGTCACAATTTCAGCAGAAATCTGGCTTTTGGCAGTTCACTCAAAAATGGTGCCAACCGCTTGCAAATGCTCACCTGAAAGCTTTGGCGATAGAAACAGAAGGCTTTTTATCACAGGACAAGAAATCAGCCCTCAAAAACTTAACCGGCAGAAAATATTTTTTTGAAAAAATCCCTAAGCCCCGGGGTCACAATTTCAGCAAAAATCTGACTTTTGGCAGTTCACTCAAAAGTGGTGCCAAAAGCTTGCAAATGCTCACCTGAAAGCTTTGGCGATGGAAACAGAAGGCTTTTTATCACAGGACAAGAAATCAGCCCTCAAAAACTTAAACGGCAGAAAATATTTTTTGGAAAAAATCCCTAAGCCCCGGGGTCACAATTTCAGCAGAAATCTGACTTTTGGCAGTTCACTCAAAAGTGGTGCCAAAAGCTTTAAAATGCTCCCCTGAAAGGTTTGGCACTCGAAACAGAAGGCTTTTTATCAGAGGACAAGAAATCAGCCCTCAAAAACTTAACCAGCAGAAAATATTTTTTTGAAAAAATCCCTAAGCCCCGGGGTCACAATTTCAGTAAAAATCTGACTTTTGGCAGTTCACTCAAAAATGGTGCCAACCGCTTTCAAATGCTCACCTGAAAGGTTTGGCGATGGAAACAGAAGGCTTTTTATCACAGGACAAGAAATCAGCCCTCAAAAACTTAACCGGCAGAAAATATTTTTCTGAAAAAATCCCTAAGCCCCGGGGTCACAATTTCAGAAAAAATCTGACTTTTGGCAGTTCACTCAAAAATGGTGCCAACCGCTTTCAAATGCTCACCTGAAAGGTTTGGTACTTGAAACAGAAGGCTTTTTATCACAGGACAAGAAATCAGCCCTCAAAAACTTAACCGGCAGAAAATATTTTTTTGAAAAAATCCCTAAGCCCCGGGGTCACAATTTCAGTAAAAATCTGACTTTTGGCAGTTCACTCAAAAATGGTGCCAACCGCTTTCAAATGCTCACCTGAAAGCTTTGGCGATGGAAACAGAAGGCTTTTTATCACAGGACAAGAAATCAGCCCTCAAAAACTTAACCGGCAGAAAATATTTTTCTGAAAAAATCCCTAAGCCCCGGGGTCACAATTTCAGAAAAAATCTGACTTTTGGCAGTTCACTCAAAAATGGTGCCAACCGCTTTCAAATGCTCACCTGAAAGGTTTGGTACTTGAAACAGAAGGCTTTTTATCACAGGACAAGAAATCAGCCCTCAAAAACTTAACCGGCAGAAAATATTTTTTTGAAAAAATCCCTAAGCCCCGGGGTCACAATTTCAGCAGAAATCTGACTTTTGGCAGTTCACTCAAAAATGGTGCCAACCGCTTGCAAATGCTCACCTGAAAGCTTTGGCGATAGAAACAGAAGGCTTTTTATCACAGGACAAGAAATCAGCCCTCAAAAACTTAACCGGCAGAAAATATTTTTTTGAAAAAATCCCTAAGCCCCGGGGTCACAATTTCAGCAAAAATCTGACTTTTGGCAGTTCACTCAAAAGTGGTGCCAAAAGCTTGCAAATGCTCACCTGAAAGCTTTGGCGATGGAAACAGAAGGCTTTTTATCACAGGACAAGAAATCAGCCCTCAAAAACTTAACCGGCAGAAAATATTTTTTTTGAAAAAATCCCTAAGCCCCGGGGTCACAATTTCAGCAAAAATCTGACTTTTGGCAGTTCACTCAAAAGTGGTGCCAAAAGCTTGAAAATGCTCCCCTGAAAGGTTTGGCACTCGAAACAGAAGGCTTTTTATCACAGGACAAGAAATCAGCCCTCAAAAACTTAACTGGCAGAAAATATTTTTTTGAAAAAATCCCTAAGCCCCGGGGTCACAAATTCAGCAAAAATCTGACTTTTGGCAGTTCACTCAAAAATGGTGCCAACCGCTTGCAAATACTCACCTGAAAGCTTTGGCGATGGAAACAGAAGGCTTTTTATCACAGGACAAGAAATCAGCCCTTAAAAACTTAACCGGCAGAAAATATTTTTTTGAAAAAATCCCTAAGCCCCGGGGTCACAATTTCAGCAAAAATCTGACTTTTGGCAGTTCACTCAAAAATGGTGCCAACCGCTTGCAAATGCTCCCCTGAAAGCTTAGGCGATGGAAACAGAAGGCTTTTTATCACAGGACAAGAAATCAGCCCTCAAAAACTTAACCGGCAGAAAATATTTTTTTGAAAAAATCCCTAAGCCCCGTGGTCACAATTTCAGCAAAAATCTGACTTTTGGCAATTCACTCAAAAATGGTGCCAAAACCTTGAAAATGCTCCCCTGAAAGGTTTGGCACTCAAAACAGAAGGATTTTTATCACAGGACAAGAAATCAGCCCTCAAAAACTTAACCGGTAGAAAATATTTTTTAAAAAAAATCCCTAAGCCCCGGGGTCACAATTTCAGAAAAAATCTGACTTTTGGCAGTTCACTCAAAAATGGTGCCAACCGCTTGCAAATGCTCCCCTGAAAGGTTTGGCACTCGAAACAGAAGGCTTTTTATCACAGGACAAGAAATCAGCCCTCAAAAACTTAACCGGCAGAAAATATTTTTTTGAAAAAATCCCTAAGCCCCGGGGTCACAATTTCAGAAAAAATCTGACTTTTGGCAGTTCACTCAAAAATGGTGCCAACCGCTTGCAAATGCTCACCTGAAAGCTTTGGCGATGGAAAAAGAAGGCTTTTTTTCACAGGACAAGAAATCAGCCCTCAAAAACTTAACCGGCAGAAAATATTTTTTTGAAAAAATCCCTAAGCCCCAGGGTCACAAATTCAGCAAAAATCTGACTTTTGGCAGTTCACTCAAAAATGGTGCCAACCGGTTGCAAATGCTCCCCTGTAAGGTTTGGTACTCGAAACAGAAGGCTTTTTATCACAGGACAAGAAATCAGCCCTCAAAAACCTAACCGGCAGAAAATTTTTTTTTGAAAAAATCCCTAAGCCCCGGGGTCACAATTTCAGCAAAAATCTTACTTTTGGCAGTTCACTCAAAAATGGTGCCAACCGCTTGCAAATGCTCACCTGAAAGCTTTGGCGATGGAAACAGAAGGCTTTTTATCACAGGACAAGAAATCAGCCCTCAAAAACTTAACCGGCAGAAATTTTTTTTTTGAAAAAATCCCTAAGCCCCGGGGTCACAATTTCAGCAAAAATCTGACTTTTGGCAGTTCACTCAAAAGTGGTGCCAAAAGCTTGAAAATGCTCCCCTGAAAGGTTTGGCACTCGAAACAGAAGGCTTTTTATCACAGGACAAGAAATCAGCCCTCAAAAACTTAACCGGCAGAAAATATTTTTCTGAAAAAATCCCTAAGCCCCGGGGTCACAATTTCAGCAAAAATCTGACTTTTGGCAGTTCACTCAAAAATGGTGCCAACCGCTTGCAAATGCTCACCTGAAAGCTTTGGCGATAGAAACAGAAGGCTTTTTATCACAGGACAAGAAATCAGCCCTCAAAAGCTTAACCGGCAGAAAATATTTTTTTGAAAAAATCCCTAAGCCCCGGGGTCACAATTTCAGCAAAAATCTGACTTTTGGCAGTTCACTCAAAAGTGGTGCCAAAAGCTTGCAAATGCTCACCTGAAAGCTTTGGCGATGGAAACAGAAGGCTTTTTATCACAGGACAAGAAATCAGCCCTCAAAAACTTAACCGGCAGAAAATATTTTTTTTGAAAAAATCCCTAAGCCCCGGGGTCACAATTTCAGCAAAAATCTGACTTTTGGCAGTTCACTCAAAAGTGGTGCCAAAAGCTTGAAAATGCTCCCCTGAAAGGTTTGGCACTCGAAACAGAAGGCTTTTTATCACAGGACAAGAAATCAGCCCTCAAAAACTTAACCGGCAGAAAATATTTTTTTGAAAAAATCCCTAAGCCCCGGGGTCACAAATTCAGCAAAAATCTGACTTTTGGCAGTTCACTCAAACGTGGTGCCAAAAGCTTGAAAATGCTCACCTGAAAGATTTGGCACTCGAAACAGAAGGATCTTTATTACAGGACAAGAAATCAGCCCTCAAAAACTTAACCGGCAGAAAATATTTTTTTGAAAAAATCCCTAAGCCCCGGGGTCACAAATTCAGCAAAAATCTGACTTTTGGCAGTTCACTCAAAAATGGTGCCAACCGCTTGCAAATGCTCACCTGAAAGCTTTGGCGATGGAAACAGAAGGCTTTTTATCACAGGACAAGAAATCAGCCCTCAAAAACTTAACCGGCAGAAAATATTTTTTTGAAAAAATCCCTAAGCCCCGGGGTCACAATTTCAGCAAAAATCTGACTTGTGGCAGTTCACTCAAAAGTGGTGCCAAAAGCTTGAAAATGCTCACCTGAAAGATTTGGCACTCGAAACAGAAGGATCTTTATTACAGGACAAGAAATCAGCCCTCAAAAACTTAACCAGCAGAAAATATTTTTTTGAAAAAATCCCTAAGCCCCGGGGTCACAATTTCAGCAAAAATCTGACTTTTGGCAGTTCACTCAAAAATGGTGCCAACCGGTTGCAAATGCTCCCCTGAAAGGTTTGGTACTCGAAACAGAAGGCTTTTTATCACAGGACAAGAAATCAGCCCTCAAAAACTTAACCGGCAGAAAATATTTTTTTGAAAAAATCCCTAAGCCCCGGGGTCACAATTTCAGCAAAAATCTGACTTTTGGCAGTTCACTCAAAAATGGTGCCAACCGGTTGCAAATGCTCCCCTGAAAGTTTTGGCACTCGAAACAGAAGGCTTTTTATCACAGGACAAGAAATCAGCCCTCAAAAACTTAACCAGCAGAAAATATTTTTTTGAAAAAATCCCTAAGCCCCGGGGTCACAATTTCAGTAAAAATCTGACTTTTGGCAGTTCACTCAAAAATGGTGCCAACCGCTTTCAAATGCTCACCTGAAAGCTTTGGCGATGGAAACAGAAGGCTTTTTATCACAGGACAAGAAATCAGCCCTCAAAAACTTAACCGGCAGAAAATATTTTTCTGAAAAAATCCCTAAGCCCCGGGGTCACAATTTCAGAAAAAATCTGACTTTTGGCAGTTCACTCAGAAATGGTGCCAACGGCTTTCAAATGCTCACCTGAAAGGTTTGGTACTTGAAACAGAAGGCTTTTTATCACAGGACAAGAAATCAGCCCTCAAAAACTTAACCGGCAGAAAATATTTTTTTGAAAAAATCCCTAAGCCCCGGGGTCACAAATTCAGCAAAAATCTGACTTTTGGCAGTTCACTCAAAAATGGTGCCAACCGGTTGCAAATGCTCCCCTGAAAGGTTTGGTACTCGAAACAGAAGGCTTTTTATCACAGGACAAGAAATCAGCCCTCAAAAACTTAACCGGCAGAAAATATTTTTTTGAAAAAATCCCTAAGCCCCGGGGTCACAATTTCAGCAGAAATCTGGCTTTTGGCAGTTCACTCAAAAATGGTGCCAACCGCTTGCAAATGCTCACCTGAAAGCTTTGGCGATAGAAACAGAAGGCTTTTTATCACAGGACAAGAAATCAGCCCTCAAAAACTTAACCGGCAGAAAATATTTTTTTGAAAAAATCCCTAAGCCCCGGGGTCACAATTTCAGCAAAAATCTGACTTTTGGCAGTTCACTCAAAAGTGGTGCCAAAAGCTTGCAAATGCTCACCTGAAAGCTTTGGCGATGGAAACAGAAGGCTTTTTATCACAGGACAAGAAATCAGCCCTCAAAAACTTAAACGGCAGAAAATATTTTTTGGAAAAAATCCCTAAGCCCCGGGGTCACAATTTCAGCAGAAATCTGACTTTTGGCAGTTCACTCAAAAGTGGTGCCAAAAGCTTTAAAATGCTCCCCTGAAAGGTTTGGCACTCGAAACAGAAGGCTTTTTATCAGAGGACAAGAAATCAGCCCTCAAAAACTTAACCAGCAGAAAATATTTTTTTGAAAAAATCCCTAAGCCCCGGGGTCACAATTTCAGTAAAAATCTGACTTTTGGCAGTTCACTCAAAAATGGTGCCAACCGCTTTCAAATGCTCACCTGAAAGGTTTGGCGATGGAAACAGAAGGCTTTTTATCACAGGACAAGAAATCAGCCCTCAAAAACTTAACCGGCAGAAAATATTTTTCTGAAAAAATCCCTAAGCCCCGGGGTCACAATTTCAGAAAAAATCTGACTTTTGGCAGTTCACTCAAAAATGGTGCCAACCGCTTTCAAATGCTCACCTGAAAGGTTTGGTACTTGAAACAGAAGGCTTTTTATCACAGGACAAGAAATCAGCCCTCAAAAACTTAACCGGCAGAAAATATTTTTTTGAAAAAATCCCTAAGCCCCGGGGTCACAATTTCAGTAAAAATCTGACTTTTGGCAGTTCACTCAAAAATGGTGCCAACCGCTTTCAAATGCTCACCTGAAAGCTTTGGCGATGGAAACAGAAGGCTTTTTATCACAGGACAAGAAATCAGCCCTCAAAAACTTAACCGGCAGAAAATATTTTTCTGAAAAAATCCCTAAGCCCCGGGGTCAGAATTTCAGAAAAAATCTGACTTTTGGCAGTTCACTCAAAAATGGTGCCAACCGCTTTCAAATGCTCACCTGAAAGGTTTGGTACTTGAAACAGAAGGCTTTTTATCACAGGACAAGAAATCAGCCCTCAAAAACTTAACCGGCAGAAAATATTTTTTTGAATAAATCCCTAAGCCCCGGGGTCACAATTTCAGCAGAAATCTGACTTTTGGCAGTTCACTCAAAAATGGTGCCAACCGCTTGCAAATGCTCACCTGAAAGCTTTGGCGATAGAAACAGAAGGCTTTTTATCACAGGACAAGAAATCAGCCCTCAAAAACTTAACCGGCAGAAAATATTTTTTTGAAAAAATCCCTAAGCCCCGGGGTCACAATTTCAGCAAAAATCTGACTTTTGGCAGTTCACTCAAAAGTGGTGCCAAAAGCTTGCAAATGCTCACCTGAAAGCTTTGGCGATGGAAACAGAAGGCTTTTTATCACAGGACAAGAAATCAGCCCTCAAAAACTTAACCGGCAGAAAATATTTTTTTTGAAAAAATCCCTAAGCCCCGGGGTCACAATTTCAGCAAAAATCTGACTTTTGGCAGTTCACTCAAAAGTGGTGCCAAAAGCTTGAAAATGCTCCCCTGAAAGGTTTGGCACTCGAAACAGAAGGCTTTTTATCACAGGACAAGAAATCAGCCCTCAAAAACTTAACTGGCAGAAAATATTTTTTTGAAAAAATCCCTAAGCCCCGGGGTCACAAATTCAGCAAAAATCTGACTTTTGGCAGTTCACTCAAAAATGGTGCCAACCGCTTGCAAATACTCACCTGAAAGCTTTGGCGATGGAAACAGAAGGCTTTTTATCACAGGACAAGAAATCAGCCCTTAAAAACTTAACCGGCAGAAAATATTTTTTTGAAAAAATCCCTAAGCCCCGGGGTCACAATTTCAGCAAAAATCTGACTTTTGGCAGTTCACTCAAAAATGGTGCCAACCGGTTGCAAATGCTCCCCTGAAAGGTTTGGCACTCGAAACAGAAGGCTTTTTATCACAGGACAAGAAATCAGCCCTCAAAAACTTAACCGGCAGAAAATATTTTTTTGAAAAAATCCCTAAGCCCCGGGGTCACAATTTCAGCAAAAATCTGACTTTTGGCAGTTCAATCAAAAATGGTGCCAACCGCTTGCAAATGCTCCCCTGAAAGCTTAGGCGATGGAAACAGAAGGCTTTTTATCACAGGACAAGAAATCAGCCCTCAAAAACTTAACCGGCAGAAAATATTTTTTTGAAAAAATCCCTAAGCCCCGTGGTCACAATTTCAGCAAAAATCTGACTTTTGGCAATTCACTCAAAAATGGTGCCAAAACCTTGAAAATGCTCCCCTGAAAGGTTTGGCACTCAAAACAGAAGGATTTTTATCACAGGACAAGAAATCAGCCCTCAAAAACTTAACCGGTAGAAAATATTTTTTTAAAAAAATCCCTAAGCCCCGGGGTCACAATTTCAGAAAAAATCTGACTTTTGGCAGTTCACTCAAAAATGGTGCCAACCGCTTGCAAATGCTCCCCTGAAAGGTTTGGCAATCGAAACAGAAGGCTTTTTATCACAGGACAAGAAATCAGCCCTCAAAAACTTAACCGGCAGAAAATATTTTTTTGAAAAAATCCCTAAGCCCCGGGGTCACAATTTCAGAAAAAATCTGACTTTTGGCAGTTCACTCAAAAATGGTGCCAACCGCTTGCAAATGCTCACCTGAAAGCTTTGGCGATGGAAACAGAAGGCTTTTTATCACAGGACAAGAAATCAGCCCTCAAAAACTTAACCGGCAGAAAATTTTTTTTTGAAAAAATCCCTAAGCCCCGGGGTCACAATTTCAGCAAAAATCTGACTTTTGGCAGTTCACTCAAAAGTGGTGCCAAAAGCTTGAAAATGCTCCCCTGAAAGGTTTGGCACTCGAAACAGAAGGCTTTTTATCACAGGACAAGAAATCAGCCCTCAAAAACTTAACCGGCAGAAAATATTTTTCTGAAAAAATCCCTAAGCCCCGGGGTCACAATTTCAGCAAAAATCTGACTTTTGCCAGTTCACTCAAAAATGGTGCCAACCGCTTGCAAATGCTCACCTGAAAGCTTTGGCGATAGAAACAGAAGGCTTTTTATCACAGGACAAGAAATCAGCCCTCAAAAACTTAACCGGCAGAAAATATTTTTTTGAAAAAATCCCTAAGCCCCGGGGTCACAATTTCAGCAAAAATCTGACTTTTGGCAGTTCACTCAAAAGTGGTGCCAAAAGCTTGCAAATGCTCACCTGAAAGCTTTGGCGATGGAAACAGAAGGCTTTTTATCACAGGACAAGAAATCAGCCCTCAAAAACTTAACCGGCAGAAAATATTTTTTTTGAAATAATCCCTAAGCCCCGGGGTCACCATTTCAGCAAAAATCTGACTTTTGGCAGTTCACTCAAAAGTGGTGCCAAAAGCTTGAAAATGCTCCCCTGAAAGGTTTGGCACTCGAAACAGAAGGCTTTTTATCACAGGACAAGAAATCAGCCCTCAAAAACTTAACTGGCAGAAAATATTTTTTTGAAAAAATCCCTAAGCCCCGGGGTCACAAATTCAGCAAAAATCTGACTTTTGGCAGTTCACTCAAAAATGGTGCCAACCGCTTGCAAATACTCACCTGAAAGCTTTGGCGATGGAAACAGAAGGCTTTTTATCACAGGACAAGAAATCAGCCCTTAAAAACTTAACCGGCAGAAAATATTTTTTTGAAAAAATCCCTAAGCCCCGGGGTCACAATTTCAGCAAAAATCTGACTTTTGGCAGTTCACTCAAAAATGGTGCCAACCGGTTGCAAATGCTCCCCTGAAAGGTTTGGCACTCGAAACAGAAGGCTTTTTATCACAGGACAAGAAATCAGCCCTCAAAAACTTAACCGGCAGAAAATATTTTTTTGAAAAAATCCCTAAGCCCCGGGGTCACAATTTCAGCAAAAATCTGACTTTTGGCAATTCACTCAAAAATGGTGCCAAAACCTTGAAAATGCTCCCCTGAAAGGTTTGGCACTCAAAACAGAAGGATTTTTATCACAGGACAAGAAATCAGCCCTCAAAAACTTAACCGGTAGAAAATATTTTTTTAAAAAAATCCCTAAGCCCCGGGGTCACAATTTCAGAAAAAATCTGACTTTTGGCAGTTCACTCAAAAATGGTGCCAACCGCTTGCAAATGCTCCCCTGAAAGGTTTGGCAATCGAAACAGAAGGCTTTTTATCACAGGACAAGAAATCAGCCCTCAAAAACTTAACCGGCAGAAAATATTTTTTTGAAAAAATCCCTAAGCCCCGGGGTCACAATTTCAGAAAAAATCTGACTTTTGGCAGTTCACTCAAAAATGGTGCCAACCGCTTGCAAATGCTCACCTGAAAGCTTTGGCGATGGAAACAGAAGGCTTTTTTTCACAGGACAAGAAATCAGCCCTCAAAAACTTAACCGGCAGAAAATATTTTTTTGAAAAAATCCCTAAGCCCCAGGGTCACAATTCAGCAAAAATCTGACTTTTGGCAGTTCACTCAAAAATGGTGCCAACCGGTTGCAAATGCTCCCCTGTAAGGTTTGGTACTCGAAACAGAAGGCTTTTTATCACAGGACAAGAAATCAGCCCTCAAAAACCTAACCGGCAGAAAATTTTTTTTTGAAAAAATCCCTAAGCCCCGGGGTCACAATTTCAGCAAAAATCTTACTTTTGGCAGTTCACTCAAAAATGGTGCCAACCGCTTGCAAATGCTCACCTGAAAGCTTTGGCGATGGAAACAGAAGGCTTTTTATCACAGGACAAGAAATCAGCCCTCAAAAACTTAACCGGCAGAAAATTTTTTTTTGAAAAAATCCCTAAGCCCCGGGGTCACAATTTCAGCAAAAATCTGACTTTTGGCAGTTCACTCAAAAGTGGTGCCAAAAGCTTGAAAATGCTCCCCTGAAAGGTTTGGCACTCGAAACAGAAGGCTTTTTATCACAGGACAAGAAATCAGCCCTCAAAAACTTAACCGGCAGAAAATATTTTTCTGAAAAAATCCCTAAGCCCCGGGGTCACAATTTCAGCAAAAATCTGACTTTTGCCAGTTCACTCAAAAATGGTGCCAACCGCTTGCAAATGCTCACCTGAAAGCTTTGGCGATAGAAACAGAAGGCTTTTTATCACAGGACAAGAAATCAGCCCTCAAAAACTTAACCGGCAGAAAATATTTTTTTGAAAAAATCCCTAAGCCCCGGGGTCACAATTTCAGCAAAAATCTGACTTTTGGCAGTTCACTCAAAAGTGGTGCCAAAAGCTTGCAAATGCTCACCTGAAAGCTTTGGCGATGGAAACAGAAGGCTTTTTATCACAGGACAAGAAATCAGCCCTCAAAAACTTAACCGGCAGAAAATATTTTTTTTGAAATAATCCCTAAGCCCCGGGGTCACCATTTCAGCAAAAATCTGACTTTTGGCAGTTCACTCAAAAGTGGTGCCAAAAGCTTGAAAATGCTCCCCTGAAAGGTTTGGCACTCGAAACAGAAGGCTTTTTATCACAGGACAAGAAATCAGCCCTCAAAAACTTAACTGGCAGAAAATATTTTTTTGAAAAAATCCCTAAGCCCCGGGGTCACAAATTCAGCAAAAATCTGACTTTTGGCAGTTCACTCAAAAATGGTGCCAACCGCTTGCAAATACTCACCTGAAAGCTTTGGCGATGGAAACAGAAGGCTTTTTATCACAGGACAAGAAATCAGCCCTTAAAAACTTAACCGGCAGAAAATATTTTTTTGAAAAAATCCCTAAGCCCCGGGGTCACAATTTCAGCAAAAATCTGACTTTTGGCAGTTCACTCAAAAATGGTGCCAACCGGTTGCAAATGCTCCCCTGAAAGGTTTGGCACTCGAAACAGAAGGCTTTTTATCACAGGACAAGAAATCAGCCCTCAAAAACTTAACCGGCAGAAAATATTTTTTTGAAAAAATCCCTAAGCCCCGGGGTCACAATTTCAGCAAAAATCTGACTTTTGGCAGTTCAATCAAAAATGGTGCCAACCGCTTGCAAATGCTCCCCTGAAAGCTTAGGCGATGGAAACAGAAGGCTTTTTATCACAGGACAAGAAATCAGCCCTCAAAAACTTAACCGGCAGAAAATATTTTTTTGAAAAAATCCCTAAGCCCCGTGGTCACAATTTCAGCAAAAATCTGACTTTTGGCAGTTCACTCAAAAATGGTGCCAACCGCTTTCAAATGCTCACCTGAAAGGTTTGGCGATGGAAACAGAAGGCTTTTTATCACAGGACAAGAAATCAGCCCTCAAAAACTTAACCGGTAGAAAATATTTTTTTAAAAAAATCCCTAAGCCCCGGGGTCACAATTTCAGAAAAAATCTGACTTTTGGCAGTTCACTCAAAAATGGTGCCAACCGCTTGCAAATGCTCCCCTGAAAGGTTTGGCACTCGAAACAGAAGGCTTTTTATCACAGGACAAGAAATCAGCCCTCAAAAACTTAACCGGCAGAAAATATTTTTTTGAAAAAATCCCTAAGCCCCGGGGTCACAATTTCAGAAAAAATCTGACTTTTGGCAGTTCACTCAAAAATGGTGCCAACCGCTTGCAAATGCTCACCTGAAAGCTTTGGCGATGGAAACAGAAGGCTTTTTTTCACAGGACAAGAAATCAGCCCTCAAAAACTTAACCGGCAGAAAATATTTTTTTGAAAAAATCCCTAAGCCCCAGGGTCACAAATTCAGCAAAAATCTGACTTTTGGCAGTTCACTCAAAAATGGTGCCAACCGGTTGCAAATGCTCCCCTGAAAGGTTTGGTACTCGAAACAGAAGGCTTTTTATCACAGGACAAGAAATCAGCCCTCAAAAACCTAACCGGCAGAAAATTTTTTTTTGAAAAAATCCCTAAGCCCCGGGGTCACAATTTCAGCAAAAATCTTACTTTTGGCAGTTCACTCAAAAATGGTGCCAACCGCTTGCAAATGCTCACCTGAAAGCTTTGGCGATGGAAACAGAAGGCTTTTTATCACAGGACAAGAAATCAGCCCTCAAAAACTTAACCGGCAGAAAATTTTTTTTTGAAAAAATCCCTAAGCCCCGGGGTCACAATTTCAGCAAAAATCTGACTTTTGGCAGTTCACTCAAAAGTGGTGCCAAAAGCTTGAAAATGTTCCCCTGAAAGGTTTGGCACTCGAAACAGAAGGCTTTTTATCACAGGACAAGAAATCAGCCCTCAAAAACTTAACCGGCAGAAAATATTTTTCTGAAAAAATCCCAAAGCCCCGGGGTCACAAGTTCAGCAAAAATCTGACTTTTGGCAGTTCACTCAAAAATGGTGCCAACCGCTTGCAAATGCTCACCTGAAAGCTTTGGCGATGGAAACAGAAGGCTTTTTATCACAGGACAAGAAATCAGCCCTCAAAAACTTAACCGGCAGAAAATATTTTTTTGAAAAAATCCCTAAGCCCCGGGGTCACAATTTCAGCAAAAATCTGACTTTTGGCAGTTCACTCAAAAATGGTGCCAACCGCTTGCGAATGCTCACCTGAAAGCTTTGGCGATGGAAACAGAAGGCTTTTTATCACAGGACAAGAAATCAGCCCTCAAAAACTTAACCGGCAGAAAATATTTTTTTGAAAAAATCCCTAATCCCCGGGATCACAATTTCAGCAAAAATCTGACTTTTGGCAGTTCACTCAAAAATGGTGCCAACCGGTTGCAAATGCTCCCCTGAAAGGTTTGGTACTCGAAACAGAAGGCTTTTTATCACAGGACAAGAAATCAGCCCTCAAAAACTTAACCGGCAGAAAATATTTTTTTGAAAAAATCCCTAAGCCCCGGGGTCACAATTTCAGCAAAAATCTGACTTTTGGCAGTTCACTCAAAAATGGTGCCAACCGGTTGCAAATGCTCACCTGAAAGCTTTGGCGATGGAAACAGAAGGCTTTTTTTCACAGGACAAGAAATCAGCCCTCAGAAACTTAACCGGCAGAAAATATTTTTTTGAAAAAATCCCTAAGCCCCGGGGTCACAATTTCAGCAAAAATCTGACTTTTGGTAGTTCACTCAAAAATGGTGCCAACCGATTGCGAATGCTCCCCTGAAAGGTTTGGCACTCAAAACAGAAGGCTTTTTATCACAGGAGAAGAAATCAGCCCTCAAAAACTTAACCGGCAGAAAATATTTTTCTGAAAAAATCCCTAAGCCCCGGGGTCACAATTTCAGCAAAAATCTGACTTTTGGCAGTTCACTCAAAAATGGTGCCAACCGCTTGCAAATGCTCACCTGAAAGCTTTGGCGATGGAAACAGAAGGCTTTTTATCACAGGACAAGAAATCAGCCCTCAAAAACTTAACCGGCAGAAAATATTTTTTTGAAAAAATCCCTAAGCCCCGGGGTCACAATTTCAGCAAAAATCTGACTTTTGGCAATTCACTCAAAAATGGTCCCAACCGGTTGCAAATGCTCCCCTGAAAGCTTAGGCGATGGAAACAGAAGGCTTTTTATCACAGGACAAGAAATCAGCCCTCAAAAACTTAACCGGCAGCAAATATTTTTTTGAAAAAATCCCTAAGCCCCGTGGTCACAATTTCAGCAAAAATCTGACTTTTGGCAATTCACTCAAAAATGGTGCCAAAACCTTGAAAATGCTCCCCTGAAAGGTTTGGCACTCAAAACAGAAGGATTTTTATCACAGGACAAGAAATCAGCCCTCAAAAACTTAACCGGCAGAAAATATTTTTTTGAAAAAATCTCTAAGCCCCGGGGTCACAATTTCAGCAAAAATCTGACTTTTGGCAGTTCACTCAAAAGTGGTGCCAAAAGCTTGAAAATGCTCCCCTGAAAGGTTTGGCACTCGAAACAGAAGGCTTTTATCACAGGACAAGAAATCAGCCCTTAAAAACTTAACCGGCAGAAAATATTTTTTTAAAAAAATCCCTAAGCCCCGGGGTCACAATTTCAGAAAAAATCTGACTTTTGGCAGTTCACTCAAAAATGGTGCCAACCGCTTGCAAATGCTCCCCTGAAAGGTTTGGCACTCGAAACAGAAGGCTTTTTATCACAGGACAAGAAATCAGCCCTCAAAAACTTAACCGGCAGAAAATATTTTTTTGAAAAAATCCCTAAGCCCCGGGGTCACAATTTCAGAAAAAATCTGACTTTTGGCAGTTCATTCAAAAATGGTGCCAACCGCTTGCAAATGCTCACCTGAAAGCTTTGGCGATGGAAACAGAAGGCTTTTTTTCACAGGACAAGAAATCAGCCCTCAAAAACTTAACCGGCAGAAAATATTTTTTTGAAAAAATCCCTAAGCCCCAGGGTCACAAATTCAGCAAAAATCTGACTTTTGGCAGTTCACTCAAAAATGGTGCCAAAAGCTTGAAAATGCTCCCCTGAAAGGTTTGGTACTCGAAACAGAAGGCTTTTTATCACAGGACAAGAAATCAGCCCTCAAAAACCTAACCGGCAGAAAATTTTTTTTTGAAAAAATCCCTAAGCCCCGGGGTCACAATTTCAGCAAAAATCTGACTTTTGGCAGTTCACTCAAAAATGGTGCCAACCGCTTGCAAATGCTCACCTGAAAGCTTTGGCGATAGAAACAGAAGGCTTTTTATCACAGGACAAGAAATCAGCCCTCAAAAACTTAACCGGCAGAAAATATTTTTTTGAAAAAATCCCTAAGCCCCGGGGTCACAATTTCAGCAAAAATCTGACTTTTGGCAGTTCACTCAAAAGTGGTGCCAAAAGCTTGCAAATGCTCACCTGAAAGCTTTGGCGATGGAAACAGAAGGCTTTTTATCACAGGACAAGAAATCAGCCCTCAAAAACTTAACCGGCAGAAAATATTTTTTTTGAAAAAATCCCTAAGCCCCCGGGGTCACAATTTCAGCAAAAATCTGACTTTTGGCAGTTCACTCAAAAGTGGTGCCAAAAGCTTGAAAATGCTCCCCTGAAAGGTTTGGCACTCGAAACAGAAGGCTTTTTATCACAGGACAAGAAATCAGCCCTCAAAAACTTAACTGGCAGAAAATATTTTTTTGAAAAAATCCCTAAGCCCCGGGGTCACAAATTCAGCAAAAATCTGACTTTTGGCAGTTCACTCAAAAATGGTGCCAACCGCTTGCAAATACTCACCTGAAAGCTTTGGCGATGGAAACAGAAGGCTTTTTATCACAGGACAAGAAATCAGCCCTTAAAAACTTAACCGGCAGAAAATATTTTTTTGAAAAAATCCCTAAGCCCCGGGGTCACAATTTCAGCAAAAATCTGACTTTTGGCAGTTCACTCAAAAATGGTGCCAACCGGTTGCAAATGCTCCCCTGAAAGGTTTGGCACTCGAAACAGAAGGCTTTTTATCACAGGACAAGAAATCAGCCCTCAAAAACTTAACCGGCAGAAAATATTTTTTTGAAAAAATCCCTAAGCCCCGGGGTCACAATTTCAGCAAAAATCTGACTTTTGGCAGTTCAATCAAAAATGGTGCCAACCGCTTGCAAATGCTCCCCTGAAAGCTTAGGCGATGGAAACAGAAGGCTTTTTATCACAGGACAAGAAATCAGCCCTCAAAAACTTAACCGGCAGAAAATATTTTTTTGAAAAAATCCCTAAGCCCCGTGGTCACAATTTCAGCAAAAATCTGACTTTTGGCAATTCACTCAAAAATGGTGCCAAAACCTTGAAAATGCTCCCCTGAAAGGTTTGGCACTCAAAACAGAAGGATTTTTATCACAGGACAAGAAATCAGCCCTCAAAAACTTAACCGGTAGAAAATATTTTTTTAAAAAAATCCCTAAGCCCCGGGGTCACAATTTCAGAAAAAATCTGACTTTTTGCAGTTCACTCAAAAATGGTGCCAACCGCTTGCAAATGCTCCCCTGAAAGGTTTGGCACTCGAAACAGAAGGCTTTTTATCACAGGACAAGAAATCAGCCCTCAAAAACTTAACCGGCAGAAAATATTTTTTTGAAAAAATCCCTAAGCCCCGGGGTCACAATTTCAGAAAAAATCTGACTTTTGGCAGTTCACTCAAAAATGGTGCCAACCGCTTGCAAATGCTCACCTGAAAGCTTTGGCGATGGAAACAGAAGGCTTTTTATCACAGGACAAGAAATCAGCCCTCAAAAACTTAACCGGCAGAAAATTTTTTTTTGAAAAAATCCCTAAGCCCCGGGGTCACAATTTCAGCAAAAATCTGACTTTTGGCAGTTCACTCAAAAGTGGTGCCAAAAGCTTGAAAATGCTCCCCTGAAAGGTTTGGCACTCGAAACAGAAGGCTTTTTATCACAGGACAAGAAATCAGCCCTCAAAAACTTAACCGGCAGAAAATATTTTTTTGAAAAAATCCCTAAGCCCCGGGGTCACAATTTCAGCAAAAATCTGACTTTTGGCAGTTCACTCAAAATGGTGCCAAGCGCTTGCAAATGCTCACCTGAAAGCTTTGGCGATGGAAACAGAAGGCTTTTTATCACAGGACAAGAAATCAGCCCTCATAAACTTAACCGGCAGAAAATATTTTTTTGAAAAAATCCCTAAGCCCCGGGGTCACAAATTCAGCAAAAATCTGACTTTTGGCAGTTCACTCAAAAATGGTGCCAACCGCTTGCGAATGCTCACCTGAAAGCTTTGGCGATGGAAACAGAAGGCTTTTTATCACAGGACAAGAAATCAGCCCTCAAAAACTTAACCGGCAGAAAATATTTTTTTGAAAAAATCCCTAATCCCCGGGGTCACAATTTCAGCAAAAATCTGACTTTTGGCAGTTCACTCAAAAGTGGTGCCAAAAGCTTGAAAATGCTCCCCTGAAAGGTTTGGCACTCAAAACAGAAGGATTTTTATCACAGGACAAGAAATCAGCCCTCAAACACTTAACCGGCAGAAAATATTTTTTTGAAAAAATCCCTAAGCCCCGGGGTCACAATTTCAGCAAAAATCTGACTTTTGGCAGTTCACTCAAAAATGGTGCCAAGCGCTTGCAAATGCTCACCTGAAAGCTTTGGCGATGGAAACAGAAGGCTTTTTATCACAGGACAAGAAATTAGCCCTCAAAAACTTAACCGGCAGAAAATATTTTTTTGAAAAAATCCCTAAGCCCCGGGGTCACAATTTCAGCAAAAATCTGACTTTTGGCAGTTCACTCAAAAATGGTGCCAACCGCTTGCAAATGCTCACCTGAAAGCTTTGGCGATGAAAACAGAAGGCTTTTTATCACAGGACAAGAAATCAGCCCTCAAAAACTTAACCGGCAGAAAATATTTTTTTGAAAAAATCCCTAAGCCCCGGGGTCACAATTTCAGAAAAAATCTGACTTTTGGCAGTTCACTCAAAAATGGTGCCAACCGGTTGCAAATGCTCCCCTGAAAGCTTTGGCGATGGAAACAGAAGGCTTTTTATCACAGGACAAGAAATCAGCCCTCAAAAACTTAACCGGCAGAAAATATTTTTTTGAAAACATCCCTAAGCCCCGGGGTCACAATTTCAGCAAAAATCTGACTTTTGGCAGTTCACTCAAAAGTGGTGCCAAAAGCTTGAAAATGCTCCCCTGAAAGGTTTGGCACTCGAAACAGAAGGCTTTTTATCACAGGACAAGAAATCAGCCCTCAAAAACTTAACCGGCAGAAAATATTTTTTTGAAAAAATCCCTAAGCCCCGGGGTCACAAATTCAGCAAAAATCTGACTTTTGGCAGTTCACTCAAAAATGGTGCCAACCGCTTGCAAATGCTCACCTGAAAGCTTTGGCGATGGAAACAGAAGGCTTTTTATCACAGGACAAGAAATCAGCCCTCAAAAACTTAACCGGCAGAAAATATTTTTTTGAAAAAATCCCTAAGCCCCGGGGTCACAATTTCAGCAAAAATCTGACTTTTGGCAGTTCACTCAAAAATGGTGCCAACCGCTTGCAAATGCTCACCTGAAAGGTTTGGCACTCGAAACAGAAGGCTTTTTATCACAGGACAAGAAATCAGCCCTCAAAAACTTAACCGGCAGAAAATATTTTTTTGAAAAAATCCCTAAGCCCCGTGGTCACAATTTCAGCAAAAATCTGACTTTTGGCAATTCACTCAAAAATGGTGCCAAAACCTTGAAAATGCTCCCCTGAAAGGTTTGGCACTCAAAACAGAAGGATTTTTATCACAGGACAAGAAATCAGCCCTCAAAAACTTAACCGGCAGAAAATATTTTTTTGAAAAAATCCCTAAGCCCCGGGGTCACAATTTCAGCAAAAATCTGACTTTTGGCAGTTCACTCAAAAGTGGTGCCAACCTCTTGCAAATGCTCCCCTGAAAGCTTTGGCGATGGAAACAGAAGGCTTTTTATCACAGGACAAGAAATCAGACCTCAAAAACTTGACCGGCAGAAAATATTTTTTTGAAAAAATCCCTAAGCCCCGGGGTCACAATTTCAGCAAAAATCTGACTTTTGGCAGTTCACTCAAAAGTGGTGCCAAAAGCTTGAAAATGCTCCCCTGAAAGGTTTGGCACTCGAAACAGTAGGCTTTTTATCACATGACTAGAAATCAGCCCTCAAAAACTTAACCGGCAGAAAATATTTTTTTGAAAAAATCCCTAAGCCCCGGCGTCACAATTTCAGCAAAAATCTGACTTTTGGCAGTTCACTCAAAAGTGGTGCCAAAAGCTTGCAAATGCTCACCTGAAAGCTTTGGCGATGGAAACAGAAGGCTTTTTATCACAGGACAAGAAATCAGCCCTCAAAAACTTAACCGGCAGAAAATATTTTTTTGAAAAAATCCCTAAGCCCCGGGGTCACAATTTCAGCAAAAATCTGACTTTTGGCAGTTCACTCAAAAATGGTGCCACCGCTTGCAAATGCTCACGTAAAAGCTTTGGCGATGGAAACAGAAGGCTTTTTATCACAATACAAGAAATCAGCCCTCAAAAACTTAACCGGCAGAAAATATTTTTTTGAAAAAATCCCGAAGCAGCGGGGTCACAAATTCAGCAAAAATCTGACTTTTGGCAGTTCACTCAAAAATGGTGCCAACCGCTTGCAAATGCTCACCTGAAAGCTTTGGCGATGGAAACAGAAGGCTTTTTATCACAGGACAAGAAATCAGCCCTCAAAAATTTAACCGGCAGAAAACATTTTTTTGAAAAAATCCCTAAGCCCCGGGGTCACAATTTCAGCAAAAATCTGACTTTTGGCAGTTCACTCAAAAATGGTGCCAACCGCTTGTGAATGCTCACCTGAAAGCTTTGGCGATGGAAACAGAAGGCTTTTTATCACAGGACAAGAAATCAGCCCTCAAAAACTTAACCGGCAGAAAATATTTTTTTGAAAAAATCCCTAAGCCCCGTGGTCACAATTTCAGCAAAAATCTGACTTTTGGCAATTCACTCAAAAGTGGTGCCAAAACCTTGAAAATGCTCCCCTGAAAGGTTTGGCACTCAAAACAGAAGGATTTTTATCACAGGACAAGAAATCAGCCCTCAAACACTTAACCGGCAGAAAATATTTTTTTGAAAAAATCCCTAAGCCCCGGGGTCACAATTTCAGCAAAAATCTGACTTTTGGCAGTTCACTCAAAAATGGTGCCAAGCGCTTGCAAATGCTCACCTGAAAGCTTCGGCGATGGAAACAGAAGGCTTTTTATCACAGGACAAGAAATTAGCCCTCAAAAACTTAACCGGCAGAAAATATTTTTTTGAAAAAATCCCTAAGCCCCGGGGTCACAATTTCAGCAAAAATCTGACTTTTGGCAGTTCACTCAAAAATGGTGCCAACCGCTTGCAAATGCTCACCTGAAAGCTTTGGCGATGGAAACAGAAGGCTTTTTATCACAGGACAAGAAATCAGCCCTCAAAAACTTAACCGGCAGAAAATATTTTTTTGAAAAAATCCCTAAGCCCCGTGGTCACAATTTCAGCAAAAATCTGACTTTTGGCAATTCACTCAAAAATGGTGCCAAAACCTTGAAAATGCTCCCCTGAAAGGTTTGGCACTCAAAACAGAAGGATTTTTATCACAGGACAAGAAATCAGCCCTCAAAAACTTAACCGGCAGAAAATATTTTTTTGAAAAAATCCCTAAGCCCCGGGGTCACAATTTCAGCAAAAATCTGACTTTTGGCAGTTCACTCAAAAGTGGTGCCAAAAGCTTGAAAATGCTCCCCTGAAAGGTTTGGCACTCGAAACAGAAGGCTTTTTATCACATGACTAGAAATCAGCCCTCAAAAACTTAACCGGCAGAAAATATTTTTTTGAAAAAATCCCTAAGCCCCGGCGTCACAATTTCAGCAAAAATCTGACTTTTGGCAGTTCACTCAAAAGTGGTGCCAAAAGCTTGCAAATGCTCACCTGAAAGCTTTGGCGATGGAAACAGAAGGCTTTTTATCACAGGACTAGAAATCAGCCCTCAAAAACTTAACCGGCAGAAAATATTTTTTTGAAAAAATCCCTAAGCCCCGGGGTCACAATTTCAGCAAAAATCTGACTTTTGGCAGTTCACTTAAAAATGGTGCCAACCGCTTGCAAATGCTCACCTGAAAGCTTTGGCGATGCAAACAGAAGGCTTTTTATCACAGGACAAGAAATCAGCCCTCAAAAACTTAACCGGCAGAAAATATTTTTTTGAAAAAATCCCTAAGCCCCGGGGTCACAATTTCAGCAAAAATCTGACTTTTGGCAGTTCACTCAAAAATGGTGCCACCGCTTGCAAATGCTCACGTAAAAGCTTTGGCGATGGAAACAGAAGGCTTTTTATCACAATACAAGAAATCAGCCCTCAAAAACTTAACCGGCAGAAAATATTTTTTTGAAAAAATCCCGAAGCAGCGGGGTCACAAATTCAGCAAAAATCTGACTTTTGGCAGTTCACTCAAAAATGGTGCCAACCGCTTGCAAATGCTCACCTGAAAGCTTTGGCGATGGAAACAGAAGGCTTTTTATCACAGGACAAGAAATCAGCCCTCAAAAATTTAACCGGCAGAAAACATTTTTTTGAAAAAATCCCTAAGCCCCGGGGTCACAATTTCAGCAAAAATCTGACTTTTGGCAGTTCACTCAAAAATGGTGCCAACCGCTTGTGAATGCTCACCTGAAAGCTTTGGCGATGGAAACAGAAGGCTTTTTATCACAGGACAAGAAATCAGCCCTCAAAAACTTAACCGGCAGAAAATATTTTTTTGAAAAAATCCCTAAGCCCCGTGGTCACAATTTCAGCAAAAATCTGACTTTTGGCAATTCACTCAAAAGTGGTGCCAAAACCTTGAAAATGCTCCCCTGAAAGGTTTGGCACTCAAAACAGAAGGATTTTTATCACAGGACAAGAAATCAGCCCTCAAACACTTAACCGGCAGAAAATATTTTTTTGAAAAAATCCCTAAGCCCCGGGGTCACAATTTCAGCAAAAATCTGACTTTTGGCAGTTCACTCAAAAATGGTGCCAAGCGCTTGCAAATGCTCACCTGAAAGCTTTGGCGATGGAAACGGAAGGCTTTTTATCACAGGACAAGAAATTAGCCCTCAAAAACTTAACCGGCAGAAAATATTTTTTTGAAAAAATCCCTAAGCCCCGGGGTCACAATTTCAGCAAAAATCTGACTTTTGGCAGTTCACTCAAAAGTGGTGCCAAAAGCTTGAAAATGCTCCCCTGAAAGGTTTGGCACTCGAAACAGAAGGCTTTTTATCACATGACTAGAAATCAGCCCTCAAAAACTTAACCGGCAGAAAATATTTTTTTGAAAAAATCCCTAAGCCCCGGCGTCACAATTTCAGCAAAAATCTGACTTTTGGCAGTTCACTCAAAAGTGGTGCCAAAAGCTTGCAAATGCTCACCTGAAAGCTTTGGCGATGGAAACAGAAGGCTTTTTATCACAGGACAAGAAATCAGCCCTCAAAAACTTAACCGGCAGAAAATAGTTTTTTGAAAAAATCCCTAAGCCCCGTTGTCACAAATTCAGCAAAAATCTGACTTTTGGCAGTTCACTCAAAAATGGTGCCAACCGCTTGCGAATGCTCACCTGAAAGTTTTGGCGATGGAAACAGAAGGCTTTTTATCACAGGACAAGAAATCAGCCCTCAAAAACTTAACCGGCAGAAAATATTTTTTTGAAAAAATCCCTAAGCCCCGGGGTCACAATTTCAGCAAAAATCTGACTTTTGGCAGTTCACTCAAAAGTGGTGCCAACCTCTTGCAAATGCTCCCCTGAAAGCTTTGGCGATGGAAACAGAAGGCTTTTTATCACAGGACAAGAAATCAGCCCTCAAAAACTTGACCGGCAGAAAATATTTTTTTGAAAAAATCCCTAAGCCCCGGGGTCACAATTTCAGCAAAAATCTGACTTTTGGCAGTTCACTCAAAACTGGTGCCAAAAGCTTGAAAATGCTCCCCTGAAAGGTTTGGCACTCGAAACAGAAGGCTTTTTATCACATGACTAGAAATCAGCCCTCAAAAACTTAACCGGCAGAAAATATTTTTTTGAAAAAATCCCTAAGCCCCAGCGTCACAATTTCAGCAAAAATCTGACTTTTGGCAGTTCACTCAAAAGTGGTGCCAAAAGCTTGCAAATGCTCACCTGAAAGCTTTGGCGATGGAAACAGAAGGCTTTTTATCACAGGACTAGAAATCAGCCCTCAAAAACTTAACCGGCAGAAAATATTTTTTTGAAAAAATCCCTAAGCCCCGGGGTCACAATTTCAGCAAAAATCTGACTTTTGGCAGTTCACTCAAAAATGGTGCCAACCGCTTGCAAATGCTCACCTGAAAGCTTTGGCGATGCAAACAGAAGGCTTTTTATCACAGGACAAGAAATCAGCCCTCAAAAACTTAACCGGCAGAAAATAGTTTTTTGAAAAAATCCCTAAGCCCCGGGGTCACAAATTCAGCAAAAATCTGACTTTTGGCAGTTCACTCAAAAATGGTGCCAACCGCTTGCGAATGCTCACCTGAAAGTTTTGGCGATGGAAACAGAAGGCTTTTTATCACAGGACAAGAAATCAGCCCTCAAAAACTTAACCGGCAGAAAATATTTTTTTGAAAAAATCCCTAAGCCCCGGGGTCACAATTTCAGCAAAAATCTGACTTTTGGCAATTCACTCAAAAATGGTGCCAAAACCTTGAAAATGCTCCCCTGAAAGGTTTGGCACTCAAAACAGAAGGATTTCTATCACAGGACAAAAAATCAGCCCTCAAAAACTTAACCGGCAGAAAATATTTTTTTGAAAAAATCCCTAAGCCCCGGGGTCACAATTTCAGCAAAAATCTGACTTTTGGCAGTTCACTCAAAAGTGGTGCCAAAAGCTTGAAAATGCTCACCTGAAAGCTTTGGCGATGGAAACAGAAGGCTTTTTATCACAGGACTAGAAATCAGCCCTCAAAAACTTAACCGGCAGAAAATATTTTTTTGAAAAAATCCCTAAGCCCCGGGGTCACAATTTCAGCAAAAATCTGACTTTTGGCAGTTCACTTAAAAATGGTGCCAACCGCTTGCAAATGCTCACCTGAAAGCTTTGGCGATGCAAACAGAAGGCTTTTTATCACAGGACAAGAAATCAGCCCTCAAAAACTTAACCGGCAGAAAATATTTTTTTGAAAAAATCCCTAAGCCCCGGGGTCACAATTTCAGCAAAAATCTGACTTTTGGCAGTTCACTCAAAAATGGTGCCACCGCTTGCAAATGCTCACGTAAAAGCTTTGGCGATGGAAACAGAAGGCTTTTTATCACAATACAAGAAATCAGCCCTCAAAAACTTAACCGGCAGAAAATATTTTTTTGAAAAAATCCCGAAGCAGCGGGGTCACAAATTCAGCAAAAATCTGACTTTTGGCAGTTCACTCAAAAATGGTGCCAACCGCTTGCAAATGCTCACCTGAAAGCTTTGGCGATGGAAACAGAAGGCTTTTTATCACAGGACAAGAAATCAGCCCTCAAAAATTTAACCGGCAGAAAACATTTTTTTGAAAAAATCCCTAAGCCCCGGGGTCACAATTTCAGCAAAAATCTGACTTTTGGCAGTTCACTCAAAAATGGTGCCAACCGCTTGTGAATGCTCACCTGAAAGCTTTGGCGATGGAAACAGAAGGCTTTTTATCACAGGACAAGAAATCAGCCCTCAAAAACTTAACCGGCAGAAAATATTTTTTTGAAAAAATCCCTAAGCCCCGTGGTCACAATTTCAGCAAAAATCTGACTTTTGGCAATTCACTCAAAAGTGGTGCCAAAACCTTGAAAATGCTCCCCTGAAAGGTTTGGCACTCAAAACAGAAGGATTTTTATCACAGGACAAGAAATCAGCCCTCAAACACTTAACCGGCAGAAAATATTTTTTTGAAAAAATCCCTAAGCCCCGGGGTCACAATTTCAGCAAAAATCTGACTTTTGGCAGTTCACTCAAAAATGGTGCCAAGCGCTTGCAAATGCTCACCTGAAAGCTTTGGCGATGGAAACGGAAGGCTTTTTATCACAGGACAAGAAATTAGCCCTCAAAAACTTAACCGGCAGAAAATATTTTTTTGAAAAAATCCCTAAGCCCCGGGGTCACAATTTCAGCAAAAATCTGACTTTTGGCAGTTCACTCAAAAATGGTGCCAACCGCTTGCAAATGCTCACCTGAAAGCTTTGGCGATGGAAACAGAAGGCTTTTTATCACAGGACAAGAAATCAGCCCTCAAAAACTTAACCGGCAGAAAATATTTTTTTGAAAAAATCCCTAAGCCCCGTGGTCACAATTTCAGCAAAAATCTGACTTTTGGCAATTCACTCAAAAATGGTGCCAAAACCTTGAAAATGCTCCCCTGAAAGGTTTGGCACTCAAAACAGAAGGATTTTTATCACAGGACAAGAAATCAGACCTCAAAAACTTAACCGGCAGAAAATATTTTTTTGAAAAAATCCCTAAGCCCCGGGGTCACAATTTCAGCAAAAATCTGACTTTTGGCAGTTCACTCAAAAGTGGTGCCAACCTCTTGCAAATGCTCCCCTGAAAGCTTTGGCGATGGAAACAGAAGGCTTTTTATCACAGGACAAGAAATCAGACCTCAAAAACTTGACCGGCAGAAAATATTTTTTTGAAAAAATCCCTAAGCCCCGGGGTCACAATTTCAGCAAAAATCTGACTTTTGGCAGTTCACTCAAAAGTGGTGCCAAAAGCTTGAAAATGCTCCCCTGAAAGGTTTGGCACTCGAAACAGAAGGCTTTTTATCACATGACTAGAAATCAGCCCTCAAAAACTTAACCGGCAGAAAATATTTTTTTGAAAAAATCCCTAAGCCCCGGCGTCACAATTTCAGCAAAAATCTGACTTTTGGCAGTTCACTCAAAAGTGGTGCCAAAAGCTTGCAAATGCTCACCTGAAAGCTTTGGCGATGGAAACAGAAGGCTTTTTATCACAGGACAAGAAATCAGCCCTCAAAAACTTAACCGGCAGAAAATAGTTTTTTGAAAAAATCCCTAAGCCCCGGGGTCACAAATTCAGCAAAAATCTGACTTTTGGCAGTTCACTCAAAAATGGTGCCAACCGCTTGCGAATGCTCACCTGAAAGTTTTGGCGATGGAAACAGAAGGCTTTTTATCACAGGACAAGAAATCAGCCCTCAAAAACTTAACCGGCAGAAAATATTTTTTTGAAAAAATCCCTAAGCCCCGGGGTCACAATTTCAGCAAAAATCTGACTTTTGGCAGTTCACTCAAAAGTGGTGCCAACCTCTTGCAAATGCTCCCCTGAAAGCTTTGGCGATGGAAACAGAAGGCTTTTTATCACAGGACAAGAAATCAGCCCTCAAAAACTTGACCGGCAGAAAATATTTTTTTGAAAAAATCCCTAAGCCCCGGGGTCACAATTTCAGCAAAAATCTGACTTTTGGCAGTTCACTCAAAACTGGTGCCAAAAGCTTGAAAATGCTCCCCTGAAAGGTTTGGCACTCGAAACAGAAGGCTTTTTATCACATGACTAGAAATCAGCCCTCAAAAACTTAACCGGCAGAAAATATTTTTTTGAAAAAATCCCTAAGCCCCAGCGTCACAATTTCAGCAAAAATCTGACTTTTGGCAGTTCACTCAAAAGTGGTGCCAAAAGCTTGCAAATGCTCACCTGAAAGCTTTGGCGATGGAAACAGAAGGCTTTTTATCACAGGACTAGAAATCAGCCCTCAAAAACTTAACCGGCAGAAAATATTTTTTTGAAAAAATCCCTAAGGCCCGGGGTCACAATTTCAGCAAAAATCTGACTTTTGGCAGTTCACTCAAAAATGGTGCCAACCGCTTGCAAATGCTCACCTGAAAGCTTTGGCGATGCAAACAGAAGGCTTTTTATCACAGGACAAGAAATCAGCCCTCAAAAACTTAACCGGCAGAAAATAGTTTTTTGAAAAAATCCCTAAGCCCCGGGGTCACAAATTCAGCAAAAATCTGACTTTTGGCAGTTCACTCAAAAATGGTGCCAACCGCTTGCGAATGCTCACCTGAAAGTTTTGGCGATGGAAACAGAAGGCTTTTTATCACAGGACAAGAAATCAGCCCTCAAAAACTTAACCGGCAGAAAATATTTTTTTGAAAAAATCCCTAAGCCCCGGGGTCACAATTTCAGCAAAAATCTGACTTTTGGCAATTCACTCAAAAATGGTGCCAAAACCTTGAAAATGCTCCCCTGAAAGGTTTGGCACTCAAAACAGAAGGATTTCTATCACAGGACAAAAAATCAGCCCTCAAAAACTTAACCGGCAGAAAATATTTTTTTGAAAAAATCCCTAAGCCCCGGGGTCACAATTTCAGCAAAAATCTGACTTTTGGCAGTTCACTCAAAAGTGGTGCCAAAAGCTTGAAAATGCTCCCCTGAAAGGTTTGGCACTCGAAACAGAAGGCTTTTTATCACAGGACAAGAAATCAGCCCTCAAAAACTTAACCGGCAGAAAATATTTTTTTGAAAAAATCCCTAAGCCCCGGGGTCACAATTTCAGCAAAAATCTGACTTTTGGCAGTTCACTCAAAAATGGTGCCAAAAGCTTGAAAATGCTCCCCTGAAAGGTTTGGCACTCGAAACAGAAGGCTTTTTATCACAGGACAAGAAATCAGCCCTCAAAAACTTAACCGGCAGAAAATATTTTTTTGAAAAAATCCCTAAGCCCCGGGGTCACAATTTCAGCAAAAATCTGACTTTTGGCAGTTCACTCAAAAATGGTGCCAACCGCTTGCAAATGCTCCCCTGAAAGGTTTGGTACTCGAAACAGAAGGCTTTTTATCACAGGACAAGAAATCAGCCCTCAAAAACTTAACCGGCAGAAAATATTTTTTTGAAAAAATCCCTAAGCCCCGGGGTCACAAATTCAGCAAAAATCTGACTTTTGGCAGTTCACTCAAAAATGGTGCCAACCGCTTGCTAATGCTCACTTGAAAGCTTTGGCGATGGAAACAGAAGGCTTTTTATCACAGGACAAGAAATCAGCCCTCAAAAACTTAACCGGCAGAAAATATTTTTTTGAAAAAATCCCTAAGCCCCGGGGTCACAATTTCAGCAAAAATCTGACTTTTGGCAGTTCACTCAAAAATGGTGCCAACTGGTTGCAAATGCTCCCCTGAAAGGTTTGGCACTCGAAACAGAAGGCTTTTTATCACAGGACAAGAAATCAGCCCTCAAAAACTTAACCGGCAGAAAATATTTTTTTGAAAAAATCCCTAAGCCCCGTGGTCACAATTTCAGCAAAAATCTGACTTTTGGCAATTCACACAAAAATGGTGCCAAAACCTTGAAAATGCTCCCCTGAAAGGTTTGGCACTCAAAACAGAAGGATTTTTATTACAGGACAAGAAATCAGCCCTCAAAAACTTAAACGGCAGAAAATATTTTTTTGAAAAAATCCCTAAGCCCCGGGGTCACAATTTCAGCAAAAATCTGACTTTTGGCAGTTCACTCAAAAATGGTGCCAACCGGTTGCAAAGGCTCCCCTGAAATGTTTGGCGATGGAAACAGAAGGCTTTTTATCAAAGGACAAGAAATCAGCCCTCAAAAACTTAACCGGCAGAAAATATTTTTTTGAAAAAATCCCTAAGCCCCGGGGTCACAATTTCAGCAAAAATCTGACTTTTGGCAGTTCACTCAAAAGTGGTGCCAACCGCTTGCAAATGCTCACCTGAAAGCTTTGGCGATGGAAACAGAAGGCTTTTTATCACAGGACAAGAAATCAGCCCTCAAAAACTTAACCGGCAGAAAATAGTTTTTTGAAAAAATCCCTAAGCCCCGGGGTCACAAATTCAGCAAAAATCTGACTTTTGGCAGTTCACTCAAAAATGGTGCCAACCGCTTGCAAATGCTCACCTGAAAGCTTTGGCGATGGAAACAGAAGGCTTTTTATCACAGGACAAGAAATCAGCCCTCAAAAACTTAACCGGCAGAAAATATTTTTTTGAAAAAATCCCTAAGCCCCGTGGTCACAATTTCAGCAAAAATCTGACTTTTGGCAATTCACTCAAAAATGGTGCCAAAACCTTGAAAATGCTCCCCTGAAAGGTTTGGCACTCAAAACAGAAGGATTTCTATCACAGGACAAGAAATCAGCCCTCAAAAACTTAACCGGCAGAAAATATTTTTTTGAAAAAATCCCTAAGCCCCGTGGTCACAATTTCAGCAAAAATCTGACTTTTGGCAATTCACTCAAAAATGGTGCCAAAACCTTGAAAATGCTCCCCTGAAAGGTTTGGCACTCAAAACAGTAGGATTTCTATCACAGGACAAGAAATCAGCCCTCAAAAACTTAACCGGCAGAAAATATTTTTTTGAAAAAATCCCTAAGCCCCGGGGTCACAATTTCAGCAAAAATCTGACTTTTGGCAGTTCACTCAAAAGTGGTGCCAAAAGCTTGAAAATGTTCCCCTGAAAGTTTTGGCACTCGAAACAGAAGGCTTTTTATCACAGGACAAGAAATCAGCCCTCAAAAACTTAACCGGCAGAAAATATTTTTTTAAAAAAATCACTAAGCCCCGGGGTCACAATTTCAGCAAAAATCTGACTTTTGGCAGTTCACTCAAAAGTGGTGCCAAAAGCTTGAAAATGCTCCCCTGAAAGGTTTGGCACTCGAAACAGAAGGCTTTTTATCACAGGACAAGAAATCAGCCCTCAAAAACTTAACCGGCAGAAAATATTTTTTTGAAAAAATCCCTAAGCCCCGGGGTCACAATTTCAGCAAAAATCTGACTTTTGGCAGTTCACTCAAAAATGGTGCCAAGCGCTTGCAAATGCTCACCTGAAATCTTTGGCGATGGAAACAGAAGGCTTTTTATCACAGGACAAGAAATCAGCCCTCAAAAGCTTAACCGGCAGAAAATATTTTTTTGAAAAAATCCCTAAGCCCCGGGGTCACAATTTCAGCAAAAATCTGACTTTTGGCAGTTCACTCAAAAATGGTGCCAACCGGTTGCAAATGCTCCCCTGAAAGCTTTGGCGATGGAAACAGAAGGCTTTTTATCACAGGACAAGAAATCAGCCCTCAAAAACTTAACCGGCAGAAAATATTTTTTTGAAAACATCCCTAAGCCCCGGGGTCACAATTTCAGCAAAAATCTGACTTTTGGCAGTTCACTCAAAAGTGGTGCCAAAAGCTTGAAAATGCTCACCTGAAAGCTTTGGCACTCGAAACAGAAGGCTTTTTATCACAGGACAAGAAATCAGCCCTCAAAAACTTAACCGGCAGAAAATATTTTTTTGAAAAAATCCCTAAGCCCCGGGGTCACAAATTCAGCAAAAATCTGACTTTTGGCAGTTCACTCAAAAGTGGTGCCAAAAGCTTGAAAATGCTCCCCTGAAAGGTTTGGCACTCGAAACAGAAGGCTTTTTATCACAGGACAAGAAATCAGCCCTCAAAAACTTAACCGGCAGAAAATATTTTTTTGAAAAAATCCCTAAGCCCCGGGGTCACAAATTCAGCAAAAATCTGCCTTTTGGCAGTTCACTCAAAAATGGTGCCAACTGGTTGCAAATGCTCCCCTGAAAGGTTTGGCACTCGAAACAGAAGGCTTTTTATCACAGGACAAGAAATCAGCCCTCAAAAACTTAACCGGCAGAAAATATTTTTTTGAAAACATCCCTAAGCCCCGGGGTCACAATTTCAGCAAAAATCTGACTTTTGGCAGTTCACTCAAAAGTGGTGCCAAAAGCTTGAAAATGCTCACCTGAAAGCTTTGGTCATGGAAACAGAAGGCTTTTTATCACAGGACAAGAAATCAGCCCTCAAAAACTTGACCGGCAGAAAATATTTTTTTGAAAAAATCCCTAAGCCCCGGGGTCACAATTTCAGCAAAAATCTGACTTTTGGCAGTTCACTCAAAAATGGTGAAAACCGCTTGCAAATGCTCACCTGAAAGCTTTGGCGATGGAAACAGAAGGCTTTTTATCACAGGACAAGAAATCAGCCCTCAATAACTTAACCGGCAGAAAATATTTTTTTGAAAAAATCCCTAAGCCCCGGGGTCACAAATTCAGCAAAAATCTGACTTTTGGCAGTTCACTCAAAAATGGTGCCAACCGCTTGCAAATGCTCACCTGAAAGCTTTGGCGATGGAAACAGAAGGCTTTTTATCACAGGACAAGAAATCAGCCCTCAAAAACTTAACCGGCAGAAAATATTTTTTTGAAAAAATCCCTAAGCCCCGGGGTCACAAATTCAGCAAAAATCTGACTTTTGGCAGTTCACTCAAAAATGGTGCCAACCGCTTGCAAATGCTCCCCTGAAAGCTTTGGCGATGGAAACAGAAGGCTTTTTATCACAGGACAAGAAATCAGCCCTCAAAAACTTAACCGGCAGAAAATATTTTTTTGAAAAAATCCCTAAGCCCCGGGGTCACAATTTCAGAAAAAATCTGACTTTTGGCAGTTCACTCAAAAATGGTGCCAACCGGTTGCAAAGGCTCCCCTTAAATGTTTGGCGATGGAAACAGAAGGCTTTTTATCACAGGACAAGAAATCAGCCCTCAAAAACTTAACCGGCAGAAAATATTTTTTTGAAAACATCCCTAAGCCCCGGGGTCACAAATTCAGCAAAAATCTGACTTTTGGCAGTTCACTCAAAAATGGTGCCAACCGCTTGCTAATGCTCACCTGAAAGCTTTGGCGATGGAAACAGAAGGCTTTTTATCACAGGACAAGAAATCAGCCCTCAAAAACTTAACCGGCAGAAAATATTTTTTTGAAAAAATCCCTAAGCCCCGGGGTCACAATTTCAGCAAAAATCTGACTTTTGGCAGTTCACTCAAAAATGGTGCCAACTGGTTGCAAATGCTCCCCTGAAAGGTTTGGCACTCGAAACAGAAGGCTTTTTATCACAGGACAAGAAATCAGCCCTCAAAAACTTAACCGGCAGAAAATATTTTTTTGAAAAAATCCCTAAGCCCCGTGGTCACAATTTCAGCAAAAATCTGACTTTTGGCAATTCACACAAAAATGGTGCCAAAACCTTGAAAATGCTCCCCTGAAAGGTTTGGCACTCAAAACAGAAGGATTTTTATCACAGGACAAGAAATCAGCCCTCAAAAACTTAACCGGCAGAAAATATTTTTTTGAAAAAATCCCTAAGCCCCGGGGACAGAATTTCAGCAAAAATCTGACTTTTGGCAGTTCACTCAAAAATGGTGCCAACCGCTTGCAAATGCTCCCCTGAAAGCTTTGGCGATGGAAACAGAAGGCTTTTTATCACAGGACAAGAAATCAGCCCTCAAAAACTTAACCGGCAGAAAATATTTTTTTGAAAAAATCCCTAAGCCCCGGGGTCACAATTTCAGCAAAAATCTGACTTTTGGCAGTTCACTCAAAAGTGGTGCCAAAAGCTTGAAAATGCTCCCCTGAAAGGTTTGGCACTCGAAACAGAAGGCTTTTTATCACAGGACAAGAAATCAGCCCTCAAAAACTTAACCGGCAGAAAATATTTTTTTGAAAAAATCCCTAAGCCCCGGGGTCACAAATTGAGCAAAAATCTGACTTTTGGCAGTTCACTCAAAAATGGTGCCAACCGCTTGCAAATGCTCACCTGAAAGCTTTGGCGATGGAAACAGAAGGCTTTTTATCACAGGACAAGAAATCAGCCCTCAATAACTTAACCGGCAGAAAATATTTTTTTGAAAAAATCCCTAAGCCCCGGGGTCACAAATTCAGCAAAAATCTGACTTTTGGCAGTTCACTCAAAAATGGTGCCAACCGCTTGCAAATGCTCACCTGAAAGCTTTGGCGATGGAAACAGAAGGCTTTCTATCACAGGACAAGAAATCAGCCCTCAAAAACTTAACCGGCAGAAAATATTTTTTTGAAAAAATCCCTAAGCCCCAGGGTCACAATTTCAGAAAAAAATCTGACTTTTGGCAGTTCACTCAAAAATGGTGCCAACTGGTTGCAAATGCTCCCCTGAAAGGTTTGGCACTCGAAACAGAAGGCTTTTTATCACAGGACAAGAAATCAGCCCTCAAAAACTTAACCGGCAGAAAATATTTTTTTGAAAAAATCCCTAAGCCCCGGGGTCACAATTTCAGCAAAAATCTGACTTTTGGCA
Organism: Podarcis liolepis; assembly: GCF_965112155.1. Classification (NCBI taxonomy): domain Eukaryota; kingdom Metazoa; phylum Chordata; class Lepidosauria; order Squamata; family Lacertidae; genus Podarcis; species Podarcis liolepis. The sequence continues at coordinate 1,119,903 of NW_028148749.1, read as the reverse complement.
GTTCACTCAAAAATGGTGCCAACTGGTTGCAAATGCTCCCCTGAAAGGTTTGACACTCGAAACAGAAGGCTTTTTATCACAGGACAAGAAATCAGCCCTCAAAAACTTAACCGGCAGAAAATATTTTTTTGAAAAAATCCCTAAGCCCCGGGGTCACAATTTCAGCAAAAATCTGACTTTTGGCAGTTCACTCAAAAGTGGTGCCAACCGCTTGCAAATGCTCCCCTGAAAGCTTTGGCGATGGAAACAGAAGGCTTTTTATCACAGGACAAGAAATCAGCCCTCAAAAACTTGACCGGCAGAAAATATTTTTTTGAAAAAATCCCTAAGCCCCGGGGTCACAAATTCAGCAAAAATCTGACTTTTGGCAGTTCACTCAAAAATGGTGCCAACCGCTTGCAAATGCTCACCTGAAAGCTTTGGCGATGGAAACAGAAGGCTTTCTATCACAGGACAAGAAATCAGCCCTCAAAAACTTAACCGGCAGAAAATATTTTTTTGAAAAAATCCCTAAGCCCCGGGGTCACAAATTCAGCAAAAATCTGACTTTTGGCAGTTCACTCAAAAATGGTGCCAACCGGTTGCAAATGCTCCCCTGAAAGGTTTGGCGATGGAAACAGAAGGCTTTTTATCACAGGACAAGAAATCAGCCCTCAAAAACTTAACCGGCAGAAAATATTTTTTTGAAAAAATCCCTAAGCCCCGGGGTCACAATTTCAGCAAAAATCTGACTTTTGGCAGTTCACTCAAAAATGGTGCCAAGCGCTTGAAAATGCTCACCTGAAAGCTTTGGCGATGGAAACAGAAGGCTTTTTATCACAGGACAAGAAATCAGCCCTCAAAAACTTAAGCGGCAGAAAATATTTTTTTGAAAAAATCCCTAAGCTCCGGGGTCACAATTTCAGCAAAAATCTGACTTTTGGCAGTTCACTCAAAAATGGTGCCAACCGCTTGCAAATGCTCACCTGAAAGCTTTGGCGATGGAAACAGAAGGCTTTTTATCACAGGACAAGAAATCAGCCCTCAAAAACTTAACCGGTAGAAAATATTTTTTTGAAAAAATCCCTAAGCCCCGTGGTCACAATTTCAGCAAAAATCTGACTTTTGGCAGTTCACTCAAAAGTGGTGCCAACCGCTTGCAAATGCTCCCCTGAAAGCTTTGGCGATGGAAACAGAAGGCTTTTTATCACAGGACAAGAAATCAGCCCTCAAAAACTTAACCGGCAGAAAATATTTTTTTGAAAAAATCCCTAAGCCCCGGGGTCACAATTTCAGCAAAAATCTGACTTTTGGCAGTTCACTCAAAAATGGTGCCAACCGCTTGCGAATGCTCACCTGAAAGCTTTGGCGATGGAAACAGAAGCCTTTTTATCACAGGACAAGAAATCAGCCCTCAAAAAGTTAACCGGCAGAAAATATTTTTTTGAAAAAATCCCTAAGCCCCGGGGTCACAATTTCAGCAAAAATCTGACTTTTGGCAGTTCACTCAAAAGTGGTGCCAACCGCTTGCAAATGCTCACCTGAAAGCTTTGGCGATGGAAACAGAAGGCTTTTTATCACAGGACAAGAAATCAGCCCTCAAAAACTTAACCGGCAGAAAATATTTTTTTGAAAAAATCCCTAAGCCCCGGGGTCACAATTTCAGCAAAAATCTGACTTTTGGCAGTTCACTCAAAAATTGTGCCAACCGCTTGCGAATGCTCACCTGAAAGCTTTGGCGATGGAAACAGAAGCCTTTTTATCACAGGACAAGAAATCAGCCCTCAAAAACTTAACCGGCAGAAAATATTTTTTTTGAAAAAATCCCTAAGCCCCGGGGTCACAATTTCAGCAAAAATCTGACTTTTGGCAGTTCACTCAAAAATGGTGCCAACCGCTTGCGAATGCTCACCTGAAAGCTTTGGCGATGGAAACAGAAGGCTTTTTATCACAGGACAAGAAATCAGCCCTCAAAAACTTAACCGGCAGAAAATATTTTTTTGAAAAAATCCCTAAGCCCCGGGGTCACAATTTCAGCAAAAATCTGACTTTTGGCAATTCACTCAAAAATGGTGCCAAAACCTTGAAAATGCTCCCCTGAAAGGTTTGGCACTCAAAACAGAAGAATTTTTATCACAGGACAAGAAATTAGCCCTCAAAAACTTAACCGGCAGAAAATATTTTTTTGAAAAAATCCCTAAGCCCCGGGGTCACAATTTCAGCAAAAATCTGACTTTTGGCAGTTCACTCAAAAGTGGTGCCAAAAGCTTGAAAATGCTCCCCTGAAAGGTTTGGCACTCGAAACAGAAGGCTTTTTATCACAGGACAAGAAATCAGCCCTCAAAAACTTAACCGGCAGAAAATATTTTTTTGAAAAAATCCCTAAGCCCCGGGGTCACAATTTCAGCAAAAATCTGACTTTTGGCAGTTCACTCAAAAATGGTGCCAACCAGTTGCAAATGCTCCCCTGAAAGATTTGGCGATGGAAACAGAAGGCTTTTTATCACAGGACAAGAAATCAGCCCTCAAAAACTTAACCGGCAGAAAATATTTTTTTGAAAAAAACCCTAAGCCCCGGGGTCACAATTTCAGCAAAAATCTGACTTTTGGCAGTTCACTCAAAAGTGGTGCCAAAAGCTTGAAAATGCTCCCCTGAAAGGTTTGGCACTCGAAACAGAAGGCTTTTTATCACAGGACAAGAAATCAGCCCTCAAAAACTTAACCGGCAGAAAATATTTTTTTGACAAAATCCCTAAGCCCCGGGGTCACGATTTCAGCAAAAATCTGACTTTTGGCAGTTCTCTCAAAAATGGTGCCAAGCGCTTGCAAATGCTCCCCTGAAAGCTTTGGCGATGGAAACAGAAGGCTTTTTATCACAGGACAAGAAATCAGCCCTCAAAAACTTAACCGGCAGAAAATATTTTTTTGAAAAAATCCCTAAGCCCCGGGGTCACAATTTCAGCAAAAATCTGACTTTTGGCAGTTCACTCAAAAATGGTGCCAACCGCTTGCAAATGCTCACCTGAAAGCTTTGGCGATGGAAACAGAAGGCTTTTTATCACAGGACAAGAAATCAGCCCTCAAAAACTTAACCGGCAGAAAATATTTTTTTGAAAACATCCCTAAGCCCCGGGGTCACAATTTCAGCAAAAATCTGACTTTTGGCAATTCACTCAAAAATGGTGCCAAAACCTTGAAAATGCTCCCCTGAAAGGTTTGGCACTCAAAACAGAAGGATTTTTATCACAGGACAAGAAATCAGCCCTCAAAAACTTAACCGGCAGATAATATTTTTTTGAAAACATCCCTAAGCCCCGTGGTCACAATTTCAGCAAAAATCTGACTTTTGGCAATTTACTCAAAAATGGTGCCAAAAGCTTGAAAATGCTCCCCTGAAAGGTTTGGCACTCAAAACAGAAGGATTTTTATCACAGGACAAGAAATCAGCCCTCAAAAACTTAACCGGCAGAAAATATTTTTTTGAAAAAATCCCTAAGCCCCGGGGTCACAATTTCAGCAAAAATCTGACTTTTGGCAGTTCACTCAAAAGTGGTGCCAACCGCTTGCAAATGCTCACCTGAAAGCTTTGGCGATGGAAACAGAAGGCTTTTTATCACAGGACAAGAAATCAGCCCTCAAAAACTTAACCGGCAGAAAATATTTTTTTGAAAAAATCCCTAAGCCCCGGGGTCACAATTTCAGCAAAAATATGACTTTTGGCAGTTCACTCAAAAATGGTGCCAACCGCTTGCAAATTCTCACCTGAAAGCTTTGGCGATGGAAACAGAAGGCTTTTTATCACAGGACAAGAAATCAGCCCTCAAAAACTTAACCGGCAGAAAATATTTTTTTGAAAACATCCCTAAGCCCCTGGGTCACAATTTCAGCAAAAATCTGACTTTTGGCAATTCACTCAAAAATGGTGCCAAAACCTTGAAAATGCTCCCCTGAAAGGTTTGGCACTCAAAACAGAAGGATTTTTATCACAGGACAAGAAATCAGCCCTCAAAAACTTAACCGGCAGAAAATATTTTTTTGAAAAAATCCCTAAGCCCCGGGGTCACAATTTCAGCAAAAATCTGACTTTTGGCAGTTCACTCAAAAATGGTGCCAACCGCTTGCAAATGCTCACCTGAAAGCTTTGGCGATGGAAACAGAAGGCTTTTTATCACAGGACAAGAAATCAGCCCTCAAAAACTTAACCGGCAGAAAATATTTTTTTGAAAAAATCCTTAAGCCCCGGGGTCACAAATTCAGCAAAAATCTGACTTTTGGCAGTTCACTCAAAAATGGTGCCAACCGCTTGCAAATGCTCACCTGAAAGCTTTGGCGATGGAAACAGAAGGCTTTTTATCACAGGACAAGAAATCAGCCCTCAAAAACTTAACCGGCAGAAAATATTTTTTTGAAAAAATCCCTAAGCCCCGTGGTCACAATTTCAGCAAAAATCTGACTTTTGGCAGTTCACTCAAAAATGGTGCCAACCGCTTGCAAATGCTCCCCTGAAAGCTTTGGCGATGGAAACAGAAGGCTTTTTTATCACAGGACAAGAAATCAGCCCTCAAAAACTTAACCGGCAGAAAATATTTTTTTGAAAAAATCCCTAAGCCCCGGGGTCACAATTTCAGCAAAAATCTGACTTTTGGCAGTTCACTCAAAAATGGTGCCAACCGGTTGCAAATGCTCCCCTGAAAGGTTTGGCGATGGAAACAGAAGGCTTTTTATCACAGGACAAGAAATCAGCCCTCAAAAACTTAAGCGGCAGAAAATATTTTTTTGAAAAAATCCCTAAGCCCCGGGGTCACAATTTCAGCAAAAATCTGACTTTTGGCAGTTCACTCAAAAGTGGTGCCAAAAGCTTGAAAATGCTCCCCTGAAAGGTTTGGCACTCGAAACAGAAGGATTTTTATCACAGGACAAGAAATCAGCCCTCAAAAACTTAACCGGCAGAAAATATTTTTTTGAAAAAATCCCTAAGCCCCGGGGTCACAAATTCAGCAAAAATCTGACTTTTGGCAGTTCACTCAAAAATGGTGCCAACCGCTTGCAAATGCTCACCTGAAAGCTTTGGCGATGGAAACAGAAGGCTTTTTATCACAGGACAAGAAATCAGCCCTCAAAAACTTAACCGGCAGAAAATATTTTTTTGAAAAAAACCCTAAGCCCCGGGGTCACAATTTCAGCAAAAATCTGACTTTTGGCAGTTCACTCAAAAATGGTGCCAACCGCTTGCAAATGCTCACCTGAAAGCTTTGGCGATGGAAACAGAAGGCTTTTTATCACAGGACAAGAAATCAGCCCTCAAAAACTTAACCGGCAGAAAATATTTTTTTGAAAAAATCCCTAAGCCCCGTGGTCACAATTTCAGCAAAAATCTGACTTTTGGCAATTCACTCAAAAATGGTGCCAAAACCTTGAAAATGCTCCCCTGAAAGGTTTGGCACTCGAAACAGAAGGCTTTTTATCACAGGACAAGAAATCAGCCCTCAAAAACTTAACCGGCAGAAAATATTTTTTTGAAAAAATCCCTAAGCCCCGGGGTCACAATTTCAGCAAAAATCTGACTTTTGGCAGTTCACTCAAAAGTGGTGCCAACCGCTTGCAAATGCTCACCTGAAAGCTTTGGCGATGGAAACAGAAGGCTTTTTATCACAGGACAAGAAATCAGCCCTCAAAAACTTAACCGGCAGAAAATATTTTTTTGAAAAAATCCCTAAGCCCCGGGGTCACAATTTCAGCAAAAATCTGACTTTTGGCAGTTCACTCAAAAATGGTGCCAACCGCTTGCAAATGCTCACCTGAAAGCTTTGGCGATGGAAACAGAAGGCTTTTTATCACAGGACAAGAAATCAGCCCTCAAAACCTTAACCGGCAGAAAATATTTTTTTGAAAAAATCCCTAAGCCCCGGGGTCACAATTTCAGCAAAAATCTGACTTTTGGCAGTTCACTCAAAAGTGGTGCCAAAAGCTTGAAAATGCTCCCCTGAAAGGTTTCGCACTCGAAACAGAAGGCTTTTTATCACAGGACAAGAAATCAGCCCTCAAAAACTTAACCGGCAGAAAATATTTTTTTAAAAAAATCCCTAAGCCCCGGGGTCACAATTTCAGCAAAAATCTGACTTTTGGCAGTTCACTCAAAAGTGGTGCCAAAAGCTTGAAAATGCTCCCCTGAAAGGTTTGGCACTCGAAACAGAAGGCTTTTTATCACAGGACAAGAAATCAGCCCTCAAAAACTTAACCGGCAGAAAATATTTTTTTGAAAAAATCCCTAAGCCCCGGGGTCACAATTTCAGCAAAAATCTGACTTTTGGCAGTTCACTCAAAAATGGTGCCAAGCGCTTGCAAATGCTCACCTGAAAGCTTTGGCGATGGAAACAGAAGGCTTTTTATCACAGGACAAGAAATCAGCCCTCAAAAACCTAACCGGCAGAAAATATTTTTTTGAAAAAATCCCTAAGCCCCGGGGTCACAATTTCAGCAAAAATCTGACTTTTGGCAGTTCACTCAAAAATGGTGCCAACCGGTTGCAAATGCTCTCCTGAAAGCTTTGGCGATGGAAGCAGAAGGCTTTTTATCACAGGACAAGAAATCAGCCCTCAAAAACTTAACCGGCAGAAAATATTTTTTTGAAAAAATCCCTAAGCCCCGGGGTCACAATTTCAGCAAAAATCTGACTTTTGGCAGTTCACTCAAAAATGGTGCCAACCGGTTGCAAATGCTCCCCTGAAAGCTTTGGCGATGGAAACAGAAGGCTTTTTATCAAAGGACAAGAAATCAGCCCTCAAAAACTTAACCGGCAGAAAATATTTTTTTGAAAACATCCCTAAGCCCCGGGGTCACAACTTCAGCAAAAATCTGACTTTTGGCAGTTCACTCAAAAGTGGTGCCAAAAGCTTGAAAATGCTCACCTGAAAGCTTTGGTGATGGAAACAGAAGGCTTTTTATCACAGGACAAGAAATCAGCCCTCAAAAACTTGACCGGCAGAAAATATTTTTTTGAAAAAATCCCTAAGCCCCGGGGTCACAATTTCAGCAAAAATCTGACTTTTGGCAGTTCACTCAAAAGTGGTGCCAAAAGCTTGAAAATGCTCCCCTGAAAGGTTTGGCATTCAAAAGAGAAGGATTTTTATCACAGGACAAGAAATCAGCGCTCAAAAACTTAACCGGCAGAATATATTTTTTTCAAAAAAATCCCTAAGCCACAATTTCAGCAAAAATCTGACGTTCACTCAAAAATGGTGCCAAAAGCTTGAAAATGCTTCGCTGAAAGCTTTGGCGATGGAAACAGAAGGCTTGTTATCACAGGACAAGAAATCAGCCCTCAAAAACTTAACCGGAAGAAAAAATTTTTTTGAAAAAAATCCCTTCAGCAAAAATCTGACTTTTGGCAGTTCACTCAAAAATGGTGCCAACCAGTTGCTAATGCTCCCCTGAAAGCTTTGGCGATGGAAACAGAAGGCTTTTTATCACAGGACAAAAAATCAGCCATCAAAAACTTAACCGGCAGAAAATATTTTTTTGAAAAAATCCCTAAGCCCCGGTCACAATTTCAGCAAATGTCTGAATTTTGGCAGTTCACTCAAAAATGGTGCCAAAAGCTTGAAAATGCTCCCCTGAAAGGTTTGGCACTCGAAACAGAAGGCTTTTTATTACAGGACAAGAAATCAGCCCTCAAAAACTTAACCGGCAGAAAATATTTTTTTGAAAAAATCCCTAAGCCACAATTTCAGCAAAAATCTGACATTCACTAAAAAATGGTGCCAACCACTTGCCAAGGCTCACCTGAAAGCTTTGGAGATGGAAACAGAAGGCTTTTTATCACAGGACTTTTAGCAATTCACTCAAAAATGGTGCCAAAAGCTTGAAAATGCTCCCCTGAAAGCTTGGCGATGGAAACAGAAGGCTTTTTATCACAGGACAAAAATCAGCCCCCCAAAACTTAACTGGCAGAAAATATTTTTTTGAAAAACTCCCTACGCCCCGGGGTCACAATTTCAGCAAAAATCTGACTTTTGGCAGTTCACTCAAAAATGGTGCCAAAAGCTTGAAAATGCTCCGCTGAAAGCTTTGGCGATGGAAACAGAAGGCTTTTTATCACAGGACAAGAAATCAGCAATCAAAAACTTAACCAGCAGAAAATATTTTTTTGAAAAAATCGCTAAACCCCGGAGTCACAATTTCAGCAAAAATCTGACTTTTGGCAGTTCACTTAAAAATGGTGCCAACCAGTTGCAAATGCTCCCCTGAAAGCTTTGGCGATGTAAACAGAAGACTCTTTATCACAGGACAAAAAATCAGCCCTCAAAAACTTAACCGGCAGAAAATATTTTTTTGAAAAAATCCCTAAGCCCTGGGGTCACAATTTCAGCAAAAATTTCACTTTTGGCAGTTCACTCAAAAATGGTGCCAAAAGCTTGAAAATGCTCCCCTGAAGGCTTTGGTGACGGAACAGAAGGCTTTTTATCACAGGACAAGAAATCAGCCCTCAAAAACATAACTGGCAGAAAATATTTTTTTGAAAAAATCCCTAAGCCCCGGGGTCACAATTTCAGCAAAAATCTGACTTTTGGCAGTTCACTTAAAAATGGTGCCAACCAGTTGCAAATGCTCCCCTGAAAGCTTTGGCGATGTAAACAGAAGGCTTTTTATCACAGGACAAAAAATCAGCCCTCAAAAACTTAACCGGCAGAAAATATTTTTTTGAAAAAATCCCTAAGCCCCGGGGTCACAATTTCAGCAAAAATGTCACTTTTGGCAGTTCACGCAAAAATGGTGCCAAAAGCTTGAAAATGCTCCCCTGAAAGCTTTGGTGATGGAACAGAAGGCTTTTTATCACAGGACAAGAAATCAGCCCTCAAAAACTTAACAGGCAGAAAATATTTTTTTGAAAAAATCCCTAAGCCCCGGGGTCACAATTTCAGCAAAAATCTGACTTTTGGCAATTCACTCAAAAATGGTGCCAAAAGCTTGAAAATGCTCCCCTGAAAGGTTTGGCACTCAAAACAGATGGATTTTTATCACAGGACAAGAAATCAGCCCTCAAAAACTTAATCGGCAGAAAATATTTTTTTGAAAAAATCCCTAAGCCACAATTTCAGCAAAAATCTGACGTTCACTAAAAAATGGTGCCAACCACTTGCCAAGGCTCACCTGAAAGCTTTGGCGATGGAAACAGAAGGCTTTTTATCACAGGACTTTTAGCAATTCACTCAAAAATGGTGCCAAAAGCTTGAAAATGCTCCCCTGAAAGCTTGGCGATGGAAACAGAAGGCTTTTTATCACAGGACAAAGATCAGCCCCCAAAAACTTAACTGGCAGAAAATATTTTTTTGAAAAACTCCCTACGCCCCGGGGTCACAATTTCAGCAAAAATCTGACTTTTGGCAGTTCACTCAAAAATGGTGCCAAAAGCTTGAAAATGCTCCCCTGAAAGCTTGGCGATGGAAACAGAAGGCTTTTTATCACAGGACAAAGATCAGCCCCCAAAAACTTAACTGGCAGAAAATATTTTTTTGAAAAAATCCCTAAACCCCGGGGTCACAATTTCAGCAAAAATATGACTTTTGGCAGTTCACTTAAAAATGGTGCCAACCAGTTGCAAATGCTCCCCTGAAAGCTTTGGCGATGTAAACAGAAGACTTTTTATCACAGGACAAAAAATCAGCCCTCAAAAACTTAACCGGCAGAAAATATTTTTTTGAAAAAAATCCCGAAGCCTTGGGGTCACAATTTCAGCAAAAATCCCACTTTTGGCAGTTCACTCAAAAATGGTGCCAAAAGCTTGAAAATGCTCCCCTGAAAGCTTTGGTGACGGAACAGAAGGCTTTTTATCACAGGACAAGAAATCAGCCCTCAAAAACTTAACTGGCAGAAAATATTTTTTTGAAAAAATCCCTAAGCCCCGGGGTCACAATTTCAGCAAAAATCTGACTTTTGGCAGTTCACTTAAAAATGGTGCCAACCAGTTGCAAATGCTCCCCTGAAAGCTTTGGCGATGTAAACAGAAGGCTTTTTATCACAGGACAAAAAATCAGCCATCAAAAACTTAACCGGCAGAAAATATTTTTTTGAAAAAATCCCTAAGCCCCGGGGTCACAATTTCAGCAAAAATCTGACTTTTGGCAATTCACTCAAAATGGTGCCAAAAGCTTGAAAATGCTCCCCTGAAAGGTTTGGCATTCAAAACAGAAGGATTTTTATCACAGGACAAGAAATCAGCCCTCAAAAACTTAACCGGCAGAAAATATTTTTTTGAAAAAATCCCTAAGCCACAATTTCAGCAAAAATCTGACGTTCACTCAAAAATGGTGCCAAAAGCTTGAAAATGCTTCGCTGAAAGCTTTGGCGATGGAAACAGAAGGCTTTTTATCACAGGACAAGAAATCAGCCCTCAAAAACTTAACCGGAAGAAAATATTTTTTTGAAAAAATCACTTCAGCAAAAATCTGACTTTTGGCAGTTCACTCAAAAATGGTGCCAACCGGTTGCTAATGCTCCCCTGAAAGCTTTGGAGATGGAAACAGAAGGCTTTTTATCACAGGACAAGAAATCAGCCCTCAAAAGCTTAACCGGCAGAAAATATTTTTTTGAAAAAATCCCTAAGCCCCGGGGTCACAATTTCAGCAAAAATCTGAATTTTGGCAGTTCACTCAAAAATGGTGCCAACCGGTTGGAAATGCTCCCCTGAAAGGTTTCGCACTCGAAACAGAAGGCTTTTTATCACAGGACAAAAAATCAGCCCTCAAAAACTTAACCGGCAGAAAATATTTTTTTGAAAAAATCCCTAAGCCCCGGGGTCACAATTTCAGCAAAAATCTGACTTTTGGCAATTCACTCAAAAATGGTGCCGAAAGCTTGAAAATGCTCCCCTGAAAGGTTTGGCACTCAAGACAGAAGGATTTTTATCACAGGACAAGAAATCAGCCCTCAAAAACTTAACCGGCAGAAAATATTTTTTTGAAAAAATCCCTAAGCCACAATTTCAGCAAAAATCTGACGTTCACTAAAAAATGGTGCCAACCACTTGCAAATGCTCACCTGAAAGCTTTGGCGTTGGAAACAGAAGGCTTTTTATCACAGGACTTTTAGCAATTCACACAAAAATTGTGCCAAAAGCTTGAAAATGCTCCCCTGAAAGCTTGGCGATGAAAACAGACGGCTTTTTACCACAGGACAAAAATCAGCCCCCAAAAACTTAAGCGGCAGAAAATATTTTTTTGAAAAACTCCCTACGCCCCGGGGTCACAATTTCAGCAAAAATCTGACTTTTGGCAATTCACTCAAAAATGGTGCCAACCGGTTGCAAATGCTCCCCTGAAAGCTTTGGAGATGGAAACAGAAGGCTTTTTATCACAGGACAAGAAATCAGCCCTCAAAAACTTAACCGGCAGAAAATATTTTTTTGAAAAAATCCCTAAGCCCCGGGGCCACAATTTCAGCAAAAATCTGACTTTTGGCAATTCACTGAAAAATGGTGCCAAAAGCTTGAAAATGCTCTCCTGAAAGATTTGGCACTCGAAACAGAAGGCTTTTTATCACAGGACAAGTAATCAGCCCTCAGAAACTTAACCGGCAGAAAATATTTTTTTGAAAAAATCCCTAAGCCCCGGGGTCACAATTTCAGCAAAAATCTGACTTTTGGCAATTCACTCAAAAATGGTGCCAACCGGTTGCAAATGCTCCCCTGAAAGCTTTGGCAATGGAAACAGAAGGCTTTTTATCACAGGACAAGAAATCAGCCCTCAAAAACTTAACCGGCAGAAAATATTTTTTTGAAAAAATCCCTAAGCCACAATTTCAGCAAAAATCTGACGTTCACTAAAAAATGGTGCCAACCACTTGCCAAGGCTCACCTGAAAGCTTTGGCGATGGAAACAGAAGGCTTTTTATCACAGGACTTTTAGCAATTCACTCAAAAATGGTGCCAAAAGCTTGAAAATGCTCCCCTGAAAGCTTGGCGATGGAAACAGAAGGCTTTTTATCACAGGACAAAAATCAGCCCCCAAAAACTTAACTGGCAGAAAATATTTTTTTGAAAAACTCCCTACGCCCCGGGGTCACAATTTCAGCAAAAATCTGACTTTTGGCAGTTCACCCAAAAATGGTGCCAAAAGCTTGAAAATGCTCCGCTGAAAGCTTTGACGATGGAAACAGAAGGCTTTTTATCACAGGACAAGAAATCAGCAATCAAAAACTTAACCGGCAGAAAATATTTTTTTGAAAAAATCCCTAAACCCCGGGGTCACAATTTCAGTAAAAATATGACTTTTGGCAGTTCACTTAAAAATGGTGCCAACCAGTTGCAAATGCTCCCCTGAAAGCTTTGGCGATGTAAACAGAAGACTTTTTATCACAGGACAAAAAATCAGCCCTCAAAAACTTAACCGGCAGAAAATATTTTTTTGAAAAAATCCCTAAGCCCCGGGGTCACAATTTCAGCAAAAATCTGACTTTTGGCAGTTCACGCAAAAATGGTGCCAAATGGTTGCAAATGCTCCCCTGAGAGTTTTGGCGGTCGAAACAGAAGGCTTTTTATCACAGGACAAGAAATCAGCCCTCAAAAACTTAACCGGAAGAAAATATTTTTTTGAAAAAATCCCTTCAGCAAAAATCTGACTTTTGGCAGTTCACTCAAAAATGGTGCCAACCGGTTGCTAATGCTCCCCTGAAAGCTTTGGAGATGGAAACAGAAGGCTTTTTATCACAGGACAAGAAATCAGCCCTCAAAAGCTTAACCGGCAGAAAATATTTTTTTGAAAAAATCCCTAAGCCCCGGGGTCACAATTTCAGCAAAAATCTGAATTTTGGCAGTTCACTCAAAAATGGTGCCAACCGGTTGGAAATGCTCCCCTGAAAGGTTTCGCACTCGAAACAGAAGGCTTTTTATCACAGGACAAAAAATCAGCCCTCAAAAACTTAACCAGCAGAAAATATTTTTTTGAAAAAATCCCTAAGCCCCGGGGTCACAATTTCAGCAAAAATCTGACTTTTGGCAATTCACTCAAAAATGGTGCCGAAAGCTTGAAAATGCTCCCCTGAAAGGTTTGGCACTCAAGACAGAAGGATTTTTATCACAGGACAAGAAATCAGCCCTCAAAAACTTAACCGGCAGAAAGTATTTTTTTGAAAAAATCCCTAAGCCACAATTTCAGCAAAAATCTGACGTTCACTAAAAAATGGTGCCAACCACTTGCAAATGCTCACCTGAAAGCTTTGGCGTTGGAAACAGAAGGCTTTTTATCACAGGACTTTTAGCAATTCACTCAAAAATTGTGCCAAAAGCTTGAAAATGCTCCCCTGAAAGCTTGGCGATGAAAACAGAAGGCTTTTTACCACAGGACAAAAATCAGCCCCCAAAAACTTAAGCGGCAGAAAATATTTTTTTGAAAAACTCCCTACGCCCCGGGGTCACAATTTCAGCAAAAATCTGACTTTTGGCAATTCACTCAAAAATGGTGCCAACCGGTTGCAAATGCTCCCCTGAAAGGTTTGGCACTCAAAACAGAAGGCTTTTTATCACAGGACAAGAAATCAGCCCTCAAAAACTTAACCGGCAGAAAATATTTTTTTGAAAAAATTCCTAAGCCCCGGGGTCACAATTTCAGCAAAAATCTGACTTTTGGCAATTCATTCAAAAATGGTGCCAACCGGTTGCAAATCCTCACCTGAAAGTTTGGGGATGGAAACAGAAGTCTTTTTATCAAAGGAAAATAAATCAGCCCTCAAAAACTTATCCGGCAGAAAATATTTTTTTGAAAAACTCCCTACGCCCCGGGGTCACAATTTCAGCAAAAATCTGACTTTTGGCAATTCACTCAAAAATGGTGCCAACCGGTTGCAAATGCTCTCCTGAAAGGTTTGGCACTCGAAACAGAAGGCTTTTTATCACAGGACAAGAAATCAGCCCTCAAAAACTTAACCGGCAGAAAATATTTTTTTGAAAAAATCCCTAAACCCCGGGGTCACAATTTCAGAAAAAATCTGACTTTTGGCAGTTCACTCAAAAATGGTGCCAACCGGTTGCAAATGCTCCCCTGAAAGCTTTGGCACTCGAAACAGAAGGCTTTTTATCACAGGACAAGAAATCAGCCCTCAAAAACTTAACCGGCAGAAAATATTTTTTTGAAAAAATCCCTAAGCCCCGGGGCCACAATTTCAGCAAAAATCTGACTTTTGGCAATTCACTGAAAAATGGTGCCAAAAGCTTGAAAATGCTCTCCTGAAAGATTTGGCACTCGAAACAGAAGGCTTTTTATCACAGGACAAGTAATCAGCAATCAAAAACTTAACCGGCAGAAAATATTTTTTTGAAAAAATCCCTAAGCCCCGGGGTCACAATTTCAGCAAAAATCTGACTTTTGGCAATTCACTCAAAAATGGTGCCAACCGGTTGCAAATGCTCCCCTGAAAGCTTTGGCAATGGAAACAGAAGGCTTTTTATCACAGGACAAGAAATCAGCCCTCAAAAACTTAACCGGCAGAAAATATTTTTTTGAAAAAATTCCTAAGCCCCGGGGTCACAATTTCAGCAAAAATCTGACTTTTGGCAATTCATTCAAAAATGGTGCCAACCGGTTGCAAATGCTCACCTGAAAGTTTGGGGATGGAAACAGAAGTCTTTTTATCAACGGAAAATAAATCAGCCCTCAAAAACCTAACCGGCAGAAAATATTTTTTTGAAAAATTCCCTAAGCCCCGGCGTCACAATTTCAGCAAAAATCTGACTTTTGGCAATTCACTCAAAAATGGTACCAAAAGCTTGAAAATGTTCTCCTGAAAGGTTTGGCACTCGAAACAGAAAGCTTTTTATCACAGGACAAGAAATCAGCCAATGTAGGTCTTGGGGGCCACTCCCAGTCACCAGTCTAGCTGCCGCATTCTGGATTAGTTGTAGTTTCTGGGTCACCTTCAAAGGTAGCCCCACGTAGAGCGCATTGCAGTAGTCCAAGCGGGAGATAACCAGAGCATGCACCACTCTGGCGAGGCAATCCGCAGGTAGATAGGGTCTCAGCCTGCGTACTAGATGCAGCTGGTCAACAGCTGCCCTGGACACAGAATTGACCTGCGCCTCCATGGACACCATGAACTGAAAGGTCCCGGGGGCGTTACCCTGAGCCTCAGCCACAAGGAATGTGCAGCAGCAGAAAATGGTAATGCTGTTCTAGATTGCATCTATGGAAGTCCAGGGTCCTGATGAAAGGAAGTCCAAGTCCTACTCTCTCCTACCTTGGTCAGGCCACACCTGGAGTCCTGTGTCCAGTTCTGGGCACCATCATTTAAGAAGGATGTTGACAAGCTGGAATGTGTGCAGAGGAGGGCAACCAAGACAACCAAGGGTCTGGAAACTAAGATTGAAGAGAAACACTTGAAGGAGCTGGGGAGGTTTGGCCTGGAAAAGAGGAAACTGAGAGGAGATCTGACAGCCATTTTCCAATATCTTAAGGGCTGTCACATGGAAGAGGGAACAAGCTTCTTTTCTCCTGCTCTAGATGGTAGGACTCGAACCCATGGATTCAAGTTATAAGAAAGGAGATTCCAACTAAACATTCATAAAAACTTTCTGACAGTAAGGGCTGTTTGGCATCGGAACAGATTCCCATGAGAGGTGGTGGACTCTCCTTCCTTGGAGGTTACTAAGCAGAGGTTGGATGGCCGTCTGCCATGGATGCTTTTGCTGAGATTGCTGCATCACAGGGGGTTGGACTAGATGAACCTTGGTGTCCCTTCCAGCTATAAGTTTCTATGATTCTATGAAATTGATCTGGATTAATGACAGCCATCCACCAGTTCCATATGCAAAACTGCTTCCCACCCCACCCCTTACTGATTAATATATATAAAAAATACATTAAAGTAGACAAATAATAACTTACAAAAAGGATCAATAAACGTGTCACCTTTATTATATAAATTGTTATCATAATCACATGTCAAAATTTCTTTTGTGAATGAAATAAAATGGTTTCAATCAGTTTTTAATAACCAACAATCAAATGTAGTGCTTGGGGTACAGCTTAGATCAATACCCCAGATGTTCAGTGTCCAGGGGTTCAGTGCCTGGCACCCAGAAACTCATGGCAAAGGGGAGTCTGGCACCAAGTAACTCATAACATTTCACTTCCTTGCAAGCTAAGGAAAGCTGTTGATTGGCAGAAGACACTGGGCAGAAACAGAAAGAAACAGGGGGATGAGGGGGTCTAAGGGTGAAGTCCTGCTCCTGTCCATCCTAATATTGGACAGTTTATTACAGGATGTTGAGAAGGGTCATTTTTTACTATGAATTGAGAAACAGCAGCCATAGTCTAGGCCAGGAGTGTTTTTCCTTGGTGACACCGCCATGTTGAAAAGTGTGTGTTTGTAAGGTGTGTCCTGTCCTGTCCAGAAATGCACCGTGCTGGATGAAGCCAGCTCTAGATCCTTCCTAAATAAAAAAAATAAAAACCCACGGGAAGAAATATTTGAAAAATTAATGTTAAGGGGAACAATTCACATTGTTAAGCAAGGTAGCTAAAGCAACAGGGTCATGGCCTCCATTGTGACACGTCCCCCTGCTGAGTGACTTGGCTGAGGACTTTGGGAAGAGCAACTACTTGAGGATAGTTCAGGAGAAAGGAGGTGGTTTGTGAGAAGTAATGATGTTTTCCGGCAAAATAAAGATTTCTTCTTCTTGAGTGTAAGTAGGATGTCTAATTCTTTCTGCATTCTGCTTCTTTTGCTCTCCCTCAAGATTTAGAAACATAGGGCAGTAAGGCAGATCTGGAAAAAGCCTAGGTAAAGGTACAGGGACCCCTGACCGTTAGGTCCAGTCGCAGACGACTCTAGGGTTGCGCGCTCATCTCGCTCTATAGGCTGGGGGAGCCGGCGTACAGCTTCCGGATCATGTGGCCAGGATGACGAAGCCGCTTCTGGCAAAAGCAGAGCAGTGCATGGAAAGGCTGTTTACCTTCCCGACAGAACGGCACCTACCGTATTTTTCGCTCTATAGGACGCACCGGACTATAAGACGCACCGGATTATAGGAGGGGGAGAACGGGGGGGGGGAATTCTCTCCCTCTCTGCTCAGTGTCCCTTCAGCGAAGCAGCAGGAGAAATGGAGCCCCTTCCATTTCTCCTCCCGCTTCGCTGAAGGGGCGCTGCGCAGAGAGGGAAAACTGTCCACCGACCCCTCTCGCTCTTCAGGCGGCTATCTCTTCAGGCGGCTATCCGCAAGCCTTCTGAGTGCAGCGGGAACTCCTGCTGCGCTTGGAAGGCTTGCGGATAGCTGCCTGAAGCCCCCAGAGTGCAGCCTTGGAAGCCTCCGCAGAGCAGCGGGGTGAAGGCACCCCGCTGCCCTGCGGAGGCTTTGCTCAGCTAACCCCAAGCTAGCACAGCGAAAT
Organism: Podarcis liolepis; assembly: GCF_965112155.1. Classification (NCBI taxonomy): domain Eukaryota; kingdom Metazoa; phylum Chordata; class Lepidosauria; order Squamata; family Lacertidae; genus Podarcis; species Podarcis liolepis. Next base: position 1,102,549 of record NW_028148749.1, on the reverse strand, counting down.
GGAGCGCTGCGCAGCGCTCCTTCTGCCTGCTCTGGCTTTGGGCTTAGCTGCGCAGCTTGCATTCACTCCATAGGGCGCACACAAATTTTCCCTTAATTTTTGTTTTTTTTATAATATATTTTTTATTAGCAAACCAATCAAATCACATTAGTTCCAAATTACAAAACCGAATTTTAAATTTTGGTTGGGGGTACCCATGCTTTGAGCTCTTAAAGGGATCCAATCATCTCTTATTTCTGCTGCTTTGATCATTTCCCCTTAATTTTTGGAGGGGGAAAAGTACGTCCTATAGAGTGAAAAATACGGTATTTATCTACTTCCACTTTTGAACTGCTAGGTGACTTCAGGTGGCTATCCGCAAGCCTTCGAAGTACAGCGGGAACTCCTGCTGCGCTCCGAAAGCTTGCGGATAGCTGCTTGAAGCCAACGGAGTGCAGCCTTTGAAGCCTCTGCAGAGCAGCGGGGTGAAGGCACCCTGCTGTCCTGTGGAGGCTTTGCGCAGCCATCCCCAAGCTAGAACAGTGAGACAGAGCGCTGCGCAGCACTCCGCCTCACTCTTCTGGCTTCGGGGACAGCCTTTGAAGCCTTCGCAGGGCAGCAGGGGGCCTTCAACCTGCTGCCCTGCGGAGGCTTTGCGCAGCTAACCCCAAGCTAGAACAGCGAGACGGAGCGCTGTGCAGAGCTCCTTCTGCCTGCTCTGGCTTTGGGCTTAGCTGCGCAGCCTGCATTCACTCCATAGGGCGCACACAAATTTTCCCTTAATTTTTGTTTTTTTTATAATATATTTTTTATTAGCAAACCAATCAAATCACATTAGTTCCAAATTACAAAACCGAATTTTAAATTTTGGTTGGGGGTACCCATGCTTTGAGCTCTTAAAGGGATCAAATCATCTCTTATTTCTGCTGCTTTTATCATTTCCCCTTAATTTTTGGAGGGGGGAAATTGCGTTCTATAGAGCGAAAAATACGGTATTTATCTACTTCCACTTTGTGCTTTCGAACTTCTAGGTTGGCAGGTGCTGGGACCGAGCAGCGGGAGCTCACCCCGTCGCGGGGATTCGAACTGCCGAACTTCTGATCAGCAAGCCCTAGGCTCTGTGGCCACCCGTGCCCCTACGGAAAAAGCCTATCGCAGACCAAATCCCCCTCCCAAACCTGGTATGTAAGGGCTTCCGGTTTTTCCGCCCTCCGTTGTGGATGTGCTTCGCGGGTTCTCCGCGCCTAGCAGCTGTTAGAGGGAACTTTGGGGGGCAACGCGAAGGCTACACGACCCCCAAAAAGGCTCTGGGCGTGGCCCAGGGCTGACATTGTCCAGCAGCGTCAAAAAAGGAACCCTTCGAAGCCCACGTCCTAACCAAGAGGTGAGTCGACAGAGAGTACCTAGACGCAAGGACACGAGCAATCCTTAGCAGCAAGCCTCAAAGTCCCAAACGGTAAGAACGGCAGCTAACAAGGAGAGCTTGAGGAGAAGAGGGTCTGTGAGACTTCTTTATACAAAGTGAACTGCTCAGAAACAGACCCAAAAGACTAGCACATAAAGAGTAAAGAACGGGAGATTTTATCTTAAACATATTGGAAATCTTTCTCATTATACGTAAGCATAAGCAAAGATTTCTCTAACAAGTACCAGTAAGAAAAGGAAGACAGATTCAAATTTCACTCTGCAGCAGCAGTAGTAGCCCATTAAAAGAAGCGGAATTCAAGGACTTAACTTGTTTTTTACTTTGAAGTGGCGTGAGCCCAGCGAAAGAGACTGAGTTAAAAGACTTGGATTGTCAGCGCTGTTTGTGGTAAAAGAGTGGAAGTTACTGGAAAACAAAGGTAAAAGAGAAGGCAACACTTTTAATATTTAACTTATATTAAACACTAACCTATAAAGATGGCAAAGATGGCATAGCGTGGTCTAGGAGAAATGGCTGGACTAGTTGGAGAATCGGGAAGAGAAGAAAAGTGGCGAAAGGAGGGGCAGAACTGCACAAAAGAGGAAAGGGACTATAAAATTAAAGATGAGCATCTTTAGCTTGAGGAGCTAGTTTGTGAGAAAGGAAATACGTTTTCTGGTGTAATGAAGAGACTTTCTTCATATAAAGTATAAGTAGGATTCCTAATTCCTTCTGCATTCTGTTTCTTTTACTATCCCTCAAGATTCAGAAACATAGGGAACCAAGTCATGGTTAGATTAGTTTATAAAGATTGGCTGCGTGAGCTGCTGGTCTCCTGCTGTCACGTGCCAAAGATCCATCCCCTGGTCTGTGAGGAGGAGGAGGAAGAGATATTGGAAGAGAAATGGGAGGATGAAGTGATGGTTATGAAGATCAGAAGGAATCTTTAGTGAAGGTGAAAACAATTTATGTAAGACCAAGCGACCAGGGGATGGATGCCACCGATATATAGATGGGGAGTGTTGATCCTTGTTCTTGAGGAACAGGGAGGCCAGAGAGAATCTGGATCACTGGGATGGGGGGAGGCAGCTCTCTGATTCAAGAAGAGTTCAGGGATGGGATGAGGAAGGGAGGAAGGGAGAATAACGCAAGCCACCTGGAGATCCTTGCAGGAAAGATGGGTCATCAGTGTAGTAATCAATGAAAAAATTAAGAATTTTTTCTCTTCATTTCTCTTCCAGGCAGCGATAGCAGTGAGGCCAGCAGCTCCAGTACAGCTCTACCCCACTCCAAGACCCAGTTCTCCCTTCGCCCAAAACCCAAGTATCTAAATAGGGATGCGGGTGGCGCTGTGGGTTAAACCACAGAGCCTGGGACTTGCCTATCAGAAGGCTGGCGGTTCGAATCCCCACGACGGAGTGAACTCCCGTTGCTCGGTCCCTGCTCCTGCCAACCTAGCAGTTCAAAAGCACGTCAAAGTGCAAGTAGATAAATAGGTACCGCTACGGCGGGAAGGTAAAGGGCGTTTCCGTGCGCTGCTCTGGTTCAGAAGCAGCTTAGTCATGCTGGCCACATGACCCGGAAGCTGTTCATGACCGGTCAATAAAGCAAGATGAGCGCTGCAACCCCAGAGTCGGCCACGACTGGACCTAATGGTCAGGAGTCCCTTTACCTTGATATATTTCAAAAACACTGAGTCTCCAGTGTGGTCTCTCGTCACAAGGAAACAGACTTTATAAAGAGGCAACCTTTCAAACTTCTTATAAATGGAAACTGGGGAAAGCCCCCTCCAAAAGAATAGACTGTGCCCAGTGACTAGCTGATCCACATGCCTGTTCAGTTGACGCTCTAGATGCCTACTCAGTTGTTCTCCAAGGCTGTTGAAAGAGAGAATGGCCAGTGTGGCAGGCTGTGCGAGCTGCTGGCCTCCTGCTGTCGTGCCCCTAAAATCCACCCCCTGGTCTGCGAGGAGGAGGAGGAAGAGATATTGGAAGAGAAATGGAATGAGGAAGTAAATATAATTAAAGAAAGGGAGAATAGCGTAAGCCACCTGGAGATCCTTGAAGGAAAGATGGGTTGTCAACATAATAATAAATGGAAAGATTAAAAATATTTTCTCTTCTTCTCTCTTCCGGGCAGCGACAGCAGTGAGGCCAGCAACTCCAGCACAGATCTCCCTCCCCACCAAGACCCAGTCCCCCCCTTCCCCACAAACCCAAATAGAAAAATAAAATAAAAATCATCATCATCATCATTATTCTAATCAAGTTCCTTTACAAACATGCTATTCTGTGATCATCCTTTTATTCTAGGCGGTGCTTTTTCCTACGTTTGTGAGCATGAGTGGAAATCCTGAGTCTCGCTGCAGGAGTCGACAGTTTGGCTCCTTCCCTTGTTGTTGCTCCTAGATGGAACTGCGCATGTGCGAAGACAAGACAGAGACTTCCAAACTGGATCAATAAACGTGTCACCCGTTGTCTGAAAACCACTGTCCTAATCACATGCCAGATTGTCTTTTTTGAATGAAATAAAATTCTTTCAAATAGTTTTTTAACGTTGTCATTTGTCTGTCTTGAGAAGCAATGGAGTGCGCCTCCGGGGGTGAGGTCAAAAGTCAAGCAACGGTGTCAGCAGTCCCAAAGTGACCTCTCCAGGGAGCAACACTGGGCAGTGTGTCTGGAGGTCCTGGGCTTCCCTCTCTTGGCCTTGCAGATGTGTCTCCAAGGAAAGCAGAGATAGACACCAGTTGGGCTGTAGGAGATGTCAGAAGGGGTTGTAAACGGCACCATCCAACCGCCTGAGGGACTCCACTCCAGATTTGTGTAGGCTTTACTCCTTAGCCTTTTCAGCTCCCAAAGATATCCCACAAGGCAAATTAGGATCAGAGTTTTCCTTCTCTTCGATGGGCTATCTTTATAGGTGGATGAGCCCCATCTGCCCCTCACTTCCCTCCACAGCATTGCAGAAACCACCTTCTTGACCACTGGGCCCACGCTTGGTCTTGTCCGCTCAATCTGCTGGAGCCCGTCTTGGCACACAGAGGAAGTTCCTGAGCATTTGAGACTCCTTGGCTGCTCTCACCTGGTTTAGGTGGCCAGTCAAACCGTTCCCAGGATGTGGCCTCTGTCACATGCTGACCATTTCTAGGAGCAAGAGAACAAACTTTTTATTAAAGAATGGAAATGGTTGAATGAATAGTTACAAACTGTAAACAGATAAGAACATTGGCAGGATTATTGGAATAACCTGCAGTTTAATAAGATTATCTATTTAAAGCAGATGCATAAATGAAGAAATTGAGGTAATTTGGATATGCATAAGATATGGAGAATCAATTTAAAGAACTGCAGAAAGAGGGGGAAGGAAGTCAAGTTTTGAAATGCTAAAATGACTGCAAAATTACTGAAATGTATAAACTTGAAAATCATAATTCAGCTTTCCAGTTATAGCTTTTGCGGTGATGAGGCATGTGAGCCTCAACTGTCCTGCATCTACTCCAGCTGAGGAATCACACACCTCCTCCCCAAGCTAGCGAGCCCCACCTGGGCTGTGGGTCCTTGCCTTCCGTCCCTCCCAACTGACAGTTGTTAGTTCTGGAATCCTGAGCTTGAGGGGGGGGTACATCCCATTTCGCCCCGTGGGACACTCACCACCCCTTAGCCACCTGCCTTTGGCGCTGCAGCAGTGATGGCTTTGGTCCCTGAAAGAGCATGCAAGATCTCTCCCAAATCTCAATACATATTTTGCTCTCCTAGACATCTTGCAAGACTTCAATGAGATCTCACAAGATCTTGCAGAAAATCTCCAATCTGTTTACCTGCAAGCACACACCTTTAATTTTTTTTCTTATTTAGTACAAATTTCTCAATCTAACAGATTTGCACATAGGATTCTGTATCACATGAAACGGCACCTTTGTTTTGTTCTATTGTTACATTATTTGTGGCCTTCTAACACTTTGGGAGAAGCCTTCTCTCCCTTTTCCCTTAAAAAATGAGGATCTATGCTTTACACTCAGCAGGAAGGCCCATTTAAAAGGAAACTTGTAGTTGTTTTGCTGCTGCTTTTTGTGTTCTCAGGTGTCCAAGTTAGCCTCCTGGCCCTGCTCCTCCACTATACCACAGCAACATCCCCCACTAGGAATCCCTACTTGGCCTTTCATTGGCCATCAGCAATATCCGGTGGAGCCAGGTGGAGAGAAATGCCCCATCTTGCCCATCTTTGGGGTTTCAAGAGGTATAGCCTCTGTGCATGTACAGAATTCATGATTCAGCAAATCTATTAGACCACCGAAAGAGTTATTTCCTCTGATTAAATTACCAAAGGAAGAAAGCAGGATTGGCTTTTCTCCCCAGGGACACAAGGAAGGGGAAGGTGTATGTTTAAGAAATCAAATTCCCCAAGGGCTGAAACTCTGTTCAGCCAGTTAAAAAACCCAAATTCTCTCCGTAGAGTGCTTCACATCTGGCGGGCAGGGCTTGTGTGCTTTGCTCATGATCCCTTGGATGTCCTGAGGCTGTTAGAGCAGCAGCCGTAAGTCTTGGGGCTCTGGGAGTGAGACATTGTCCTCAGAAGGCAAAGAGTAACTGAGGTTCCCTTTTCTCTCCCTTGGAGGCCCTGAACCAGGAGCTTGCCAGTTCAGGGCCTCCATGGGAGAAAAAAGGGGGGCCAGCACTTGTGCTCAAATGAGCTTTCATACGCGGTCATCCTGCCCCACACTCACATTCCAAAATATCTGCATGCTCACCTATCCAAGAGGTGGTTGGTCTTCGGCTGGGGGGTCCCAGAAGGCAGAATAAGTTGAGAAGCAAAGCCCGAGAAGTTTGAGGCATCCTCTTCGCATCCACCCAAACCCAATCTAAACAGCTTTGCTCCAGAACCAGCCCCTCCCTTCAGTTCTGTTCAGTTCAGAATGTCAGTTAAGAGGGACCACCTGTATTTTCTTGATTCTTGCCTGAGGTCATAATGGGCATGCACACTGGTATCTGTTTACCTGTAAGCACACACCTTTAGTTTATCTTCTTAAAAATAAAAATAAAATACTAGTTTCTCAGTCTACCAGCTTTGCACAAAACAGCAGCCGTTTTGTGATCCATGGCAGTGAAAACCCCACGTTTTATGGCGCCCCCCCCCCAAAATGAGGCGTCAGTGCCCTAACCCACAGGGTCACGATTTCTCCAAAGGTCCAATGTCATCTGATTCACTCCAAAGCAGCACCAAACACCCAGAGAATGCCCCCTGCAACGTTGGGGGGGGGCTTTGAAAACACTACATTTCCCATTGTTAGAGTGGCATACGAAGGATGAACAAGTTAAATCAGTGATGATAGATTGGGCAAGACATGTAGGACATAACATCATGTTTGAGGATTGGGAAAGATTGTGGAAGAAAGGGGTGAAGTTCACTGCATGTACTGTACTAAAGGAAAACATAATGAAAATGGTGTATAGATGGTATCTGACCCCTGTTAAATTAGCAAAGATTTATCATAACTGTGATAACCATTGCTGGAAATGTAAAGAAAACGAAGGTACTTTCTATCATATGTGGTGGACCTGCCCCAAGGTGAAAGACTTCTGGGAAAAGATTTATAATGAATTGAAAAAAATGTTGAAATATACATTTATAAAGAAACCAGAGGCCTTTCTTCTTGGAATAACAGGTTTGGAATTGCCCCCAAAAGATGTTAAATTATACACTGGGCAACAATTTTTTACCTTTTGTATGTTGTCTAGATTTCTACAATTGATTTAGGGTCTTTTTGCACTGCTGAATCAGGAAATGGCATCCGTTTCTCTCCATCAGGTCAGGTTGTTGTGCTATGTTGATTTGTAAAAAATCAGATCTTGTGACAAAATCGATTACATTTTGTAGCATTATCAGCTGATTTTTGTCAACACATATCATCCTAAATAAGTTTTTAAGAGAAAATAATGTTTTTCCAACAACATATATTGATTACCTGATAGAAACATCAATTACTGTAAACTGAATGGTGGGCATTGATAAAGGTAAGTACACATAAATTGCATGTTGCTTAAACATTTTTCAAACTTAAGGGCTTGAACTTCCGTTTTTGGAACTCCTGGAATGCTCAGTGGCAGGGAGGTCTCTCTTCAGAGTCCAACAGTAGTCAGCCATCATGACTGTGTCCCAGCGACCCTGATACCTGGTCTCCATCTCTTTCATGTCCTGATGGAATCTCTCCCCCTGCTCGTCACTCATTGAACCCAGGTTCTCAGGAAACTGGTCCATATGTGAAAATAGGTAGTGCATCTCGACGCTCATGTTGCAGCCCAGGTTTCTGAAAGCAGTCAGCATGTTGTTGACAAGTTCTGCATAGTTTCTGACCTTATTGTTGCTTAGAAAGTTCTTCACTACCAGAACAAATGCCTTCCACGCTTCCAGTTCCATTTCGTTCATTGAGTTTCTGAACTCTGGATCTCTGATGAGCTGACGGATCTGAGGACCGTCAAAGATGCCAGCTTTCAACTTCTCCATGGTCAATCCTGGCACAAGTGAAGCAGTCACCATCCTTGTCCAGAGCCTTTGGTGAACTGCTTGATTAAGCCGAGCTTGATGTGCAGCGGTGGGAAGAGTATTCTGTCTCTGTCCACCAGAGGGTCGTTGATGACGTTCCTTTCTTTGCAAGGCACCAATTCCTCCCGCACAGGCCAGTCCTTCTTCGTGTAATGCTGAGCACTGTCCCTACTATCCCACATGCACAGAAAACATGGGTACTTGTTGAAGCCAGACTGTTGTCCCAACAAAAAGTTCACCATCTTCAGGTCAACACAAATAAACCACTTATGCTGACCATAACCAATTTTCTCCAGCACATACTCCACTGCTTCATAGTTCTCCTTCACTGTAGTCGAGTGAGCCAGGGGTATAGAGGCAAACTGGTTGCCGTTGTGTAGCAGAACACATTTCAGTGATCGCTTGCTGCTGTCAATGAACTGTCTCCAATCTTTGGGTTCTTAGTTGGAACATCAACGGTGGTAACTCCCCGGAAAAAAGGAGAAGAATATTTCACATATTAAGGAAAGAGCAATTGGACATTATCTGCTTGCAGGAAACGCATGTGACTAGGCTCCACAGGAAAGTGTTAGTCAACAAGAGATTAGGCCAAGAGTTTATATCATCGGACAGAGTCAAGAAAAGAGGAGTGGTGATTTACGCAAAGGAGAGCCTAGCACCAAAATTTTTATTTAAAGATGAGCAAGGAAGAATCTTGGCAATTGAGATACAAGCACAAGGCGAAAAGGTTTTGATATTGGGAATTTATGCTCCAAATGAGGGGAAGTCAGAATTTTATAAGAAGCTGCATGAGACATTGCTGGATTTTTTGGATTACAATAACATCATCATGATGGGAGATATGAATGGGGTGGTATCTACCAACATGGACAAATCACAAAACCAAAACTTGACAAAAGACGGCAGACTACCTAAAACTTTTTTTGAGCTAACTGACAATCTGGACTTGATTGACATTTGGAGGACAAAGAACCACCTAGGAAGAGAAGGAACATTCTTCTCTGAAGCTCATCTGTCATGGACAAGAATCGACCAAATATGGATAACTCGAGGACTGGCACCGAAGACTAGAAAAGTGGAAATCTGCCCAAAAACTTGCTCCGACCATAACGCTATGAAAATGGAAATGAGACTAACTCCAACCGGCTCCTTCAGATGGAGAATGAATGACACCTTGTTTAGAGATCAGGAAGTTATTAAGAAGGCCCAAAAGACATTAAGAGACTATTTTGAAATAAATCTGAACACTACAGTGGAAAAAAGAGTAATCTGGGACACAAGCAAAGCTGTTATGAGGGGTTTTTTGATACAACAGAACTCCATTAAGAAAAAAGCACAGAATGAGAGAAAAGATAAGATTTTGGAGAAAATAAGAGAAGGAGAAAAAAAGTTGAGACTGAAACCAAAGTCGCAGGAGATTTTGAGAGAAATTAAATTTCATCAAGCTCAATATACCAAATTGGTAAATCAAGAAGTGGAGTGGAAAATCAAATTAATGAAACAAAAGACATTTGAGTCAGCAAATAAATGTGGGAAGCTACTAGCATGGCAGCTGAAGAAGAGACAAAAACTGAACACGGTGACAAATTTAGAAAATGAAGGGAGAAATATACAAAACCCCGAAGAGATTAGAAAGTGTTTCCAGAGATACTTTAAACAACTCTATACGCAAGGGCCACAAAAATAAACAGAGATTGATCAATTTCTAAAGAAGAATGGACTACCAAAATTAACTCAGGAAAAGAGGTCAATCCTAAATTGCAAAACAACACAACAAGAAATTGAAGGTCCCATTCAGAATATGCAACTTGGCAAGTCTCCAGGGCCAGATGGACTTACCTCAAAATATTATAAGACATTGAAAGACTATCTGACACAACCACTTTTGGAGGTTTGTAATGAGATCTTGGAGGGGAAGAAGGCACCGGAATCGTGGAAAGAAGCTTTCATCACATTGATACCTAAATCGGAAACTGAAAAGACCCAACTTAAGAACTACCGTCCCATTTCGCTCCTGAATGTGGATTACAAAATTTTTGCTGACATTTTGGCAAGTAGATTTAAAAAAGTGCTAAACGAAGTAATTCATAAAGATCAGGCAGGCTTTCTCCCAGGTAGACATTTGTTTGATAACACGAGGAACACTATTGACATTTTGGAACTTTTACAGACGAATATCAATACTAAAGCAGTGTTAATTTTTATAGATGCGGAGAAAGCATTTGATAATATTTCATGGAAGTTTATGAAGAAAAATTTGGAAGGGATGGGAGTGGGACGGGGGTTCGAAAATGGAATAGAGGCAATTTATTCAGAGCAAAAAGCTAAACTGATAGTTAACAATGTGGTGACAGAAGAGTTTATGATTGAAAAAGGAACACGACAAGGTTGCCCTATCTCCCCTCTGTTATTTATCTCGGTTCTGGAGGTTCTTTTGAACATGATTAGAGGGGACCGGTTGGTGGAAGGGATACAGGTCGGAGCCAAACAGTACAAATTAAAGGCGTTTGCAGATGACTTGGTTTTAACATTACAGGAGCCAGAATCTAGTACGAAAAGAGCTTTAGAATTGATTCGTGAATTTGGTCGGTTGGCGGGATTTAAATTAAACAAGCAGAAAACTAAGGTGTTGGAAAAAAATTTGACATCCATGGAAACAGAGAGGTTTCAGAAGGAGACTGATTTAAATGTGGTTAAAAAAGTGAAATACCTAGGGGTCAACTTGTCTGCGAAAAATTTGAATTTGTTTAAAGATAACTATGAAAAATGTTGGTCAGAAATTAAAAAAGACTTAGAAATTTGGACAAAATTGAAACTTTCCTTGTTGGGCCGAATAGATGAATATGTTGCCATAAAGATGAATGTGTTGCCAAAAATGTTGTTCTTGTTTCAGGCCCTACAGATCGTGGACAGAGTGGAATGTTTTGGAAAGTGGCAGAAAGATATTTCTAAGTTTATCTGGCAGGGCAAAAAGCCCAGAATAAAATTTAAAATTTTGACCGATGCAAAGGAAAGAGGGGGGGTTGCCCTGCCGGATTTAAGGTTGTATTATGAAGCTGCAGCTTTCTGCTGGATGAAAGATTGGTTACTCCTTGAGAACACTAATGTCCTGGATCTGGAGGGGGTTAATAATGCTTTTGGTTGGCATGCTTATTTGTGGTACGACAAGGTAAAGATTCATAAAACTTTCAAGAACCATATTGTCAGGAAAGCAATATTTAATGTCTGGTCAAAATACAAGGATTTGTTAGAAAACAAGACTCCAAGGTGGTTGTCACCTATGGAGGCTAAGGCTCGGAAAAGACTCAATATGGAGGCTGAATGGCCGAAATATTGGGAAATAATTGAAAAGGTCGGAGAAACCTGGAGGTTGCGGAGCTTGGAGAAACTGGAGGGTAAAGTGCGAGATTGGTTACATTATGCCCAGGTTAAGGAGGTTTTCAATATGGATAAAAAGATAGGATTCCAGGTGGAAAAATCGAAATTAGAAACAGAATTGTTAGAACCTAAGACCAAGGTAATTTCAAGAATGTATAATCTGCTGTTGAAATGGAACACACAAGATGAAACAGTTAAATCAGCTATGATAAAATGGGCACAGGATATTGGATATAACATCATGTTTGCTGACTGGGAAAGGTTATGGACCACCGGTGTGAAGTTTACGGCATGTAATGCTTTGAAAGAAAATATTATGAAAATGATATACAGGTGGTACATGACCCCAGTCAAGCTTGAAAAAATATATCACCTGCATGATAACAAATGTTGGAAATGTAAGGAGACTGAAGGAACGTTTTTTCACCTGTGGTGGACCTGCCCGAAACTGAAGGCCTTCTGGGAAGTGATTTACAATGAGTTAAAAAAGGTATTTAAGTATACCTTCCCTAAGAAGCCAGAGGCCTTCCTTTTGGGTATTGTCGACCAGAAGGTGTTAAAAAAAGACAGAGTTTTTTTTATGTATGCAACAACAGCAGCAAGAATACTCATTGCAAAATACTGGAAGTTACAAGATTTACCCACACTGGAAGAATGGCAAACGCAACTGATAGACTACATGGAGCTGGCTGAGATGACTGGCAGAATTCGAGACCTGGGAAAAGAGGAGGTGGAAGAGGACTGGAAGAAGTTTAAAGACTATTTACAAAAATTATATAAATTACATGAATGTTAAGAAGGTGCATGAAAGGAAAGACTATGGCATCAGAAGTTTAAATGAGATATGGATGAGAATAAGTTGAAATACAAAGATGAGATTTGAAGTAAAGTTATGCCAAAACTAAGCACTTAAATATTTGATGGAAATACTTACTAGAGGCATAATACATTAGAATTGGAACATAAAATTGGAAAGAAGGTAATAATTTACTAAACATAACTTTTCTATGGAGAACGCAGGAAAGGGAAATGTGAGGAAGTCCAGTTGGTTATGGAAAATATGTATGGAAAACTGTGAGTTTTTTCTTTTCTTCTTTATATATTGTTGATAGCTATGTGTTTTGTGTCTGATATATGTTTTGCTATCTTCTTCTCTTAAAAATTCAATAAAAATATTTTTTTAAAAAAAACAATCTGGATGCCAACAGTTTGGCAGAGTCCTTTGACAAGCTGAGGTCGCGAACTAGATCATTCAACTCCTTTTGGGAAAATGGATGTGGAGCATCATCTTCAAGAACCACTTCTTCTTCGTGTCCTTCAGCACTGGAGGCATCTTCGTCACTAATGTCAGGAAGTTCTCCGAAGACAGGCACTGGAATTTCATCACAATGGGGCAGGACTCTTGAGGAGGAGGAGAAAGGGGAGGGAACTGGGAGGGGAATATATGCTCTGCGCAAATGGCTGTGAACTCATGCTTCTTTTGTGAATCTATCACACTTGCTCCTTCTGCCACCCCGGATGGCAGAATAAAGCTTTTCTCTGAAACTATTCCTTGAGTGTCTGTTGACTCCCATTTCCCCGTCCCGGGCGCAAAGCTCTTCTCACCCGAGGCTAAAAAGGCTACCAGCAGAGTCTGTAACCTGAAGTGTATGTTAACCCGAGGTACCACTGTATCATTGAATTTGTCCATGGCAAGTCTGCGTTTATCTGCAGGTTGTTCATATGTGGTGAGTTTGTAGAAGTCTTCAATCCAATCATAGAAGGGAGACGCATTTTTATTTTTCCAGCTCACCAGTATCAATCTTTTTACTGTGGTAAGGGCACAGAGAGTCCACTTGTATTGCCCCTTTGTCAGGTTCCATGTGCTGGGTGTATAATTCGAACGGATATTTTGCTCGGTAAAGGTACATTTGGCCTCAGCGATGGGAGTCCAGCAAGGAATCATTTAGCCAGTGCAATGGAGGAGGAAGAGGTTGAAAATGCGAGACTTACTGGCACCTGTAGCAGCAGCAGCAGCAGCAGCTGGAGCATGGCCTGCAGTGCCACCTGGTGGCCCACCTCGGAACTTCCATGCCCATCCCAGATTTAAAGCTTTAGGCATGTGTTTTACACACACATACACACACACACACACACACACACACACACAAACACACACACAAATAATAATTCACAAGCAGGAAATATCCCAAACAGCTCTTCCCCTGAAATATACTCGGAGTCGAGAGTGGATTTCATGCTCTATATTCAGCTCATAGTAGCGAGGAATGAAAGTTCCCCCACAATATCTGCTTTATATACATTATTTACACAATGGGCTGCACGCGATTGGCTAATTCTGGGATTCTCCTGTAGGCCAATCAGGTTGTGGATTCACTTCCACCTGGAGCTGGATTGAGTGGCTCCTGCGGACCAATCAGACTGCTGCATGTTGGATCCTATTGTTCTAGGACCAATCAGACTGTAGCATTTTGGATCCTATTCAACTCAGTACATAACATCCCCACAAACCACCCCCAAATCCCCCAGCATAGGAATAGTGTGAGTGGAGGCTGGGTGCACCACATTGGAGACCCCAGGCGGAATAGTAGGGGAATCTCATCCTTTACTTCCACACAAGGGTGACAGGCCAAATCATCTATCAGGATAGATATGGCGGCCACGATTTCGCTGAAAACCCGATGTCTTAGGATTCACAACAAAGCAACGGCAAACACCTGCTAAAGACCCCCTGAAATGTTTGGCGGTGAAAACCCCACATTTCATGGCACCCCCCAAAATGAGCCTTTGGCGCCCTAACTCATGGGATCCCAATTTCTCCAAAAGTCAGACATTGTCCGATTCACTCCAAAGTGGCGCTGTAGCACCCTGCTTGTGGTTAACGCTTAGCTGGAATGAAATATTCAACGCAGCAACAGAGAAATCAAAATAATTATTTATTTGTCAGACAAATAAATGAGAGGCACAGTGGTATATGGTTACCAAGCTCTGGCCTGCCCTCCTGCCATTATGGCCAGCACTTACATTCCCTTAATCCAGCCCCCTTTGCTCCTCCTGTGGCTGCCTCTGTTCAATCAGCCTGGTTGAATTTCCTATTGGCTGATTGCTATAACCAATTCTAAAAGATACACCCATATCCTCCTGTCCTTGTATGGAACACAAAGAGCTATATATTGTTACATCTATAAATGACAAATATGTAGTATTATATCTTACATGTGTCTCAACAAGGAATCTTAATTACCAGCTCACCTCTTGCCCTCCTTGCCCTATTGCCTTCTAAAACAAATGGTTAATCTTAAATTTTTATCTTAAACATATGTCAAGGATCTTGAGTTTCACATCAACATTGAAAGATCTCCTTCATTTGAAGGTTTCTAAACAAATGCCTGACAACTTATATATCAGGACTGCTTGGATGGCGTCTTCCTGTCTGGCAGGGGGCTAGGCTGGTGGCTGACTTAAATACAACTCTTACAACTATATGAAATAAGAATCTAGCATTTGTTAAATCCTTTGCATAATTACATCTATGCCAATACACTTAATACACAACAGGTAGCCTCTTAGTAGAAAAAGGAACTCAGTAAAAAAGAACACAGTAAAAAACCGCTTTAAAAGAAGCCTCTTCAGTTTACACCCCCCCCCTTCTCCAGCCAGTTGCTTTGTTTTCCATGTGCTCTTGGCCTTTTGTCCTGTGGCTCAAGTTTAACGGTTTTATTTTACTATTTACTCATTCCTAATTATGTTTATGTTCTGTAACATGTAGGGTCAGTGTCCTCACAGTCTGTAATTCCAGCTTTTACGACTTTGAGAATGGTTTTCTGCTATGAATCAAGGGGGGGGCCTTGTCTAGGAGGAAAACATTGCCAAGGTTCTCTATAAACAGCTGGCCTTCTTGCCTGGCATGAAACATTTGAAAATCTAAGCCCATTTAATTTAGGAACCTGATCAAGATATAAGCCAATATAAGCCTTGATTAAAAATGCAGTCTATATTCAGATGCCACAGCGCCAAACACCCAGAGAATGCCCCCTGCAAGGTTTGGGGGTGAAAACACTACGTTTCACATCGCCCCACAAAATGAGCCCTCGACGCCGTAACCCACATGGTTGTCAGGGGCTGGACTGAGGAGGAATGGTGGGAGCCCTCCCCCCCAAGGACCTGCTCCACAACTCCAATTTATAAAGATTATAATCCAAGTTAACGAGATCTTCTTGCAATTAGAGGTCAAGAGATATGTAAAAGTCAGTGCTTTATATGATTCAGCCACATGGTGGAGCAATACACAAAGATTAAAGAAGCCATGATAGCCAGCTCTGAAAAGCTGTGATGGTTTGTGTCTTCAAAGGCATGGCAGTGTGGCTTGAAGTTAATGACTTGTAACACCTCACAGTCATCATCATAATATAATAATAATAATAATAATAATAATAATAATAATAATAATAATAATAATAATAATAATTTAATATTTATACCCAGCCACTCTGGGCGGCTTCCAACAAAATATTAAAATAAAAAAGTCTGTCAAACATTCAAAGCTTCCCAGAACAGGGCTGCCTTCAGATGTCTTCTAAATGTCAGGTAGCTGTTGATCTCTTTGACATCTGGTGGGAGGGGGTTCCACAGGGCAGGCACCACTACCTTGTAACTTGGCTTCTCGCAGGGGGGGAACCGCCAAAAGGCCCTCAGCGCTGGACCTCAGTGTCCAGGCAGAATGATGGGGGTGGAGGCGCTCCTTCAGGTATACTGGGCCTTTGAGGCCGTTTAGGGCTTTAAAGGTCAGCACCAACACTTTGAATTGTGCCCGGAAACATACTGAGAGCCAATGTAGGTCTTGGGGGCCACTCCCAGTCACCAGTCTAGCTGCCGCATTCTGGATTAGTTGTAGTTTCTGGGTCACCTTCAAAGGTAGCCCCACGTAGAGCGCATTGCAGTAGTCCAAGCGGGAGATAACCAGAGCATGCACCACTCTGGCGAGGCAATCCGCAGGCAGATAGGGTCTCAGCCTGCGTACTAGATGAACTGGTCAACAGCTGCCCTGGACACAGAATTGACCTGCGCCTCCATGGACACCATGAACTGAAAGGTCCCGGGGGCGTTACCCTGAGCCTCAGCCACAAGGAATGTGCAGCAGCAGAAAATGGTAACGCTGTTCTAGGTTGCATCTATGGAAGTCCAGGGTCCTGATGAAACAAAGTCCAAGTCCTACTCTCTCCTACCTTGGTCAGGCCACACCTGGAGTCCTGTGTCCAGTTCTGGGCACCATCATTTAAGAAGGATGTTGACAAGCTGGAATGTGTGCAGAGGAGGGCAACCAAGACAACCAAGGGTCTGGAAACTAAGATTGAAGAGAAACACTTGAAGGAGCTGGGGAGGTTTGGCCTGGAAAAGAGGAAACTGAGAGGAGATCTGACAGCCATCTTCCAATATCTTAAGGGCTGTCACATGGAAGAGGGAACAAGCTTCTTTTCTCCTGCTCTAGATGGTAGGACTCGAACCCATGGATTCAAGTTATAAGAAAGGAGATTCCAACTAAACATTCATAAAAACTTTCTGACAGTAAGGGCTGTTTGGCATTGGAACAGATTCCCATGAGAGGTGGTGGACTCTCCTTCCTTGGAGGTTACTAAGCAGAGGTTGGATGGCCGTCTGCCATGGATGCTTTTGCTGAGATTGCTGCATCACAGGGGGTTGGACTAGATGACCCTTGGTGTCCCTTCCAGCTATAAGTTTCTATGATTCTATGAAATTGATCTGGATTAATGACAGCCACCCACCAGTTTCATATGCAAAACTGCTTCCCACCCCACCCCTTACTGATTAATATATATATATAAAATACATTAAAGTAGACAAATAATAACTTACAAAAAGGATCAATAAACGTGTCACCTTTATTATATAAACTGTTATCATAATCACATGTCAAAATTTCTTTTGTGAATGAAATAAAATGGTTTCAATCAGTTTTTAATAACCAACAATCAAATGTAGTGCTTGGGGTACAGCTTAGATCAATTCCCCCGATGTTCAGTGTCCAGGGGTTCAGTGCCTGGCACCCAGAAACTCATGGCAAAGGGGAGTCTGGCACCAAGTAACTCATAACATTTCACTTCCTTGCAAGCTAAGGAAAGCTTTTGATTGGCAGAAGACACTGGGAAGAAACAGAAAGAAACAGGGGGATGAGGGGGTCTAAGGGTGAAGTCCTGCTCCTGTCCATCCTAATATTGGACAGTTTATTACAGGATGTTGAGAAGGGTCATTTTTTACTATGAATTGAGAAACAGCAGCCATAGTCTAGGCCAGGAGTGTTTTTCCTTGGTGACACCGCCATGTTGAAAAGTGTGTGTTTGTAAGGTGTGTCCTGTCCTGTCCAGAAATGCACCGTGCTGGATGAAGCCAGCTCTAGATCCTTCCTAAATAAAAAAAAATAAAAACCCACTGGAAGATATATTTGAAAAATTAATGTTAAGGGGAACAATTCACATTGTTAAGCAAGGTAGCTAAAGCAACAGGGTCAGTGTCTCCATTGTGACACGTCCCCCTGCTGAGTGACTTGGCTGAGGACTTTGGGAAGAGCAACTATTTGAGGATAGTTCAGGAGAAAGGAGGTGGTTTGTGAGAAGTAATGATGTTTTCCGGCAAAATAAAGATTTCTTCTTCTTGAGTGTAAGTAGGATGTCTAATTCTTTCTGCGTTCTGCTTCTTTTGCTCTCCCTCAAGATTTAGAAACATAGGGCAGTAAGGCAGATCTGGAAAAAGCCTAGGTAAAGGTACAGGGACCCCTGACCGTTAGGTCCAGTCGCGGACGACTCTAGGGTTGCGCGCTCATCTCGCTCTATAGGCTGAGGGAGCCGGCGTACAGCTTCCGGGTCATGTGGCCAGGATGACGAAGCCGCTTCTGGCAAAAGCAGAGCAGTGCACGGAAAGGCTGTTTACCTTCCCGACAGAACGGCACCTACCGTATTTTCCACTCTATAGGATGCACCGGACCATAAGGCGCACCGGATCATAGGAGGGGGAGAACGGGGGGGGGGGATTCTCTCCCTCTCTGCTCAGTGTCCCTTCAGCGAAGCGGTAGGAGAAACAGAGCCCCTTCGATTTCTCCTCCCGCTTCACTGAAGGGGCGCTGCGCAGAGAGGGAAAACTGTGCACCGACCCCTCTCGCTCTCCAGGCTCTCCACCCCGCTGCCCTGCGGAGGCTTTGTGCAGCCATCCCCAAGCTAGAACAGTGAGACGGAGCACCGCGCAGTGAGACGGAGCATCGCTCTCCACCCCGTTGCCCTGCGGAGGCTTTGTGCAGCCATCCCCAAGCTAGAACAGTGAGACGGAGCACCGCGCAGTGAGCTTCGCCTCACTGTTCTGGCTTCGGGGACGGCCTTTGAAGCCTCCACAGGGCGGCAGGGTGCCTTCACCCCGCTGCCCTGCGGAGGCTTTGCGCAACTAACCCCAAGCTAGAACAGCGAGACGGAGCGCTGCGCAGCGATCCTTCTGCCTGCTCTGGCTTTGGGCTTAGCTGCGCAGCCTGCATTCACTCCATAGGGCGCACACAAATTTTCCCTTAATTTTTGTTTTTTTATACTATATTTTTTATTAGCAAACCAATCAAATCACATTAGTTCCAAATTACAAAACCGAATTTTAAATTTTGGTTGGGGGTACCCATGCTTTGAGCTCTTAAAGGGATCCAATCATCTCTTATTTCTGCTGCTTTGATCATTTCCCCTTAATTTTTTTTGGGGGGAAAAGTGCGTCCTATAGAGTGAAAAATACGGTATTTATCTACTTCCACTTTTGAACTGCTAGGTGACTTCAGATGGCTATCCGCAAGCCTTCGAAGTACAGCGGGAACTCCTGCTGCGCTCCGAAAGCTTGCGGATAGCTGCCTGAAGCCAACGGGTGCAGCCTTTGAAGCCTCTGCAGAACAGCGGGGTGAAGGCACCCCGCTGCCCTGCGGAGGCTTTGCGCAGCCATCCCCAAGCTAGAACAGCGAGACGGAGCGCTGCGCAGCGCTCCTTCTGCCTGCTCTGGCTTTGGGCTTAGCTGCGCAGCCTGCATTCACTCTATAGGGCGCACACAAATTTTCCCTTAATTTTTGTTTTTTTTTATAATATATTTTTTATTAGCAAACCAATCAAATCACATTAGTTCCAAATTACAAAACCGAATTTTAAATTTTGGTTGGGGGTACCCATGCTTTGAGCTCTTAAAGGGATCCAATCATCTCTTATTTCTGCTGCATTGATCATTTCCCCTTAATATTTGGAGGGGGGAAATTGCGTCCTATAGAGCGAAAAATACGGTATTTATCTACTTCCACTTTGTGCTTTCGAACTTCTAGGTTGGCAGGTGCTGGGACCGAGCAGCAGGAGCTCACCCCGTCGTGGGGATTCGAACTGCCGACCTTCTGATCAGCAAGCCCTAGGCTCTGTGGCCACCCGTGTCCCTACGGAAAAAGCCGATCGCAGACCAAATCCCCCTTCCAAACCTGGTATGTAAGGGCTTCCGGTTTTTCCGCCCTCCGTTGTGGATGTGCTTCGCGGGTTCTCCGCGCCTAGCAGCTGTTAGAGGGAACTTTGGGGGGCAATGCGGAGGCTACACGACCTCCAAAAAGGCTCTGGGCGTGGCCCAGGGCTGACATTGTCCGGCAGCGTCAAAAAAAGGAACCCTTCGAAGCCCACGTCCTAACCAGGAGGTGAGTCGACAGAGAGTACCTAGACGCAAGGACACGAGCAATCCTCAGCAGCAAGCCTCAAAGTCCCAAATGGTAAGAACGGCAGCTAACAAGGAGAGCTTGAGGAGAAGAGGGTCTGTGAGACTTATTTATACAAACTGAACTGCTCAGAAACAGACCCAAAAGACTAGCACATAAAGAGTAAAGAACGGGAGATTTTCTCTTAAACATATTGGAAATCTTTCTCATTATACGTAAGCATAAGCAAATATTTCTCTAACAAGTACCAGTAAGAAAAGGAAGACAGATTCAAATTTCACTCTGCAGCAGCAGTAGTAGCCCATTAAAAGAAGCGGAATTCAAGGACTTAACTTGTTTTTTACTTTGAAGTGGCCTGAGCCCAGCGAAAGAGACTGAGTTAAAAGACTTGGATTGTCAGCGCTGTTTGTGGTAAAAGAGTGGAAGTTACTGGAAAACAAAGGTAAAAGAGAAGGCAACACTTTTAATATTGAACTTATATTAAACACTAACCTATAATGATGGCAAAGATGGCGTAGCGTGGTCTAGGAGAAGGAGGAGGTGGTTTGTGAGAAAGGAAATACGTTTTCTGGTGTAATGAAGAGACTTTCTTCATATAAAGTATAAGTAGGATTCCTAATTCCTTCTGCATTCTGTTTCTTTTACTATCCCTCAAGATTCAGAAACATAGGGAACCATGTCATGGTTAGATTAGTTTATAAAGATTGGCTGCGTGAGCTGCTGGTCTCCTGCTGTCACGTGCCAAAGATCCATCCCCTGGTCTGTGAGGAGGAGGAGGAGGAAGAGATATTGGAAGAGAAATGGGAGGATGAAGTGATGGTTATGAAGATCAGAAGTAATCTTTAGTGAAGGTGAAAATAATTTATGTAAGACCAAGCAACCAGGGGATGGATGCCACTGATACCAATTTAGATGGTGAGTGTTGATCTTTGTTCATCAGGAACAGGGAGGCCAGAGAAAATCCCGCTCGCTGGGGAGCGGGGAGGCAGCTCCCTCATTCAAGAAGAATTCAGGGATGGGATGAGGACTTTGGGATGAGAAACTATTTGAGGATAGTTCAGACGAGAGGAGGAAGATTTTGAGGAAGCAAACATGTTTTTTAGCGCAACGAATTGACTTTCTTCATCTAAAGCGTAAGTAGAATGCCCAAACCACTGTGCTACATGAAAAGGAAGAGGTATCGAACTTTTTAAAATAAACAAAGCAAAACTGCTTAACCCACTAAAATATATATTTTTAAAAATGAACATTAAAGGGAGCCATGTCCCTTGTAAAGCCAGGTAGCTAAAGTGACGGTGTCATGTCCTCCATTGTGACACGTTCTCCGGCTGACTGACTTGGCTGACAACTTTGGGAAGAGCAACTATTTGAGGATAGTTCAAATAAAATAGGTTGTTGGTGTGAATTGTGTTTTCTGAAAAATGAAAATTTATTCATCTCGTGTATACATAGGATCTCTTATTCTTCCTGCATTTTGCTTCATTTGCTATCCCTCAAGATTCAGATATATAAGGAACCATATCATGGTTAGATTAATTTTTAAAGATTGACCTCAGGACCCTCTTAGATCCTTTGAGGGAAATGGCTTGCCTTCTCCCTTGCGGGCATCACCACAAGAAAGGGATCTCCCAGTTCTGGAGGGTCTCTTGACAAGATGCCCTCCTCTCTGGTTTCAGCTGCTTGCTGCAATCGCCATGAGAGGTTTCTGAAAGTAGGTTTATCTGCCAGATAAAGAGTATCAAGGAAGCATCTAGAACCCATTTCCTGACTATTTTCCCTCTTCTTCCCTAGATTCTGCAGTCTGAGAAGGCTGGGTGAGCTGCTGGTCTCCTGCTGTCGTGCCACAAAAATCCATCCCCTGGTCTGTGAGGAGGAGGACACAGTGAGTGTAATGAAGGATGGAAAGGAAAGAAGGGTAAAGGTGAGAACGATCTACGTAAGGCCAAGGGACCAGAGGATGGATACCACAGACGCTACTACCAATGGTGAGTGTTGATCTTTGTTCAGGAGGAACAGGGAGGCCAGAGAGAATCTGGATCACTGAGGGTGGGGGGAGGCAGCTCCCTCATTCAAGAAGAGTTCAGGGATGGGATGAGGAAGGGAGGAAGGGAGAATAACGCAAGCCACCTGGAGATCCTTGCAGGAAAGATGGGTCATCAATGTAATAATTAATGAAAAAATTAAGAATCTTTTCTCTTCATTTCTCTTCAGGCAGTGATAGCAGTGAGGCCAGCAGCTCCAGTACAGCTCTACCCCGCTCCAAGACCCAGTTCTCCCTTCGCCCAAAATCCAAGTATCTAAATAAATAAATAATAGGGGTGCGGGTGGCGCTGTGGGTTAAACCACAGAGCCTAGGACTTGCCTATCAGAAGGTCGGCGGTTCGAATCCCCACGACGGAGTGAACTCCCGTTGCTCGGTCCCTGCTCCTGCCAACCTAGCAGTTTGAAAGCACGTCAAAGGGCAAGTACATAAAAAGGTAATGCTCTGGCGGGAAGGTAAAGGGCGTTTCCGTGCGCTGCTCTGGTTCAGAAGCAGCTTAGTCATGCTGGCCACATGACCCGGAAGCTGTTCATGACCGGTCCGCCAATAAAGCGCTGCAACCCCAGAGTCGGCCACGACTGGACCTAATGGTCAGGGGTCCCTTTACCTTTATATATTTCAGTGTGGTCTCTCGTCACAAGGAGACCACACTTTATAAAGAGGCAACCTTTCAAACTTCTTATAAATGGAAACTGGGGAAAGCCGCCTCCAAAAGAATAGACTGTGCCCAGTGACTAGCTGATCCACATGCCTGTTCAGTTGACGCTCTAGATGCCTACTCAGTTGTTCTCCAAGGCTGTTGAAAGAGAGAATGGCCAGTGTGGCAGGCTGTGCGAGCTGCTGGCCTCCTGCTGTTGTGCCCCTAAAATCCACCCCCTGGTCTGCGAGGAGGAGGAGGAAGAGATATTGGAAGAGAAATGGAATGAGGAAGTAAATATAATTAAAGAAAGGGAGAATAGCGTAAGCCACCTGGAGATCCTTGAAGGAAAGATGGGTTGTCAACAGAATAATAAATGGAAAGATTAAAAATATTTTCTCTTCTTCTCTCTTCCGGGCAGCGACAGCAGTGAGGCCAGCAACTCCAGCACAGATCTCCCTCCCCACCCAGACCCAGTCCCCCCCTTCCCCACAAACCCAAATAGAAAAATAAAATAAAAATCATCATCATCATCATTATTCTAATCAAGTTCCTTTACAAACATGCTATTCTGTGATCATCCTTTTATTCTAGGCAGTGCTTTTTCCTACGTTTGTGAGCATGAGTGGAAATCCTGAGTCTCGCTGCAGGAGTCAACAGTTTGGCTCCTTCCCTTGTTGTTGCTCCTAGATGGAACTGCGCATGTGCGAAGACAAGACAGAGACTTCCAAACTGGATCAATAAACGTGTCACCCGTTGTCTGAAAACCACTGTCCTAATCACATGCCAGATTGTCTTTTGTGAATGAAATAAAATTCTTTCAAATAGTTTTTTAATGTTGTCATTTGTCTGTCTTGAGAAGCAATGGAGTGCGCCTCTGGGGGTGAGGTCAAAAGTCAAGCAACGGTGTCAGCAGTCCCAAAGTGACCTCTCCAGGGAGCAAGACTGGGCAGTGTGTCTGGAGGTCCTGGGCTTCCCAGATGACAAGACTCCCTCTCTTGGCTGTGCAGATGTGTCTCCAAGGAAAGCAGAGTTAGGCACCAGTTGGGCTGCAGGAGATGTCAGAAGGGGTTGTAAACGGCGCCATCCAACCGCCTGAGGGACTCCACTCCAGATTTGTGTAGGCTTTACTCCTTAGCCTTTTCAGCTCCCAAAGATATCCCACAAGGCAAATTAGGATCAGAGTTTTCCTTCTCCTCGATGGGCTATCTTTATAGGTGGATGAGCCCCATCTGCCCCTCACTTCCCTCCACAGCATTGCAGAAACCACCTTCTTGACCACTGGGCCCACGCTTGGTCTTGTCCGCTCAATCTTCTGGAGCCTGTCTTGGCACACAGGGGAAGTTCCTGAGCATTTGAGACTCTTTGGCTGCTCTCACCTGGTTTAGGTGGCCAGTCAAACCGTTCCCAGGATGTGGCCTCTGTCACATGCTGACCGTTTCTAGGAGCAAGAGAACAAACTTTTTATTAAAGAATGGAAATGGTTGAATGAATAGTTACAAACTGTAAACAGATAAGAACATTGGCAGGATTATTGGAATAACCTGCAGTTTAATAAGATTATCTATTTAAAGCAGATGCATAAATGAAGAAATTGATATGCATAAGATATGAAGAATCAATTTAAAGAACTGCAGAAAGAGGGGGAAGGAAGTCAAGTTTTGAAATGTTAAAATGACTGCAAAATTATTGAAATGTATAAACTTGAAAATCATAATTTTTTTTTAAAAAAAATATTTCGCCAAAAATCAGACGTCATCCGTCTCACTCCCAACTGGAGCCAAAGGACACAGGCCTGGCCAGGACAGCTTTCCAGTTATAGCTTTTGCGGTGATGAGGCATGTGAGCCTCAACTGTCCTGCATCTACTCCAGCTGAGGAATCACACACCTCCTCCCCAAGCTAGCGAGCCCCACCTGGGCTGTGGGTCCTTGCCTTCCGTCCCTCCCAACTGACAGTTGTTAGTTCTGGAATCCTGAGCTTGAGGGGAGGGGTACATCCCATTTCGCCCCGTGGGACACTCACCACCCCTTAGCCACCTGCCTTTGGCGCTGCAGCAGTGATGGCTTTGGTCCCTGAAAGAGCATGCAAGATCTCTCCCAAATCTCAATACATATTTTGCTCTCCTAGACATCTTGCAAGACTTCAATGAGATCTCACAAGATCTTGCAGAAAATCTCCAATCTGTTTACCTGCAAGCACACACCTTTATTTATTTTTTCTTATTTAGTACAAATTTCTCAATCTAACAGATTTGCACATAGGATTCTGTATCACATGAAACGGCACCTTTGTTTTGTTCTATTGTTACATTATTTGTGGCCTTCTAACACTTTGGGAGAAGCCTTCTCTCCCTTTTCCCTTAAAAAATGAGGATCTATGCTTTACACTCAGCAGGGAGGCCCATTTAAAAGGAAACATGTAGTTGTTTTGCTGCTGCTTTTTGTGTTCTCAGGTGTCCAAGTTAGCCTCCTGGCCCTGCTCCTCCACTATACCACAGCAACATCCCCCACTAGGAATCCCTACTTGGGCTTTCATTGGCCATCAGCAATATCCGGTGGAGCCAGGTGGAGAGAAATGCCCCATCTTGCCCATCTTTGGGGTTTCAAGAGGTATAGCCTCTGTGCATGTACAGAATTCACGATTCAGCAAATCTATTAGACCATTGAAAGAGTTATTTCCTCTGATTAAATTACCAAAGGAAGAAAGCAGGATTGGCTTTTCTCCCCAGGGACACAAGGAAGGGGAAGGTGTATGTTTAAGAAATCAAATTCCCCAAGGGCTGAAACTCTGTTCAGCCAGTTAAAAAACCCAAATTCTCTCCGTAGAGTGCTTCACATCTGGCGGGCAGGGCTTGTGTGCTTTGCTCATGATCCCTTGGATGTCCTGAGGCTGTTAGAGCAGCAGCTGTAAGTCTTGGGGCTCTGCTGGGAGTGAGACATTGTCCTCAGAAGGCAAAGAGTAACTGAGGTTCCCTTTTCTCTCCCTTGGAGGCCCTGAACCAGGAGCTGGCCAGTTCAGGGCCTCCATGGGAGAAAAAAGGGGGGCCAGCACTTGTGCTCAAAGGAGCTTTCATACGCGGTCATCCTGCCCCACACTCACATTCCAAAATATCTGCATGCTCACCTATCCAAGAGGTGGTTGGTCTTGGGCTGGGGGGTCCCAGAAGGCAGAATAAGTTGAGAAGCAAAGCCCAAGAAGTTTGAGGCATCCTCTTCGCATCCACCCAAACCCAATCTAAACAGCTTTGCTCCAGAACCAGCCCCTCCCTTCAGTTCTGTTCAGTTAAGAATGTCAGTTAAGAGGGACCACCTGTATTTTCTTGATTCTTGCCTGAGGTCATAATGGGCATGCACACTGGTATCTGTTTACCTGTAAGCACACACCTTTAGTTTATCTTTTTAAAAATAAGAATAAAATACTAGTTTCTCAGTCTACCAGCTTTGCACAAAACAGCAGCCGTTTTGTGATCCACGGCAGTGAAAACCCCACGTTTTATGGTGCCCCCCCCCAAAAAAATGAGGCGTCAGTGCCCTAACCCACAGGGTCACGATTTCTCCAAAGGTCCAATGTCATCTGATTCACTCCAAAGCAGCACCAAACACCCAGAGAATGCCCCCTGCAACATTGGGGGGGGGGGCTTTGAAAGCACTACATTTCCCATTGTTAGAGTGGCATACGAAGGATGAACAAGTTAAATCAGTGATGATAGATTGGGCAAGACATGTAGGACATAACATAATGTTTGAGGATTGGGAAAGATTGTGGAAGAAAGGGGTCAAGTTCACTGCATGTACTGTACTAAAGGAAAACATAATGAAAATGATGTATAGATGGTATCCGACCCCAGTTAAATTAGCAAAGATTTATCATAACTGTGATAACCATTGCTGGAAATGTAAAGAAAACGAAGGTGGACCTGCCCCAAGGTGAAAGACTTCTGGGAAAAGATTTATAATGAATTGAAAAAAATGTTGAAATATACATTTATAAAGAAACCAGAGGCCTTTCTTCTTGGAATAACAGGTTTGGAATTGCCCCCAAAAGATGTTAAATTATACACTGGGCAACAATTTTTTACCTTTTGAATGTTGTCTAGATTTCTACAATTGATTTAGGGTCTTTTTGCACTGCTGAATCAGGAAATGGCATCCGTTTCTCTCCATCAGGTCAGGTTGTTGTGCTTTGTTGATTTGTAAAAA
Organism: Podarcis liolepis; assembly: GCF_965112155.1. Classification (NCBI taxonomy): domain Eukaryota; kingdom Metazoa; phylum Chordata; class Lepidosauria; order Squamata; family Lacertidae; genus Podarcis; species Podarcis liolepis. Next base: position 1,075,649 of record NW_028148749.1, on the reverse strand, counting down.
ATCAGATCTTGTGACAAAATCGATTACATTTTGTGGCATTATCAGCTGATTTTTGTCAACACATATCATCCTAAATATGTTTCTAAGAGAAAATAATGTTTTTCCAACAACATCTATTGATTACCTGATAGAAACATCGATTACTGTAAACTGAATGCTGGGCATTGAGAAAGGTAAGTACACATAAGTTGCATGTTGCTTCACCATTTTTCAAACTTCAGGGCTTGAACTTCCGTTTCTTGGAACTCCTGGAATGCTCAGCGGCAGGGAGGTCTCTCTTCAGAGTCCAACAGTAGTCAGCCATCATGACTGCGTCCGAGCGACCCTGATACCTGGTCTCCATCTCTTTCATGTCCTGATGGAATCTCTCCCCCTGCTCGTCACTCATTGAACCCAGGTTCTCAGGAAACTGGTCCATATGTGAAAATAGGTAGTGCATCTCGACGCTCATGTTGCAGCCCAGGTTTCTGAAAGCAGTCAGCATGTTGTTGACAAGTTCTGCATAGTTTCTGACCTTATTGTTGCTTAGAAAGTTCTTCACTACCAGAACAAATGCCTTCCACGCTTCCAGTTCCATTTCATTCATTGAGTTTCTGAACTCTGGATCTCTGATGAGCTGACGGATCTGAGGACCGTCAAAGATGCCAGCTTTCAATTTCTCCATGGTCAATCCTGGCACAAGTGAAGTAGTCACCATCCTTGTCCAGAGCCTTTGGTGAACTGCTTGATTAAGCCGAGCTTGATGTGCAGCGGTGGGAAGAGTATTCTGTCTCTGTCCACCAGAGGGTCGTTGATGACGTTCCTTTCTTTGCAAGGCACCAATTCCTCCCGCACAGGCCAGTCCTTCTTCGTGTAATGCTGAGCACTGTCCCTACTATCCCACATGCACAGAAAACATGGGTACTTGTTGAAGCCAGACTGTTGTCCCAACAAAAAGTTCACCATCTTCAGGTCAACACAAATAAACCACTTATGCTGACCATAACCAATTTTCTCCAGCACATACTCCACTGCTTCATAGTTCTCCTTCACTGTAGTCGAGTGAGCCAGGGGTATAGAGGCAAACTGGTGGCCGTTGTGTAGCAGAACACATTTCAGTGATTGCTTGCTGCTGTCAATGAACAGTCTCCAATCTTTGGGTTCTTAGTTGGAACATCAACGGTGGTAACTCCCCGGAAAAAAGGAGAAGAATATTTCACATATTAAGGAAAGAGCAATTGGACATTATCTGCTTGCAGGAAACGCATGTGACTAGGCTCCACAGGAAAGTGTTAGTCAACAAGAGATTAGGCCAAGAGTTTATATCATCGGACAGAGTCAAGAAAAGAGGAGTGGTGATTTACGCAAAGGAGAGCCTAGCACCAAAATTTTTATTTAAAGATGAGCAAGGAAGAATCTTGGCAATTGAGATACAAGCACAAGGCAAAAAGGTTTTGATATTGGGAATTTATGCTCCAAATGAGGGGAAGTCAGAATTTTATAAGAAGCTGCATGAGACATTGCTGGATTTTTTGGATTACAATAACATCATCATGATGGGAGATATGAATGGGGTGGTATCTACCAACATGGACAAATCACAAAACCAAAACTTGACAAAAGACAGCAGACTACCTAAAACTTTTTTTGAGCTAACTGACAATCTGGACTTGATTGACATTTGGAGGACAAAGAACCCCCTAGGAAGAGAAGGAACATTCTTCTCTGAAGCTCATCTGTCATGGACAAGAATCGACCAAATATGGATAACTCGAGGACTGGCACCGAAGACTAGAAAAGTGGAAATCTGCCCAAAAACTTGCTCCGACCATAACGCTATGAAAATGGAAATGAGACTAACTCCAACCGGCTCCTTCAGATGGAGAATGAATGACACCTTGTTTAGAGATCAGGAAGTTATTAAGAAGGCCCAAAAGACATTAAGAGACTATTTTGAAATAAATCTGAACACTACAGTGGAAAAAAGAGTAATCTGGGACGCAAGCAAAGCTGTTATGAGGGGGTTTTTGATACAACAGAACTCCATTAAGAAAAAAGCACAGAATGAGAGAAAAGATAAGATTTTGGAGAAAATAAGAGAAGGAGAAAAAAAGTTGAGACTGAAACCAAAGTCGCAGGAGATTTTGAGAGAAATTAAATTTCATCAAGCTCAATATACCAAATTGGTAAATCAAGAAGTGGAGTGGAAAATCAAATTAATGAAACAAAAGACATTTGAGTCAGCAAATAAATGTGGGAAGCTGCTAGCATGGCAGCTGAAGAAGAGACAAAAACTGAACACGGTGACAAATTTAGAAAATGAAGGGAGAAATATACAAAACCCCGAAGAGATTAGAAAGTGTTTCCAGAGATACTTTAAACAACTCTATACGCAAGGGCCACAAAAAGAAACAGAGATTGATCAATTTCTAAAGAAGAATGGACTACCAAAATTAACTCAGGAAAAGAGGTCAATCCTAAATTGCAAAATAACACAACAAGAAATTGAAGGTGCCATTCAGAATATGCAACTTGGCAAGTCTCCAGGGCCAGATGGACTTACCTCAAAATATTATAAGACATTGAAAGACTATCTGACACAACCACTTTTGGAGGTTTGTAATGAGATCTTGGAGGGGAAGAAGGCACCGAAATCGTGGAAATAAGCTTTCATCACATTGATACCTAAATCGGAAACTGAAAAGACCCAACTTAAGAACTACCGTCCCATTTCGCTCCTGAATGTGGATTACAAAATTTTTGCTGACATTTTGGCAAGTAGATTTAAAAAAGTGCTAAACGAAGTAATTCATAAAGATCAGGCAGGCTTTCTCCCAGATAGACATTTGTTTGATAACACGAGGAACATTATTGACATTTTGGAACTTTTACAGACGAATATCAATACTAAAGCAGTGTTAATTTTTATAGATGCGGAGAAAGCATTTGATAATATTTCATGGAAGTTTATGAAGAAAAATTTGGAAGGGATGGGAGTGGGACGGGGGTTCAAAAATGGAATAGAGGCAATTTATTCAGAGCAAAAAGCTAAACTGATAGTTAACAATGTGGTGACAGAAGAGTTTATGATTGAAAAAGGAACACGACAAGGTTGCCCTATCTCCCCTCTGTTATTTATCTCGGTTCTGGAGGTTCTTTTGAACATGATTAGAGGGGACCGGTTGGTGGAAGGGATACAGGTCGGAGCCAAACAGTACAAATTAAAGGCGTTTGCAGATGACTTGGTTTTAACATTACAGGAGCCAGAATCTAGTACGAAAAGAGCTTTAGAATTGATTCATGAATTTGGTCGGTTGGCGGGATTTAAATTAAACAAGCAGAAAACTAAGGTGTTGGAAAAAAAATTGACATCCATGGAAACAGAGAGGTTTCAGAAGGAGACTGATTTAAATGTGGTTAAAAAAGTGAAATACCTAGGGGTCAACTTGTCTGCGAAAAATTTGAATTTGTTTAAAGATAACTATGAAAAATGTTGGTTAAAGGGAAGTCCTCTTTCTGCATATAACTGTTAGTTTTCCTTCTGCCCATACCTGCTGCATTTTGGGGAAGCCTTGCACCTTTTCTCTTGCATTCTGGGAAGTCTTGCTTATAATCTTTTCCCTGCTTTTGCACACACTGTACAGATCTGTTCTAAACACCAGGACATTCTTTTCCTTGTTCAGTCATCCTAAGCTCATGGAAAACAACATGACCCGCTCTTCATGCCTAGCTGACCACATCTATAGAACTTGATTGTTATATTGTTTCATGCCATGATCCATCATTACAATATAATTAGGAGGCTTCATGCCTGTCTAGTTCTAGCTTCAATTCCCAGCCTTTAATCCATCGATGATAAATGATAATTCACTGATAACAAATGATCACATGTAATCCCCACCTCTCACATGAAATTCCCGCCTTATGCTTATGTTAACCAATCAGCAACAAGTTTCTTTGTGTATGTATGTATCAACCAATCAGCCACAAGCACACCTGTGTCAATGTTTGTAATATTCAATAAAAGGGGCTCCCAGGGTCCGCCCTGGCCAGACGCCTCATGTTACACCTGCCTGTGATTTTCGTCTCCTGTGATTTTTCATTCCAACAGTTGGTCAGAAATTAAAAAAGACTTAGAAATTAGGACAAGATTGAAACTTTCCTTGTTGGGCCGAATAGCCGCTATAAAGATTAATGTGTTGCCAAAAATGTTGTTCTTGTTTCAGGCCCTACAGATCGTGGACAGAGTGGAATGTTTTGGAAAGTGGCAGAAAGATATTTCTAAGTTTATCTGGCAGGGCAAAAAGCCCAGAATAAAATTTAAAATTTTGACCGATGCAAAGGAAAGAGGGGGGTTTGCCCTGCTGGATTTAAGGTTGTATTATGAAGCTGCAGCTTTCTGCTGGATGAAAGATTGGTTACTCCTTGAGAACACTGATGTCCTGGATCTGGAGGGGGTTAATAATGCTTTTGGTTGGCATGCTTATTTGTGGTACGACAAGGTAAAGATTCATAAAACTTTCAAGAACCATATTGTCAGGAAAGCAATATTTAATGTCTGGTCAAAATACAAGGATTTGTTAGAAAACAAGACTCCAAGGTGGTTGTCACCTATGGAGGCTAAGGCTCGGAAAAGACTCAATATGGAGGCTGAATGGCCGAAATATTGGGAAATAATTGAAAAGGTCGGAGAAACCTGGAAGTTGCGGAGCTTGGAGAAACTGGAGGGTAAAGTGCGAGATTGGTTACATTATGCCCAGGTTAAGGAGGTTTTCAATATGGATAAAAAGATAGGATTCCAGGTGGAAAAATCGAAATTAGAAACAGAATTGTTAGAACCTAAGACCAAGGTAATTTCAAGAATGTATTATCTGCTGTTGAAATGGAACACACAAGATGAAACAGTTAAATCAGCTATGATAAAATGGGCACAGGATATTGGATATAACATCATGTTTGCTGACTGGGAAAGGTTATGGACCACCGGTGTGAAGTTTACGGCATGTAATGCTTTGAAAGAAAATATTATGAAAATGATATACAGGTGGTACATGACCCCAGTCAAGCTTGCAAAAATATATCACCTGCATGATAACAAATGTTGGAAATGTAAGGAGACTGAAGGAACGTTTTTTCACCTGTGGTGGACCTGCCCGAAAGTGAAGGCCTTCTGGGAAGTGATTTAGGTAAAGGTAAAGGTACCCCTGCCCGTACGGGCCAGTCTTGACAGACTCTGGGGTTGGTGCGCCCATCTCACTCTATAGGCCGGGGGCCAGCGCTTTCCGGAGACACTTCCGGGTCACGTGGCACCTTTTGGGTATTGTCGACCAGAAGGTGTTAAAAAAAGACAGAGTTTTTTTATGTATGCAACAACAGCAGCAAGAATACTCATTGCAAAATACTGGAAGTTACAAGATTTACCCACACTGGAAGAATGGCAAACGCAACTGATAGACTACATGGAGCTGGCTGAGATGACTGGCAGAATTCGAGACCTGGGAAAAGAGGAGGTGGAAGAGGACTGGAAGAAGTTTAAAGACTATTTACAAAAATTATATAAATTGCATGAATGTTAAGAAGGTGCATGAAAGGAAAGACTATGGCATCAGAAGTTTAAATGAGATATGGATGAGAATAAGTTGAAATACAAAGATGAGATTTGAAGTAAAGTTATGCCAAAACTAAGCACTTAAATATTTGATGGAAATACTTACTAGAGGCATAATACATTAGAATTAGAACATAAAATTGGAAAGAAGGTAATAATTTGCTAAACATAACTTTTCTATGGAGAACGCAGGAAAGGGAAATGTGAGGAAGTCCAGTTGGTTATGGAAAATATGTATGGAAAACTGTGAGTTTTTTCTTTTCTTCTTTATATATTGTTGATAGCTATGTGTTTTGTGTCTGATATATGTTTTGCTATCTTCTTCTCTTAAAAATTCAATAAAAATATTTTTTAAAAAAACAATCTGGATGCCAACAGTTTGGCAGAGTCCTTTGACAAGCTGAGGTCGCGAACTAGATCATTCAACTCCTTTTGGGAAAATGGATGTGGAGCATCATCTTCAAGAACCACTTCTTCTTCGTGTCCTTCAGCACTGGAGGCATCTTCGTCACTAATGTCAGGAAGTTCTCCGAAGACAGGCACTGGAATTTCATCACAATGGGGCAGGACTCTTGAGGAGGAGGAGAAAGGGGAGGGAACTGGGAGGGGAATATATGCTCTGCGCAAATGGCTGTGAACTCATGCTTCTTTTGTGAATCTATCACACTTGCTCCTTCTGCCACCCCGGATGGCAGAATAAAGCTTTTCTCTGAAACTATTCCTTGAGTGTCTGTTGACTCCCATTTCCCCGTCCCGGGCGCAAAGCTCTTCTCACCCGAGGCTAAAAAGGCTACAAGCAGAGTCTGTAACCTGAAGTGTATGCTAACCCGAGGTACCACTGTATCATTGAATTTGTCCATGGCAAGTCTGCGTTTATCTGCAGGTTGTTCATATGTGGTGAGTTTGTAGAAGTCTTCAATCCAATCATAGAAGGGAGACGCATTTTTATTTTTCCAGCTCACCAGTATCAGTCTTTTTACTGTGGTAAGGGCACAGAGAGTCCACTTGTATTGCCCCTTTGTCAGGTTCCATGTGCTGGGTGTATAATTCGAAAGGATATTTTGCTCGGTAAAGGTACATTTGGCCTCAGCGATGGGAGTCCAGCAAGGAATCATTTAGCTAGTGCAATGGAGGAGGAAGAGGTTGAAAATGCGAGACTTACTGGCACCTGTAGCAGCAGCAGCAGCAGCAGCAGCTGGAGCATGGCCTGCAGTGCCACCTGGTGGCCCACCTCGGAACTTCCATGCCCATCCCAGATTTAAAGCTTTAGGCATGTGTTTTACACACACATACACACACACACACAAACACACACACAAACACACACACAAATAATAATTCACAAGCAGGAAATATCCCAAACAGCTCTTCCCCTGAAATATACTCGGAGTCGAGAGTGGATTTCATGCTCTATATTCAGCTCATAGTAGCGAGGAATGAAAGTTCCCCCACAATATCTGCTTTATATACATTATTTACACAATGGGCTGCACGTGATTGGCTAATTCTGGGATTCTCCTGTAGGCCAATCAGGTTGTGGATTCACTTCCACCTGGAGCTGGATTGAGTGGCTCCTGCGGACCAATCAGACTGCTGCATGTTGGATCCTATTGTTCTAGGACCAATCAGACTGTAGCATTTTGGATCCTATTCAACTCAGTACATAACATCCCCACAAACCACCCCCAAATCCCCCAGCATAGGAATAGTGTGAGTGGAGGCTGGGTGCACCACATTGGAGACCCCAGGCGGAATAGTAGGGGAATCTCATCCTTTACTTCCACACAAGGGTGACAGGCCAAATCATCTGTCAGGATAGATATGGTGGCCACTGTCAGGGGTTCAGGAGCAGAGGCAAGGGCAAGGGAGGAAACAGAGAGCGAGGGGGAGGAGGCAGAAGAAAAGATGAGTGATGACGACGACCCGAGATCTCCGAGTCTTTCCTGTGAATCAGAAGATTCACAGAAAGGAGCACCAGTGGCCAGGGCAAGGGGGGAGACTAGGGGGACACCCCAGGAAGATAGAGCCAGAGGGGACTCAGAGGGGAGCAGTTGGAAATCGGGACCAGCGTCACCGCCAGAGAGCAGGGAAGAGGAAGGGTGCCAGGGATCAAGCGCTGGCAGCTCACAACAGGAGGGAGGGCACGAGTCAGGAGTGGCCACACCTCCATCGGGGAGCGAAGAAACGGTTAGCCGGAAGGTGGAAGGTTGGGTGCGCGCGCCAAGTTCAAATGCACAGGAAGGTGGCGCAGTAGGCAGCCCGGAAAGGGAGCCAGGTCCTAAAGCCCGGCGCAAGGAGACAGGAGGGTCCGGGGGGTCAGCGTCAGAAGAATCCCGGAAGGAAGAGACCCCGGGGGGCAGAGGGACCCAGAGAAGAACAGTCAGGCGGAAAAGGTGGAGCAGGGCTAGGATATTAAGTTGGTGTACAAGGGGCGGAGACTCAGACGGAGCTTCGCCGATCTAACCATAAGATGTAGAGTTGCACGCAGCAGCTTGAGAATGGAAACTGTAACTCAATAAAGACTTTTATTTAATGATCGCTGGCTAGCGTGATCCTCTGTGAGCTAGAATCTGGAAGCAACTCTGACAGCAGCGATTTCGCTGAAAACCCGATGTCTTAGGATTCACAACAAAGCAACGGCAAACACCTGCTAAAGACCCCCTGAAATGTTTGGCGGTGAAAACCCCACATTTCATGGCACCCCCAAAAATGAGCCTTTGGCGCCCTAACTCATGGGATCCCAATTTCTCCAAAAGTCAGACGTTGTCCGATTCACTCCAAAGTGGCGCCAAACACCCAGACAATGCCCCCTGCAAGGTTTGGGGGTGAAAACACTACGTTTCACATCGCCCCACAAAATGAGCCCTCAACGCCGTAACCCACATGGTTGTCAGGGGCTGGACTGAGGAGGAATGGTGGGAGCCCCCCCCCCTCTCAAGGACCTGCTCCACAACTCCAATTTATAAAGATTATAATCCAAGTTAACGAGATCTTCTTGCAATTAGAGGTCAAGAGATATGTAAAAGTCAGTGCTTTATATGATTCAGCCACATGGTGGAGCAATACACAAAGATTAAAGAAGCCATGATAGCCAGCTCTGAAAAGCTGGGGTGGTTTGTGTCTTCAAAGGCATGACAGTGTGGCTTGAAGTTAATGACTTGTAACACCTCACAGTCATCATCATAATATAATAATAATAATTTAATATTTATACCCAGCCACTCTGGGCGGCTTCCAACAAAATATTAAAATAAAAAAGTCTGTCAAACATTCAAAGCTTCCCAGAACAGGGCTGCCTTCAGATGTCTTCTAAATATCAGGTAGCTGTTTATCTCTTTGACATCTGGTGGGAGGGGGTTCCACAGGGCAGGCACCACTACCCTGTAACTTGGCTTCTCGTAGGGAGGGAACCGCCAAAAGGCCCTCAGCGCTGGACCTCAGTGTCCAGGCAGAACGATGGGGGTGGAGGCGCTCCTTCAGGTATACCGGGCCTTTGAGGCCGTTTAGGGCTTTAAAGGTCAGCACCAACACTTTGAATTGTGCCCGGAAACATACTGAGAGCCAATGTAGGTCTTGGGGGCCACTCCCAGTCACCAGTCTAGCTGCCGCATTCTGGATTAGTTGTAGTTTCCGGGTCACCTTCAAAGGTAGCCCCACCTAGAGCGCATTGCAGTAGTCCAAGCGGGAGATAACCAGAGCATGCACCACTCTGGCGAGGCAATCCGCAGGCAGATAGGGTCTCAGCCTGCGTACTAGATGAAGCTGGTCAACAGCTGCCCTGGACACAGAATTGACCTGCGCCTCCATGGACACCATGAACTGAAAGGTCCCGGGGGCGTTACCCTGAGCCTCAGCAACAAGGAATGTGCAGCAGCAGAAAATGGTAACGCTGTTCTAGATTGCATCTATGGAAGTCCAGGGTCCTGATGAAACAAAGTCCAAGTCCTACTCTCTCCTACCTTGGTCAGGCCACACCTGGAGTCCTGTGTCCAGTTCTGGGCATCATCATTTAAGAAGGATGTTGACAAGCTGGAATGTGTGCAGAGGAGGGCAACCAAGACAACCAAGGGTCTGGAAACTAAGATTGAAGAGAAACACTTGAAGGAGCTGGGTAGGTTTGGCCTGGAAAAGAAGAAACTGAGAGGAGATCTGACAGCCATCTTCCAATATCTTAAGGGCTGTCACATGGAAGAGGGAACAAGCTTGTTTTCTCCTGCTCTAGATGGTAGGACTCGAACCCATGGATTCAAGTTATAAGAAAGGAGATTCCAACTAAACATTCATAAAAACTTTCTGACAGTAAGGGCAGTTTGGCATTGGAACAGATTCCCATGAGAGGTGGTGGACTCTCCTTCCTTGGAGGTTACTAAGCAGAGGTTGGATGGCCGTCTGCCATGGATGCTTTTGCTGAGATTGCTGCATCACAGGGGGTTGGACTAGATGACCCTTGGTGTCCCTTCCAGCTATAAGTTTCTATGATTCTATGAAATTGATCTGGATTAATGACAGTCATCCACCGGTTTCATATGCAAAACTGCTTCCCACCCCACCCCCTTACTGATTAATATACATTAAAGTAGACAAATAATAACTTACACAAAGTAGACAAATAATAACTTACAAAAAGGATCAATAAACGTGTCACCTTTATTATATAAACGGTTATCATAATCACATGTCAAAATTTCTTTTGTGAATGAAATAAAATGGTTTCAATCAGTTTTTAATAACCAACAATCAAATGTAGTGCTTGGGGTACAGCTTAGATCAATTCCTCCGATGTTCAGTGTCCAGGGGTTCAGTGCCTAGCACCCAAAAACTCATGGCAAAGGGGAGTCTGGCACCAAGTAACTCATAACATTTCACTTCCTTGCAAGCTAAGGAAAGCTTTTGATTGGCAGAAGACACTGGGCAGAAACAGAAAGAAACAGGGGGATGAGGGGGTCTAAGGGTGAAGTCCTGCTCCTGTCCATCCTAATACTGGACAGTTTATTACAGGATGTTGAGAAGGGTCATTTTTTACTATGAATTGAGAAACAGCAGCCATAGTCTAGGCCAGGAGTGTTTTTCCTTGGTGACACCGCCATGTTGAAAAGTGTGTGTTTGTAAGGTGTGTCCTGTCCTGTCCAGAAATGCACCGTGCTGGATGAAGCCAGCTCTAGATCCTTCCTAAATAAATAAAATAAAAACTCACTGGAAGAAATATTTGAAAAATTAATGTTAAGGGGAACAATTCACATTGTTAAGCAAGGTAGCTAAAGCAACAGGGTCAGGGCCTCCATTGTGACACGTCCCCCTGCTGAGTGACTTGGCTGAGGACTTTGGGAAGAGCAACTACTTGAGGATAGTTCAGGAGAAAGGAGGTGGTTTGTGAGAAGTAATGATGTTTTCCGGCAAAATAAAGATTTCTTCTTCTTGAGTGTAAGTAGGATGTCTAATTCTTTCTGCATTCTGCTTCTTTTGCTCTCCCTCAAGATTTAGAAACATAGGGCAGTAAGGCAGATCTGGAAAAAGCCTAGGTAAATGTACAGGGACCCCTGACCGTTAGGTCCAGTCGCGGACGACTCTAGGGTTGCGCGCTCATCTCGCACTATAGGCTGAGGGAGCCGGCGTACAGCTTCCGGGTCATGTGGCCAGGATGACGAAGCCGCTTCTGGCAAAAGCAGAGCAGTGCACGGAAAGGCTGTTTACCTTCCCGACAGAACGGCACCTACCGTATTTTCCACTCTATAGGATGCACCGGACCATAAGATGCACCGGATTATAGGAGGGGGAGAACAGGGGGGGGGGATTCTCTCCCTCTCTGCTCAGTGTCCCTTCAGCGAAGCGGCAGGAGAAATGGAGCCCCTTCCATTTCTCCTCCCGCTTCGCTGAAGGGGCGCTGCGCAGAGAGGGAAAACTGTGCACTGACCCCTCTCACTCTCCAGGCTTCAGACGGCTATCCGCAAGCCTTCTGAGTGCAGAGGGAACTACTGCTGCGCTTGGAAGGCTTGCGGATAGCTGCCTGAAGCCCCCAGAGTGCAGCCTTTGAAGCCTCCACAGAGCAGCGGGGTGAAGGCACCCCGCTGCCCTGCGGAGGCTTTGTGCAGCCATCCCCAAGCTAGAACAGTGAGACGGAGCACCGCGCAGCGCTCCTTCTGCCTGCTCTGGCTTTGGGCTTAGCTGCGCAGCCTGCATTCACTCCATAGGGCGCACACAAATTTTCCCTTAATTTTTGTTTTTTTTATAATATATTTTTTATTAGCAAACCAATCAAATCACAATAGTTCCAAATTACAAAACCGAATTTTAAATTTTGGTTGGGGGTACCCATGCTTCGAGCTCAGAAAGGGATCCAATCATCTCTTATTTCTGCTGCTTTGATCATTTCCCCTTAATTTTTGGAGGGGGAAAAGTGCGTTCTATAGAGTGAAAAATACGGTATTTATCTACTTCCACTTTCGAACTGCTAGGTGACTTCAGGTGGCTATCCGCAAGCCTTCGAAGCTCCGAAAGCTTGCGGATAGCTGCCTGAAGCCAACGGGTGCAGCCTTTGAAGCCTCTGCAGAGCAGCGGGGTGAAGGCACCCCGCTGTCCTGCGGAGGCTTTGCGCAGCCATCCCCAAGGTAGAACAGTGAGACGGAGCGCTGCGCAGCGCTCCGCCTCACTGTTCTGGCTTCGGGGACGGCCTTTGAAGCCTTTGCAGGGCAGCAGGGGGCCTTCACCCTGCTGCCCTGCGGAGGCTTTGCACAGCTAACCCCAAGCTAGAACAGCGAGACGGAGCGCTGTGCAGCGCTCCTTCTGCCTGCTCTGGCTTTGGGCTTAGCTGCGCAGCCTGCATTCACTCCATAGGGCGCACACAAATTTTCCCTTAATTTTTGTTTTTTTTATACTATATTTTTTATTAGCAAACCAATCAAATCACATTAGTTCCAAATTACAAAACCGAATTTTAAATTTTGGTTGGGGGTACCCATGCTTTGAGCTCTTAAAGGGATCCAATCATCTCTTATTTCTGCTGCTTTGATCATTTCCCCTTAATTTTTGGAGGGGGGAAATTGCGTCCTATAGAGCGAAAAATACGGTATTTATCTACTTCCACTTTGTGCTTTCGAACTGCTAGGTTGGCAGGTGCTGGGACCGAGCAGCAGGAGCTCACCCCGTCGCGGGGATTCGAACTGCCGACCTTCTGATCAGCAAGCCCTAGGCTCTGTGGCCACCCGTGTCCCTACGGAAAAAGCCGATCGCAGACCAAATCCCCCTTCCAAACCTGGTATGTAAGGGCTTCCAGTTTTTCCGCCCTCCGTTGTGGATGTGCTTCGCGGGTTCTCCGCGCCTAGCAGCTGTTAGAGGGAACTTTGGGGGGCAACGCGGAGGCTACACGACCCCCAAAAAGGCTCTGGGCGTGGCCCAGGGATGACATTGTCCGGCAGCGTCAAAAAAGGAACCCTTCGAAGCCCACGTCCTAACCAGGAGGTGAGTCGACAGAGAGTACCTAGACGCAAGGACACGAGCAATCCTCAGCAGCAAGCCTCAAAGTCCCAAACGGTAAGAACGGCAGCTAACAAGGAGAGCTTGAGGAGAAGAGGGTCTGTGAGACTTATTTATACAAACTGAACTGCTCAGAAACAGACCCGAAAGACTAGCACATAAAGAGTAAAGAACGGGAGATTTTATCTTAAACATATTGGAAATCTTTCTCATTATACGTAAGCATAAGCAAAGATTTCTCTAACAAGTACCAGTAAGAAAAGGAAGACAGATTCAAATTTCACTCTGCAGCAGCAGTACTAGCCCATTAAAAGAAGCGGAATTCAAGGACTTAAGTTGTTTTTTACTTTGAAGTGGCATGAGCCCAGCAAAAGAGACTGAGTTAAAAGACTTGGATTGTCAGCGCTGTTTGTGGTAAAAGAGTGGAAGTTACTGGAAAACAAAGGTAAAAGAGAAGGCAACACTTTTAATATTGAACTTATATTAAACACTAACCTATAAAGATGGCAAAGATGGCATAGCGTGGTCTAGGAGAAACGGCTGGACTAATTGGAGAATCGGGAAGAGAAGAAAAGTGGCGAAAGGAGGGGAAGAACTGCACAAAAGAGGAAAGGGACTATAAAATTAAAGATGAGCATCTTTAGTTTGAGGAGGTAGTTTGTGAGAAAGGAAATACGTTTTCTGGTGTAATGAAGAGACTTTCTTCATATAAAGTATAAGTAGGATTCCTAATTCCTTCTGCATTCTGTTTCTTTTACTATCCCTCAAGATTCAGAAACATAGGGAACCAAGTCATGGTTAGATTAGTTTATAAAGATTGGCTGCGTGAGCTGCTGGTCTCCTGCTGTCACGTGCCAAAGATCCATCCCCTGGTCTGTGAGGAGGAGGAGGAAGCGATATTGGAAGAGAAATGGGAGGATGAAGTGATGGTTATGAAGATCAGAAGGAATCTTTAGTGAAGGTGAAAACAATTTATGTAAGACCAAGCGACCAGGGGATGGATGCCACCGATATATAGATGGGGAGTGTTGATTATTGTTCTTGAGGAACAGGGAGGCCAGAGAGAATCTGGATCACTGGGATGGGGGGAGGCAGCTCCCTGATTCAAGAAGAGTTCAGGGATGGGATGAGGAAGGGAGGAAGGGAGAATAACGCAAGCCACCTGGAGATCCTTGCAGGAAAGATGGGCCATCAATGTAGTAATCAATGAAAAAATTAAGAATTCTTTCTCTTCATTTCTCTTCATTTCTCTTCAGGCAGCGATAGCAGTGAGGCCAGCAGCTCCAGTACAGCTCTACCCCACTACAAGACCCAGTTCTCCCTTCGCCCCAAACCCAAGTATCTAAATAAATAAATAATAGGGATGGGGGTGGCGCTGTGAGTTAAACCACAGAGCCTAGGACTTGCCTATCAGAAGGCTGGCAGTTCGAATCCCCATGACGGAGTGAACTCCCGTTGCTCGGTCCCTGCTCCTGCCGACCTAGCAGTTCGAAAGCACGTCAATGTGCAAGTAGATAAATAGGTACCGCTACGGCGGGAAGGTAAAGGGCGTTTCCGTGCGCTGCTCTGGTTCAGAAGCAGCTTAGTCATGCTGGCCACATGACCCGGAAGCTGTTCATGACCGGTCCGCCAATAAAGCAAGATGAGCGCTGCAACCCCAGAGTCGGCCACGACTGGACCTAATGGTCAGGGGTCCCTTTACCTTGATATATTTCAAAAACACTGAGTCTCCAGTGTGGTCTCTCGTCACAAGGAGACCACACTTTATAAAGAGGCAACCTTTCAAACTTCTTATAAATGGAAACTGGGGAAAGCCCCCTCCAAAAGAATAGACTGTGCCCAGTGACTAGCTGATCCACATGCCTGTTCAGTTGACACTCTAGATGCCTACTCAGTTGTTCTCCAAGGCTGTTGAAAGAAAGAATGGCCAGTGTGGCAGGCTGTGCGAGCTGCTGGCCTCCTGCTGTCGTGCCCCTAAAATCCACCCCCTGGTCTGCGAGGAGGAGGAGGAAGAGATATTGGAAGAGAAATGGAATGAGGAAGTAAATGTAATTAAAGAATGGGAGAATAGCGTAAGCCACCTGGAGATCCTTGAAGGAAAGATGGGTTGTCAACAGAATAAGAAATGGAAAGATTAAAAATATTTTCTCTTCTTCTCTCTTCCGGGCAGCGACAGCAGTGAGGCCAGCAACTCCAGCACAGATCTCCCTCCCCACCAAGACCCAGTCCCCCCCTTCCCCACAAACCCAAATAGAAAAATAAAATAAAAATCATCATCATCATTATTATTCTAATCAAGTTCCTTTACAAACATGCTATTCTGTGATCATCCTTTTATCCTAGGCGGTGCTTTTTCCTACGTTTGTGAGCATGAGTGGAAATCCTGAGTCTCGCTGCAGGAGTCGACAGTTTGGCTCCTTCCCTTGTTGTTGCTCCTAGATGGAACTGCGCATGTGCGAAGACAAGACAGAGACTTCCAAACTGGATCAATAAACGTGTCACCCGTTGTCTGAAAACCACTGTCCTAATCACATGCCAGATTGTCTTTTTTGAATGAAATAAAATTCTTTCAAATAGTTTTTTAATGTTGGCATTTGTCTGTCTTGAGAAGCAATGGAGTGCGCCTCCAGGGGTGAGGTCAAAAGTCAAGCAACGGTGTCAGCAGTCCCAAAGTGACCTCTCCAGGGAGCAAGACTGGGCAGTGTGTCTGGAGGTCCTGGGCTTCCCAGATGACAAGACTCCCTCTCTTGGCTTTGCAGATGTGTCTCCAAGGAAAGCAGAGTTAGGCACCAGTTGGGCTGCAGGAGATGTCAGAAGGGGTTGTAAACGGCGCCATCCAACCGCCTGAGGGACTCCACTCCAGATTTGTGTAGGCTTTACTCCTTAGCCTTTTCAGCTCCCAAAGATATCCCACAAGGCAAATTAGGATCAGAGTTTTCCTTCTCCTCGATGGGCTATCTTTATAGGTGGATGAGCCCCATCTGCCCCTCACTTCCCTCCACAGCATTGCAGAAACCACCTTCTTGACCACTGGGCCCACGCTTGGTCTTGTCCGCTCAATCTTCTGGAGCCTGTCTTTGCACACAGGGGAAGTTCCTGTGCATTTGAGACTCTTTGGCTGCTCTCACCTGGTTTAGGTGGCCAGTGTGGTGTAGTGGTTAAGAGCGGTAGTCTCGTAATCTGGGGAACCGGGTTCGCGTCTCCGCTCCTCCACATGCAGCTGCTGGGTGACCTTGGGCCAGTCACACTTCTGTGAAGTCTCTCAGCCCCACTCACCTCACAGAGTGTTTGTTGTGGGGGAGGAAGGGAAAGGAGAATGTTAGCCGCTTTGAGACTCCTGAAGGGGAGTGAAAGGCGGGATATCAAATCCAAACTCTTCTTCTTCTTCTTCTTCCCAGGATGTGGCCTCTGTCACATGCTGACCGTTTCTAGGAGCAAGAGAACAAACTTTTTATTAAAGAATGGAAATGGTTGAATGAATAGTTACAAACTGTAAACAGATAAGAACATTGGCAGGATTATTGGAATAACCTGCAGTTGAATAAGATTATCTATTTAAAGCAGATGCATAAATCAAGAAATTGAGGTAATTTCGATATGCATAAGATATGAAGAATCAATTTAAAGAACTGCAGAAAGAGGGGGAAGGAAGTCAAGTTTTGAAATGTTAAAATGACTGCAAAATTATTGAAATGTATAAACTTGAAAATCATATTTTTTAATTTTTTTTATAATGTTTTTTATTGCGTTTCTTTTCATAGGTTCATACATTCCAGAAAATACAAAAAAAAAAAAAACAAAGGAAGAAACAATTTTTTTAAAAAACAAAAAGATACAAAAAAGATTATGAATATGTAATAATTCAACTGTCCATAAATCCCTGTTGGACTTCCCCACACCTTCCAGATCTGCGTTCTTTATATTAAACAATGTCAGCAATTTGTTACCTTGTTTCATACCTTATTGTAACTTTCAATTATTATGTTTCCAAATTCATTATGTTGTAACTCAGTTTTAATACCTTTAAAATAAACATAATATGTTTGATTCACATTGTCTCTTTTTCTCTTTTATAACTTATTTTACCGTTTACTTAATCATATTGCTATAGCATAACATTTTCTAATCGTGCACTATCTCAAGATTCATACAACTTATAGTATTTTTGCAAATAATCTTTAATTTTTTTCCAATCCACCTCAATTGTTTCTTCGCCCAAATCTCGGATTCTGCCAGTCATTTCGGCTAATTCCATATAGTCCATCAACTGCGTCTGCCATTCCTCCAGCGTGGGTAAATCTTGTGTCTTCCAATGCTTTGCGATGAGTATTCTTGCTGCTGTACTAGCATACATAAACAAAGTTCTGTCCTTCTTTAACACCTTCTGGTCCACCATGCCCAGCAGGAAGGCCACTGGTTTCTTGGGGAAGGTATACCTAAATACCTTTTTCAATTCATTATATATCATTTCCCAGAAGGCCTTCACTTTTGGACAGGTCCACCAGAGGTGAAAAAAAGTCCCTTCTGCCTCCTTACATTTCCATCATTTGTTGTCAGACAGATGATATATCTTAGCTAACTTGACTGGGGTCATGTACCACCGGTATATCATTTTCATAATATTTTCCTTCAAGGCACTACATGCCGTGAATTTCATTCCGGTGTTCCATAACCTTTCCCAGTCTTCAAACATAATGTTATGTCCAACATCCTGTGCCCATTTTATCATGGCAGATTTAACTGTCTCATCCTGTGTATTCCACTTAAGCAGCAAGTTATACATTCTCGATAGTATCTTAGTCTTTGGTTCTAACAATTCTGTCTCCAATTTCGATTTTTCCACCTGGAAACCAACTTTTTTATCCATTTTAAAAACCTCTTGAATTTGAGCATAATGTAACCAATCTCGCACCTTATTTTTTAATTTATCTTGGCTCTGCAATTTCCATTTGTCTCCAATTCTTTCAATTATTTCCCAATATTTCGGCCAGTAGGCCTCCATATTGGGTCTTTTTCGAGCCTTGGCCTCCACCTTTTTTTTAAAAAAAAATATTTCGCCAAAAATCAGACGTCATCCGTCTCACTCCCAACTGGAGCCAAAGGACACAGGCCCGGCCAGGACAGCTTTCCAGTTATAGCTTTTGCGGTGATGAGGCATGTGAGCCTCAACTGTCCTGCATCTACTCCAGCTGAGGAATCACACACCTCCTCCCCAAGCTAGCGAGCCCCACCTGGGCTGTGGGTCCTTGCCTTCCGTCCCTCCCAACTGACAGTTGTTAGTTCTGGAATCCTGAGCTTGAGGGGAGGGGTACATCCCATTTCGCCCCGTGGGACACTCACCACCCCTTAGCCACCTGCCTTTGGCGCTGCAGCAGTGATGGCTTTGGTCCCTGAAAGAGCATGCAAGATCTCTCCCAAATCTCAATACATATTTTGCTCTCCTAGACAGCTTGCAAGACTTCAATGAGATCTCACAAGATCTTGCAGAAAATCTCCAATCTGTTTACCTGCAAGCACACACCTTTATTTATTTTTTCTTATTTAGTACAAATTTCTCAATCTAACAGATTTGCACATAGGATTCTGTATCACATGAAACGGCACATTTGTTTTGTTCTATTGTTACATTATTTGTGGCCTTCTAACACTTTGGGAGAAGCCTTCTTTCCCTTTTCCCTTAAAAAATGAGGATCTATGCTTTACACTCAGCAGGGAGGCCCATTTAAAAGGAAACATGTAGTTGTTTTGCTGCTGCTTTTTTGTGTTCTCAGGTGTCCAAGTTAGCCTCCTGGCCCTGCTCCTCCACTATACCACAGCAACATCCCCCACTAGGAATCCCTGCTTGGGCTTTCATTGGCCATCACCAATATCCGGTGGAGCCAGGTGGAGAGAAATGCCCCATCTTGCCCATCTTTGGGGTTTCAAGAGGTATAGCCTCTGTGCATGTACAGAATTCATGATTCAGCAAATCTATTAGACCATTGAAAGAGTTATTTCCTCTGATTAAATTACCAAAGGAAGAAAGCAGGATTGGCTTTTCTCCCCAGGGACACAAGGAAGGGGAAGGTGTATGTTTAAGAAATCAAATTCCCCAAGGGCTGAAACTCTGTTCAGCCAGTTAAAAAACCCAAATTCTCTCCGTAGAGTGCTTCACATCTGGCGGGCAGGGCTTGTGTGCTTTGCTCATGATCCCTTGGATGTCCTGAGGCTGATAGAGCAGCAGCCGTAAGTCTTGGGGCTCTGCTGGGAGTGAGACAGGGTCCTCAGAAGGCAAAGAGTAAATGAGGTTCCCTTTTCTCTCCCTTGGAGGCCCTGAACCAGGAGCTGGCCAGTTCAGGGCCTCCATGGGAGAGAAAAGGGGGGCCAGCACTTGTGCTCAAAGGAGCTTTCATACGCGGTCATCCTGCCCCACACTCACATTCCAAAATATCTGCATGCTCACCTATCCAAGAGGTGGTTGGTCTTGGGCTGGGGGGTCCCAGAAGGCAGAATAAGTTGAGAAGCAAAGCCCAAGAAGTTTGAGGCATCCTCTTCGCATCCACCCAAACCCAATCTAAACAGCTTTGCTCCAGAACCAGCCCCTCCCTTCAGTTCTGTTCAGTTCAGAATGTCAGTTAAGAGGGACCACCTGTATTTTCTTGATTCTTGCCTGAGGTCATAATGGGCGTGCACACTGGTATCTGTTTACCTGTAAGCACACACCTTTAGTTTATCTTCTTAAAAATAAAAATAAAATACTAGTTTCTCAGTCTACCAGCTTTGCACAAAATAGCAGCCGTTTTGTGATCCATGGCAGTGAAAACCCCACATTTTATGGCGCGCCCTCCCCCCAAAAAATGAGGCTTCAGTGCCCTAACCCACAGGGTCACGATTTCTCCAAAGGTCCAATGTCATCTGATTCACTCCAAAGCAGCACCAAACACCCAGAGAATGCCCCCTGCAACATTGGGGGGGGGGGCTTTGAAAACACTACATTTCCCATTGTTAGAGGGGCATACGAAGGATGAACAAGTTAAATCAGTGATGATAGATTGGGCAAGACATGTAGGACATAACATCATGTTTGAGGATTGGGAAAGATTGTGGAAGAAAGGGGTCAAGTTCACTGCATGTAGTGTACTAAAGGAAAACATAATGAAAATAATGTATAGATGGTATCTGACCCCTGTTAAATTAGCAAAGATTTATCATAACTGTGATAACCATTGCTGGAAATGTAAAGAAAACGAAGGTACTTTCTATCATATGTGGTGGACCTGCCCCAAGGTGAAAGACTTCTGGGAAAAGATTTATAATGAATTGAAAAAAATGTTGAAATATACATTTATAAAGAAACCAGAGGCCTTTCTTCTTGGAATAACAGGTTTGGAATTGCCCCCAAAAGATGTTAAATTATACACTGGGCAACAATTTTTTACCTTTTGAATGTTGTCTAGATTTCTACAATTGATTTAGTGTCTTTTTGCACTGCTGAATCAGGAAATGGCATCCGTTTCTCTCCATCAGGTCAGGTTGTTGTGCTATGTTGATTTGTAAAAAATCAGATCTTGTGACAAAATCGATTACATTTTGTGGCATTATCAGCTGATTTTTGTCAACACATATCATCCTAAATATGTTTTTAAGAGAAAATAATGTTGCAGCCCAGGTTTCTGAAAGCAGTCAGCATGTTGTTGACAAGTTCTGCATAGTTTCTGACCTTATTGTTGCTTAGAAAGTTCTTCACTACCAGAACAAATGCCTTCCACGCTTCCAGTTCCATTTCGTTCATTGAGTTTCTGAACTCTGGATCTCTGATGACCTGACGGATCTGAGGACCGTCAAAGATGCCAGCTTTCAACTTCTCCATGGTCAATCATGGCACAAGTGAAGCAGTCACCATCCTTGTCCAGAGCCTTTGGTGAACTGCTTGATTAAGCCGAGCTTGATGTGCAGCGGTGGGAAGAGTATTCTGTCTCTGTCCACCAGAGGGTCGTTGATGACATTCCTTTCTTTGCAAGGCACCAATTCCTCCCGCACAGGCCAGTCCTTCTTCGTGTAATGCTGAGCACTGTCCCTACTATCCCACATGCACAGAAAACATGGGTACTTGTTGAAGCCAGACTGTTGTCCCAACAAAAAGTTCACCATCTTCAGGTCAACACAAATAAACCACTTATGCTGACCATAACCAATTTTCTCCAGCACATACTTCACTGCTTCATAGTTCTCCTTCACTGTAGTCGAGTGAGCCAGGGGTATAGAGGCAAACTGGTTGCCATTGTGTAGCAGAACACATTTCAGTGATCGCTTGCTGCTGTCAATGAACCCAATCTTTGGGTTCTTAGTTGGAACATCAACGGTGGTAACTCCCCGGAAAAAAGGAGAAGAATATTTCACATATTAAGGAAAGAGCAAATGGACATTATCTGCTTGCAGGAAACGCATGTGACTAGGCTCCACAGGAAAGTGTTAGTCAACAAGAGATTAGGCCAAGAGTTTATATCATCGGACAGAGTCAAGAAAAGAGGAGTGGTGATTTACGCAAAGGAGAGCCTAGCACCAAAATTTTTATTTAAAGATGAGCAAGGAAGAATCTTGGCAATTGAGATACAAGCACAAGGCGAAAAGGTTTTGATATTGGGAATTTATGCTCCAAATGAGGGGAAGTCAGAATTTTATAAGAAGCTGCATGAGACATTGCTGGATTTTTTGGATTACAATAACATCATCATGATGGGAGATATGAATGGGGTGGTATCTACCAACATGGACAAATCACAAAACCAAAACTTGACAAAAGACAGCAGACTACCTAAAACTTTTTTTGAGCTAACTGACAATCTGGACTTGATTGACATTTGGAGGACAAAGAACCCCCTAGGAAGAGAAGGAACATTCTTCTCTGAAGCTCATCTGTCATGGACAAGAATCGACCAAATATGGATAACTAGAGGACTGGCACCGAAGACTAGAAAAGTGGAAATCTGCCCAAAAACTTGCTCCGACCATAACGCTATGAAAATGGAAATAAGACTAACTCCAACCGGCTCCTTCAGATGGAGAATGAATGACACCTTGTTTAGAGATCAGGAAGTTATTAAGAAGGCCCAAAAGACATTAAGAGACTATTTTGAAATAAATCTGAACACTACAGTGGAAAAAAGAGTAATCTGGGACGCAAGCAAAGCTGTTATGAGGGGTTTTTTGATACAACAGAACTCCATTAAGAAAAAAGCACAGAATGAGAGAAAAGATAAGATTTTGGAGAAAATAAGAGAAGGAGAAAAAAAGTTGAGACTGAAACCAAAGTCGCAGGAGATTTTGAGAGAAATTAAATTTCATCAAGCTCAATATACCAAATTGGTAAATCAAGAAGTGGAGTGGAAAATCAAATTAATGAAACAAAAGACATTTGAGTCAGCAAATAAATGTGGGAAGCTGCTAGCATGGCAGCTGAAGAAGAGACAAAAACTGAACACGGTGACAAATTTAGAAAATGAAGGGAGAAATATACAAAACCCCGAAGAGATTAGAAAGTGTTTCCAGAGATACTTTAAACAACTCTATACGCAAGGGCCACAAAAAGAAACAGAGATTGATCAATTTCTAAAGAAGAATGGACTACCAAAATTAACTCAGGAAAAGAGGTCAATCCTAAATTGCATAGTCAAATTTTCTATGAAATTGTGACCCCGGGGCTTAGGGATTTTTTCAAAAAAATCTTTTTCTGCCAGTTAAGTTGTCAAGGGCAGATTTCTTTTCCTGTGATAAAAAGCCTTCTCTTTTGACCGCCAAAACTCTCACGGGAGCATTTGCAACTGTTTGGCACCATTTTTGAGTGAATTGCCGAAAGTCAGATTTTATGTGAAATCGTGACACCGGGGCTTAGGGATTTTTTTTAAAAAAAAACTTTTTCTGCCGGTTAAGTTGTCGAGGGCTGATTCCTTTTCCTGTAATAAAAAAAATTCTGCTTCCACCGGAAAACCCTTCAGGGGAGCATTTGCCACCGTTTGGCACCATTTTTGAGTGAATTGCCGAAAGTCAGATTTTCTATGAAATTGTGACCCCGGGGCTTAGGGATTTTTTCAAAAAAAATCTTTTTCTGCCAGTTAAGTTGTCAAGGGCAGATTTCTTTTCCTGTGATAAAAAGCCTTCTCTTTTGACCGCCAAAACTCTCAGGGGAGCATTTGCAACCGTTTGGCACCATTTTTGAGTGAATTGCCGAAAGTCAGATTTTCTATGAAATTGTGATCCCGGGGCTTAGGGATTTTTTCAAAAAAATCATTTTCTGCCGGTTAAGTTGTTGAGGGCTGATTCCTTTTCCTGTGATAAAAAAAATTCTGCTTCCACCGGAAAACCCTTCAGGGGAGCATTTGCAACCGTTTGGCACCATTTTTGAGTGAATTGCCGAAAGTCAGATTTTCTATGAAATTGTGACCCCGGGGCTTAGGGATTTTTTCAAAAAAATATTTTTCTGCCAGTTAAGTTGTCGAGGGCTGATTCCTTTTCCTGTAATAAAAAAAAATTTGCTTCCACCGGAAAACCCTTCAGGGGAGCATTTGCAACCGTTTGGCACCATTTTTGAGTGAATTGCCGAAAGTCAGATTTTCTATGAAATTGTGACCCCGGGGCTTAGGGATTTTTTCAAAAAAATATTTTTCTGCCGGTTAAGTTGTTGAGGGCTGATTCCTTTTCCTGTAATAAAAAGACTTCTGCTTCCACCGAAAAACCTTTCAGGGGAGCATTTGCAACCGTTTGGCACCATTTTTGAGTGAATTGCCAAAAGTTAGATTTTCTATGAAAATGTGACCCCGGGGCTTAAGGATTTTATCAAAAAAATCTTTTTCTGCCAGTTAAGTTGTCAAGGGCAGATTTCTTTTCCTGTGATGAAAAGCCTTCTCTTTTGACCGCCAAAACTCTCAGGGGAGCATTTGCAACCATTTGGCACCATTTTTGAGTGAATTGCTGAAAGTCAGATTTTCTATGAAATTGTGACCCCGGGGCTTAGGGATCTTTTCAAAAAAATATTTTTCTGCAACAATTTGGCACCCTTTTTGAGTGAATTGCCGAAAGTCAGATTTTCTATGAAATTGTGACCCCGGGGCTTAGGGATTTTTTCAAAAAAATATTTTTCTGCAACCATTTGGCACCATTTTTGAGTGAATTGCCGAAAGTCAAATTTTTGATGAAATTGTGACCCCGGGGCTTAGGGATTTTTTCAAAAAAATCATTTTCTGCCGGTTAAGTTGTTGAGGGTTGATTCCTTTTCCTGTGATAAAAAGTCTTCTGTTTCCACCGAAAAACCTTTCAGGAGAGAATTTGCAACCGTTTGGCACCATTTTTGAGTGAATTGCCGAAAGTCAGATTTTCTATGAAATTGTGACCCCGGGGCTTAGGTATATTTTCAAAAAAATATTTTTCTGCCGGTTAAGTTGTCGAGGGCTGATTTCTTTTCCTGTAATAAAAAGCCTTCTCTTTCGACCGCCAAAACTCTCAGGGGAGCATTTGCAACCATTTGGCACCATTTTTGAGGGAATTGCTGAAAGTCAGATTTTTGATGAAATTGTGACCCCGGGGCTTAGGGATTTTTTTCAAAAAAATCATTTTCTGCCAATGAAGTTGTCGAGGGCTGATTTCTTTTCCTGTAATAAAAAGCCTTCTCTTTTGACCGCGAAAACTCTCACGGGAGCATTTGCAACTGTTTGGCACCATTTTTGAGTGAATTGCCCAAAGTCAGATTTTATATGAAATCGTGACCCCGGGGCTTAGGGATTTTTTCAAAAAAAAACTTTTTCTGCCGGTTAAGTTGTCGAGGGCTGATTCCTTTTCCTGTTAGCCTTCTCTTTCGACTGCCAAAACTATCAGGGGATCATTTGCAACCATTTGGCTCCATTTTTGAGTGAATTGCTGAAAGTCAGATTTTCTATAAAATTGTGACCCC
Source organism: Podarcis liolepis (assembly GCF_965112155.1). Classification (NCBI taxonomy): domain Eukaryota; kingdom Metazoa; phylum Chordata; class Lepidosauria; order Squamata; family Lacertidae; genus Podarcis; species Podarcis liolepis. The sequence goes on along the minus strand of NW_028148749.1, from coordinate 1,050,669 downwards.
GGGGCTTAGGGATTTTTTCAAAAAAATATTTTTCTGCAAAAATTTGGCACCATTTTTGAGTGAATTGCCGAAAGTCAGATTTTTGATGAAATTGTGACCCCGGGGCTTAGGGATATTTCAAAAAAATCATTTTCTGCCAGTTAAGTTGTTGAGGGCTGATTCCTTTTCCTGTAATAAAAAGACTTCTGCTTCCACCGAAAAACCTTTCAGGGGAGCATTTGCAACCGTTTGGCACCATTTTTGAGTGAATTGCCGAAAGTCAGATTTTCTATGAAATCGTGACCCCGGGGCTTAGGGATTTTTTCAAAAAAATATTTTTCTGCCAGTTAAGTTGTCAAGGGCAGATTCCTTTTCCTGTAATAAAAAGACCTCTGCTTCCACCGAAAAACCTTTCAGGGGAGCATTTGCAACCGTTTGGCACCATTTTTGAGTGAATTGCGGAAAGTCAGATTTTCTATGAAATTGTGACCCCGGGGTTTAGGGATTTTTTCAAAAAAATCATTTTCTGCCGGTTAAGTTGTTGAGGGCTGATTCCTTTTCCTGTGATAAAAAGACTTCTGTTTCCACCGAAAAACCTCTCACGGGAGCATTTTCAACTGTTTGGCACCATTTTTGAGTGAATTGCCGAAAGTCAGATTTTATATGAAATCGTGACCCCGGGGCTTAGGGGTTTTTTTTAAAAAAAACTTTTTCTGCCGGTTAAGTTGTCGAGGGCTGATTTCTTTTCCTGTAATAAAAAAAATTCTGCTTCCACCAGAAAACCCTTCAGGGGAGCATTTGCAACCGTTTGGCACCATTTTTGAGTGAATTGCGGAAAGTCAGATTTTCTATGAAATCGTGACCCCGGGGCTTAGGGATTTTTTTCAAAAAAAACCTTTTTCTGCCGGTTAAGTTGTTGAGGGCTGATTCCTTTTCCTGTAATAAAAAGACTTCTGCTTCCACCGAAAAACCTTTCAGGGGAGCATTTGCAAACGTTTGGCACCATTTTTGAGTGTATTGCCGAAAGTCAGATTTTCTATGAAATTGTGACCCCAGGGCATAGGGATTTTTTTTTAAAAAAAATCATTTTCTGCCGGTGAAGTTGTCGAGGGCTGATTTCTTTTCCTGTGATAAAAAGCCTTCTGTTTCGACCGCCAAAACTCTCAGGGGAGCATTTGCAACCATTTGGCACCATTTTTGAGTGAATTGCCGAAAGTCAGATTTTCTATGAAATTGTGATCCCGGGGCTTAGGGATTTTTTCAAAAAAATCATTTTCTGCCGGTGAAGTTGTCGAGGGCTTATTTCTTTTCCTGTGAGAAAAAGCCTTCTGTTTCGACCGCCAAAACTCTCAGGGGAGCATTTGCAACCGTTTGGCACCATTTCTGAGTGAATTGCCGAAAGAAAGATTTTCTATGAAATTGTGACCCCGGGGCTTAGGGATTTTTTCAAAAAAAATCTTTTTCTGCCGGTTAAGTTGTTGAGGGCTGATTCCTTTTCGTGTAATAAAAAGACTTCTGCTTCCACTGAATAACCTTTCAGGGGAGCATTTGCAAACGTTTGGCACCATTTTTGAGTGTATTGCTGAAATTCAGATTTTCTATGGAATTGTGACCCCGGGGCTTAGGGATTTTTTCAAAAAAATCTTTTTCTGCCGGTTAAGTTGTTGAGGGCTGATTCCTTTTCCTGTAATAAAAAGACTTCTGCTTCCAACGAAAAACCTTTCAGGGGAGCATTTGGAACCGTTTGGCACTATTTTTGAGTGAATTGCCGAAAGTCAGATTTTCTATGAAATCGTGACCCCGGGGCTTAGGGATTTTTTTAAAAAAAAAACTTTTTCTGCCGGTTAAGTTGTCGAGGGCTGATTCCTTTTCCTGTAATAAAAAAAATTCTGCTTCCACCGGAAAACCCTTCAGGGGAGCATTTGCAACCGTTTGGCACCATTTTTCAGTGAATTGCCGAAAGTCAGGTTTTTGATGAAATTGTGACCCCGGGGCTTAGGGATTTTTTCAAAAAAAATATTTTTCTGCAACCATTTGGCACCATTTTTGAGTGAATTGCCGAAAGTCAGATTTTCTATGAAATTGTGACCCCGGGGCTTAGGGATTTTTTTTAAGAAAAACTTTTTCTGCCGGTTAAGTTGTCGAGGGCTGATTCCTTTTCCTGTAATAAAAAAAATTCTGCTTCCACCGGAAAACCCTTCAGGGGAGCATTTGCAACCGTTTGGCACCATTTTTCAGTGAATTGCCGAAAGTCAGGTTTTTGATGAAATTGTGACCCCGGGGCTTAGGGATTTTTTCAAAAAAAATATTTTTCTGCAACCATTTGGCACCATTTTTGAGTGAATTGCCGAAAGTCAGATTTTCTATGAAATTGTGACCCCGGGGCTTAGGGATTTTTTCAAAAAAATATTTTTCTGCAACCATTTGGCACCATTTTTGAGTGAATTGCCGAAAGTCAGATTTTCTATGAAATTGTGACCCCAGGGCTTAGGGATTATTTTCAAAAAAATCATTTTCTGCCGGTGAAGTTGTCGAGGGCTGATTTCTTTTCCTGTGATAAAAAGCCTTCTGTTTCGACCGCCAAAACTCTCAGGGGAGCATTTGCAACCATTTGGCACCATTTTTGAGTGAATTGCCGAAAGTCAGATTTTCTATGAAATTGTGATCCCGGGGCTTAGGGATTTTTTCAAAAAAATCATTTTCTGCCGGTGAAGTTGTCGAGGGCTGATTTCTTTTTTCCTGTGAGAAAAAGCCTTCTGTTTCGACCGCCAAAACTCTCAGGGGAGCATTTGCAACCGTTTGGCACCATTTTTGAGTGAATTGCCGAAAGTCAGGTTTTTGATGAAATTGTGACCCCGGGGCTTAGGGATTTTTTTCAAAAAAATCATTTTCTCCCGTTTAAGTTGTCGAGGGCTGATTCCTTTTCCTGTAATAAAAAAAATTCTGCTTCCACCGGAAAACCCTTCAGGGGAGTATTTGCCACCGTTTGGCACCATTTTTGAGTGAATTGCCGAAACTCAGATTTTCTGTGAAATTGTGACCCTGGGGCTTAGGGATTTTTTCAAAAAAATATTTTTCTGCAACCATTTGGCACCATTTTTGAGTGAATTGCCGAAAGTCAGATTTTTGATGAAATTGTGACCCCGGGGCTTAGGGATTTTTTCAAAAAAATCATTTTCTGCCAGTTAAGTTGTTGAGGGCTGATTTCTGTTCCTGTGATAAAAAGCCTTCTGTTTCGAACGCCAAAACTCTTAGGGGAGCATTTGCAACCGTTTTGGCACCATTTCTGAGTGAATAGCCGAAAGTCAGATTTTTGATGAAATTGTGACCCCGTGGCTTAGGGATTTTTTCAAAAAAATCATTTTCTGCCGGTGAAGTTGTCGAGGGCTGATTTCTTTTCCTGTAATAAAAAGACTTCTGCTTCCAGTGAAAAACCTTTCAGGGCAGCATTTGCAACCGTTTGGCACCATATTTTGAGTGAATTGCCGAAAGTCAGATTTTCTATGAAATTGTGACCCCGGGGCTTAAGGATTTTTTTCAAAAAAATCATTTTCTGCCGGTTAAGTTGTTGAGGGCTGATTCCTTTTCCTGTGATAAAAAGACTTCTGTTTCAACCGAAAAACATCTCACGGGAGCATTTGCAACCGTTTGGCACCATTTTTGAGTGAATTGCCGAAAGTCAGATTTTCTATGAAATTGTGACCCCGGGGCTTAGGGATTTTTTTCAAAAAAATCATTTTCTGCCGGTTAAGTTGTCGAGGGCTGATTTCATTTCCTGTGATAAAAAGACTTCTGCTTCCACCGAAAAACCTTTCAGGGGAGCATTTGCAACCGTTTGGCACCATTTTTGAGTGAATTGCCGAAAGTCAGATTTTCTATGAAATTGTGACCCCGGGGCTTAGGGATTTTTTCAAAAAAAATCATTTTCTGCCAGTTAAGTTGTCGAGGGCTGATTTCTGTTCCTGTGATAAAAAGCCTTCTGTTTCGAACGCCAAAACTCTTAGGGGAGCATTTGCAACCGTTTTGGCACCATTTGTGAGTGAATTGCCGAAAGTCAGATTTTTGATGAAATTGTGACCCCGGGGCTTAGGGATTTTTTCAAAAAAATCATTTTCTGCCGGTGAAGTTGTCGAGGGCTGATTTCTTTTCCTTTGATAAAAAGCCTTCTTTTTCGACCGCCAAAACTCTTAGGGGAGCATTTGCAACCGTTTGGCACCATATTTTGAGTGAATTGCCGAAAGTCAGATTTTTGATGAAATTGTGACCCCATGGCTTAGGGATTTTTTTCAAAAAAATCATTTTCTGCCGGTTAAGTTGTTGAGGGCTGATTTCTTTTCCTGTGATAAAAATCCTTTTGCTTCCACCGAAAAACCTTTCAGGGCAGCATTTGCAACCGTTTGGCACCATATTTTGAGTGAATTGCCGAAAGTCAGATTTTCTCTGAAATTGTGACCCCGGGGCTTAGGGATTTTTTCAAAAAAATCATTTTCTGCCGGTTAAGTTGTCTAGGGCTGATTTCTGTTCCTGTGATAAAAAGCCTTCTGTTTCGAACGCCAAAACTCTTAGGGGAGCATTTGCAACCGTTTTGGCACCATTTGTGAGTGAATTGCCGAAAGTCAGATTTTTGATGAAATCGTGACCCCGGGGCTTAGGGGTTTTTTCAAAAAAATCATTTTCTGCCGGTGAAGTTGTCGAGGGCTGATTTCTTTTCCTGTGATAAAAAGCCTTCTTTTTCGACCGCCAAAACTCTTAGGGGAGCATTTGCAACCGTTTGGCACCATTTCTGAGTGAATAGCCGAAAGTCAGATTTTTGATGAAATTGTGACCCCGTGGCTTAGGGATTTTTTCAAAAAAATATTTTTCTGCCGGTGAAGTTGTCGAGGGCTGATTTCTTTTCCAGTGATAAAAATCCTTCTTTTTCGACCGCCAAAACTCTCAGGGGAGCATATGCAAATGTTTGGCACCATTTATGACTGAATTGCCGATAGTCAGATTTTCTATGAAATTGTGACCCCGGGGCTTAAGGATTTTTTTCAAAAAAATCATTTTCTGCCGGTTAAGTTGTCGAGGGCTGATTTCTTTTCCTGTGATAAAAAGCCTTCTTTTTCGACCGCCAAAACTCTTAGGGGAGCATTTGCAACCGTTTGGCACCATTTCTGAGTGAATAGCCGAAAGTCAGATTTTTGATGAAATTGTGACCCCGTGGCTTAGGGATTTTTTCAAAAAAATATTTTTCTGCCGGTGAAGTTGTCGAGGGCTGATTTCTTTTCCTGTGATAAAAATCCTTCTGTTTCGACCGCCAAAACTCTCAGGGGAGCATATGCAAACGTTTGGCACCATTTATGACTGAATTGCCGATAGTCAGATTTTCTATGAAATTGTGACCCCGGGGCTTAAGGATTTTTTTCAAAAAAATCATTTTCTGCCGGTTAAGTTGTCGAGGGCTGATTTCTTTTCCTTTGATAAAAAGCCTTCTTTTTCGACCGCCAAAACTCTTAGGGGAGCATTTGCAACCGTTTGGCACCATATTTTGAGTGAATTGCCGAAAGTCAGATTTTTGATGAAATTGTGACCCCATGGCTTAGGGATTTTTTTCAAAAAAATCATTTTCTGCCGGTTAAGTTGTTGAGGGCTGATTTCTTTTCCTGTGATAAAAATCCTTTTGCTTCCACCGAAAAACCTTTCAGGGCAGCATTTGCAACCGTTTGGCACCATATTTTGAGTGAATTCCCGAAAGTCAGATTTTCTATGAAATTGTGACCCCGGGGCTTAGGGATTTTTTCAAAAAAATCATTTTCTGCCGGTTAAGTTGTCGAGGGCTGATTTCTGTTCCTGTGATAAAAAGCCTTCTGTTTCCACCGCCAAAACTCTCACGGGAGCATTTGCAACCGTTTTGGCACCATTTGTGAGTGAATTGCCGAAAGTCAGATTTTCTATGAAATTGTGACTCTGGGGCTTAGGGATTTTTTCAAAAAAATCATTTTCTGCCGGTGAAGTTGTCGAGGGCTGATTTCTTTTCCTGTGATAAAAAGACTTCTGCTTCCACCGAAAATCCTTTCAGGGGAGCATTTGCAACCGTTTGGCACCATTTTTGACTGAATTGCCGAAAGTCAGATTTTTGATGAAATTGTGACCCCGGGGCTTAGGGATTTTTTCAAAAAAATCATTTTCTGCCGGTGAAGTTGTCGAGGGCTGATTTCTTTTCCTGTAATAAAAAGACTTCTGCTTCCAGTGAAAAACCTTTCAGGGGAGCATTTGCAACCGTTTGGCACCATTTTTGAGTGAATTGCCGAAAGTCAGATTTTTGATGAAATTGTGACCCCGGGGCTTAGGGATTTTTTCAAAAAAATCATTTTCTGCCAGTTAAGTTGTCGAGGGCTGATTTCTGTTCCTGTGATAAAAAGCCTTCTGTTTCGAACGCCAAAACTCTTAGGGGAGCATTTGCAAACGTTTTGGCAATATTTCTGAGTGAATAGCCGAAAGTCAGATTTTTGATGAAATTGTGACCCCGGGGCTTAGGGATTTTTTCAAAAAAATATTTTTCTGCCGGTTAAGTTGTCGAGGGCTGATTTCTTTTCCTGTGATAAAAAGACTTCTGCTTCCAGTGAAAAACCTTTCAGGGCAGCATTTGCAACCGTTTGGCACCATATTTTGAGTGAATTGCCGAATGTCAGATTTTCTATGAAATTGTGACCCCGGGGCTTAAGGTTTTTTTTCAAAAAAATCATTTTCTGCCGGTGAAGTTGTCGAGGGCTGATTTCTTTTCCTGTGATAAAAAGACTTCTGCTTCCAACGAAAAACCTTTCAGGGGAGCATTTGCAACCGTTTGGCACCATTTTTGAGTGAATTGCCGAAAGTCAGATTTTTGATGAAATTGTGACCCCGTGGCTTAGGGATTTTTTCAAAAAAATCATTTTCTGCCGGTGAAGTTGTCGAGGGCTGATTTCTTTTCCTGTGATAAAAATCCTTCTGTTTCGACCGCCAAAACTCTTAGGGGAGCATTTGCAACCGTTTTGGCACCATTTCTGAGTGAATAGCCGAAAGTCAGATTTTTGATGAAATTGTGACCCCGTGGCTTAGGGATTTTTTTCAAAAAAATCATTTTCTCCCGGTGAAGTTGTCGAGGGCTGATTTCTTTTCCTGTGATAAAAATCCTTCTGTTTCGACCGCCAAAAATCTCAGGGGAGCATATGCAAACGTTTGGCACCATTTCTGACTGAATTGCCGATAGTCAGATTTTCTATGAAATTGTGACCCCGGGGCTTAAGGATTTTTTTCAAAAAAATCATTTTCTGCCGGTTAAGTTGTTGAGGGCTGATTCCTTTTCCTGTGATAAAAAGACTTCTGCTTCCAACGAAAAACCTTTCAGGGGAGCATTTGCAACCGTTTGGCACCATTTTTGAGTGAATTGCCGAAAGTCAGATTTTTGATGAAATTGTGACCCCGTGGCTTAGGGATTTTTTCAAAAAAATCATTTTCTGCCGGTGAAGTTGTCGAGGGCTGATTTCTTTTCCTGTAATAAAAAGACTTCTGCTTCCAGTGAAAAACCTTTCAGGGCAGCATTTGCAAACGTTTGGCACCATTTCTGACTGAATTGCCGAAAGTCAGATTTTTGATGAAATTGTGACCCCGGGGCTTAGGGATTTTTTCAAAAAAATATTTTTCTGCCGGTTAAGTTGTCGAGGGCTGATTTCTTTTCCTTTGATAAAAAGACTTCTGCTTCCAGTGAAAAACCTTTCAGGGCAGCATTTGCAACCGTTTGGCACCATTTTTGAGTGAATTGCCGAAAGTCAGATTTTCTATGAAATCGTGACCCCGGGGCTTAGGGATTTTTTCAAAAAAACCATTTTCTGCCGGTTAAGTTGTCGAGGGCTGATTTCTGTTCCTGTGATAAAAAGCCTTCTGTTTCGAACGCCAAAACTCTTAGGGGAGCATTTGCAACCGTTTTGGCACCATTTCTGAGTGAATTGCCGAAAGTCAGATTTTTGATGAAATTGTGACCCCGGGGCTTAGGGATTTTTTCAAAAAAATCATTTTGTGCCGGTGAAGTTGTCAAGGGCTGATTTCTTTTCCTGTGATAAAAAGCCTTCTTTTTCGACCGCCAAAACTCTTAGGGGAGCATTTGCAACCGTTTGGCACCATTTTTGAGTGAATTGCCGAAAGTCAGATTTTTGATGAAATTGTGACCCCGTGGCTTAGGGATTTTTTCAAAAAAATCTTTTTCTGTCGGTTAAGGTGTCGAGGGCTGAATCATTTTCCTGTAATAAAAAGACTTCTGCTTCCACTGAAAAACCTTTCAGGGCAGCATTTGCAACCGTTTGGCACCATATTTTGAGTGAATTGCCGAAAGTCAGATTTTTGATGAAATTGTGACCCCGTGGCTTAGGGATTTTTTCAAAAAAATCATTTTGTGCCGGTGAAGTTGTTGAGGGCTGATTCCTTTTCCTGTGATAAAAAGACTTCTGTTTTAACCGAAAAACATCTCACGGCAGCATTTGCAACCGTTTGGCACCATTTTTGAGTGAATTGCCGAAAGTCAGATTTTTGATGAAATCGTGACCCCGGGGCTTAAGGTTTTTTTTTCAAAAAAATCATTTTCTGCCGGTGAAGTTGTCAAGGGCTGATTTCTTTTCCTGTGATAAAAAGACTTCTGCTTCCAACGAAAAACCTTTCAGGGGAGCATTTGCAACCGTTTGGCACCATTTTTGAGTGAATTGCCGAAAGTCAGATATTTGATGAAATTGTGACCCCGTGGCTTAGGGATTTTTTCAAAAAAATCATTTTCTGCCGGTGAAGTTGTCGAGGGCTGATTTCTTTTCCTGTGATAAAAATCCTTCTGTTTCGACCGCCAAAACTCTCAGGGGAGCATTTGCAAACGTTTGGCACAATTTCTGACTGAATTGCCGAAAGTCAGATTTTTGATGAAATTGTGACCCCGGGGCTTAGGCATTTTTTCAAAAAAATATTTTTCTGCCGGTTAAGTTGTCGAGGGCTGATTTCTTTTCCTTTGATAAAAAGACTTCTGCTTCCAGTGAAAAACCTTTCAGGGCAGCATTTGCAACCGTTTGGCACCATATTTTGAGTGAATTGCCGAAAGTCATATTTTCTATGAAATTGTGACCCCGGGGCTTAAGGATTTTTTTCAAAAAAAATCATTTTCTGCCGGTTAAGTTGTTGAGGGCTGATTCCTTTTCCTGTGATAAAAAGACTTCTGTTTCAACCGAAAAACATCTCACGGGAGCATTTGCAACCGTTTCGCACCATTTTTGAGTGAATTGCCGAAAGTCAGATTTACTATGAAATCGTGACCCCGGGGCTTAGGGATTTTTTCAAAAAAATCATTTTCTGCCGGTGAAGTTGTCGAGGGCTGATTTCTTTTCCTGTAATAAAAAGACTTCTGCTTCCACCGAAAAACCTTTCAGGGGAGCATTTGCAATCGTTTGGCAGCATTTTTGAGTGAATTGCCGAAAGTCAGATTTTCTATGAAATTGTGACCCCGGGGCTTAGGGATTTTTTCAAAAAAATATTTTTCTGCCGGTTAAGTTGTCGAGGGCTGATTTCAATTCCTGTGATAAAAAGACTTCTGTTTCGACCGCCAAAACTCTCAGGGGAGCATTTGCAACCGTTTGGCACCATTTTTGAGTGAATATCCGAAAGTCAGATTTTTGATGAAATTGTGACCCCGGGGCTTAGGGATTTTTTCAAAAAATTCATTTTCTGCCGGTGAAGTTGTCGAGGGCTGATTTCTTTTCCTGTGATAAAAATCCTTCTGTTTCCACCGCCAAAACTCTCACGGGAGCATTTGCAACCCTTTGGCACCATTTTTGAGTGAATTGCCGAAAGTCAGATTTTTGATGAAATTGTGACCCCGGGGCTTAAGGATTTTTTTCAAAAAAATCATTTTCTGCCGGTTAAGTTGTTGAGGGCTGATTCCTTTTCCTGTGAAAAAAAGACTTCTGCTTCCTCCGAAAAACCTTTCAGGGGAGCATTTGCAACCGTTTGGCACCATTTTTCACTGAATTGCCGAAAGTCAGATTTTTGATGAAATTGTGAACCCTGGGCTTAGGGATTTTTTCAAAAAAATCATTTTCTGCCGGTGAAGTTGTCGAGGGCTGATTTCTTTTCCTGTGATAAAAAGACTTCTGCTTCCACCGAAAAACCTTTCAGGGGAGCATTTGCAACCGTTTGGCACCATTTTGACTGAATTGCCGAAAGTCAGATTTTTGATGAAATTGTGACACCGGGGCTTAGGGATTTTTTTCAAAAAAATCATTTTCTGCCAGTTAAGTTGTCGAGGGCTGATTTCTGTTCCTGTGATAAAAAGCCTTCTGTTTCGAACGCCAAAACTCTTAGGGGAGCATTTGCAACCGTTTTGGCACCATTTCTGAGTGAATAGCCGAAAGTCAGATTTTTGATGAAATTGTGACCCCGTGGCTTAGGGATTTTTTCAAAAAAACCATTTTCTGCCGGTGAAGTTGTCGAGGGCTGATTTCTTTTCCTGTAATAAAAAGACTTCTGCTTCCAGTGAAAAACCTTTCAGGGCAGCATTTGCAACCGTTTGGCACCATATTTTGAGTGAATTGCCGAAAGTCAGATTTTCTATGAAATTGTGACCCCGGGGCTTAAGGATTTTTTTCAAAAAAATCATTTTCTGCCGGTTAAGTTGTTGAGGGCTGATTCCTTTTCCTGTGATAAAAAGACTTCTGTTTCAACCGAAAAACATCTCACGGGAGCATTTGCAACCGTTTGGCACCATTTTTGAGTGAATTGCCGAAAGTCAGATTTTTGATGAAATTGTGACCCCGGGGCTTAGGGATTTTTTCAAAAAAATCCTTTTCTGCCGGTTAAGTTGTCGAGGGCTGATTTCTTTTCCTGTGATAAAAAGCCTTCTCTTTCGACCGCCAAAACTCTCACGGGAGCATTTCCAACCGTTTGGCACCATTTTTGAGTGAATTGCCGAAAGTCAGATTTTCTATGAAATCGTGACCCCAGGGCTTAGGGATTTTTTCAAAAAAAACTTTTTCTGCCGGTTAAGTTGTTTAGAGCTGGTTCCTTTTCCTGTGATAAAAAGACGTCTGTTTCAACCGAAAAACCTCACAGGGGAGCATTTGCAACCGTTTGGCACCATTTTTTAGTGAATTGCCGAAAGTCAGATTTTTGATGAAATTGTGACCCCGGGGCTTAATGATTTTTTAGAAAAAAAAAATTTTTTTTGCCTGTTAAGTTGTCGAGGGCTGATTTCTTTTCCTGTAATAAAAAGCCTTCTGTTTCGACCCCCAAAACTCTCAGGGGAGCATTTGCAACCATTTAGCACCATTTTTGAGTGAATTGCCGAAAGTCAGATTTTCTATGTAATTGTTACCCCGGGGCTTAGGGATTTTTTCAAAAAAATCATTTTCTGCCGGTGAAGTTGTCGAGGGCTGATTTCTTTTCCTGTGATAAAAATCATTCTGTTTCCTCCGCCAAAAATCTCAGGGGAGCATTTGCAAATGTTTTGCACCATTTCTGAGTGAATTGCTGAAAGTCAGATTTTTGATGAAATTGTGACCCCGGGGCTTAGGGATTTTTTCTAAAAAATATTTTTCTGCCGGTTCAGTTGTTGAGGGCGGATTCCTTTTCCTGTAATAATAAGACTTCTGCATCCACCGAAAAACCTTTCAGGGGAGCATTTGCAACCGTTTGGCACCATTTCTGAGTGAATTGCCGAAAGAAAGATTTTCTATGAAATTGTGACCCCGGGGCTTAGGGATTTTTTCAAAAAAATCTTTTTCTGCCTTTTAAGTTGTCGAGGGCTGATTCATTTTCCGGTAATAAAAAGACTTCTGTTTCCACCGAAAAACCTTTCAGGGGAGCATTTGCAACCGTTTGGCACCATGTTTTGAGTGAATTGCCGAAAGTCAGATTTTCAATGAAATTGTGACCCCGGGGCTTAAGGATTTTTTTCAAAAAAATATTTTTCTGCCGGTGAAGTTGTCGAGGGCTGATTTCTTTTCCTGTGATAAAAAGCCTTCTCTTTCGACCGCCAAAACTCTTAGGGGAGCATTTGCAACCGTTTGGCACCATTTTTGACTGAATTGCCGAAAGTCAGATTTTTGATGAAATTGTGACCCCGGGGCTTCGGGATTTTTTCAAAAAAAAATATTTTTCCTACGGTTAAGTTGTCGAGGGCTGATTTCTTTTCCTGTGATAAAAAGACTTCTGTTTCGACCGCCAAAACTCTTAGGGGAGCATTTGCAACCGTTTGGCACCATTTTTGAGTGGATTGCAGAAAGTCAGATTTTTGATGAAATTGTGACCCCGGGGCTTAGGGATTTTTTCAAAAAAATTATTTTCTCCCGGTTAAGTTGTTGAGGGCTGATTCCTTTTCCTGTAATAAAAAGACTTCTGCTTCCACCGAAAAACCTTACAGGGGAGCATTTGCAACCGTTTGGCACCATTTTTGAGTGAATTGCCGAAAGTCAGATTTTCTATGAAATTGTGACCCCGGGGCTTAGGGATTTTTTCAAAAAAATTATTTTCTCCCGGTGAAGTCGTCGAGGGCTGATTTCTTTTCCTGTGATAAAAATCCTTCTGTTTCCACCGCCAAAACTCTCAAGGGAGCATTTGCAAATGTTTGGCACCATTTCTGAGTGAATTGCCGAAAGTCAGATTTTCTATGAAAGCGTGACCCCGGGGCTTAGCGATTTTTTCAAAAAAATCATTTTCTGCCGGTTAAGTTGTCGAGGGCTGATTCCTTTTCCTGTGATAAAAATCCTTCTGTTTCGACCGCCAAAACTCTCAGGGGAGCATTTGTAAACGTTTGGCACCATTTCTGACTGAATTGCCGAAAGTCAGATTTTTGATGAAATTGTGACCCCGGGGCTTAGGGATTTTTTCAAAAAAATTATTTTCTGCCAGTTAAGTTGTCGAGGGCTGATTACTTTTCCTGTGATAAAAAGACTTCTGCTTCCACCGAAAAACCTTTCAGGGGAGCATTTGCAACCGTTTGGCACCATTTCTGACTGAATTGCCGAAAGTCAGATTTTTGATGAAATTGTGACCCCGGGGCTTAGGGATTTTTTCAAAAAAATTATTATCTCCCGGTTAAGTTGTTGAGGGCTGATTCCTTTTCCTGTAATAAAAAGAATTCTGCTTCCACTGAAAAACCTTTCAGGGGAGCATTTGCAACCGTTTGGCACCATATTTTGAGTGAATTGCCGAAAGTCAGATTTTCTATGAAATTGTGACCCCGGGGCTTAAGGAATTTTTTCAAAAATATACGTTTCTGTGCGCTGCTCTGGTTCGCCAGAAGCGGCTTAGTCATGCTGGCCCCATGACCTGGAAGCTGTACGCTGGCTCCCTCAGCCAGTAAAGTGAGATAAGTGCCACAACCCCAGAGTCGTCTGCGACTGGACCTAACGGTCAGGGGTCCCTTTACCTTACCAGAATTGTATGCCAGTATGTTGTTGTTGTTTAGCCGTTTAGTCGTGCCCGACTCTTCGTGACCCCATGGGCCAGAGCACGCCAGGCATCTCTGTCCTCCACTGCCTCCCGCAGTTTGGTCAGACTCATGTTTGTAGCTTCGAGAACACTGTCCAACCATCTCGTCCTCTGTCGTCCCCTTCTCCTTGTGCCAGTATACTATCCCTAATTTCATCAGTGCAAAACTCCCACAATATCTGAGCCAATGGGAATGCAATATGATTTTTTTATGGAAACAACACCGAAACCAGATTCCAGTAGATTTTCAGAAATGGCTTTTCCATCATGTGAAAGATCATAATGAATGCAAAAATGAGCAGGTAAAGAAGCGTCGTGAAGATGGAGCAAAGTGCTGCCCTTGTATGGAAGCCTAGTATGGAAGCTTAGTATGAAACTTTTCCACTAGCAACCAAGGGTTGCTCCCAGATAACCTGTTCATTGAGCATTCAGAGTATTCAGCCTGTAGCATTTGCACAAAGTCTGCAGGGCGGTTAGGTGACACCCGCCATTTAATGAGCCTTCATTCTGATCTGTTTGCAGGGAGTTTTTAGATGACACCATGTTAAGCAATTTTCATCCCACTGTTGGAGAAAATAATAATTTCATAAGACTATCATTTTGATTATTACACTTTCTTTAGTTTATGGCCTAGCTAAACTGCAATGTCCTGTGCTTGTCTAGCTTTTACAGTAACAAAACTAGCTGCTTTTAGGTACTGTACATAAGGTCCTTTCCAGAACATTGAAAAGAATAAGCTGTTAGAATCTAGGGTGGCCATTGTATGTCAGGGTTGTGATATATCCAGGATTTGGCTGTCTGGGTGGAAATCGCTGAAATGTCCAAAAAAAAATTATTGTTTTTTTCACAAAAATTTAAACACACAGACAAATAGACAAACAAACATAAATCATAACCTTATTAAGACTAATCTAATTAACATTGTTAAGTTACTTCCTCGTATCCCCCTGGTTGGATTTCAGTGCATATCATTTTAATGGTTTTCCAAATCAATATTCTTATAAAATTAACTTAATCACTTAACATCTTTCTTACTTCCCAGTTCAGTATTAAACATATTAATTTGTCACATATTACATATTTAAATCCTAAGCCTATCCACTATATGCAAGCTTTTTCCAATTAATTTAACTTAACATATTTAACTAAATAGTCATTAAATTTCGTCCATTCTTCCTGATACTCCTCCTCCTTCTGGTCAGGGACTCTTCCAGTCAGATCGGCTAGCTCCGAAAAATCCATCATCTTCATCTGCCATTCTTCCACTGTTGGTACTTCTTGCGTTTTCCAGTTCTTAGCTAACAAAATTCTTGCTGCAGTTGTGGCATACAGAAATAATTTAACATCTTTTGGGGGCAATTCTAAACCTGTTATTCCAAGAAGAAAGGCCTCTGGTTTCTTTATAAATGTATATTTCAACATTTTTTTCAATTCATTATAAATCTTTTCCCAGAAGTCTTTCACCTTGGGGCAGGTCCACCACATATGATAGAAGGTACCTTCTTTTTCTTTACATTTCCAGCAATGGTTATCACACTTATGATAAATCTTTGCTAATTTAACAGGGGTCAGATACCATCTATACATCATTTTCATTATGTTTTCCTTTAGTACAGTACATGCAGTGAACTTGACCCCTGTCTTCCACAATCTTTCCCAATCCTCAAACATTATGTTATGTCCTACATGTCTTGCCCAATCTATCATCACTGATTTAACTTGTTCATCCTTTGTATGCCACTCTAACAATGGGAAATGTAGTGTTTTCACCCCCACCCCACCCCAATGTTGCAGGGGGCATTCTCTGGGTGTTTGGTGCTGCTTTGGAGTGAATCAGATGACATTGGACCTTTGGAGAAATTGTGACCCTTTGGGTTAGGGCACTGAAGCCTCATTTGGGGGGGGGCGCCATAAAACGTGGGGTTTTCGCTGCCATGGATCACAAAACGGCTGCTGTTTTGTGCAAAGCTGGTAGATTGAAAAATTTATATTTTATTTTTTTTTATTTGAGTTTGACCCTTTTCTCTTTATTATTATTTTTTGTTTTTTATAAGAAATATTTTATTAAGGGTTTTCTTGTTTTACAGTGTAAGTGTAATGCCTCGTATTTTTTTCCCCATGTAACATTTTTATAAATCCGTTTCATTTGTTGAGGCATTAGGGGGAGAAGAAAAAAAAGGGGGAAAATAAAGGGGGTGGAGGGAGGGGAGATGGATGGGGGTGGGGTCGGGTAGCGGTGTTTCTATTATGCTTAATGTATGTAGAGTACTATTTGGTACCATTGGTCCATGCTTACTCCTGACAGGTCTCTCCAGTGTCTGGTTATGGTGTTTCTGGCTGCTGAAAGTAGGTGGGTTATGAGTTCTTTGTGGTGTAACTGGGCATTGTTGTCTTGGAAGATGTTTAGTAGGGCCAATTCTGGGGTGAAGTCTAATACTTGCTTAGTTATTTTACATATTTCTTGTATGGCTGTTGTCCAGAATAGTTGGATTTTGGGACACTCCCAACACATGTGGAGGTATGTGCCTGTGGAGGTGCACCCTCTCCAGCATTTTGGTGAGGTTCCAGGGTGTATTAGCGCTAATTTCCTTGGTGTTAGGTACCACCTGTAGGTGAGTTTCAGTGTGAGTTCTTTTCTTTTCGTTGATATGGATTTAAAGGGGGGTTTAGACCACATTCTGGTCCATTGAGTGGGGTTAATCTCATAGCCTATGTCATTCTCCCATTGTTTTTTGATTGCTTCTAGGGGATTTGCGAGATTTTGGAGTAGTATTTTGTATATTGCAGATACCGTCCCTTTACCGTTTCCCTTTGTTGTTAGGAGGAGGTTTTCGAAGGTTGTCAGGGGCCTAGTTGCTGCTGATTTTACTGTTGGGTTGTTTAAGAGGGCATCTAGTTGGTGTTGTATTAACCAGGGCATTTGGGTGTCTTCTAGTTTGTCTTGTATTTCTTGTGTTGACAAGGGTTTGTTATTTTTATAAAAGTCTATTAGGCGATATAAGCTTTGGTTCGCCAGGTTTTTATCTGGAGGTTTTGTGCTGCATGGTGGAATAATGGGTGGTACGCCAGGGGGATTAGTGGGGATGGGGTTGGGGATAGTTTGCCTATTTGCGTTTTCCATGCTTTGAGCATGGTCTGTGTGTACCTGTTAAGTGTTGAGGGAATTTTCTTTAGTTTGTTTGGGAGGAGTGGGTATGTTGTGGTGCAGGTATTTTCAATTGTGTCCCTCTCTAGGTGTACCCATTGTTTTGTCTCATCTTCTAGTATATATGGGATTATATGGCGTATTTGGTTGGCAATGTAATATGCTTCTATGTTGGGGATTCCCCATCCTCCTTCTGAGTTGGGGAGGTGCAGGTATTTGGGGCTTATTCTTGGTTTTTTAGGTGAGAAGATGAAAGAGTATAGTTTTCTCTGCCAACTGTGGAGTTGAGTTGAAGGGATCCAGATTGGGGGGGGGGGGGGGCTTTGGAATAGGTAGGTTAGTTTTGGGAGTGTGATCATTTTGATCATGGCTATTTTGTCTGAGAAAGTGAAATTCATGTTATTCCATCTCTTTAGGTCTTTGTTAATTTGTCGCCACAGGGGCTTGTAGTTGTGGAGGTACAATTTATGGAGGTTTCTGGTTATTTGTACCCCTAGGTATCTGAACTTGGTGTGGCAAAGTTTTATTTTGGTGACCTTCGTGAGTTCTTTTTGGGTGTGAGGAGGGGTGTTGAAGCACATAGCTTCTGACTTTGTAAAATTTACCTGTAGACCCGACACCATTGCAAATTTGTTGAGTTCTCTGATTAGGGAGGTTGATGTGCTTACGGGGTCTGGTGTTGTGACCATTAGGTCATCTGCAAAGAGCCCTAATTTATAGGTTCTGCCTTTTATTTCCACTCCCTTGATGTCTGTGGCTGCTCGGATGCGGATTGCTAAGGGTTCCAGAGCCAGGATAAATAAGAAGGGAGACAGTGGGCATCGTTGTTTCGTGCCTCTTTGGATAGCTATAGTATTAGAATCCATATTGTTGGTTCTGCGTTTTGCTGAGGCTTGGGAGTATATTTGTTTGAGGATTTGTAGGAAGTTGGGGCCAAATTTCATGTTAGTACTGCTAATATGTATTTCCACTCTAAGCAATCAAAGGCTTTGAGGATGTCTAGGGACATAATTGTCAAGGGGAGTTTAGTTGCCTTGCTGTGTTCGATCAGGTTCAGTAGTTTCCTGATGGGGTCTGTTATATTGAGGCCAGGGACAAAGCCAGTCTGGTCTGGGGCTATTAACTTGTGTAGGAAGATTTTTAGGCGGTTGGCCAAGATTGATGTGAATATCTTGTAGTCTTGGTTTATTAATGAGATTGGGCGGTATGATTCTACTTTGAGGCTGTCTTTTAGTGGTTTTGGGATGGAGACTATTTTGGAGTGGGTCCAGGTTTTGGGGATGGGGCCCCCTTTTATGATGTCGTTGAATAGGCGGGTCATGTAGGGCATCAAGGGTTCTTTGAATTTCCTATAGAATTCTGCTGTGAAACCGTCTGGGCCTGGGGCTTTGTGTGGTTTCAGGTTTTTGAGGACCGCATCTATTTCCTCTGGGGTGATAGGGCTGTCCATGAATTCCTGTTCCTCATCAGTTAGGGTAGGCATGGTCAGTCCTGCTAGAGATGTTCTGATTTCCTTCTCTGGTGGGTTATGGGAGGTGTATAGGTTGGAGTAGAATTCTGCAAGGTTATTTCTTCAGGGGAGAATGTTATGTTCCCGTCTTTTTTGGTGATGCAGTGTATTCTTGTTTTGAGTGCTTTTTTCCTACATCTATTTGCTAGTAATCTGGAGTTTTTCCCTCCATATTCGTAGAAACGTTGTTTAGAGTATAGAATGTTGATCATTGTTTTGTTAATTTCTAGGGAGTCTAGTTCTCTCCTTTTTTGTTCTATAAGTTTGAGGAGTTTTTTAGATCCTGTTTGTTTGTAGCGTGTTGAGAGGGCTGTGATGTCTTGTTCTATTTTGCTAATTTTTGAGGAGGTTTGTTTTTTAAGGAATGTTTTCTCTTTTATGCAAGCTCCTCTGGTGACTGCTTTCATTGCGTCCCATAGGAGGGGGGTTGTTATATTGTCTACATCGTTTTCCTTGAAGTAGTTTTGGAGGGTTTTTGTGAGACTCTCTCTAATTTGTTTGTTTGTAGTTAGGATGGGACTGAAGGACCATGATGGGGTGGTTTGTGTTCCTTCTCCTATTTTAACGAAGACTTCTACTGGGGCGTGATCTGTGATTTTAATGTTACCTATGTTTGTTGATTCCACTGAGGGGATCAGACCCTGTGTGAATAGAATGCTGTCCAGTCTGGACACTGTATCATGATGTCCTGATTGGAATGTATGGCTGATGTCTCCAAATGTCGTAGAGACCCCTGTTTTTTAGCATTTTTAGTAACTTGTAAGAGTTCCTAGTTGTTGGGGGTTTCCTTCGGAGGAAGGTTGCCCATGGGGTTGTAGGGTGGATATATTTCAGGGATATACCTTTCATATTTAGATTGAGGTCCCCTCCTAGGATTGCTTCCCCTTCAGAGAAGGAGAGGAATTTGTTTAGTGTCTTCTGGAAGAATTCTAATTTTTCGTGTTTGGGGTATATATGGAGCCGATTGTCAGTTTGATTTTGCCATCTAGTGTCCCTTTAGCGAAAATGAATCTGCTTTTTTTGTCCTTGAGGATTGTTGTGGCAGTGAAGTTCAGGTCTCTACTGAGTATTATGGCTACACCGCGAGCTTTCCCTGAGCCTCGTGCGACCCACTGTTGACTGAAGCGGGGGTCGCTCAGGTGTTTGCTGCCTTTGGGTGGGTTGTGTATTTCTTGTAGGAAGGTGATGTGTGGTTTCATGGTATTTATGTATGAGGTGATGTGTTTTCTTTTGATGGGGTTTCCCAGCCCCCTCACATTTAATGTAATTGCTTTTGATTAACCATCTTGCTTATCTATTATGTGGGGTGATTCCCTGCCAACCCGTTCGTGTTGTCTTGTGTCTCTCTCTTCGTGTTGTTTAAAGAACCAGTGGGGTTGCGCTGACCTAGGGTGTGGTGGGTGGGGGGCTAATGGGATTAGAGTAAGAATTGGGTTAAAGAGTAGGGGGTAAGTTGTAGAGAGTTTCCTATATGTAGTCATATAGGTGTTTGTTTGGGGTATTTTAGGCCATCTGGCATTTAGCTGGTTGGTCCTAGGTCTCAGCTGGTGTGGGAGGCCGTGTTCAAGGACAGGCCATCCCCCCTGTTGTTTGCGATAGGGGGTGATCAGTGAGACAGTGTGAAGTGACTTTGTAACGTCGCTGTCAGGTATAAGGTTCATAAGCAATGTTGCCAATGTTATGAGCAACATTGTTGGGGTGTTGGGGTGGGGATGTGGGTGCTGGTACGCTCTGGTGCCACCATAGTGCTGGTTGGGTATCAGATTTTAGCCTGATTGTGGGTTGTGTTATTAAGGTTGGAGGAGTTGTTTTTCCTTAGTATGGAGTATGGGGATGTTGAAGGTGTGTGCTTACAGGTAAACAGATACCAGTGTGCATGCCCGTTATGACCTCAGGCAAGAATCAAGAAAATACAGGTAATGAGGCATCAGGCATAAGCCTGCATTTTATTAATGTTTGATCAGGGCTTGTATATTAAAGAGGGCTTAGATTTTCAAAAGTTTCATGCCAGGCAGACCAGCTGCTTAAGAAAACACTGGCAATGTTTTCCTCCTAGACAAGGGGGCCCCTTGATTGATAGCAGAAAACAATTCTCAAAGTCGTAAAAGCTGGAATTACAGACTGAGTAAGGACACTGACCCTACATGTTACAGAAGATAACAAAGGCAGAGATAAATATAATTAGGAATGAGTAAATAGTAAAATAATACCAATGTGCCTCCCAGTAAAATGAGCTAGATCTTCTTTCTAAGGTTAAAGACCAAATGGAGAAGCATCTAGCTGCCAGAAAGAAAGCATTTTTGGGAAGTCTTTTTAAAGCTGTTTCTTTCTTAAACTGAGAGAGTTTAAGGGCAATAAATGTTGGAAAGAGCTAATGGAAACAAAGCAACTGGCTGGAGAAGGGGGGGGGGAGTGTAAACAGGGGAAGAGGCTTTTTTTCCTATTTTATTTTGAGGCTGTAAACTGTTCCTTCCTTGTTACTTTTAGGAAGTTTATCCTTCTAAAAAGCTATCTATGATAATGTATGAAATATGCTGGCTTAAATGTAATTATGCAAAGGATTTAACAAATGCTGGATTCTTATTTCATATAGTTGTAAGAGTTGTAATTAAGTCAGCCACCAGCCCCCTGCCAGACAGGAAGACGCCATCTAAGCTGTCCTGATATATAAGTTGTCAGGCATTTGTTTAGAAACCTTCAAATGAAGGAGATCTTTCAATGTTGATGTGAAACTCAAGATCCTTGACATATGTTTAAGATAAAAATTTAAGATTAACCATTTGTTTTAGAAGGCAATAGGGCAAGGAGGGCAAGAGGTGAGCTGGTAATTAAGATTCCTTGTTGAGACACATGTAAGATATATTACTACTTATTTGTCATTTATAGATGTAACAATATATAGCTCTTTGTGTTCCATATAAGGACAGGAGGATATGGGTGTATCTTTTTGTGATTGGTTATAGCAATCAGCCAATAGGAAATCCAACCAGGCTGATTGGACAGAGGCAGCCACAGGAGGAGCAAAGGGGGCTGGATTAAGGGAATATAAGGACTGGCCATAATGGCAGGAGGCCAGGCCAGAGCTTGGTAACCATATACCACTGTGCCTCTCATTTATTTGTCTGACAAATAAATAATTATTTTAATTTCTCTATTGCTGCGTTGAATATTTCATTCCAGCTAAGCATTAACCACAAGCAGGGTGCTACAGTGGTCCCTCTTAACTGACATTCTTAACTGAACAGAACTGAAGGGAGGGGCTGGTTCTGGAGCAAAGCTGTTTAGATTGGGTTTGGGTGGATGCGAAGAGGATGCCTCCAACTTCTTGGGCTTTGCTTCCCAACTTATTCTGCCTTCTGGGACCCCCCAGCCCAAGACCAACCACCTCTTGGATAGGTGAGCATGCAGATATTTTGGAATGTGAGTGTGGGGCAGGATGACCGCGTATGAAAGCTCATTTGAGCACAAGTGCTGGCCCCCCTTTTCTCTCCCATGGAGGCCCTGAACTGGCCAGCTCCTGGTTCAGGGCCTCCAAGGGAGAGAAAAGGGAACCTCAGTTACTCTTTGCCTTCTGAGGACAATGTCTCACTCCCAGAGCCCCAAGACTTACGGCTGCTGCTCTAACAGCCTCAGGACACCCAAGGGATCATGAGCAAAGCACACAAGCCCTGCCCGCCGGATATGAAGCACTCTCCTGAGAGAATTGGGGTTTTTTAATTGGCTGAACAGAGTTTCAGCCCTTGGGGAATTTGATTTCTTAAGCATACACCTTCCCCTTCCTTGTGTCCCTGGTGAGAAAAGCCAATCCTGCTTTCTTCCTTTGGTAATTTAATCAGAGGAAAGAACTCTTTCAATGGTCTAATAGATTTGCTGAATCATGAATTCTGCACATGCACAGAGGATATACCTCTTGAAACCCCAAAGATGGGCAAGGTGGGGCATTTCTCTCCACCTGGCTCCACCGGATATTGCTGATGGCCAATGAAAGCCCAAGTAGGGATTTCTAGTGGGGATGTTGCTGTGGTATATTGGAGGAGCAGGGCCAGGAGGCTAACTTGGACACCTGAGAACACAAAAAAGCAGCAGCAAAACAACTACATGTTTCCTTTTAAATGGGCCTCCCTGCTGAGTGTAAAGCATAGATCCTCATTTTTTAAGGGAAAAGGGAGAGAAGGCTTCTCCCAAAGTGTTAGAAGGCCACAAATAATGTAACAATAGAACAAAACAAATGTGCCGTTTCATGTGATACAGAATCCTATGTGCAAATCTGTTAGATTGAGAAATTTGTACTAAATAAGAAAAAAAAATTAAATGTGTGTGCTTGCAGGTAAACAGATTGGAGATTTCCTGCAAGATCTTGTGAGATCTCACTGAAGTCTTGCAAGATGTCTAGGAGAGCAAAATATGTATTGAGATTTGGGAGAGATCTTGCATGCTCTTTCAGGGACCAAAGCCATCACTGCTGCAGCGCCAAAGGCAGGTGGCTAAGGGGTGGTGAGTGTCCCACGGGGCGAAAAGGGATGTACCCCCCCCTCAAGCTCAGGATTCCAGAACTAACAGCTGTCAGTTGGGAGGGACGGAAGGCAAGGACCCACAGCCCAGGTGGGGCTCGCTAGCTTGGGCAGGAGGTGTGTGATTCCTCAGCTGGAGTAGATGCAGGACAGTTGAGGCTCACATGCCTCATCACCGCAGAAGCTATCACTGGAAAGCTGTCCTGGCCAGGCCTGTGTCCTTTGGCTCCAGTTGGGAGTGAAACGGATGATGTCTGATTTTTGGCGAAATAATTTTTTTAAAAAAAATTATGATTTTCAAGTTTATACATTTCAATAATTTTGCAGTCATTTTAACATTTCAAAACTTGACTTCCTTCCCCCTCTTTCTGCAGTTCCTTAAATTGATTCTTCATATCTTATGCATATCCAAATTACCTTAATTTCTTCATTTATGCATCTGCTTTAAATATATAATCTTATTAAACTGCAGGTTATTCCAATAATCCTGCCAATGTTCTTATCTGTTTACAGTTTGTAACTATTCATTAAACCATTTCCATTCTTTAATAAAAAGTTTGTTCTCTTGCTCCTAGAAACGGTCAGCATTGACAGAGGCCACATCCTGGGAACGGTTTGACTGGCCACCTAAACCAGGTGAGGGCAGCCAAGGAGTCTCAAATGCTCAGGAACTTCCCCTGTGTGCCAAGACAGGCTCCAGCAGATTGAGCGGACAAGACCAAGCGTGGGCCCAGTGGTCAAGAAGGTGGTTTCTGCAATGCTGTGGAGGGAAGTGAGGAGCAGATGGGGCTCATCCACCTATAAAGATAGCCCATCGAGGAGAAGGAAAACTCTGATCCTAATTTGCCTGTGGGATATCTTTGGGAGCTGAAAAGGCTAAGGAGTAAAGCCTACACAAATCTGGAGTGGAGTCCCTCAGGCAGTTGGATGGCGCCGTTTACAACCCCTTCTGACATCTCCTGCAGCCCAACTGGTGCCTAACTCTGCTTTCCTTGGAGACACATCTGCAAGGCCAAGAGAGGGAGTCTTGTCATCTGGGAAGCCCAGGACCTCCAGACACACTGCCCAGTCTTGCTCCCTGGAGAGGTCCCTTTGGGACTGCTGACACCCTTGCTTGACTTTTGACCTCACCCCCGGAGGCGCACTCCATTGCTTCTCAAGACAGACAAATGACAACATTAAAAAACTATTTGAAAGAATTTTATTTCATTCAAAAAAGACAATCTGGCATGTGATTAGGACAGTGGTTTTCAGACAACGGGTGACACGTTTATTGATCCAGTTTGGAAGGCTCTGTCTTGTCTTCGCACATGTGCGGTTCCATCTAGGAGCAACAACAAGGGAAGGAGCCAAACTGTTGACTCCTGCAGCGAGACTCAGGATTTCCACTCATGCTCACAAACGTAGGAAAAAGCACCGCCTAGGATAAAAGGATGATCACAGAATAGCATGTTTGTAAAGGAACTTGATTAGAATAATAATGATGATGATTATTTTTATTTTATTTTTCTATTTGGGTTTGTGGGGAAGGGGAGGACTGGGTCTTGGTGGGGAGGGAGATCTGTGCTGGAGTTGCTGGCCTCACTGCTGTCGCTGCCCGGAAGAGAGAAGAAGAGAAAATATTTTTAATCTTTCTATTTCTTATTATGTTGACAACCCATCTTTCCTTCAAGGATCTTCAGGTGGCTTACGCTATTCTCCCTTTCTTTAATTATATTTACTTCCTCATTCCATTTCTCTTCCAATATCTCTTCCTCCTCCTCCTCGCAGACCAGGGGGTGGATTTTAGGGGCACGACAGCAGGAGGCCAGCAGCTCGCACAGCCTGCCACACTAGCCATTCTCTCTTTCAACAGCCTTTGAGAACAACTGAGTAGGCATCTAGAGCGTCAACTGAACAGGCATGTGGATCAGCTAGTCACTGGGCACAGTCTATTCTTTTGGAGGGGGCTTTCCCCAGTTTCCATTTATAAGAAGTTTGAAAGGTTGCCTGACCAGTTTCCATTTATAAGAAGTTTGAAAAGGACCCCTGACCCTTAGGTCCAGTCGTGGCCGACTCTGGGGTTGCGGCGCTCATCTCGTTTTATTGGTGGACCGGTCATGTACAGTTTCTGGGTCATGTGGCCAGCATGACTAAGCTGCTTCTGAACCAGAGCAGCGCACGGAAACGCCCTTTACCTTCCCGCCGTAGCGGTACCTATTTATCTACTTGCCCTTTGATGTGCTTTCGAACTGCTAGGTTGGCAGGAGCAGGGACCGAGCAACGGGAGTTCACTCGGTCATGGGGATTCGAACCGCCAGCCTTCTGATAGGCAAGTCCTAGGCTCTGTGGTTTAACCCACAGCACCACCCGCATCCCTATTATTTATTTATTTAGATACTTGGGTTTTGGGCGAAGGGAGAACTGGGTCTTGGAGTGGGGTAGAGCTGTACTGGAGCTGCTGGCCTCACTGTTATCGCTGCCTGGAAGAGAAATGAAGAGGAAAAATTGATTACTACATCTTTCCTGCAAGGATCTCCAGGTGGCTTGCGTTATTCTCCCTTCCTCCCTTCCTCATCCCATCCCTGAACTCTTCTTGAATCAGGGAGCTGCCTCCCCCCATCCCAGTGATCCAGATTCTCTCTGGCCTCCCTGTTCCTCAAGAACAAAGATCAACACTCCCCATCTATATATCGGTGGCATCCATCCCCTGGTCGCTTGGT
Source organism: Podarcis liolepis (assembly GCF_965112155.1). Lineage (NCBI taxonomy): Eukaryota > Metazoa > Chordata > Lepidosauria > Squamata > Lacertidae > Podarcis > Podarcis liolepis. The sequence continues at coordinate 1,025,343 of NW_028148749.1, read as the reverse complement.
CTTACATAAATTGTTTTCACCTTCACTAAAGATTCCTTCTGATCTTCATAACCATCACTTCATCCTCCCATTTCTCTTCCAATATCTCTTCCTCCTCCTCCTCACAGACCAGGGGATGGATCTTTGGCACATGACAGCAGGAGACCAGCAGCTCACGCAGCCAATCTTTATAAACTAATCTAACCATGACTTGGTTCCCTATGTTTCTGAATCTTGAGGGATAGTAAAAGAAACAGAATGCAGAAGGAATTAGGAATTAGGAATCCTACTTATACTTTATATGAAGAAAGTCTCTTCATTACACCAGAAAACGTATTTCCTTTCTCACAAACTACCTCCTCAAACTAAAGATGCTCATCTTTTATTTTATAGTCCCTTTCCTCTTTTGTGCAGTTCTGCCCCTCCTTTCGCCACTTTTCTTCTCTTCCCGATTCTCCAATTAGTCCAGCCATTTCTCCTAGACCACGCTATGCCATCTTTGCCATCTTTATAGGTTAGTGTTTAATATAAGTTCAATATTAAAAGTGTTGCCTTCTCTTTTACCTTTGTTTTCCAGTAACTTCCACTCTTTTACCACAAACAGCGCTGACAATCCAAGTCTTTTAACTCAGTCTCTTTCGCTGGGCTCACGCCACTTCAAAGTAAAAAACATGTTACCGTATTTTTCGCACCATAGGGCGCACCGGAACATAGGGCGCACCCAGTTTTTTTGGGGGGAAATAAAGGGAAAAAAATTATTTCCCCCCCCAGGCGCGGGCTGGGGAAGCTCAAGCTTCCCCCAACCCCAGCCCCCAAACAGGTAGCTCTCTGCAAGCCGTGGGAGCCCAGTGCTGGCTCCCCCTGCTTGTGGAGAGGTCTGCGAAGCCTGGACGTGCTGAGCTCAGCGCGCGCAGGCTTCGGCATGCTGGCAACCCTGCGCAAACAGCGGGAGCGCTCCCGCTGCTTGCGGGGAGGTCCGGGAAGCCTGGACGCACTAAGCTCAGCGCGCGCAGGCTTCGGCATGCTGGCAACCCTGTGCAAAGAGCGGGAGCGCTCCTGCTGTTTGCGGGGAGGTCCGCGAAGCCTGGACGCGCTGAGCTCAGCGCGCGCAGGCTTCGGCATGCTGGCAACCCTGCGCAAACAGCGGGAGCGCTCCCGCTGCTTGCGGGGAGGTCCGGGAAGCCTGGACGCGCTAAGCTCAGCGCGCGCAGGCTTCGGCATGCTGGCAACCCTGCGCAAAGAGCGGGAGCGCTCCTGCTGTTTGCGGGGAGGTCCGCGAAGCCTGGACGCGCTGAGCTCAGCGCGCGCAGGCTTCGGCATGCTGGCAACCCTGCGCAAACAGCGGGAGCCCTCCCGCTGCTTGTGGGGAGGTCCGTGAAGCCTGGACGCGCTGAGCTCAGCGCGCGCAGGCTTCGGCATGCTGGCAACCCTGCGCAAACAGCGGGAGCCCTCCCGCTGCTTGTGGGGAGGTCCGCGAAGCCTGGACGCGCTGAGCTCAGCGCGCACAGGCTTCGGCATGCTGGCAACCCTGCGCAAACAGCGGGAGCCCTCCCGCTGCTTGTGTGGAGGTCCGTGAAGCCTGGACGCGCTGAGCTCAGCGCGCGCAGGCTTCGGCATGCTGGCAACCCTGCGCAAACAGCGGGAGCGCTCCTGCTGTTTGCGGGGAGGTCCGCGAAGCCTGGACGCGCTAAGCTCAGCGTGCGCAGGCTTCGGCATGCTGGCAACCCTGCGCAAACAGCGGGAGCACTCCCGCTGCTTGCGGGGAGGTCCGGGAAGCCTGGACGCGCTGAGCTCAGTGCACGCACGCTTCGGCATGCTGGCAACCCTGCGCAAACAGCGGGAGCGCTCCCGCTGCTTGCGGGGAGGTCCGGGAAGCCTGGACGCAATGAGCTCAGCGCGCGCAGGCTTCGGCATGCTGGCAACCCACCCCTCTCACTCTCCAGGCTTCAGCGAAAGCCTGCATTCGCACCATAGGATGCACACACATTTCCCCTTCATTTTTGGAGGGGGAAAAGTGCGTCCTATGGTGCAAAAAATACGGTAAGTCCTTGAATTCCGCTTCTTTTAATGGGCTAGTACTGTTGCAGAGTGAAATTTGAATCTGTCTTCCTTTTCTTACTGGCACTTGTTAGAGAAATCTTTGCTTATGGTTACGTATAATGAGAAAGATTTCCAATATGTTTAAGATAAAATCTCCCGTTCTTTACTCTTTATGTGCTAGTCTTTTGGGTCTGTTTCTGAGCAGTTCAGTTTGTATAAATAAGTCTCACAGACCCTCTTCTCCTCAAGCTCTCCTTGTTAGCTGCCGTTCTTACCCTTTGGGACTTTGAGGCTTGCTGCTGAGGATTGCTCGTGTCCTTGCGTCTAGGTACTCTCTGTCGATTCACCTCCTGGTTAGGACGTGGGCTTCGAAGGGTTCCTTTTTTGACGCTGCCGGACAATGTCAGCCCTGGGCCACGCCCAGAGCCTTTTTGGGGGTCGTGTAGCCTCCGCGTTGCCCCCCAAAGTTCCCTCTAACAGCTGCTAGGCGCGGAGAACCCGCGAAGCACATCCACAACGGAGGGCGGAAAAACCGGAAGCCCTTACATACCAGGTTTGGGAGGGGGATTTGGTCTGCGATAGGCTTTTTCCGTAGGGACACGGGTGGCCACAGAGCCTAGGGCTTGCTGATCAGAAGGTCGGCAGTTCGAATCCCAGCGACGGGGTGAGCTCCTGCGGCTCGGTCCCAGCTCCTGCCAACCTAGCAGTTCGAAAGTGGAAGTAGATAAATACCGTATTTTTCACTCTATAGGACGCACTTTTTCCCCTCCAAAAATTAAGGGGAAATGATCAAAGCAGCAGAAATAAGAGATGATTGGATCCCTTTAAGAGCTCGAGGCATGGGTACCCCCAACAAAAATTTAAAATTCGGTTTTGTAATTTGGAACTAATGTGATTTGATTGGTTTGCTAATAATAATTATTTTTTTTAAAAAAAACACAAATTAAGGGAAAATTTGTGTGCGCCCTATGGAGTGAATGCAGGCTGCGCAGCTAAGCCCAAAGCCAGAGCAGGGAGAAGGAGCGCTGCGCAGCGCTCCGTCTCGCTGTTCTAGCTTGGGGTTAGCTGCGCAAAGCCTCCGCAGGGCAGCGGGGTGAAGGCACCCTGCCGCCCTGCAGAGGCTTCAAAGGCCGTCCCCGAAGCCAGAACAGTGAGGCGGAGCACTGCGCGGCGCTCCGTCTCACTGTTCTAGCTTGGGGATGGCTGCACAAAGCCTTCGCAGGACAGCGGGGTGCCTTCACCCCGCTGCTCTGCGGAGGCTTCAAAGGCTACGCTCTGGGGGCTTCAGGCAGCTATCCGCAAGCCTTCCAAGCGCAGCAGGAGTTCCCGCTGCACTCAGAAGGCTTGCGGATAGCCGCCTGAAGCCTGGAGAGCGAGAGGGGTCGGTGCACACCGATCCCTCTTGCTTTCCAGGCTACGCTTCGCTGGAGAGGCGCTGCACAGTTTTCCCTCTCTGCGCAGCGCCCCTTCAGCGAAGCGGGAGGAGAAATGGAAGGGGCTCCGTTTCTCCTGCCGCTTCGCTGAAGGGACCCTGAGCAGAGAGGGAGAGAATCCCCCCCCCCGTTCTCCCCCTCCTATGATCCGGTGCGTCTTATGGTCCGGTGCGTCCTATAGAGCCAAAAATACGGTAGGTGCCGTTCTGTCGGGAAGGTAAACAGCCTTTCCGTGCACTGCTCTGCTTTTGCCAGAAGCGGCTTCGTCATCCTGGCCACATGACCCGGAAGCTGTATGCCGGCTCCCTCAGCCTATAGAGCGAGATGAGCGCGCAACCCTAGAGTCGTCCGCGACTGGACCTAACAGTCAGGGGTACCTGTACCTTTACCTAGGCTTTTTCCAGATCTGCCTTACTGCCCTATGTTTCTAAATCTTGAGGGAGAGCAAATGAAGCAGAATGCAGAAAGAATTAGACATCCTACTTACACTCAAGAAGAAGAAATCTTTATTTTGCCGGAAAACATCATTACTTCTCACAAACCACCTCCTTTCTCCTGAACTATCCTCAAATAGTTGCTCTTCCCAAAGTCCTCAGCCAAGTCACTCAGCAGGGGGACGTGTCACAATGGAGGCCCTGACCCTGTTGCTTTAGCTACCTTGCTTAACAATGTGAATTGTTCCCCTTAACATTAATTTTTCAAATATTTCTTCCAGTGAGTTTTTATTTTATTTATTTAGGAAGGATCTAGAGCTGGCTTCATCCAGCACGGTGCATTTCTGGACAGGACAGGAAACACCCTGCAAACACACACTTTTCAACAAGGCGGTGTCACCAAGGAAAAACACTCCTGGCCTAGACTATGGCTGCTGTTTCTCAATTAATAGTAAAAAATGACCCTTCTCAACATCCTGTAATAATCTGTCCAGTATTAGGATGGACAGGAGCAGGACTTCACCCTTAGACCCCCTCATCCCCCTGTTTCTGTTTCTGCCCAGTGTCTTCTGCCAATCAACAGCTTTCCTTAGCTTGCAAGGAAGTGAAATGTTATGAGTTACTTGGTGCCAGACTCCCCTTTGCCATGAGTTTCTGGGTGCCAGGCACTGAACCCCTGGACACTGAACATCGGGGGAATTGATCTAAGCTGTACCCCAAGCACTACATTTGATTGTTGGTTATTAAAAACTGATTGAAACCATTTTATTTCATTCACAAAAGAAATTTTGACATGTGATTATGATAACAGTTTATATAATAAAGGTGACACGTTTATTGATCCTTTTTGTAAGTTATTATTTGTCTACTTTAATGTATTTTTTATATATATTAATCAGTAAGGGGGTGGGGTGGGAAGCAGTTTTGCATATGAAACTGGTGGATGGCTGTCATTAATCCAGATCAATTTCATAGAATCATAGAAACTTATAGCTGGAAGGGACACCAAGGGTCATCTAGTCCAGCCCCCTGTGATGCAGCAATCTCAGCAAAAGCATCCATGGCAGACGGCCAGCCAACCTCTGCTTAGTAACCTCCAAGGAAGGAGAGTCCACCACCTCTCATGGGAATCTGTTCCAATGCCAAACAGCCCTTACTGCCAGAAAGTTTTTATGAATGTTTAGTTGGAATCTCCTTTCTTATAACTTGAATCCATGGGTTCGAGTCCTACCATCTAGAGCAGGAGAAAAGAAGCTTGTTCCCTCTTCCATGTGACAGCCCTTAAGATATTTGAAGATGGCTGTCAGATCTCCTCTCAGTTTTCCCCTTTTCCAGGCCAAACCTACCCAGCTCCTTCAAGTGTTTCTCTTCAATCTTAGTTTCCAGACCCTTGGTTGTCTTGGTTGCCCTCCTCTGCACACATTCCAGCTTGTCAACATCTTCTTAAATGATGGTGCCCAGAACTGGACACAGGACTCCAGGTGTGGCCTGACCAAGGTAGGAGAGAGTAGGACTTGGACTTTGTTTCATCAGGACCCTGGACTTCCATAGATGCAACCTAGAACAGCATTACCATTTTCTGCTGCTGCACATTCCTTGTGGCTGAGGCTCAGGGTAACGCCCCCGGGACCTTTCAGTTCATGGTGTCCATGGAGGCGCAGGTCAATTCTGTGTCCAGGGCAGCTGTTGACCAGCTTCATCTAGTACGCAGGCTGAGACCCTATCTGCCTGTGGATTGCCTCGCCAGAGTGGTGCATGCTCTGGTTATCTCCCGCTTGGACTACTGCAATGCGCTCTACGTGGGGCTACCTTTGAAGGTGACCCGGAAACTACAACTAATCCAGAATGCGGCAGCTAGACTGGTGACTGGGAGTGGCCCCCAAGACCTACATTGGCTCTCAGTATGTTTCCGGGCACAATTCAAAGTGTTGGTGCTGACCTTTAAAGCCCTAAATGGCCTCAAAGGCCCAGTATACCTGAAGGAGCGCCTCCACCCCCATCATTCTGCCTGGACACTGAGGTCCAGCGCTGAGGGCCTTTTGGCGGTTCCTTCCCTACGAGAAGCCAAGTTACAGGGTAGTGGTGCCTGCCCTGTGGAACCCCCTCCCACCAGATGTCAGAGAGATAAACAGCTACCTGACATTTAGAAGACATCTGAAGGCAGCCCTGTTCTGGGAAGCTTTGAATGTTTGACAGACTATTTTATTTTAATATTTTGTTGGAAGCCGCCCAGAGTGGCTGGGTATAAATATTAAATTATTATTATTATTATTATTATTATTATTATTATTATTATTATTATTATTATTATTATATTATGATGATGACTGTGAGGTGTTACAAGTCATTAACTTCAAGCCACACTGCCATGCCTTTGAAGACACAAACCACCCCAGCTTTTCAGAGCTGGCTATCATGGCTTCTTTAATCTTTGTGTATTGCTCCACCATGTGGCTGAATCATATAAAGCACTGACTTTTACATATCTCTTGACCTCTAATTGCAAGAAGATCTCGTTAACTTGGATTATAATCTTTATAAATTGGAGTTGTGGAGCAGGTCCTTGGGGGGGAGGGCTCCCACCATTCCTCCTCAGTCCAGCCCCTGACAACCATGTGGGTTACGGCGTCGAGGGCTCATTTTGTGGGGCGATGTGAAACGTAGTGTTTTCACCCCCAAACCTTGCAGGGGGCATTCTCTGGGTGTTTGGCGCCACTTTGGAGTGAATCGGACAACGTCTGACTTTTGGAGAAATTGGGATCCCATGAGTTAGGGCGCCAAAGGCTCATTTTTGGGGGTGCCATGAAATGTGGGGTTTTCACCGCCAAACATTTCAGGGGGTCTTTAGCAGGTGTTTGCCGTTGCTTTGTTGTGAATCCTAAGACATCGGGTTTTCAGCGAAATCGTGGCCACCATATCTATCCTGACAGATGATTTGGCCTGTCACCCTTGTGTGGAAGTAAAGGATGAGATTCCCCTACTACTCCGCCTGGGGTCTCCAATGTGGTGCACCCAGCCTCCACTCACACTATTCCTATGCTGGGGAATTGTGTGGGGCAACTTAAGATTTATCTGTGAAAGAGGACTTAGTATTTTTCTTGCTTTTTAGTGTAATGTACTATGAAAAGGTCTTAATGGAATTTTCTTTTTTAAATGGAATTTAAATGGAATTTTCTTTTTTCTTTTTTGTTGTTACCCTGTTTGCCAGTGTTTGTCCCTGGTAATTAACTGCCCTGATGTCTTTGTAAAACAGAAAAACAACTAAAAACCCACAATGATTTCACTGTGCACACAAGGTGTGTTTGAAAGTGAATGTGAGTTACAAGAGATGCTAACCCACTTGTTCTAAAGTGAAAGCCTTCTGGGACATAATATACAACGAGGTAAAAACGGTTTTGAAATATAATTTTAATAAAAATCCAGAGGCATTTTAATTAGGCTTAATTGGTGAGGAAATACATAAAAGTGATGTAAACATGTGTATGTATGCCAAAACGGCTGCAAGGACACTTCTGGGTCAGAAATGGAAGCAGCAGGAACTTCCAACACTGGAAGATTGGCAGGTCAAGATGATGGAGTACGGAGAGATGGCCAAGTTGACGGGGAAGATCTGGAATCAGCGTGACGAACTGTTTCGTAAGGACTGGAACAAATTTATATTTTCTATGAAAGAAAATTGTAAACATTTGAAAATGTTTGTAGGCTTGAATTGAAAGGCTCTGTAATGTAAATATAAGGAACTGATTTACCGATAATAAGGTGAAATATTATAATTTGACAAGGGTAAATAAGTGCTTATAGAAATGCGAAGAATATGGAAAGTTATGTGGAAGTCAGAAAGAGGGAGGGAAGGAGGTCGATGCTCTTACAGAGTAATATATTAAGTCATAGAATTATGTAACAAAATGTGAATATGTGGAAAACTCAATAAATTTTTTTTTAAAAAAAATACAAGAGATGCTAGCCCTTTCTCCCTGCCTCTAGTATAGGAGCCAACTCCTAGGGACCAAGGTCCCTTCAGCCCACCCCCCATAAAATATTTGAGGGGGCCCGCCTTCCCCCAAAGTTGATGGGCATTGCCATTCAAATGGTATGTGTGCACCATGTCATGTGATCGATTACACAGGACGGGGTTTACCTGGTCCCCCCACCTGATATTTTATTCAACTTGCCACCCCCTGGTCTCTAGGCCTTCACAGCACAATCCTACGCCTGCTTGCTGAGTCCCGTGAGCCTTACTCCCAATGCAAAAAGGCAGAGACACCCCTGGATTACTCAGTAGAACATATACATGGGGGAAAACAGAACTTCACTAGACTCCCTTACACCCCACTGCACGTTCTTCCCCTATTTATTTTGAATTGCTTAGGGGGAGGCAACCTAATATTTTGACTGCTTTAGGGCCTCTAAAGGTCTTCATCTTCATGAAAGGAAGAAGTGAAATACTAAGGGCTGCCTATTTCAGGGAAAGGGCAAGGGAAGGGGGTGCTTCTACAAGTTTCACTGGGACCCAGAGGTGTGGATTGTAGTTCTGCGTAGGGATTCTAGCTGCAGCTAGCAGCAACTGACAAATTGGTCCATTTCAGTGTCCATCCATTTCTCATTTTCCCAGTCTTAGATTTGATCCTCCACATTTCTGCAGTACTTTCCATTTTTAAAGAGGAGTCCTCATGCAAATCCAGTGCTGCATGCAATTTTCGTAATGTTCGCATTTACGCAAGCACCTTTCCTGAATATAATGCATGCTTGTATGTTCTGTTTCTACACACATGCATTGTAGAGGTGCTTGGCTGCTTAACATGGCGGACTCAGAGACTACTTCGATGATGGAGGGCTTAACACCCAGCGCCTCACACCCCCCCCCCCCGCTTCCATGGAGGCAATAATGGACTCGGGAGATGATTGCGGGTCTCCTTTCTAATCGATACCCCTCAACAAGGTATGGAAGGCAATTCAGCCTCAGGCGAACCCCCTCCCCTCTTCCAGAGTCTCCTGTGAATGGGTGAGATGCTGCCATTGCCACAGACTGGAACAAGAAGCCCACTCCGCCACTGTTAGTGAGTGAAGCAAGCAGGGGCGTAAGCCCTGGTATTATAATATAATTGCAGTATTGGATCAGCACAGCTACCCAGATTATTGGACTCTCCTTGTTAGCATGGCTATATGACAGCTGTCCTGATGAGATTCTGTCCTTTAAAATATACTGTACTACAGCACCAGTGGTTATAGCGACAGTTCAAATCAAACTGATAATGGCTACAGTTTAATATGCAGAAGCACATATAAGCATATTCAGGATGGAACATAAAAAGGAGGAAGAATATGCCTCTTTTAGAAAGGATTTCCTCATAAACAAAACTTGCTGCTCCAAAATGTTTCAACATGGAATGCTTCTTTTCTGGAATTCAGACTCTTGGGGCTTATCCAGTTACCTTCCTCTGCCTTTTCCAGGAACAGTCCAAGCTTACCCTGTGATCTGCCATGTTAAGTTGTGGGTGAACATATCAGTGATTCTTCAAACAGCTCTTGTTTATTCACAGGCCAGAACAGAACTGAACTGAAGGGTTCAGCCAACCTGCTTATATAGAGCTCCAGTATCACACAACTGTAACAACTTTCTTTAACTATCCAATCACTGAACATCACTTTCAATCCCTTATTTGCATATGTGGACCTGAGTGAAAACTATCTACAGTATCCCCCTCCTGGCCCAGGGTGAGAACTTCAGTACATAACACACCATTTGTTCCGATTGAGCTTTAAAGAGTGGATTTTTGTGAAGAAAGCTCTGGGGCAAAAACCAGCAACAACAGTGCTCAATCAATGCTTTTAAGCATGGACTCTGCCTGAAAAGTGTGTGGCAAAAGGCAAGTGTGGATAAGCCCTCAATTTCATACACACACATACCTCAGTTTTCTCACTACCCCCCTCCAAAACACTCCATTCCCAGCTCAGTTCTCGTTGAACTACTTTTGGGGGAAGTCCCCCCTCCCGCAAAAAAAAAAAAAAAGATTTGTGTACTCTTGCAAACCTTGTGCATGTTCACAAACCCAAGTCTGATTATCTTTCCCTCTTGCATGCTGTTTTGACTACCTAAGGCCTGGGGCTCAGAGACTTGAGATCATCACTATCAGTAATGATGGAACTGTGCCAGAGCTCTCCTTTAAGGCACTAGCATCCCCTGGTGTACATTTGTGTACCATCTCTGCCAAACCCATACACAAATTCAGCCAATTTGTGGTACAGCAGAAAAGGGGAAGATCTACAGCACAATCAGAACTGCTTGCAAAATCTTCCAACCTTCCCATACTTCTCTGAGGGTGGGTAAGTAGGTGTGCTGTTTTGGATACTGCCTTCAGATGTGCAGTGGCAAAGGGGAGCTCAATCTATTAGCGGCTCAGGCCAAGTTCTCACAAACAGCAGCTGAGGAGGCAAACATGTTTCTGGGCTGCTCCACTTTAGATTGTAGGTGGGATTCCCGAGGTTGAGAGCTGCTACAGACAAAATATATAGACAGAGATTAATTCTGTACATAGAAAAAATTTATCAGGGGAAACTGAGGCTGCATTCAGACCTGGGGTTTATAAAGTTAGTGCTTCTACACCAATTTCTAATGCTCTTTTTACACTCTAGTATCTTGTTGCATTATGAAACTGTGGCTTTTTGATCAATATACATTTCTGTGTGCTGCTCTGGTTTGCCAGAAGCAGCTTAGTCATGCTGGCCACATGACCCGGAAGCTGTACGCTGGCTCCCTCGGCCAGTAAAGTGAGATGAGCACCGCAACCCCAGAGTCATCCGCGACTGGACCTAACGGTCAGGGGTCCCTTTACCTTTACTTACCAGAATTGTATGTATACAGGGGCAGGGGCGCCGACTTATAAAAAATATTGGGGGGGCCCATACCGGGGTCCTGCCCCGGGAAGTTTTCTAAATTTTAGATGAATTGCCACTCTCAAAATGGCCGCCGGGAATCACGTGGACCAACCCAAGATGGCGCCCGCCTCCCTTGCGGCCTGCTTGTCTGCGAGAAACCAAGGGCCTAGATGAGAAACGAGGTCAGAAGCGAGGGATAAGTTCCGGGAAAGATGAACAGAAGCCCGAGCGAGAGTAACAGCGACGGAGAAGGAAGACCTCCAAACCGCTGCTGCTGGGGGAACGAAAGGGGCGAGCCCCGGGCTGCCCCGACCTTAAGTGAACCTGTGAGGGCCCGCCCTTTGCGGCAGCCGATTGGCTGCCGCCGTGGGCGGTGAATATTAATGAGCTAGGGGGAATCCCCGCTTCTCGCGGGGCTGACGCCAGCCCCGCATGATTGTTGATGGGTCGAGAGCCCGCAATAATTTTCTTAAATTATTGGGGGGCAGAGCCCCCCCAAACGATTCCCCCATTAAACCACAGAGCTTAGGGCTTGCAGATCAGAAAGTTGGCGGTTTGAATCCCTGCAATGGGGTGAGCTCCCATTGCTCCGTCCTAGCTCCTGCCCACCTAGCAGTTCCAAAGCACGTCAAGTGAAAGATAAATAGGTACCGCTTCGGTAGGAAGGTAAACAGCGCTTCCGTGTGCTGCTCTGGTTTCACCAGAAGCGGCTTAGTCATGCTGGTCACATGACCCAGAAGCTGTCTGAGGACAAATGCCGGCTCCTCGGCCAGTAAAGTGAGTCATCCGCGGCCGGAAGAAGATGGAAGAAGATTGGAAAATTTAAAGTTTTTATTAAAGTATATACTAAGTTTAAAGCTTATATGAAAATAACAAAACAAAAAAAATTGAGGGATAGAAAAACGGTGGATTGACACTTCATGGATTTAGCAGAAATGTTATGAGAAGTTAAGCATCTATAAGTTTTAGCTTTAAGGTTAAAATAAGGTTAAGAAAATTATGTTATGTATAATTTGATAGAGATTTAAAAGAAAGATGGAAAGGATTTGCTGAAATTACCAAATAGAAGTGGAATACAAGAAGGGAGGTGAGAGGAAGTCGAGGAAACAAGTGAATGAAAGAAAGGTTGTGTTTTGAAATGTTTTCTTTTTTTTTCTTGTATTGTGTTACTGATTTGGTTTGTTTTATCCTTGTTGTGTTTTTCTTTTTTTGATTTGTTAAAAGTAATAAAGATCTTTTTTTTAAAAAAAAAATGTATATAAAGCAGATATTGTGGCGGAACTTTCATTCCTCGCTACTATGAGCTGAATATAGAGCATGAAATCCACTCTCGACTCCGAGTATATTTCAGGGGAAGAGCTGTTTGGTATATTTCCTGCTTGTGAATTATTATTTGTGTGTGTGTGTGTGTGTGTGTGTGTGTAAAACACATGCCTAAAGCTTTAAATCTGGGAGGGGCATGGGCGTTCCGAGGTGGGCCACCAGGTGGCACTGCCGGCCATGCTCCAGCTGCTGCTGCTGCTGCTACAGGTGCCAGTAAGTCTCGCATTTTCAACCTCTTCCTCCTCCTTTGCACTAGCTAAATGATTCCTTCCTGGACTCCCATCGCTGAGGCCAAATGTACCTTTACCGAGCAAAATATCCTTTCGAATTATACACCCAGCACATGGAACCTGACAAAGGGGCAATACAAGCGGACTCTCTGTGCCCTTACCACAGTAAAAAGACTGATACTGGTGAGCTGGAAAAATAAAAATGCGTCTCCCTTCTATGATTGGATTGAAGACTTCTACAAACTCACCACATATGAACAACCTGCAGATAAACGCAGACTTGCCATGGACAAATTCAATGATACAGTGGTACCTCGGGTTAACATACACTTCAGGTTACAGACTCTGCTTGTAGCCTTTTTAGCCTCGGGTGAGAAGAGGGGAAATGGGAGTCAACAGACACTCAAGGAATAGTTTCGGAGAAAAAGCTTTATTTCTACCATCCATGAACTGGTAGAAGGAGCAAGTGTGATAGATTCACAAAACAAGCACGGGTTCCCAGTCATTTGCACAGAGCATATATTCCCCTTCCAGTTCCCTCCCCTTTCTCCTCCTCCTCAAGAGTCCTGCCCCATGACGAGTTTCCTGAGCATGAACAGAAAGCTCCTGTCTTGGGACTCTCTTGGACTCTTGGCGCCCTTCCCAGGAAAGGGGGATGAGAAGCCTGGCGTTCAGCGTGTCCAAGATATGTTTCTTTTCTCTTGCTCTATTGGCACAGTTCCCAGAAAGAAAAGTTGCAAGGTGAATGTACCTTTTGGCAAGGTCAGCTAGCCTGAGAAGCGACCTTTGTTACAGCAGAGCGAAATGCTTCTGATGCTTAGCTAATGCCTTTTAGCTGCTGAGAAAATGATTTTGAGAAGCTTTGAGAAGCCTTGAGCCTGCTTTGGGGGGGGTGACTTCGGGCCTAGGTGGGGTCACCTGTCCTCACCTCCTTCATGCTAACCCAGAAATAATACCTCGGGTTAAGAACGTTGCTTCAGGATGAGAACAGAAATCGTGCTCCGTCGGTGTGGCAGCAGCGGGAGGCCCCATTTGCTAAAGTGGGGCTTCAGGTTAAGAACCCGGTCTTAACAGTGAGTCCGTAAGTGACTGTGGAGGCCAATTCTGGATCCCCACGTCCTTCCACAGTGGGGACATTGGATTCCGGGTGGGAGTTGATCACTGTGAGGGTTTGCCAAGCGTGCCTTCCTCTTAGCACATGTCTTCCTTTCGTCCTGAGTTCGAGCGTCTTCAAAGCACATGACACCTTTGGTAAAAGCTGTTCTCCAATTGGGGCAGTCGCAGGCTAGTGTTTCCCAGTTGTCGGTGTTTATACTACATTTTTAAAGATTTGCCTTGAGAGAGTCTTTAAACCTCTTTTCTTGACCACTAGCATTACGCTTTCCATTTTCAAGTTTGGAATAGAGTAGTTTCTTTGGAAGACAAGAATCAGGCATCTGAACAACATGACCAGTCCAATGAAGTTGATGTTGAAGAATCATTGCTTTGACACAGATGATCTTTGCTTCTTCCAGTACAGTCATACCTCATGTTACGTTTGCTTCATGTTACCTTTTTTCAGGTTGGGTCCCGCGGTGACCCGGAAGTACCGGAAAGGGTTACTTCCGTGTTTTGCCACTCGCGCATGCGTAGAAGCGCTAAATCGTGTCAACATGATTCATGGTGTCAACATGACTGTGATGTGTTACAAGTCATTAACTCCAAGCCTCATGGCCATGCCTCAGAAAACACAAACCACCCCAGCTTTTCAGAGCTGGCTATCGTGGCTTTAATCTTTGTGCATTGCTACGCCTGATGGCTGAACCGTAGAAAGCACTGACTTTTATCTATCTATTTTCACTGCCAAATGTTGCAGGGGGCCATTTTCCGCAGTTTGGCGCTGCTTTAGAGTTAATCGGATGACGTCAGGTTTTCGGTTAGAGCGCCAAAGGCTCATTTTGTGGGGCACTGTGAAAAGTGCGGTTTTCACTGCTAAACATTGCATGGGCCTTTTTGCCAGTGCTCAGCGCAGGAATCCCTTTCCCATAATATCTTATACATATTAGACAGCACTTTTACATTATGCAACAGGTCTCTCTCCAGTTGTGATATTTGGCAAAATCTTGACCCTGAGAGTTAGGGTGCCGAGGGCTGATTTTGTGGGGTGCAGGAAAACATAGTGTTTTCACTGCCAAATGTTGCATGGGGCCTTGTTACAGCATATGGCTCTGCTTTGGAGTTAGTCAGACAACCCCCGATTTTTGGCGAAATCTTGAAACTACTGTTTAGTGTGCTGATGGCTCATTTTTTGGGGGGCGGGGGAGCTGTGAAATGTATTTTTACAGGGGCTCTTCCTGGAGTTTGGCACCGCTTTGGAGTTAATCGGATAATGTCGTATTTTTGGCGAAATCTTTACGCTGCAGGTAAGGGTGTCGAGGGCTCATATTGTGGGGCACCATGAAACGTAGTTTTTTCACTGCCAAATGTCACATGGGGCCTTCTCCATGCATTTGGCGAAACATAGTGTTTTCTCGACAAACGTTGCAGAGGCTTTCCCCCGCAGCTCAGCACCCTTTGTAATGATTCGGCTGACCTTGGATTTTTGGCGATATCTTAACCCAGCAGGTTAGGGCGCTGAGGGCTCATTTTGTGGGGTGCTGGGAAATGTAGTGTTTTCTTTCCCCCCCAAAAAAATTTATTGTTTTTTTCACAAAAATTTAAACACAGAGACAAATAGACAAACAAACATAAATCATAACCTTATTAGGACTAATCTAATTAACATTTGTTAAGTGACTTCCTCGTATCCCCCTGGTTGGATTTCAGTGCATATCATTTTAACGGTTTTCCAAATCAATATTCTTATAAAATTAACTTAATCACTTAACATCTTTCTTACTTCCCAGTTCAGTATTAAACATATTAATTCATCACATATTACATATCTAAATCCTACGCCTATCCGCTATATGCAAGCTTTTTCCAATTAATTTAACTTAACATATTTAACTAAATAGTCATTAAATTTCGTCCATTCTTCCTGATACTCCTCCTCCTTCTGTCAGGGACTCTTCCAGTCAGATCGGCTAGCTCCGAAAAATCCATCATCTTCATCTGCCATTCTTCCACTGTTGGTACTTCTTGCGTTTTCCAATTCTTAGCTAACAAAATTCTTGCTGCAGTTGTGGCATACAAAAATAATTTAACATCTTTTGGGGGCAATTCCAAACCTGTTATTCCAAGAAGAAAGGCCTCTGGTTTCCTTATAAATGTATATTTCAACATTTTTTTCAATTCATTATAAATCTTTTCCCAGAAGTCTTTCGCCTTGGGGCTGGTCCACCACATATGATAGAAGGTACCTTCTTTTTCTTTACATTTCCAGCAATGGTTATCACAGTTATGATAAATCTTTGCTAATTTAACAGGGGTCAGATACGATCTATACATCATTTTCATTATGTTTTCCTTTAGTACAGTACATGCAGTGAACTTGACCCCTTTCTTCCACAATCTTTCCCAATCCTCAAACATTATGTTATGTCCTACATGTCTTGCCCAATCTATCATCACTGATTTAACTTGTTCATCCTTTGTATGCCACTCTAACAATGGGAAATGTAGTGTTTTCACACACACACACACACACCCCACCCCAATGTTGCAGGGGGCATTCTCTGGGTGTTTGGTGCTGCTTTGGAGTGAATCAGATGACATTGGACCTTTGGAGAAATCGTGACCCTGTGGGTTAGCTCCTGAAGCCTCATTTGGGGGGGGGCGCACCATAAAACATGGGGTTTTCACTGCCATGGATCACAAAACGGCTGCTGTTTTGTGCAAAGCTGGTAGATTGAGAAACTTGTATTTTATTTTTATTTTTAAAAAGATAAACTAAAGGTGTGTGCTTACAGGTCAACAGATACCAGTGTGCATGCCCATTATGACCTCAGGCAAGAATCAAGAAAATACAGGTGGTCCCTCTTAACTGACATTCTTAACTGAACAGAACTGAAGGGAGGGGCTGGTTCTGGAGCAAAGCTGTTTAGATTGGGTTTGGGTGGATGCGAAGAGGATGCCTCCAACTTCTTGGGCTTTGCTTCTCAACTTATTCTGCCTTCTGGGACCCCCCAGCCCAAGACCAACCACCTCTTGGATAGGTGAGCATGCAGATATTTTGGAATGTGAGTGTGGGGCAGGATGACCGCGTATGAAAGCTCCTTTAAGCACAAGTGCTGGCCCCCCTTTTCTCTCCCATGGAGGCCCTGAACTGGCCAGCTCCTGGTTCAGGGCCTCCAAGGGAGAGAAAAGGGAACCTCAGTTACTCTTTGCCTTCTGAGGACAATGTCTCACTCCCAGCAGAGCCCCAAGACTTACGGCTGCTGCTCTAACAGCCTCAGCCCATCCAAGGGATCGTGAGCAAAGCACACAAGCCCTGCCCGCCAGATGTGAAGCACTCTACGGAGAGAATTGGAGTTTTTTAACTGGCTGAACAGAGTTTCAGCCCTTGGGGAATTTGATTTCTTAAACATACTCCTTCCCCTTCCTTGTGTCCCTGGGGAGAAAAGCCAATCCTGCTTTCTTCCTTTGGTAATTTAATCAGAGGAAAGAACTCATTCCATGGTCTAATAGATTTGCTGAATCATGAATTCTGTACATGCACAGAGGCTATACCTCTTGAAACCCCAAAGATGGGCAAGATGGGGCATTGCTCTCCACCTGGCTCCACCGGATATTGCTGATGGCCAATGAAAGCCCAAGCAGGGATTCCTAGTGGGGGATGTTGCTGTGGTATAGTGGAGGAGCAGGGCCAGGAGGCTAACTTGGACACCTGAGAACACAAAAAAGCAGCAGCAAAACAACTACATGTTTCCTTTTAAATGGGCCTTCCTGCTGAGTGTAAAGCATAGATCCTCATTTTTAAAGGGGAAAGGGAGAGAAGGCTTCTCCCAAAGTGTTAGAAGGCCACAAATAATGTAACAATAGAACATAACAAATGTGCCATTTCATGTGATACAGAATCCTATGTGCAAATCTGTTAGATTGAGAAATTTGTATTAAATAAGGGGGGGGGATTAAAGGTGTGTGCTTGCAGGTAAACAGATTGGAGATTTCCTGCAAGATCTTGTGAGATCTCATTGTAGTCTTGCAAGTTGTCTAGGAGAGCAAAATATGTATTGAGATTTGGGAGAGATCTTGCATGCTCTTTCAGGGACCAAAGCCATCACTGCTGCAGCGCCAAAGGCAGGTGGCTAAGGGGTGGTGAGTGTCCCACGGGGCGAAATGGGATGTACCCCCCCTCAAGCTCAGGATTCCAGAACTAACAACTGTCAGTTGGGTGGGACGGAAGGCAAGGACCCACAGCCCAGGTGGGGCTCGCTAGCTTGGGGAGGAGGTGTGTGATTCCTCAGCTGGAGTAGATGCAGGACAGTTGAGGCTCACATGCCTCATCACCGCAGAAGCTATCACTGGAAAGCTGTCCTGGCCAGGCCTGTGTCCTTTGGCTCCAGTTGGGAGTGAAACGGATGACGTCTGATTTTGGGCGAAATATTTTTTTTAAAAAAAATTATGATTTTCAAGTTTATACATTTCAATAATTTTGCAGTCATTTTAACATTTCAAAACTTGACTTCCTTCCCCCTCTTTCTGCAGTTCCTTAAATTGATTCTTCATGTCTTATGCATATCCAAATTACCTTAATTTCTTCATTTATGCATCTGCTTTAAATATATAATCTTATTAAACTGCAGGTTATTCCAATAATCCTGCCAATGTTCTTATCTGTTTACAGTTTGTAACTATTCATTAAACCATTTCCATTCTTTAATAAAAAATTTGTTCTCTTGCTCCTAGAAACGGTCAGCATGCGACAGAGGCCACATCCTGGAAACGGCTTTGACTGGCCACCTAAACCAGGTGAGGGCAGCCAAGGTGTCTCAAATGCTCAGGAACTTCCCCTGTGTGCCAAGACAGGCTCCAGAAGATTGAGCGGACAAGACCAAGCGTGGGCCCAGTGGTCAAGAAGGTGGTTTCTGCAATGCTGTGGAGGGAAGTGAGGGGCAGATGGGGCTCATCCACCTATAAAGATAGCCCAGCGAGGAGAAGGAAAACTCTGATCCTGATTTGCCTTGTGGGATATCTTTGGGAACTGAAAAGGCTAAGGAGTAAACCCTACACAAATCTGGAGTCCCTCAGGCGGTTGTGTGGCGCTGTTTACAACCCCTTCTGACAACTCCTGCAGCCCAACTGGTGCCTAACTCTGCTTTCCTTGGAGACACATCTGCAAGGCCATCTGGGAAGCCCAGGACCTCCAGACACACTGCCCAGTCTTGCTCCCTGGAGAGGTCACTTTGGGAATGCTGACACCCTTGCTTGACTTTTGACCTCACCCCCGGAGGCGCACTCCATTGCTTCTCAAGACAGACAAATGCCAGCATTAAAAAACTATTTGAAAGAATTTTATTTCATTCACAAAAGACAATCTGGCATGTGATTAGGACAGTGGTTTTCTGACAATGGGTGACACGTTTATTGATCCAGTTTGGAAGTCTCTGTCTTGTCTTCGCACATGCGCAGTTCCATCTAGGAGCAACAACAAGGGAAGGAGCCAAACTGTCGACTCCTGCAGCGAGACTCAGGATTTCCACTCATTCTCACAAACGTAGGAAAAAGCACCGCCTAGGATAAAAGGATGATCACAGAATAGCATGTTTGTAAAGGAACTTGATTAGAATAATAATAATGATTTTTATTTTATTTTTCTATTTGGGTTTGTGGGGAAGGGGGGGACTGGATCTTGGTGGGGAGGGAGATCTGTGCTGGAGCTGCTGGCCTCACTGCTGTCGCTGCCCGGAAGAGAGAAGAAGAGAAAATATTTTTAATCTTTCCATTTATTATTATGTTGACAACCCATCTTTCCTTCAAGGATCTCCAGGTGGCTTACGCTATTCTCCCTTTCTTTAATTATATTTACTTCCTCATTCCATTTCTCTTCCAATATCTCTTCCTCCTCCTCCTTGCAGACCAGGGGGTGGATTTTAGGGGCACGACAGCAGAAGGCCAGCAGCTCGCACAGCCTGCCACACTGGCCATTCTCTCTTTCAACAGCCTTGGAGAACAACTGAGTAGGCATCTAGAGCGTCAACTGAACAGGCATGTGGATCAGCTAGTCACTGGGCACAGTCTAATCTTTTGGAGGGGGCTTTCCCCAGTTTCCATTTATAAGAAGTTTGAAAGGTTGCCTCTTTATAAAGTCTGTTTCCATGTGACGAGAGACCACACTGGAGACTCAGTGTTTTTGAAATATATCAAGGTAAAGGGACTCCTGACCATTAGGTCCAGTCGTGGCCGACTCTGGGGTTGCAGCGCTCATCTTGCTTTATTGGCGGACCGGTCATGAACAGCTTCCGGGTCATGTGGCCAGCATGACTAAGCTGCTTCTGAACCAGAGCAGCGCACGGAAACGCCCTTTACCTTCCCGCCGTAGCGGTACCTATTTATCTACTTGCACTTTGACGTGCTTTTGAACTGCTAGGTTGGCAGGAGCAGGGACCGAGCAACGGGAGTTCACTCCGTCGTGGGGATTCGAACCGCCAGCCTTCTGATAGGCAAGTCCTAGGCTCTGTGGTTTAACCCACAGCGCCACCCGCATCCCTATTTAGATACTTGGGTTTTGGGCGAAGGGAGAACTGGGTCTTGGAGTGGGGTAGAGCTGTGCTGGAGCTCCTGGCCTCACTGCTATCGCTGCCTGGAAGAGAAATGAAGAGAAAAAGTTCTTAATTTTTTCATTGATTACTACACTGATGACCCATCTTTCCTGCAAGGATCTCCAGGTGGCTTGCGTTATTCTCCCTTCCTCCCTTCCTCATCCCATCCCTGAACTCTTCTTGAATCAGGGAGCTGCCTCCCCTCATCCCAGTGATCCAGATTCTCTCTGGCCTCCCTGTTCCTCAAGAACAAAGATCAACACTCCCCATCTATATATCGGTGGCATCCATCCCCTGGTCGCTTGGTCTTACATAAATTGTTTTCACCTTCACTAAAGATTCCTTCTGATCTTCATAGCCATCACTTCATCCTCCCATTTCTCTTCCAATATCTCTTCCTCCTCCTCCTCACAGACCAGGGGATGGATCTTTGGCACGTGACAGCAGGAGACCAGCAGCTCACGCAGCCAATCTTTATAAACTAATCTAACCATGACTTGGTTCCCTATGTTTCTGAATCTTGAGGGATAGTAAAAGAAACAGAATGTAGAAGGAATTAGGAATCCTACTTATACTTTATATGAAGAAAGTCTCTTCATTACACCAGAAAACGTATTTCCTTTCTCACAAACTACCTCCTCAAGCTAAAGATGCTCATCTTTAATTTTATAGTCCCTTTCCTCTTTTGTGCAGTTCTGCCCCTCCTTTCGCCACTTTTCTTCTCTTCCCGATTCTCCAATTAGTCCAGCCGTTTCTCCTAGACCACGCTATGCCATCTTTGCCATCTTTATAGGTTAGTGTTTAATATAAGTTCAATATTAAAAGTGTTGCCTTCTCTTTTACCTTTGTTTTCCAGTAACTTCCACTCTTTTACCACAAATAGCGCAGACAATCCAAGTCTTTTAACTCAGTCTCTTTCGCTGGGCTCACGCCACTTCAAAGTAAAAAACAAGTTAAGTCCTTGAATTCCGCTTCTTTTAATGGGCTACTACTGCTGCTGCAGAGTGAAATTTGAATCTGTCTTCCTTTTCTTACTGGTACTTGTTAGAGAAATCTTTGCTTATGCTTACGTATAATAAGAAAGATTTCCAATATGTTTAAGATAAAATCTCCCGTTCTTTACTCTTTATGTGCTAGTCCTTTGGGTCTGTTTCTGAGCAGTTCAGTTTGTATAAATAAGTCTCACAGACCCTCTTCTCCTCAAGCTCTCCTTGTTAGCTGCTGTTCTTACCCTTTGGGACTTTGAGGCTTGCTGCTGAGGATTGCTCGTGTCCTTGCGTCTAGGTACTCTCTGTCGACTCACCTCTTGGTTAGGACGTGGGCTTCGAAGGGTTCCTTTTTTGACGCTGCCGGACAATGTCAGCCCTGGGCCACGCCCAGAGCCTTTTTGGGGGTCGTGTAGCCTTCGCGTTGCCCCCCAAAGTTCCCTCTAACAGCTGCTAGGCGCGGAGAACCCGCGAAGCAGATCCACAACGGAGGGCGGAAAAACTGGAAGCCCTTACATACCAGGTTTGGGAGGGGGATTTGGTCTGCGATAGGCTTTTTCCGTAGGGACACGGGTGGCCACAGAGCCTAGGGCTTGCTGATCAGAAGGTCGGCAGTTCGAATCCCCGCGACGGGGTGAGCTCCCGCTGCTCGGTCCCAGCACCTGCCAACCTAGCAGTTCGAAAGCACAAAGTGGAAGTAGATAAATACCGTATTTTTCGCTCTATAGGACGCAATTTCCCCCCTCCAAAAATTAAGGGGAAATGATCAAAGCAGCAGAAATAAGAGATGATTGGATC
The DNA here is from genome assembly GCF_965112155.1 of Podarcis liolepis. NCBI lineage: Eukaryota > Metazoa > Chordata > Lepidosauria > Squamata > Lacertidae > Podarcis > Podarcis liolepis. Next base: position 1,003,562 of record NW_028148749.1, on the reverse strand, counting down.
CCTTTAAGAGCTCAAAGCATGGGTACCCCCAACAAAAATTTAAAATTCGGTTTTGTAATTTGGAACTAATGTGATTTGATTGGTTTGCTAATAAAAAATATATTATAAAAAAAACAAAAATTAAGGGAAAATTTGTGTGCGCCCTATGGAGTGAATGCAGGCTGCGCAGCTAAGCCCAAAGCCAGAGCAGGCAGAAGGAGCGCTGCGCAGCGCTCCGTCTCGCTGTTCTAGCTTGGGGTTAGCTGCGCAAAGCCTCCGCAGGGCAGCAGGGTGAAGGCCCCCTGCTGCCCTGCAAAGGCTTCAAAGGCCGTCCCCGAAGCCAGAACAGTGAGGCGGAGCGCTGCGCAGCGCTCCGTCTCACTGTTCTAGCTTGGGGATGGCTGCGCAAAGCCTCCGCAGGACAGCGGGGTGCCTTAACCCCGCTGCTCTGCAGAGGCTTCAAAGGCTGCACTCTGTTGGCTTCAGGCAGCTATCCGCAAGCTTTCGGAGCGCAGCAGGAGTTCCCGCTGTACTTCGAAGCCTTGCGGATAGCCACCTGAAGTCACCTAGCAGTTCAAAAGTGGAAGTAGATAAATACCGTATTTTTCACTCTATAGGACGCACTTTTCCCCCTCCAAAAATTAAGGGGAAATGATCAAAGCAGCAGAAATAAGAGATGATTGGATCCCTTTCTGAGCTCGAAGCATGGGTACCCCCAACCAAAATTTAAAATTCGGTTTTGTAATTTGGAACTAATGTGATTTGATTGGTTTGCTAATAAAAAATATATTATAAAAAAAAAACAAAAATTAAGGGAAAATTTGTGTGCGCCCTATGGAGTGAATGCAGGCTGCGCAGCTAAGCCCAAAGCCAGAGCAGGCAGAAGGAGCGCTGCGCAGCGCTCCGTCTCGCTGTTCTAGCTTGGGGATGGCTGCACAAAGCCTCCGCAGGGCAGCGGGGTGCCTTCACCCCGCTGCTCAGCGGAGGCTTCAAAGGCTGCACTCTGTGGGCTTCAGGCAGCTATCCACAAGCCTTCCAAGCGCAGCAGGAGTTCCCGCTGCACTCAGAAGGCTTGCGGATAGCCGTCTGAAGCCTGGAGAGTGAGAGCGGTCGGTGCACAGTTTTCCCTCTCTGCGCAGCGCCCCTTCAGCGAAGCGGGAGGAGAAATGGAAGGGGCTCCATTTCTCCTGCCGCTTCGCTGAAGGGACACTGAGCAGAGAGGGAGAGAATTCCCCCCCCTGTTCTCCCCCTCCTATAATCCGGTGCGTCTTATGGTCCGGTGCGTCCTATAGAGCGAAAAATACGGTAGGTGCCGTTCTGTCGGGAAGGTAAACAGCCTTTCCGTGCACTGCTCTGCTTTTGCCAGAAGCGGCTTCGTCATCCTGGCCACATGACCCGGAAGCTGTACGCCGGCTCCCTCAGCCTATAGAGCGGGATGAGCGCGCAACCCTAGAGTCATCCGTGACTGGACCTAACGGTCAGGGGTCCCTGTACCTTTACCTAGGCTTTTTCCAGATCTGCCTTACTGCCCTATGTTTCTAAATCTTGAGGGAGAGCAAAAGAAGCAGAATGCAGAAAGAATTAGACATCCTACTTACACTCAAGAAGAAGAAATCTTTATTTTGCCGGAAAACATCATTACTTCTCACAAACCACCTCCTTTCTCCTGAACTATCCTCAAATAGTTGCTCTTCCCAAAGTCCTCAGCCAAGTCACTCAGCAGGGGGACGCGTCACAATGGAGGCCCTGACCCTGTTGCTTTAGCTACCTTGCTTAACAATGTGAATTGTTCCCCTTAACATTAATTTTTCAAATATATCCTCCAGTGGGTTTTTATTTTATTTATTTAGGAAGGATCTAGAGCTGGCTTCATCCAGCACAGTGCATTTCTGGACAGGACAGGAAACACCTTGCAAACACACACTTTTCAACATGGCGGTGTCACCAAGGAAAAACACTCCTGGCCTAGACTATGGCTGCTGTTTCTCAATTCATAGTAAAAAATGACCCTTCTCAACATCCTGTAATAAACTGTCCAGTATTAGGATGGACAGGAGCAGGACTTCACCCTTAGACCCCCTCATCCCCCTGTTTCTTTCTGTTTCTGCCCAGTGTCTTCTGCCAATCAAAAGCTTTCCTTAGCTTGCAAGGAAGTGAAATGTTATGAGTTACTTGGTGCCAGACTCCCCTTTGCCATGAGTTTCTGGGTGCCAGGCACTGAACCCCTGGACACTGAACATCTGGGGAATTGATCTAAGCTGTACCCCAAGCACTACATTTGATTGTTGGTTATTAAAAACTGATTGAAACCATTTTATTTCATTCACAAAAGAAATTTTGACATGTGATTATGATAACAGTTTATATAATAAAGGTGACACGTTTATTGATCCTTTTTGTAAGTTATTATTTGTCTACTTTAATGTATTTTTTATATATATTAATCAGTAAGGGGGTGGGGTGGGAAGCAGTTTTGCATATGAAACTGGTGGATGGCTGTCATTAATCCAGATCAATTTCATAGAATCATAGAAACTTATAGCTGGAAGGGACACCAAGGGTCATCTAGTCCAACCCCCTGTGATGCAGCAATCTCAGCAAAAGCATCCATGGCAGACGGCCAGCCAACCTCTGCTTAGTAACCTCCAAGGAAGGAGAGTCCACCACCTCTCATGGGAATCTGTTCCAATGCCAAACTGCCCTTACTGTCAGAAAGTTTTTATGAATGTTTAGTTGGAATCTCCTTTCTTATAACTTGAATCCATGGGTTCGAGTCCTACCATCTAGAGCAGGAGAAAAGAAGCTTGTTCCCTCTTCCATGTGACAGCCCTTAAGATATTGGAAGATGGCTGTCAGATCTCCTCTCAGTTTCCTCTTTTCCAGGCCAAACCTCCCCAGCTCCTTCAAGTGTTTCTCTTCAATCTTAGTTTCCAGACCCTTGGTTGTCTTGGTTGCCCTCCTCTGCACACATTCCAGCTTGTCAACATCCTTCTTAAATGATGGTGCCCAGAACTGGACACAGGACTCCAGGTGTGGCCTGACCAAGGTAGGAGAGAGTAGGACTTGGACTTCCTTTCATCAGGACCCTGGACTTCCATAGATGCAATCTAGAACAGCATTACCATTTTCTGCTGCTGCACATTCCTTGTGGCTGAGGCTCAGGGTAACGCCCCCGGGACCTTTCAGTTCATGGTGTCCATGGAGGCGCAGGTCAATTCTGTGTCCAGGGCAGCTGTTGACCAGCTGCATCTAGTACGCAGGCTGAGACCCTATCTACCTGCGGATTGCCTCGCCAGAGTGGTGCATGCTCTGGTTATCTCCCGCTTGGACTACTGCAATGCGCTCTACGTGGGGCTACCTTTGAAGGTGACCCAGAAACTACAACTAATCCAGAATGCGGCAGCTAGACTGGTGAGTGGGAGTGGCCCCCAAGACCTACATTGGCTCTCAGTATGTTTCCGGGCACAATTCAAAGTGTTGGTGCTGACCTTTAAAGCCCTAAACGGGCTCAAAGGCCCAGTATTCCTGAAGGAGCGCCTCCACCCCCATCATTCTGCCTGGACACTGAGGTCCAGCGCTGAGGGCCTTTTGGCGGTTCCCCCCCTGCGAGAAGCCAAGTTACAAGGTAGTGGTGCCTGCCCTGTGGAACCCCCTCCCACCAGATGTCAAAGAGATCAACAGCTACCTGACATTTAGAAGACATCTGAAGGCAGCCCTGTTCTGGGAAGCTTTGAATGTTTGACAGACTTTTTTATTTTAATATTTTGTTGGAAGCCGCCCAGAGTGGCTGGGTATAAATATTAAATTATTATTATTATTATTATTATTATTATTATTATTATTATTATTATTATTATTATTATATTATGATGATGATGACTGTGAGGTGTTACAAGTCATTAACTTCAAGCCACACTGCCATGCCTTTGAAGACACAAACCATCCCAGCTTTTCAGAGCTGGCTATCATGGCTTCTTTAATCTTTGTGTATTGCTCCACCATGTGGCTGAATCATATAAAGCACTGACTTTTACATATCTCTTGACCTCTAATTGCAAAAAGATCTCGTTAACTTGGATTATAATCTTTATAAATTGGAGTTGTGGAGCAGGTCCTTGGGGGGGAGGGCTCCCACCATTCCTCCTCAGTCCAGCCCCTGACAACCATGTGGGTTACGGCGTCGAGGGCTCATTTTGTGGGGCGATGTGAAACGTAGTGTTTTCACCCCCAAACCTTGCAGGGGGCATTCTCTGGGTGTTTGGCGCCACTTTGGAGTGAATCGGACAATGTCTGACTTTTGGAGAAATTGGGATCCCATGAGTTAGGGCGCCAAAGGCTCATTTTTGGGGGTGCCATGAAATGTGGGGTTTTCACCGCCAAACATTTCAGGGGGTCTTTAGCAAGTGTTTGCCGTTGCTTTGTTGTGAATCCTAAGACATCGGGTTTTCAGCGAAATCGTGGCCGCCATATCTATCCTGATAGATGATTTGGCCTGTCACCCTTGTGTGGAAGTAAAGGATGAGATTCCCCTACTATTCCGCCTGGGGTCTCCAATGTGGTGCACCCAGCCTCCACTCACACTATTCCTATGCTGGGGGATTTGGGGGTGGTTTGTGGGGATGTTATGTACTGAGTTGAATAGGATCCAAAATGCTACAGTCTGATTGGTCCTAGAACAATAGGATCCAACATGCAGCAGTCTGATTGGTCCGCAGGAGCCACTCAATCCAGCTCCAGGTGGAAGTGAATCCACAACCTGATTGGCCTACAGGAGAATCCCAGAATTAGCCAATCACGTGCAGCCCATTGTGTAAATAATGTATATAAAGCAGATATTGTGGGGGAACTTTCATTCCTCGCTACTATGAGCTGAATATAGAGCATGAAATCCACTCTCGACTCCGAGTGTATTTCAAGGGAAGAGCTGTTTGGGATATTTCCTGCTTGTGAATTATTATTTGTGTGTGTGTTTGTGTGTGTGTTTGTGTGTGTGTGTGTGTGTGTATGTGTGTGTAAAACACATGCCTAAAGCTTTAAATCTGGGATGGGCATGGAAGTTCCGAGGTGGGCCACCAGGTGGCACTGCAGGCCATGCTCCAGCTGCTGCTGCTGCTGCTGCTACAGGTGCCAGTAAGTCTCGCATTTTCAACCTCTTCCTCCTCCATTGCACTGGCTAAATGATTCCTTGCTGGACTCCCATCGCTGAGGCCAAATGTACCTTTACCGAGCAAAATATCCGTTCGAATTATACACCCAGCACATGGAACCTGACAAAGGGGCAATACAAGTGGACTCTCTGTGCCCTTACCACAGTAAAAAGATTGATACTGGTGAGCTGGAAAAATAAAAATGCGTCTCCCTTCTATGATTGGATTGAAGACTTCTACAAACTCACCACATATGAACAACCTGCAGATAAACGCAGACTTGCCATGGACAAATTCAATGATACAGTGGTACCTCGGGTTAACATACACTTCAGGTTACAGACTCTGCTGGTAGCCTTTTTAGCCTTGGGTGAGAAGAGCTTTGCGCCCGGGACGGGGAAATGGGAGTCAACAGACACTCAAGGAATAGTTTCAGAGAAAAGCTTTATTCTGCCATCCGGGGTGGCAGAAGGAGCAAGTGTGATAGATTCACAAAAGAAGCATGAGTTCACAGCCATTTGCGCAGAGCATATATTCGCCTCCCAGTTCCCTCCCCTTTCTCCTCCTCCTCAAGAGTCCTGCCCCATTGTGATGAAATTCCAGTGCCTGTCTTCGGAGAACTTCCTGACATTAGTGACGAAGATGCCTCCAGTGCTGAAGGACACGAAGAAGAAGTGGTTCTTGAAGATGATGCTCCACATCCATTTTCCCAAAAGGAGTTGAATGATCTAGTTTGCGACCTCAGCTTGTCAAAGGACTCTGCCAAACTGTTCTCATCCAGATTGTTTTTTGTTTTTAAATATTTTTATTGAATTTTTAAGAGAAGAAGATAGCAAAACATATATCAGACACAAAACACATAGCTATCAACAATATATAAAGAAGAAAAGAAAAAACTCACAGTTTTCCATACATATTTTCCATAACCAACTGGACTTCCTCACATTTCCCTTTCCTGCGTTCTCCATAGAAAAGTTATGTTTAGTAAATTATTACCTTCTTTCCAATTTTATGTTCCAATTCTAATGTATTATGCCTCTAGTAAGTATTTCCATCAAATATTTAAGTGCTTAGTTTTGGCATAACTTTACTTCAAATCTCATCTTTGTATTTCAACTTATTCTCATCCATATCTCATTTAAACTTCTGATGCCATAGTCTTTCCTTTCATGCACCTTCTTAACATTCATGTAATTTATATAATTTTTGTAAATAGTCTTTAAACTTCTTCCAGTCCTCTTCCACCTCCTCTTTTCCCAGGTCTCGAATTCTGCCAGTCATCTCAGCCAGCTCCATGTAGTCTATCAGTTGCGTTTGCCATTCTTCCAGTGTGGGTAAATCTTGTAACTTCCAGTATTTTGCAATGAGTATTCTTGCTGCTGTTGTTGCATACATAAAAAAAAACTCTGTCTTTTTTTTAACACCTTCTGGTCGACAATACCCAAAAGGAAGGCCTCTGGCTTCTTAGGGAAGGTATACTTAAATACCTTTTTTAACTCATTGTAAATCACTTCCCAGAAGGCCTTCAGTTTCGGGCAGGTCCACCACAGGTGAAAAAACGTTCCTTCAGTCTCCTTACATTTCCAACATTTGTTATCATGCAGGTGATATATTTTTGCAAGCTTGACTGGGGTCATGTACCACCTGTATATCATTTTCATAATATTTTCTTTCAAAGCATTACATGCCGTAAACTTCACACCGGTGGTCCATAACCTTTCCCAGTCAGCAAACATGATGTTATATCCAATATCCTGTGCCCATTTTATCATAGCTGATTTAACTGTTTCATCTTGTGTGTTCCATTTCAACAGCAGATTATACATTCTTGAAATTACCTTGGTCTTAGGTTCTAACAATTCTGTTTCTAATTTCGATTTTTCCACCTGGAATCCTATCTTTTTATCCATATTGAAAACCTCCTTAACCTGGGCATAATGTAACCAATCTCGCACTTTACCCTCCAGTTTCTCCAAGCTCCGCAACCTCCAGGTTTCTCCGACCTTTTCAATTATTTCCCAATATTTCGGCCATTCAGCCTCCATATTGAGTCTTTTCCGAGCCTTAGCCTCCATAGGTGACAACCACCTTGGAGTCTTGTTTTCTAACAAATCCTTGTATTTTGACCAGACATTAAATATTGCTTTCCTGACAATATGGTTCTTGAAAGTTTTATGAATCTTTACCTTGTCGTACCACAAATAAGCATGCCAACCAAAAGCATTATTAACCCCCTCCAGATCCAGGACATTAGTGTTCTCAAGGAGTAACCAATCTTTCATCCAGCAGAAAGCTGCAGCTTCATAATACAACCTTAAATCCGGCAGGGCAACCCCCCCTCTTTCCTTTGCATCGGTCAAAATTTTAAATTTTATTCTGGGCTTTTTGCCCTGCCAGATAAACTTAGAAATATCTTTCTGCCACTTTCCAAAACATTCCACTCTGTCCACGATCTGTAGGGCCTGAAACAAGAACAACATTTTTGGCAACACATTCATCTTTATGGCAACATATTCATCTATTCGGCCCAACAAGGAAAGTTTCAATCTTGTCCAAATTTCTAAGTCTTTTTTAATTTCTGACCAACATTTTTCATAGTTATCTTTAAACAAATTCAAATTTTTCGCAGACAAGTTGACCCCTAGGTATTTCACTTTTTTAACCACATTTAAATCAGTCTCCTTCTGAAACCTCTCTGTTTCCATGGATGTCAAATTTTTTTCCAACACCTTAGTTTTCTGCTTGTTTAATTTAAATCCCGCCAACCGACCAAATTCACGAATCAATTCTAAAGCTCTTTTCGTACTAGATTCTGGCTCCTGTAATGTTAAAACCAAGTCATCTGCAAACGCCTTTAATTTGTACTGTTTGGTTCCGACCTGTATCCCTTCCACCAACCGGTCCCCTCTAATCATGTTCAAAAGAATCTCCAGAACCGAGATAAATAACAGAGGGGAGATAGGGCAACCTTGTCGTGTTCCTTTTTCAATCATAAACTCTTCTGTCACCACATTGTTAACTATCAGTTTAGCTTTTTGCTCTGAATAAATTGCCTCTATTCCATTTTCGAACCCCCGTCCCACTCCCATCCCTTCCAAAGTACCTTCGTTTTCTTTACATTTCCAGCAATGGTTATCACAGTTATGATAAATCTTTGCTAATTTAACAGGGGTCAGATACCATCTATACATCATTTTCATTATGTTTTCCTTTAGTACAGTACATGCAGTGAACTTCACCCCTTTCTTCCACAATCTTTCCCAATCCTCAAACATGATGTTATGTCCTACATGTCTTGCCCAATCTATCATCACTGATTTAACTTGTTCATCCTTCGTATGCCACTCTAACAATGAGAAATGTAGTGTTTTCAAAGCCCCCCCCCCCAACGTTGCAGGGGGCATTCTCTGGGTGTTTGGTGCTGCTTTGGAGTGAATCAGATGACATTGGACCTTTGGAGAAATCGTGACCCTGTGGGTTAGGGCACTGAAGCCTCATTTTTTTTGGGGGGGGGCCATAAAACGTGGGGTTTTCACTGCCATGGATCACAAAACGGCTGCTGTTTTGTGCAAAGCTGGTAGACTGAGAAACTAGTATTTTATTTTTATTTTTAAGAAGATAAACTAAAGGTGTGTGCTTACAGGTAAACAGATACCAGTGTGCATGCCCATTATGACCTCAGGCAAGAATCAAGAAAATACAGGTGGTCCCTCTTAACTGACATTCTTAACTGAACAGAACTGAAGGGAGGGGCTGGTTCTGGAGCAAAGCTGTTTAGATTGGGTTTGGGTGGATGCGAAGAGGATGCCTCAAACTTCTTGGGCTTTGCTTCTCAACTTATTCTGCCTTCTGGGACCCCCCAGCCCAAGACCAACCACCTCTTGGATAGGTGAGCATGCAGATATTTTGGAATGTGAGTGTGGGGCAGGATGACCGCGTATGAAAGCTCATTTGAGCACAAGTGCTGGCCCCCCTTTTCTCTCCCATGGAGGCCCTGAACTGGCCAGCTCCTGGTTCAGGGCCTCCAAGGGAGAGAAAAGGGAACCTCAGTTACTCTTTGCCTTCTGAGGACAATGTCTCACTCCCAGAGCCCCAAGACTTACGGCTGCTGCTCTAACAGCCTCAGGACATCCAAGGGATCATGAGCAAAGCACACAAGCCCTGCCCGCCAGATGTGAAGCACTCTACGGAGAGAATTTGGGTTTTTTAACTGGCTGAACAGAGTTTCAGCCCTTGGGGAATTTGATTTCTTAAACATACACCTTCCCCTTCCTTGTGTCCCTGGGGAGAAAAGCCAATCCTGCTTTCTTCCTTTGGTAATTTAATCAGAGGAAATAACTCTTTCGGTGGTCTAATAGATTTGCTGAATCATGAATTCTGTACATGCACAGAGGCTATACCTCTTGAAACCCCAAAGATGGGCAAGATGGGGCATTTCTCTCCACCTGGCTCCACCAGATATTGCTGATGGCCAATGAAAGGCCAAGTAGGGATTCCTAGTGGGGGATGTTGCTGTGGTATAGTGGAGGAGCAGGGCCAGGAGGCTAACTTGGACACCTGAGAACACAAAAAGCAGCAGCAAAACAACTACAAGTTTCCTTTTAAATGGGCCTTCCTGCTGAGTGTAAAGCATAGATCCTCATTTTTTAAAGGGAAAAGGGAGAGAAGGCTTCTCCCAAAGTGTTAGAAGGCCACAAATAATGTAACAATAGAACAAAACAAATGTGCCGTTTCATGTGATACAGAATCCTATGTGCAAATCTGTTAGATTGAGAAATTTGTACTAAATAAGAAAAAAAATTAAAGGTGTGTGCTTGCAGGTAAACAGATTGGAGATTTTCTGCAAGATCTTGTGAGATCTCATTGAAGTCTTGCAAGATGTCTAGGAGAGCAAAATATGTATTGAGATTTGGGAGAGATCTTGCATGCTTTTCAGGGACCAAAGCCATCACTGCTGCAGCGCCAAAGGCAGGTGGCTAAGGGGTGGTGAGTGTCCCACAGGGCGAAATGGGATGTACCCCCCCCTCAAGCTCAGGATTCCAGAACTAACAACTGTCAGTTGGGAGGGACGGAAGGCAAGGACCCACAGCCCAGGTGGGGCTCGCTAGCTTGGGGAGGAGGTGTGTGATTCCTCAGCTGGAGTAGATGCAGGACAGTTGAGGCTCACATGCCTCATCACCGCAAAAGCTATAACTGGAAAGCTGAATTATGATTTTCAAGTTTATACATTTCAGTAATTTTGCAGTCATTTTAGCATTTCAAAACTTGACTTCCTTCCCCCTCTTTCTGCAGTTCTTTAAATTGATTCTCCATATCTTATGCATATCCAAATTACCTCAATTTCTTCATTTATGCATCTGCTTTAAATAGATAATCTTATTAAACTGCAGGTTATTCCAATAATCCTGCCAATGTTCTTATCTGTTTACAGTTTGTAACTATTCATTCAACCATTTCCATTCTTTAATAAAAAGTTTGTTCTCTTGCTCCTAGAAATGGTCAACATGTGACAGAGGCCACATCCTGGGAACGGTTTGACTGGCCACCTAAACCAGGTGAGAGCAGCCAAGGAGTCTCAAATGCTCAGGAACTTAATCTGTGTGCCAAGACGGGCTCCAGCAGATTGAGCGGACAAGACCAAGCGTGGGCCCAGTGGTCAAGAAGGTGGTTTCTGCAATGCTGTGGAGGGAAGTGAGGGGCAGATGGGGCTCATCCACCTATAAAGATAGCCCATCGAAGAGAAGGAAAACTCTGATCCTAATTTGCCTTGTGGGATATCTTTGGGAGCTGAAAAGGCTAAGGAGTAAAGCCTACACAAATCTGGAGTGGAGTCCCTCAGGCGGTTGGATGGCGCCGTTTACAACCCCTTCTGACATCTCCTACAGCCCAACTGGTGCCTAACTCTGCTTTCCTTGGAGACACATCTGCAAGGCCAAGAGAGGGAAGCCCAGGACCTCCAGACACACTGCCCAGTCTTGCTCCCTGGAGAGGTCACTTTGGGACTGCTGACACCGTTGCTTGACTTTTGACCTCACCCCCGGAGGCGCACTCCATTGCTTCTCAAGACAGACAAATGACAACGTTAAAAAACTATTTGAAAGAATTTTATTTCATTCAAAAAAGACAATCTGGCATGTGATTAGGACAGTGGTTTTCAGACAACGGGTGACACGTTTATTGATCCAGTTTGGAAGTCTCTGTCTTGTCTTCGCACATGCGCAGTTCCATCTAGGAGCAACAACAAGGGAAGGAGCCAAACTGTCGACTCCTGCAGCGAGACTCAGGATTTCCACTCATGCTCACAAACGTAGGAAAAAGCACCGCCTAGGATAAAAGGATGATCACAGAATAGCATGTTTGTAAAGGAACTTGATTAGAATAATAATGATGATGATGATTTTTATTTTATTTTTCTATTTGGGTTTGTGGGGAAGGGGGGGACTGGGTCTTGGTGGGGAGGGAGATCTGTGCTGGAGTTGCTGGCCTCACTGCTGTCGCTGCCCGGAAGAGAGAAGAAGAGAAAATATTTTTAATCTTTCCATTTATTATTATGTTGACAACCCATCTTTCCTTCAAGGATCTCCAGGTGGCTTACGCTATTCTCCCTTTCTTTAATTATATTTACTTCCTCATTCCATTTCTCTTCTAATATCTCTTCCTCCTCCTCCTCGCAGACCAGGGGGTGGATTTTAGGGGCACGACAGCAGGAGGCCAGCAGCTCGCACAGCCTGCCACACTGGCCATTCTCTCTTTCAACAGCCTTGGAGAACAACTGAGTAGGCATCTAGAGCGTCAACTGAACAGGCATGTGGATCAGCTAGTCACTGGGCACAGTCTATTCTTTTGGAGGGGGCTTTCCCCAGTTTCCATTTATAAGAAGTTTGAAAGGTTGCCTCTTTATAAAGTCTGTTTCCTTGTGACGAGAGACCACACTGGAGACTCAGTGTTTTTGAAATATATAAAGGTAAAGGGACCCCTGACCATTAGGTCCAGTCGTGGCCGACTCTGGGGTTGCAGCGCTCATCTTGCTTTATTGGCGGACCGGTCATGAACAGCTTCCGGGTCATGTGGCCAGCATGACTAAGCTGCTTCTGAACCAGAGCAGCGCACGGAAACGCCCTTTACCTTCCCGCCGTAGCGGTACCTATTTATCTACTTGCACTTTGACGTGCTTTTGAACTGCTAGGTTGGCAGGAGCAGGGACCGAGCAACGGGAGTTCACTCCGTCGTGGGGATTCGAACCGCCAGCCTTCTGATAGGCAAGTCCTAGGCTCTGTGGTTTAACCCACAGCGCCACCCGCATCCCTATTTAGATACTTGGGTTTTGGGCGAAGGGAGAACTGGGTCTTGGAGTGGGGTAGAGCTGTACTGGAGCTGCTGGCCTCACTGCTATCGCTGCCTGAAGAGAAATGAAGAGAAATGAAGAGAAAGAATTCTTAATTTTTTCATTGATTACTACATTGATGGCCCATCTTTCCTGCAAGGATCTCCAGGTGGCTTGCGTTATTCTCCCTTCCTCCCTTCCTCATCCCATCCCTGAACTCTTCTTGAATCAGGGAGCTGCCTCCCCCCATCCCAGTGATCCAGATTCTCTCTGGCCTCCCTGTTCCTCAAGAACAAAGATCAACACTCCCCATCTATAGATCGGTGGCATCCATCCCCTGGTCGCTTGGTCTTACATAAATTGTTTTCACCTTCACTAAAGATTCCTTCTGATCTTCATAACCATCACTTCATCCTCCCATTTCTCTTCCAATATCTCTTCCTCCTCCTCCTCACAGACCAGGGGATGGATCTTTGGCACGTGACAGCAGGAGACCAGCAGCTCACGCAGCCAATCTTTATAAACTAATCTAACCATGACTCGGTTCCCTATGTTTCTGAATCTTGAGGGATAGTAAAAGAAACAGAATGCAGAAGGAATTAGGAATCCTACTTATACTTTATATGAAGAAAGTCTCTTCATTACACAAGAAAACGTATTTCCTTTCTCACAAACTAGCTCCTCAAGCTAAAGATGCTCATCTTTAATTTTATAGTCCCTCTCCTCTTTTGTCCAGTTCTGCCCCTCCTTTCACCACTTTTCTTCTCTTCCCGATTCTCCAACTAGTCCAGCCGTTTCTCCTAGACCACGCTATGCCATCTTTGCCATCTTTATAGGTTAGTGTTTAATATAAGTTCAATATTAAAAGTGTTGCCTTCTCTTTTACCTTTGTTTTCCAGTAACTTCCACTCTTTTACCACAAACAGCGCTGACAATCCAAGTCTTTTAACTCAGTCTCTTTCGCTGGGCTCACGCCACTTCAAAGTAAAAAACAAGTTAAGTCCTTGAATTCCGCTTCTTTTAATGGGCTACTACTGCTGCTGCAGAGTGAAATTTGAATCTGTCTTCCTTTTCTTACTGGTACTTGTTACAGAAATCTTTGCTTATGCTTACGTATAATGAGAAAGATTTCCAATATGTTTAAGATAAAATCTCCCGTTCTTTACTCTCTATGTGCTAGTCTTTTGGGTCTGTTTCTGAGCAGTTCACTTTGTATAAAGAAGAAACACAGACCCTCTTCTCCTCAAGCTCTCCTTGTTAGCTGCCATTCTTACCGTTTGGGACTTTGAGGCTTGCTGCTAAGGATTGCTCGTGTCCTTGCGTCTAGGTACTCTCTGTCGACTCACCTCTTGGTTAGGACGTGGGCTTCGAAGGGTTCCTTTTTTGACGCTGCCGGACAATGTCAGCCCTGGGCCACGCCCAGAGCCTTTTTGGGGGTCGTGTAGCCTTCGCGTTGCCCCCCAAAGTTCCCTCTAACAGCTGCTAGGCGCGGAGAACCCGCGAAGCACATCCACAACGGAGGGCGGAAAAACCGGAAGCCCTTACATACCAGGTTTGGGAGGGGGATTTGGTCTGTGATAGGCTTTTTCCGTAGGGGCACGGGTGGCCACAGAGCCTAGGGCTTGCTGATCAGAAGTTCGGCAGTTCGAATCCCCGCGACGGGGTGAGCTCCCGCTGCTCGGTCCCAGCACCTGCCAACCTAGCAGTTCGAAAGCACAAAGTGGAAGTAGATAAATACCGTATTTTTCGCTCTATAGAACGCAATTTCCCCCCTCCAAAAATTAAGGGGAAATGATAAAAGCAGCAGAAATAAGAGATGATTGGATCCCTTTAAGAGCTCAAAGCATGGGTACCCCCAACAAAAATTTAAAATTCGGTTTTGTAATTTGGAACTAATGTGATTTGATTGGTTTGCTAATAAAAAATATATTATAAAAAAAACAAAAATTAAGGGAAAATTTGTGTGCGCCCTATGGAGTGAATGCAGGCTGCGCAGCTAAGCCCAAAGCCAGAGCAGGCAGAAGGAGCTCTGCACAGCGCTCCGTCTCGCTGTTCTAGCTTGGGGTTAGCTGCGCAAAGCCTCCGCAGGGCAGCAGGGTGAAGGCCCCCTGCTGCCCTGCGAAGGCTTCAAAGGCCGTCCCCGAAGCCAGAACAGTGAGGCGGAGCGCTGCGCAGCGCTCCGTCTCACTGTTCTAGCTTGGGGGTGGCTGCGCAAAGCCTCCGCAGGACAGCAGGGTGCCTTCACCCCGCTGCTCTGCAGAGGCTTCAAAGGCTGCACTCCGTTGGCTTCAAGCAGCTATCCGCAAGCTTTCGGAGCGCAGCAGGAGTTCCCGCTGTACTTCGAAGGCTTGCGGATAGCCACCTGAAGTCACCTAGCAGTTCAAAAGTGGAAGTAGATAAATACCGTATTTTTCACTCTATAGGACGCACTTTTCCCCCTCCAAAAATTAAGGGAAAATGATCAAAGCAGCAGAAATAAGAGATGATTGGATCCCTTTCTGAGCTCGAAGCATGGGTACCCCCAATCAAAATTTAAAATTCGGTTTTGTAATTTGGAACTAATGTGATTTGATTGGTTTGCTAATAAAAAATATATTATAAAAAAAACAAAAATTAAGGGAAAATTTGTGTGCGCCCTATGGAGTGAATGCAGGCTGCGCAGCTAAGCCCAAAGCCAGAGCAGGCAGAAGGAGCGCTGCGCAGCGCTCCATCTCGCTGTGCTAGCTTGGGGTTAGCTGAGCAAAGCCTCCGCAGGGCAGCGGGGTGCCTTCACCCCGCTGCTCTGCGGAGGCTTCCAAGGCTGCACTCTGGGGGCTTCAGGCAGCTATCCGCAAGCCTTCCAAGCGCAGCAGGAGTTCCCGCTGCACTCAGAAGGCTTGCGGATAGCCGCCTGAAGAGATAGCCGCCTGAAGAGCGAGAGGGGTCGGTGGACAGTTTTCCCTCTCTGCGCAGCGCCCCTTCAGCGAAGCGGGAGGAGAAATGGAAGGGGCTCCATTTCTCCTGCCGCTTCGCTGAAGGGACACTGAGCAGAGAGGGAGAGAATTCCCACCCCCACCCCCGTTCTCCCCCTCCTATAATCCGGTGCGTCTTATGGTCCGGTGCGTCCTATAGAGCGAAAAATACGGTAGGTGCCGTTCTGTCGGGAAGGTAAACAGCCTTTCCGTGCACTGCTCTGCTTTTGCCAGAAGCGGCTTCGTCATCCTGGCCACATGATCATGAGCTGTACGCCGGCTCCCCCAGCCTATAGAGCGAGATGAGCGCGCAACGCTAGAGTCGTCTGCGACTGGACCTAACGGTCAGGGGTCCCTGTACCTTTACCTAGGCTTTTTCCAGATCTGCCTTACTGCCCTATGTTTCTAAATCTTGAGGGAGAGCAAAAGAAGCAGAATGCAGAAAGAATTAGACATCCTACTTACACTCAAGAAGAAGAAATCTTTATTTTGCCGGAAAACATCATTACTTCTCACAAACCACCTCCTTTCTCCTGAACTATCCTCAAGTAGTTGCTCTTCCCAAAGTCCTCAGCCAAGTCACTCAGCAGGGGGACGTGTCACAATGGAGGCCATGACCCTGTTGCTTTAGCTACCTTGCTTAACAATGTGAATTGTTCCCCTTAACATTAATTTTTCAAATATATCTTCCCGTGGGTTTTTATTTTATTTATTTAGGAAGGATCTAGAGCTGGCTTCATCCAGCACGGTGCATTTCTGGACAGGACAGGAAACACCTTGCAAACACACACTTTTCAACATGGCGGTGTCACCAAGGAAAAACACTCCTGGCCTAGACTATGGCTGCTGTTTCTCAATTCATAGTAAAAAATGACCCTTCTCAACATCCTGTAATCATCTGTCCAGTATTAGGATGGACAGGAGCAGGACCTCACCCTTAGACCCCCTCATCCCCCTGTTTCTTTCTGTTTCTGCCCAGTGTCTTCTGCCAATCAACAGCTTTCCTTAGCTTGCAAGGAAGTGAAATGTTATGAGTTACTTGGTGCCAGACTCCCCTTTGCCATGAGTTTCTGGGTGCCAGGCACTGAACCCCTGGACACTGAACATCTGGGGTATTGATCTAAGCTGTACCCCAAGCACTACATTTGATTGTTGGTTATTAAAAACTGATTGAAACCATTTTATTTCATTCACAAAAGAAATTTTGACATGTGATTATGATAACAATTTATATAATAAAGGTGACATGTTTATTGATCCTTTTTGTAAGTTATTATTTGTCTACTTTAATGTATTTTTATATATATTAATCAGTAAGGGGGTGGGGTGGGAAGCAGTTTTGCATATGAAACTGGTGGATGGCTGTCATTAATCCAGATCAATTTCATAGAATCATAGAAACTTATAGCTGGAAGGGACACCAAGAGTCATCTAGTCCAACCCCCTGTGATGCAGCAATCTCAGCAAAAGCATCCATGGCAGACGGCCATCCAACCTCTGCTTAGTAACCTCCAAGGAAGGAGAGTCCACCACCTCTCATGGGAATCTGTTCCAATGCCAAACAGCCCTTACTGTCAGAAAGTTTTTATGAATGTTTAGTTGGAATCTCCTTTCTTATAACTTGAATCCATGGGTTCGAGTCCTACCATCTAGAGCAGGAGAAAAGAAGCTTGTTCCCTCTTCCATGTGACAGCCCTTAAGATATTGGAAGATGGCTGTCAGATCTCCTCTCAGTTTCCTCTTTTCCAGGCCAAACCTCCCCAGCTCCTTCAAGTGTTTCTCTTCAATCTTAGTTTCCAGACCCTTGGTTGTCTTGGTTGCCCTCCTCTGCACACATTCCAGCTTGTCAACATCCTTCTTAAATGATGGTGCCAAGAACTGGACACAGGACTCCAGGTGTGGCCTGACCAAGGTAGGAGAGAGTAGGACTTGGACTTCCTTTCATCAGGACCCTGGACTTCCATAGATGCAATCTAGAACAGCATTACCATTTTCTGCTGCTGCACATTCCTTGTGGCTGAGGCTCAGGGTAACGCCCCCGGGACCTTTCAGTTCATGGTGTCCATGGAGGCGCAGGTCAATTCTGTGTCCAGGGCAGCTGTTGACCAGCTTCATCTAGAACGCAGGCTGAGACCCTATCTGCCTGCGGATTGCCTCGCCAGAGTGGTGCATGCTCTGGTTATCTCCCGCTTGGAGTACTGCAATGCGCTCTACGTGGGGCTACCTTTGAAGGTGACCCCGAAACTACAACTAATCCAGAATGCGGCAGCTAGACTGGTGACTGGGAGTGGCCCCCAAGACCTACATTGGCTGATTTCTTTTCCTGTGATAAAAAGCTTTCTGTTTCGAGTGCCAAACCTTTCAGGAGAACATTTTCAAGCTTTTGGTACCATTTTTGAGTGAATTGCCAAAAGTCAGATTTTTGCTGACATTGTGACGCCGGGGCTTAGGGAATTTTTCAAAAAAATATTTTCTGCCGGTTAGGTTATTGAGGGCTGATTTATTTTCCTTTGATAAAAAGACTTCTGTTTCCATCCCCAAACTTTCAGGTGAGCATTTGCCACCGGTTGGCACCATTTTTGAATGAATTGCCAAAAGTCAGATTTTTGCTGAAATTGTGACCCCGGGGTTTAGGGATTTTTTCAAAAAAATATTTTCTGCCGGTTAAGTTTTTGAGGGCTGATTTCTTGTCCTGTGATAAAAAGCCTTCTGTTTCCATTGCCAAAGCTTTCAGGGGAGCATTTGCAACCGGTTGGCACCATTTTTCAGTGAATTGCCAAAAGTCAGATTTTTGCTGAAATTGTGGCCCCGGGGCTTAGGGATTTTTTCAAAAAAATATTTTCTGCCGGTTAAGATTTTGAGGGCTGATTTCTTGTCCTGTGATAAAAAGCCTTCTGTTTCGAGTGCCAAAGCTTTCAGGGGAGCATTTGCAACCGGTTGGCACCATTTTTGAGTGAACTGCCAAAAGTCAGATTTTTGCTGAAATTGTGACCCCGGGGCTTAGGGATTTTTTTAAAAAAAAAAATTCTGCCGGATAAGTTTTTGAGGGCTGATTTATTTTCCTTTGATAAAAAGACTTCTGTTTCCATCCCCAAACTTTCAGGTGAGGATTTGCAACCGGTTGGCACCATTTTTGAATGAATTGCCAAAAGTCAGATTTTTGCTGAAATTGTGTCCCCGGGGCTTAGGAATTTTTTCAAAAAAATATTTTCTGCCGGTTAAGTTTTTGAGGGCTGATTTCTTGTCCTGTGATAAAAAGCCTTCTGTTTTGAGTGCCAAACCTTTCAGGGGAGCATTTGCAACCGGTTGGCACCATTTTTGAGTGAATTGCCAAAAGTCAGATTTTTGCTGAAATTGTGACCCCGGGGCGTAGGGAGTTTTTCAAAAAAATATTTTCTGCCGCTTAAGTTTTTGGGGGCTGATTTTTGTCCTGTGGTAAAAAGCCTTCTGTTTTCATCGCCAAGCTTTCAGGGGAGCATTTTCAAGTTTTTGGCACCATTTTTGAGTGAATTGCTAAAAGTCCTGTGATAAAAAGCCTTCTGTTTCCAACGCCAAAGCTTTCAGGTGAGCATTTGCAAGTGGTTGGCACCATTTTTTAGTGAACGTCAGATTTTTGTTGAAATTGTGGCTTAGGGATTTTTTCAAAAAAATATTTTCTGCCGGTTAAGTTTTTGAGGGCTGATTTCTTGTCCTGTGATAAAAATCCTTCTGTCTTGAGTGCCAAACCTTTCAGGGGAGCATTTTCAAGCTTTTGGCACCATTTTTGAGTGAATTGCCAAAAGTCAGATTTTTGCTGAAATTGTGACCCCGGGGCTTAGGGATTTTTTCAAAAAAATATTTTCTGCCGGTTAAGTTTTTGAGGGCTGATTTCTTGTCCTGTGATAAAAAGCCTTCTGTTTCCATCTCCAAAGCTTTCAGGGGAGCATTAGCAACCGGTTGGCACCATTTTTGAGTGAACTGCCAAAAGTCAGATTTTTGCTGAAGGGATTTTTTCAAAAAAATATTTTCTTCCGGTTAAGTTTTTGAGGGCTGATTTCTTGTCCTGTGATAAAAAGCCTTCTGTTTACATCGCCAAAGCTTTCAGGGGAGCATTTGCAACTGGTTGGCACCATTTTTAAGTGAACTGCCAAAAGTCAGATTTTTGCTGAAATTGTGACCCCGGGGCTTAGGGATTTTTTCAAAAAAATATTTTCTGCCAGTTAAGTTTTTGAGGGCTGATTTCTTGTCCTGTGATAAAAAGCCTTCTGTTCCATCGCCAAAGCTTTCAGGGGAGCATTTTCAAGCTTTTGGCACCATTTTTGAGTGAACTGCCAAAAGTGAGATTTTTGCTGAAATTGTGACCCCAGGGCTTAGGGATTTTTTCAAAAAAATATTTTCTGCCGGTTAAGTTTTTGAGGGCTGATTTTTTGTCCTGTGATAAAAAGTCTTCTGTTTACATCGCCAAAGCTTTCAGGGGAGCATTTGCAACTGGTTGGCACCATTTTTAAGTGAACTGCCAAAAGTAAGATTTTTGCTGAAATTGTGACCCCGGGGTTTAGGGATTTTTTCAAAAAAATATTTTCTGCCGGTTAAGTTTTTGATTGCTGATTTCTTGTCCTGTGATAAAAAGCCTTCTGTTTCCATCGCCAAAGCTTTCAGCGGAGCATTTTCAAGCTTTTGGCACCATTTTTGAGTGAATTGCTAAAAGTCGTGTGATAAAAAGCCTTCTGTTTCCATCTCCAAAGCTTTCAGGTGAGCCTTGGCAAGTGGTTGGCACCATTTTTTAGTGAACGTCAGATTTTTGCTGAAATTGTGGCTTAGGGATTTTTTCAAAAAAATATTTTCTGCCGGTTAAGTTTTTGAGGGCTGATTTCTTGTCCTGTGATAAAAATCCTTCTGTTTTGAGTGCCAAACCTTTCAGGGGAGCATTTTCAAGCTTTTGGCACCATTTTTGAGTGAATTGCCAAAAGTCAGATTTTTGCTGAAATTGTGACCCCGGGGCTTAGGGATTTTTTCAAAAAAATATTTTCTGCCGGTTAAGTTTTTCAGGGCTGATTTCTTGTCCTGTGATAAAAAGCCTTCTGTTTCCATCACCAAACCTTTCAGGGGAGCATTTTCAAGCTTTTGGCACCATTTTTGAGTGAATTGCCAAAAGTCAGATTTTTGCTGAAATTGTGACCCCGGGGCTTAGGGATTTTTTCAAAAAAATATTTTCTGCCAGTTAAGTTTTTGAGGGCTGATTTCTTGTCCTGTGATAAAAAGCCTTCTGTTCCATCGCCAAAGCTTTCAGGGGAGCATTTTCAAGCTTTTGGCACCATTTTTGAGTGAACTGCCAAAAGTGAGATTTTTGCTGAAATTGTGACCCCAGGGCTTAGGGATTTTTTCAAAAAAATATTTTCTGCCGGTTAAGTTTTTGAGGGCTGATTTTTTGTCCTGTGATAAAAAGTCTTCTGTTTACATCGCCAAAGCTTTCAGGGGAGCATTTGCAACTGGTTGGCACCATTTTTAAGTGAACTGCCAAAAGTAAGATTTTTGCTGAAATTGTGACCCCGGGGTTTAGGGATTTTTTCAAAAAAATATTTTCTGCCGGTTAAGTTTTTGATTGCTGATTTCTTGTCCTGTGATAAAAAGCCTTCTGTTTCCATCGCCAAAGCTTTCAGCGGAGCATTTTCAAGCTTTTGGCACCATTTCTGAGTGAATTGCTAAAAGTCCTGTGATAAAAAGCCTTCTGTTTCCATCGCCAAAGCTTTCAGGTGAGCCTTGGCAAGTGGTTGGCACCATTTTTTAGTGAACGTCAGATTTTTCCTGAAATTGTGGCTTAGGGATTTTTTCAAAAAAATATTTTCTGCCGGTTAAGTTTTTGAGGGCTGATTTCTTGTCCTGTGATAAAAATCCTTCTGTTTTGAGTGCCAAACCTTTCAGGGGAGCATTTTCAAGCTTTTGGCACCATTTTTGAGTGAATTGCCAAAAGTCAGATTTTTGCTGAAATTGTGACCGGGGCTTAGGGATTTTTTCAAAAAAATATTTTCTGCCGGTTAAGTTTTTGAGGGCTGATTTCTTGTCCTGTGATAAAAAGCCTTCTGTTTCCATCACCAAACCTTTCAGGGGAGCATTTTCAAGCTTTTGGCACCATTTTTGAGTGAATTACCAAAAGTCAGATTTTTGCTGAAATTGTGACCCCGGGGCTTAGGGATTTTTTCAAAAAAAATATTTTCTGCCAGTTAAGTTTTTGAGAGCTGATTTCTTGTCCTGTGATAAAAAGCCTTCTGTTCCATCGCCAAAGCTTTCAGGGGAGCATTTTCAAGCTTTTGGCACCATTTTTGAGTGAACTGCCAAAAGTGAGATTTTTGCTGAAATTGTGACCCCGGGGCTTAGGGATTTTTTCAAAAAAATATTTTCTGCCGGTTAAGTTTTTGAGGGCTGATTTTTTGTCCTGTGATAAAAAGCCTTCTGTTTACATCGCCAAAGCTTTCACGGGAGCATTTGCAACTGGTTGGCATTATTTTTAAGTGAACTGCCAAAACTCAGATTTTTGCTGAAATTGTGACCCCGGGGCGTAGGGAGTTTTTCAAAAAAATATTTTCTGCCAGTTAAGTTTTTGTGGGCTGATTTTTGTCCTGTGATAAAAAGCCTTCTGTTTCCATCGCCAAGCTTTCAGGGGAGCATTTTCAAGCTTTTGGCACCATTTTTGAGTGAATTGCTAAAAGTCCTGTGATAAAAAGCCTTCTGTTTCCATCGCCAAAGCTTTCAGGTGAGCATTGGCAAGTGGTTGGCACCATTTTTTAGTGAACGTCAGATTTTTGCTGAAATTGTGGCTTAGGGATTTTTTCAAAAAAATATTTTCTGCTGGTTAAGTTTTTGAGGGCTGATTTCTTGTCCTGTGATAAAAATCCTTCTGTTTTGAGTGCCAAACCTTTCAGGGGAGCATTTTCAAGCTTTTGGCACCATTTTTGAGTGAATTGCCAAAAGTCAGATTTTTGCTGAAATTGTGACCCCGGGGCTTAGGGATTTTTTCAAAAAAATATTTTCTGCCGGTTAAGTTTTTGAGGGCTGATTTCTTGTCCTGTGATAAAAATCCTTCTGTTTTGAGTGCCAAACCTTTCAGGGGAGCATTCTCAAGCTTTTGGCACCATTTTTGAGTGAATTGCCAAAAGTAAGATTTTTGCTGAAATTGTGACCCCGGGGCTTAGGGATTTTTTCAAAAAAATATTTTCTGCCGGTTAAGTTTTTGAGGGCTGATTTCTTGTCCTGTGATAAAAATCCTTCTGTTTTGAGTGCCAAACCTTTCAGGGGAGCATTTTCAAGCTTTTGGCACCATTTTTGAGTGAATTGCCAAAAGTCAGATTTTTGCTGAAATTGTGACCCCGGGGCTTAGGGATTTTTTCAAAAAAATATTTTCTGCCGGTTAAGTTTTTGAGGGCTGATTTCTTGTCCTGTGATAAAAATCCTTCTGTTTTGAGTGCCAAACCTTTCAGGGGAGCATTCTCAAGCTTTTGGCACCATTTTTGAGTGAACTGCCAAAAGTCAGATTTTTGCTGAAATTGTGACCCCGGGGCTTAGGGATTTTTTCAAAAAAATATTTTCTGCCGGTTAAGTTTTTGAGGGCTGATTTCTTGTCCTGTGATAAAAAGCCTTCTGTTTCGAGTGCCAAACCTTTCAGCGGAGCATTTTAAAGCTTTTGGCACCATTTTTGAGTGAACTGCCAAAAGTAAGATTTTTGCTGAAATTGTGACCCCGGGGCTTAGGGATTTTTTGAAAAAAATATTTTCTGCCAGTTAAGTTTTTGAGGGCTGATTTCTTGTCCTGTGATAAAAAGCCTTCTGTTTCCATCGCCAAAGCTTTCAGGTGAGCATTTGCAAGCGGTTGGCACCATTTTTGAGTGAATTGCCAAAAGTCAGATTTTTGCTGAAATTGTGACCCCGGGGCTTAGGGATTTTTTCAAAAAAATATTTTCTGCCGGTTAAGTTTTTGAGGGCTGATTTCTTGTCATGTGATAAAAAGCCTTCTGTTTCCATCGCCAAAGCTTTCAGGTGAGCATTTGCAAGCGGTTGGCACCATTTTTGAGTGAACTGCCAAAAGTCAGATTTTTTCTGAAATTGTGACCCCGGGGCTTAGGGATTTTTTCAAAAAAATATTTTCTGCCGGTTAAGTTTTTGAGGGCTGATTTCTTGTCCTGTGATAAAAAGCCTTCTGTTTTGAGTGCCAAACCTTTCAGGGGAGCATTTTCAAGCTTTTGGCACCATTTTTGAGTGAATTGCCAAAAGTCAGATTTTTGCTGAAATTGTGACCCCGGGGCTTAGGGATTTTTTCAAAAAAATATTTTCTGCCGGTTAAGTTTTTGAGGGCTGATTTCTTGTCCTGTGATAAAAATCCTTCTGTTTTGAGTGCCAAACCTTTCAGGGGAGCATTCTCAAGCTTTTGGCACCATTTTTGAGTGAATTGCCAAAAGTCAGATTTTTGCTGAAATTGTGACCCCGGGGCTTAGGGATTTTTTCAAAAAAATATTTTCTGCCGGTTAAGTTTTTGAGGGCTGATTTCTTGTCCTGTGATAAAAAGCCTTCTGTTTCGAGTGCCAAACCTTTCAGCGGAGCATTTTAAAGCTTTTGGCACCATTTTTGAGTGAACTGCCAAAAGTAAGTTTTTTGCTGAAATTGTGACCCCGGGGCTTAGGGATTTTTTCAAAAAAATATTTTCTGCCAGTTAAGTTTTTGAGGGCTGATTTCTTGTCCTGTGATAAAAAGCCTTCTGTTTCCATCGCCAAAGCTTTCAGGTGAGCATTTGCAAGCGGTTGGCACCATTTTTGAGTGAACTGCCAAAAGTCAGATTTTTGCTGAAATTGTGACCCCGGGGATTAGGGATTTTTTGAAAAAAAATATTTTCTTCCGGTTAAGTTTTTGAGGGCTGATTTCTTGTCCTGTGATAAAAAGCCTTCCGTTTCCATCCCCAAAGCTTTCAGCGAAGCATTTTCAAGCTTTTGGCACCATTTTTGAGTGAACGTCAGATTTTTGCTGAAATTGTGGCTTAGGGATTTTTTGAAAAAAATATTTTCTGCCGGTTAAGTTTTTGAGGGCTGATTTCTTGTCCTGTGATAAAAAGCCTTCTGTTTCCATCGCCAAAGCTTTCAGGTGAGCATTTGAAAGCAGTTGGCACCATTTTTGAGTGAACTGCCAAAAGTCAGATTTTTTCTAAAATTGTGACCCCGGGGCTTAGGGATTTTTTCAAAAAAATATTTTCTGCCGTTTAAGTTTTTGAGGGCTGATTTCTTGTCCTGTGATAAAAAGCCTTCTGTTTCGAGTGCCAAACCTTTCAGGGGAGCATTTTCAAGCTTTTGGCACCTTTTTTGAGTGAACTGCCAAAAGTCAGTTTTTTTCTGAAATTGTGACCCCGGGGCTTAGGGATTTTTTCAAAAAAATATTTTCTGCCGGTTAAGTTTTTGAGGGCTGATTTCTTGTCCTGTGATAAAAAGCCTTCTGTTTCGAGTACCAAACCTTTCAGGGGAGCATTTTCAAGCTTTTGGCACCATTTTTGAGTGAACTGCCAAAAGTCAGATTTTTGCTGAAATTGTGACCCCGGGGCTTAGGGATTTTTTGAAAAAAATATTTTCTGCCGGTTAAGTTTTTGAGGGCTGATTTCTTGTCCTGTGATAAAAAGCCTTCTTTTTCGAGTACCAAACCTTTCAGGGGAGCATTTGCAACCGGTTGGCACCA
This sequence comes from Podarcis liolepis, assembly GCF_965112155.1. Taxonomy (NCBI): domain Eukaryota; kingdom Metazoa; phylum Chordata; class Lepidosauria; order Squamata; family Lacertidae; genus Podarcis; species Podarcis liolepis. The sequence goes on along the minus strand of NW_028148749.1, from coordinate 978,475 downwards.
TTTTTGAGTGAACTGCCAAAAGTCAGATTTTTGCTGAATTTGTGACCCCGGGGCTTAGGGATTTTTTGAAAAAAATATTTTCTGCCGGTTAAGTTTTTGAGTGCTGATTTCTTGTCCTGTGATAAAAAGCCTTCTGTTTCCATCGCCAAAGCTTTCAGGTGAGCATTTGAAAGCGGTTGGCACCATTTTTGAGTGAATTGCCAAAAGTCAGATTTTTGCTGAAATTGTGACCCCGGGGCTTAGGGATTTTTTCAAAAAAATATTTTCTGCCGGTTAAGTTTTTGAGGGCTGATTTCTTGTCCTGTGATAAAAAGCCTTCTGTTTCGAGTGCCAAACCTTTCAGGGGAGCATTTCCAAGCGGTTGGCACCATTTTTGAGTGAACTGCCAAAAGTCAGATTTTTGCTGAATTTGTGACCCCGGGGCTTAGGGATTTTTCCAAAAAAATATTTTCTGCCGGTTAAGTTTTTGAGGGCTGATTTCTTGTCCTGTGATAAAAAGCCTTCTGTTTCCATCGCCAAAGCTTTCAGGTGAGCATTTGAAAGTGGTTGGCACCATTTTTGAGTGAACTGCCAAAAGTCAGATTTTTTCTGAAATTGTGACCCCGGGGCTAAGGGATTTTTTCAAAAAAATATTTTCTGCCGGTTAAGTTTTTGAGGGCTGATTTCTTGTCCTGTGATAAAAAGCCTTCTGTTTCCATCGCCAAAGATTTCAGGTGAGCATTTGCAAGCGGTTGGCACCATTTTTGAGTGAACTGCCAAAAGTCAGATTTTTGCTGAAATTGTGACCCCGGGGCTTAGGGATTTTTTCAAAAAAATATTTTCTGCCGGTTAAGTTTTTGAGGGCTGATTTCTTGTCCTGTGATAAAAAGCCTTCTGTTTCGAGTACCAAACCTTTCAGGGGAGCATTTGCAACAGGTTGGCACCATTTTTGAGTGAACTGCCAAAGGTCAGATTTTTGCTGAATTTGTGACCCCGGGGCTTAGGGATTTTTTCAAAAAAATATTTTCTGCCGGTTAAGTTTTTGAGGGCTGATTTCTTGTCCTGTGATAAAAAGCCTTCTGTTTCGAGTGCCAAACCTTTCAGCGAAGCATTTTCAAGCTTTTGGCACCATTTTTGAGTGAACGTCAGATTTTTGCTGAAATTGTGGCTTAGGGATTTTTTCAAAAAAATATTTTCTACCGGTTAAGTTTTTGAGGGCTGATTTCTTGTCCTGTGATAAAAAGCCTTCTGTTTCCATCTCCAAAGCTTTCAGCGAAGCATTTTCAAGCTTTTGGCACCATTTTTGAGTGAACGTCAGATTTTTGCTGAAATTGTGGCTTAGGGATTTTTTCAAAGAAATATTTTCTGCCGGTTAAGTTTTTGAGGGCTGATTTCTTGTCCTGTGATAAAAAGCCTTCTGTTTCAAGTGCCAAACCTTTCAGGGGAGCATTTGCAACTGGTTGGCACCATTTTTGAGTGAACTGCCAAAAGTCAGATTTTTGCTGAAATTGTGACCCCGGGGCTTAGGGATTTTTTCAAAAAAATATTTTCTGCCGGTTAAGTTTTTCAGGGCTGATTTCTTGTCCTGTGATAAAAAGCCTTCTGTTTCGAGTGCCAAACCTTTCAGCGCAGCATTTTCAAGCTTTTGGCACCATTTTTGAGTGAACTGCCAAAAGTCAGATTTTTGCTGAAATTGTGACCCCGGGGCTTAGGGATTTTTTCAAAAAAATATTTTCTGCCAGTTAAGTTTTTGAGGGCTGATTTCTTGTCCTGTGATAAAAAGCCTTCTGTTTCCATCGCCAAAGCTTTCAGGTGAGCATTTGCAAGCGGTTGGCACCATTTTTGAGTGAACTGCCAAAAGTCAGATTTTTTCTGAAATTGTGACCCCGGGGCTAAGGGATTTTTTCAAAAAAATATTTTCTGCCGGTTAAGTTTTTGAGGGCTGATTTCTTGTCCTGTGATAAAAAGCCTTCTGTTTCCATCGCCAAAGATTTCAGGTGAGCATTTGCAAGCGGTTGGCACCATTTTTGAGTGAACTGCCAAAAGTCAGATTTTTGCTGAAATTGTGACCCCGGGGCTTAGGGATTTTTTCAAAAAAATATTTTCTGCCGGTTAAGTTTTTGAGGGCTGATTTCTTGTCCTGTGATAAAAAGCCTTCTGTTTCGAGTACCAAACCTTTCAGGGGAGCATTTGCAACCGGTTGGCACCATTTTTGAGTGAACTGCCAAAGGTCAGATTTTTGCTGAATTTGTGACCCCGGGGCTTAGGGATTTTTTCAAAAAAATATTTTCTGCCGGTTAAGTTTTTGAGGGCTGATTTCTTGTCCTGTGATAAAAAGCCTTCTGTTTCGAGTGCCAAACCTTTCAGCGAAGCATTTTCAAGCTTTTGGCACCATTTTTGAGTGAACGTCAGATTTTTGCTGAAATTGTGGCTTAGGGATTTTTTCAAAAAAATATTTTCTACCGTTTAAGTTTTTGAGGGCTGATTTCTTGTCCTGTGATAAAAAGCCTTCTGTTTCCATCTCCAAAGCTTTCAGCGAAGCATTTTCAAGCTTTTGGCACCATTTTTGAGTGAACGTCAGATTTTTGCTGAAATTGTGGCTTAGGGATTTTTTCAAAGAAATATTTTCTGCCGGTTAAGTTTTTGAGGGCTGATTTCTTGTCCTGTGATAAAAAGCCTTCTGTTTCAAGTGCCAAACCTTTCAGGGGAGCATTTGCAACTGGTTGGCACCATTTTTGAGTGAACTGCCAAAAGTCAGATTTTTGCTGAAATTGTGACCCCGGGGCTTAGGGATTTTTTCAAAAAAATATTTTCTGCCGGTTAAGTTTTTCAGGGCTGATTTCTTGTCCTGTGATAAAAATGCTTGTGTTTTGAGTGCCAAACCTTTCAGGGGTGCATTTTCACGCTTTTGGCACCATTTTTGAGTGAATTGCCAAAAGTCAGATTTTTGCTGAAATTGTGACCCCGGGGCATAGGGATTTTTTCAAAAAAATATTTTCTGCCGGTTAAGTTTTTGAGGGCTGATTTCTTGTCCTGTGATAAAAAGCCTTCTGTTTCGAGTGCCAAACCTTTCAGCGCAGCATTTTCAAGCTTTTGGCACCATTTTTGAGTGAACTGCCAAAAGTCAGATTTTTGCTGAAATTGTGACCCCGGGGCTTAGGGATTTTTTGAAAAAAATATTTTCTTCCGGTTAAGTTTTTGAGGGCTGATTTCTTGTCCTGTGATAAAAAGCCTTCTGTTTCCATCTCCAAAGCTTTCAGCGAAGCATTTTCAAGCTTTTGGCACCATTTTTGAGTGAACGTCAGATTTTTGCTGAAATTGTGGCTTAGGGATTTTTTCAAAAAAATATTTTCTGCCGGTTAAGTTTTTGAGGGCTGATTTCATGTCCTGTGATAAAAATCCTTCTGTTTCGAGTGCCAAACCTTTCAGGGGAGCATTTTCAAGCTTTTGGCACCATTTTTGAGTGAACTGCCAAAAGTCAGATTTTTGCTGAAATTGTGACCCCGGGGCTTAGGGATTTTTTCAAAAAAATATTTTCTGCCGGTTAAGTTTTTGAGGGCTGATTTCTTGTCCTGTGATAAAAAGCCTTCTGTTTCCATCGCCAAAGCTTTCAGGTGAGCATTTGCAAGCGGTTGGCACCATTTTTGAGTGAACTCCCAAAAGTCAGATTTTTTCTGAAATTGTGACCCCGGGGCTTAGGGATTTTTTCAAAAAAATATTTTCTTTTTTTTTTTTGCAAGTAAATTTTTATTCAGAATTTGTAAAAGAAAAAAGAAAAAAGGACAAACAAATACAAAAATAAACATTTTAACATAAATTATTCATCCTATTTTCATGCTATACAAAAAGTAAGCGTACAATCATACAAAAAAAATAATATAAACATTAGGCTCTACTTAGCCTTTGACTTCCCTTCACCCTTTTGGTAAGTATCAAATAAATCCCGGGTTACGTAATTAGCTTATTAAAGTTTATAATTATTAGCTGATAAAGTTTTTCTAATACCGCCAGTTCCTCCTATATATCCGTTCCAATATATTTCCAAAATTTACTCCAATTTTTTTGAAATTTCTGGTCGTCTTGGTCTCGTATTCTGCCTGTTAATCTATCTAGCTCGGCATAGTTAATCATTTTGACCTGCCAGTCACTTACGTTAGGTATAGTTTCTGTTTTCCAGTTTTGTGCCAGCATAATTCTTGCGGCTGTGGTGGCATAGAGAAATATTTTTTTATCTTCATTTTTTATTTCCTTACCCATAATTCCCAGCAAAAAGGCCTCGGGTCTTTTGGGAAAAGTATATTTAAAAACTTTTTTAAGTTCATTATAAATTGCTTCCCAAAAAACCTTCACCTTGTTGCATTGCCACCACATATGGTAGAGGTCTCCCTCCACTTCACCACATTTCCAGCATGTCTTATTTTCTGATCTACAGATTTTAGCCAATTTTGCCGGCGTAAGATACCATCTATAGAGCATTTTCCAAGCATTTTCTCTCAAACTCGTACAGGCCGTAAATTTAATATCTCTATTCCACAATTTCAACCACTTTTCAAACTCGATGTTATAGCCGAAGTCAATTGCCCATTTAATCATTGCCTCTTTGACTTCCTCGTCTTTTGTATGCCATTCCAGTAATATGTCATATAATTTAGACAATGTTTTGTTTTTACCTTCTATTATTTCTATATTGAATTTTGATTTCTTGTCCTCAAAGCCCATTTTTCTTTTGTCTTGCTTTAACATATCATTCACCTGATGATATTGTAGCCAACCGGTGAATTGATCCTTTATTTCCTCATACGGTTTAAGTTTAAGCCCTTGTTCTGATTTTCTTACCAAATCTTCGTAAGTGGCTGTCTTCCCTTCCATGTTGGTTTTTTTTATTGTTAAGACCTCTACTGGTGAGATCCACCATGGTGTTTTTCTTTCAAGAAGGTTCTTATTTCTTTCCCAGACCTGATATATTGGTCCCCTGAAAATATGGTTTAAGAAAGCCCTGTGGACTTTCACCTTCTCATACCAGAGATATGCGTGCCACCCGTACCAATTATTGAAACCTTCTAAATCCAATAGGTCTCTGTTCTCCAGTTTTATCCAATCTTTTAGCCAAAGTAGGCACGCTGCTTCATAATATAGGCTCAAATCTGGGAGAGCAAAACCTCCTCTTTCCTTTTTATCAGTTAATATTTTCATTTTAATCCTTGGTCTTTTCCCCTGCCAGATGAATTTCATCAGGGTTCTCTGCCATTCTTTACATTGTTTTAAACCTTTAATAACTGGAAGAGTTTGAAATAAAAACAACATCCTCGGCAAAACATTCATTTTAACCACTGCTATCCTCCCTAAAAAGGAAAATTTCATCCTCCCCCATATTTCCAGATCTTTCTTTATTTTTTTCCATGTAACTTCATAATTATCTTTATATAGGTTTATGTTTTTTGCCGTGATCCACACTCCCAAATATTTCACTTTTTTCACCACCATGATTTCCACTTTTTGTTCTAGATCTTTCGTTTCTTCCTTAGTTAGATTTTTAACCAGCATTTTAGTTTTATTCTTATTTACCTTAAAACCTGCCACCTCTCCAAATTCCTCAATTTTTTGTAATGCTTCTTTTACACTATCTTGTGGATCTTCCAAAGTCAGAACAATATCGTCGGCGAAGGCTTTGATTTTGAATTCCTTCTTTCCTACTCTAATTCCTTTCACTTCTGTTGCCTCCCTCAGTCTCTTATTAAGTACTTCCAAAATTATAATAAATAATAAGGGGGACAGGGGGCAACCTTGTCTGGTCCCTTTATAAATGTTAAAATATTCTGTTGTATTATTATTTATCACCAGCTTTGCTTTCTGTTCTTTGTATATTGCTTCTATGCCTCTTCTAAATTTTTCGCCAATTCCCATCCTCTCCAAAACCTTCTTTAGGAAGTTCCAGGAAACATTGTCAAATGCCTTTTCGGCGTCTATGAAAACCAGTGCAGCTTTTCTGTCTATTTTCATGTCCAAGTATTCAATAATGTCAATCAAATTCCTTACATTATCCCGTAATTGTCTCCCTGGGAGAAATCCTGTTTGGTCACCATGAATTTTATTAATCAATACCTTCTTTAATCTTTCCGCCATTATGTCTGCAAATAGCTTATAATCATTATTTAATAATGAGATTGGCCTATAGTTCTTTACTTCCATAGTGTCCACCTCTTTTTTAGGAATCAATGTAACATAGGCTTCCTTCCAGGTATTAGGTATCTTTCCTTCTCTCAATATATTGTTCATAACCTCTCCCAGCACTGGTGATATTTGGTTAATTAATATTTTGTAATATTTGGCCGGAAGGCCGTCCGGTCCCGGCGCCTTCCCAGCTTTCATCTTTTTGATAGCCTTTTTTATCTCTTCCTGTGTTATTATCTCATCTAGTGCTGCTCTTTCATCTTCTACCATTTGTTCCAGGTGGTGTTTTTGCAAAAATTGATCTATTTCCTGTTCTGTTTCCTCTCCTCTTTTATACAAATCCTTATAATATCTTTGGAATATTCTTTTTATTTCTTTTGGTTCTTCCATAATCATATCTCCTTCTTTTATTTTGCTGATCGTACTCAACTTCTTCCTTTCTCTCAACTGCCACGCTAAATATTTCCCTATCTTATTTGCGGACTCAAAGTTCTTTTGATTCATCCTCTTAATTTTCCACTCTATCTCTTGGTTAATTATTGTAGCAAATTTAGCTTGTAATATTTTTAAGTTCTGTTTTAAACTCTCTTCACTAGGGTTAACAATTAATTCTCTTTCATTTTCCATAATCTGTGTTAAAATCTGCTCTTTCTTTTTTTCCTTTTCTTTTCTTAATTGGCTATTTTTCTGAATCAAAAACCCCCTCATGACCGCTTTTCCTGCGTCCCACACCGTCTCTATGGAAGTTTCTCCATTTAAGTTCCACCTAAAGTATTCTTCAATTGTTTCTATAGCCTTATTTACTATCTTTTGATCATTAAATAAATATTCATTCATTCTCCATCTGGCTGTTTTAACCTCTCTACCTTTTAACTCCATGGAAACCGCGCTATGATCAGATAAAGTTCGAGGCCAAATTTCAGACTTAATTAAGTTCTGTACCAATTCCCTCGAGACCCAAATACTGTCTATCCTCCCCCAGCTTTGATTCGGATTTGAAAAAAAAGTGAATTGTTTTGCAGTAGGATTTTTAAATCTCCAAGCATCCGTCAATCCCAAATTATTTACCATGTCAAAGAAAGATCGTGGTAATTTACCTTCTTTCCCATCTTGTCTTTTTGTTAATCTGTCCGTATTCGGCGTCACCACCCCATTAAAATCTCCCATCAATATCATTTTCTGATCCATCCATTCCATTAGTATATTATCTAATTCCAAAAAGAAAGCTGATTTTTTCTCATTTGGGGCATATATTCCAACCACAACTATTTTTTCTCCATGAAACGCCATCTGCACCACCACTACTCTCCCATGTTCATCTTTGTACAGTAATTGCGGGTCATATTTTTCCTTTATATAAATTACTACCCCTCTTTTCTTAACCTTGTCGGAGGTCACAAAATCCAATCCCAATCTCTTATTACTTAATACCCTCTTGTGTTTTCCTATTACATGCGTTTCTTGAAGACAAATTAGATCCCAATTCTTTTTCAGCAATACATGCGCAATCTGATTCCTCTTATTTTTATTGTTCAAACCGTTCACATTCCAGCTTATTGTTTTTAAAGCCATCTATTAAACTATTCTAGCTAATTTAACTAGATTAAATAGAAACTACTGTTCCTTGCTTTCCTCCTCTTGTTCTTCCCCTTCTCCTGTTAAGCTCTCCTCTTTTTCTTCTTCTTCACTCCCTTCACCCTCCTCGTCTCTCTGTCGTTCCTCCCTTTCCGCCTCCCCTTCAACTTTTCCCAGGTCCTTCTCGTATCTCCTCGCAAATTTTTGGAGTTCAACACTGGTGCTTAATTTAAACCTTTTTTCCTTAAAGTAGAATGAAATGCCTTCAGGAAACTCCCATCTATACAATATCCCATTCTTCTTCAATTGGTTTGTTAATTTTTTGTATGTCTCTCTCCTTCGAAGAAATCTCGAAGGAATTTCTCTAAAAATAATAATTGGGTTTCCTTCAATATATAACCTTTTTATGTGGTTCTGTTGCAGTATTTCATTTCTTATTTCCAAAGTGTTGAACATGACAATTACATCACCTGGCAGCTTTTTCTTTCTGGCTCTGTCTGACTTTGGTCTTATTCGAAAAATATTTACTAAATGACAGTTTACCTCCTCCTCACTCTTATTTAACCAAGTTGCCAGCTCTTTTATCATTTTAGATCTAATATTCTCATTTGGGGTCTCTGGTACACCCCTCAGTTTCAGGTTGGTTTGATTTTGCCTCATTTGCATCATAGCCATATTGTCCAACAACTCTTCCTGCACTCTTTCTGTCTCTTTAACTTCTACTCTAATTCTATCCACCTCCTTCTTACTAGTTTTCGTATCTTTTTGCACCTTTCTCATTGAATCTTCCAGAACCTTAGTTCTTACTGATAAATCTTTAACCTTTCCTGTCAATTCCCCCACCACTCCCTCCAATTTCTTGTCCAAAGTGTCTTGTACCTCAAGTAATTTTCTCTCAATATATTGTTCATTATTTTTGAATTCTTTCCTTATTTCCGCCATCAGACTACTATAGTCTTTAATTTCTTTGCCTTCCTTGCCATCCTCTTGTCTCGACGGCCTCCTTTCCGCTGGCGTTGCCACCCCCTTTTTTGCGCCGTTTGTCATTTTGTAGGCTTGAAAGATCTTAGGGTCCACCACACTAATGTCTTTGGGGAGTTATATAAATACAGCAGATTTATAGACAGGTTTATAGAAAAACATAGTCCTGAATGGTCAACCTGCAGCCCTCCGAATATTGCTGAACTGCAATTTGCTCACAGTTCCCAGGATTTATAACCATGAGACATGTAGCAGGGCCTTTTGTGGTAGGTCCTTGGATCTGGAATAATCTCCCCCAAAAGCTAGTCTCTGTCCTAATGTCTTTCACAAAGGGATGAGGCACAGGATCACAGATAGTCTCTAATGGGTTAATAGGTTACCGGGTCTGGCGTTGGGGTGTAATAGCAGATAGTAGGCGTCAGACTATACACGAAGTTTTACAGTCTTTACCTTTTACAGCCTTTACCCTCTTATAGGGTGGTATTATAGAAGTCTGGCGTCACCAAAAATTTTCCTTTACTGGAGACTTGGAGGTTCTTCGGGAAGTGTTCTTTATGCTGGTTTAAATTCTCCCGTTTGGCTTTTGGCGCATGTCCCTTTAAATCTCAAATGCTTGCAGAGACGTGGTAGATCAAGAACAAATTGAAATGGCGAATAACAGAGCCAAGTTAAGTCCCGAAATGGCTTCCTCCTCCCTTTTTTAAAACCATAGGGAAGTCACTAACATAAAAACAGCATTAAGGTCTGGGGAGGACCCAGGCTTTCTTCCACCCACTTCAAACAAGAAAGTTGATGTTAACGATAACGTCCTCAAAAAGCCTGTCGGTTAAAGCAGCAACCAAATGCCCCAGAAACCTCCTTTCCTCCTCTCAAACCCGGTAAAGAGTCTCTCTATCAAAAAACAAACAAACAAAAAACCTCAATATTACCTTGCTTCCAACTCTCTGTACTTTGTACTTTATAAAATGTACTTTGTTACCGAGGATATTCCTTCCCCTCGCTAGCAGTTACTTCTTGCTCTTTCCTTCACGTCTGCCAGCTTTTTGCTTTACTCCTTTGTCAATCTTACCGCCAGTAGTGAATTCCTCCTTCTTTTGTCTTTAATTACTTCTCCGCTGGGTGCTTCATTCAGAATTCCTTTGGCTTTCACTTTGATTGTTTTCCAAAGTTCTCCCTCCTCTGCTTTCTTCAAAGCTTTAGAACTATTTCCCAGCTTTTCTCTGTTGTCGGAGGTCCGCCGCTTTCACTCGGAGCCTGAGGCTTCACAGCATGGAGTCTGGTGCTTCCCCTTCTCGCTGCGGCTCCAGCCTTGTTAAACGCCGGCAACACAGGCGAGCACACGCAGCCTTGCTGGGTATTTTGACCAACAGGATATTCCACCTGTGGTTTAGGGGTTCACGGAGCCTTCGTGACCCCTCTAAGACCCCCACGCTGTTCGAGGCTCCTCAAACGAGTTACCTCTCGCTCCTTCCTGTGGCCGCGGCGTCCCGGAAGTCTCAAAAAAATATTTTCTGCCGGTTAAGTTTTTGAGGGCTGATTTCTTGTCTTGTGATAAAAAGCCTTCTGTTTCCATCGCCAAAGCTTTCAGGTGAGCATTTGCAAGCGGTTGGCACCATTTTTGAGTGAACTGCCAAAAGTCAGATTTTTGCTGAAATTGTGACCCCGGGGCTTAGGGATTTTTTCAAAAAAATATTTTCTGCCGGTTAAGTTTTTGAGGGCTGATTTCTTGTCCTGTGATAAAAAGCCTTCTGTTTCGAGTGCCAAACCTTTCAGCGAAGCATTTTCAAGCTTTTGGCACCATTTTTGAGTGAACGTCAGATTTTTGCTGAAATTGTGGCTTAGGGATTTTTTCAAAAAAATATTTTCTGCCGGTTAAGTTTTTGAGGGCTGATTTCTTGTCTTGTGATAAAAAGCCTTCTGTTTCGAGTGCCAAACCTTTCAGGGGAGCATTTGCAAGCGGTTGGCACCATTTTTGAGTGAACTGCCAAAAGTCAGATTTTTTCTGAAATTGTGACCCCGGGGCTTAGGGATTTTTTCAAAAAAATATTTTCTGCCGGTTAAGTTTTTGAGGGCTGATTTCTTGTCCTGTGATAAAAAGCCTTCTATTTCGACTGCCAAACCTTTCAGGGGAGCATTTGCAAGCGGTTGGCACCATTTTTGAGTGAACTGCCAAAAGTCAGATTTTTTCTGAAATTGTGACCCCGGGGCTTAGGGATTTTTTCAAAAAAATATTTTCTGCCGGTTAAGTTTTTGAGGGCTGATTTCTTGTCCTGTGATAAAAAGCCTTCTGTTTCCATCGCCAAAGATTTCAGGTGAGCATTTGCAAGCGGTTGGCACCATTTTTGAGTGAACTGCCAAAAGTCAGATTTTTGCTGAAATTGTGACCCCGGGGCTTAGGGATTTTTTCAAAAAAATATTTTCTGCCGGTTAAGTTTTTGAGGGCTGATTTCTTGTCCTGTGATAAAAAGCCTTCTGTTTCGAGTACCAAACCTTTCAGGGGAGCATTTGCAACCGGTTGGCACCATTTTTGAGTGAACTGCCAAAAGTCAGATTTTTGCTGAAATTGTGACCCCGGGGCTTAGGGATTTTTTCAAAAAAATATTTTCTGCCGGTTAAGTTTTTGAGGGCTGATTTCTTGTCCTGTGATAAAAAGCCTTCTGTTTCGAGTGCCAAACCTTTCAGCGAAGCATTTTCAAGCTTTTGGCACCATTTTTGAGTGAACGTCAGATTTTTGCTGAAATTGTGGCTTAGGGATTTTTTCAAAAAAATATTTTCTACCGGTTAAGTTTTTGAGGGCTGATTTCTTGTCCTGTGATAAAAATCCTTCTGTTTTGAGTGCCAAACCTTTCAGTGGAGCATTTTTAAGGTTTTGGCACCATTTTTGAGTGAATTGCCAAAAGTCTGATTTTTGCTGAAATTGTGACCCCGGGGCTTAGGGATTTTTTCAAAAAAATATTTTCTGCCGGTTAAGTTTTTGAGGGCTGATTTCTTGTCCTGTGATAAAAATTCTTCTGTTTTGAGTGCCAAACGTTTCAGGGGAGCATTTTCAATGTTTTGGCACCATTTTTGAGTGAATTGCCAAAAGTCAGATTTTTTCTGAAATTGTGACCCCGGGGCTTAGGGATTTTTTCAAAAAAATATTTTCTGCCGGTTAAGTTTTTGAGGGCTGATTTCTTGTCCTGTGATAAAAAGCCTTCTGATTCCATCTCGAAAGCTTTCAGCGAAGCATTTTCAAGCTTTTGGCACCATTTTTGAGTGAACGTCAGATTTTTGCTGAAATTGTGGCTTAGGGATTTTTTCAAAAAAATATTTTCTGCCGGTTAAGTTTTTGAGGGCTGATTTCTTGTCCTGTGATAAAACTCCTTCTGTTTCGAGTGCCAAACCTTTCAGGTGAGCATTTTCAAGCTTTTGGCACCATTTTTGAGTGAACTGCCAAAAGTCAGATTTTTGCTGAAATTGTGACCCCGGGGCTTAGGGATTTTTTCAAAAAAATATTTTCTGCCGGTTAAGTTTTTGAGGGCTGATTTCTTGTCCTGTGATAAAAAGCCTTCTCTTGCCATCGCCAAAGCTTTCAGGTGAGCATTTGCAAGCGGTTGTCACCATTTTTGAGTGAACTGCCAAAAGTCAGATTTTTGCTGAAATTGTGACCCTGGGGCGTAGGGATTTTTTCAAAAAAATATTTTCTTCTGGTTAAGTTTTTGAGGGCTGATTTCTTGTCCTGTGATAAAAAGCCTTCTGTTTCCATCTCCAAAGCTTTCAGCGAAGCATTTTCAAGCTTTTGGCACCATTTTTGAGTGAACGTCAGATTTTTGCTGAAATTGTGGCTTAGGGATTTTTTCAAAAAAATAATTTCTTCCGGTTAAGTTTTTGAGGGCTGATTTCTTGTCCTGTGATAAAAATCCTTCTGTTTTGAGTGCCAAACCTTTCAGGGGGGCATTTTTAAGGTTTTGGCACCATTTTTGAGTGAATTGCCAAAAGTCAGATTTTTGCTGAAATTGTGACCCCGGGGCTTAGGGATTTTTTCAAAGAAATATTTTCTGCCGGTTAAGTTTTTGAGGGCTGATTTCTTGTCCTGTGATAAAAAGCCTTCTGTTTCCATCGCCAAAGCTTTCAGGTGAGCATTTGCAAGCGGTTGGCACCATTTTTGAGTGAACTCCCAAAAGTCAGATTTTTTCTGAAATTGTGACCCCGGGGCTTAGGGATTTTTTCAAAAAAATATTTTCTTTTTTTTTTTTGCAAGTAAATTTTTATTCAGAATTTGTAAAAGAAAAAAGAAAAAAGGACAAACAAATACAAAAATAAACATTTTAACATAAATTATTCATCCTATTTTCATGCTATACAAAAAGTAAGCGTACAATCATACAAAAAAAATAATATAAACATTAGGCTCTACTTAGCCTTTGACTTCCCTTCACCCTTTTGGTAAGTATCAAATAAATCCCGGGTTACGTAATTAGCTTATTAAAGTTTATAATTATTAGCTGATAAAGTTTTTCTAATACCGCCAGTTCCTCCTATATATCCGTTCCAATATATTTCCAAAATTTACTCCAATTTTTTTGAAATTTCTGGTCGTCTTGGTCTCGTATTCTGCCTGTTAATCTATCTAGCTCGGCATAGTTAATCATTTTGACCTGCCAGTCACTTACGTTAGGTATAGTTTCTGTTTTCCAGTTTTGTGCCAGCATAATTCTTGCGGCTGTGGTGGCATAGAGAAATATTTTTTTATCTTCATTTTTTATTTCCTTACCCATAATTCCCAGCAAAAAGGCCTCGGGTCTTTTGGGAAAAGTATATTTAAAAACTTTTTTAAGTTCATTATAAATTGCTTCCCAAAAAACCTTCACCTTGTTGCATTGCCACCACATATGGTAGAGGTCTCCCTCCACTTCACCACATTTCCAGCATGTCTTATTTTCTGATCTACAGATTTTAGCCAATTTTGCCGGCGTAAGATACCATCTATAGAGCATTTTCCAAGCATTTTCTCTCAAACTCGTACAGGCCGTAAATTTAATATCTCTATTCCACAATTTCAACCACTTTTCAAACTCGATGTTATAGCCGAAGTCAATTGCCCATTTAATCATTGCCTCTTTGACTTCCTCGTCTTTTGTATGCCATTCCAGTAATATGTCATATAATTTAGACAATGTTTTGTTTTTACCTTCTATTATTTCTATATTGAATTTTGATTTCTTGTCCTCAAAGCCCATTTTTCTTTTGTCTTGCTTTAACATATCATTCACCTGATGATATTGTAGCCAACCGGTGAATTGATCCTTTATTTCCTCATACGGTTTAAGTTTAAGCCCTTGTTCTGATTTTCTTACCAAATCTTCGTAAGTGGCTGTCTTCCCTTCCATGTTGGTTTTTTTTATTGTTAAGACCTCTACTGGTGAGATCCACCATGGTGTTTTTCTTTCAAGAAGGTTCTTATTTCTTTCCCAGACCTGATATATTGGTCCCCTGAAAATATGGTTTAAGAAAGCCCTGTGGACTTTCACCTTCTCATACCAGAGATATGCGTGCCACCCGTACCAATTATTGAAACCTTCTAAATCCAATAGGTCTCTGTTCTCCAGTTTTATCCAATCTTTTAGCCAAAGTAGGCACGCTGCTTCATAATATAGGCTCAAATCTGGGAGAGCAAAACCTCCTCTTTCCTTTTTATCAGTTAATATTTTCATTTTAATCCTTGGTCTTTTCCCCTGCCAGATGAATTTCATCAGGGTTCTCTGCCATTCTTTACATTGTTTTAAACCTTTAATAACTGGAAGAGTTTGAAATAAAAACAACATCCTCGGCAAAACATTCATTTTAACCACTGCTATCCTCCCTAAAAAGGAAAATTTCATCCTCCCCCATATTTCCAGATCTTTCTTTATTTTTTTCCATGTAACTTCATAATTATCTTTATATAGGTTTATGTTTTTTGCCGTGATCCACACTCCCAAATATTTCACTTTTTTCACCACCATGATTTCCACTTTTTGTTCTAGATCTTTCGTTTCTTCCTTAGTTAGATTTTTAACCAGCATTTTAGTTTTATTCTTATTTACCTTAAAACCTGCCACCTCTCCAAATTCCTCAATTTTTTGTAATGCTTCTTTTACACTATCTTGTGGATCTTCCAAAGTCAGAACAATATCGTCGGCGAAGGCTTTGATTTTGAATTCCTTCTTTCCTACTCTAATTCCTTTCACTTCTGTTGCCTCCCTCAGTCTCTTATTAAGTACTTCCAAAATTATAATAAATAATAAGGGGGACAGGGGGCAACCTTGTCTGGTCCCTTTATAAATGTTAAAATATTCTGTTGTATTATTATTTATCACCAGCTTTGCTTTCTGTTCTTTGTATATTGCTTCTATGCCTCTTCTAAATTTTTCGCCAATTCCCATCCTCTCCAAAACCTTCTTTAGGAAGTTCCAGGAAACATTGTCAAATGCCTTTTCGGCGTCTATGAAAACCAGTGCAGCTTTTCTGTCTATTTTCATGTCCAAGTATTCAATAATGTCAATCAAATTCCTTACATTATCCCGTAATTGTCTCCCTGGGAGAAATCCTGTTTGGTCACCATGAATTTTATTAATCAATACCTTCTTTAATCTTTCCGCCATTATGTCTGCAAATAGCTTATAATCATTATTTAATAATGAGATTGGCCTATAGTTCTTTACTTCCATAGTGTCCACCTCTTTTTTAGGAATCAATGTAACATAGGCTTCCTTCCAGGTATTAGGTATCTTTCCTTCTCTCAATATATTGTTCATAACCTCTCCCAGCACTGGTGATATTTGGTTAATTAATATTTTGTAATATTTGGCCGGAAGGCCGTCCGGTCCCGGCGCCTTCCCAGCTTTCATCTTTTTGATAGCCTTTTTTATCTCTTCCTGTGTTATTATCTCATCTAGTGCTGCTCTTTCATCTTCTACCATTTGTTCCAGGTGGTGTTTTTGCAAAAATTGATCTATTTCCTGTTCTGTTTCCTCTCCTCTTTTATACAAATCCTTATAATATCTTTGGAATATTCTTTTTATTTCTTTTGGTTCTTCCATAATCATATCTCCTTCTTTTATTTTGCTGATCGTACTCAACTTCTTCCTTTCTCTCAACTGCCACGCTAAATATTTCCCTATCTTATTTGCGGACTCAAAGTTCTTTTGATTCATCCTCTTAATTTTCCACTCTATCTCTTGGTTAATTATTGTAGCAAATTTAGCTTGTAATATTTTTAAGTTCTGTTTTAAACTCTCTTCACTAGGGTTAACAATTAATTCTCTTTCATTTTCCATAATCTGTGTTAAAATCTGCTCTTTCTTTTTTTCCTTTTCTTTTCTTAATTGGCTATTTTTCTGAATCAAAAACCCCCTCATGACCGCTTTTCCTGCGTCCCACACCGTCTCTATGGAAGTTTCTCCATTTAAGTTCCACCTAAAGTATTCTTCAATTGTTTCTATAGCCTTATTTACTATCTTTTGATCATTAAATAAATATTCATTCATTCTCCATCTGGCTGTTTTAACCTCTCTACCTTTTAACTCCATGGAAACCGCGCTATGATCAGATAAAGTTCGAGGCCAAATTTCAGACTTAATTAAGTTCTGTACCAATTCCCTCGAGACCCAAATACTGTCTATCCTCCCCCAGCTTTGATTCGGATTTGAAAAAAAAGTGAATTGTTTTGCAGTAGGATTTTTAAATCTCCAAGCATCCGTCAATCCCAAATTATTTACCATGTCAAAGAAAGATCGTGGTAATTTACCTTCTTTCCCATCTTGTCTTTTTGTTAATCTGTCCGTATTCGGCGTCACCACCCCATTAAAATCTCCCATCAATATCATTTTCTGATCCATCCATTCCATTAGTATATTATCTAATTCCAAAAAGAAAGCTGATTTTTTCTCATTTGGGGCATATATTCCAACCACAACTATTTTTTCTCCATGAAACGCCATCTGCACCACCACTACTCTCCCATGTTCATCTTTGTACAGTAATTGCGGGTCATATTTTTCCTTTATATAAATTACTACCCCTCTTTTCTTAACCTTGTCGGAGGTCACAAAATCCAATCCCAATCTCTTATTACTTAATACCCTCTTGTGTTTTCCTATTACATGCGTTTCTTGAAGACAAATTAGATCCCAATTCTTTTTCAGCAATACATGCGCAATCTGATTCCTCTTATTTTTATTGTTCAAACCGTTCACATTCCAGCTTATTGTTTTTAAAGCCATCTATTAAACTATTCTAGCTAATTTAACTAGATTAAATAGAAACTACTGTTCCTTGCTTTCCTCCTCTTGTTCTTCCCCTTCTCCTGTTAAGCTCTCCTCTTTTTCTTCTTCTTCACTCCCTTCACCCTCCTCGTCTCTCTGTCGTTCCTCCCTTTCCGCCTCCCCTTCAACTTTTCCCAGGTCCTTCTCGTATCTCCTCGCAAATTTTTGGAGTTCAACACTGGTGCTTAATTTAAACCTTTTTTCCTTAAAGTAGAATGAAATGCCTTCAGGAAACTCCCATCTATACAATATCCCATTCTTCTTCAATTGGTTTGTTAATTTTTTGTATGTCTCTCTCCTTCGAAGAAATCTCGAAGGAATTTCTCTAAAAATAATAATTGGGTTTCCTTCAATATATAACCTTTTTATGTGGTTCTGTTGCAGTATTTCATTTCTTATTTCCAAAGTGTTGAACATGACAATTACATCACCTGGCAGCTTTTTCTTTCTGGCTCTGTCTGACTTTGGTCTTATTCGAAAAATATTTACTAAATGACAGTTTACCTCCTCCTCACTCTTATTTAACCAAGTTGCCAGCTCTTTTATCATTTTAGATCTAATATTCTCATTTGGGGTCTCTGGTACACCCCTCAGTTTCAGGTTGGTTTGATTTTGCCTCATTTGCATCATAGCCATATTGTCCAACAACTCTTCCTGCACTCTTTCTGTCTCTTTAACTTCTACTCTAATTCTATCCACCTCCTTCTTACTAGTTTTCGTATCTTTTTGCACCTTTCTCATTGAATCTTCCAGAACCTTAGTTCTTACTGATAAATCTTTAACCTTTCCTGTCAATTCCCCCACCACTCCCTCCAATTTCTTGTCCAAAGTGTCTTGTACCTCAAGTAATTTTCTCTCAATATATTGTTCATTATTTTTGAATTCTTTCCTTATTTCCGCCATCAGACTACTATAGTCTTTAATTTCTTTGCCTTCCTTGCCATCCTCTTGTCTCGACGGCCTCCTTTCCGCTGGCGTTGCCACCCCCTTTTTTGCGCCGTTTGTCATTTTGTAGGCTTGAAAGATCTTAGGGTCCACCACACTAATGTCTTTGGGGAGTTATATAAATACAGCAGATTTATAGACAGGTTTATAGAAAAACATAGTCCTGAATGGTCAACCTGCAGCCCTCCGAATATTGCTGAACTGCAATTTGCTCACAGTTCCCAGGATTTATAACCATGAGACATGTAGCAGGGCCTTTTGTGGTAGGTCCTTGGATCTGGAATAATCTCCCCCAAAAGCTAGTCTCTGTCCTAATGTCTTTCACAAAGGGATGAGGCACAGGATCACAGATAGTCTCTAATGGGTTAATAGGTTACCGGGTCTGGCGTTGGGGTGTAATAGCAGATAGTAGGCGTCAGACTATACACGAAGTTTTACAGTCTTTACCTTTTACAGCCTTTACCCTCTTATAGGGTGGTATTATAGAAGTCTGGCGTCACCAAAAATTTTCCTTTACTGGAGACTTGGAGGTTCTTCGGGAAGTGTTCTTTATGCTGGTTTAAATTCTCCCGTTTGGCTTTTGGCGCATGTCCCTTTAAATCTCAAATGCTTGCAGAGACGTGGTAGATCAAGAACAAATTGAAATGGCGAATAACAGAGCCAAGTTAAGTCCCGAAATGGCTTCCTCCTCCCTTTTTTAAAACCATAGGGAAGTCACTAACATAAAAACAGCATTAAGGTCTGGGGAGGACCCAGGCTTTCTTCCACCCACTTCAAACAAGAAAGTTGATGTTAACGATAACGTCCTCAAAAAGCCTGTCGGTTAAAGCAGCAACCAAATGCCCCAGAAACCTCCTTTCCTCCTCTCAAACCCGGTAAAGAGTCTCTCTATCAAAAAACAAACAAACAAAAAACCTCAATATTACCTTGCTTCCAACTCTCTGTACTTTGTACTTTATAAAATGTACTTTGTTACCGAGGATATTCCTTCCCCTCGCTAGCAGTTACTTCTTGCTCTTTCCTTCACGTCTGCCAGCTTTTTGCTTTACTCCTTTGTCAATCTTACCGCCAGTAGTGAATTCCTCCTTCTTTTGTCTTTAATTACTTCTCCGCTGGGTGCTTCATTCAGAATTCCTTTGGCTTTCACTTTGATTGTTTTCCAAAGTTCTCCCTCCTCTGCTTTCTTCAAAGCTTTAGAACTATTTCCCAGCTTTTCTCTGTTGTCGGAGGTCCGCCGCTTTCACTCGGAGCCTGAGGCTTCACAGCATGGAGTCTGGTGCTTCCCCTTCTCGCTGCGGCTCCAGCCTTGTTAAACGCCGGCAACACAGGCGAGCACACGCAGCCTTGCTGGGTATTTTGACCAACAGGATATTCCACCTGTGGTTTAGGGGTTCACGGAGCCTTCGTGACCCCTCTAAGACCCCCACGCTGTTCGAGGCTCCTCAAACGAGTTACCTCTCGCTCCTTCCTGTGGCCGCGGCGTCCCGGAAGTCTCAAAAAAATATTTTCTGCCGGTTAAGTTTTTGAGGGCTGATTTCTTGTCTTGTGATAAAAAGCCTTCTGTTTCCATCGCCAAAGCTTTCAGGTGAGCATTTGCAAGCGGTTGGCACCATTTTTGAGTGAACTGCCAAAAGTCAGATTTTTGCTGAAATTGTGACCCCGGGGCTTAGGGATTTTTTCAAAAAAATATTTTCTGCCGGTTAAGTTTTTGAGGGCTGATTTCTTGTCCTGTGATAAAAAGCCTTCTGTTTCGAGTGCCAAACCTTTCAGCGAAGCATTTTCAAGCTTTTGGCACCATTTTTGAGTGAACGTCAGATTTTTGCTGAAATTGTGGCTTAGGGATTTTTTCAAAAAAATATTTTCTGCCGGTTAAGTTTTTGAGGGCTGATTTCTTGTCTTGTGATAAAAAGCCTTCTGTTTCGAGTGCCAAACCTTTCAGGGGAGCATTTGCAAGCGGTTGGCACCATTTTTGAGTGAACTGCCAAAAGTCAGATTTTTTCTGAAATTGTGACCCCGGGGCTTAGGGATTTTTTCAAAAAAATATTTTCTGCCGGTTAAGTTTTTGAGGGCTGATTTCTTGTCCTGTGATAAAAAGCCTTCTATTTCGACTGCCAAACCTTTCAGGGGAGCATTTGCAAGCGGTTGGCACCATTTTTGAGTGAACTGCCAAAAGTCAGATTTTTTCTGAAATTGTGACCCCGGGGCTTAGGGATTTTTTCAAAAAAATATTTTCTGCCGGTTAAGTTTTTGAGGGCTGATTTCTTGTCCTGTGATAAAAAGCCTTCTGTTTCCATCGCCAAAGATTTCAGGTGAGCATTTGCAAGCGGTTGGCACCATTTTTGAGTGAACTGCCAAAAGTCAGATTTTTGCTGAAATTGTGACCCCGGGGCTTAGGGATTTTTTCAAAAAAATATTTTCTGCCGGTTAAGTTTTTGAGGGCTGATTTCTTGTCCTGTGATAAAAAGCCTTCTGTTTCGAGTACCAAACCTTTCAGGGGAGCATTTGCAACCGGTTGGCACCATTTTTGAGTGAACTGCCAAAAGTCAGATTTTTGCTGAAATTGTGACCCCGGGGCTTAGGGATTTTTTCAAAAAAATATTTTCTGCCGGTTAAGTTTTTGAGGGCTGATTTCTTGTCCTGTGATAAAAAGCCTTCTGTTTCGAGTGCCAAACCTTTCAGCGAAGCATTTTCAAGCTTTTGGCACCATTTTTGAGTGAACGTCAGATTTTTGCTGAAATTGTGGCTTAGGGATTTTTTCAAAAAAATATTTTCTACCGGTTAAGTTTTTGAGGGCTGATTTCTTGTCCTGTGATAAAAATCCTTCTGTTTTGAGTGCCAAACCTTTCAGTGGAGCATTTTTAAGGTTTTGGCACCATTTTTGAGTGAATTGCCAAAAGTCTGATTTTTGCTGAAATTGTGACCCCGGGGCTTAGGGATTTTTTCAAAAAAATATTTTCTGCCGGTTAAGTTTTTGAGGGCTGATTTCTTGTCCTGTGATAAAAATTCTTCTGTTTTGAGTGCCAAACGTTTCAGGGGAGCATTTTCAATGTTTTGGCACCATTTTTGAGTGAATTGCCAAAAGTCAGATTTTTTCTGAAATTGTGACCCCGGGGCTTAGGGATTTTTTCAAAAAAATATTTTCTGCCGGTTAAGTTTTTGAGGGCTGATTTCTTGTCCTGTGATAAAAAGCCTTCTGATTCCATCTCGAAAGCTTTCAGCGAAGCATTTTCAAGCTTTTGGCACCATTTTTGAGTGAACGTCAGATTTTTGCTGAAATTGTGGCTTAGGGATTTTTTCAAAAAAATATTTTCTGCCGGTTAAGTTTTTGAGGGCTGATTTCTTGTCCTGTGATAAAACTCCTTCTGTTTCGAGTGCCAAACCTTTCAGGTGAGCATTTTCAAGCTTTTGGCACCATTTTTGAGTGAACTGCCAAAAGTCAGATTTTTGCTGAAATTGTGACCCCGGGGCTTAGGGATTTTTTCAAAAAAATATTTTCTGCCGGTTAAGTTTTTGAGGGCTGATTTCTTGTCCTGTGATAAAAAGCCTTCTCTTGCCATCGCCAAAGCTTTCAGGTGAGCATTTGCAAGCGGTTGTCACCATTTTTGAGTGAACTGCCAAAAGTCAGATTTTTGCTGAAATTGTGACCCTGGGGCGTAGGGATTTTTTCAAAAAAATATTTTCTTCTGGTTAAGTTTTTGAGGGCTGATTTCTTGTCCTGTGATAAAAAGCCTTCTGTTTCCATCTCCAAAGCTTTCAGCGAAGCATTTTCAAGCTTTTGGCACCATTTTTGAGTGAACGTCAGATTTTTGCTGAAATTGTGGCTTAGGGATTTTTTCAAAAAAATAATTTCTTCCGGTTAAGTTTTTGAGGGCTGATTTCTTGTCCTGTGATAAAAATCCTTCTGTTTTGAGTGCCAAACCTTTCAGGGGGGCATTTTTAAGGTTTTGGCACCATTTTTGAGTGAATTGCCAAAAGTCAGATTTTTGCTGAAATTGTGACCCCGGGGCTTAGGGATTTTTTCAAAGAAATATTTTCTGCCGGTTAAGTTTTTGAGGGCTGATTTCTTGTCCTGTGATAAAAAGCCTTCTGTTTCAAGTGCCAAACCTTTCAGGGGAGCATTTGCAACCGGTTGGCACCATTTTTGAGTGAACTGCCAAAAGTCAGATTTTTGCTGAATTTGTGACCCCGGGGCTTAGGGATTTTTTCAAAAAAATATTTTCTGCCGGTTAAGTTTTTCAGGGCTGATTTCTTGTCCTGTGATAAAAATCCTTGTGTTTTGAGTGCCAAACCTTTCAGGGGTGCATTTTCAAGCTTTTGGCACCATTTTTGAGTGAATTGCCAAAAGTCAGATTTTTGCTGAAATTGTGACCCCGGGGCTTAGGGATTTTTTCAAAAAAATATTTTCTGCCGGTTAAGTTTTTGAGGGCTGATTTCTTGTCCTGTGATAAAAAGCCTTCTGTTTCGAGTGCCAAACCTTTCAGCGCAGCATTTTCAAGCTTTTGGCACCATTTTTGAGTGAACTGCCAAAAGTCAGATTTTTGCTGAAATTGTGACCCCGGGGCTTAGGGATTTTTTCAAAAAAATATTTTCTGCCAGTTAAGTTTTTGAGGGCTGATTTCTTGTCCTGTGATAAAAAGCCTTCTGTTTCCATCGCCAAAGCTTTCAGGTGAGCATTTGCAAGCGGTTGGCACCATTTTTGAGTGAACTGCCAAAAGTCAGATTTTTGCTGAAATTGTGACCCCGGGGCTTAGGGATTTTTTGAAAAAAATATTTTCTTCCGGTTAAGTTTTTGAGGGCTGATTTCTTGTCCTGTGATAAAAAGCCTTCTGTTTCCATCTCCAAAGCTTTCAGCGAAGCATTTTCAAGCTTTTGGCACCATTTTTGAGTGAACGTCAGATTTTTGCTGAAATTGTGGCTTAGGGATTTTTTCAAAAAAATATTTTCTGCCGGTTAAGTTTTTGAGGGCTGATTTCATGTCCTGTGATAAAAATCCTTCTGTTTCGAGTGCCAAACCTTTCAGGGGAGCATTTTCAAGCTTTTGGCACCATTTTTGAGTGAACTGCCAAAAGTCAGATTTTTGCTGAAATTGTGACCCCGGGGCTTAGGGATTTTTTCAAAAAAATATTTTCTGCCGGTTAAGTTTTTGAGGGCTGATTTCTTGTCCTGTGATAAAAAGCCTTCTGTTTCGAGTACCAAACCTTTCAGGGGAGCATTTGCAACCGGTTGGCACCATTTTTGAGTGAACTGCCAAAAGTCAGATTTTTGCTGAAATTGTGACCCCGGGGCTTAGGGATTTTTTCAAAAAAATATTTTCTGCCGGTTAAGTTTTTGAGGGCTGATTTCTTGTCCTGTGATAAAAAGCCTTCTGTTTCGAGTGCCAAACCTTTCAGCGAAGCATTTTCAAGCTTTTGGCACCATTTTTGAGTGAACGTCAGATTTTTGCTGAAATTGTGGCTTAGGGATTTTTTCAAAAAAATATTTTCTACCGGTTAAGTTTTTGAGGGCTGATTTCTTGTCCTGTGATAAAAATCCTTCTGTTTTGAGTGCCAAACCTTTCAGTGGAGCATTTTTAAGGTTTTGGCACCATTTTTGAGTGAATTGCCAAAAGTCTGATTTTTGCTGAAATTGTGACCCCGGGGCTTAGGGATTTTTTCAAAAAAATATTTTCTGCCGGTTAAGTTTTTGAGGGCTGATTTCTTGTCCTGTGATAAAAATTCTTCTGTTTTGAGTGCCAAACGTTTCAGGGGAGCATTTTCAATGTTTTGGCACCATTTTTGAGTGAATTGCCAAAAGTCAGATTTTTTCTGAAATTGTGACCCCGGGGCTTAGGGATTTTTTCAAAAAAATATTTTCTGCCGGTTAAGTTTTTGAGGGCTGATTTCTTGTCCTGTGATAAAAAGCCTTCTGATTCCATCTCGAAAGCTTTCAGCGAAGCATTTTCAAGCTTTTGGCACCATTTTTGAGTGAACGTCAGATTTTTGCTGAAATTGTGGCTTAGGGATTTTTTCAAAAAAATATTTTCTGCCGGTTAAGTTTTTGAGGGCTGATTTCTTGTCCTGTGATAAAACTCCTTCTGTTTCGAGTGCCAAACCTTTCAGGTGAGCATTTTCAAGCTTTTGGCACCATTTTTGAGTGAACTGCCAAAAGTCAGATTTTTGCTGAAATTGTGACCCCGGGGCTTAGGGATTTTTTCAAAAAAATATTTTCTGCCGGTTAAGTTTTTGAGGGCTGATTTCTTGTCCTGTGATAAAAAGCCTTCTCTTGCCATCGCCAAAGCTTTCAGGTGAGCATTTGCAAGCGGTTGTCACCATTTTTGAGTGAACTGCCAAAAGTCAGATTTTTGCTGAAATTGTGACCCTGGGGCGTAGGGATTTTTTCAAAAAAATATTTTCTTCTGGTTAAGTTTTTGAGGGCTGATTTCTTGTCCTGTGATAAAAAGCCTTCTGTTTCCATCTCCAAAGCTTTCAGCGAAGCATTTTCAAGCTTTTGGCACCATTTTTGAGTGAACGTCAGATTTTTGCTGAAATTGTGGATTAGGGATTTTTTCAAAAAAATAATTTCTTCCGGTTAAGTTTTTGAGGGCTGATTTCTTGTCCTGTGATAAAAATCCTTCTGTTTTGAGTGCCAAACCTTTCAGGGGGGCATTTTTAAGGTTTTGGCACCATTTTTGAGTGAATTGCCAAAAGTCAGATTTTTGCTGAAATTGTGACCCCGGGGCTTAGGGATTTTTTCAAAGAAATATTTTCTGCCGGTTAAGTTTTTGAGGGCTGATTTCATGTCCTGTGATAAAAATCCTTCTGTTTCGAGTGCCAAACCTTTCAGGGGAGCATTTTCAAGCTTTTGGCACCATTTTTGAGTGAACTGCCAAAAGTCAGATTTTTGCTGAAATTGTGACCCCGGGGCTTAGGGATTTTTTCAAAAAAATATTTTCTGCCGGTTAAGTTTTTGAGGGCTGATTTCTTGTCCTGTGATAAAAAGCCTTCTGTTTCAAGTGCCAAACCTTTCAGGGGAGCATTTGCAACCGGTTGGCACCATTTTTGAGTGAACTGCCAAAAGTCAGATTTTTGCTGAATTTGTGACCCCGGGGCTTAGGGATTTTTTCAAAAAAATATTTTCTGCCGGTTAAGTTTTTCAGGGCTGATTTCTTGTCCTGTGATAAAAATCCTTGTGTTTTGAGTGCCAAACCTTTCAGGGGTGCATTTTCAAGCTTTTGGCACCATTTTTGAGTGAATTGCCAAAAGTCAGATTTTTGCTGAAATTGTGACCCCGGGGCTTAGGGATTTTTTCAAAAAAATATTTTCTGCCGGTTAAGTTTTTGAGGGCTGATTTCTTGTCCTGTGATAAAAAGCCTTCTGTTTCGAGTGCCAAACCTTTCAGCGCAGCATTTTCAAGCTTTTGGCACCATTTTTGAGTGAACTGCCAAAAGTCAGATTTTTGCTGAAATTGTGACCCCGGGGCTTAGGGATTTTTTCAAAAAAATATTTTCTGCCAGTTAAGTTTTTGAGGGCTGATTTCTTGTCCTGTGATAAAAAGCCTTCTGTTTCCATCGCCAAAGCTTTCAGGTGAGCATTTGCAAGCGGTTGGCACCATTTTTGAGTGAACTGCCAAAAGTCAGATTTTTGCTGAAATTGTGACCCCGGGGCTTAGGGATTTTTTGAAAAAAATATTTTCTTCCGGTTAAGTTTTTGAGGGCTGATTTCTTGTCCTGTGATAAAAAGCCTTCTGTTTCCATCTCCAAAGCTTTCAGCGAAGCATTTTCAAGCTTTTGGCACCATTTTTGAGTGAACGTCAGATTTTTGCTGAAATTGTGGCTTAGGGATTTTTTCAAAAAAATATTTTCTGCCGGTTAAGTTTTTGAGGGCTGATTTCATGTCCTGTGATAAAAATCCTTCTGTTTCGAGTGCCAAACCTTTCAGGGGAGCATTTTCAAGCTTTTGGCACCATTTTTGAGTGAACTGCCAAAAGTCAGATTTTTGCTGAAATTGTGACCCCGGGGCTTAGGGATTTTTTCAAAAAAATATTTTCTGCCGGTTAAGTTTTTGAGGGCTGATTTCTTGTCTTGTGATAAAAAGCCTTCTGTTTCGAGTGCCAAACCTTTCAGGGGAGCATTTTCAAGCTTTTGGCACCACTTTTGAGTGAACTGCCAAAAGTCAGATTTTTGCTGAAATTGTGACCCCGGGGCTTAGGGATTTTTTCAAAAAAATATTTTCTGCCGGTTAAGTTTTTGAGGGCTGATTTCTTGTCCTGTGATAAAAAGCCTTGTGTTTCCATCTCCGAAGCTTTCAGCGAAGCATTTTCAAGCTTTTGGCACCATTTTTGAGTGAACGTCAGATTTCTGCTGAAATTGTGGCTTAGGGATTTTTTCAAAAAAATATTTTCTGCCGGTTAAGTTTTTGAGGGCTGATTTCTTGTCCTGTGATAAAAAGCCTTCTGTTTCCATCGCCAAAGCTTTCAGGTGAGCATTTGCAAGCGGTTGGCACCATTTTTGAGTGAACTGCCAAAAGTCAGATTTTTGCTGAAATTGTGACCGCGGGGCTTAGGGATTTTTTCAAAAAAATATTTTCTGCCGGTTAAGTTTTTGAGGGCTGATTTCTTGTCCTGTGATAAAAAGCCTTCTGTTTCAATCGCCAAACCTTTCAGGGGAGCATTTGCAAGCGGTTGGCACCATTTTTGAGTGAACTGCCAAAAGTCAGATTTTTGCTGAATTTGTGACCCCGGGGCTTAGGGATTTTTTCAAAAAAATATTTTCTGCCGGTTAAGTTTTTGAGGGCTTATTTCTTGTCCTGTGATAAAAAGCCTTCTGTTTCGAGTGCCAAACCTTTCAGGGGAGCATTTGCAAGCGGTTGGCACCATTTTTGAGTGAACTGCCAAAAGTCAGATTTTTTCTGAAATTGTGACCCCGGGGCTTAGGGATTTTTTCAAAAAAATATTTTCTGCCGGTTAAGTTTTTGAGGGCTGATTTCTTGTCCTGTGATAAAAAGCCTTCTGTTTCCATCTCCAAAGCTTTCAGCGAAGCATTTTCAAGTTTTGGCACCATTTTTGAGTGAACGTCAGATTTTTGCTGAAATTGTGGCTTAGGGATTTTTTCAAAAAAATATTTTCTGCCGGTTAAGTTTTTGAGGGCTGATTTCTTGTCCTGTGATAAAAAGCCTTCTGTTTCGAGTACCAAAACTTTCAGGGGAGCATTTGCAAGCGGTTGGCACCATTTTTCAGTGAACTGCCAAAAGTCAGATTTTTTCTGAAATTGTGACCCCGGGGCTTAGGGATTTTTTCAAAAAAATATTTTCTGCCGGTTAAGTTTTTGAGGGCTGATTTCTTGTCCTGTGATAAAAAGCCTTCTGTTTCCATCGCCAAAGCTTTCAGGTGAGCATTTGCAACCGGTTGGCACCATTTTTGAGTGAACTGCCAAAAGTCAGATTTTTGCTGAAATTGTGACCCCGGGGCTTAGGGATTTTTTCAAAAAAATATTTTCTGCCGGTTAAGTTTTTGAGGGCTGATTTCTTGTCTTGTGATAAAAAGCCTTCTGTTTCGAGTGCCAAACCTTTCAGGGGAGCATTTTCAAGCTTTTGGCACCACTTTTGAGTGAACTGCCAAAAGTCAGATTTTTGCTGAAATTGTGACCCCGGGGCTTAGGGATTTTTTCAAAAAAATATTTTCTGCCGGTTAAGTTTTTGAGGGCTGATTTCTTGTCCTGTGATAAAAAGCCTTGTGTTTCCATCTCCAAAGCTTTCAGCGAAGCATTTTCAAGCTTTTGGCACCATTTTTGAGTGAACGTCAGATTTTTGCTGAAATTGTGGCTTAGGGATTTTTTCAAAAAAATATTTTCTGCCGGTTAAGTTTTTGAGGGCTGATTTCTTGTCCTGTGATAAAAAGCCTTCTGTTTCCATCGCCAAAGCTTTCAGGTGAGCATTTGCAAGCGGTTGGCACCATTTTTGAGTGAACTGCCAAAAGTCAGATTTTTGCTGAAATTGTGACCCCGGGGCTTAGGGATTTTTTCAAAAAAATATTTTCTGCCGGTTAAGTTTTTGAGGGCTGATTTCTTGTCCTGTGATAAAAAGCCTTCTGTTTCCATCGCCAAAGCTTTCAGGTGAGCATTTGCAAGCGGTTGGCACCATTTTTGAGTGAACTGCCAAAAGTCAGATTTTTGCTGAATTTGTGACCCCGGGGCTTAGGGATTTTTTCAAAAAAATATTTTCTGCCGGTTAAGTTTTTGAGGGCTTATTTCTTGTCCTGTGATAAAAAGCCTTCTGTTTCGAGTGCCAAACCTTTCAGGGGAGCATTTTCAAGCTTTTGGCACCATTTTTGAGTGAACTGCCAAAAGTCAGATTTTTTCTGAAATTGTGACCCCGGGCTTAGGGATTTTTTCAAAAAAATATTTTCTGCCGGTTAAGTTTTTGAGGGCTGATTTCTTGTCCTGTGATATAAAGCCTTCTGTTTCCATCTCCAAAGCTTTCAGCGAAGCATTTTCAAGCTTTTGGCACCATTTTTGAGTGAACGTCAGATTTTTGCTGAAATTGTGGCTTAGGGATTTTTTCAAAAAAATATTTTCTGCCGGTTAAGTTTTTGAGGGCTGATTTCTTGTCCTGTGATAAAAAGCCTTCTGTTTCCATCGCCAAAGCTTTCAGGTGAGCATTTGCAAGCGGTTGGCACCATTTTTGAGTGAACTGCCAAAGTCAGATTTTTGCTGAAATTGTGACCCCGGGGCTTAGGGATTTTTTCAAAAAAATATTTTCTGCCGGTTAAGTTTTTGAGGGCTGATTTCTTGTCCTGTGATAAAAAGCCTTCTGTTTCCATCGCCAAAGCTTTCAGGTGAGCATTTGCAAGCGGTTGGCACCATTTTTGAGTGAACTGCCAAAAGTCAGATTTTTGCTGAATTTGTGACCCCGGGGCTTAGGGATTTTTTCAAAAAAATATTTTCTGCCGGTTAAGTTTTTGAGGGCTGATTTCTTGTCCTGTGATAAAAAGCCTTCTGTTTCGAGTGCCAAACCTTTCAGGGGAGCATTTGCAAGCGGTTGGCACCATTTTTGAGTGAACTGCCAAAAGTCAGATTTTTGCTGAAATTGTGACCCCGGGGCTTAGGGATTTTTTCAAAAAAAATTTTTCTGCCGGATAAGTTTTTGAGGGCTGATTTCTTGTCCTGTGATAAAAAGCCTTCTGTTTCCATCGCCAAAGCTTTCAGGTGAGCATTTGCAAGCGGTTGGCACCATTTTTGAGTGAACTGCCAAAAGTCAGATTTTCGCTAAAATTGTGACCCCGGGGCTTAGGGATTTTTTCAAAAAAATATTTTCTGCCGGTTAAGTTTTTGAGGGCTGATTTCTTGTCCTGTGATAAAAAGGCTTCTGTTTCAATCGCCAAACCTTTCAGGGGAGCATTTGCAACCGGTTGGCACCATTTTTGAGTGAACTGCCAAAAGTCAGATTTTTGCTGAAATTGTGACCCCGGGGCTTAGGGATTTTTTCAAAAAAATATTTTCTGCCGGTTAAGTTTTTGAGGGCTGATTTCTTGTCCTGTGATAAAAAGCCTTGTGTTTCCATCTCCAAAGCTTTCAGCGAAGCATTTTCAAGCTTTTGGCATCATTTTTGAGTGAAAGTCAGATTTTTGCTGAAATTGTGGCTTAGGGATTTTGGGATTTTTTCAAAAAAATATTTTCTGCCGGTTAAGTTTTTGAGGCATGATTTCTTGTCCTGTGATAAAAATCCTTCTGTTTCGAGTGCCAAACCTTTCAGGTGAGCATTTTCAAGCTTTTGGCACCATTTTTGAGTGAACTGCCAAAAGTCAGATATTTGCTGAAATTGTGACCCCGGGGCTTAGGGATTTTTTAAAAAAAATATTTTCTGCCGGTTAAGTTTTTGAGGGCTGATTTCTTGTCCTGTGATAAAAAGCCTTCTGTTTCAATCGCCAAAGCTTTCAGGTGAGCATTTGCAAGCGGTTGGCACCACTTTTGAGTGAACTGCCAAAAGTCAGATTTTTGCTGAAATTGTGACCCCGGGGCTTAGGGATTTTTTCAAAAAAATATTTTCTGCCGGTTAAGTTTTTGAGGGCTGATTTCTTGTCCTGTGATAAAAAGCCTTCTGTTTCGAGTGCCAAACCTTTCAGGGGAGCATTTCCAAGCGGTTGGCACCATTTTTGAGTGAAATGCCAAAAGTCAGATTTTTTCTGAAATTGTGACCCCGGGGCTTAGGGATTTTTTCAAAAAAATATTTTCTGCCGGTTAAGTTTTTGAGGGCTGATTTCTTGTCCTGTGATAAAAAGCCTTCTGTTTCGAGTGCCAAACCTTTCAGGTGAGCATTTGCAAGCGGTTGGCACCATTTTTGAATGAACTGCCAAAAGTCAGATTTTTTCTGAAATTGTGACCCCGGGGCTTAGTGATTTTTTCAAAAAAAAAATTTCTGCCGGTTAAGTTTTTGAGGGCTGATTTCTTGTCTTGTGATAAAAAGCCTTCTGTTTCGAGTGCCAAACCTTTCAGGGGAGCATTTGCAAGCGGTTGGCACCATTTTTGAGTGAACTGCCAAAAGTCAGATTTTTTCTGAAATTGTGACCCCGGGGCTTAGGGATTTTTTCAAAAAAATATTTTCTGCCGGTTAAGTTTTTGAGGGCTGATTTCTTGTCCTGTGATAAAAATTCTTCTGTTTTGAGTGCCAAACCTTTCAGGGGAGCATTTTCAATGTTTTGGCACCATTTTTGAGTGAATTGCCAAAAGTCAGATTTTTGCTGAAATTGTGACCCCGGGGCTTAGGGATTTTTTCAAAAAAATATTTTCTGACGGTTAAGTTTTTGAGGGATGATTTCTTGTCCTGTGATAAAAAGCCTTCTGTTTCGAGTGCCAAACCTTTCAGGGGAGTATTTGCAAGCGGTTGGCACCATTTTTGAGTGAACTGCCAAAAGTCAGATTTTTGCTGAAATTGTGACCCCGGGGCTTAGGGATTTTTTCAAAAAAATATTTTCTGCCGGTTAAGTTTTTGAGGGCTGATTTCTTGTCCTGTGATAAAAAGCCTTCTGTTTCGAGTGCCAAACCTTTCAGGGGAGCATTTTCAAGCTTTTGGCACCACTTTTGAGTGAACTGCCAAAAGTCAGATTTTTGCTGAAATTGTGACCCCGGGGCTTAGGGATTTTTTCAAAAAAATATTTTCTGCCGGTTAAGTTTTTGAGGGCTGATTTCTTGTCCTGTGATAAAAAGCCTTCTGTTTCCATCTCCAAAGCTTTCAGCGAAGCATTTTCAAGCTTTTGGCACCATTTTTGAGTGAACGTCAGATTTTTGCTGAAATTGTGGCTTAGGGATTTTTTCAAAAAAATATTTTCTGCCGGTTAAGTTTTTGAGGGCTGATTTCTTGTCCTGTGATAAAAAGCCTTCTGTTTCCATCGCCAAAGCTTTCAGGTGAGCATTTGCAAGCGGTTGGCACCATTTTTGAGTGAACTGCCAAAAGTCAGATTTTTTCTGAAATTGTGACCCCGGGGCTTAGGGATTTTTTCAAAAAAATATTTTCTGCCGGTTAAGTTTTTGAGGTCTGATTTCTTGTCCTGTGATAAAAATTCTTCTGTTTTGAGTGCCAAACGTTTCAGGGGAGCATTTTCAATGTTTTGGCACCATTTTTGAGTGAATTGCCAAAAGTCAGATTTTTTCTGAAATTGTGACCCCGGGGCTTAGGGATTTTTTCAAAAAAATATTTTCTGCCGGTTAAGTTTTTGAGGGCTGATTTCTTGTCCTGTGATAAAAAGCCTTCTGTTTCCATCGCCAAAGCTTTCAGGTGAGCATTTGCAAGCGGTTGGCACCATTTTTGAGTGAACTGCCAAAAGTCAGATTTTTTCTGAAATTGTGACCCCGGGGCTTAGGGATTTTTTCAAAAAAATATTTTCTGCCGGTTAAGTTTTTGAGGGCTGATTTCTTGTCCTGTGATAAAAAGCCTTCTGTTTCCATCGCCAAACCTTTCAGGGGAGCATTTCCAAGCGGTTGGCACCATTTTTGAGTGAACTGCCAAAAGTCAGATTTTTTCTGAAATTGTGACCCCGGGGCTTAGGGATTTTTTCAAAAAAATATTTTCTGCCGGTTAAGTTTTTGAGGGCTGATTTCTTGTCCTGTGATAAAAAGCCTTCTCTTTCGAGTGCCAAACCTTTCAGGTGAGCATTTGCAAGCGGTTGGCACCATTTTTGAATGAACTGCCAAAAGTCAGATTTTTTCTGAAATTGTGACCCCGGGGCTTAGGGATTTTTTCAAAAAAAAAATTTCTGCCGGTTAAGTTTTTGAGGGCTGATTTCTTGTCTTGT
Source organism: Podarcis liolepis (assembly GCF_965112155.1). Taxonomy (NCBI): domain Eukaryota; kingdom Metazoa; phylum Chordata; class Lepidosauria; order Squamata; family Lacertidae; genus Podarcis; species Podarcis liolepis. Next base: position 946,277 of record NW_028148749.1, on the reverse strand, counting down.
GATAAAAAGCCTTCTGTTTCGAGTGCCAAACCTTTCAGGGGAGCATTTGCAAGCGGTTGGCACCATTTTTGAGTGAACTGCCAAAAGTCAGATTTTTTCTGAAATTGTGACCCCGGGGCTTAGGGATTTTTTCAAAAAAATATTTTCTGCCGGTTAAGTTTTTGAGGGCTGATTTCTTGTCCTGTGATAAAAAGCCTTCTGTGTCGAGTGCCAAACCTTTCAGGGGAGCATTTCCAAGCGGTTGGCACCATTTTTGAGTGAACTGCCAAAAGTCAGATTTTTTCTGAAATTGTGACCCCAGGGCTTAGGGATTTTTTCAAAAAAATATTTTCTGCCGGTTAAGTTTTTGAGGGCTGATTTCTTGTCCTGTGATAAAAAGCCTTCTGTTTCCATCGCCAAAGCTTTCAGGTGAGCATTTTCAAGCTTTTGGCACCATTTTTGAGTGAACTGCCAAAAGTCAGATTTTTGCTGAAATTGTGACCCCGGGGCTTAGGGATTTTTTCAAAAAAATATTTTCTGCCGGTTAAGTTTTTGAGGGCTGATTTCTTGTCCTGTGATAAAAAGCCTTCTGTTTCGAGTACCAAACCTTTCAGGGGAGCATTTGCAACCGGTTGGCACCATTTTTGAGTGAACTGCCAAAAGTCAGTTTTTTTCTGAAATTGTGACCCCGGGGCTTAGGGATTTTTTCAAAAAAATATTTTCTGCCGGTTAAGTTTTTGAGGGCTGATTTCTTGTCCTGTGATAAAAAGCCTTCTGTTTCCATCGCCAAAGCTTTCAGGTGAGCATTTTCAAGCTTTTGGCACCATTTTTGAGTGAACTGCCAAAAGTCAGATTTTTGCTGAAATTGTGACCCCGGGGCTTAGGGATTTTTTCAAAAAAATATTTTCTGCCGGTTAAGTTTTTGAGGGCTGATTTCTTGTCCTGTGATAAAAAGCCTTCTGTTTCCATCGCCAAAGCTTTCAGGTGAGCATTTGCAAGCGGTTGGCACCATTTTTGAGTGAACGTCAGATTTTTGCTGAAATTGTGGCTTAGGGATTTTTTCAAAAAAATATTTTCTGCCGGTTAAGTTTTTGAGGGCTGATTTCTTGTCCTGTGATAAAAAGCCTTCTGTTTCGAGTGCCAAACCTTTCAGGGGAGCATTTTCAAGCTTTTGGCACCATTTTTGAGTGAACTGCCAAAAGTCAGATTTTTGCTGAAATTGTGACCCCGGGGCTTAGGGATTTTTTCAAAAAAATATTTTCTGCCGGTTAAGTTTTTGAGGGCTGATTTCTTCTCCTGTGATAAAAAGCCTTCTGTTTCGAGTGCCAAACCTTTCAGGGGAGCATTTGCAAGCGGTTGGCACCATTTTTGAGTGAACTGCCAAAAGTCAGATTTTTTCTGAAATTGTGACCCCGGGGCTTAGGGATTTTTTCAAAAAAATATTTTCTGCCGGTTAAGTTTTTGAGGGCTGATTTCTTGTCCTGTGATAAAAAGCCTTCTGTTTCCATCTCCAAAGCTTTCAGCGAAGCATTTTCAAGCTTTTGGCACCATTTTTGAGTGAACGTCAGATTTTTGCTGAAATTGTGGCTTAGGGATTTTTTCAAAAAAATATTTTCTGCCGGTTAAGTTTTTGAGGGCTGATTTCTTGTCCTGTGATAAAAATTCTTCTGTTTTGAGTGCCAAACCTTTCAGGGGAGCATTTTCAATGTTTTGGCACCATTTTTGAGTGAATTGCCAAAAGTCAGATTTTTGCTGAAATTGTGACCCCGGGGCTTAGGGATTTTTTCAAAAAAAAAATTTCTGCCGGTTAAGTTTTTGAGGGCTGATTTCTTGTCTTGTGATAAAAAGCCTTCTGTTTCGAGTGCCAAACCTTTCAGGGGAGCATTTGCAAGCGGTTGGCACCATTTTTGAGTGAACTGCCAAAAGTCAGATTTTTTCTGAAATTGTGACCCCGGGGCTTAGGGATTTTTTCAAAAAAATATTTTCTGCCGGTTAAGTTTTTGAGGGCTGATTTCTTGTCCTGTGATAAAAAGCCTTCTGTTTCCATCGCCAAAGCTTTCAGGTGAGCATTTGCAAGCGGTTGGCACCATTTTTGAGTGAACGTCAGATTTTTGCTGAAATTGTGGCTTAGGGATTTTTTCAAAAAAATATTTTCTGCCGGTTAAGTTTTTGAGGGCTGATTTCTTGTCCTGTGATAAAAAGCCTTCTGTTTCGAGTGCCAAACCTTTCAGGGGAGCATTTTCAAGCTTTTGGCACCATTTTTGAGTGAACTGCCAAAAGTCAGATTTTTGCTGAAATTGTGACCCCGGGGCTTAGGGATTTTTTCAAAAAAATATTTTCTGCCGGTTAAGTTTTTGAGGGCTGATTTCTTCTCCTGTGATAAAAAGCCTTCTGTTTCGAGTGCCAAACCTTTCAGGGGAGCATTTGCAAGCGGTTGGCACCATTTTTGAGTGAACTGCCAAAAGTCAGATTTTTTCTGAAATTGTGACCCCGGGGCTTAGGGATTTTTTCAAAAAAATATTTTCTGCCGTTTAAGTTTTTGAGGGCTGATTTCTTGTCCTGTGATAAAAAGCCTTCTGTTTCCATCTCCAAAGCTTTCAGCGAAGCATTTTCAAGCTTTTGGCACCATTTTTGAGTGAACGTCAGATTTTTGCTGAAATTGTGGCTTAGGGATTTTTTCAAAAAAATATTTTCTGCCGGTTAAGTTTTTGAGGGCTGATTTCTTGTCCTGTGATAAAAATTCTTCTGTTTTGAGTGCCAAACCTTTCAGGGGAGCATTTTCAATGTTTTGGCACCATTTTTGAGTGAATTGCCAAAAGTCAGATTTTTGCTGAAATTGTGACCCCGGGGCTTAGGGATTTTTTCAAAAAAAAAATTTCTGCCGGTTAAGTTTTTGAGGGCTGATTTCTTGTCTTGTGATAAAAAGCCTTCTGTTTCGAGTGCCAAACCTTTCAGGGGAGCATTTGCAAGCGGTTGGCACCATTTTTGAGTGAACTGCCAAAAGTCAGATTTTTTCTGAAATTGTGACCCCGGGGCTTAGGGATTTTTTCAAAAAAAATTTTTCTGCCGGTTAAGTTTTTGAGGGCTGATTTCTTGTCCTGTGATAAAAAGCCTTCTGTTTCGAGTGCCAAACCTTTCAGGGGAGCATTTCCAAGCGGTTGGCACCATTTTTGAGTGAACGTCAGATTTTTGCTGAAATTGTGGCTTAGGGATTTTTTCAAAAAAATATTTTCTGCCGGTTAAGTTTTTGAGGGCTGATTTCTTGTCCTGTGATAAAAAGCCTTCTGTTTCGAGTGCCAAACCTTTCAGGGGAGCATTTTCAAGCTTTTGGCACCATTTTTGAGTGAACTGCCAAAAGTCAGATTTTTGCTGAAATTGTGACCCCGGGGCTTAGGGATTTTTTCAAAAAAATATTTTCTGCCGGTTAAGTTTTTGAGGGCTGATTTCTTGTCCTGTGATAAAAAGCCTTCTGTTTCGAGTACCAAAACTTTCAGGGGAGCATTTGCAACCGGTTGGCACCATTTTTGAGTGAACTGCCAAAAGTCAGATTTTTGCTGAAATTGTGACCCCGGGGCTTAGGGATTTTTTCAAAAAAATATTTTGTGCCGGTTAAGTTTTTGAGGGCTGATTTCTTGTCCTGTGATAAAAATCCTTCTGTTTCGAGTGCCAAACCTTTCAGGGGATCATTTTCAAGCTTTTGGCACCATTTTTGAGTGAACTGCCAAAAGTCAGATTTTTGCTGAAATTGTGACCCCGGGGCTTAGGGATTTTTTCAAAAAAATATTTTCTGCCGGTTAAGTTTTTGAGGGCTGATTTCTTCTCCTGTGATAAAAAGCCTTCTGTTTCGAGTGCCAAACCTTTCAGGGGAGCATTTGCAAGCGGTTGGCACCATTTTTGAGTGAACTGCCAAAAGTCAGATTTTTGCTGAAATTGTGACCCCGGGGCTTAGGGATTTTTTCAAAAAAATATTTTCTGCCGGTTAAGTTTTTGAGGGCTGATTTCTTGTCCTGTGATAAAAAGCCTTCTGTTTCCATCTCCAAAGCTTTCAGCGAAGCATTTTCAAGCTTTTGGCACCATTTTTGAGTGAACTGCCAAAAGTCAGATTTTTGCTGAAATTGTGACCCAGGGGCTTAGGGATTTTTTCAAAAAAATATTTTCTGCCGGTTAAGTTTTTGAGGGCTGATTTCTTGTCCTGTGATAAAAAGCCTTCTGTTTCCATCGCCAAAGCTTTCAGTTGAGCATTTGCAAGCGGTTGGCACCATTTTTGAGTGAACTGCCAAAAGTCAGATTTTTGCTGAATTTGTGACCCCGGGGCTTAGGGATTTTTTCAAAAAAATATTTTCTGCCGGTTAAGTTTTTGAGGGCTGATTTCTTGTCCTGTGATAAAAAGCCTTCTGTTTCGAGTGCCAAACCTTTCAGGGGAGCATTTTCAAGCTTTTGGCACCATTTTTGAGTGAATTGCCAAAAGTCAGATTTTTTCTGAAATTGTGACCCCGGGGCTTAGGGATTTTTTCAAAAAAATATTTTCTGCCGGTTAAGTTTTTGAGGGCTGATTTCTTGTCCTGTGATAAAAAGCCTTCTGTTTCGAGTGCCAAACCTTTCAGGGGAGCATTTACAACCGGTTGGCACCATTTTTGAGTGAACTGCCAAAAGTCAGATTTTTGCTGAAATTGTGACCCCGGGGCTTAGGGATTTTTTCAAAAAAATATTTTCTGCCGGTTAAGTTTTTGAGGGCTGATTTCTTGTCCTGTGATAAAAAGCCTTCTGTTTCGAGTGCCAAACCTTTCAGGGGTGCATTTTCAAGCTTTTGGCACCATTTTTGAGTGAATTGCCAAAAGTCAGATTTTTGCTGAAATTGTGACCCCGGGGCTTAGGGATTTTTTCAAAAAAATATTTTCTGCCGGTTAAGTTTTTGAGGGCTGATTTCTTGTCCTGTGATAAAAAGCCTTCTGTTTCGAGTGCCAAACCTTTCAGGGGAGCATTTACAAACGGTTGGCACCATTTTTGAGTGAACTGCCAAAAGTCAGATTTTTGCTGAATTTGTGACCCCGGGGCTTAGGGATTTTTTCAAAAAAATATTTTCTGCCGGTTAAGTTTTTGAGGGCTGATTTCTTGTCCTGTGATAAAAATCCTTGTGTTTTGAGTGCCAAACCTTTCAGGGGTGCATTTTCAAGCTTTTGGCACCATTTTTTTAGTAAATTGCCAAAAGTCAGATTTTTGCTGAAATTGTGACCCCGGGGCTTAGGGATTTTTTCAAAAAAATATTTTCTGCCGGTTAAGTTTTTGAGGGCTGATTTCTTGTCCTGTGATAAAAAGCCTTCTGTTTCGAGTGCCAAACCTTTCAGGGGAGCATTTTCAAGCTTTTGGCACCATTTTTGAGTGAACTGCCAAAAGTCAGATTTTTGCTGAAATTGTGACCCCGGGGCTTAGGGATTTTTTCAAAAAAATATTTTCTGCCAGTTAAGTTTTTGAGGGCTGATTTCTTGTCCTGTGATAAAAAGCCTTCTGTTTCCATCGCCAAAGCTTTCAGGGGAGCATTTGCAAGCGGTTGGCACCATTTTTGAGTGAACTGCCAAAAGTCAGATTTTTGCTGAAATTGTGACCCCGGGGCTTAGGGATTTTTTGAAAAAAATATTTTCTTCCGGTTAAGTTTTTGAGGGCTGATTTCTTGTCCTGTGATAAAAAGCCTTCTGTTTCCATCTCCAAAGCTTTCAGCGAAGCATTTTCAAGCTTTTGGCACCATTTTTGAGTGAACGTCAGATTTTTTCCTGAAATTGTGGCTTAGGGATTTTTTCAAAAAAATATTTTCTGCCGGTTAAGTTTTTGAGGGCTGATTTCTTGTCCTGTGATAAAAAGCCTTCTGTTTCGAGTACCAAACCTTTCAGGGGAGCATTTGCAACCGGTTGGCACCATTTTTGAGTGAACTGCCAAAAGTCAGATTTTTTCTGAAATTGTGACCCCGGGGCTTAGGGATTTTTTCAAAAAAAAAATTTCTGCCGGTTAAGTTTTTGAGGGCTGATTTCTTGTCTTGTGATAAAAAGCCTTCTGTTTCGAGTGCCAAACCTTTCAGGGGAGCATTTGCAAGCGGTTGGCACCATTTTTGAGTGAACTGCCAAAAGTCAGATTTTTTCTGAAATTGTGACCCCGGGGCTTAGGGATTTTTTCAAAAAAATATTTTCTGCCGGTTAAGTTTTTGAGGGCTGATTTCTTGTCCTGTGATAAAAAGCCTTCTGTTTCGAGTGCCAAACCTTTCAGGGGAGCATTTCCAAGCGGTTGGCACCATTTTTGAGTGAACTGCCAAAAGTCAGATTTTTTCTGAAATTGTGACGCCGGGGCTTAGGGATTTTTTCAAAAAAATATTTTCTGCCGGTTAAGTTTTTGAGGGCTGATTTCTTGTCCTGTGATAAAAAGCCTTCTGTTTCCATCGCCAAAGCTTTCAGGTGAGCATTTGCAAGCGGTTGGCACCATTTTTGAGTGAACTGCCAAAAGTCAGATTTTTGCTGAAATTGTGACCCCGGGGCTTAGGGATTTTTTCAAAAAAATATTTTCTGCCGGTTAAGTTTTTGAGGGCTGATTTCTTGTCCTGTGATAAAAAGCCTTCTGTTTCCATCGCCAAAGCTTTCAGGTGAGCATTTGCAAGCGGTTGGCACCATTTTTGAGTGAACGTCAGATTTTTGCTGAAATTGTGGCTTAGGGATTTTTTCAAAAAAATATTTTCTGCCGGTTAAGTTTTTGAGGGCTGATTTCTTGTCCTGTGATAAAAAGCCTTCTGTTTCGAGTAACAAACCTTTCAGGGGAGCATTTGCAACCGGTTGGCACCATTTTTGAGTGAACTGCCAAAAGTCAGATTTTTGCTGAAATTGTGACCCCGGGGCTTAGGGATTTTTTCAAAAAAATATTTTCTGCCGGTTAAGTTTTTGAGGGCTGATTTCTTGTCCTGTGATAAAAAGCCTTCTGTTTCCATCGCCAAAACTTTCAGGTGAGCATTTGCAAGCGGTTGGCACCATTTTTGAGTGAACGTCAGATTTTTGCTGAAATTGTGGCTTAGGGATTTTTTCAAAAAAATATTTTCTGCCGGTTAAGTTTTTGAGGGCTGATTTCTTGTCCTGTGATAAAAAGCCTTCTGTTTCGAGTGCCAAACCTTTCAGGGGAGCATTTTCAAGCTTTTGGCACCATTTTTGAGTGAACTGCCAAAAGTCAGATTTTTGCTGAAATTGTGACCCCGGGGCTTAGGGATTTTTTCAAAAAAATATTTTCTGCCGGTTAAGTTTTTGAGGGCTGATTTCTTGTCCTGTGATAAAAAGCCTTCTGTTTCGAGTACCAAAACTTTCAGGGGAGCATTTGCAACCGGTTGGCACCATTTTTCAGTGAACTGCCAAAAGTCAGATTTTTGCTGAAATTGTGACCCCGGGGCTTAGGGATTTTTTCAAAAAAATATTTTCTGCCGGTTAAGTTTTTGAGGGCTGATTTCTTGTCCTGTGATAAAAATCCTTCTGTTTCGAGTGCCAAACCTTTCAGGGGATCATTTTCAAGCTTTTGGCACCATTTTTGAGTGAACTGCCAAAAGTCAGATTTTTGCTGAAATTGTGACCCCGGGGCTTAGGGATTTTTTCAAAAAAATATTTTCTGCCGGTTAAGTTTTTGAGGGCTGATTTCTTGTCCTGTGATAAAAAGCCTTCTGTTTCCATCGCCAAAGCTTTCAGGTGAGCATTTGCAAGCGGTTGGCACCATTTTTGAGTGAACTGCCAAAAGTCAGATTTTTGCTGAAATTGTGACCCCGGGGCTTAGGGATTTTTTCAAAAAAATATTTTCTGCCGGTTAAGTTTTTGAGGGCTGATTTCTTGTCCTGTGATAAAAAGCCTTCTGTTTCGAGTAACAAACCTTTCAGGGGAGCATTTTCAAGCTTTTGGCACCATTTTTGAGTGAACTGCCAAAAGTCAGATTTTTGCTGAAATTGTGACCCCGGGGCTTAGGGATTTTTTCAAAAAAATATTTTCTGCCGGTTAAGTTTTTGAGGGCTGATTTCTTGTCCTGTGATAAAAAGCCTTCTGTTTCGAGTGCCAAACCTTTCAGGGGAGCATTTGCAACCGGTTGGCACCATTTTTGAGTGAACTGCCAAAAGTCAGATTTTTGCTGAAATTGTGACCCCAGGGCGTAGGGATTTTTTGAAAAAAATATTTTCTGCCGGTTAAGTTTTTGAGGGCTGATTTCTTGTCCTGTGATAAAAAGCCTTCTGTTTCGAGTGCCAAACCTTTCGGGGAGCATTTTCAAGCTTTTGGCACCATTTTTGAGTGAATTGCCAAAAGTCAGATTTTTTCTGAAATTGTGACCCCGGGGCTTAGGGATTTTTTCAAAAAAATATTTTCTGCCGGTTAAGTTTTTGAGGGCTGATTTCTTGTCCTGTGATAAAAAGCCTTCTGTTTCGAGTGCCAAACCTTTCAGGGGAGCATTTACAACCGGTTGGCACCATTTTTGAGTGAACTGCCAAAAGTCAGATTTTTGCTGAAATTGTGACCCCGGGGCTTAGGGATTTTTTCAAAAAAATATTTTCTGCCGGTTAAGTTTTTGAGGGATGATTTCTTGTCCTGTGATAAAAATCCTTGTGTTTTGAGTGCCAAACCTTTCAGGGGTGCATTTTCAAGCTTTTGGCACCATTTTTCAGTGAATTGCCAAAAGTCAGATTTTTGCTGAAATTGTGACCCCGGGGCTTAGGGATTTTTTCAAAAAAATATTTTCTGCCGGTTAAGTTTTTGAGGGCTGATTTCTTGTCCTGTGATAAAAAGCCTTCTGTTTCGAGTGCCAAACCTTTCAGGGGAGCATTTACAACCGGTTGGCACCATTTTTGAGTGAACTGCCAAAAGTCAGATTTTTGCTGAATTTGTGACCCCGGGGCTTAGGGATTTTTTCAAAAAAATATTTTCTGCCGGTTAAGTTTTTGAGGGCTGATTTCTTGTCCTGTGATAAAAATCCTTGTGTTTTGAGTGCCAAACCTTTCAGGGGTGCATTTTCAAGCTTTTGGCACCATTTTTGAGAGAATTGCCAAAAGTCAGATTTTTGCTGAAATTGTGACCCCGGGGCTTAGGGATTTTTTCAAAAAAATATTTTCTGCCGGTTACGTTTTTGAGGGCTGATTTCTTGTCCTGTGATAAAAAGCCTTCTGTTTCGAGTGCCAAACCTTTCAGGGGAGCATTTTCAAGCTTTTGGCACCATTTTTGAGTGAACTGCCAAAAGTCAGATTTTTGCTGAAATTGTGACCCCGGGGCTTAGGGATTTTTTCAAAAAAATATTTTCTGCCAGTTAAGTTTTTGAGGGCTGATTTCTTGTCCTGTGATAAAAAGCCTTCTGTTTCCATCGCCAAAGCTTTCAGGTGAGCATTTGCAAGCGGTTGGCACCATTTTTGAGTGAACTGCCAAAAGTCAGATTTTTGCTGAAATTGTGACCCCGGGGATTAGGGATTTTTTGAAAAAAATATTTTCTTCCGGTTAAGTTTTTGAGGGCTGATTTCTTGTCCTGTGATAAAAAGCCTTCTGTTTCCATCTCCAAAGCTTTCAGCGAAGCATTTTCAAGCTTTTGGCACCATTTTTGAGTGAACGTCAGATTTTTTCCTGAAATTGTGGCTTAGGGATTTTTTCAAAAAAATATTTTCTGCCGGTTAAGTTTTTGAGGGCTGATTTCTTGTCCTGTGATAAAAAGCCTTCTGTTTCGAGTACCAAACCTTTCAGGGGAGCATTTGCAACCGGTTGGCACCATTTTTGAGTGAACTGCCAAAAGTCAGATTTTTGCTGAAATTGTGACCCCCGGGGCTTAGGGTTTTTTTAAAAAAAAATATTTTCTGCCGGTTAAGTTTTTGAGGGCAGATTTCTTCTCCTGTGATAAAAATCCTTCTGTTTCGAGTGCCAAACCTTTCAGGGGAGCATTTTCAAGCTTTTGGCACCATTTTTGAGTGAACTGCCAAAAGTCAGATTTTTGCTGAAATTGTGACCCCGGGGCTTAGGGATTTTTTCAAAAAAATATTTTCTGCCGGTTAAGTTTTTGAGGGCTGATTTCTTGTCCTGTGATAAAAAGCCTTCTGTTTTCATCGCCAAAGCTTTCAGGTGAGCATTTGCAAGCGGTTGGCACCATTTTTGAGTGAACTGCCAAAAGTCAGATTTTTTCTGAAATTGTGACCCCGGGGCTTAGGGATTTTTGCAAAAAAATATTTTCTGCCGGTTAAGTTTTTGAGGGCTGATTTCTTGTCCTGTGATAAAAAGCCTTCTGTTTCCATCGCCAAAGCTTTCAGGTGAGCATTTCCAAGCGGTTGGCACCATTTTTGAGTGAACTGCCAAAAGTCCGATTTTTGCTGAATTTGTGACCCCGGGGCTTAGGGATTTTTTCAAAAAAATATTTTCTGCCGGTTAAGTTTTTGAGGGCTGATTTCTTGTCCTGTGATAAAAATCCTTCTGTTTCGAGTGCCAAACCTTTCAGGGGAGCATTTGCAACCGGTTGGCACCATTTTTGAGTGAACTGCCAAAAGTCAGATTTTTGCTGAAATTGTGACCCCGGGGCTTAGGGATTTTTTCAAAAAAATATTTTCTGCCGGTTAAGTTTTTGAGCGCGGATTTCTTGTCCTGTGATAAAAAGCCTTCTTTTTCAATCACCAAAGCTTTCAGGTGAGCATTTTCAAGCTTTTGGCACCACTTTTGAGTGAACTGCCAAAAGTCAGATTTTTGCTGAAATTCTGACCCCGGGGCTTAGGGATTTTTTCAAAAAAATATTTTCTGCCGGTTAAGTTTTTGAGCGCTGATTTCTTGTCCTGTGATAAAAAGCCTTCTGTTTCAATCGCCAAAGCTTTCAGGTGAGCATTTGCAAGCGGTTGGCACCATTTTTGAGTGAACTGCCAAAAGTCAGATTTTTGCTGAATTTGTGACCCCAGGGCTTAGGGATTTTTTCAAAAAAATATTTTCTGCCGGTTAAGTTTTTGAGGGCTGATTTCTTGTCCTGTGATAAAAAGCCTTCTGTTTCCATCGCCATAGCTTTCAGGTGAGCATTTGCAACCGGTTGGCACCATTTTTGAGTGAACTGCCAAAAGTCAGATTTTTGCTGAAATTGTGACCCCGGGGATTAGGGATTTTTTGAAAAAAATATTTTCTTCCGGTTAAGTTTTTGAGGGCTGATTTCATGTCCTGTGATAAAAAGCCTTCTGTTTCCATCTCCAAAGCTTTCAGCGAAGCATTTTCAAGCTTTTGGCACCATTTTTGAGTGAACGTCAGATTTTTTCCTGAAATTGTGGCTTAGGGATTTTTTCAAAAAAATATTTTCTGCCGGTTAAGTTTTTGAGGGCTGATTTCTTGTCCTGTGATAAAAAGCCTTCTGTTTCGAGTACCAAACCTTTCAGGGGAGCATTTGCAACCGGTTGGCACCATTTTTGAGTGAACTGCCAAAAGTCAGATTTTTGCTGAAATTGTGACCCTGGGGCTTAGGGTTTTTTTTAAAAAAAAATATTTTCTGCCGGTTAAGTTTTTGAGGGCAGATTTCTTCTCCTGTGATAAAAATCCTTCTGTTTCGAGTGCCAAACCTTTCAGGGGAGCATTTTCAAGCTTTTGGCACCATTTTTGAGTGAACTGCCAAAAATCAGATTTTTGCTGAAATTGTGACCCCGGGGCTTAGGGATTTTTTCAAAAAAATATTTTCTGCCGGTTAAGTTTTTGAGGGCTGATTTCTTGTCCTGTGATAAAAATCCTTCTGTTTTGAGTGTCAACCCTTTCAGGGGAGCATTTTCAAACTTTTGGCACCATTTTTGAGTGAACTGCCAATAGTCAGATTTTTGCTCAAATTCTGACCCCGGGGCTTAGGGATTTTTTCAAAAAAATATTTTCTGCCGGTTAAGTTTTTGAGGGCTGATTTCTTGTCCTGTGATAAAAAGCCTTCTGTTTTCATCGCCAAAGCTTTCAGGTGAGCATTTGCAAGCGGCTGGCACCATTTTTGAGTGAACTGCCAAAAGTCAGATTTTTGCTGAAATTGTGACCCCGGGGCTTAGGGATTTTTTCAAAAAAATATTTTCTGCCGGTCAAGTTTTTGAGGGCTTATTTCTTGTCCTGTGATAAAAAGCCTTCTGTTTCCATCGCCAAAGCTTTCAGGTGAGCATTTGCAAGCGGTTGGCACCATTTTTGAGTGAACTGACAAAAGTCAGATTTTTGCTGAATTTTTGACCCCGAGGCTTAGGGATTTTTTCAAAAAAATATTTTCTGCCGGTTAAGTTTTTGAGGGCTGATTTCTTGTCCTGTGATAAAAAGCCTTCTGTTTCCATCGCCAAAGCTTTCAGGTGAGCATTTGCAAGCGGTTGGCACCATTTTTGAGTGAACTCCCAAAAGTCAGATTTTTTCTGAAATTGTGACCCCGGGGCTTAGGGATTTTTTCCAAAAAATATTTTCTGCCGGTTAAGTTTTTGAGGGCTGATTTCTTGTCCTGTAATAAAAATCCTTCTATTTCGAGTGCCAAACCTTTCAGGGGAGCATTTTCAAGCTTTTGGCACCATTTTTGAGTGAACTGCCAAAAGTCAGATTTTTGCTGAAATTGTGACCCCGGGGCTTAGGGATTTTTTCAAAAAAATATTTTCTGCCGGTTAAGTTTTTGAGGGCTGATTTCTTGTCCTGTGATAAAAATCCTTCTGTTTTGAGTTTCAACCCTTTCAGGGGAGCATTTTCAAGCTTTTGGCACCACTTTTGAGTGAACTGCCAAAAGTCAGATTTTTGCTCAAATTGTGACCCCGGGGCTTAGGGATTTTTTCAAAAAAATATTTTCTGCCGGTTAAGTTTTTGAGGGCTGATTTCTTGTCCTGTGATAAAAAGCCTTCTGTTTCCATCGCCAAAGCTTTCAGGTGAGCATTTGCAAGCGGTTGGCACCATTTTTGAGTGAACTGCCAAAAGTCAGATTTTTTCTGAAATTGTGACCCCGGGGCTTAGGGATTTTTGCAAAAAAATATTTTCTGCCGGTTAAGTTTTTGAGGGCTGATTTCTTGTCCTGTGATAAAAAGCCTTCTGTTTCCATCGCCAAAGCTTTCAGGTGAGCATTTCCAAGCGGTTGGCACCATTTTTGAGTGAACTGCCAAAAGTCCGATTTTTGCTGAATTTGTGACCCCGGGGCTTAGGGATTTTTTCAAAAAAATATTTTCTGCCGGTTAAGTTTTTGAGGGCTGATTTCTTGTCCTGTGATAAAAAGCCTTCTGTTTCCATCGCCAAAGCTTTCAGGTGAGCATTTGCAAGCGGTTGGCACCATTTTTGAGTGAACTGCCAAAAGTCAGATTTTTGCTGAATTTGTGACCCCGGGGCTTAGGGATTTTTTCAAAAAAATATTTTCTGCCGGTTAAGTTTTTGAGGGCTGATTTCTTGTCCTGTGATAAAAAGCCTTCTGTTTCGAGTACCAAACCTTTCAGGGGAGCATTTGCAACCGGTTGGCACCATTTTTGAGTGAACTGCCAAAAGTCAGATTTTTGCTGAAATTGTGACCCCGGGGCTTAGGGATTTTTTCAAAAAAATATTTTCTGCCGGTTAAGTTTTTGAGGGCTGATTTCTTGTCCTGTGATAAAAAGCCTTCTGTTTCGAGTACCAAACCTTTCAGGGGAGCATTTGCAACCGGTTGGCACCATTTTTGAGTGAACTGCCAAAAGTCAGATTTTTGCTGAAATTGTGACCCCGGGGCTTAGGGATTTTTTCAAAAAAATATTTTCTGCCGGTTAAGTTTTTGAGGGCTGATTTCTTGTCCTGTGATAAAAAGCCTTCTGTTTCCATCGCCAAAGCTTTCAGGTGAGCATTTTCAAGCTTTTGGCACCACTTTTGAGTGAACTGCCAAAAGTCAGATTTTTGCTGAAATTGTGACCCCGGGGCTTAGGGATTTTTTCAAAAAAATATTTTCTGCCGGTTAAGTTTTTGAGGGCTGATTTCTTGTCCTGTGATAAAAAGCCTTCTGTTTCCATCGCCAAAGCTTTCAGGTGAGCATTTGCAAGCGGTTGGCACCATTTTTGAGTGAACTGCCAAAAGTCAGATTTTTGCTGAAATTGTGACCCCGGGGCTTAGGGATTTTTTCAAAAAAATATTTTCTGCCGGTTAAGTTTTTGAGGGCTGATTTCTTGTCCTGTGATAAAAAGCCTTCTGTTTCCATCGCCAAAGCTTTCAGGTGAGCATTTGCAAGCGGTTGGCACCATTTTTGAGTGAACTGCCAAAAGTCATATTTTTCCTGAATTTGTGACCCCGGGGCTTAGGGATTTTTTCAAAAAAATATTTTCTGCCGGTTAAGTTTTTGAGGGCTGATTTCTTGTCCTGTGATAATAAGCCTTCTGTTTCGAGTACCAAACCTTTCAGGGGAGCATTTTCAAGCTTTTGGCACCATTTTTGAGTGAACTGCCAAAAGTCAGATTTTTGCTGAAATTGTGACCCCGGGGCTTAGGGATTTTTTCAAAAAAATATTTTCTGCCGGTTAAGTTTTTGAGGGCTGATTTCTTGTCCTGTGATAAAAAGCCTTCTGTTTCGAGTGCCAAACCTTTCAGGGGAGCATTTTCAAGCTTTTGGCACCACTTTTGAGTGAACTGCCAAAAGTCAGATTTTTGCTGAAATTCTGACCCCGGGGCTTAGGGATTTTTTCAAAAAAATATTTTCTGCCGGTTAAGTTTTTGAGGGCTGATTTCTTGTCCTGTGATAAAAAGCCTTCTGTTTCAATCGCCAAAGCTTTCAGGTGAGCATTTGCAAGCGGTTGGCACCATTTTTGAGTGAACTGCCAAAAGTCAGATTTTTGCTGAATTTGTGACCCCGGGGCTTAGGGATTTTTTCAAAAAAATATTTTCTGCCGGTTAAGTTTTTGAGGGCTGATTTCTTGTCCTGTGATAATAAGCCTTCTGTTTCGAGTGCCAAACCTTTCAGGGGAGCATTTTCAAGCTTTTGGCACCACTTTTGAGTGAACTGCCAAAAGTCAGATTTTTGCTGAAATTGTGACCCCGGGGCTTAGGGATTTTTTCAAAAAAATATTTTCTGCCGTTTAAGTTTTTGAGGGCTGATTTCTTGTCCTGTGATAAAAAGCCTTCTGTTTCCATCGCCAAAGCTTTCAGGTGAGCATTTGCAAGCGGTTGGCACCATTTTTGAGTGAACTCCCAAAAGTCAGATTTTTTCTGAAATTGTGACCCCGGGGCTTAGGGATTTTTTCAAAAAAATATTTTCTGCCGGTTAAGTTTTTGAGGGCTGATTTCTTGTCCTGTGATAAAAAGCCTTCTGTTTCGAGTGCCAAACCTTTCAGGGGAGCA
Organism: Podarcis liolepis; assembly: GCF_965112155.1. NCBI lineage: Eukaryota > Metazoa > Chordata > Lepidosauria > Squamata > Lacertidae > Podarcis > Podarcis liolepis. The sequence continues at coordinate 931,030 of NW_028148749.1, read as the reverse complement.
TTTTCAAGCTTTTGGCACCATTTTTGAGTGAACTGCCAAAAGTCAGATTTTTGCTGAAATTGTGACCCCGGGGCTTAGGGATTTTTTCAAAAAAATATTTTCTGCCGGTTAAGTTTTTGAGGGCTGATTTCTTGTCCTGTGATAAAAAGCCTTCTGTTTCGAGTGCCAAACCTTTCAGGGGAGCATTTTCAAGCTTTTGGCACCACTTTTGAGTGAACTGCCAAAAGTCAGATTTTTGCTGAAATTCTGACCCCGGGGCTTAGGGATTTTTTCAAAAAAATATTTTCTGCCGGTTAAGTTTTTGAGGGCTGATTTCTTGTCCTGTGATAAAAAGCCTTCTGTTTTCATCGCCAAAGCTTTCAGGTGAGCATTTGCAAGCGGCTGGCACCATTTTTGAGTGAACTGCCAAAAGTCAGATTTTTGCTGAAATTGTGACCCCGGGGCTTAGGGATTTTTTCAAAAAAATATTTTCTGCCGGTCAAGTTTTTGAGGGCTTATTTCTTGTCCTGTGATAAAAAGCCTTCTGTTTCCATCGCCAAAGCTTTCAGGTGAGCATTTGCAAGCAGTTGGCACCATTTTTGAGTGAACTGACAAAAGTCAGATTTTTGCTGAATTTGTGACCCCGAGGCTTAGGGATTTTTTCAAAAAAATATTTTCTGCCGGTTAAGTTTTTGAGGGCTGATTTCTTGTCCTGTGATAAAAAGCCTTCTGTTTCCATCGCCAAAGCTTTCAGGTGAGCATTTGCAAGCGGTTGGCACCATTTTTGAGTGAACTCCCAAAAGTCAGATTTTTTCTGAAATTGTGACCCCGGGGCTTAGGGATTTTTTCCAAAAAATATTTTCTGCCGGTTAAGTTTTTGAGGGCTGATTTCTTGTCCTGTAATAAAAATCCTTCTATTTCGAGTGCCAAACCTTTCAGGGGAGCATTTTCAAGCTTTTGGCACCATTTTTGAGTGAACTGCCAAAAGTCAGATTTTTGCTGAAATTGTGACCCCGGGGCTTAGGGATTTTTTCAAAAAAATATTTTCTGCCGGTTAAGTTTTTGAGGGCTGATTTCTTGTCCTGTGATAAAAATCCTTCTGTTTTGAGTGTCAACCCTTTCAGGGGAGCATTTTCAAGCTTTTGGCACCACTTTTGAGTGAACTGCCAAAAGTCAGATTTTTGTTCAAATTGTGACCCCGGGGCTTAGGGATTTTTTCAAAAAAATATTTTCTGCCGGTTAAGTTTTTGAGGGCTGATTTCTTGTCCTGTGATAAAAAGCCTTCTGTTTCCATCGCCAAAGCTTTCAGGTGAGCATTTGCAAGCGGTTGGCACCATTTTTGAGTGAACTGCCAAAAGTCAGATTTTTTCTGAAATTGTGACCCCGGGGCTTAGGGATTTTTGCAAAAAAATATTTTCTGCCGGTTAAGTTTTTGAGGGCTGATTTCTTGTCCTGTGATAAAAAGCCTTCTGTTTCCATCGCCAAAGCTTTCAGGTGAGCATTTCCAAGCGGTTGGCACCATTTTTGAGTGAACTGCCAAAAGTCCGATTTTTGCTGAATTTGTGACCCCGGGGCTTAGGGATTTTTTCAAAAAAATATTTTCTGCCGGTTAAGTTTTTGAGGGCTGATTTCTTGTCCTGTGATAAAAAGCCTTCTGTTTCCATCGCCAAAGCTTTCAGGTGAGCATTTGCAAGCGGTTGGCACCATTTTTGAGTGAACTGCCAAAAGTCAGATTTTTGCTGAATTTGTGACCCCGGGGCTTAGGGATTTTTTCAAAAAAATATTTTCTGCCGGTTAAGTTTTTGAGGGCTGATTTCTTGTCCTGTGATAAAAAGCCTTCTGTTTCGAGTACCAAACCTTTCAGGGGAGCATTTGCAACCGGTTGGCACCATTTTTGAGTGAACTGCCAAAAGTCAGATATTTGCTGAAATTGTGACCCCGGGGCTTAGGGATTTTTTCAAAAAAATATTTTCTGCCGGTTAAGTTTTTGAGGGCTGATTTCTTGTCCTGTGATAAAAAGCCTTCTGTTTCCATCGCCAAAGCTTTCAGGTGAGCATTTTCAAGCTTTTGGCACCACTTTTGAGTGAACTGCCAAAAGTCAGATTTTTGCTGAAATTGTGACCCCGGGGCTTAGGGATTTTTTCAAAAAAATATTTTCTGCCGGTTAAGTTTTTGAGGGCTGATTTCTTGTCCTGTGATAAAAAGCCTTCTGTTTCCATCGCCAAAGCTTTCAGGTGAGCATTTGCAAGCGGTTGGCACCATTTTTGAGTGAACTGCCAAAAGTCAGATTTTTGCTGAATTTGTGACCCCGGGGCTTAGGGATTTTTTCAAAAAAATATTTTCTGCCGGTTAAGTTTTTGAGGGCTGATTTCTTGTCCTGTGATAAAAAGCCTTCTGTTTCGAGTACCAAACCTTTCAGGGGAGCATTTGCAACCGGTTGGCACCATTTTTGAGTGAACTGCCAAAAGTCAGATTTTTGCTGAAATTGTGACCCCGGGGCTTAGGGATTTTTTCAAAAAAATATTTTCTGCCGGTTAAGTTTTTGAGGGCTGATTTCTTGTCCTGTGATAAAAAGCCTTCTGTTTCCATCGCCAAAGCTTTCAGGTGAGCATTTTCAAGCTTTTGGCACCACTTTTGAGTGAACTGCCAAAAGTCAGATTTTTGCTGAAATTGTGACCCCGGGGCTTAGGGATTTTTTCAAAAAAATATTTTCTGCCGGTTAAGTTTTTGAGGGCTGATTTCTTGTCCTGTGATAAAAAGCCTTCTGTTTCCATCGCCAAAGCTTTCAGGTGAGCATTTGCAAGCGGTTGGCACCATTTTTGAGTGAACTGCCAAAAGTCAGATTTTTGCTGAAATTGTGACCCCGGGGCTTAGGGATTTTTTCAAAAAAATATTTTCTGCCGGTTAAGTTTTTGAGGGCTGATTTCTTGTCCTGTGATAAAAAGCCTTCTGTTTCCATCGCCAAAGCTTTCAGGTGAGCATTTGCAAGCGGTTGGCACCATTTTTGAGTGAACTGCCAAAAGTCATATTTTTCCTGAATTTGTGACCCCGGGGCTTAGGGATTTTTTCAAAAAAATATTTTCTGCCGGTTAAGTTTTTGAGGGCTGATTTCTTGTCCTGTGATAATAAGCCTTCTGTTTCGAGTACCAAACCTTTCAGGGGAGCATTTTCAAGCTTTTGGCACCATTTTTGAGTGAACTGCCAAAAGTCAGATTTTTGCTGAAATTGTGACCCCGGGGCTTAGGGATTTTTTCAAAAAAATATTTTCTGCCGGTTAAGTTTTTGAGGGCTGATTTCTTGTCCTGTGATAAAAAGCCTTCTGTTTCGAGTGCCAAACCTTTCAGGGGAGCATTTTCAAGCTTTTGGCACCACTTTTGAGTGAACTGCCAAAAGTCAGATTTTTGCTGAAATTCTGACCCCGGGGCTTAGGGATTTTTTCAAAAAAATATTTTCTGCCGGTTAAGTTTTTGAGGGCTGATTTCTTGTCCTGTGATAAAAAGCCTTCTGTTTCAATCGCCAAAGCTTTCAGGTGAGCATTTGCAAGCGGTTGGCACCATTTTTGAGTGAACTGCCAAAAGTCAGATTTTTGCTGAAATTGTGACCCCGGGGCTTAGGGATTTTTTCAAAAAAATATTTTCTGCCGGTTAAGTTTTTGAGGGCTGATTTCTTGTCCTGTGATAAAAAGCCTTCTGTTTCCATCGCCAAAGCTTTCAGGTGAGCATTTTCAAGCTTTTGGCACCACTTTTGAGTGAACTGCCAAAAGTCAGATTTTTGCTGAAATTGTGACCCCGGGGCTTAGGGATTTTTTCAAAAAAATATTTTCTGCCGGTTAAGTTTTTGAGGGCTGATTTCTTGTCCTGTGATAAAAAGCCTTCTGTTTCCATCGCCAAAGCTTTCAGGTGAGCATTTGCAAGCGGTTGGCACCATTTTTGAGTGAACTGCCAAAAGTCAGATTTTTGCTGAAATTGTGACCCCGGGGCTTAGGGATTTTTTCAAAAAAATATTTTCTGCCGGTTAAGTTTTTGAGGGCTGATTTCTTGTCCTGTGATAAAAAGCCTTCTGTTTCCATCGCCAAAGCTTTCAGGTGAGCATTTGCAAGCGGTTGGCACCATTTTTGAGTGAACTGCCAAAAGTCATATTTTTCCTGAATTTGTGACCCCGGGGCTTAGGGATTTTTTCAAAAAAATATTTTCTGCCGGTTAAGTTTTTGAGGGCTGATTTCTTGTCCTGTGATAATAAGCCTTCTGTTTCGAGTACCAAACCTTTCAGGGGAGCATTTTCAAGCTTTTGGCACCATTTTTGAGTGAACTGCCAAAAGTCAGATTTTTGCTGAAATTGTGACCCCGGGGCTTAGGGATTTTTTCAAAAAAATATTTTCTGCCGGTTAAGTTTTTGAGGGCTGATTTCTTGTCCTGTGATAAAAAGCCTTCTGTTTCGAGTGCCAAACCTTTCAGGGGAGCATTTTCAAGCTTTTGGCACCACTTTTGAGTGAACTGCCAAAAGTCAGATTTTTGCTGAAATTGTGACCCCGGGGCTTAGGGATTTTTTCAAAAAAATATTTTCTGCCGGTTAAGTTTTTGAGGGCTGATTTCTTGTCCTGTGATAAAAAGCCTTCTGTTTCAATCGCCAAAGCTTTCAGGTGAGCATTTGCAAGCGGTTGGCACCATTTTTGAGTGAACTGCCAAAAGTCAGATTTTTGCTGAAATTGTGACCCCGGGGCTTAGGGATTTTTTCAAAAAAATATTTTCTGCCGGTTAAGTTTTTGAGGGCTGATTTCTTGTCCTGTGATAAAAAGCCTTCTGTTTCCATCGCCAAAGCTTTCAGGTGAGCATTTGCAAGCGGTTGGCACCATTTTTGAGTGAACTGCCAAAAGTCAGATTTTTGCTGAATTTGTGACCCCGGGGCTTAGGGATTTTTTCAAAAAAATATTTTCTGCCGGTTAAGTTTTTGAGGGCTGATTTCTTGTCCTGTGATAATAAGCCTTCTGTTTCGAGTGCCAAACCTTTCAGGGGAGCATTTTCAAGCTTTTGGCACCACTTTTGAGTGAACTGCCAAAAGTCAGATTTTTGCTGAAATTGTGACCCCGGGGCTTAGGGATTTTTTCAAAAAAATATTTTCTGCCGTTTAAGTTTTTGAGGGCTGATTTCTTGTCCTGTGATAAAAAGCCTTCTGTTTCCATCGCCAAAGCTTTCAGGTGAGCATTTGCAAGCGGTTGGCACCATTTTTGAGTGAACTCCCAAAAGTCAGATTTTTTCTGAAATTGTGACCCCGGGGCTTAGGGATTTTTTCAAAAAAATATTTTCTGCCGGTTAAGTTTTTGAGGGCTGATTTCTTGTCCTGTGATAAAAAGCCTTCTGTTTCGAGTGCCAAACCTTTCAGGGGAGCATTTTCAAGCTTTTGGCACCATTTTTGAGTGAACTGCCAAAAGTCAGATTTTTGCTGAAATTGTGACCCCGGGGCTTAGGGATTTTTTCAAAAAAATATTTTCTGCCGGTTAAGTTTTTGAGGGCTGATTTCTTGTCCTGTGATAAAAAGCCTTCTGTTTCGAGTGCCAAACCTTTCAGGGGAGCATTTTCAAGCTTTTGGCACCACTTTTGAGTGAACTGCCAAAAGTCAGATTTTTGCTGAAATTGTGACCCCGGGGCTTAGGGATTTTTTCAAAAAAATATTTTCTGCCGGTTAAGTTTTTGAGGGCTGATTTCTTGTCCTGTGATAAAAAGCCTTCTGTTTCAATCGCCAAAGCTTTCAGGTGAGCATTTGCAAGCGGTTGGCACCATTTTTGAGTGAACTGCCAAAAGTCAGATTTTTACTGAAATTGTGACCCCGGGGCTTAGGGATTTTTTCAAAAAAATATTTTCTGCCGGTTAAGTTTTTGAGGGCTGATTTCTTGTCCTGTGATAAAAAGCCTTCTGTTTCCATCGCCAAAACTTTCAGGTGAGCATTTGCAAGCGGTTGGCACCATTTTTGAGTGAACTGCCAAAAGTCAGATTTTTGCTGAATTTGTGACCCCGGGGCTTAGGGATTTTTTCAAAAAAATATTTTCTGCCGGTTAAGTTTTTGAGGGCTGATTTCTTGTCCTGTGATAATAAGCCTTCTGTTTCGAGTACCAAACCTTTCAGGGGAGCATTTTCAAGCTTTTGGCACCATTTTTGAGTGAACTGCCAAAAGTCAGATTTTTGCTGAAATTGTGACCCCGGGGCTTAGGGATTTTTTCAAAAAAATATTTTCTGCCGGTTAAGTTTTTGAGGGCTGATTTCTTGTCCTGTGATAAAAAGCCTTCTGTTTCAATCGCCGAAGCTTTCAGGTGAGCATTTGCAAGCGGTTGGCACCATTTTTGAATGAACTGCCAAAAGTCAGATTTTTGCTGAAATTGTGACCCCGGGGCTTAGGGATTTTTTCAAAAAAATATTTTCTGCCGGTTAAGTTTTTGAGGGCTGATTTCTTGTCCTGTGATAAAAAGCCTTCTGTTTCAATCGCCAAAGCTTTCAGGTGAGCATTTGCAAGCGGTTGGCACCATTTTTGAATGAACTGCCAAAAGTCAGATTTTTGCTGAAATTGTGACCCCGGGGCTTAGGGATTTTTTCAAAAAAATATTTTCTGCCGGTTAAGTTTTTGAGGGCTGATTTCTTGTCCTGTGATAAAAAGCCTTCTGTTTCCATCGCCAAAGCTTTCAGGTGAGCATTTGCAAGCGTTTGGCACCATTTTTGAGTGAACTGCCAAAAGTCAGATTTTTGCTGAAATTGTGACCCCGGGGCTTAGGGATTTTTTCAAAAAAATATTTTCTGCCGGTTAAGTTTTTGAGGGCTGATTTCTTGTCCTGTGATAAAAAGCCTTCTGTTTCGAGTGCCAAACCTTTCAGGGGAGCATTTTCAAGCTTTTGGCACCACTTTTGAGTGAACTGCCAAAAGTCAGATTTTTGCTGAAATTGTGACCCCGGGGCTTAGGGATTTTTTCAAAAAAATATTTTCTGCCGGTTAAGTTTTTGAGGGCTGATTTCTTGTCCTGTGATAAAAATCCTTCTGTTTCGAGTGCCAAACCTTTCAGGGGAGCATTTTCAAGCTTTTGGCACCATTTTTGAGTGAACTGCCAAAAGTCAGATTTTTGCTGAAATTGTGACCCCGGGGCTTAGGGATTTTTTTTTAAAAAAAAAATTCCTGCCGGTTAAGTTTTTGAGGGCTGATTTCTTGTCCTGTGATAAAAAGCCTTCTGTTTCGAGTGCCAAACCTTTCAGGGGAGCATTTTCAAGCTTTTGGCACCATTTTTGAGTGAACTGCCAAAAATCAGATTTTTGCTGAAATTGTGACCCCGGGGCTTAGGGATTTTTTGAAAAAAATATTTTCTGCCGTTTAAGTTTTTGAGGGCTGATTTCTTGTCCTGTGATAAAAAGCCTTCTGTTTCCATCGCCAAAGCTTTCAGGTGAGCATTTGCAAGCGATTGGCACCATTTTTGAGTGAACTCCCAAAAGTCAGATTTTTTCTGAAATTGTGACCCCGGGGCTTAGGGATTTTTCCAAAAAAATATTTTCTGCCGGTTAAGTTTTTGAGGGCTGATTTCTTGTCCTGTGATAAAAAGCCTTCTGTTTCCATCGCCAAAGCTTTCAGGGGAGCATTTGCAAGCGGTTGGCACCATTTTTGAGTGAACTCCCAAAAGTCAGATTTTTTCTGAAATTGTGAACCCCGGGGCTTAGGGATTTTTTCAAAAAAATATTTTCTGCCGGTTAAGTTTTTGAGGGCTGATTTCTTGTCCTGTGATAAAAAGGCTTCTGTTTCGAGTGCCAAACCTTTCAGGGGAGCATTTTCAAGCTTTTGGCACCATTTTTGAGTGAACTGCCAAAAATCAGATTTTTGCTGAAATTGTGACCCCGGGGCTTAGGGATTTTTTCAAAAAAATATTTTCTGCCGGTTAAGTTTTTGAGGGCTGATTTCTTGTCCTGTGATAAAAATCCTTCTGTTTCGAGTGCCAAACCTTTCAGGGGAGCATTTTCAAGCTTTTGGCACCATTTTTGAGTGAACTGCCAAAAGTCAGATTTTTGCTGAAATTGTGACCCCGGGGCTTAGGGATTTTTTCAAAAAAATATTTTCTGCCGGTTAAGTTTTTGAGGGCTGATTTCTTGTCCTGTGATAAACATCCTTCTGTTTCGAGTGCCAAACCTTTCAGGGGAGCATTTTCAAGCTTTTGGCACCATTTTTGAGTGAACTGCCAAAAATCAGATTTTTGCTGAAATTGTGACCCGGGGGCTTAGGGATTTTTTTTTTTTAAAAAAAATTCCTGCCGGTTAAGTTTCTGAGGGCTGATTTCTTGTCCTGTGATAAAAAGCCTTCTGTTTCGAGTACCAAACCTTTCAGGGGAGCATTTGCAACCGGTTGGCACCATTTTTGATTGAACTGCCAAAAGTCAGATTTTTGCTGAAATTGTGACCCCGGGGCTTAGGGATTTTTTCAAAAAAATATTTTCTGCCGGTTAAGTTTTTGAGGGCTGATTTCTTGTCCTGTGATAAAAAGCCTTCTGTTTCAATCGCCAAAGCTTTCAGGTGAGTATTTGCAAGCGGTTGGCACCATTTTTGAATGAACTGCCAAAAGTCAGATTTTTGCTGAAATTGTGACCCCGGGGCTTAGGGATTTTTTCAAAAAAATATTTTCTGCCGGTTAAGTTTTTGAGGGCTGATTTCTTGTCCTGTGATAAAAAGCCTTCTGTTTCAATCGCCAAAGCTTTCAGGTGAGTATTTGCAAGCGGTTGGCACCATTTTTGAATGAACTGCCAAAAGTCAGATTTTTGCTGAAATTGTGACCCCGGGGCTTAGGGATTTTTTCAAAAAAATATTTTCTGCCGGTTAAGTTTTTGAGGGCTGATTTCTTGTCCTGTGATAAAAAGCCTTCTGTTTCGAGTGCCAAACCTTTCAGGGGAGCATTTTCAAGCTTTTGGCACCACTTTTGAGTGAACTGCCAAAAGTCAGATTTTTGCTGAAATTGTGACCCCGGGGCTTAGGGATTTTTTCAAAAAAATATTTTCTGCCGTTTAAGTTTTTGAGGGCTGATTTCTTGTCCTGTGATAAAAAGCCTTCTGTTTCCATCCTCAAAGCTTTCAGGTGAGCATTTGCAAGCGGTTGGCACCATTTTTGAGTGAACTCCCAAAAGTCAGATTTTTTCTGAAATTGTGACTCCGGGGCTTAGGGATTTTTTCAAAAAAATATTTTCTGCCGGTTAAGTTTTTGAGGGCTGATTTCTTGTAGTGTGATAAAAAGCCTTCTGTTTCGAGTGCCAAACCTTTCAGGGGAGCATTTTCAAGCTTTTGGCACCAATTTTGAGTGAACTGCCAAAAATCAGATTTTTGCTGAAATTGTGACCCCGGGGCTTAGGGATTTTTTCAAAAAAATATTTTCTGCCGGTTAAGTTTTTGAGGGCTGATTTCTTGTCCTGTGATAAAAATCCTTCTGTTTCGAGTGCCAAACCTTTCAGGGGAGCATTTTCAAGCTTTTGGCACCATTTTTGAGTGAACTGCCAAAAGTCAGATTTTTGCTGAAATTGTGACCCCGGGGCTTAGGGATTTTTTTTTTTTAAAAAAAATTCCTGCCGGTTAAGTTTTTGAGGGCTGATTTCTTGTCCTGTGATAAAAAGCCTTCTGTTTCGAGTGCCAAACCTTTCAGGGGAGCATTTTCAAGCTTTTGGCACCATTTTTGAGTGAACTGCCAAAAATCAGATTTTTGCTGAAATTGTGACCCCGGGGCTTAGGGTTTTTTTGAAAAAAATATTTTCTGCCGTTTAAGTTTTTGAGGGCTGATTTCTTGTCCTGTGATAAAAAGCCTTCTGTTTCCATCGCCAAAGCTTTCAGGTGAGCATTTGCAAGCGGTTGGCACCATTTTTGAGTGAACTCCCAAAAGTCAGATTTTTTCTGAAATTGTGACCCCGGGGCTTAGGGATTTTTTCAAAAAAATATTTTCTGCCGGTTAAGTTTTTGAGGGCTGATTTCTTGTCCTGTGATAAAAAGCCTTCTGTTTCCATCGCCAAAGCTTTCAAGTGAGCATTTGCAAGCGGTTGGCACCATTTTTGAGTGAACTGCCAAAAGTCAGATTTTTGCTGAAATTGTGACCCCGGGGCTTAGGGATTTTTTGAAAAAAATATTTTCTGCCGGTTAAGTTTTTGAGGGCTGATTTCTTGTCCTGTGATAAAAATCCTTCTGTTTCGAGTGCCAAACCTTTCAGGGGAGCATTTTCAAGCTTTTGGCACCATTTTTGAGTGAACTGCCAAAAGTCAGATTTTTGCTGAAATTGTGACCCGGGGGCTTAGGGATTTTTTTTTTTTAAAAAAAAATTCCTGCCGGTTAAGTTTCTGAGGGCTGATTTCTTGTCCTGTGATAAAAAGCCTTCTGTTTCGAGTACCAAACCTTTCAGGGGAGCATTTGCAACCGGTTGGCACCATTTTTGAGTGAACTGCCAAAAGTCAGATTTTTGCTGAAATTGTGACCCCGGGGCTTAGGGATTTTTTCAAAAAAATATTTTCTGCCGGTTAAGTTTTTGAGGGCTGATTTCTTGTCCTGTGATAAAAATCCTTCTATTTCGAGTGCCAAACCTTTCAGGGGAGCATTTTCAAGCTTTTGGCACCATTTTTGAGTGAACTGCCAAAAGTCAGATTTTTGCTGAAATTGTGACCCCGGGGCTTAGGGATTTTTTCAAAAAAATATTTTCTGCCGGTTAAGTTTTTGAGGGCTGATTTCTTGTCCTGTGAAAAAAAGCCTTCTGTTTCCATCGCCAAAGCTTTCAAGTGAGCATTTGCAAGCGGTTGGCACCATTTTTGAGTGAACTGCCAAAAGTCAGATTTTTGCTGAAATTGTGACCCCGGGGCTTAGGGATTTTTTCAAAAAAATATTTTCTGCCGGTTAAGTTTTTGAGGGCTTATTTCTTGTCCTGTGATAAAAAGCCTTCTGTTTCCATCGCCAAAGCTTTCAGGTGAGCATTTGCAAGCGGTTGGCACCATTTTTGAGTGAACTGCCAAAAGTCAGATTTTTGCTGAAATTGTGACCCCGGGGCTTTGGGATTTTTTCAAAAAAATATTTTCTGCTGGTTACGTTTTTGAGGGCTGATTTCTTGTCCTGTGATAAAAAGCCTTCTGTTTGGAGTGCCAAACCTTTCAGGGGAGCATTTTCAAGCTTTTGGCACCATTTTTGAGTGAACTGCCAAAAGTCAGATTTTTGCTGAAATTGTGACCCCGGGGCTTTGGGATTTTTTCAAAAAAATATTTTCTGCTGGTTACGTTTTTGAGGGCTGATTTCTTGTCCTGTGATAAAAAGCCTTCTGTTTCCAGTGCCAAACCTTTCAGGGGAGCATTTTCAAGCTTTTGGCACCACTTTTGAGTGAACTGCCAAAAGTCAGATTTTTGCTGAAATTGTGACCCCGGGGCTTAGGGATTTCTTCAAAAAAATATTTTCTGCCGGTTAAGTTTTTGAGGGCTGATTTCTTGTCCTGTGATAAAAAGCCTTCTGTTCCCATCGCCAAAGCTTTTAGGTGAGCATTTGTAAGCGGTTGGCACCATTTTTGAGTGAACTCCCAAAAGTCAGATTTTTGCTGAAATTGTGACCCCGGGGCTTAGGGATTTTTTCAAAAAAATATTTTCTGCCGGTTAAGTTTTTGAGGGCTGATTTCTTGTCCTGTGATAAAAAGCCTTCTGTTTCGAGTGCCAAACCTTTCAGGGGAGCATGTTCAAGCTTTTGGCACCATTTTTGAGTGAACTCCCAAAAGTCAGATTTTTGCTGAAATTGTGACCCCGGGGCTTAGGGATTTTTTCAAAAAAATATTTTCTGCCGGTTAAGTTTTTGAGGGCTGATTTCTTGTCCTGTGATAAAAAGCCTTCTGTTTCCATCGCCAAAGCTTTCATGTGAGCATTTGCAAGCGGTTGGCACCATTTTTGAGTGAACTGCCAAAAGTCAGATTTTTGCTGAAATTGTGACCCCGGGGCTTAGGGAGTTTTTCAAAAAAATATTTTCTGCCGGTTAAGTTTTTGAGGGCTGATTTCTTGTCCTGTGATAAAAAGCCTTCTGTTTCCATCGCCAAAGCTTTCAGGTGAGCATTTGCAAGCGGTTGGCACCATTTTTGAGTGAACTGCCAAAAGTCAGATTTTTGCTGAAATTGTGACCCCGGGGCTTAGGGATTTTTTCAAAAAAATATTTTCTGCCGGTTAAGTTTTTGAGGGCTGATTTCTTGTCCTGTGATAAAAAGCCTTCTTTTTCCATCGCCAAAGCTTTCATGTGAGCATTTGCAAGCGGTTGGCACCATTTTTGAGTGAACTGCCAAAAGTCAGATTTTTGCTGAAATTGTGACCCCGGGGCTTAGGGATTTTTTCAAAAAAATATTTTCTGCCGGTTAAGTTTTTGAGGGCTGATTTCTTGTCCTGTGATAAAAAGCCTTCTGTTTCGAGTGCCAAACCTTTCAGGGGAGCATTTTCAAGCTTTTGGCACCACTTTTGAGTGAACTGCCAAAAGTCAGATTTTTGCTGAAATTGTGACCCCGGGGCTTAGGGATTTTTTCAAAAAAATATTTTCTGCCGGTTAAGTTTTTGAGGGCTGATTTCTTGTCCTGTGATAAAAAGCCTTCTGTTTCCATCGCCAAAGCTTTCAGGTGAGCATTTGCAAGCGGTTGGCACCATTTTTGAGTGAACTCCCAAAAGTCAGATTTTTTCTGAAATTGTGACCCCGGGGCTTAGGGATTTTTTCAAAAAAATATTTTCTGCCGGTTAAGTTTTTGAGGGCTGATTTCTTGTCCTGTGATAAAAAGCCTTCTGTTTCCATCGCCAAAGCTTTCAGGTGAGCATTTGCAAGCGGTTGGCACCATTTTTCAGTGAACTCCCAAAAGTCAGATTTTTTCTGAAATTGTGACCCCGGGGCTTAGGGATTTTTTCAAAAAAATATTTTCTGCCGGTTAAGTTTTTGAGGGCTGATTTCTTGTCCTGTGATAAAAAGCCTTCTGTTTCGAGTGCCAAACCTTTCAGGGGAGCATTTTCAAGCTTTTGGCACCATTTTTGAGTGAACTGCCAAAAATCAGATTTTTGCTGAAATTGTGACACCGGGGCTTAGGGATTTTTTCAAAAAAATATTTTCTGCCGGTTAAGTTTTTGAGGGCTGATTTCTTGTCCTGTGATAAAAATCCTTCTGTTTCGAGTGCCAAACCTTTCAGGGGAGCATTTTCAAGCTTTTGGCACCATTTTTGAGTGAACTGCCAAAAGTCAGATTTTTGCTGAAATTGTGACCCCGGGGCTTAGGGATTTTTTTGAAAAAAATATTTTCTGCCGTTTAAGTTTTTGAGGGCTGATTTCTTGTCCTGTGATAAAAAGCCTTCTGTTTCCATCGCCAAAGCTTTCAGGTGAGCATTTGCAAGCGGTTGGCACCATTTTTGAGTGAACTCCCAAAAGTCAGATTTTTGCTGAAATTGTGACCCGGGGGCTTAGGGATTTTTTAAAAAAAAAAAAAAATTCCTGCCGGTTAAGTTTCTGAGGGCTGATTTCTTGTCCTGTGATAAAAAGCCTTCTGTTTCGAGTACCAAACCTTTCAGGGGAGCATTTGCAACCGGTTGGCACCATTTTTGAGTGAACTGCCAAAAGTCAGATTTTTGCTGAAATTGTGACCCCGGGGCTTAGGGATTTTTTCAAAAAAATATTTTCTGCCGGTTAAGTTTTTGAGGGCTGATTTCTTGTCCTGTGATAAAAATCCTTCTATTTCGAGTGCCAAACCTTTCAGGGGAGCATTTTCAAGCTTTTGGCACCATTTTTGAGTGAACTGCCAAAAGTCAGATTTTTGCTGAAATTGTGACCCCGGGGCTTAGGGATTTTTTCAAAAAAATATTTTCTGCCGGTTAAGTTTTTGAGGGCTGATTTCTTGTCCTGTGAAAAAAAGCCTTCTGTTTCCATCGCCAAAGCTTTCAAGTGAGCATTTGCAAGCGGTTGGCACCATTTTTGAGTGAACTGCCAAAAGTCAGATTTTTGCTGAAATTGTGACCCCGGGGCTTAGGGATTTTTTCAAAAAAATATTTTCTGCCGGTCAAGTTTTTGAGGGCTTATTTCTTGTCCTGTGATAAAAAGCCTTCTGTTTCCATCGCCAAAGCTTTCAGGTGAGCATTTGCAAGCGGTTGGCACCATTTTTGAGTGAACTGCCAAAAGTCAGATTTTTGCTGAAATTGTGACCCCGGGGCTTAGGGATTTTTTCAAAAAAATATTTTCTGCCGGTTAAGTTTTTGAGGGCTGATTTCTTGTCCTGTGATAAAAAGCCTTCTGTTTCGAGTGCCAAACCTTTCAGGGGAGCATTTTCAAGCTTTTGGCACCACTTTTGAGTGAACTGCCAAAAGTCAGATTTTTGCTGAAATTGTGACCCCGGGGCTTAGGGATTTTTTCAAAAAAATATTTTCTGCCGGTTAAGTTTTTGAGGGCTGATTTCTTGTCCTGTGATAAAAAGCCTTCTGTTTCCATCGCCAAAGCTTTCAGGTGAGCATTTGCAAGCGGTTGGCACCATTTTTGAGTGAACTCCCAAAAGTCAGATTTTTGCTGAAATTGTGACCCCGGGGCTTAGGGATTTTTTCAAAAAAATATTTTCTGCCGGTTAAGTTTTTGAGGGCTGATTTCTTGTCCTGTGATAAAAAGCCTTCTGTTTCGAGTGCCAAACCTTTCAGGGGAGCATTTTCAAGCTTTTGGCACCATTTTTGAGTGAACTGCCAAAAGTCAGATTTTTGCTGAAATTGTGACCCCGGGGCTTAGGGATTTTTTCAAAAAAATATTTTCTGCTGGTTAAGTTTTTGAGGGCTGATTTCTTGTCCTGTGATAAAAAGCCTTCTGTTTCGAGTACCAAACCTTTCAGGGGAGCATTTTCAAGCTTTTGGCACCACTTTTGAGTGAACTGCCAAAAGTCAGATTTTTGCTGAAATTGTGACCCCGGGGCTTAGGGATTTTTTCAAAAAAATATTTTCTGCCGGTTAAGTTTTTGAGGGCTGATTACTTGTCCTGTGATAAAAAGCCTTCTGTTTTGGGTGCCAAACCTTTCAGGGGAGCATTTTCAAGCTTTTGGCACCATTTTTGAGTGAACTGCCAAAAGTCAGATTTTTGCTGAAATTGTGACCCCGGGGCTTAGGGATTTTTTCAAAAAAATATTTTCTGCCGGTTAAGTTTTTGAGGGCTGATTTCTTGTCCTGTGATAAAAAGCCTTCTGTTTCGAGTACCAAACCTTTCAGGGGAGCATTTTCAAGCTTTTGGCACCATTTTTGAGTGAACTGCCAAAAATCAGATTTTTGCTGTAATTGTGACCCCGGGGCTTAGGGATTTTTTCAAAAAAATATTTTCTGCCGGTTAAGTTTTTGAGGGCTGATTTCTTGTCCTGTGATAAAAAGCCTTCTGTTTCGAGTGCCAAACCTTTCAGGGGAGCATTTTCAAGCTTTTGGCACCACTTTTGAGTGAACTGCCAAAAGTCAGATTTTTGCTGAAATTGTGACCCCGGGGCTTAGGGATTTTTTCAAAAAAATATTTTCTGCCGGTTACGTTTTTGAGGGCTGATTTCTTGTCCTGTGATAAAAAGCCTTCTGTTTCCAGTGCCAAACCTTTCAGGGGAGCATTTTCAAGCTTTTGGCACCACTTTTGAGTGAACTGCCAAAAGTCAGATTTTTGCTGAAATTGTGACCCCGGGGCTTAGGGATTTCTTCAAAAAAATATTTTCTGCCGGTTAAGTTTTTGAGGGCTGATTTCTTGTCCTGTGATAAAAAGCCTTCTGTTTCCATCGCCAAAGCTTTCAGGTGAGCATTTGTAAGCGGTTGGCACCATTTTTGAGTGAATTGCCAAAAGTCAGATTTTTTCTGAAATTGTGACCCCGGGGCTTAGGGATTTTTTCAAAAAAATATTTTCTGCCGGTTAAGTTTTTGAGGGCTGATTTCTTGTCCTGTGATAAAAAGCCTTCTGTTTCGAGTGCCAAACCTTTCAGGGGAGCATTTGCAAGCGGTTGGCACCATTTTTGAGTGAACTGCCAAAAGTCAGATTTTTGCTGAAATTGTGACCCCGGGGCTTAGGGATTTTTTCAAAAAAATATTTTCTGCCGGTTAAGTTTTTGAGGGCTGATTTCTTGTCCTGTGATAAAAAGCCTTCTGTTTCCATCGCCAAAGCTTTCATGTGAGCATTTGCAAGCGGTTGGCACCATTTTTGAGTGAACTGCCAAAAGTCAGATTTTTGCTGAAATTGTGACCCCGGGGCTTAGGGAGTTTTTCAAAAAAATATTTTCTGCCGGTTAAGTTTTTGAGGGCTGATTTCTTGTCCTGTGATAAAAAGCCTTCTGTTTCCATCGCCAAAGCTTTCAGGTGAGCATTTGCAAGCGGTTGGCACCATTTTTGAGTGAACTGCCAAAAGTCAGATTTTTGCTGAATTTGTGACCCCGGGGCTTAGGGATTTTTTCAAAAAAATATTTTCTGCCGGTTAAGTTTTTGAGGGCTGATTTCTTGTCCTGTGATAATAAGCCTTCTGTTTCGAGTACCAAACCTTTCAGGGGAGCATTTTCAAGCTTTTGGCACCATTTTTGAGTGAACTGCCAAAAGTCAGATTTTTGCTGAAATTGTGACCCCGGGGGTTAGGGAGTTTTTCAAAAAAATATTTTCTGCCGGTTAAGTTTTTGAGGGCTGATTTCTTGTCCTGTGATAAAAAGCCTTCTGTTTCGAGTGCCAAACCTTTCAGGGGAGCATTTTCAAGCTTTTGGCACCACTTTTGAGTGAACTGCCAAAAGTCAGATTTTTGCTGAAATTGTGACCCCGGGGCTTAGGGATTTTTTCAAAAAAATATTTTCTGCCGGTTAAGTTTTTGAGGGCTGATTTCTTGTCCTGTGATAAAAAGCCTTCTGTTTCCATCGCCAAAGCTTTCAGGTGAGCATTTGCAAGCGGTTGGCACCATTTTTGAGTGAACTCCCAAAAGTCAGATTTTTTCTGAAATTGTGACCCCGGGGCTTAGGGATTTTTTCAAAAAAATATTTTCTGCCGGTTAAGTTTTTGAGGGCTGATTTCTTGTCCTGTGATTAAAAGCCTTCTGTTTCGAGTGCCAAACCTTTCAGGGGAGCATTTTCAAGCTTTTGGCACCATTTTTGAGTGAACTGCCAAAAGTCAGATTTTTGCTGAAATTGTGACCCCGGGGCTTAGGGATTTTTTCAAAAAAATATTTTCTGCCGGTTAAGTTTTTGAGGGCTGATTTCTTGTCCTGTGATAAAAAGCCTTCTGTTTCCATCGCCAAAGCTTTCATGTGAGCATTTGCAAGCGGTAGGCACCATTTTTGAGTGAACTGCCAAAAGTCAGATTTTTGCTGAAATTGTGACCCCGGGGCTTAGGGATTTTTTCAAAAAAATATTTTCTGCTGGTTAAGTTTTTGAGGGCTGATTTCTTGTCCTGTGATAAAAAGCCTTCTGTTTCGAGTACCAAACCTTTCAGGGGAGCATTTTCAAGCTTTTGGCACCATTTTTGAGTGAACTGCCAAAAATCAGATTTTTGCTGAAATTGTGACCCCGGGGCTTAGGGATTTTTTCAAAAAAATATTTTCTGCCGGTTAAGTTTTTGAGGGCTGATTACTTGTCCTGTGATAAAAAGCCTTCTGTTTTGGGTGCCAAACCTTTCAGGGGAGCATTTTCAAGCTTTTGGCACCATTTTTGAGTGAACTGCCAAAAGTCAGATTTTTGCTGAAATTGTGACCCCGGGGCTTAGGGATTTTTTCAAAAAAATATTTTCTGCCGGTTAAGTTTTTGAGGGCTGATTTCTTGTCCTGTGATAAAAAGCCTTCTGTTTCGAGTACCAAACCTTTCAGGGGAGCATTTTCAAGCTTTTGGCACCATTTTTGAGTGAACTGCCAAAAATCAGATTTTTGCTGTAATTGTGACCCCGGGGCTTAGGGATTTTTTCAAAAAAATATTTTCTGCCGGTTAAGTTTTTGAGGGCTGATTTCTTGTCCTGTGATAAAAAGCCTTCTGTTTCGAGTGCCAAACCTTTCAGGGGAGCATTTTCAAGCTTTTGGCACCACTTTTGAGTGAACTGCCAAAAGTCAGATTTTTGCTGAAATTGTGACCCCGGGGCTTAGGGATTTTTTCAAAAAAATATTTTCTGCCGGTTAAGTTTTTGAGGGCTGATTTCTTGTCCTGTGATAAAAAGCCTTCTGTTTCCATCGCCAAAGCTTTCAGGTGAGCATTTGCAAGCGGTTGGCACCATTTTTGAGTGAACTCCCAAAAGTCAGATTTTTTCTGAAATTGTGACCCCCGGGGCTTAGGGATTTTTTCAAAAAAATATTTTCTGCCGGTTAAGTTTTTGAGGGCTGATTTCTTGTCCTGTGATAAAAAGCCTTCTGTTTCGAGTGCCAAACCTTTCAGGGGAGCATTTTCAAGCTTTTGGCACCACTTTTGAGTGAACTGCCAAAAGTCAGATTTTTGCTGAAATTGTGACCCCGGGGCTTAGGGATTTTTTCAAAAAAATATTTTCTGCCGGTTAAGTTTTTGAGGGCTGATTTCTTGTCCTGTGATAAAAAGCCTTCTGTTTCCATCGCCAAAGCTTTCAGGTGAGCATTTGCAAGCGGTTGGCACCATTTTTGAGTGAACTCCCAAAAGTCAGATTTTTTCTGAAATTGTGACCCCGGGGCTTAGGGATTTTTTCAAAAAAATATTTTCTGCTGGTTACGTTTTTGAGGGCTGATTTCTTGTCCTGTGATAAAAAGCCTTCTGTTTCCAGTGCCAAACCTTTCAGGGGAGCATTTTCAAGCTTTTGGCACCACTTTTGAGTGAACTGCCAAAAGTCAGATTTTTGCTGAAATTGTGACCCCGGGGCTTAGGGATTTTTTCAAAAAAATATTTTCTGCCGGTTAAGTTTTTGAGGGCTGATTTCTTGTCCTGTGATAAAAAGCCTTCTGTTTCCATCGCCAAAGCTTTCATGTGAGCATTTGCAAGCGGTTGGCACCATTTTTGAGTGAACTGCCAAAAGTCAGATTTTTGCTGAAATTGTGACCCCGGGGCTTAGGGATTTTTTCAAAAAAATATTTTCTGCTGGTTAAGTTTTTGAGGGCTGATTTCTTGTCCTGTGATAAAAAGCCTTCTGTTTCGAGTACCAAACCTTTCAGGGGAGCATTTTCAAGCTTTTGGCACCATTTTTGAGTGAACTGCCAAAAATCAGATTTTTGCTGAAATTGTGACCCCGGGGCTTAGGGATTTTTTCAAAAAAATATTTTCTGCCGGTTAAGTTTTTGAGGGCTGATTACTTGTCCTGTGATAAAAAGCCTTCTGTTTTGGGTGCCAAACCTTTCAGGGGAGCATTTTCAAGCTTTTGGCACCATTTTTGAGTGAACTGCCAAAAGTCAGATTTTTGCTGAAATTGTGACCCCGGGGCTTAGGGATTTTTTCAAAAAAATATTTTCTGCCGGTTAAGTTTTTGAGGGCTGATTTCTTGTCCTGTGATAAAAAGCCTTCTGTTTCGAGTACCAAACCTTTCAGGGGAGCATTTTCAAGCTTTTGGCACCATTTTTGAGTGAACTGCCAAAAATCAGATTTTTGCTGAAATTGTGACCCCGGGGCTTAGGGATTTTTTCAAAAAAATATTTTCTGCCGGTTAAGTTTTTGAGGGCTGATTTCTTGTCCTGTGATAAAAAGCCTTCTGTTTCGAGTGCCAAACCTTTCAGGGGAGCATTTTCAAGCTTTTGGCACCACTTTTGAGTGAACTGCCAAAAGTCAGATTTTTGCTCAAATTGTGACCCCGGGGCTTAGGGATTTTTTCAAAAAAATATTTTCTGCCGGTTAAGTTTTTGAGGGCTGATTTCTTGTCCTGTGATAAAAAGCCTTCTGTTTCCATCGCCAAAGCTTTCAGGTGAGCATTTGCAAGCGGTTGGCACCATTTTTGAGTGAACTCCCAAAAGTCAGATTTTTTCTGAAATTGTGACCCCGGGGCTTAGGGATTTTTTCAAAAAAATATTTTCTGCCGGTTAAGTTTTTGAGGGCTGATTTCTTGTCCTGTGATAAAAAGCCTTCTGTTTCGAGTGCCAAACCTTTCAGGGGAGCATTTTCAAGCTTTTGGCACCATTTTTGAGTGAACTGCCAAAAGTCAGATTTTTGCTGAAATTGTGACCCCGGGGCTTAGGGATTTTTTCAAAAAAATATTTTCTGCCGGTTAAGTTTTTGAGGGCTGATTTCTTGTCCTGTGATAAAAAGCCTTGTGTTTCGAG
Organism: Podarcis liolepis; assembly: GCF_965112155.1. Taxonomy (NCBI): domain Eukaryota; kingdom Metazoa; phylum Chordata; class Lepidosauria; order Squamata; family Lacertidae; genus Podarcis; species Podarcis liolepis. The sequence goes on along the minus strand of NW_028148749.1, from coordinate 910,868 downwards.
TGCCAAACCTTTCAGGGGAGCATTTTCAAGCTTTTGGCACCATTTTTGAGTGAACTGCCAAAAGTCAGATTTTTTCTGAAATTGTGACCCCGGGGCTTAGGGATTTTTTCAAAAAAATATTTTCTGCCGGTTAAGTTTTTGAGGGCTGATTTCTTGTCCTGTTATAAACAGCCTTCTGTTTCGAGTGCAAAACCTTTCAGGGGAGCATTTTCAAGCTTTTGGCACCATTTTTGAGTGAACTGCCAAAAGTCAGATTTTTGCTGAAATTGTGACCCCGGGGCTTAGGGATTTTTTCAAAAAAATATTTTCTGCCGGTTAAGTTTTTGAGGGCTGATTTCTTGTCCTGTGATAAAAAGCCTTCTGTTTCCATCGCCAAAGCTTTCATGTGAGCATTTGCAAGCGGTTGGCACCATTTTTGAGTGAACTGCCAAAAGTCAGATTTTTGCTGAAATTGTGACCCCGGGGCTTAGGGATTTTTTCAAAAAAATATTTTCTGCTGGTTAAGTTTTTGAGGGCTGATTTCTTGTCCTGTGATAAAAGGCCTTCTGTTTCGAGTACCAAACCTTTCAGGGGAGCATTTTCAAGCTTTTGGCACCATTTTTGAGTGAACTGCCAAAAATCAGATTTTTGCTGAAATTGTGACCCCGGGGCTTAGGGATTTTTTCAAAAAAATATTTTCTGCCGGTTAAGTTTTTGAGGGCTGATTACTTGTCCTGTGATAAAAAGCATTCTATTTTGGGTGCCAAACCTTTCAGGGGAGCATTTTCAAGCTTTTGGCACCACTTTTGAGTGAACTGCCAAAAGTCAGATTTTTGCTGAAATTGTGACCCCGGGGCTTAGGGATTTTTTCAAAAAAATATTTTCTGCCAGTTAAGTTTTTGAGGGCTGATTTTTTGTCCTGTGATAAAAAGCCTTCTGTTTCCATCGCCAAAGCTTTCAGGTGAGCATTTGCAAGCGGTTGGCACCATTCTTGAGTGAACTGCCAAAAGTCAGATTTTTGCTGAATTTGTGACCCCGGGGCTTTGGGATTTTTTCAAAAAAATATTTTCTGCCGGTTAAGTTTTTGAGGGCTGATTTCTTGTCCTGTGATAAAAAGCCTTCTGTTTCGCGTGCCAAACCTTTCAGGGGAGCATTTGCAACCGGTTGGCACCATTTTTGAGTGAACTGCCAAAAGTCAGATTTTTTCTGAAATTGTGACCCCGGGGCTTAGGGATTTTTTCAAAAAAATATTTTCTGCCGGTTAAGTTTTTGAGGGCTGATTTCTTGTCCTGTGATAAAAAGCCTTCTGTTTCGAGTGCAAAACCTTTCAGGGGAGCATTTTCAAGCTTTTGGCACCATTTTTGAGTGAACTGCCAAAAGTCAGATTTTTGCTGAAATTGTGACCCCGGGGCTTAGGGATTTTTTCAAAAAAATATTTTCTGCCGGTTAAGTTTTTGAGGGCTGATTTCTTGTCCTGTGATAAAAAGCCTTCTGTTTCGAGTGCCAAACCTTTCAGGGGAGCATTTTCAAGCTTTTGGCACCATTTTTGAGTGAACTGCCGAAAGTCAGATTTTTGCTGAAATTGTGACCCCGGGGCTTAGGAATTTTTTCAAAAAAATATTTTCTGCCGGTTAAGTTTTTGAGGGCTGATTTCTTGTCCTGTGATAAAAAGCCTTCTGTTTCGAGTGCAAAACCTTTCAGGGGAGCATTTTCAAGCTTTTGGCACCATTTTTGAGTGAACTGCCAAAAGTCAGATTTTTGCTGAAATTGTGACCCCGGGGCTTAGGGATTTTTTCAAAAAAATATTTTCTGCCGGTTAAGTTTTTGAGGGCTGATTTCTTGTCCTGTGATAAAAAGCCTTCTGTTTCGAGTGCCAAACCTTTCAGGGGAGCATTTTCAAGCTTTTGGCACCATTTTTGAGTGAACTGCCAAAAGTCAGATTTTTGCTGAAATTGTGACCCCGGGGCTTAGGGATTTTTTTCAAAAAAATATTTTCTGCCGGTTAAGTTTTTGAGGGCTGATTTCTTGTCCTGTGATAAAAAGCCTTCTGTTTCGAGTGCCAAACCTTTCAGGGGAGCATTTTCAAGCTTTTGGCACCACTTTTGAGTGAACTGCCAAAAGTCAGATTTTTGCTGAAATTGTGACCCCGGGGCTTAGGGATTTTTTCAAAAAAATATTTTCTGCCGGTTAAGTTTTTGAGGGCTGATTTCTTGTCTTGTGATAAAAAGCCTTCTGTTTCCATCGCCAAAGCTTTCAGGTGAGCATTTGCAAGCGGTTGGCACCATTTTTGAGTGAACTCCCAAAAGTCAGATTTTTGCTGAAATTGTGACCCCGGGGCTTAGGGATTTTTTCAAAAAAATATTTTCTGCCGGTTAAGTTTTTGAGGGCTGATTTCTTGTCCTGTGATAAAAAGCCTTCTGTTTCGAGTGCCAAACCTTTCAGGGGAGCATTTTCAAGCTTTTGGCACCACTTTTGAGTGAACTGCCAAAAGTCCGATTTTTGCTGAAATTCTGACCCCGGGGCTTAGGGATTTTTTCAAAAAAATATTTTCTGCCGGTTAAGTTTTTGAGGGCTGATTTCTTGTCCTGTGATAAAAAGCCTTCTGTTTCGAGTGCCAAACCTTTCAGGGGAGCATTTTCAAGCTTTTGGCACCATTTTTGAGTGAACTGCCAAAAGTCAGATTTTTGCTGAAATTGTGACCCCGGGGCTTAGGGAGTTTTTCAAAAAAATATTTTCTGCCGGTTAAGTTTTTGAGGGCTGATTTCTTGTCCTGTGATAAAAAGCCTTCTGTTTCCATCGCCAAAGCTTTCAGGTGAGCATTTGGAAGCGGTTGGCACCATTTTTGAGTGAACTGCCAAAAGTCAGATTTTTGCTGAATTTGTGACCCCGGGGCTTTGGGATTTTTTCAAAAAAATATTTTCTGCCGGTTAAGTTTTTGAGGGCTGATTTCTTGTCCTGTGATAAAAAGCCTTCTGTTTCGAGTGCCAAACCTTTCAGGGGAGCATTTTCAAGCTTTTGGCACCATTTTTGAGTGAACTGCCAAAAGTCAGATTTTTGCTGAAATTGTGACCCCGGGGCTTAGGGATTTTTTCAAAAAAATATTTTCTGCTGGTTAAGTTTTTGAGGGCTGATTTCTTGTCCTGTGATAAAAAGCCTTCTGTTTCCATCGCCAAAGCTTTCAGGTGAGCATTTGCAAGCGGTTGGCACTATTTTTGAGTGAACTCCCAAAAGTCAGATTTTTTCTGAAATTGTGACCCCGGGGCTTAGGGATTTTTTCAAAAAAATATTTTCTGCCGGTTAAGTTTTTGAGGGCTGATTTCTTGTCCTGTGATAAAAAGCCTTGTGTTTCGAGTGCCAAACCTTTCAGGGGAGCATTTTCAAGCTTTTGGCACCATTTTTGAGTGAACTGCCAAAAGTCAGATTTTTTCTGAAATTGTGACCCCGGGGCTTAGGGATTTTTTCAAAAAAATATTTTCTGCCGGTTAAGTTTTTGAGGGCTGATTTCTTGTCCTGTTATAAACAGCCTTCTGTTTCGAGTGCAAAACCTTTCAGGGGAGCATTTTCAAGCTTTTGGCACCATTTTTGAGTGAACTGCCAAAAGTCAGATTTTTGCTGAAATTGTGACCCCGGGGCTTAGGGATTTTTTCAAAAAAATATTTTCTGCCGGTTAAGTTTTTGAGGGCTGATTTCTTGTCCTGTGATAAAAAGCCTTCTGTTTCCATCGCCAAAGCTTTCATGTGAGCATTTGCAAGCGGTTGGCACCATTTTTGAGTGAACTGCCAAAAGTCAGATTTTTGCTGAAATTGTGACCCCGGGGCTTAGGGATTTTTTCAAAAAAATATTTTCTGCTGGTTAAGTTTTTGAGGGCTGATTTCTTGTCCTGTGATAAAAGGCCTTCTGTTTCGAGTACCAAACCTTTCAGGGGAGCATTTTCAAGCTTTTGGCACCATTTTTGAGTGAACTGCCAAAAATCAGATTTTTGCTGAAATTGTGACCCCGGGGCTTAGGGATTTTTTCAAAAAAATATTTTCTGCCGGTTAAGTTTTTGAGGGCTGATTACTTGTCCTGTGATAAAAAGCCTTCTATTTTGGGTGCCAAACCTTTCAGGGGAGCATTTTCAAGCTTTTGGCACCACTTTTGAGTGAACTGCCAAAAGTCAGATTTTTGCTGAAATTGTGACCCCGGGGCTTAGGGATTTTTTCAAAAAAATATTTTCTGCCGGTTAAGTTTTTGAGGGCTGATTTTTTGTCCTGTGATAAAAAGCCTTCTGTTTCCATCGCCAAAGCTTTCAGGTGAGCATTTGCAAGCGGTTGGCACCATTCTTGAGTGAACTGCCAAAAGTCAGATTTTTGCTGAATTTGTGACCCCGGGGCTTTGGGATTTTTTCAAAAAAATATTTTCTGCCGGTTAAGTTTTTGAGGGCTGATTTCTTGTCCTGTGATAAAAAGCCTTCTGTTTCCATCGCCAAAGCTTTCAGGGGAGCATTTGCAACCGGTTGGCACCATTCTTGAGTGAACTCCCAAAAGTCAGATTTTTTCTGAAATTGTGACCCCGGGGCTTAGGGATTTTTTCAAAAAAATATTTTCTGCCGGTTAAGTTTTTGAGGGCTGATTTCTTGTCCTGTGATAAAAAGCCTTCTGTTTCGAGTGCCAAACCTTTCAGGGGAGCATTTTCAAGCTTTTGGCACCATTTTTGAGTGAACTGCCAAAAGTCAGATTTTTGCTGAAATTGTGACCCCGGGGCTTAGGGATTTTTTCAAAAAAATATTTTCTGCCGGTTAAGTTTTTGAGGGCTGATTTCTTGTCCTGTGATAAAAAGCCTTCTGTTTCGAGTGCAAAACCTTTCAGGGGAGCATTTTCAAGCTTTTGGCACCATTTTTGAGTGAACTGCCAAAAGTCAGATTTTTGCTGAAATTGTGACCCCGGGGCTTAGGGATTTTTTCAAAAAAATATTTTCTGCCGGTTAAGTTTTTGAGGGCTGATTTCTTGTCCTGTGATAAAAAGCCTTCTGTTTCGAGTGCCAAACCTTTCAGGGGAGCATTTTCAAGCTTTTGGCACCATTTTTGAGTGAACTGCCGAAAGTCAGATTTTTGCTGAAATTGTGACCCCGGGGCTTAGGAATTTTTTCAAAAAAATATTTTCTGCCGGTTAAGTTTTTGAGGGCTGATTTCTTGTCCTGTGATAAAAAGCCTTCTGTTTCGAGTGCAAAACCTTTCAGGGGAGCATTTTCAAGCTTTTGGCACCATTTTTGAGTGAACTGCCAAAAGTCAGATTTTTGCTGAAATTGTGACCCCGGGGCTTAGGGATTTTTTCAAAAAAATATTTTCTGCCGGTTAAGTTTTTGAGGGCTGATTTCTTGTCCTGTGATAAAAAGCCTTCTGTTTCGAGTGCCAAACCTTTCAGGGGAGCATTTTCAAGCTTTTGGCACCATTTTTGAGTGAACTGCCAAAAGTCAGATTTTTGCTGAAATTGTGACCCCGGGGCTTAGGGATTTTTTTCAAAAAAATATTTTCTGCCGGTTAAGTTTTTGAGGGCTGATTTCTTGTCCTGTGATAAAAAGCCTTCTGTTTCGAGTGCCAAACCTTTCAGGGGAGCATTTTCAAGCTTTTGGCACCACTTTTGAGTGAACTGCCAAAAGTCAGATTTTTGCTGAAATTGTGACCCCGGGGCTTAGGGATTTTTTCAAAAAAATATTTTCTGCCGGTTAAGTTTTTGAGGGCTGATTTCTTGTCTTGTGATAAAAAGCCTTCTGTTTCCATCGCCAAAGCTTTCAGGTGAGCATTTGCAAGCGGTTGGCACCATTTTTGAGTGAACTCCCAAAAGTCAGATTTTTGCTGAAATTGTGACCCCGGGGCTTAGGGATTTTTTCAAAAAAATATTTTCTGCCGGTTAAGTTTTTGAGGGCTGATTTCTTGTCCTGTGATAAAAAGCCTTCTGTTTCGAGTGCCAAACCTTTCAGGGGAGCATTTTCAAGCTTTTGGCACCACTTTTGAGTGAACTGCCAAAAGTCACATTTTTGCTGAAATTCTGACCCCGGGGCTTAGGGATTTTTTCAAAAAAATATTTTCTGCCGGTTAAGTTTTTGAGGGCTGATTTCTTGTCCTGTGATAAAAAGCCTTCTGTTTCGAGTGCCAAACCTTTCAGGGGAGCATTTTCAAGCTTTTGGCACCACTTTTGAGTGAACTGCCAAAAGTCAGATTTTTTCTGAAATTGTGACCCCGGGGCTTAGGGATTTTTTCAAAAAAATATTTTCTGCCGGTTAAGTTTTTGAGGGCTGATTTCTTGTCCTGTGATAAAAAGCCTTCTGTTTCGAGTGCCAAACCTTTCAGGGGAGCATTTTCAAGCTTTTGGCACCATTTTTGAGTGAACTGCCAAAAGTCAGATTTTTGCTGAAATTGTGACCCCGGGGCTTAGGGATTTTTTCAAAAAAATATTTTCTGCCGGTTAAGTTTTTGAGGGCTGATTTCTTGTCCTGTGATAAAAAGCCTTCTGTTTCGAGTGCAAAACCTTTCAGGGGAGCATTTTCAAGCTTTTGGCACCATTTTTGAGTGAACTGCCAAAAGTCAGATTTTTGCTGAAATTGTGACCCCGGGGCTTAGGGATTTTTTCAAAAAAATATTTTCTGCCGGTTAAGTTTTTGAGGGCTGATTTCTTGTCCTGTGATAAAAAGCCTTCTGTTTCGAGTGCCAAACCTTTCAGGGGAGCATTTTCAAGCTTTTGGCACCATTTTTGAGTGAACTGCCGAAAGTCAGATTTTTGCTGAAATTGTGACCCCGGGGCTTAGGAATTTTTTCAAAAAAATATTTTCTGCCGGTTAAGTTTTTGAGGGCTGATTTCTTGTCCTGTGATAAAAAGCCTTCTGTTTCGAGTGCAAAACCTTTCAGGGGAGCATTTTCAAGCTTTTGGCACCATTTTTGAGTGAACTGCCAAAAGTCAGATTTTTGCTGAAATTGTGACCCCGGGGCTTAGGGATTTTTTCAAAAAAATATTTTCTGCCGGTTAAGTTTTTGAGGGCTGATTTCTTGTCCTGTGATAAAAAGCCTTCTGTTTCGAGTGCCAAACCTTTCAGGGGAGCATTTTCAAGCTTTTGGCACCATTTTTGAGTGAACTGCCAAAAGTCAGATTTTTGCTGAAATTGTGACCCCGGGGCTTAGGGATTTTTTTCAAAAAAATATTTTCTGCCGGTTAAGTTTTTGAGGGCTGATTTCTTGTCCTGTGATAAAAAGCCTTCTGTTTCGAGTGCCAAACCTTTCAGGGGAGCATTTTCAAGCTTTTGGCACCACTTTTGAGTGAACTGCCAAAAGTCAGATTTTTGCTGAAATTGTGACCCCGGGGCTTAGGGATTTTTTCAAAAAAATATTTTCTGCCGGTTAAGTTTTTGAGGGCTGATTTCTTGTCTTGTGATAAAAAGCCTTCTGTTTCCATCGCCAAAGCTTTCAGGTGAGCATTTGCAAGCGGTTGGCACCATTTTTGAGTGAACTCCCAAAAGTCAGATTTTTGCTGAAATTGTGACCCCGGGGCTTAGGGATTTTTTCAAAAAAATATTTTCTGCCGGTTAAGTTTTTGAGGGCTGATTTCTTGTCCTGTGATAAAAAGCCTTCTGTTTCGAGTGCCAAACCTTTCAGGGGAGCATTTTCAAGCTTTTGGCACCACTTTTGAGTGAACTGCCAAAAGTCAGATTTTTGCTGAAATTCTGACCCCGGGGCTTAGGGATTTTTTCAAAAAAATATTTTCTGCCGGTTAAGTTTTTGAGGGCTGATTTCTTGTCCTGTGATAAAAAGCCTTCTGTTTCGAGTGCCAAACCTTTCAGGGGAGCATTTTCAAGCTTTTGGCACCATTTTTGAGTGAACTGCCAAAAGTCAGATTTTTGCTGAAATTGTGACCCCGGGGCTTAGGGATTTTTTCAAAAAAATATTTTCTGCCGGTTAAGTTTTTGAGGGCTGATTTCTTGTCCTGTGATAAAAAGCCTTCTGTTTCCATCGCCAAAGCTTTCAGGTGAGCATTTGGAAGCGGTTGGCACCATTTTTGAGTGAACTGCCAAAAGTCAGATTTTTGCTGAATTTGTGACCCCGGGGCTTTGGGATTTTTTCAAAAAAATATTTTCTGCCGGTTAAGTTTTTGAGGGCTGATTTCTTGTCCTGTGATAAAAAGCCTTCTGTTTCCATCGCCAAAGCTTTCAGGTGAGCATTTGCAAGCGGTTTGCACCATTTTTGAGTGAACTGCCAAAAGTCAGATTTTTGCTCAAATTGTGACCCCGGGGCTTAGGGATTTTTTCCAAAAAATATTTTCTCCCGGTTAAGTTTTTGAGGGCTGATTTCTTGTCCTGTGATAAAAAGCCTTCTGTTTACATCGCCAAAGCTTTCAGGTGAGCATTTTCAAGCTTTTGGCACCATTTTTGAGTGAACTGCCAAAAGTCAGATTTTTGCTGAAATTGTGACCCCGGGGATTAGGGATTTTTTCAAAAAAATATTTTCTGCCAGTTAAGTTTTTGAAGGCTGATTTCTTGTCCTGTTATAAACAGCCTTCTGTTTCGAGTGCCAAACCTTTCAGGGGAGCATTTTCAAGCTTTTGGCACCATTTTTGAGTGAACTGCCAAAAGTCAGATTTTTGCTGAAATTGTGACCCCGGGGCTTAGGGATTTTTTCAAAAAAATATTTTCTCCCGGTTAAGTTTTTGAGGGCTGATTTCTTGTCCTGTGATAAAAAGCCTTCTGTTTCCATCGCCAAAGCTTTCAGGTGAGCATTTGCAAGCGTTTGGCACCATTTTTGAGTGAACTGCCAAAAGTCAGATTTTTTCTGAAATTGTGACCCGGGGCTTAGGGATTTTTTCCAAAAAATATTTTCTGCCGGTTAAGCTTTTGAGGGCTGATTTCTTGTCCTGTGATAAAAAGCCTTCTGTTTCCATCGCCAAACCTTTCAGGGGAGCATTTTCAAGCGGTTGTCACCATTTTTGAGTGAACTGCCAAAAGTCAGATTTTTTCTGAAATTGTGACCCCGGGGCTTAGGGATTTTTTCAAAAAAATATTTTCTGCCGGTTAAGTTTTTGAGGGCTGGTTTCTTGTCCTGTGATAAAAAGCCTTCTGTTTCCATCGCCAAAGCTTTCAGGTGAGCATTTGCAAGCGTTTGGCACCATTTTTGAGTGAACTGCCAAAAGTCAGATTTTTGCTGAAATTGTGACCCCGGGGCTTAGGGATTTTTTCAAAAAAATATTTTCTGCCGGTTAAGTTTTTGAGGGCTGATTTCTTGTCCTGTGATAAAAAGCCTTCTGTTTCCATCGCCAAAGCTTTCAGGTGAGCATTTGCAAGCGGTTGGCACCATTTTTGAGTGAACTGCCAAAAGTCAGATTTTTGCTGAATTTGTGACCCCGGGGCTTAGGGATTTTTTCAAAAAAATATTTTCTGCCGGTTAAGTTTTTGAGGGCTGATTTCTTGTCCTGTGATAAAAAGCCTTCTTTTTCCATCGCCAAAGCTTTCATGTGAGCATTTGCAAGCGGTTGGCACCATTTTTGAGTGAACTGCCAAAAGTCAGATTTTTGCTGAATTTGTGACCCCGGGGCTTTGGGATTTTTTCAAAAAAATATTTTCTGCCGGTTAAGTTTTTGAGGGCTGATTTCTTGTCCTGTGATAAAAAGCCTTCTGTTTCGAGTGCCAAACCTTTCAGGGGAGCATTTTCAAGCTTTTGGCACCACTTTTGAGTGAACTGCCAAAAGTCAGATTTTTGCTGAAATTGTGACCCCGGGGCTTAGGGATTTTCTCAAAAAAATATTTTCTGCCGGTTAAGTTTTTGAGGGCTGATTTCTTGTCCTGTGATAAAAAGCCTTCTGTTTCGAGTGCCAAACCTTTCAGGGGAGCATTTTCAAGCTTTTGGCACCATTTTTGAGTGAACTGCCAAAAGTCAGATTTTTGCTGAAATTGTGACCCCGGGGCTTAGGGATTTTTTCAAAAAAATATTTTCTGCCGGTTAAGTTTTTGAGGGCTGATTTCTTGTCCTGTGATAAAAAGTCTTCTGTTTCCATCACCAAAGCTTTCAGGTGAGCATTTGCAAGCGGTTGGCACCATTTTTGAGTGAACTGCCAAAAGTCAGATTTTTTCTGAAATTGTGACCCCGGGGCTTAGGGATTTTTTCAAAAAAATATTTTCTGCCGGTTAAGTTTTTGAGGGCTGATTTCTTGTCTTGTGATAAAAAGCCTTCTGTTTCCATCGCCAAAGCTTTCAGGTGAGCATTTGCAAGCGGTTGGCACCATTTTTGAGTGAACTCCCAAAAGTCAGATTTTTGCTGAAATTGTGACCCCGGGGCTTAGGGATTTTTTCAAAAAAATATTTTCTGCCGGTTAAGTTTTTGAGGGCTGATTTCTTGTCCTGTGATAAAAAGCCTTCTGTTTCGAGTGCCAAACCTTTCAGGGGAGCATTTTCAAGCTTTTGGCACCATTTTTGAGTGAACTGCCAAAAGTCAGATTTTTGCTGAAATTGTGACCCCGGGGCTTAGGGATTTTTTTCAAAAAAATATTTTCTGCCGGTTAAGTTTTTCAGGGCTGATTTCTTGTCCTGTGATAAAAAGCCTTCTGTTTCGAGTGCCAAACCTTTCAGGGGAGCATTTTCAAGCTTTTGGCACCACTTTTGAGTGAACTGCCAAAAGTCAGATTTTTGCTGAAATTGTGACCCCGGGGCTTAGGGATTTTTTCAAAAAAATATTTTCTGCCGGTTAAGTTTTTGAGGGCTGATTTCTTGTCTTGTGATAAAAAGCCTTCTGTTTCCATCGCCAAAGCTTTCAGGTGAGCATTTGCAAGCGGTTGGCACCATTTTTGAGTGAACTCCCAAAAGTCAGATTTTTGCTGAAATTGTGACCCCGGGGCTTAGGGATTTTTTCAAAAAAATATTTTCTGCCGGTTAAGTTTTTGAGGGCTGATTTCTTGTCCTGTGATAAAAAGCCTTCTGTTTCGAGTGCCAAACCTTTCAGGGGAGCATTTTCAAGCTTTTGGCACCACTTTTGAGTGAACTGCCAAAAGTCAGATTTTTGCTGAAATTCTGACCCCGGGGCTTAGGGATTTTTTCAAAAAAATATTTTCTGCCGGTTAAGTTTTTGAGGGCTGATTTCTTGTCCTGTGATAAAAAGCCTTCTGTTTCGAGTGCCAAACCTTTCAGGGGAGCATTTTCAAGCTTTTGGCACCATTTTTGAGTGAACTGCCAAAAGTCAGATTTTTGCTGAAATTGTGACCCCGGGGCTTAGGGAGTTTTTCAAAAAAATATTTTCTGCCGGTTAAGTTTTTGAGGGCTGATTTCTTGTCCTGTGATAAAAAGCCTTCTGTTTCCATCGCCAAAGCTTTCAGGTGAGCATTTGGAAGCGGTTGGCACCATTTTTGAGTGAACTGCCAAAAGTCAGATTTTTGCTGAATTTGTGACCCCGGGGCTTTGGGATTTTTTCAAAAAAATATTTTCTGCCGGTTAAGTTTTTGAGGGCTGATTTCTTGTCCTGTGATAAAAAGCCTTCTGTTTCCATCGCCAAAGCTTTCAGGTGAGCATTTGCAAGCGGTTTGCACCATTTTTGAGTGAACTGCCAAAAGTCAGATTTTTGCTCAAATTGTGACCCCGGGGCTTAGGGATTTTTTCCAAAAAATATTTTCTCCCGGTTAAGTTTTTGAGGGCTGATTTCTTGTCCTGTGATAAAAAGCCTTCTGTTTACATCGCCAAAGCTTTCAGGTGAGCATTTTCAAGCTTTTGGCACCATTTTTGAGTGAACTGCCAAAAGTCAGATTTTTGCTGAAATTGTGACCCCGGGGATTAGGGATTTTTTCAAAAAAATATTTTCTGCCAGTTAAGTTTTTGAAGGCTGATTTCTTGTCCTGTTATAAACAGCCTTCTGTTTCGAGTGCCAAACCTTTCAGGGGAGCATTTTCAAGCTTTTGGCACCATTTTTGAGTGAACTGCCAAAAGTCAGATTTTTGCTGAAATTGTGACCCCGGGGCTTAGGGATTTTTTCAAAAAAATATTTTCTCCCGGTTAAGTTTTTGAGGGCTGATTTCTTGTCCTGTGATAAAAAGCCTTCTGTTTCCATCGCCAAAGCTTTCAGGTGAGCATTTGCAAGCGTTTGGCACCATTTTTGAGTGAACTGCCAAAAGTCAGATTTTTTCTGAAATTGTGACCCCGGGGCTTAGGGATTTTTTCCAAAAAATATTTTCTGCCGGTTAAGCTTTTGAGGGCTGATTTCTTGTCCTGTGATAAAAAGCCTTCTGTTTCCATCGCCAAAGCTTTCAGGTGAGCATTTTCAAGCGGTTGTCACCATTTTTGAGTGAACTGCCAAAAGTCAGATTTTTTCTGAAATTGTGACCCCGGGGCTTAGGGATTTTTTCAAAAAAATATTTTCTGCCAGTTAAGTTTTTGAGGGCTGGTTTCTTGTCCTGTGATAAAAAGCCTTCTGTTTCCATCGCCAAAGCTTTCAGGTGAGCATTTGCAAGCGTTTGGCACCATTTTTGAGTGAACTGCCAAAAGTCAGATTTTTGCTGAAATTGTGACCCCGGGGCTTAGGGATTTTTTCAAAAAAATATTTTCTGCCGGTTAAGTTTTTGAGGGCTGATTTCTTGTCCTGTGATAAAAAGCCTTCTGTTTCCATCGCCAAAGCTTTCAGGTGAGCATTTGCAAGCGGTTGGCACCATTTTTGAGTGAACTGCCAAAAGTCAGATTTTTGCTGAATTTGTGACCCCGGGGCTTAGGGATTTTTTCAAAAAAATATTTTCTGCCGGTTAAGTTTTTGAGGGCTGATTTCTTGTCCTGTGATAAAAAGCCTTCTTTTTCCATCGCCAAAGCTTTCATGTGAGCATTTGCAAGCGGTTGGCACCATTTTTGAGTGAACTGCCAAAAGTCAGATTTTTGCTGAATTTGTGACCCCGGGGCTTTGGGATTTTTTCAAAAAAATATTTTCTGCCGGTTAAGTTTTTGAGGGCTGATTTCTTGTCCTGTGATAAAAAGCCTTCTGTTTCGAGTGCCAAACCTTTCAGGGGAGCATTTTCAAGCTTTTGGCACCACTTTTGAGTGAACTGCCAAAAGTCAGATTTTTGCTGAAATTGTGACCCCGGGGCTTAGGGATTTTTTCAAAAAAATATTTTCTGCCGGTTAAGTTTTTGAGGGCTGATTTCTTGTCCTGTGATAAAAAGCCTTCTGTTTCGAGTGCCAAACCTTTCAGGGGAGCATTTTCAAGCTTTTGGCACCACTTTTGAGTGAACTGCCAAAAGTCAAATTTTTGCTGAAATTGTGACCCCGGGGCTTAGGGATTTTCTCAAAAAAATATTTTCTGCCGGTTAAGTTTTTGAGGGCTGATTTCTTGTCCTGTGATAAAAAAGCCTTCTGTTTCGAGTGCCAAACCTTTCAGGGGAGCATTTTCAAGCTTTTGGCACCATTTTGAGTGAACTGCCAAAAGTCAGATTTTTGCTGAAATTGTGACCCCGGGGCTTAGGGATTTTTTCAAAAAAATATTTTCTGCCGGTTAAGTTTTTGAGGGCTGATTTCTTGTCCTGTGATAAAAAGCCTTCTGTTTCCATCACCAAAGCTTTCAGGTGAGCATTTGCAAGCGGTTGGCACCATTTTTGAGTGAACTGCCAAAAGTCAGATTTTTTCTGAAATTGTGACCCCGGGGCTTAGGGATTTTTTCAAAAAAATATTTTCTGCCGGTTAAGTTTTTGAGGGCTGATTTCTTCTCCTGTAATAAAAAGCCTTCTGTTTCGAGTGCCAAACCTTTCAGGGGAGCATTTGCAAGCGGTTGGCACCATTTTTTAGTGAACTGCCAAAAGTCAGATTTTTGCTGAAATTGTGACCCCGGGGCTTAGGGATTTTTTCAAAAAAATATTTTCTGCCGGTTAAGTTTTTGAGGGCTGATTTCTTGTCCTGTGATAAAAATCCTTCTGTTTTGAGTGCCAAACCTTTCAGGGGAGCATTTTCAAGGTTTTGGCACCATTTTTGAGTGAACTGCCAAAAGTCAGATTTTTGCTGAAATTGTGACCCCGGGGCTTAGGGATTTTTTCAAAAAAATATTTTCTGCCGGTTAAGTTTTTGAGGGCTGATTTCTTGTCCTGTGATAAAAAGCCTTCTGTTTCGAGTGCCAAACCTTTCAGGGGAGCATTTTCAAGCTTTTGGCACCATTTTTGAGTGAACTGCGAAAAGTCAGATTTTTGCTGAATTTGTGACCCCGGGGCTTTGGGATTTTTTCAAAAAAATATTTTCTGCCGGTTAAGTTTTTGAGGGCTGATTTCTTGTCCTGTGATAAAAAGCCTTCTGTTTCCATCGCCAAAGCTTTCAGGTGAGCATTTGCAAGCGGTTTGCACCATTTTTGAGTGAACTGCCAAAAGTCAGATTTTTGCTGAAATTGTGACCCCGGGGCTTAGGGATTTTTTCCAAAAAATATTTTCTCCCGGTTAAGTTTTTGAGGGCTGATTTCTTGTCCTGTGATAAAAAGCCTTCTGTTTACATCGCCAAAGCTTTCAGGTGAGCATTTTCAAGCTTTTGGCACCATTTTTGAGTGAACTGCCAAAAGTCAGATTTTTGCTGAAATTGTGACCCCGGGGATTAGGGATTTTTTCAAAAAAATATTTTCTGCCAGTTAAGTTTTTGAGGGCTGATTTCTTGTCCTGTTATAAACAGCCTTCTGTTTCGAGTGCCAAACCTTTCAGGGGAGCATTTTCAAGCTTTTGGCACCATTTTTGAGTGAACTGCCAAAAGTCAGATTTTTGCTGAAATTGTGACCCCGGGGCTTAGGGATTTTTTCAAAAAAATATTTTCTCCCGGTTAAGTTTTTGAGGGCTGATTTCTTGTCCTGTGATAAAAAGCCTTCTGTTTCCATCGCCAAAGCTTTCAGGTGAGCATTTGCAAGCGTTTGGCACCATTTTTGAGTGAACTGCCAAAAGTCAGATTTTTTCTGAAATTGTGACCCCGGGGCTTAGGGATTTTTTCCAAAAAATATTTTCTGCCGGTTAAGCTTTTGAGGGCTGATTTCTTGTCCTGTGATAAAAAGCCTTCTGTTTCCATCGCCAAAGCTTTCAGGTGAGCATTTTCAAGCGGTTGTCACCATTTTTGAGTGAACTGCCAAAAGTCAGATTTTTTCTGAAATTGTGACCCCGGGGCTTAGGGATTTTTTCAAAAAAATATTTTCTGCCGGTTAAGTTTTTGAGGGCTGATTTCTTGTCCTGTGATAAAAAGCCTTCTGTTTCGAGTGCCAAACCTTTCAGGGGAGCATTTTCAAGCTTTTGGCACCACTTTTGAGTGAACTGCCAAAAGTCAGATTTTTGCTGAAATTGTGACCCCGGGGCTTAGGGATTTTTTCAAAAAAATATTTTCTGCCGGTTAAGTTTTTGAGGGCTGATTTCTTGTCCTGTGATAAAAAGCCTTCTGTTTCCATCGCCAAAGCTTTCAGGTGAGCATTTTCAAGCTTTTGGCACCACTTTTGAGTGAACTGCCAAAAGTCAGATTTTTGCTGAAATTGTGACCCCGTGGCTTAGGGATTTTTTCAAAAAAATATTTTCTGCCGGTTAAGTTTTTGAGGGCTGATTTCTTGTCCTGTGGTAAAAATCCTTCTGTTTCGAGTGCCAAACCTTTCAGGGTAGCATTTTCAAGGTTTTGGCACCATTTTTGAGTGAATTGCCAAAAGTCAGATTTTTGCTGAAATTGTGACCACGGGGCTTAGGGATTTTTTCAAAAAAATATTTTCTGCCGGTTAAGTTTTTGAGGGCTGATTTCTTGTCCTGTGATAAAAAGCCTTCTGTTTCGAGTGCCAAACCTTTCAGGGGAGCATTTTCAAGCTTTTGGCACCACTTTTGAGTGAACTGCCAAAAGTCAAATTTTTGCTGAAATTGTGACCCCGGGGCTTAGGGATTTTCTCAAAAAAATATTTTCTGCCGGTTAAGTTTTTGAGGGCTGATTTCTTGTCCTGTGATAAAAAGCCTTCTGTTTCGAGTGCCAAACCTTTCAGGGGAGCATTTTCAAGCTTTTGGCACCATTTTTGAGTGAACTGCCAAAAGTCAGATTTTTGCTGAAATTGTGACCCCGGGGCTTAGGGATTTTTTCAAAAAAATATTTTCTGCCGGTTAAGTTTTTGAGGGCTGATTTCTTGTCCTGTGATAAAAAGCCTTCTGTTTCCATCACCAAAGCTTTCAGGTGAGCATTTGCAAGCGGTTGGCACCATTTTTGAGTGAACTGCCAAAAGTCAGATTTTTGCTGAAATTGTGACCCCGGGGCTTAGGGATTTTTTCAAAAAAATATTTTCTGCCGGTTAAGTTTTTGAGGGCTGATTTCTTGTCCTGTGATAAAAAGCCTTCTGTTTCGAGTGCCAAACCTTTCAGGGGAGCATTTTCAAGCTTTTGGCACCACTTTTGAGTGAACTGCCAAAAGTCAAATTTTTGCTGAAATTGTGACCCCGGGGCTTAGGGATTTTCTCAAAAAAATATTTTCTGCCGGTTAAGTTTTTGAGGGCTGATTTCTTGTCCTGTGATAAAAAGCCTTCTGTTTCGAGTGCCAAACCTTTCAGGGGAGCATTTTCAAGCTTTTGGCACCATTTTTGAGTGAACTGCCAAAAGTCAGATTTTTGCTGAAATTGTGACCCCGGGGCTTAGGGATTTTTTCAAAAAAATATTTTCTGCCGGTTAAGTTTTTGAGGGCTGATTTCTTGTCCTGTGATAAAAAGCCTTCTGTTTCCATCACCAAAGCTTTCAGGTGAGCATTTGCAAGCGGTTGGCACCATTTTTGAGTGAACTGCCAAAAGTCAGATTTTTTTCTGAAATTGTGACCCCGGGGCTTAGGGATTTTTTCAAAAAAATATTTTCTGCCGGTTAAGTTTTTGAGGGCTGATTTCTTGTCCTGTGATAAAAATCCTTCTGTTTTGAGTGCCAAACCTTTCAGGGGAGCATTT
This sequence comes from Podarcis liolepis, assembly GCF_965112155.1. Taxonomy (NCBI): domain Eukaryota; kingdom Metazoa; phylum Chordata; class Lepidosauria; order Squamata; family Lacertidae; genus Podarcis; species Podarcis liolepis. Next base: position 894,004 of record NW_028148749.1, on the reverse strand, counting down.
TCAAGGTTTTGGCACCATTTTTGAGTGAACTGCCAAAAGTCAGATTTTTGCTGAAATTGTGACCCCGGGGCTTAGGGATTTTTTCAAAAAAATATTTTCTGCCGGTTAAGTTTTTGAGGGCTGATTTCTTGTCCTGTGATAAAAAGCCTTCTGTTTCGAGTGCCAAACCTTTCAGGGGAGCATTTTCAAGCTTTTGGCACCACTTTTGAGTGAACTGCCAAAAGTCAGATTTTTGCTGAAATTGTGACCCCGGGGCTTAGGGATTTTTTCAAAAAAATATTTTCTGCCGGTTAAGTTTTTGAGGGCTGATTTCTTGTCCTGTGATAAAAAGCCTTCTGTTTCCATCGCCAAAGCTTTCAGGTGAGCATTTTCAAGCTTTTGGCACCACTTTTGAGTGAACTGCCAAAAGTCAGATTTTTGCTGAAATTGTGACCCCGGGGCTTAGGGATTTTTTCAAAAAAATATTTTCTGCCGGTTAAGTATTTGAGGGCTGATTTCTTGTCCTGTGATAAAAAGCCTTCTGTTTCGAGTGCCAAACCTTTCAGGGGAGCATTTGCAACCCGTTGGCACCTTTTTTGAGTGAACTGCCAAAAGTCAGATTTTTGCTGAAATTGTGACCACGGGGCTTAGGGATTTTTTCAAAAAAATATTTTCTGCCGGTTAAGTTTTTGAGGGCTGATTTCTTGTCCTGTGATAAAAAGCCTTCTGTTTCCATCGCCAAAGCTTTCAGGTGAGCATTTGCAAGCGGTTGGCACCATTTTTGAGTGAACTGCCAAAAGTCAGATTTTTGCTGAAATTGTGACCGCGGGGCTTAGGGATTTTTTCAAAAAAGTATTTTCTGCCGGTTAAGTTTTTGAGGGATGATTTCTTGTCCTGTGATAAAAAGCCTTCTGTTTCGAGTGCCAAACCTTTCAGGGGAGCATTTTCAAGCTTTTGGCACCACTTTTGAGTGAACTGCCAAAAGTCAGATTTTTGCTGAAATTGTGACCACGGGGCTTAGGGATTTTTTCAAAAAAATATTTTCTGCCGGTTAAGTTTTTGAGGGCTGATTTCTTGTCCTGTGATAAAAAGCCTTCTGTTTCCATCGCCAAAGCTTTCAGGTGAGCATTTGCAAGCGGTTGGCACCATTTTTGAGTGAACTGCCAAAAGTCAGATTTTTGCTGAAATTGTGACCCCGGGGCTTAGGGATTTTTTCAAAAAAATATTTTCTGCCGGTTAAGTTTTTGAGGGCTGATTTCTTGTCCTGTGATAAAAAGCCTTCTGTTTCGAGTACCAAACCTTTCAGGGGAGCATTTTCAAGCTTTTGGCACCATTTTTGAGTGAACTGCCAAAAGTCAGATTTTTGCTGAAATTGTGACCCCGGGGCTTAGGGATTTTTTCAAAAAAATATTTTCTGCCGGTTAAGTTTATGAGGGCTGATTTCTTGTCCTGTGATAAAAAGCCTTCTGTTTCCATCGCCAAACCTTTCAGGGGAGCATTTGGAAGCGGTTGGCACCATTTTTGAGTGAACTGCCAAAAGTCAGATTTTTGCTGAATTTGTGACCCCGGGGCTTAGGGATTTTTTCAAAAAAATATTTTCTGCCGGTTAAGTTTTTGAGGGCTGATTTCTTGTCCTGTGATAAAAAGCCTTCTGTTTCCATCGCCAAAGCTTTCAGGTGAGCATTTGGAAGCGGTTGGCACCATTATTGAGTGAACTGCCAAAAGTCAGATTTTTGCTGAAATTGTGACCCCGGGGCTTAGGGATTTTTTCAAAAAAATATTTTCTGCCGGTTAAGTTTTTGAGGGCTGATTTCTTGTCCTGTGATAAAAAGCCTTCTGTTTCGAGTGCCAAACCTTTCAGGGGAGCATTTTCAAGCTTTTGGCACCACTTTTGAGTGAACTGCCAAAAGTCAGATTTTTGCTGAAATTGTGACCCCGGGGCTTAGGGATTTTTTCAAAAAAATATTTTCTGCCGGTTAAGTTTTTGAGGGCTGATTTCTTGTCCTGTGATAAAAAGCCTTCTGTTTCCATCGCCAAAGCTTTCAGGTGAGCATTTGGAAGCGGTTGGCACCATTTTTGAGTGAACTGCCAAAAGTCAGATTTTTGCTGAATTTGTGACCCCGGGGCTTTGGGATTTTTTCAAAAAAATATTTTCTGCCGGTTAAGTTTTTGAGGGCTGATTTCTTGTCCTGTGATAAAAAGCCTTCTGTTTCCATTGCCAAAGCTTTCAGGTGAGCATTTGCAAGCGGTTTGCACCATTTTTGAGTGAACTGCCAAAAGTCAGATTTTTGCTGAAATTGTGACCCCGGGGCTTAGGGATTTTTTCAAAAAAATATTTTCTCCCGGTTAAGTTTTTGAGGGCTGATTTCTTGTCCTGTGATAAAAAGCCTTCTGTTTACATCGCCAAAGCTTTCAGGTGAGCATTTGCAAGCGGTTGGCACCATTTTTGAGTGAACCTCCAAAAGTCAGATTTTTGCTGAATTTGTGACCCCGGGGCTTAGGGATTTTTTCAAAAAAATATTTTCTGCCGGTTAAGTTTTTGAGGGCTGATTTCTTGTCCTGTGATAAAAAGCCTTCTGTTTCCATCGCCAAAGCTTTCAGGTGAGCATTTTCAAGCTTTTGGCACCATTTTTGAGTGAACTGCCAAAAGTCAGATTTTTGCTGAAATTGTGACCCCGGGGATTAGGGATTTTTTCAAAAAAATATTTTCTGCCGGTTAAGTTTTTGAGGGCTGATTTCTTGTCCTGTTATAAACAGCCTTCTGTTTCCATCGCCAAAGCTTTCAGGTGAGCATTTGCAAGCGGTTGGCACCATTTTTGAGTGAACCTCCAAAAGTCAGATTTTTGCTGAATTTGTGACCCCGGGGCTTAGGGATTTTTTCAAAAAAATATTTTCTGCCGGTTAAGTTTTTGAGGGCTGATTTCTTGTCCTGTGATAAAAAGCCTTCTGTTTCCATCGCCAAACCTTTCAGGGGAGCATTTTCAAGCTTTTGGCACCATTTTTGAGTGAACTGCCAAAAGTCAGATTTTTGCTGAAATTGTGACCCCGGGGCTTAGGGATTTTTTCAAAAAAATATTTTCTGCCGGTTAAGTTTTTGAGGGCTGATTTCTTGTCCTGTGATAAAAAGCCTTCTGTTTCCATCGCCAAAGCTTTCAGGTGAGCATTTGCAAGCGGTTGGCACCATTTTTGAGTGAACTGCCAAAAGTCAGATTTTTGCTGAAATTGTGACCCCGGGGCTTAGGGATTTTTCCAAAAAAATATTTTCTGCCGGTTAAGTTTTTGAGGGCTGATTTCTTGTCCTGTGATAAAAAGCCTTCTGTTTCGAGTACCAAACCTTTCAGGGGAGCATTTTCAAGCTTTTGGCACCATTTTTGAGTGAACTGCCAAAAGTCAGATTTTTGCTGAAATTGTGACCCCGGGGCTTAGGGATTTTTTCAAAAAAATATTTTCTGCCGGTTAAGTTTTTGAGGGCTGATTTCTTGTCCTGTGATAAAAAGCCTTCTGTTTCCATCGCCAAAGCTTTCAGGTGAGCATTTGGAAGCGGTTGGCACCATTTTTGAGTGAACTGCCAAAAGTCAGATTTTTGCTGAAATTGTGACCCCGGGGCTTAGGGATTTTTTCAAAAAAATATTTTCTGCCGGTTAAGTTTTTGAGGGCTGATTTCTTGTCCTGTGATAAAAAGCCTTCTGTTTCCATCGCCAAAGCTTTCAGGTGAGCATTTGCAAGCGGTTGGCACCATTTTTGAGTGAACTGCCAAAAGTCAGATTTTTGCTGAAATTGTGACCCCGGGGCTTAGGGATTTTTTCAAAAAAGTATTTTCTGCCGGTTAAGTTTTTGAGGGCTGATTTCTTGTCCTGTGATAAAAAGCCTTCTGTTTCGAGTGCCAAACCTTTCAGGGGAGCATTTTCAAGCTTTTGGCACCACTTTTGAGTGAACTGCCAAAAGTCAGATTTTTGCTGAAATTGTGACCCCGGGGCTTAGGGATTTTTTCAAAAAAATATTTTCTGCCGGTTAAGTTTTTGAGGGCTGATTTCTTGTCCTGTGATAAAAAGCCTTCTGTTTCCATCGCCAAAGCTTTCAGGTGAGCATTTGCAAGCGGTTGGCACCATTTTTGAGTGAACTGCCAAAAGTCAGATTTTTGCTGAAATTGTGACCCCGGGGCTTAGGGATTTTTTCAAAAAAATATTTTCTGCCGGTTAAGTTTTTGAGGGCTGATTTCTTGTCCTGTGATAAAAAGCCTTCTGTTTCCATCGCCAAAGCTTTCAGGTGAGCATTTGGAAGCGGTTGGCACCATTTTTGAGTGAACTGCCAAAAGTCAGATTTATGCTGAATTTGTGACCCCGGGGCTTTGGGATTTTTTCAAAAAAATATTTTCTGCCGGTTAAGTTTTTGAGGGCTGATTTCTTGTCCTGTGATAAAAAGCCTTCTGTTTCCATCGCCAAAGCTTTCAGGTGAGCATTTGCAAGCGGTTTGCACCATTTTTGAGTGAACTGCCAAAAGTCAGATTTATGCTGAATTTGTGACCCCGGGGCTTAGGGATTTTTTCAAAAAAATATTTTCTCCCGGTTAAGTTTTTGAGGGCTGATTTCTTGTCCTGTGATAAAAAGCCTTCTGTTTACATCGCCAAAGCTTTCAGGTGAGCATTTGCAAGCGGTTGGCACCATTTTTGAGTGAACATCCAAAAGTCAGATTTTTGCTGAATTTTTGACCCCGGGCCTTAGGGATTTTTTCAAAAAAATATTTTCTGCCGGTTAAGTTTTTGAGGGCTGATTTCTTGTCCTGTGATAAAAAGCCTTCTGTTTCCATCGCCAAAGCTTTCAGGTGAGCATTAGCAAGCGGTTGGCACCATTTTTGAGTGAACTGCCAAAAGTCAGATTTTTGCTGAATTTGTAACCCCGGGGCTTAGGGATTTTTTCAAAAAAATATTTTCTGCCGGTTAAATTTTTGAGGGCTTATTTCTTGTCCTGTGATAAAAAGTCTTCTGTTTCGAGTGCCAAACCTTTCAGGGGAGCATTTTCAAGCTTTTGGCACCACTTTTGAGTGAACTGCCAAAAGTCAGATTTTTGCTGAAATTGTGACCCCGGGGCTTAGGGATTTTTTCAAAAAAATATTTTCTGCTGGTTAAGTTTTTGAGGGCTGATTTCTTGTCCTGTGATAAAAAGCCTTCTGTTTCGAGTGCCAAACCTTTCAGGGGAGCATTTTCAAGCTTTTGGCACCATTTTTGAGTGAACTGCCAAAAGTCAGATTTTTGCTGAAATTGTGACCCCGGGGCTTAGGGATTTTTTCAAAAAAATATTTTCTGCCGGTTAAGTTTTTGAGGGCTGATTTCTTGTCCTGTGATAAAAAGCCTTCTGTTTCCATCACCAAAGCTTTCAGGTGAGCATTTGCAAGCGGTTGGCACCATTTTTGAGTGAACTGCCAAAAGTCAGATTTTTGCTGAAATTGTGACCCCGGGGCTTAGGGATTTTTTCAAAAAAAAAATTTCTGCCGGTTAAGTTTTTGAGGGCTGATTTCTTGTCCTGTGATAAAAATCCTTCTGTTTTGAGTGCCAAACCTTTCAGGGGAGCATTTTCAAGGTTTTGGCACCACTTTTGAGTGAACTGCCAAAAGTCAGATTTTTGCTGAAATTGTGACCCCGGGGCTTAGGGATTTTTTCAAAAAAATATTTTCTGCCGGTTAAGTTTTTGAGGGCTGATTTCTTGTCCTGTGATAAAAAGCCTTCTGTTTCCATCGCCAAAGCTTTCAGGTGAGCATTTTCAAGCTTTTGGCACCACTTTTGAGTGAACTGCCAAAAGTCAGATTTTTGCTGAAATTGTGACCCCGGGGCTTAGGGATTTTTTCAAAAAAATATTTTCTGCCGGTTAAGTTTTTGAGGGCTGATTTCTTGTCCTGTGATAAAAAGCCTTCTGTTTCGAGTGCCAAACCTTTCAGGGGAGCATTTGCAACCCGTTGGCACCATTTTTGAGTGAACTGCCAAAAGTCAGATTTTTGCTGAAATTGTGACCCCGGGGCTTAGGGATTTTTTCAAAAAAATATTTTCTGCCGGTTAAGTTTTTGAGGGCTGATTTTTTGTCCTGTGATAAAAAGCCTTCTGTTTCGAGTGCCAAACCTTTCAGGGGAGCATTTGCAAGCGGTTGGCACCATTTTTGAGTGAACTGCCAAAAGTCAGATTTTTTCTGAAATTGTGACCCCGGGGCTTAGGGATTTTTTCAAAAAAATATTTTCTGCCGGTTAAGTTTTTGAGGGCTGATTTCTTGTCCTGTGATAAAAAGCCTTCTGTTTCGAGTACCAAACCTTTCAGGGGAGCATTTTCAAGCTTTTGGCACCATTTTTGAGTGAACTGCCAAAAGTCAGATTTTTGCTGAAATTGTGACCCCGGGGCTTAGGGATTTTTTCAAAAAAATATTTTCTGCCGGTTAAGTTTTTGAGGGCTGATTTCTTGTCCTGTGATAAAAAGCCTTCTGTTTCCATCACCAAAGCTTTCAGGTGAGCATTTGCAAGCGGTTGGCACCATTTTTGAGTGAACTGCCAAAAGTCAGATTTTTGCTGAAATTGTGACCCCGGGGCTTAGGGATTTTTTCAAAAAAATATTTTCTGCCGGTTAAGTTTTTGAGGGCTGATTTTTTGTCCTGTGATAAAAAGCCTTCTGTTTCGAGTGCCAAACCTTTCAGGGGAGCATTTGCAAGCGGTTGGCACCATTTTTGAGTGAACTGCCAAAAGTCAGATTTTTTCTGAAATTGTGACCCCGGGGCTTAGGGATTTTTTTAAAAAAATATTTTCTGCCGGTTAAGTTTTTGAGGGCTGATTTCTTGTCCTGTGATAAAAAGCCTTCTGTTTCGAGTGCCAAACCTTTCAGGGGAGCATTTTCAAGCTTTTGGCACCATTTTTGAGTGAACTGCCAAAAGTCAGATTTTTGCTGAAATTGTGACCCCGGGGCTTAGGGATTTTTTCAAAAAAATATTTTCTGCCGGTTAAGTTTTTGAGGGCTGATTTCTTGTCCTGTGATAAAAAGCCTTCTGTTTCGAGTACCAAACCTTTCTGGGGAGCATTTTCAAGCTTTTGGCACCATTTTTGAGTGAACTGCCAAAAGTCAGATTTTTGCTGAAATTGTGACCCCGGGGCTTAGGGATTTTTTCAAAAAAATATTTTCTGCCGGTTAAGTTTTTGAGGGCTGATTTCTTGTCCTGTGATAAAAAGCCTTCTGTTTCCATCGCCAAAGCTTCAGGTGAGCATTAGCAAGCGGTTGGCACCATTTTGAGTGAACTGCCAAAAGTCAGATTTTTGCTGAATTTGTAACCCCGGGGCTTAGGGATTTTTTCAAAAAAATATTTTCTGCCGGTTAAATTTTTGAGGGCTTATTTTTTGTCCTGTGATAAAAAGCCTTCTGTTTCCATCGCCAAAGCTTTCAGGTGAGCATTTGCAAGCGGTTGGCACCATTTTTGAGTGAACTGCCAAAAGTCAGATTTTTTCTGAAATTGTGACCCCGGGGCTTACGGATTTTTTCAAAAAAATATTTTCTGCCGGTTAAGTTTTTGAGGGCTGATTTCTTGTCCTGTGATAAAAAGCCTTCTGTTTCGAGTGCCAAACCTTTCAGGGGAGCATTTTCAAGCTTTTGGCACCATTTTTGAGTGAACTGCCAAAAGTCAGATTTTTGCTGAAATTGTGACCCCGGGGCTTAGGGATTTTTTCAAAAAAATATTTTCTGCCGGTTAAGTTTTTGAGGGCTGATTTCTTGTCCTGTGATAAAAAGCCTTCTGTTTCCATCACCAAAGCTTTCAGGTGAGCATTTGCAAGCGGTTGGCACCATTTTTGAGTGAACTGCCAAAAGTCAGATTTTTTCTGAAATTGTGACCCCGGGGCTTAGGGATTTTTTCAAAAAAATATTTTCTGCCGGTTAAGTTTTTGAGGGCTGATTTCTTGTCCTGTGATAAAAAGCCTTCTGTTTCCAGTGCCAAACCTTTCAGGGGAGCATTTTCAAGCTTTTGGCACCACTTTTGAGTGAACTGCCAAAAGTCAGATTTTTGCTGAAATTGTGACCCCGGGGCTTAGGGATTTTTTCAAAAAAAAAATTTCTGCCGGTTAAGTTTTTGAGGGCTGATTTCTTGTCCTGTGATAAAAATCCTTCTGTTTTGAGTGCCAAACCTTTCAGGGGAGCATTTTCAAGGTTTTGGCACCACTTTTGAGTGAACTGCCAAAAGTCAGATTTTTGCTGAAATTGTGACCCCGGGGCTTAGGGATTTTTTCAAAAAAATATTTTCTGCCGGTTAAGTTTTTGAGGGCTGATTTCTTGTCCTGTGATAAAAATCCTTCTGTTTTGAGTGCCAAACCTTTCAGGGGAGCATTTTCAAGGTTTTGGAACCATTTTTGAGTGAATTGCCAAAAGTCAGATTTTTTCTGAAATTGTGACCCCGGGGCTTAGGGATTTTTTCAAAAAAATATTTTCTGCCGGTTAAGTTTTTGAGGGCTGATTTCTTGTCCTGTGATAAAAAGCCTTCTGTTTCGAGTGCCAAACCTTTCAGGGGAGCATTTGCAACCCGTTGGCACCATTTTTGAGTGAACTGCCAAAAGTCAGATTTTTGCTGAAATTGTGACCCCGGGGCTTAGGGATTTTTTCAAAAAAATATTTTCTGACGGTTAAGTTTTTGAGGGCTGATTTTTTGTCCTGTGATAAAAAGCCTTCTGTTTCGAGTGCCAAACCTTTCAGGGGAGCATTTGCAAGCGGTTGGCACCATTTTTGAGTGAACTGCCAAAAGTCAGATTTTTTCTGAAATTGTGACCCCGGGGCTTAGGGATTTTTTCAAAAAAATATTTTCTGCCGGTTAAGTTTTTGAGGGCTGATTTCTTGTCCTGTGATAAAAAGCCTTCTGTTTCGAGTACCAAACCTTTCAGGGGAGCATTTTCAAGCTTTTGGCACCATTTTTGAGTGAACTGCCAAAAGTCAGATTTTTGCTGAAATTGTGACCCCGGGGCTTAGGGATTTTTTCAAAAAAATATTTTCTGCCGGTTAAGTTTTTGAGGGCTGATTTCTTGTCCTGTGATAAAAAGCCTTCTGTTTCCATCACCAAAGCTTTCAGGTGAGCATTTGCAAGCGGTTGGCACCATTTTTGAGTGAACTGCCAAAAGTCAGATTTTTGCTGAAATTGTGACCCCGGGGCTTAGGGATTTTTTCAAAAAAATATTTTCTGCCGGTTAAGTTTTTGAGGGCTGATTTTTTGTCCTGTGATAAAAAGCCTTCTGTTTCGAGTGCCAAACCTTTCAGGGGAGCATTTGCAAGCGGTTGGCACCATTTTTGAGTGAACTGCCAAAAGTCAGATTTTTTCTGAAATTGTGACCCCGGGGCTTAGGGATTTTTTTAAAAAAATATTTTCTGCCGGTTAAGTTTTTGAGGGCTGATTTCTTGTCCTGTGATAAAAAGCCTTCTGTTTCGAGTGCCAAACCTTTCAGGGGAGCATTTTCAAGCTTTTGGCACCATTTTTGAGTGAACTGCCAAAAGTCAGATTTTTGCTGAAATTGTGACCCCGGGGCTTAGGGATTTTTTCAAAAAAATATTTTCTGCCGGTTAAGTTTTTGAGGGCTGATTTCTTGTCCTGTGATAAAAAGCCTTCTGTTTCGAGTACCAAACCTTTCTGGGGAGCATTTTCAAGCTTTTGGCACCATTTTTGAGTGAACTGCCAAAAGTCAGATTTTTGCTGAAATTGTGACCCCGGGGCTTAGGGATTTTTTCAAAAAAATATTTTCTGCCGGTTAAGTTTTTGAGGGCTGATTTCTTGTCCTGTGATAAAAAGCCTTCTGTTTCCATCGCCAAAGCTTCAGGTGAGCATTAGCAAGCGGTTGGCACCATTTTGAGTGAACTGCCAAAAGTCAGATTTTTGCTGAATTTGTAACCCCGGGGCTTAGGGATTTTTTCAAAAAAATATTTTCTGCCGGTTAAATTTTTGAGGGCTTATTTTTTGTCCTGTGATAAAAAGCCTTCTGTTTCCATCGCCAAAGCTTTCAGGTGAGCATTTGCAAGCGGTTGGCACCATTTTTGAGTGAACTGCCAAAAGTCAGATTTTTTCTGAAATTGTGACCCCGGGGCTTACGGATTTTTTCAAAAAAATATTTTCTGCCGGTTAAGTTTTTGAGGGCTGATTTCTTGTCCTGTGATAAAAAGCCTTCTGTTTCGAGTGCCAAACCTTTCAGGGGAGCATTTTCAAGCTTTTGGCACCATTTTTGAGTGAACTGCCAAAAGTCAGATTTTTGCTGAAATTGTGACCCCGGGGCTTAGGGATTTTTTCAAAAAAATATTTTCTGCCGGTTAAGTTTTTGAGGGCTGATTTCTTGTCCTGTGATAAAAAGCCTTCTGTTTCCATCACCAAAGCTTTCAGGTGAGCATTTGCAAGCGGTTGGCACCATTTTTGAGTGAACTGCCAAAAGTCAGTTTTTTTCTGAAATTGTGACCCCGGGGCTTAGGGATTTTTTCAAAAAAATATTTTCTGCCGGTTAAGTTTTTGAGGGCTGATTTCTTGTCCTGTGATAAAAAGCCTTCTGTTTCCAGTGCCAAACCTTTCAGGGGAGCATTTTCAAGCTTTTGGCACCACTTTTGAGTGAACTGCCAAAAGTCAGATTTTTGCTGAAATTGTGACCCCGGGGCTTAGGGATTTTTTCAAAAAAAAAATTTCTGCCGGTTAAGTTTTTGAGGGCTGATTTCTTGTCCTGTGATAAAAATCCTTCTGTTTTGAGTGCCAAACCTTTCAGGGGAGCATTTTCAAGGTTTTGGCACCACTTTTGAGTGAACTGCCAAAAGTCAGATTTTTGCTGAAATTGTGACCCCGGGGCTTAGGGATTTTTTCAAAAAAATATTTTCTGCCGGTTAAGTTTTTGAGGGCTGATTTCTTGTCCTGTGATAAAAATCCTTCTGTTTTGAGTGCCAAACCTTTCAGGGGAGCATTTTCAAGGTTTTGGAACCATTTTTGAGTGAATTGCCAAAAGTCAGATTTTTTCTGAAATTGTGACCCCGGGGCTTAGGGATTTTTTCAAAAAAATATTTTCTGCCGGTTAAGTTTTTGAGGGCTGATTTCTTGTCCTGTGATAAAAAGCCTTCTGTTTCGAGTGCCAAACCTTTCAGGGGAGCATTTGCAACCCGTTGGCACCATTTTTGAGTGAACTGCCAAAAGTCAGATTTTTGCTGAAATTGTGACCCCGGGGCTTAGGGATTTTTTCAAAAAAATATTTTCTGACGGTTAAGTTTTTGAGGGCTGATTTTTTGTCCTGTGATAAAAAGCCTTCTGTTTCGAGTGCCAAACCTTTCAGGGGAGCATTTGCAAGCGGTTGGCACCATTTTTGAGTGAACTGCCAAAAGTCAGATTTTTTCTGAAATTGTGACCCCGGGGCTTAGGGATTTTTTCAAAAAAATATTTTCTGCCGGTTAAGTTTTTGAGGGCTGATTTCTTGTCCTGTGATAAAAAGCCTTCTGTTTCGAGTACCAAACCTTTCAGGGGAGCATTTTCAAGCTTTTGGCACCATTTTTGAGTGAACTGCCAAAAGTCAGATTTTTGCTGAAATTGTGACCCCGGGGCTTAGGGATTTTTTCAAAAAAATATTTTCTGCCGGTTAAGTTTTTGAGGGCTGATTTCTTGTCCTGTGATAAAAAGCCTTCTGTTTCCATCACCAAAGCTTTCAGGTGAGCATTTGCAAGCGGTTGGCACCATTTTTGAGTGAACTGCCAAAAGTCAGATTTTTGCTGAAATTGTGACCCCGGGGCTTAGGGATTTTTTCAAAAAAATATTTTCTGCCGGTTAAGTTTTTGAGGGCTGATTTTTTGTCCTGTGATAAAAAGCCTTCTGTTTCGAGTGCCAAACCTTTCAGGGGAGCATTTGCAAGCGGTTGGCACCATTTTTGAGTGAACTGCCAAAAGTCAGATTTTTTCTGAAATTGTGACCCCGGGGCTTAGGGATTTTTTCCAAAAAATATTTTCTGCCGGTTAAGCTTTTGAGGGCTGATTTCTTGTCCTGTGATAAAAAGCCTTCTGTTTCCATCGCCAAAGCTTTCAGGTGAGCATTTTCAAGCGGTTGTCACCATTTTTGAGTGAACTGCCAAAAGTCAGATTTTTGCTGAAATTGTGACCCCGGGGCTTAGGGATTTTTTCAAAAAAATATTTTCTGCCGGTTAAGTTTTTGAGGGCTGATTTCTTGTCCTGTGATAAAAAGCCTTCTGTTTCGAGTACCAAACCTTTCAGGGGAGCATTTTCAAGCTTTTGGCACCATTTTTGAGTGAACTGCCAAAAGTCAGATTTTTGCTGAAATTGTGACCCCGGGGCTTAGGGATTTTTTCAAAAAAATATTTTCTGCCGGTTAAGTTTTTGAGGGCTGATTTCTTGTCCTGTGATAAAAAGCCTTCTGTTTCCATCGCCAAAGCTTCAGGTGAGCATTAGCAAGCGGTTGGCACCATTTTGAGTGAACTGCCAAAAGTCAGATTTTTGCTGAATTTGTAACCCCGGGGCTTAGGGATTTTTTCAAAAAAATATTTTCTGCCGGTTAAATTTTTGAGGGCTTATTTTTTGTCCTGTGATAAAAAGCCTTCTGTTTCCATCGCCAAAGCTTTCAGGTGAGCATTTGCAAGCGGTTGGCACCATTTTTGAATGAACTGCCAAAAGTCAGATTTTTTCTGAAATTGTGACCCCGGGGCTTACGGATTTTTTCAAAAAAATATTTTCTGCCGGTTAAGTTTTTGAGGGCTGATTTCTTGTCCTGTGATAAAAAGCCTTCTGTTTCCATCACCAAAGCTTTCAGGTGAGCATTTGCAAGCGGTTGGCACCATTTTTGAGTGAACTGCCAAAAGTCAGATTTTTGCTGAAATTGTGACCCCGGGGCTTAGGGATTTTTTCAAAAAAATATTTTCTGCCGGTTAAGTTTTTGAGGGCTGATTTTTTGTCCTGTGATAAAAAGCCTTCTATTTCGAGTGCCAAACCTTTCAGGGGAGCATTTGCAAGCGGTTGGCACCATTTTTGAGTGAACTGCCAAAAGTCAGATTTTTTCTGAAATTGTGACCCCGGGGCTTAGGGATTTTTTCCAAAAAATATTTTATGCCGGTTAAGCTTTTGAGGGCTGATTTCTTGTCCTGTGATAAAAAGCCTTCTGTTTCCATCGCCAAAGCTTTCAGGTGAGCATTTTCAAGCGGTTGTCACCATTTTTGAGTGAACTGCCAAAAGTCAGATTTTTGCTGAAATTGTGACCCCGGGGCTTAGGGATTTTTTCAAAAAAATATTTTCTGCCGGTTAAGTTTTTGAGGGCTGATTTCTTGTCCTGTGATAAAAAGCCTTCTGTTTCGAGTACCAAACCTTTCAGGGGAGCATTTTCAAGCTTTTGGCACCATTTTTGAGTGAACTGCCAAAAGTCAGATTTTTGCTGAAATTGTGACCCCGGGGCTTAGGGATTTTTTCAAAAAAATATTTTCTGCCGGTTAAGTTTTTGAGGGCTGATTTCTTGTCCTGTGATAAAAAGCCTTCTGTTTCCATCGCCAAAGCTTCAGGTGAGCATTAGCAAGCGGTTGGCACCATTTTGAGTGAACTGCCAAAAGTCAGATTTTTGCTGAATTTGTAACCCCGGGGCTTAGGGATTTTTTCAAAAAAATATTTTCTGCCGGTTAAATTTTTGAGGGCTTATTTTTTGTCCTGTGATAAAAAGCCTTCTGTTTCCATCGCCAAAGCTTTCAGGTGAGCATTTGCAAGCGGTTGGCACCATTTTTGAGTGAACTGCCAAAAGTCAGATTTTTTCTGAAATTGTGACCCCGGGGCTTACGGATTTTTTCAAAAAAATATTTTCTGCCGGTTAAGTTTTTGAGGGCTGATTTCTTGTCCTGTGATAAAAAGCCTTCTGTTTCGAGTGCCAAACCTTTCAGGGGAGCATTTTCAAGCTTTTGGCACCATTTTTGAGTGAACTGCCAAAAGTCAAATTTTTGCTGAAATTGTGACCCCGGGGCTTAGGGATTTTTTCAAAAAAATATTTTCTGCCGGTTAAGTTTTTGAGGGCTGATTTCTTGTCCTGTGATAAAAAGCCTTCTGTTTCGAATAACAAACCTTTCAGGGGAGCATTTTCAAGCTTTTGGCACCATTTTTGAGTGAACTGCCAAAAGTCAGATTTTTGCTGAAATTGTGACCCCGGGGCTTAGGGATTTTTTCAAAAAAATATTTTCTGCCGGTTAAGTTTTTGAGGGCTGATTTCTTGTCCTGTGATAAAAAGCCTTCTGTTTCCATCACCAAAGCTTTCAGGTGAGCATTTGCAAGCGGTTGGCACCATTTTTGAGTGAACTGCCAAAAGTCAGATTTTTGCTGAAATTGTGACCCCGGGGCTTAGGGATTTTTTCAAAAAAATATTTTCTGCCGGTTAAGTTTTTGAGGGCTGATTTCTTGTCCTGTGATAAAAAGCCTTCTGTTTCGAGTACCAAACCTTTCAGGGGAGCATTTTCAAGCTTTTGGCACCATTTTTGAGTGAACTGCCAAAAGTCAGATTTTTGCTGAAATTGTGACCCCGGGGCTTAGGGATTTTTTCAAAAAAATATTTTCTGCCGGTTAAGTTTTTGAGGGCTGATTTCTTGTCCTGTGATAAAAAGCCTTCTGTTTCGAGTAACAAACCTTTCAGGGGAGCATTTTCAAGCTTTTGGCACCATTTTTGAGTGAACTGCCAAAAGTCAGATTTTTGCTGAAATTGTGACCCCGGGGCTTAGGGATTTTTTCAAAAAAATATTTTCTGCCGGTTAAGTTTTTGAGGGCTGATTTCTTGTCCTGTGATAAAAAGCCTTCTGTTTCCATCGCCAAAGCTTTCAGGTGAGCATTAGCAAGCGGTTGGCACCATTTTTGAGTGAACTGCCAAAAGTCAGATTTTTGCTGAATTTGTAACCCCGGGGTTTAGGGATTTTTTCAAAAAAATATTTTCTGCCGGTTAAATTTTTGAGGGCTTATTTTTTGTCCTGTGATAAAAAGCCTTCTGTTTCCATCGCCAAAGCTTTCAGGTGAGCATTTGCAAGCGGTTGGCACCATTTTTGAGTGAACTGCCAAAAGTCAGATTTTTTCTGAAATTGTGACCCCGGGGCTTACGGATTTTTTCAAAAAAATATTTTCTGCCGGTTAAGTTTTTGAGGGCTGATTTCTTGTCCTGTGATAAAAAGCCTTCTGTTTCGAGTGCCAAACCTTTCAGGGGAGCATTTTCAAGCTTTTGGCACCATTTTTGAGTGAACTGCCAAAAGTCAAATTTTTGCTGAAATTGTGACCCCGGGGCTTAGGGATTTTTTCAAAAAAATATTTTCTGCCGGTTAAGTTTTTGAGGGCTGATTTCTTGTCCTGTGATAAAAAGCCTTCTGTTTCGAGTAACAAACCTTTCAGGGGAGCATTTTCAAGCTTTTGGCACCATTTTTGAGTGAACTGCCAAAAGTCAGATTTTTGCTGAAATTGTGACCCCGGGGCTTAGGGATTTTTTCAAAAAAATATTTTCTGCCGGTTAAGTTTTTGAGGGCTGATTTCTTGTCCTGTGATAAAAAGCCTTCTGTTTCCATCGCCAAAGCTTTCAGGTGAGCATTTGCAAGCGGTTGGCACCATTTTTGAGTGAACTGCCAAAAGTCAGATTTTTGCTGAAATTGTGACCCCGGGGCTTAGGGATTTTTTCAAAAAAATATTTTCTGCCGGTTAAGTTTTTGAGGGCTGATTTCTTGTCCTGTGATAAAAAGCCTTCTGTTTCGAGTGCCAAACCTTTCAGGGGAGCATTTTCAAGCTTTTGGCACCATTTTTGAGTGAACTGCCAAAAGTCAAATTTTTGCTGAAATTGTGACCCCGGGGCTTAGGGATTTTTTCAAAAAAATATTTTCTGCCAGTTAAGTTTTTGAGGGCTGATTTCTTGTCCTGTGATAAAAAGCCTTCTGTTTCGAGTAACAAACCTTTCAGGGGAGCATTTTCAAGCTTTTGGCACCATTTTTGAGTGAACTGCCAAAAGTCAGATTTTTGCTGAAATTGTGACCCCGGGGCTTAGGGATTTTTTCAAAAAAATATTTTCTGCCGGTTAAGTTTTTGAGGGCTGATTTCTTGTCCTGTGATAAAAAGCCTTCTGTTTCCATCACCAAAGCTTTCAGGTGAGCATTTGCAAGCGGTTGGCACCATTTTTGAGTGAACTGCCAAAAGTCAGATTTTTGCTGAAATTGTGACCCCGGGGCTTAGGGATTTTTTCAAAAAAATATTTTCTGCCGGTTAAGTTTTTGAGGGCTGATTTCTTGTCCTGTGATAAAAAGCCTTCTGTTTCGAGTACCAAACCTTTCAGGGGAGCATTTTCAAGCTTTTGGCACCATTTTTGAGTGAACTGCCAAAAGTCAGATTTTTGCTGAAATTGTGACCCCGGGGCTTAGGGATTTTTTCAAAAAAATATTTTCTGCCGGTTAAGTTTTTGAGGGCTGATTTCTTGTCCTGTGATAAAAAGCCTTCTGTTTCGAGTACCAAACCTTTCAGGGGAGCATTTTCAAGCTTTTGGCACCATTTTTGAGTGAACTGCCAAAAGTCAGATTTTTGCTGAAATTGTGACCCCGGGGCTTAGGGATTTTTTCAAAAAAATATTTTCTGCCGGTTAAGTTTTTGAGGGCTGATTTCTTGTCCTGTGATAAAAAGCCTTCTGTTTCCATCACCAAAGCTTTCAGGTGAGCATTAGCAAGCGGTTGGCACCATTTTTGAGTGAACTGCCAAAAGTCAGATTTTTGCTGAATTTGTAACCCCGGGGCTTAGGGATTTTTTCAAAAAAATATTTTCTGCCGGTTAAGTTTTTGAGGGCTTATTTTTTGTCCTGTGATAAAAAGCCTTCTGTTTCGAGTGCCAAACCTTTCAGGGGAGCATTTGCAAGCGGTTGGCACCATTTTTGAGTGAACTGCCAAAAGTCAGATTTTTTCTGAAATTGTGACCCCGGGGCTTAGGGATTTTTTTAAAAAAATATTTTCTGCCGGTTAAGTTTTTGAGGGCTGATTTCTTGTCCTGTGATAAAAAGCCTTCTGTTTCGAGTGCCAAACCTTTCAGGGGAGCATTTTCAAGCTTTTGGCACCATTTTTGAGTGAACTGCCAAAAGTCAGATTTTTGCTGAAATTGTGACCCCGGGGCTTAGGGATTTTTTCAAAAAAATATTTTCTGCCGGTTAAGTTTTTGAGGGCTGATTTCTTGTCCTGTGATAAAAAGCCTTCTGTTTCGAGTACCAAACCTTTCAGGGGAGCATTTTCAAGCTTTTGGCACCATTTTTGAGTGAACTGCCAAAAGTCAGATTTTTGCTGAAATTGTGACCCCGGGGCTTAGGGATTTTTTCAAAAAAATATTTTCTGCCGGTTAAGTTTTTGAGGGCTGATTTCTTGTCCTGTGATAAAAAGCCTTCTGTTTCCATCGCCAAAGCTTCAGGTGAGCATTAGCAAGCGGTTGGCACCATTTTGAGTGAACTGCCAAAAGTCAGATTTTTGCTGAATTTGTAACCCCGGGGCTTAGGGATTTTTTCAAAAAAATATTTTCTGCCGGTTAAATTTTTGAGGGCTTATTTTTTGTCCTGTGATAAAAAGCCTTCTGTTTCCATCGCCAAAGCTTTCAGGTGAGCATTTGCAAGCGGTTGGCACCATTTTTGAGTGAACTGCCAAAAGTCAGATTTTTTCTGAAATTGTGACCCCGGGGCTTACGGATTTTTTCAAAAAAATATTTTCTGCCGGTTAAGTTTTTGAGGGCTGATTTCTTGTCCTGTGATAAAAAGCCTTCTGTTTCGAGTGCCAAACCTTTCAGGGGAGCATTTTCAAGCTTTTGGCACCATTTTTGAGTGAACTGCCAAAAGTCAGATTTTTGCTGAAATTGTGACCCCGGGGCTTAGGGATTTTTTCAAAAAAATATTTTCTGCCGGTTAAGTTTTTGAGGGCTGATTTCTTGTCCTGTGATAAAAAGCCTTCTGTTTCCATCACCAAAGCTTTCAGGTGAGCATTTGCAAGCGGTTGGCACCATTTTTGAGTGAACTGCCAAAAGTCAGATTTTTGCTGAAATTGTGACCCCGGGGCTTAGGGATTTTTTCAAAAAAATATTTTCTGCCGGTTAAGTTTTTGAGGGCTGATTTCTTGTCCTGTGATAAAAAGCCTTCTGTTTCCATCGCCAAAGCTTTCAGGTGAGCATTTGCAAGCGGTTGGCACCATTTTTGAGTGAACTGCCAAAAGTCAGATTTTTGCTGAAATTGTGACCCCGGGGCTTAGGGATTTTTTCAAAAAAATATTTTCTGCCGGTTAAGTTTTTGAGGGCTGATTTCTTGTCCTGTGATAAAAAGCCTTCTGTTTCGAGTGCCAAACCTTTCAGGGGAGCATTTTCAAGCTTTTGGCACCATTTTTGAGTGAACTGCCAAAAGTCAAATTTTTGCTGAAATTGTGACCCCGGGGCTTAGGGATTTTTTCAAAAAAATATTTTCTGCCGGTTAAGTTTTTGAGGGCTGATTTCTTGTCCTGTGATAAAAAGCCTTCTGTTTCGAGTAACAAACCTTTCAGGGGAGCATTTTCAAGCTTTTGGCACCATTTTTGAGTGAACTGCCAAAAGTCAGATTTTTGCTGAAATTGTGACCCCGGGGCTTAGGGATTTTTTCAAAAAAATATTTTCTGCCGGTTAAGTTTTTGAGGGCTGATTTCGAGTCCTGTGATAAAAAGCCTTCTGTTTCCATCACCAAAGCTTTCAGGTGAGCATTAGCAAGCGGTTGGCACCATTTTGAGTGAACTGCCAAAAGTCAGATTTTTGCTGAATTTGTAACCCCGGGGCTTAGGGATTTTTTCAAAAAAATATTTTCTGCCGGTTAAATTTTTGAGGGCTGATTTCTTGTCCTGTGATAAAAAGCCTTCTGTTTCGAGTACCAAACCTTTCAGGGGAGCATTTGCAAGCTTTTGGCACCATTTTTGAGTGAACTGCCAAAAGTCAGATTTTTGCTGAAATTGTGACCCCGGGGCTTAGGGATTTTTTCAAAAAAATATTTTCTGCCGGTTAAGTTTTTGAGGGCTGATTTCTTGTCCTGTGATAAAAAGCCTTCTGTTTCGAGTACCAAACCTTTCAGGGGAGCATTTTCAAGCTTTTGGCACCATTTTTGAGTGAACTGCCAAAAGTCAGATTTTTGCTGAAATTGTGACCCCGGGGCTTAGGGATTTTTTCAAAAAAATATTTTCTGCCGGTTAAGTTTTTGAGGGCTGATTTCTTGTCCTGTGATAAAAAGCCTTCTGTTTCCATCGCCAAAGCTTTCAGGTGAGCATTAGCAAGCGGTTGGCACCATTTTTGAGTGAACTGCCAAAAGTCAGATTTTTGCTGAATTTGTAACCCCGGGGCTTAGGGATTTTTTCAAAAAAATATTTTCTGCCGGTTAAATTTTTGAGGGCTTATTTTTTGTCCTGTGATAAAAAGCCTTCTGTTTCCATCGCCAAAGCTTTCAGGTGAGCATTTGCAAGCGGTTGGCACCATTTTTGAGTGAACTGCCAAAAGTCAGATTTTTTCTGAAATTGTGACCCCGGGGCTTACGGATTTTTTCAAAAAAATATTTTCTGCCGGTTAAGTTTTTGAGGGCTGATTTCTTGTCCTGTGATAAAAAGCCTTCTGTTTCGAGTGCCAAACCTTTCAGGGGAGCATTTTCAAGCTTTTGGCACCATTTTTGAGTGAACTGCCAAAAGTCAAATTTTTGCTGAAATTGTGACCCCGGGGCTTAGGGATTTTTTCAAAAAAATATTTTCTGCCGGTTAAGTTTTTGAGGGCTGATTTCTTGTCCTGTGATAAAAAGCATTCTGTTTCGAGTAACAAACCTTTCAGGGGAGCATTTTCAAGCTTTTGGCACCATTTTTGAGTGAACTGCCAAAAGTCAGATTTTTGCTGAAATTGTGACCCCGGGGCTTAGGGATTTTTTCAAAAAAATATTTTCTGCCGGTTAAGTTTTTGAGGGCTGATTTCTTGTCCTGTGATAAAAAGCCTTCTGTTTCCATCACCAAAGCTTTCAGGTGAGCATTTGCAAGCGGTTGGCACCATTTTTGAGTGAACTGCCAAAAGTCAGATTTTTGCTGAAATTGTGACCCCGGGGCTTAGGGATTTTTTCAAAAAAATATTTTCTGCCGGTTAAGTTTTTGAGGGCTGATTTTTTGTCCTGTGTTAAAAAGCCTTCTGTTTCGAGTGCCAAACCTTTCAGGGGAGCATTTGCAAGCGGTTGGCACCATTTTTGAGTGAACTGCCAAAAGTCAGATTTTTTCTGAAATTGTGACCCCGGGGTTTAGGGATTTTTTTAAAAAAATATTTTCTGCCGGTTAAGTTTTTGAGGGCTGATTTCTTGTCCTGTGATAAAAAGCCTTCTGTTTCGATTGCCAAACCTTTAAGGGAGCATTTTCAAGCTTTTGGCACCATTTTTGAGTGAACTGCCAAAAGTCAGATTTTTGCTGAAATTGTGACCCCGGGGCTTAGGGATTTTTTCAAAAAAATATTTTCTGCCGGTTAAGTTTTTGAGGGCTGATTTCTTGTCCTGTGATAAAAAGCCTTCTGTTTCGAGTACCAAACCTTTCAGGGGAGCATTTTCAAGCTTTTGGCACCATTTTTGAGTGAACTGCCAAAAGTCAGATTTTTGCTGAAATTGTGACCCCGGGGCTTAGGGATTTTTTCAAAAAAATATTTTCTGCCGGTTAAGTTTTTGAGGGCTGATTTCTTGTCCTGTGATAAAAAGCCTTCTGTTTCCATCGCCAAAGCTTCAGGTGAGCATTAGCAAGCGGTTGGCACCATTTTGAGTGAACTGCCAAAAGTCAGATTTTTGCTGAATTTGTAACCCCGGGGCTTAGGGATTTTTTCAAAAAAATATTTTCTGCCGGTTAAATTTTTGAGGGCTTATTTTTTGTCCTGTGATAAAAAGCCTTCTGTTTCCATCGCCAAAGCTTTCAGGTGAGCATTTGCAAGCGGTTGGCACCATTTTTGAGTGAACTGCCAAAAGTCAGATTTTTTCTGAAATTGTGACCCCGGGGCTTACGGATTTTTTCAAAAAAATATTTTCTGCCGGTTAAGTTTTTGAGGGCTGATTTCTTGTCCTGTGATAAAAAGCCTTCTGTTTCGAGTGCCAAACCTTTCAGGGGAGCATTTTCAAGCTTTTGGCACCATTTTTGAGTGAACTGCCAAAAGTCAAATTTTTGCTGAAATTGTGACCCCGGGGCTTAGGGATTTTTTCAAAAAAATATTTTCTGCCGGTTAAGTTTTTGAGGGCTGATTTCTTGTCCTGTGATAAAAAGCCTTCTGTTTCGAGTAACAAACCTTTCAGGGGAGCATTTTCAAGCTTTTGGCACCATTTTTGAGTGAACTGCCAAAAGTCAGATTTTTGCTGAAATTGTGACCCCGGGGCTTAGGGATTTTTTCAAAAAAATATTTTCTGCCGGTTAAGTTTTTGAGGGCTGATTTCTTGTCCTGTGATAAAAAGCCTTCTGTTTCCATCACCAAAGCTTTCAGATGAGCATTTGCAAGCGGTTGGCACCATTTTTGAGTGAACTGCCAAAAGTCAGATTTTTGCTGAAATTGTGACCCCGGGGCTTAGGGATTTTTTCAAAAAAATATTTTCTGCCGGTTAAGTTTTTGAGGGCTGATTTCTTGTCCTGTGATAAAAAGCCTTCTGTTTTGAGTGCCAAACCTTTCAGGGGAGCATTTTCAAGGTTTTGGCACCATTTTTGAGTGAACTGCCAAAAGTCAGATTTTTGCTGAAATTGTGACCCCAGGGCTTAGGGATTTTTTCAAAAAAATATTTTCTGCCGGTTAAGTTTTTGAGGGCTGATTTCTTGTCCTGTGATAAAAAGCCTTCTGTTTCCATCGCCAAAGCTTTCAGGTGAGCATTTGCAAGCGGTTGGCACCATTTTTGAGTGAACTGCCAAAAGTCAGATTTTTGCTGAAATTGTGACCCCGGGGCTTAGGGATTTTTTCAAAAAAATATTTTCTGCCGGTTAAGTTTTTGAGGGCTGATTTCTTGTCCTGTGATAAAAAGCCTTCTGTTTCCATCGCCAAAGCTTTCAGGTGAGCATTTGCAAGCGGTTGGCACCATTTTTGAGTGAACTGCCAAAAGTCAGATTTTTGCTGAAATTGTGACCCCGGGGCTTAGGGATTTTTTCAAAAAAATATTTTCTGCCGGTTAAGTTTTTGAGGGCTGATTTCTTGTCCTGTGATAAAAAGCCTTCTGTTTCCATCGCCAAAGCTTTCAGGTGAGCATTTTCAAGCTTTTGGCACCACTTTTGAGTGAACTGCCAAAAGTCAGATTTTTGCTGAAATTGTGACCCCGGGGCTTAGGGATTTTTTCAAAAAAATATTTTCTGCCGGTTAAGTTTTTGAGGGCTGATTTCTTGTCCTGTGATAAAAATCCTTCTGTTTTGACTGCCAAACCTTTCAGGGGAGCATTTTCAAGGTTTTGGCACCATTTTTGAGTGAATTGCCAAAAGTCAGATTTTTGCTGAAATTGTGACCACGGGGCTTAGGGATTTTTTCAAAAAAATATTTTCTGCCGGTTAAGTTTTTGAGGGCTGATTTCTTGTCCTGTGATAAAAAGCCTTCTGTTTCGAGTGCCAAACCTTTCAGGGGAGCATTTGCAACCCGTTGGCACCTTTTTTGAGTGAACTGCCAAAAGTCAGATTTTTGCTGAAATTGTGACCACGGGGCTTAGGGATTTTTTCAAAAAAATATTTTCTGCCGGTTAAATTTTTGAGGGCTGATTTCTTGTCCTGTGATAAAAAGCCTTCTGTTTCGAGTACCAAACCTTTCAGGGGAGCATTTGCAACCTGTTGGCACCATTTTTGTGTGAACTGCCAAAAGTCAGATTTTTGCTGAAATTGTGACCCCGGGGCTTAGGGATTTTTTCAAAAAAATATTTTCTGCCGGTTAAGTTTTTGAGGGCTGATTTCTTGTCCTGTGATAAAAAGCCTTCTGTTTCCATCGCCAAAGCTTTCAGGTGAGCATTTGCAAGCGGTTGGCACCATTTTTGAGTGAACTGCCAAAAGTCAGATTTTTGCTGAAATTGTGACCCCGGGGCTTAGGGAATTTTTCAAAAAAATATTTTCTGCCGGTTAAGTTTTTGAGGGCTGATTTCTTGTCCTGTGATAAAAAGCCTTCTGTTTCGAGTGCCAAACCTTTCAGGGGAGCATTTTCAAGCTCTTAGCACCATTTTTGAGTGAATAGCCAAAAGTCAGATTTTTTCTGAAATTGTGACCCCGGGGCTTGGGGATTTTTTTAAAAAAAAAAATTCTGCCGGTTAAGTTTTTGAGGGCTGATTTCTTGTCCTGTGATAAAAAGCCTTCTGTTTCGAGTAACAAACCTTTCAGGGGAGCATTTTCAAGCTTTTGGCACCATTTTTGAGTGAACTGCCAAAAGTCAGATTTTTGCTGAAATTGTGACCCCGGGGCTTAGGGATTTTTTCAAAAAAATATTTTCTGCCGGTTAAGTTTTTGAGGGCTGATTTCTTGTCCTGTGATAAAAAGCCTTCTGTTTCCATCACCAAAGCTTTCAGGTGAGCATTTGCAAGCGGTTGGCACCATTTTTGAGTGAACTGCCAAAAGTCAGATTTTTGCTGAAATTGTGACCACGGGGCTTAGGGATTTTTTCAAAAAAATATTTTCTGCCGGTTAAATTTTTGAGGGCTGATTTCTTGTCCTGTGATAAAAAGCCTTCTGTTTCGAGTACCAAACCTTTCAGGGGAGCATTTGCAACCTGTTGGCACCATTTTTGTGTGAACTGCCAAAAGTCAGATTTTTGCTGAAATTGTGACCCCGGGGCTTAGGGATTTTTTCAAAAAAATATTTTCTGCCGGTTAAGTTTTTGAGGGCTGATTTCTTGTCCTGTGATAAAAAGCCTTCTGGTTCCATCGCCAAAGCTTTCAGGTGAGCATTTGCAAGCGGTTGGCACCATTTTTGAGTGAACTGCCAAAAGTCAGATTTTTGCTGAAATTGTGACCCCGGGGCTTAGGGAATTTTTCAAAAAAATATTTTCTGCCGGTTAAGTTTTTGAGGGCTGATTTCTTGTCCTGTGATAAAAAGCCTTCTGTTTCGAGTGCCAAACCTTTCAGGGGAGCATTTTCAAGCTCTTAGCACCATTTTTGAGTGAATAGCCAAAAGTCAGATTTTTTCTGAAATTGTGACCCCGGGGCTTGGGGATTTTTTTTAAAAAAAAAATTCTGCCGGTTAAGTTTTTGAGGGCTGATTTCTTGTCCTGTGATAAAAAGCCTTCTGTTTCGAGTAACAAACCTTTCAGGGGAGCATTTTCAAGCTTTTGGCACCATTTTTGAGTGAACTGCCAAAAGTCAGATTTTTGCTGAAATTGTGACCCCGGGGCTTAGGGATTTTTTCAAAAAAATATTTTCTGCCGGTTAAGTTTTTGAGGGCTGATTTCTTGTCCTGTGATAAAAAGCCTTCTGTTTCCATCACCAAAGCTTTCAGGTGAGCATTTGCAAGCGGTTGGCACCATTTTTGAGTGAACTGCCAAAAGTCAGATTTTTGCTGAAATTGTGACCACGGGGCTTAGGGATTTTTTCAAAAAAATATTTTCTGCCGGTTAAATTTTTGAGGGCTGATTTCTTGTCCTGTGATAAAAAGCCTTCTGTTTCGAGTACCAAACCTTTCAGGGGAGCATTTGCAACCTGTTGGCACCATTTTTGTGTGAACTGCCAAAAGTCAGATTTTTGCTGAAATTGTGACCCCGGGGCTTAGGGATTTTTTCAAAAAAATATTTTCTGCCGGTTAAGTTTTTGAGGGCTGATTTCTTGTCCTGTGATAAAAAGCCTTCTGGTTCCATCGCCAAAGCTTTCAGGTGAGCATTTGCAAGCGGTTGGCACCATTTTTGAGTGAACTGCCAAAAGTCAGATTTTTGCTGAAATTGTGACCCCGGGGCTTAGGGAATTTTTCAAAAAAATATTTTCTGCCGGTTAAGTTTTTGAGGGCTGATTTCTTGTCCTGTGATAAAAAGCCTTCTGTTTCGAGTGCCAAACCTTTCAGGGGAGCATTTTCAAGCTCTTAGCACCATTTTTGAGTGAATAGCCAAAAGTCAGATTTTTTCTGAAATTGTGACCCCGGGGCTTGGGGATTTTTTTTTTAAAAAAAATTCTGCCGGTTAAGTTTTTGAGGGCTGATTTCTTGTCCTGTGATAAAAAGCCTTCTGTTTCGAGTGCCAAACCTGTCAGGGGAGTATTTTCAAGCTTTTGGCACCATTTTTGAGTGAACTGCCAAAAGTCAGATTTTTGCTGAAATTGTGACCCCGGGGCTTAGGGATTTTTTCAAAAAAATATTTTCTGCCCGTCAAGTTTTTGAGGGCTGATTTCTTGTCCTGTGATAAAAAGCCTTCTGTTTCGAGTGCCAAACCTGTCAGGGGAGCATTTGCAACCGGTTGGCACCATTTTTGAGTGAATTGCCAAAAGTCAGATTTTTACTGAAATTGTGACCCCGGGGCTTAGGGTTTTTTTCAAAAAAACATTTTCTCCTAGTTAAGTTTTTGAGGGCTGATTTCTTGTCCTGTGATAAAAAGCCTTCTGGTTCCATCGCCAAAGCTTTCAGGGGAGCGTTTGCAACCGTTTGGCACCATTTTTGAGTGAACGTCAGATTTTTGCTGAAATTGTGGCTTAGGGATTTTTTCAAAAAAATATTTTCTGCTGGTTAAATTTTTGAGGGCTGATTTCTTGTCCTGTGATAAAAAGCCTTCTGTTTCCATCGCCAAAGCTTTCAGCTGAACATTTTCAAGCTTTTCGCACCATTTTTGAGTGAATTGACAAAAGTCAGATTTTTGCTAAAATTGTGACCCCGGGGCTTAGGGATTTTTTCAAAAAAATATTTTCTGCCGGGTAAGTTTTTGAGGGCTGATTTCTTGTCCTGTGATAAAAAGTCTTCTGTTTCGAGTGCCAAACCTTTCAGGAGAGCATTTTCAAGCTTTTGGCAACATTTTTCAGTGAACTGCCAAAAGTCAGATTTATGCTGAAATTGTGACCCTGGGGCTTAGGGATTTTTTCAAAAAAATATTTTCTGCCGGTTAAGTTTTTGAGGGCTGATTTCTTGTCCTGTGATAAAAAGCCTTCTGTTTCGAGTGCCAAACCTTTCAGGGGAGCATTTGCAACCCGTTGGCACCTTTTTTGAGTGAACTGCCAAAAGTCAGATTTTTGCTGAAATTGTGACCACGGGGCTTAGGGATTTTTTCAAAAAAATATTTTCTGCCGGTTAAATTTTTGAGGGCTGATTTCTTGTCCTGTGATAAAAAGCCTTCTGTTTCGAGTACCAAACCTTTCAGGGGAGCATTTGCAACCTGTTGGCACCATTTTTGTGTGAACTGCCAAAAGTCAGATTTTTGCTGAAATTGTGACCCCGGGGCTTAGGGATTTTTTCAAAAAAATATTTTCTGCCGGTTAAGTTTTTGAGGGCTGATTTCTTGTCCTGTGATAAAAAGCCTTCTGTTTCCATCGCCAAAGCTTTCAGGTGAGCATTTGCAAGCGGTTGGCACCATTTTTGAGTGAACTGCCAAAAGTCAGATTTTTGCTGAAATTGTGACCCCGGGGCTTAGGGATTTTTTCAAAAAAATATTTTCTGCCGGTTAAGTTTTTGAGGGCTGATTTCTTGTCCTGTGATAAAAAGCCTTCTGTTTCGAGTGCCAAACCTGTCAGGGGAGCATTTTCAAGCTTTTGGCACCATTTTTGAGTGAACTGCCAAAAGTCAGATTTTTGCTGAAATTGTGACCCCGGGGCTTAGGGATTTTTTCAAAAAAATATTTTCTGCCCGTCAAGTTTTTGAGGGCTGATTTCTTGTCCTGTGATAAAAAGCCTTCTGTTTCGAGTGCCAAACCTGTCAGGGGAGCATTTGCAACCGGTTGGCACCATTTTTGAGTGAATTGCCAAAAGTCAGATTTTTGCTGAAATTGTGACCCCGGGGCTTAGGGTTTTTTTCAAAAAAACATTTTCTCCTAGTTAAGTTTTTGAGGGCTGATTTCTTGTCCTGTGATAAAAAGCCTTCTGGTTCCATCGCCAAAGCTTTCAGGGGAGCGTTTGCAACCGTTTGGCACCATTTTTGAGTGAACGTCAGATTTTTGCTGAAATTGTGGCTTAGGGATTTTTTCAAAAAAATATTTTCTGCTGGTTAAATTTTTGAGGGCTGATTTCTTGTCCTGTGATAAAAAGCCTTCTGTTTCCATCGCCAAAGATTTCAGCTGAACATTTTCAAGCTTTTCGCACCATTTTTGAGTGAATTGACAAAAGTCAGATTTTTGCTAAAATTGTGACCCCGGGGCTTAGGGATTTTTTCAAAAAAATATTTTCTGCCGGTTAAGTTTTTGAGGGCTGATTTCTTGTCCTGTGATAAAAAGCCTTCTGTTTCCATCACCAAAGCTTTCAGGTGAGCATTTGCAAGCGGTTGGCACCATTTTTGAGTGAACTGCCAAAAGTCAGATTTTTTCTGAAATTGTGACCCCGGGGCTTAGGGATTTTTTCAAAAAAATATTTTCTGCCGGTTAAGTTTTTGAGGGCTGATTTCTTGTCCTGTGATAAAAAGCCTTCTGTTTCCATCGCCAAAGCTTTCAGGTGATCATTGGCAAGCGGTTGGCACCATTTTTGAGTGAACTGCCAAAAGTCAGATTTTTGCTGAATTTGTGACCCCGGGGCTTAGGGATTTTTTGAAAAAAATATTTTCTGCCGGTTAAGTTTTTGAGGGCTGATTTCTTGTCCTGTGATAAAAAGCCTTCTGTTTCGAGTGCCAAACCTTTCAGGGGAGCATTTTCAAGCGGTTGGCACCATTTTTGAGTGAACTGCCAAAAGTCAGATTTTTGCTGAAATTGTGACCCCGGGGCTTAGGGATTTTTTCAAAAAAATATTTTCTGCCGGTTAAGTTTTTGAGGGCTGATTTCTTGTCCTGTGATAAAAAGCCTTCTGTTTCCATCGCCAAAGCTTTCAGGTGAGCATTTTCAAGCGGTTGGCACCATTATTGAGTGAACTGCCAAAAGTCAGATTTTTGCTGAAATTGTGACCCCGGGGCTTAGGGATCTTTTCAAAAAAATATTTTCTGCCGGTTAAGTTTTTGAGGGCTGATTTCTTGTCCTGTGATAAAAAGCCTTCTGTTTCCATCGCCAAAGCTTTCAGGTGAGCATTTGCAAGCGGTTGGCACCATTTTTGAGTGAACTGCCAAAAGTCAGATTTTTGCTGAAATTGTGACCCCGGAGCTTAGGGATTTTTTCAAAAAAATATTTTCTGCCGGTTAAGTTTTTGAGGGCTGATTTCTTGTCCTGTGATAAAAAGCCTTCTGTTTCCATCGCCAAAGCTTTCAGGTGAGCATTTGCAAGCGGTTGGCACCATTTTTGAGTGAACTGCCAAAAGTCAGATTTTTGCTGAAATTGTGACCCCGGGGCTTAGGGATTTTTTTCAAAAAAATATTTTCTGCCGGTTAAGTTTTTGAGGGCTGATTTCTTGTCCTGTGATAAAAAGCCTTCTGTTTCGAGTGCCAAACCTTTCAGGGGAGCATTTTCAAGCTTTTGGCACCATTTTTGAGTGAATTGCCAAAAGTCAGATTTTTGCTGAAATTGTGAACCCGGGGCTTAGGGATTTTTTCAAAAAAATATTTTCTGCCGGTTAAGTTTTTGAGGGCTGATTTCTTGTCCTGTGATAAAAGCCTTCTGTTTCCATCGCCAAAGCTTTCAGGTGAGCATTTGCAAGCGGTTGGCACCATTTTTGAGTGAACTGCCAAAAGTCAGATTTTTGCTGAAATTGTGACCCCGGGGCTTAGGGATTTTTTCAAAAAAATATTTTCTGCCGGTTAAGTTTTTGAGGGCTGATTTCTTGTCCTGTGATAAAAAGCCTTCTGTTTCCATCGCCAAACCTTTCAGGTGAGCATTTGCAAGCGGTTGGCACCATTATTGAGTGAACTGCCAAAAGTCAGATTTTTGCTGAAATTGTGACCCCGGGGCTTAGGGATTTTTTCAAAAAAATATTTTCTGCCGGTTAAGTTTTTGAGGGCTGATTTCTTGTCCTGTGATAAAAAGCCTTCTGTTTCCATCGCCAAAGCTTTCAGGTGAGCATTTGCAAGCGGTTGGCACCATTTTTGAGTGAACTGCCAAAAGTCAGATTTTTGCTGAAATTGTGACCCCGGAGCTAAAGGGATTTTTTCAAAAAAATATTTTCTGCCGGTTAAGTTTTTGAGGGCTGATTTCTTGTCCTGTGATAAAAAGCCTTCTGTTTCCATCGCCAAAGCTTTCAGGTGAGCATTTGCAAGCGGTTGGCACCATTTTTGAGTGAACTGCCAAAAGTCAGATTTTTTCTGAAATTGTGACCCCGGGGCTTAGGGATTTTTTCAAAAAAATATTTTCTGCCGGTTAAGTTTTTGAGGGCTGATTTCTTGTCCTGTGATAAAAAGCCTTCTGTTTCGTGTGCCAAACCTTTCAGGGGAGCATTTGCAAGCGGTTGGCACCATTTTTGAGTGAACTGCCAAAAGTCAGATTTTTTCTGAAATTGTGACCCCGGGGCTTAGGGATTTTTTCAAAAAAATATTTTCTGCCGGTTAAGTTTTTGAGGGCTGATTTCTTGTCCTGTGATAAAAGCCTTCTGTTTCCATCGCCAAAGCTTTCAGGTGAGCATTTGCAAGCGGTTGGCACCATTTTTGAGTGAACTGCCAAAAGTCAGATTTTTGCTGAAATTGTGACCCCGGGGCTTAGGGATTTTTTCAAAAAAATATTTTCTGCCGGTTAAGTTTTTGAGGGCTGATTTCTTGTCCTGTGATAAAAAGCCTTCTGTTTCCATCGCCAAACCTTTCAGGTGAGCATTTGCAAGCGGTTGGCACCATTATTGAGTGAACTGCCAAAAGTCAGATTTTTGCTGAAATTGTGACCCCGGGGCTTAGGGATTTTTTCAAAAAAATATTTTCTGCCGGTTAAGTTTTTGAGGGCTGATTTCTTGTCCTGTGATAAAAAGCCTTCTGTTTCCATCGCCAAAGCTTTCAGGTGAGCATTTGCAAGCGGTTGGCACCATTTTTGAGTGAACTGCCAAAAGTCAGATTTTTGCTGAAATTGTGACCCCGGAGCTAAAGGGATTTTTTCAAAAAAATATTTTCTGCCGGTTAAGTTTTTGAGGGCTGATTTCTTGTCCTGTGATAAAAAGCCTTCTGTTTCCATCGCCAAAGCTTTCAGGTGAGCATTTGCAAGCGGTTGGCACCATTTTTGAGTGAACTGCCAAAAGTCAGATTTTTTCTGAAATTGTGACCCCGGGGCTTAGGGATTTTTTCAAAAAAATATTTTCTGCCGGTTAAGTTTTTGAGGGCTGATTTCTTGTCCTGTGATAAAAAGCCTTCTGTTTCGTGTGCCAAACCTTTCAGGGGAGCATTTGCAAGCGGTTGGCACCATTTTTGAGTGAACTGCCAAAAGTCAGATTTTTTCTGAAATTGTGACCCCGGGGCTTAGGGATTTTTTCAAAAAAATATTTTCTGCCGGTTAAGTTTTTGAGGGCTGATTTCTTGTCCTGTGATAAAAAGCCTTCTGTTTCGAGTGCCAAACCTTTCAGGGGAGCATTTTCAAGCTTCTGGCACCATTTTTGAGTGAATTGCCAAAAGTCAGATTTTTGCTGAAATTGTGACGCCGGGGCTTAGGGATTTTTTCAAAAAAATATTTTCTGCCGGTTAAGTTTTTGAGGGCTGATTTCTTGTCCTGTGATAAAAAGCCTTCTGTTTCCATCGCCAAAGCTTTCAGGTGAGCATTTGCAAGCGGTTGGCACCATTTTTGAGTGAACCGCCAAAAGTCAGATTTTTTCTGAAATTGTGACCCCGGGGCTTAGGGATTTTTTCAAAAAAATATTTTCTGCCGGTTAAGTTTTTGAGGGCTGATTTCTTGTCCTGTGATAAAAAGCCTTCTGTTTCGTGTGCCAAACCTTTCAGGGGAGCATTTGCAAGCGGTTGGCACCATTTTTGAGTGAACTGCCAAAAGTCAGATTTTTTCTGAAATTGTGACCCCGGGGCTTAGGGATTTTTTCAAAAAAATATTTTCTGCCGGTTAAGTTTTTGAGGGCTGATTTCTTGTCCTGTGATAAAAAGCCTTCTGTTTCGAGTGCCAAACCTTTCAGGGGAGCATTTTCAATCTTTTGGCACCATTTTTGAGTGAACTGCCAAAAGTCAGATTTTTGCTGAAATTGTGACCCCGGGGCTTAGGGATTTTTTCAAAAAAATATTTTCTGCCGGTTAAGTTTTTGAGGGCTGATTTCTTGTCCTGTGATAAAAAGCCTTCTGTTTCCATCGCCAAAGCTTTCAGGTGAGCATTTGCAAGCGGTTGGCACCATTTTTGAGTGAACCGCCAAAAGTCAGATTTTTGCTGAAATTGTGACCCCGGGGCTTAGGGATTTTTTCAAAAAAATATTTTCTGCCGGTTAAGTTTTTGAGGGCTGATTTCTTGTCCTGTGATAAAAAGCCTTCTGTTTCCATCGCCAAAGCTTTCAGGTGAGCATTTGCAAGCGGTTGGCACCATTTTTGAGTGAACTGCCAAAAGTCAGATTTTTGCTGAAATTGTGACCCCGGGGCTTAGGGATTTTTTCAAAAAAATATTTTCTGCCGGTTAAGTTTTTGAGGGCTGATTTCTTGTCCTGTGATAAAAAGCTTTCTGTTTCCATCGCCAAAGCTTTCAGGTGAGCATTTGCAAGCGGTTGGCACCATTTTTGAGTGAACTGCCAAAAGTCAGATTTTTGCTGAAATTGTGACCCCGGGGCTTAGGGATTTTTTCAAAAAAATATTTTCTGCCGGTTAAGTTTTTGAGGGCTGATTTCTTGTCCTGTGATAAAAAGCCTTCTGTTTCGCGTGCCAAACCTTTCAGGTGAGCATTTGCAACCGGTTGGCACCATTTTTGAGTGAACTGCCAAAAGTCAGATTTTTGCTGAAATTGTGACCCCGGGGCTTAGGGATTTTTTCAAAAAAATATTTTCTGCCGGTTAAGTTTTTGAGGGCTGATTTCTTGTCCTGTGATAAAAAGCCTTCTGTTTCCATGGCCAAAGCTTTCAGGTGAGCATTTGCAAGCGGTTGGCACCATTTTTGAGTGAACTGCCAAAAGTCAGATTTTTTCTGAAATTGTGACCCCGGGGCTTAGGGATTTTTTCAAAAAAATATTTTCTGCCGGTTAAGTTTTTGAGGGCTGATTTCTTGTCCTGTGATAAAAAGCTTTCTGTTTCCATCGCCAAAGCTTTCAGGTGAGCATTTGCAAGCGGTTGGCACCATTTTTGAGTGAACTGCCAAAAGTCAGATTTTTGCTGAAATTGTGACCCCGGGGCTTAGGGATTTTTTCAAAAAAATATTTTCTGCCGGTTAAGTTTTTGAGGGCTGATTTCTTGTCCTGTGATAAAAAGCCTTCTGTTTCCATCGCCAAAGCTTTCAGGGGAGCATTTGCAACCGGTTGGCACCATTTTTGAGTGAATTGCCAAAAGTCAGATTTTTGCTGAAATTGTGACCCCGGGGCTTAGGGATTTTTTCAAAAAAATATTTTCTGCCGGTTAAGTTTTTGAGGGCTGATTTCTTGTCCTGTGATAAAAAGCCTTCTGTTTCCATCGCCAAAGCTTTCAGGTGAGCATTTGCAAGCGGTTGGCACCATTTTTGAGTGAACTGCCAAAAGTCAGATTTTTGCTGAAATTGTGACGCCGGGGCTTAGGGATTTTTTCAAAAAAATATTTTCTGCCGGTTAAGTTTTTGAGGGCTGATTTCTTGTCCTGTGATAAAAAGCTTTCTGTTTCCATCGCCAAAGCTTTCAGGTGAGCATTTGCAAGCGGTTGGCACCATTTTTGAGTGAACTGCCAAAAGTCAGATTTTTGCTGAAATTGTGACCCCGGGGCTTAGGGATTTTTTCAAAAAAATATTTTCTGCCGGTTAAGTTTTTGAGGGCTGATTTCTTGTCCTGTGATAAAAAGCCTTCTGTTTCCATCGCCAAAGCTTTCAGGGGAGCATTTGCAACCGGTTGGCACCATTTTTGAGTGAATTGCCAAAAGTCAGATTTTTGCTGAAATTGTGACCCCGGGGCTTAGGGATTTTTTCAAAAAAATATTTTCTGCCGGTTAAGTTTTTGAGGGCTGATTTCTTGTCCTGTGATAAAAAGCCTTCTGTTTCCATCGCCAAAGCTTTCAGGGGAGCATTTGCAACCGGTTGGCACCATTTTTGAGTGAATTGCCAAAAGTCAGATTTTTGCTGAAATTGTGACCCCGGGGCTTAGGGATTTTTTTAAAAAAAATATTTTCTGCCGGTTAAGTTTTTGAGGGCTGATTTCTTGTCCTGTGATAAAAAGCCTTCTGTTTCCATCGCCAAAGCTTTCAGGTGAGCATTTGCAAGCGGTTGGCCCCATTTTTGAGTGAACTGCCAAAAGTCAGATTTTTGCTGAAATTGTGACCCCGGGGCTTATGGATTTTTTCAAAAAAATATTTTCTGCCGGTTAAGTTTTTGAGGGCTGATTTCTTGTCCTGTGATAAAAAGCCTTCTGTTTCGCGTGCCAAACCTTTCAGGGGAGCATTTTCAAGCTTTTGGCACCATTTTTGAGTGAACTGCCAAAAGTCAGATTTTTTCTGAAATTGTGACCCCGGGGCTTAGGGATTTTTTCAAAAAAATATTTTCTGCCGGTTAAGTTTTTGAGGGCTGATTTCTTGTCCTGTGATAAAAAGCCTTCTGTTTCCATCGCCAAAGCTTTCAGGTGAGCATTTGCAAGCGGTTGGCACCATTTTTGAGTGAACCGCCAAAAGTCAGATTTTTTCTGAAATTGTGACCCCGGGGTTTAGGGATTTTTTCAAAAAAATATTTTCTGCCGGTTAAGTTTTTGAGGGCTGATTTCTTGTCCTGTGATAAAAAGCCTTCTGTTTCCATCGCCAAAGCTTTCAGGTGAGCATTTGCAAGCGGTTGGCACCATTTTTGAGTGAACTGCCAAAAGTCAGATTTTTGCTGAAATTGTGACCCCGGGGCTTAGGGATTTTTTCAAAAAAATATTTTCTGCCGGTTAAGTTTTTGAGGGCTGATTTCTTGTCCTGTGATAAAAAGCTTTCTGTTTCCATCGCCAAAGCTTTCAGGTGAGCATTTGCAAGCGGTTGGCACCATTTTTGAGTGAACTGCCAAAAGTCAGATTTTTGCTGAAATTGTGACCCCGGGGCTTAGGGATTTTTTCAAAAAAATATTTTCTGCCGGTTAAGTTTTTGAGGGCTGATTTCTTGTCCTGTGATAAAAAGCCTTCTGTTTCCATCGCCAAAGCTTTCAGGGGAGCATTTGCAACCGGTTGGCACCATTTTTGAGTGAACTGCCAAAAGTCAGATTTTTGCTGAAATTGTGACCCCGGGGCTTAGGGATTTTTTCAAAAAAATATTTTCTGCCGGTTAAGTTTTTGAGGGCTGATTTCTTGTCCTGTGATAAAAAGCCTTCTGTTTCCATCGCCAAAGCTTTCAGGTGAGCATTTGCAAGCGGTTGGCACCATTTTTGAGTGAACTGCCAAAAGTCAGATTTTTTCTGAAATTGTGACCCCGGGGCTTAGGGATTTTTTCAAAAAAATATTTTCTGCCGGTTAAGTTTTTGAGGGCTGATTTCTTGTCCTGTGATAAAAAGCTTTCTGTTTCCATCGCCAAAGCTTTCAGGTGAGCATTTGCAAGCGGTTGGCACCATTTTTGAGTGAACTGCCAAAAGTCAGATTTTTGCTGAAATTGTGACCCCGGGGCTTAGGGATTTTTTCAAAAAAATATTTTCTGCCGGTTAAGTTTTTGAGGGCTGATTTCTTGTCCTGTGATAAAAAGCCTTCTGTTTCCATCGCCAAAGCTTTCAGGGGAGCATTTGCAACCGGTTGGCACCATTTTTGAGTGAATTGCCAAAAGTCAGATTTTTGCTGAAATTGTGACCCCGGGGCTTAGGGATTTTTTCAAAAAAATATTTTCTGCCGGTTAAGTTTTTGAGGGCTGATTTCTTGTCCTGTGATAAAAAGCCTTCTGTTTCCATCGCCAAAGCTTTCAGGGGAGCATTTGCAACCGGTTGGCACCATTTTTGAGTGAATTGCCAAAAGTCAGATTTTTGCTGAAATTGTGACCCCGGGGCTTAGGGATTTTTTCAAAAAAATATTTTCTGCCGGTTAAGTTTTTGAGGGCTGATTTCTTGTCCTGTGATAAAAAGCCTTCTGTTTCCATCGCCAAAGCTTTCAGGTGAGCATTTGCAAGCTGTTGGCACCATTTTTGAGTGAACTGCCAAAAGTCAGATTTTTGCTGAAATTGTGACCCCGGGGCTTATGGATTTTTTCAAAAAAATATTTTCTGCCGGTTAAGTTTTTGAGGGCTGATTTCTTGTCCTGTGATAAAAAGCCTTCTGTTTCCATCGCCAAAGCTTTCAGGTGAGCATTTGCAAGCGGTTGGCACCATTTTTGAGTGAACTGCCAAAAGTCAGATTTTTGCTGAAATTGTGACCCCGGGGCTTAGGGATTTTTTCAAAAAAATATTTTCTGCCGGTTAAGTTTTTGAGGGCTGATTTCTTGTCCTGTGATAAAAAGCTTTCTGTTTCCATCGCCAAAGCTTTCAGGTGAGCATTTGCAAGCGGTTGGCACCATTTTTGAGTGAACTGCCAAAAGTCAGATTTTTGCTGAAATTGTGACCCCGGGGCTTAGGGATTTTTTCAAAAAAATATTTTCTGCCGGTTAAGTTTTTGAGGGCTGATTTCTTGTCCTGTGATAAAAAGCTTTCTGTTTCCATCGCCAAAGCTTTCAGGTGAGCATTTGCAAGCGGTTGGCACCATTTTTGAGTGAACTGCCAAAAGTCAGATTTTTGCTGAAATTGTGACCCCGGGGCTTAGGGATTTTTTCAAAAAAATATTTTCTGCCGGTTAAGTTTTTGAGGGCTGATTTCTTGTCCTGTGATAAAAAGCCTTCTGTTTCGCGTGCCAAACCTTTCAGGTGAGCATTTGCAACCGGTTGGCACCATTTTTGAGTGAACTGCCAAAAGTCAGATTTTTGCTGAAATTGTGACCCCGGGGCTTAGGGATTTTTTCAAAAAAATATTTTCTGCCGGTTAAGTTTTTGAGGGCTGATTTCTTGTCCTGTGATAAAAAGCCTTCTGTTTCCATGGCCAAAGCTTTCAGGTGAGCATTTGCAAGCGGTTGGCACCATTTTTGAGTGAACTGCCAAAAGTCAGATTTTTTCTGAAATTGTGACCCCGGGGCTTAGGGATTTTTTCAAAAAAATATTTTCTGCCGGTTAAGTTTTTGAGGGCTGATTTCTTGTCCTGTGATAAAAAGCTTTCTGTTTCCATCGCCAAAGCTTTCAGGTGAGCATTTGCAAGCGGTTGGCACCATTTTTGAGTGAACTGCCAAAAGTCAGATTTTTGCTGAAATTGTGACCCCGGGGCTTAGGGATTTTTTCAAAAAAATATTTTCTGCCGGTTAAGTTTTTGAGGGCTGATTTCTTGTCCTGTGATAAAAAGCCTTCTGTTTCCATCGCCAAAGCTTTCAGGGGAGCATTTGCAACCGGTTGGCACCATTTTTGAGTGAATTGCCAAAAGTCAGATTTTTGCTGAAATTGTGACCCCGGGGCTTAGGGATTTTTTCAAAAAAATATTTTCTGCCGGTTAAGTTTTTGAGGGCTGATTTCTTGTCCTGTGATAAAAAGCCTTCTGTTTCCATCGCCAAAGCTTTCAGGTGAGCATTTGCAAGCGGTTGGCACCATTTTTGAGTGAACTGCCAAAAGTCAGATTTTTGCTGAAATTGTGACGCCGGGGCTTAGGGATTTTTTCAAAAAAATATTTTCTGCCGGTTAAGTTTTTGAGGGCTGATTTCTTGTCCTGTGATAAAAAGCTTTCTGTTTCCATCGCCAAAGCTTTCAGGTGAGCATTTGCAAGCGGTTGGCACCATTTTTGAGTGAACTGCCAAAAGTCAGATTTTTGCTGAAATTGTGACCCCGGGGCTTAGGGATTTTTTCAAAAAAATATTTTCTGCCGGTTAAGTTTTTGAGGGCTGATTTCTTGTCCTGTGATAAAAAGCCTTCTGTTTCCATCGCCAAAGCTTTCAGGGGAGCATTTGCAACCGGTTGGCACCATTTTTGAGTGAATTGCCAAAAGTCAGATTTTTGCTGAAATTGTGACCCCGGGGCTTAGGGATTTTTTCAAAAAAATATTTTCTGCCGGTTAAGTTTTTGAGGGCTGATTTCTTGTCCTGTGATAAAAAGCCTTCTGTTTCCATCGCCAAAGCTTTCAGGGGAGCATTTGCAACCGGTTGGCACCATTTTTGAGTGAATTGCCAAAAGTCAGATTTTTGCTGAAATTGTGACCCCGGGGCTTAGGGATTTTTTTAAAAAAAATATTTTCTGCCGGTTAAGTTTTTGAGGGCTGATTTCTTGTCCTGTGATAAAAAGCCTTCTGTTTCCATCGCCAAAGCTTTCAGGTGAGCATTTGCAAGCGGTTGGCACCATTTTTGAGTGAACTGCCAAAAGTCAGATTTTTGCTGAAATTGTGACCCCGGGGCTTAGGGATTTTTTCAAAAAAATATTTTCTACCGGTTAAGTTTTTGAGGGCTGATTTCTTGTCCTGTGATAAAAAGCCTTCTGTTTCCATCGCCAAGGCTTTCAGGTGAGCATTTGCAAGCGGTTGGCACCATTTTTGAGTGAACTGCCAAAAGTCAGATTTTTGCTGAAATTGTGACCCCGGGGCTTAGGGATTTTTTCAACAAAATATTTTCTGCCGGTTAAGTTTTTGAGGGCTGATTTCTTGTCCTGTGATAAAAAGCCTTCTGTTTCCATCGCCAAAGCTTTCAGGTGAGCATTTGCAAGCGGTTGGCCCCATTTTTGAGTGAACTGCCAAAAGTCAGATTTTTGCTGAAATTGTGACCCCGGGGCTTATGGATTTTTTCAAAAAAATATTTTCTGCCGGTTAAGTTTTTGAGGGCTGATTTCTTGTCCTGTGATAAAAAGCCTTCTGTTTCGCGTGCCAAACCTTTCAGGGGAGCATTTTCAAGCTTTTGGCACCATTTTTGAGTGAACTGCCAAAAGTCAGATTTTTTCTGAAATTGTGACCCCGGGGCTTAGGGATTTTTTCAAAAAAATATTTTCTGCCGGTTAAGTTTTTGAGGGCTGATTTCTTGTCCTGTGATAAAAAGCCTTCTGTTTCCATCGCCAAAGCTTTCAGGTGAGCATTTGCAAGCGGTTGGCACCATTTTTGAGTGAACCGCCAAAAGTCAGATTTTTTCTGAAATTGTGACCCCGGGGTTTAGGGATTTTTTCAAAAAAATATTTTCTGCCGGTTAAGTTTTTGAGGGCTGATTTCTTGTCCTGTGATAAAAAGCCTTCTGTTTCCATCGCCAAAGCTTTCAGGTGAGCATTTGCAAGCGGTTGGCACCATTTTTGAGTGAACTGCCAAAAGTCAGATTTTTGCTGAAATTGTGACCCCGGGGCTTAGGGATTTTTTCAAAAAAATATTTTCTGCCGGTTAAGTTTTTGAGGGCTGATTTCTTGTCCTGTGATAAAAAGCTTTCTGTTTCCATCGCCAAAGCTTTCAGGTGAGCATTTGCAAGCGGTTGGCACCATTTTTGAGTGAACTGCCAAAAGTCAGATTTTTGCTGAAATTGTGACCCCGGGGCTTAGGGATTTTTTCAAAAAAATATTTTCTGCCGGTTAAGTTTTTGAGGGCTGATTTCTTGTCCTGTGATAAAAAGCCTTCTGTTTCCATCGCCAAAGCTTTCAGGGGAGCATTTGCAACCGGTTGGCACCATTTTTGAGTGAACTGCCAAAAGTCAGATTTTTGCTGAAATTGTGACCCCGGGGCTTAGGGATTTTTTCAAAAAAATATTTTCTGCCGGTTAAGTTTTTGAGGGCTGATTTCTTGTCCTGTGATAAAAAGCCTTCTGTTTCCATCGCCAAAGCTTTCAGGTGAGCATTTGCAAGCGGTTGGCACCATTTTTGAGTGAACTGCCAAAAGTCAGATTTTTTCTGAAATTGTGACCCCGGGGCTTAGGGATTTTTTCAAAAAAATATTTTCTGCCGGTTAAGTTTTTGAGGGCTGATTTCTTGTCCTGTGATAAAAAGCTTTCTGTTTCCATCGCCAAAGCTTTCAGGTGAGCATTTGCAAGCGGTTGGCACCATTTTTGAGTGAACTGCCAAAAGTCAGATTTTTGCTGAAATTGTGACCCCGGGGCTTAGGGATTTTTTCAAAAAAATATTTTCTGCCGGTTAAGTTTTTGAGGGCTGATTTCTTGTCCTGTGATAAAAAGCCTTCTGTTTCCATCGCCAAAGCTTTCAGGGGAGCATTTGCAACCGGTTGGCACCATTTTTGAGTGAATTGCCAAAAGTCAGATTTTTGCTGAAATTGTGACCCCGGGGCTTAGGGATTTTTTCAAAAAAATATTTTCTGCCGGTTAAGTTTTTGAGGGCTGATTTCTTGTCCTGTGATAAAAAGCCTTCTGTTTCGCGTGCCAAACCTTTCAGGGGAGCATTTTCAAGCTTTTGGCACCATTTTTGAGTGAACTGCCAAAAGTCAGATTTTTTCTGAAATTGTGACCCCGGGGCTTAGGGATTTTTTCAAAAAAATATTTTCTGCCGGTTAAGTTTTTGAGGGCTGATTTCTTGTCCTGTGATAAAAAGCCTTCTGTTTCCATCGCCAAAGCTTTCAGGTGAGCATTTGCAAGCGGTTGGCACCATTTTTGAGTGAACCGCCAAAAGTCAGATTTTTTCTGAAATTGTGACCCCGGGGTTTAGGGATTTTTTCAAAAAAATATTTTCTGCCGGTTAAGTTTTTGAGGGCTGATTTCTTGTCCTGTGATAAAAAGCCTTCTGTTTCCATCGCCAAAGCTTTCAGGTGAGCATTTGCAAGCGGTTGGCACCATTTTTGAGTGAACTGCCAAAAGTCAGATTTTTGCTGAAATTGTGACCCCGGGGCTTAGGGATTTTTTCAAAAAAATATTTTCTGCCGGTTAAGTTTTTGAGGGCTGATTTCTTGTCCTGTGATAAAAAGCTTTCTGTTTCCATCGCCAAAGCTTTCAGGTGAGCATTTGCAAGCGGTTGGCACCATTTTTGAGTGAACTGCCAAAAGTCAGATTTTTGCTGAAATTGTGACCCCGGGGCTTAGGGATTTTTTCAAAAAAATATTTTCTGCCGGTTAAGTTTTTGAGGGCTGATTTCTTGTCCTGTGATAAAAAGCCTTCTGTTTCCATCGCCAAAGCTTTCAGGGGAGCATTTGCAACCGGTTGGCACCATTTTTGAGTGAACTGCCAAAAGTCAGATTTTTGCTGAAATTGTGACCCCGGGGCTTAGGGATTTTTTCAAAAAAATATTTTCTGCCGGTTAAGTTTTTGAGGGCTGATTTCTTGTCCTGTGATAAAAAGCCTTCTGTTTCCATCGCCAAAGCTTTCAGGTGAGCATTTGCAAGCGGTTGGCACCATTTTTGAGTGAACTGCCAAAAGTCAGATTTTTTCTGAAATTGTGACCCCGGGGCTTAGGGATTTTTTCAAAAAAATATTTTCTGCCGGTTAAGTTTTTGAGGGCTGATTTCTTGTCCTGTGATAAAAAGCTTTCTGTTTCCATCGCCAAAGCTTTCAGGTGAGCATTTGCAAGCGGTTGGCACCATTTTTGAGTGAACTGCCAAAAGTCAGATTTTTGCTGAAATTGTGACCCCGGGGCTTAGGGATTTTTTCAAAAAAATATTTTCTGCCGGTTAAGTTTTTGAGGGCTGATTTCTTGTCCTGTGATAAAAAGCCTTCTGTTTCCATCGCCAAAGCTTTCAGGGGAGCATTTGCAACCGGTTGGCACCATTTTTGAGTGAATTGCCAAAAGTCAGATTTTTGCTGAAATTGTGACCCCGGGGCTTAGGGATTTTTTCAAAAAAATATTTTCTGCCGGTTAAGTTTTTGAGGGCTGATTTCTTGTCCTGTGATAAAAAGCCTTCTGTTTCCATCGCCAAAGCTTTCAGGGGAGCATTTGCAACCGGTTGGCACCATTTTTGAGTGAATTGCCAAAAGTCAGATTTTTGCTGAAATTGTGACCCCGGGGCTTAGGGATTTTTTCAAAAAAATATTTTCTGCCGGTTAAGTTTTTGAGGGCTGATTTCTTGTCCTGTGATAAAAAGCCTTCTGTTTCCATCGCCAAAGCTTTCAGGTGAGCATTTGCAAGCTGTTGGCACCATTTTTGAGTGAACTGCCAAAAGTCAGATTTTTGCTGAAATTGTGACCCCGGGGCTTATGGATTTTTTCAAAAAAATATTTTCTGCCGGTTAAGTTTTTGAGGGCTGATTTCTTGTCCTGTGATAAAAAGCCTTCTGTTTCCATCGCCAAAGCTTTCAGGTGAGCATTTGCAAGCGGTTGGCACCATTTTTGAGTGAACTGCCAAAAGTCAGATTTTTGCTGAAATTGTGACCCCGGGGCTTAGGGATTTTTTCAAAAAAATATTTTCTGCCGGTTAAGTTTTTGAGGGCTGATTTCTTGTCCTGTGATAAAAAGCTTTCTGTTTCCATCGCCAAAGCTTTCAGGTGAGCATTTGCAAGCGGTTGGCACCATTTTTGAGTGAACTGCCAAAAGTCAGATTTTTGCTGAAATTGTGACCCCGGGGCTTAGGGATTTTTTCAAAAAAATATTTTCTGCCGGTTAAGTTTTTGAGGGCTGATTTCTTGTCCTGTGATAAAAAGCTTTCTGTTTCCATCGCCAAAGCTTTCAGGTGAGCATTTGCAAGCGGTTGGCACCATTTTTGAGTGAACTGCCAAAAGTCAGATTTTTGCTGAAATTGTGACCCCGGGGCTTAGGGATTTTTTCAAAAAAATATTTTCTGCCGGTTAAGTTTTTGAGGGCTGATTTCTTGTCCTGTGATAAAAAGCCTTCTGTTTCGCGTGCCAAACCTTTCAGGTGAGCATTTGCAACCGGTTGGCACCATTTTTGAGTGAACTGCCAAAAGTCAGATTTTTGCTGAAATTGTGACCCCGGGGCTTAGGGATTTTTTCAAAAAAATATTTTCTGCCGGTTAAGTTTTTGAGGGCTGATTTCTTGTCCTGTGATAAAAAGCCTTCTGTTTCCATGGCCAAAGCTTTCAGGTGAGCATTTGCAAGCGGTTGGCACCATTTTTGAGTGAACTGCCAAAAGTCAGATTTTTTCTGAAATTGTGACCCCGGGGCTTAGGGATTTTTTCAAAAAAATATTTTCTGCCGGTTAAGTTTTTGAGGGCTGATTTCTTGTCCTGTGATAAAAAGCTTTCTGTTTCCATCGCCAAAGCTTTCAGGTGAGCATTTGCAAGCGGTTGGCACCATTTTTGAGTGAACTGCCAAAAGTCAGATTTTTGCTGAAATTGTGACCCCGGGGCTTAGGGATTTTTTCAAAAAAATATTTTCTGCCGGTTAAGTTTTTGAGGGCTGATTTCTTGTCCTGTGATAAAAAGCCTTCTGTTTCCATCGCCAAAGCTTTCAGGGGAGCATTTGCAACCGGTTGGCACCATTTTTGAGTGAATTGCCAAAAGTCAGATTTTTGCTGAAATTGTGACCCCGGGGCTTAGGGATTTTTTCAAAAAAATATTTTCTGCCGGTTAAGTTTTTGAGGGCTGATTTCTTGTCCTGTGATAAAAAGCCTTCTGTTTCCATCGCCAAAGCTTTCAGGTGAGCATTTGCAAGCGGTTGGCACCATTTTTGAGTGAACTGCCAAAAGTCAGATTTTTGCTGAAATTGTGACGCCGGGGCTTAGGGATTTTTTCAAAAAAATATTTTCTGCCGGTTAAGTTTTTGAGGGCTGATTTCTTGTCCTGTGATAAAAAGCTTTCTGTTTCCATCGCCAAAGCTTTCAGGTGAGCATTTGCAAGCGGTTGGCACCATTTTTGAGTGAACTGCCAAAAGTCAGATTTTTGCTGAAATTGTGACCCCGGGGCTTAGGGATTTTTTCAAAAAAATATTTTCTGCCGGTTAAGTTTTTGAGGGCTGATTTCTTGTCCTGTGATAAAAAGCCTTCTGTTTCCATCGCCAAAGCTTTCAGGGGAGCATTTGCAACCGGTTGGCACCATTTTTGAGTGAATTGCCAAAAGTCAGATTTTTGCTGAAATTGTGACCCCGGGGCTTAGGGATTTTTTCAAAAAAATATTTTCTGCCGGTTAAGTTTTTGAGGGCTGATTTCTTGTCCTGTGATAAAAAGCCTTCTGTTTCCATCGCCAAAGCTTTCAGGGGAGCATTTGCAACCGGTTGGCACCATTTTTGAGTGAATTGCCAAAAGTCAGATTTTTGCTGAAATTGTGACCCCGGGGCTTAGGGATTTTTTTAAAAAAAATATTTTCTGCCGGTTAAGTTTTTGAGGGCTGATTTCTTGTCCTGTGATAAAAAGCCTTCTGTTTCCATCGCCAAAGCTTTCAGGTGAGCATTTGCAAGCGGTTGGCACCATTTTTGAGTGAACTGCCAAAAGTCAGATTTTTGCTGAAATTGTGACCCCGGGGCTTAGGGATTTTTTCAAAAAAATATTTTCTACCGGTTAAGTTTTTGAGGGCTGATTTCTTGTCCTGTGATAAAAAGCCTTCTGTTTCCATCGCCAAGGCTTTCAGGTGAGCATTTGCAAGCGGTTGGCACCATTTTTGAGTGAACTGCCAAAAGTCAGATTTTTGCTGAAATTGTGACCCCGGGGCTTAGGGATTTTTTCAACAAAATATTTTCTGCCGGTTAAGTTTTTGAGGGCTGATTTCTTGTCCTGTGATAAAAAGCCTTCTGTTTCCATCGCCAAAGCTTTCAGGTGAGCATTTG
This sequence comes from Podarcis liolepis, assembly GCF_965112155.1. Taxonomy (NCBI): domain Eukaryota; kingdom Metazoa; phylum Chordata; class Lepidosauria; order Squamata; family Lacertidae; genus Podarcis; species Podarcis liolepis. The sequence goes on along the minus strand of NW_028148749.1, from coordinate 850,385 downwards.
CAAGCGGTTGGCCCCATTTTTGAGTGAACTGCCAAAAGTCAGATTTTTGCTGAAATTGTGACCCCGGGGCTTATGGATTTTTTCAAAAAAATATTTTCTGCCGGTTAAGTTTTTGAGGGCTGATTTCTTGTCCTGTGATAAAAAGCCTTCTGTTTCGCGTGCCAAACCTTTCAGGGGAGCATTTTCAAGCTTTTGGCACCATTTTTGAGTGAACTGCCAAAAGTCAGATTTTTTCTGAAATTGTGACCCCGGGGCTTAGGGATTTTTTCAAAAAAATATTTTCTGCCGGTTAAGTTTTTGAGGGCTGATTTCTTGTCCTGTGATAAAAAGCCTTCTGTTTCCATCGCCAAAGCTTTCAGGTGAGCATTTGCAAGCGGTTGGCACCATTTTTGAGTGAACCGCCAAAAGTCAGATTTTTTCTGAAATTGTGACCCCGGGGTTTAGGGATTTTTTCAAAAAAATATTTTCTGCCGGTTAAGTTTTTGAGGGCTGATTTCTTGTCCTGTGATAAAAAGCCTTCTGTTTCCATCGCCAAAGCTTTCAGGTGAGCATTTGCAAGCGGTTGGCACCATTTTTGAGTGAACTGCCAAAAGTCAGATTTTTGCTGAAATTGTGACCCCGGGGCTTAGGGATTTTTTCAAAAAAATATTTTCTGCCGGTTAAGTTTTTGAGGGCTGATTTCTTGTCCTGTGATAAAAAGCTTTCTGTTTCCATCGCCAAAGCTTTCAGGTGAGCATTTGCAAGCGGTTGGCACCATTTTTGAGTGAACTGCCAAAAGTCAGATTTTTGCTGAAATTGTGACCCCGGGGCTTAGGGATTTTTTCAAAAAAATATTTTCTGCCGGTTAAGTTTTTGAGGGCTGATTTCTTGTCCTGTGATAAAAAGCCTTCTGTTTCCATCGCCAAAGCTTTCAGGGGAGCATTTGCAACCGGTTGGCACCATTTTTGAGTGAACTGCCAAAAGTCAGATTTTTGCTGAAATTGTGACCCCGGGGCTTAGGGATTTTTTCAAAAAAATATTTTCTGCCGGTTAAGTTTTTGAGGGCTGATTTCTTGTCCTGTGATAAAAAGCCTTCTGTTTCCATCGCCAAAGCTTTCAGGTGAGCATTTGCAAGCGGTTGGCACCATTTTTGAGTGAACTGCCAAAAGTCAGATTTTTTCTGAAATTGTGACCCCGGGGCTTAGGGATTTTTTCAAAAAAATATTTTCTGCCGGTTAAGTTTTTGAGGGCTGATTTCTTGTCCTGTGATAAAAAGCTTTCTGTTTCCATCGCCAAAGCTTTCAGGTGAGCATTTGCAAGCGGTTGGCACCATTTTTGAGTGAACTGCCAAAAGTCAGATTTTTGCTGAAATTGTGACCCCGGGGCTTAGGGATTTTTTCAAAAAAATATTTTCTGCCGGTTAAGTTTTTGAGGGCTGATTTCTTGTCCTGTGATAAAAAGCCTTCTGTATCCATCGCCAAAGCTTTCAGGGGAGCATTTGCAACCGGTTGGCACCATTTTTGAGTGAATTGCCAAAAGTCAGATTTTTGCTGAAATTGTGACCCCGGGGCTTAGGGATTTTTTCAAAAAAATATTTTCTGCCGGTTAAGTTTTTGAGGGCTGATTTCTTGTCCTGTGATAAAAAGCCTTCTGTTTCCATCGCCAAAGCTTTCAGGGGAGCATTTGCAACCGGTTGGCACCATTTTTGAGTGAATTGCCAAAAGTCAGATTTTTGCTGAAATTGTGACCCCGGGGCTTAGGGATTTTTTCAAAAAAATATTTTCTGCCGGTTAAGTTTTTGAGGGCTGATTTCTTGTCCTGTGATAAAAAGCCTTCTGTTTCCATCGCCAAAGCTTTCAGGTGAGCATTTGCAAGCGGTTGGCACCATTTTTGAGTGAACTGCCAAAAGTCAGATTTTTGCTGAAATTGTGACCCCGGGGCTTATGGATTTTTTCAAAAAAATATTTTCTGCCGGTTAAGTTTTTGAGGGCTGATTTCTTGTCCTGTGATAAAAAGCCTTCTGTTTCGCGTGCCAAACCTTTCAGGGGAGCATTTTCAAGCTTTTGGCACCATTTTTGAGTGAACTGCCAAAAGTCAGATTTTTTCTGAAATTGTGACCCCGGGGCTTAGGGATTTTTTCAAAAAAATATTTTCTGCCGGTTAAGTTTTTGAGGGCTGATTTCTTGTCCTGTGATAAAAAGCCTTCTGTTTCCATCGCCAAAGCTTTCAGGTGAGCATTTGCAAGCGGTTGGCACCATTTTTGAGTGAACCGCCAAAAGTCAGATTTTTTCTGAAATTGTGACCCCGGGGTTTAGGGATTTTTTCAAAAAAATATTTTCTGCCGGTTAAGTTTTTGAGGGCTGATTTCTTGTCCTGTGATAAAAAGCCTTCTGTTTCCATCGCCAAAGCTTTCAGGTGAGCATTTGCAAGCGGTTGGCACCATTTTTGAGTGAACTGCCAAAAGTCAGATTTTTGCTGAAATTGTGACCCCGGGGCTTAGGGATTTTTTCAAAAAAATATTTTCTGCCGGTTAAGTTTTTGAGGGCTGATTTCTTGTCCTGTGATAAAAAGCTTTCTGTTTCCATCGCCAAAGCTTTCAGGTGAGCATTTGCAAGCGGTTGGCACCATTTTTGAGTGAACTGCCAAAAGTCAGATTTTTGCTGAAATTGTGACCCCGGGGCTTAGGGATTTTTTCAAAAAAATATTTTCTGCCGGTTAAGTTTTTGAGGGCTGATTTCTTGTCCTGTGATAAAAAGCCTTCTGTTTCGCGTGCCAAACCTTTCAGGGGAGCATTTTCAAGCTTTTGGCACCATTTTTGAGTGAACTGCCAAAAGTCAGATTTTTTCTGAAATTGTGACCCCGGGGCTTAGGGATTTTTTCAAAAAAATATTTTCTGCCGGTTAAGTTTTTGAGGGCTGATTTCTTGTCCTGTGATAAAAAGCCTTCTGTTTCCATCGCCAAAGCTTTCAGGTGAGCATTTGCAAGCGGTTGGCACCATTTTTGAGTGAACTGCCAAAAGTCAGATTTTTTCTGAAATTGTGACCCCGGGGCTTAGGGATTTTTTCAAAAAAATATTTTCTGCCGGTTAAGTTTTTGAGGGCTGATTTCTTGTCCTGTGATAAAAAGCTTTCTGTTTCCATCGCCAAAGCTTTCAGGTGAGCATTTGCAAGCGGTTGGCACCATTTTTGAGTGAACTGCCAAAAGTCAGATTTTTGCTGAAATTGTGACCCCGGGGCTTAGGGATTTTTTCAAAAAAATATTTTCTGCCGGTTAAGTTTTTGAGGGCTGATTTCTTGTCCTGTGATAAAAAGCCTTCTGTTTCGCGTGCCAAACCTTTCAGGGGAGCATTTTCAAGCTTTTGGCACCATTTTTGAGTGAACTGCCAAAAGTCAGATTTTTTCTGAAATTGTGACCCCGGGGCTTAGGGATTTTTTCAAAAAAATATTTTCTGCCGGTTAAGTTTTTGAGGGCTGATTTCTTGTCCTGTGATAAAAAGCCTTCTGTTTCCATCGCCAAAGCTTTCAGGTGAGCATTTGCAAGCGGTTGGCACCATTTTTGAGTGAACCGCCAAAAGTCAGATTTTTTCTGAAATTGTGACCCCGGGGTTTAGGGATTTTTTCAAAAAAATATTTTCTGCCGGTTAAGTTTTTGAGGGCTGATTTCTTGTCCTGTGATAAAAAGCCTTCTGTTTCCATCGCCAAAGCTTTCAGGTGAGCATTTGCAAGCGGTTGGCACCATTTTTGAGTGAACTGCCAAAAGTCAGATTTTTGCTGAAATTGTGACCCCGGGGCTTAGGGATTTTTTCAAAAAAATATTTTCTGCCGGTTAAGTTTTTGAGGGCTGATTTCTTGTCCTGTGATAAAAAGCTTTCTGTTTCCATCGCCAAAGCTTTCAGGTGAGCATTTGCAAGCTTTTGGCACCATTTTTGAGTGAACTGCCAAAAGTCAGATTTTTGCTGAAATTGTGACCCCGGGGCTTAGGGATTTTTTCAAAAAAATATTTTCTGCCGGTTAAGTTTTTGAGGGCTGATTTCTTGTCCTGTGATAAAAAGCCTTCTGTTTCCATCGCCAAAGCTTTCAGGGGAGCATTTGCAACCGGTTGGCACCATTTTTGAGTGAACTGCCAAAAGTCAGATTTTTGCTGAAATTGTGACCCCGGGGCTTAGGGATTTTTTCAAAAAAATATTTTCTGCCGGTTAAGTTTTTGAGGGCTGATTTCTTGTCCTGTGATAAAAAGCCTTCTGTTTCCATCGCCAAAGCTTTCAGGTGAGCATTTGCAAGCGGTTGGCACCATTTTTGAGTGAACTGCCAAAAGTCAGATTTTTTCTGAAATTGTGACCCCGGGGCTTAGGGATTTTTTCAAAAAAATATTTTCTGCCGGTTAAGTTTTTGAGGGCTGATTTCTTGTCCTGTGATAAAAAGCTTTCTGTTTCCATCGCCAAAGCTTTCAGGTGAGCATTTGCAAGCGGTTGGCACCATTTTTGAGTGAACTGCCAAAAGTCAGATTTTTGCTGAAATTGTGACCCCGGGGCTTAGGGATTTTTTCAAAAAAATATTTTCTGCCGGTTAAGTTTTTGAGGGCTGATTTCTTGTCCTGTGATAAAAAGCCTTCTGTTTCCATCGCCAAAGCTTTCAGGGGAGCATTTGCAACCGGTTGGCACCATTTTTGAGTGAATTGCCAAAAGTCAGATTTTTGCTGAAATTGTGACCCCGGGGCTTAGGGATTTTTTCAAAAAAATATTTTCTGCCGGTTAAGTTTTTGAGGGCTGATTTCTTGTCCTGTGATAAAAAGCCTTCTGTTTCCATCGCCAAAGCTTTCAGGTGAGCATTTGCAAGCGGTTGGCACCATTTTTGAGTGAACTGCCAAAAGTCAGATTTTTGCTGAAATTGTGACGCCGGGGCTTAGGGATTTTTTCAAAAAAATATTTTCTGCCGGTTAAGTTTTTGAGGGCTGATTTCTTGTCCTGTGATAAAAAGCTTTCTGTTTCCATCGCCAAAGCTTTCAGGTGAGCATTTGCAAGCGGTTGGCACCATTTTTGAGTGAACTGCCAAAAGTCAGATTTTTGCTGAAATTGTGACCCCGGGGCTTAGGGATTTTTTCAAAAAAATATTTTCTGCCGGTTAAGTTTTTGAGGGCTGATTTCTTGTCCTGTGATAAAAAGCCTTCTGTTTCCATCGCCAAAGCTTTCAGGGGAGCATTTGCAACCGGTTGGCACCATTTTTGAGTGAACTGCCAAAAGTCAGATTTTTGCTGAAATTGTGACCCCGGGGCTTAGGGATTTTTTCAAAAAAATATTTTCTGCCGGTTAAGTTTTTGAGGGCTGATTTCTTGTCCTGTGATAAAAAGCCTTCTGTTTCCATCGCCAAAGCTTTCAGGTGAGCATTTGCAAGCGGTTGGCACCATTTTTGAGTGAACTGCCAAAAGTCAGATTTTTTCTGAAATTGTGACCCCGGGGCTTAGGGATTTTTTCAAAAAAATATTTTCTGCCGGTTAAGTTTTTGAGGGCTGATTTCTTGTCCTGTGATAAAAAGCTTTCTGTTTCCATCGCCAAAGCTTTCAGGTGAGCATTTGCAAGCGGTTGGCACCATTTTTGAGTGAACTGCCAAAAGTCAGATTTTTGCTGAAATTGTGACCCCGGGGCTTAGGGATTTTTTCAAAAAAATATTTTCTGCCGGTTAAGTTTTTGAGGGCTGATTTCTTGTCCTGTGATAAAAAGCCTTCTGTTTCCATCGCCAAAGCTTTCAGGGGAGCATTTGCAACCGGTTGGCACCATTTTTGAGTGAATTGCCAAAAGTCAGATTTTTGCTGAAATTGTGACCCCGGGGCTTAGGGATTTTTTCAAAAAAATATTTTCTGCCGGTTAAGTTTTTGAGGGCTGATTTCTTGTCCTGTGATAAAAAGCCTTCTGTTTCCATCGCCAAAGCTTTCAGGTGAGCATTTGCAAGCGGTTGGCACCATTTTTGAGTGAACTGCCAAAAGTCAGATTTTTGCTGAAATTGTGACGCCGGGGCTTAGGGATTTTTTCAAAAAAATATTTTCTGCCGGTTAAGTTTTTGAGGGCTGATTTCTTGTCCTGTGATAAAAAGCTTTCTGTTTCCATCGCCAAAGCTTTCAGGTGAGCATTTGCAAGCGGTTGGCACCATTTTTGAGTGAACTGCCAAAAGTCAGATTTTTTCTGAAATTGTGACCCCGGGGCTTAGGGATTTTTTCAAAAAAATATTTTCTGCCGGTTAAGTTTTTGAGGGCTGATTTCTTGTCCTGTGATAAAAAGCCTTCTGTTTCCATCGCCAAAGCTTTCAGGTGAGCATTTGCAAGCGGTTGGCACCATTTTTGAGTGAACTGCCAAAAGTCAGATTTTTGCTGAAATTGTGACCCCGGGGCTTAGGGATTTTTTCAAAAAAATATTTTCTGCCGGTTAAGTTTTTGAGGGCTGATTTCTTGTCCTGTGATAAAAAGCCTTCTGTTTCCATCGCCAAAGCTTTCAGGTGAGCATTTGCAAGCGGTTGGCACCATTTTTGAGTGAACTGCCAAAAGTCAGATTTTTGCTGAAATTGTGACCCCGGGGCTTAGGGATTTTTTCAAAAAAATATTTTCTACCGGTTAAGTTTTTGAGGGCTGATTTCTTGTCCTGTGATAAAAAGCCTTCTGTTTCCATCGCCAAAGCTTTCAGGTGAGCATTTGCAAGCGGTTGGCACCATTTTTGAGTGAACTGCCAAAAGTCAGATTTTTGCTGAAATTGTGACCCCGGGGCTTAGGGATTTTTTCAACAAAATATTTTCTGCCGGTTAAGTTTTTGAGGGCTGATTTCTTGTCCTGTGATAAAAAGCCTTCTGTTTCCATCGCCAAAGCTTTCAGGTGAGCATTTGCAAGCGGTTGGCACCATTTTTGAGTGAACTGCCAAAAGTCAGATTTTTGCTGAAATTGTGACCCCGGGGCTTATGGATTTTTTCAAAAAAATATTTTCTGCCGGTTAAGTTTTTGAGGGCTGATTTCTTGTCCTGTGATAAAAAGCCTTCTGTTTCGCGTGCCAAACCTTTCAGGGGAGCATTTTCAAGCTTTTGGCACCATTTTTGAGTGAACTGCCAAAAGTCAGATTTTTTCTGAAATTGTGACCCCGGGGCTTAGGGATTTTTTCAAAAAAATATTTTCTGCCGGTTAAGTTTTTGAGGGCTGATTTCTTGTCCTGTGATAAAAAGCCTTCTGTTTCCATCGCCAAAGCTTTCAGGGGAGCATTTGCAACCGGTTGGCACCATTTTTGAGTGAACTGCCAAAAGTCAGATTTTTGCTGAAATTGTGACCCCGGGGCTTAGGGATTTTTTCAAAAATATATTTTCTGCCGGTTAAGTTTTTGAGGGCTGATTTCTTGTCCTGTGATAAAAAGCCTTCTGTTTCCATCGCCAAAGCTTTCAGGTGAGCATTTGCAAGCGGTTGGCACCATTTTTGAGTGAACTGCCAAAAGTCAGATTTTTTCTGAAATTGTGACCCCGGGGCTTAGGGATTTTTTCAAAAAAATATTTTCTGCCGGTTAAGTTTTTGAGGGCTGATTTCTTGTCCTGTGATAAAAAGCTTTCTGTTTCCATCGCCAAAGCTTTCAGGTGAGCATTTGCAAGCGGTTGGCACCATTTTTGAGTGAACTGCCAAAAGTCAGATTTTTGCTGAAATTGTGACCCCGGGGCTTAGGGATTTTTTCAAAAAAATATTTTCTGCCGGTTAAGTTTTTGAGGGCTGATTTCTTGTCCTGTGATAAAAAGCCTTCTGTTTCCATCGCCAAAGCTTTCATGGGAGCATTTGCAACCGGTTGGCACCATTTTTGAGTGAATTGCCAAAAGTCAGATTTTTGCTGAAATTGTGACCCCGGGGCTTAGGGATTTTTTCAAAAAAATATTTTCTGCCGGTTAAGTTTTTGAGGGCTGATTTCTTGTCCTGTGATAAAAAGCTTTCTGTTTCCATCGCCAAAGCTTTCAGGTGAGCATTTGCAAGCGGTTGGCACCATTTTTGAGTGAACTGCCAAAAGTCAGATTTTTGCTGAAATTGTGACCCCGGGGCTTAGGGATTTTTTCAAAAAAATATTTTCTGCCGGTTAAGTTTTTGAGGGCTGATTTCTTGTCCTGTGATAAAAAGCCTTCTGTTTCCATCGCCAAAGCTTTCAGGGGAGCATTTGCAACCGGTTGGCACCATTTTTGAGTGAATTGCCAAAAGTCAGATTTTTGCTGAAATTGTGACCCCGGGGCTTAGGGTTTTTTTCAAAAAAATATTTTCTGCCGGTTAAGTTTTTGAGGGCTGATTTCTTGTCCTGTGATAAAAAGCCTTCTGTTTCGCGTGCCAAACCTTTCAGGGGAGCATTTTCAAGCTTTTGGCACCATTTTTGAGTGAATTGCCAAAAGTCAGATTTTTGCTGAAATTGTGACCCCTCGGCTTAGGGATTTTTTCAAAAAAATATTTTCTGCCGGTTAAGTTTTTGAGGGCTGATTTCTTGTCCTGTGATAAAAAGCTTTCTGTTTCCATCGCCAAAGCTTTCAGGTGAGCATTTGCAAGCGGTTGGCACCATTTTTGAGTGAACTGCCAAAAGTCAGATTTTTGCTGAAATTGTGACCCCGGGGCTTAGGGATTTTTTCAAAAAAATATTTTCTGCCGGTTAAGTTTTTGAGGGCTGATTTCTTGTCCTGTGATAAAAAGCCTTCTGTTTCCATCGCCAAAGCTTTCAGGGGAGCATTTGCAACCGGTTGGCACCATTTTTGAGTGAATTGCCAAAAGTCAGATTTTTGCTGAAATTGTGACCCCGGGGCTTAGGGATTTTTTCAAAAAAATATTTTCTGCCGGTTAAGTTTTTGAGGGCTGATTTCTTGTCCTGTGATAAAAAGCTTTCTGTTTCCATCGCCAAAGCTTTCAGGTGAGCATTTGCAAGCGGTTGGCACCATTTTTGAGTGAACTGCCAAAAGTCAGATTTTTGCTGAAATTGTGACCCCGGGGCTTAGGGATTTTTTCAAAAAAATATTTTCTGCCGGTTAAGTTTTTGAGGGCTGATTTCTTGTCCTGTGATAAAAAGCCTTCTGTTTCCATCGCCAAAGCTTTCAGGGGAGCATTTGCAACCGGTTGGCACCATTTTTGAGTGAATTGCCAAAAGTCAGATTTTTGCTGAAATTGTGACCCCGGGGCTTAGGGTTTTTTTCAAAAAAATATTTTCTGCCGGTTAAGTTTTTGAGGGCTGATTTCTTGTCCTGTGATAAAAAGCCTTCTGTTTCACGTGCCAAACCTTTCAGGGGAGCATTTTCAAGCTTTTGGCACCATTTTTGAGTGAATTGCCAAAAGTCAGATTTTTGCTGAAATTGTGACCCCGGGGCTTAGGGATTTTTTCAAAAAAATATTTTCTGCCGGTTAAGTTTTTGAGGGCTGATTTCTTGTCCTGTGATGAAAAGCCTTCTGTTTCCATCGCCAAAGCTTTCAGGTGAGCATTTGCAAGCGGTTGGCACCATTTTTGAGTGAACTGCCAAAAGTCAGATTTTTGCTGAAATTGTGACCCCGGGGCTTAGGGATTTTTTCAAAAAAATATTTTCTACCGGTTAAGTTTTTGAGGGCTGATTTCTTGTCCTGTGATAAAAAGCCTTCTGTTTCCATCGCCAAAGCTTTCAGGTGAGCATTTGCAAGCGGTTGGCACCATTTTTGAGTGAACTGCCAAAAGTCAGATTTTTGCTGAAATTGTGACCCCGGGGCTTAGGGATTTTTTCAACAAAATATTTTCTGCCGGTTAAGTTTTTGAGGGCTGATTTCTTGTCCTGTGATAAAAAGCCTTCTGTTTCCATCGCCAAAGCTTTCAGGTGAGCATTTGCAAGCGGTTGGCACCATTTTTGAGTGAACTGCCAAAAGTCAGATTTTTGCTGAAATTGTGACCCCGGGGCTTATGGATTTTTTCAAAAAAATATTTTCTGCCGGTTAAGTTTTTGAGGGCTGATTTCTTGTCCTGTGATAAAAAGCCTTCTGTTTCGCGTGCCAAACCTTTCAGGGGAGCATTTTCAAGCTTTTGGCACCATTTTTGAGTGAACTGCCAAAAGTCAGATTTTTTCTGAAATTGTGACCCCGGGGCTTAGGGATTTTTTCAAAAAAATATTTTCTGCCGGTTAAGTTTTTGAGGGCTGATTTCTTGTCCTGTGATAAAAAGCCTTCTGTTTCCATCGCCAAAGCTTTCAGGTGAGCATTTGCAAGCGGTTGGCACCATTTTTGAGTGAACCGCCAAAAGTCAGATTTTTTCTGAAATTGTGACCCCGGGGCTTAGGGATTTTTTCAAAAAAATATTTTCTGCCGGTTAAGTTTTTGAGGGCTGATTTCTTGTCCTGTGATAAAAAGCCTTCTGTTTCCATCGCCAAAGCTTTCAGGTGAGCATTTTCAAGATTTTGGCACCATTTTTGAGTGAACTGCCAAAAGTCAGATTTTTGCTGAAATTGTGACCCCGGGGCTTAGGGATTTTTTCAAAAAAATATTTTCTGCCGGTTAAGTTTTTGAGGGCTGATTTCTTGTCCTGTGATAAAAAGCTTTCTGTTTCCATCGCCAAAGCTTTCAGGTGAGCATTTGCAAGCGGTTGGCACCATTTTTGAGTGAACTGCCAAAAGTCAGATTTTTGCTGAAATTGTGACCCCGGGGCTTAGGGATTTTTTCAAAAAAATATTTTCTGCCGGTTAAGTTTTTGAGGGCTGATTTCTTGTCCTGTGATAAAAAGCCTTCTGTTTCCATCGCCAAAGCTTTCAGGGGAGCATTTGCAACCGGTTGGCATCATTTTTGAGTGAACTGCCAAAAGTCAGATTTTTGCTGAAATTGTGACCCCGGGGCTTAGGGATTTTTTCAAAAAAATATTTTCTGCCGGTTAAGTTTTTGAGGGCTGATTTCTTGTCCTGTGATAAAAAGCCTTCTGTTTCCATCGCCAAAGCTTTCAGGTGAGCATTTGCAAGCGGTTGGCACAATTTTTGAGTGAACTGCCAAAAGTCAGTTTTTTTCTGAAATTGTGACCCCGGGGCTTAGGGATTTTTTCAAAAAAATATTTTCTGCCGGTTAAGTTTTTGAGGGCTGATTTCTTGTCCTGTGATAAAAAGCTTTCTGTTTCCATCGCCAAAGCTTTCAGGTGAGCATTTGCAAGCGGTTGGCACCATTTTTGAGTGAACTGCCAAAAGTCAGATTTTTGCTGAAATTGTGACCCCGGGGCTTAGGGATTTTTTCAAAAAAATATTTTCTGCCGGTTAAGTTTTTGAGGGCTGATTTCTTGTCCTGTGATAAAAAGCCTTCTGTTTCGCGTGCCAAACCTTTCAGGGGAGCATTTTCAAGCTTTTGGCACCATTTTTGAGTGAATTGCCAAAAGTCAGATTTTTGCTGAAATTGTGACCCCGGGGCTTAGGGATTTTTTCAAAAAAATATTTTCTGCCGGTTAAGTTTTTGAGGGCTGATTTCTTGTCCTGTGATGAAAAGCCTTCTGTTTCCATCGCCAAAGCTTTCAGGTGAGCATTTGCAAGCGGTTGGCACCATTTTTGAGTGAACTGCCAAAAGTCAGTTTTTTGCTGAAATTGTGACCCCGGGGCTTAGGGATTTTTTCAAAAAAATATTTTCTACCGGTTAAGTTTTTGAGGGCTGATTTCTTGTCCTGTGATAAAAAGCCTTCTGTTTCCATCGCCAAAGCTTTCAGGTGAGCATTTGCAAGCGGTTGGCACCATTTTTGAGTGAACTGCCAAAAGTCAGATTTTTGCTGAAATTGTGACCCCGGGGCTTAGGGATTTTTTCAACAAAATATTTTCTGCCGGTTAAGTTTTTGAGGGCTGATTTCTTGTCCTGTGATAAAAAGCCTTCTGTTTCCATCGCCAAAGCTTTCAGGTGAGCATTTGCAAGCGGTTGGCACGATTTTTGAGTGAACTGCCAAAAGTCAGATTTTTGCTGAAATTGTGACCCCGGGGCTTATGGATTTTTTCAAAAAAATATTTTCTGCCGGTTAAGTTTTTGAGGGCTGATTTCTTGTCCTGTGATAAAAAGCCTTCTGTTTCGCGTGCCAAACCTTTCAGGGGAGCATTTTCAAGCTTTTGGCACCATTTTTGAGTGAACTGCCAAAAGTCAGATTTTTTCTGAAATTGTGACCCCGGGGCTTAGGGATTTTTTCAAAAAAATATTTTCTGCCGGTTAAGTTTTTGAGGGCTGATTTCTTGTCCTGTGATAAAAAGCCTTCTGTTTCCATCGCCAAAGCTTTCAGGTGAGCATTTGCAAGCGGTTGGCACCATTTTTGAGTGAACCGCCAAAAGTCAGATTTTTTCTGAAATTGTGACCCCGGGGCTTAGGGATTTTTTCAAAAAAATATTTTCTGCCGGTTAAGTTTTTGAGGGCTGATTTCTTGTCCTGTGATAAAAAGCCTTCTGTTTCCATCGCCAAAGCTTTCAGGTGAGCATTTTCAAGATTTTGGCACCATTTTTGAGTGAACTGCCAAAAGTCAGATTTTTGCTGAAATTGTGACCCCGGGGCTTAGGGATTTTTTCAAAAAAATATTTTCTGCCGGTTAAGTTTTTGAGGGCTGATTTCTTGTCCTGTGATAAAAAGCTTTCTGTTTCCATCGCGAAAGCTTTCAGGTGAGCATTTGCAAGCGGTTGGCACCATTTTTGAGTGAACTGCCAAAAGTCAGATTTTTGCTGAAATTGTGACCCCGGGGCTTAGGGATTTTTTCAAAAAAATATTTTCTGCCGGTTAAGTTTTTGAGGGCTGATTTCTTGTCCTGTGATAAAAAGCCTTCTGTTTCCATCGCCAAAGCTTTCAGGGGAGCATTTGCAACCGGTTGGCATCATTTTTGAGTGAACTGCCAAAAGTCAGATTTTTGCTGAAATTGTGACCCCGGGGCTTAGGGATTTTTTCAAAAAAATATTTTCTGCCGGTTAAGTTTTTGAGGGCTGATTTCTTGTCCTGTGATAAAAAGCTTTCTGTTTCCATCGCCAAAGCTTTCAGGTGAGCATTTGCAAGCGGTTGGCACCATTTTTGAGTGAACTGCCAAAAGTCAGATTTTTGCTGAAATTGTGACCCCGGGGCTTAGGGATTTTTTCAAAAAAATATTTTCTGCCGGTTAAGTTTTTGAGGGCTGATTTCTTGTCCTGTGATAAAAAGCCTTCTGTTTCCATCGCCAAAGCTTTCAGGGGAGCATTTGCAACCGGTTGGCACCATTTTTGAGTGAATTGCCAAAAGTCAGATTTTTGCTGAAATTGTGACCCCGGGGCTTAGGGTTTTTTTCAAAAAAATATTTTCTGCCGGTTAAGTTTTTGAGGGCTGATTTCTTGTCCTGTGATAAAAAGCCTTCTGTTTCGCGTGCCAAACCTTTCAGGGGAGCATTTTCAAGCTTTTGGCACCATTTTTGAGTGAATTGCCAAAAGTCAGATTTTTGCTGAAATTGTGACCCCGGGGCTTAGGGATTTTTTCAAAAAAATATTTTCTGCCGGTTAAGTTTTTGAGGGCTGATTTCTTGTCCTGTGATGAAAAGCCTTCTGTTTCCATCGCCAAAGCTTTCAGGTGAGCATTTGCAAGCGGTTGGCACCATTTTTGAGTGAACTGCCAAAAGTCAGATTTTTGCTGAAATTGTGACCCCGGGGCTTAGGGATTTTTTCAAAAAAATATTTTCTACCGGTTAAGTTTTTGAGGGCTGATTTCTTGTCCTGTGATAAAAAGCCTTCTGTTTCCATCGCCAAAGCTTTCAGGTGAGCATTTGCAAGCGGTTGGCACCATTTTTGAGTGAACTGCCAAAAGTCAGATTTTTGCTGAAATTGTGACCCCGGGGCTTAGGGATTTTTTCAACAAAATATTTTCTGCCGGTTAAGTTTTTGAGGGCTGATTTCTTGTCCTGTGATAAAAAGCCTTCTGTTTCCATCGCCAAAGCTTTCAGGTGAGCATTTGCAAGCGGTTGGCACCATTTTTGAGTGAACTGCCAAAAGTCAGATTTTTGCTGAAATTGTGACCCCGGGGCTTATGGATTTTTTCAAAAAAATATTTTCTGCCGGTTAAGTTTTTGAGGGCTGATTTCTTGTCCTGTGATAAAAAGCCTTCTGTTTCGCGTGCCAAACCTTTCAGGGGAGCATTTTCAAGCTTTTGGCACCATTTTTGAGTGAATTGCCAAAAGTCAGATTTTTGCTGAAATTGTGACCCCGGGGCTTAGGGATTTTTTCAAAAAAATATTTTCTGCCGGTTAAGTTTTTGAGGGCTGATTTCTTGTCCTGTGATAAAAAGCCTTCTGTTTCCATCGCCAAAGCTTTCAGGTGAGCATTTGCAAGCGGTTGGCACCATTTTTGAGTGAACCGCCAAAAGTCAGATTTTTTCTGAAATTGTGACCCCGGGGCTTAGGGATTTTTTCAAAAAAATATTTTCTGCCGGTTAAGTTTTTGAGGGCTGATTTCTTGTCCTGTGATAAAAAGCCTTCTGTTTCCATCGCCAAAGCTTTCAGGTGAGCATTTTCAAGATTTTGGCACCATTTTTGAGTGAACTGCCAAAAGTCAGATTTTTGCTGAAATTGTGACCCCGGGGCTTAGGGATTTTTTCAAAAAAATATTTTCTGCCGGTTAAGTTTTTGAGGGCTGATTTCTTGTCCTGTGATAAAAAGCTTTCTGTTTCCATCGCCAAAGCTTTCAGGTGAGCATTTGCAAGCGGTTGGCACCATTTTTGAGTGAACTGCCAAAAGTCAGATTTTTGCTGAAATTGTGACCCCGGGGCTTAGGGATTTTTTCAAAAAAATATTTTCTGCCGGTTAAGTTTTTGAGGGCTGATTTCTTGTCCTGTGATAAAAAGCCTTCTGTTTCCATCGCCAAAGCTTTCAGGGGAGCATTTGCAACCGGTTGGCATCATTTTTGAGTGAACTGCCAAAAGTCAGATTTTTGCTGAAATTGTGACCCCGGGGCTTAGGGATTTTTTCAAAAAAATATTTTCTGCCGGTTAAGTTTTTGAGGGCTGATTTCTTGTCCTGTGATAAAAAGCCTTCTGTTTCCATCGCCAAAGCTTTCAGGTGAGCATTTGCAAGCGGTTGGCACAATTTTTGAGTGAACTGCCAAAAGTCAGATTTTTTCTGAAATTGTGACCCCGGGGCTTAGGGATTTTTTCAAAAAAATATTTTCTGCCGGTTAAGTTTTTGAGGGCTGATTTCTTGTCCTGTGATAAAAAGCCTTCTGTTTCCATCGCCAAAGCTTTCAGGTGAGCATTTTCAAGATTTTGGCACCATTTTTGAGTGAACTGCCAAAAGTCAGATTTTTGCTGAAATTGTGACCCCGGGGCTTAGGGATTTTTTCAAAAAAATATTTTCTGCCGGTTAAGTTTTTGAGGGCTGATTTCTTGTCCTGTGATAAAAAGCTTTCTGTTTCCATCGCCAAAGCTTTCAGGTGAGCATTTGCAAGCGGTTGGCACCATTTTTGAGTGAACTGCCAAAAGTCAGATTTTTGCTGAAATTGTGACCCCGGGGCTTAGGGATTTTTTCAAAAAAATATTTTCTGCCGGTTAAGTTTTTGAGGGCTGATTTCTTGTCCTGTGATAAAAAGCCTTCTGTTTCCATCGCCAAAGCTTTCAGGGGAGCATTTGCAACCGGTTGGCATCATTTTTGAGTGAACTGCCAAAAGTCAGATTTTTGCTGAAATTGTGACCCCGGGGCTTAGGGATTTTTTCAAAAAAATATTTTCTGCCGGTTAAGTTTTTGAGGGCTGATTTCTTGTCCTGTGATAAAAAGCCTTCTGTTTCCATCGCCAAAGCTTTCAGGTGAGCATTTGCAAGCGGTTGGCACAATTTTTGAGTGAACTGCCAAAAGTCAGATTTTTTCTGAAATTGTGACCCCGGGGCTTAGGGATTTTTTCAAAAAAATATTTTCTGCCGGTTAAGTTTTTGAGGGCTGATTTCTTGTCCTGTGATAAAAAGCTTTCTGTTTCCATCGCCAAAGCTTTCAGGTGAGCATTTGCAAGCGGTTGGCACCATTTTTGAGTGAACTGCCAAAAGTCAGATTTTTGCTGAAATTGTGACCCCGGGGCTTAGGGATTTTTTCAAAAAAATATTTTCTGCCGGTTAAGTTTTTGAGGGCTGATTTCTTGTCCTGTGATAAAAAGCCTTCTGTTTCGCGTGCCAAACCTTTCAGGGGAGCATTTTCAAGCTTTTGGCACCATTTTTGAGTGAATTGCCAAAAGTCAGATTTTTGCTGAAATTGTGACCCCGGGGCTTAGGGATTTTTTCAAAAAAATATTTTCTGCCGGTTAAGTTTTTGAGGGCTGATTTCTTGTCCTGTGATGAAAAGCCTTCTGTTTCCATCGCCAAAGCTTTCAGGTGAGCATTTGCAAGCGGTTGGCACCATTTTTGAGTGAACTGCCAAAAGTCAGTTTTTTGCTGAAATTGTGACCCCGGGGCTTAGGGATTTTTTCAAAAAAATATTTTCTACCGGTTAAGTTTTTGAGTGCTGATTTCTTGTCCTGTGATAAAAAGCCTTCTGTTTCCATCGCCAAAGCTTTCAGGTGAGCATTTGCAAGCGGTTGGCACCATTTTTGAGTGAACTGCCAAAAGTCAGATTTTTGCTGAAATTGTGACCCCGGGGCTTAGGGATTTTTTCAACAAAATATTTTCTGCCGGTTAAGTTTTTGAGGGCTGATTTCTTGTCCTGTGATAAAAAGCCTTCTGTTTCCATCGCCAAAGCTTTCAGGTGAGCATTTGCAAGCGGTTGGCACGATTTTTGAGTGAACTGCCAAAAGTCAGATTTTTGCTGAAATTGTGACCCCGGGGCTTATGGATTTTTTCAAAAAAATATTTTCTGCCGGTTAAGTTTTTGAGGGCTGATTTCTTGTCCTGTGATAAAAAGCCTTCTGTTTCGCGTGCCAAACCTTTCAGGGGAGCATTTTCAAGCTTTTGGCACCATTTTTGAGTGAACTGCCAAAAGTCAGATTTTTTCTGAAATTGTGACCCCGGGGCTTAGGGATTTTTTCAAAAAAATATTTTCTGCCGGTTAAGTTTTTGAGGGCTGATTTCTTGTCCTGTGATAAAAAGCCTTCTGTTTCCATCGCCAAAGCTTTCAGGTGAGCATTTGCAAGCGGTTGGCACCATTTTTGAGTGAACCGCCAAAAGTCAGATTTTTTCTGAAATTGTGACCCCGGGGCTTAGGGATTTTTTCAAAAAAATATTTTCTGCCGGTTAAGTTTTTGAGGGCTGATTTCTTGTCCTGTGATAAAAAGCCTTCTGTTTCCATCGCCAAAGCTTTCAGGTGAGCATTTTCAAGATTTTGGCACCATTTTTGAGTGAACTGCCAAAAGTCAGATTTTTGCTGAAATTGTGACCCCGGGGCTTAGGGATTTTTTCAAAAAAATATTTTCTGCCGGTTAAGTTTTTGAGGGCTGATTTCTTGTCCTGTGATAAAAAGCTTTCTGTTTCCATCGCCAAAGCTTTCAGGTGAGCATTTGCAAGCGGTTGGCACCATTTTTGAGTGAACTGCCAAAAGTCAGATTTTTGCTGAAATTGTGACCCCGGGGCTTAGGGATTTTTTCAAAAAAATATTTTCTGCCGGTTAAGTTTTTGAGGGCTGATTTCTTGTCCTGTGATAAAAAGCCTTCTGTTTCCATCGCCAAAGCTTTCAGGGGAGCATTTGCAACCGGTTGGCATCATTTTTGAGTGAACTGCCAAAAGTCAGATTTTTGCTGAAATTGTGACCCCGGGGCTTAGGGATTTTTTCAAAAAAATATTTTCTGCCGGTTAAGTTTTTGAGGGCTGATTTCTTGTCCTGTGATAAAAAGCCTTCTGTTTCCATAGCCAAAGCTTTCAGGTGAGCATTTGCAAGCGGTTGGCACAATTTTTGAGTGAACTGCCAAAAGTCAGATTTTTTCTGAAATTGTGACCCCGGGGCTTAGGGATTTTTTCAAAAAAATATTTTCTGCCGGTTAAGTTTTTGAGGGCTGATTTCTTGTCCTGTGATAAAAAGCTTTCTGTTTCCATCGCCAAAGCTTTCAGGTGAGCATTTGCAAGCGGTTGGCACCATTTTTGAGTGAACTGCCAAAAGTCAGATTTTTGCTGAAATTGTGACCCCGGGGCTTAGGGATTTTTTCAAAAAAATATTTTCTGCCGGTTAAGTTTTTGAGGGCTGATTTCTTGTCCTGTGATAAAAAGCCTTCTGTTTCCATCGCCAAAGCTTTCAGGGGAGCATTTGCAACCGGTTGGCACCATTTTTGAGTGAATTGCCAAAAGTCAGATTTTTGCTGAAATTGTGACCCCGGGGCTTAGGGATTTTTTCAAAAAAATATTTTCTGCCGGTTAAGTTTTTGAGGGCTGATTTCTTGTCCTGTGATAAAAAGCCTTCTGTTTCCATAGCCAAAGCTTTCAGGTGAGCATTTGCAAGCGGTTGGCACCATTTTTGAGTGAACTGCCAAAAGTCAGATTTTTGCTGAAATTGTGACGCCGGGGCTTAGGGATTTTTTCAAAAAAATATTTTCTGCCGGTTAAGTTTTTGAGGGCTGATTTCTTGTCCTGTGATAAAAAGCTTTCTGTTTCCATCGCCAAAGCTTTCAGGTGAGCATTTGCAAGCGGTTGGCACCATTTTTGAGTGAACTGCCAAAAGTCAGATTTTTGCTGAAATTGTGACCCCGGGGCTTAGGGATTTTTTCAAAAAAATATTTTCTGCCGGTTAAGTTTTTGAGGGCTGATTTCTTGTCCTGTGATAAAAAGCCTTCTGTTTCCATCGCCAAAGCTTTCAGGGGAGCATTTGCAACCGGTTGGCACCATTTTTGAGTGAATTGCCAAAAGTCAGATTTTTGCTGAAATTGTGACCCCGGGGCTTAGGGTTTTTTTCAAAAAAATATTTTCTGCCGGTTAAGTTTTTGAGGGCTGATTTCTTGTCCTGTGATAAAAAGCCTTCTGTTTCGCGTGCCAAACCTTTCAGGGGAGCATTTTCAAGCTTTTGGCACCATTTTTGAGTGAATTGCCAAAAGTCAGATTTTTGCTGAAATTGTGACCCCGGGGCTTAGGGATATTTTCAAAAAAATATTTTCTGCCGGTTAAGTTTTTGAGGGCTGATTTCTTGTCCTGTGATAAAAAGCCTTATGTTTCCATCGCCAAAGCTTTCAGGTGAGCATTTGCAAGCGGTTGGCACCATTTTTGAGTGAACTGCCAAAAGTCAGATTTTTGCTGAAATTGTGACCCCGGGGCTTAGGGATTTTTTCAAAAAAATATTTTCTACCGGTTAAGTTTTTGAGGGCTGATTTCTTGTCCTGTGATAAAAAGCCTTCTGTTTCCATCGCCAAAGCTTTCAGGTGAGCATTTGCAAGCGGTTGGCACCATTTTTGAGTGAACTGCCAAAAGTCAGATTTTTGCTGAAATTGTGACCCCGGGGCTTAGGGATTTTTTCAACAAAATATTTTCTGCCGGTTAAGTTTTTGAGGGCTGATTTCTTGTCCTGTGATAAAAAGCCTTCTGTTTCCATCGCCAAAGCTTTCAGGTGAGCATTTGCAAGCGGTTGGCACCATTTTTGAGTGAACTGCCAAAAGTCAGATTTTTGCTGAAATTGTGACCCCGGGGCTTAGGGATTTTTTCAAAAAAATATTTTCTGCCGGTTAAGTTTTTGAGGGCTGATTTCTTGTCCTGTGATAAAAAGCCTTCTGTTTCCATCGCCAAAGCTTTCAGGTGAGCATTTGCAAGCGGTTGGCACCATTTTTGAGTGAACTGCCAAAAGTCAGATTTTTGCTGAAATTGTGACCCCGGGGCTTAGGGATTTTTTCAACAAAATATTTTCTGCCGGTTAAGTTTTTGAGGGCTGATTTCTTGTCCTGTGATAAAAAGCCTTCTGTTTCCATCGCCAAAGCTTTCAGGTGAGCATTTGCAAGCGGTTGGCACCATTTTTGAGTGAACTGCCAAAAGTCAGATTTTTGCTGAAATTGTGACCCCGGGGCTTAGGGATTTTTTCAAAAAAATATTTTCTGCCGGTTAAGTTTTTGAGGGCTGATTTCTTGTCCTGTGATAAAAAGCCTTCTGTTTCGCATGCCAAACCTTTCAGGGGAGCATTTTCAAGCTTTTGGCACCATTTTTGAGTGAACTGCCAAAAGTCAGTTTTTTTCTGAAATTGTGACCCCGGGGCTTAGGGATTTTTTCAACAAAATATTTTCTGCCGGTTAAGTTTTTGAGGGCTGATTTCTTGTCCTGTGATAAAAAGCCTTCTGTTTCCATCGCCAAAGCTTTCAGGTGAGCATTTGCAAGCGGTTGGCACCATTTTTGAGTGAACTGCCAAAAGTCAGATTTTTGCTGAAATTGTGACCCCGGGGCTTAGGGATTTTTTCAAAAAAATATTTTCTGCCGGTTAAGTTTTTGAGGGCTGATTTCTTGTCCTGTGATAAAAAGCCTTCTGTTTCGCGTGCCAAACCTTTCAGGGGAGCATTTTCAAGCTTTTGGCACCATTTTTGAGTGAACTGCCAAAAGTCAGTTTTTTTCTGAAATTGTGACCCCGGGGCTTAGGGATTTTTTCAAAAAAATATTTTCTGCCGGTTAAGTTTTTGAGGGCTGATTTCTTGTCCTGTGATAAAAAGCCTTCTGTTTCCATCGCCAAAGCTTTCAGGTGAGCATTTGCAAGCGGTTGGCACCATTTTTGAGTGAACTGCCAAAAGTCAGATTTTTGCTGAAATTGTGACCCCGGGGCTTAGGGATTTTTTCAAAAAAATATTTTCTGCCGGTTAAGTTTTTGAGGGCTGATTTCTTGTCCTGTGATAAAAAGCCTTCTGTTTCGCGTGCCAAACCTTTCAGGGGAGCATTTTCAAGCTTTTGGCACCATTTTTGAGTGAATTGCCAAAAGTCAGATTTTTGCTGAAATTGTGACCCCGGGGCTTAGGGATTTTTTCAAAAAAATATTTTCTGCCGGTTAAGTTTTTGAGGGCTGATTTCTTGTCCTGTGATAAAAAGCCTTCTGTTTCGCATGCCAAACCTTTCAGGGGAGCATTTTCAAGCTTTTGGCACCATTTTTGAGTGAACTGCCAAAAGTCAGATTTTTTCTGAAATTGTGACCCCGGGGCTTAGGGATTTTTTCAAAAAAATATTTTCTGCCGGTTAAGTTTTTGAGGGCTGATTTCTTGTCCTGTGATAAAAAGCCTTCTGTTTCCATCGCCAAAGCTTTCAGGTGAGCATTTGCAAGCGGTTGGCACCATTTTTGAGTGAACTGCCAAAAGTCAGATTTTTGCTGAAATTGTGACCCCGGGGCTTAGGGATTTTTTCAACAAAATATTTTCTGCCGGTTAAGTTTTTGAGGGCTGATTTCTTGTCCTGTGATAAAAAGCCTTCTGTTTCCATCGCCAAAGCTTTCAGGTGAGCATTTGCAAGCGGTAGGCACCATTTTTGAGTGAACTGCCAAAAGTCAGATTTTTGCTGAAATTGTGACCCCGGGGCTTAGGGATTTTTTCAAAAAAATATTTTCTGCCGGTTAAGTTTTTGAGGGCTGATTTCTTGTCCTGTGATAAAAAGCCTTCTGTTTCCATCGCCAAAGCTTTCAGGTGAGCATTTGCAAGCGGTTGGCACCATTTTTGAGTGAACTGCCAAAAGTCAGATTTTTGCTGAAATTGTGACGCCGGGGCTTAGGGATTTTTTCAAAAAAATATTTTCTGCCGGTTAAGTTTTTGAGGGCTGATTTCTTGTCCTGTGATAAAAAGCTTTCTGTTTCCATCGCCAAAGCTTTCAGGTGAGCATTTGCAAGCGGTTGGCACCATTTTTGAGTGAACTGCCAAAAGTCAGATTTTTGCTGAAATTGTGACCCCGGGGCTTAGGGATTTTTTCAAAAAAATATTTTCTGCCGGTTAAG
This sequence comes from Podarcis liolepis, assembly GCF_965112155.1. Taxonomy (NCBI): domain Eukaryota; kingdom Metazoa; phylum Chordata; class Lepidosauria; order Squamata; family Lacertidae; genus Podarcis; species Podarcis liolepis. The sequence continues at coordinate 828,631 of NW_028148749.1, read as the reverse complement.
TTTTTGAGGGCTGATTTCTTGTCCTGTGATAAAAAGCCTTCTGTTTCCATCGCCAAAGCTTTCAGGGGAGCATTTGCAACCGGTTGGCACCATTTTTGAGTGAATTGCCAAAAGTCAGATTTTTGCTGAAATTGTGACCCCGGGGCTTAGGGTTTTTTTCAAAAAAATATTTTCGCCGGTTAAGTTTTTGAGGGCTGATTTCTTGTCCTGTGATAAAAAGCCTTCTGTTTCGCGTGCCAAACCTTTCAGGGGAGCATTTTCAAGCTTTTGGCACCATTTTTGAGTGAATTGCCAAAAGTCAGATTTTTGCTGAAATTGTGACCCCGGGGCTTAGGGATTTTTTCAAAAAAAATATTTTCTGCCGGTTAAGTTTTTGAGGGCTGATTTCTTGTCCTGTGATAAAAAGCCTTCTGTTTCCATCGCCAAAGCTTTCAGGTGAGCATTTGCAACCGGTTGGCACCATTTTTGAGTGAACTGCCAAAAGTCAGATTTTTGCTGAAATTGTGACCCCGGGGCTTAGGGATTTTTTCAAAAAAATATTTTCTGCCGGTTAAGTTTTTGAGGGCTGATTTCTTGTCCTGTGATAAAAAGCCTTCTGTTTCGCGTGCCAAACCTTTCAGGGGAGCATTTTCAAGCTTTTGGCACCATTTTTGAGTGAACTGCCAAAAGTCAGATTTTTTCTGAAATTGTGACCCCGGGGCTTAGGGATTTTTTCAAAAAAATATTTTCTGCCGGTTAAGTTTTTGAGGGCTGATTTCTTGTCCTGTGATAAAAAGCCTTCTGTTTCCATCGCCAAAGCTTTCAGGTGAGCATTTGCAAGCGGTTGGCACCATTTTTGAGTGAACTGCCAAAAGTCAGATTTTTGCTGAAATTGTGACCCCGGGGCTTAGGGATTTTTTCAAAAAAATATTTTCTGCCGGTTAAGTTTTTGAGGGCTGATTTCTTGTCCTGTGATAAAAAGCCTTCTGTTTCGCGTGCCAAACCTTTCAGGGGAGTATTTTCAAGCTTTTGGCACCATTTTTGAGTGAATTGCCAAAAGTCAGATTTTTGCTGAAATTGTGACCCCGGGGCTTAGGGATTTTTTCAAAAAAATATTTTCTGCCGGTTAAGTTTTTGAGGGCTGATTTCTTGTCCTGTGATAAAAAGCCTTCTGTTTCGCATGCCAAACCTTTCAGGGGAGCATTTTCAAGCTTTTGGCACCATTTTTGAGTGAACTGCCAAAAGTCAGATTTTTTCTGAAATTGTGACCCCGGGGCTTAGGGATTTTTTCAAAAAAATATTTTCTGCCGGTTAAGTTTTTGAGGGCTGATTTCTTGTCCTGTGATAAAAAGCCTTCTGTTTCCATCGCCAAAGCTTTCAGGTGAGCATTTGCAAGCGGTTGGCACCATTTTTGAGTGAACTGCCAAAAGTCAGATTTTTGCTGAAATTGTGACCCCGGGGCTTAGGGATTTTTTCAACAAAATATTTTCTGCCGGTTAAGTTTTTGAGGGCTGATTTCTTGTCCTGTGATAAAAAGCCTTCTGTTTCCATCGCCAAAGCTTTCAGGTGAGCATTTGCAAGCGGTTGGCACCATTTTTGAGTGAACTGCCAAAAGTCAGATTTTTGCTGAAATTGTGACCCCGGGGCTTAGGGATTTTTTCAAAAAAATATTTTCTGCCGGTTAAGTTTTTGAGGGCTGATTTCTTGTCCTGTGATAAAAAGCCTTCTGTTTCCATCGCCAAAGCTTTCAGGTGAGCATTTGCAACCGGTTGGCACCATTTTTGAGTGAACTGCCAAAAGTCAGATTTTTGCTGAAATTGTGACCCCGGGGCTTAGGGATTTTTTCAAAAAAATATTTTCTGCCGGTTAAGTTTTTGAGGGCTGATTTCTTGTCCTGTGATAAAAAGCCTTCTGTTTCGCGTGCCAAACCTTTCAGGGGAGCATTTTCAAGCTTTTGGCACCATTTTTGAGTGAACTGCCAAAAGTCAGATTTTTTCTGAAATTGTGACCCCGGGGCTTAGGGATTTTTTCAAAAAAATATTTTCTGCCGGTTAAGTTTTTGAGGGCTGATTTCTTGTCCTGTGATAAAAAGCCTTCTGTTTCGCGTGCCAAACCTTTCAGGGGAGCATTTTCAAGCTTTTGGCACCATTTTTGAGTGAATTGCCAAAAGTCAGATTTTTGCTGAAATTGTGACCCCGGGGCTTAGGGATTTTTTCAAAAAAATATTTTCTGCCGGTTAAGTTTTTGAGGGCTGATTTCTTGTCCTGTGATAAAAAGCCTTCTGTTTCGCGTGCCAAACCTTTCAGGGGAGCATTTTCAAGCTTTTGGCACCATTTTTGAGTGAATTGCCAAAAGTCAGATTTTTGCTGAAATTGTGACCCCGGGGCTTAGGGATTTTTTCAAAAAAATATTTTCTGCCGGTTAAGTTTTTGAGGGCTGATTTCTTGTCCTGTGATAAAAAGCCTTCTGTTTCGCATGCCAAACCTTTCAGGGGAGCATTTGCAAGCGGTTGGCACCATTTTTGAGTGAACTGCCAAAAGTCAGATTTTTGCTGAAATTGTGACCCCGGGCTTAGGGATTTTTTCAAAAAAATATTTTCTGCCGGTTAAGTTTTTGAGGGCTGATTTCTTGTCCTGTGATAAAAAGCCTTCTGTTTCGCGTGCCAAACCTTTCAGGGGAGCATTTTCAAGCGGTTGGCACCATTTTTGAGTGAACTGCCAAAAGTCAGATTTTTTCTGAAATTGTGACCCCGGGCTTAGGGATTTTTTCAAAAAAATATTTTCTGCCGGTTAAGTTTTTGAGGGCTGATTTCTTGTCCTGTGATAAAAAGCCTTCTGTTTCCATCGCCAAAGCTTTCAGGTGAGCATTTGCAAGCGGTTGGCACCATTTTTGAGTGAACTGCCAAAAGTCAGATTTTTGCTGAAATTGTGACCCCGGGGCTTAGGGATTTTTTCAAAAAAATATTTTCTGCCGGTTAAGTTTTTGAGGGCTGATTTCTTGTCCTGTGATAAAAAGCCTTCTGTTTCCATCGCCAAAGCTTTCAGGTGAGCATTTGCAAGCGGTTGGCACCATTTTTGAGTGAACTGCCAAAAGTCAGATTTTTTCTGAAATTGTGACCCCGGGGCTTAGGGATTTTTTCAAAAAAATATTTTCTGCCGGTTAAGTTTTTGAGGGCTGATTTCTTGTCCTGTGATAAAAAGCCTTCTGTTTCGAGTGCCAAACCTTTCAGGGGAGCATTTTCAAGCTTTTGGCACCATTTTTGAGTGAATTGCCAAAAGTCAGATTTTTGCTGAAATTGTGACCCCGGGGCTTAGGGATTTTTTCAAAAAAATATTTTCTGCCGGTTAAGTTTTTGAGGGCTGATTTCTTGTCCTGTGATAAAAGCCTTCTGTTTCCATCGCCAAAGCTTTCAGGTGAGCATTTGCAAGCGGTTGGCACCATTTTTGAGTGAACTGCCAAAAGTCAGATTTTTTCTGAAATTGTGACCCCGGGGCTTAGGGATTTTTTCAAAAAAATATTTTCTGCCGGTTAAGTTTTTGAGGGCTGATTTCTTGTCCTGTGATAAAAAGCCTTCTGTTTCCATCGCCAAAGCTTTCAGGTGAGCATTTGCAAGCGGTTGGCACCATTATTGAGTGAACTGCCAAAAGTCAGATTTTTGCTGAAATTGTGACCCCGGGGCTTAGGGATTTTTTCAAAAAAATATTTTCTGCCGGTTAAGTTTTTGAGGGCTGATTTCTTGTCCTGTGATAAAAAGCCTTCTGTTTCCATCGCCAAAGCTTTCAGGTGAGCATTTGCAAGCGGTTGGCACCATTTTTGAGTGAACTGCCAAAAGTTAGATTTTTTCTGAAATTGTGACCCCGGAGCTTAGGGATTTTTTCAAAAAAATATTTTCTGCCGGTTAAGTTTTTGAGGGCTGATTTCTTGTCCTGTGATAAAAAGCCTTCTGTTTCCATCGCCAAAGCTTTCAGGTGAGCATTTGCAAGCGGTTGGCACCATTATTGAGTGAACTGCCAAAAGTCAATTTTTTGCTGAAATTGTGACCCCGGGGCTTAGTGTTTTTTTCAAAAAAATATTTTCTGCCGGTTAAGTTTTTGAGGGCTGATTTCTTGTCCTGTGATAAAAAGCCTTCTGTTTCCATCGCCAAAGCTTTCAGGTGAGCATTTGCAAGCGGTTGGCACCATTTTTGAGTGAACTGCCAAAAGTCAGATTTTTGCTGAAATTGTGACCCCGGGGCTTAGGGATTTTTTCAAAAAAATATTTTCTGCCGGTTAAGTTTTTGAGGGCTGATTTCTTGTCCTGTGATAAAAAGCCTTCTGTTTCGCATGCCAAACCTTTCAGGGGAGCATTTTCAAGCTTTTGGCACCATTTTTGAGTGAACTGCCAAAAGTCAGATTTTTTCTGAAATTGTGACCCCGGGGCTTAGGGATTTTTTCAAAAAAATATTTTCTGCCGGTTAAGTTTTTGAGGGCTGATTTCTTGTCCTGTGATAAAAAGCCTTCTGTTTCCATCGCCAAAGCTTTCAGGTGAGCATTTGCAAGCGGTTGGCACCATTTTTGAGTGAACTGCCAAAAGTCAGATTTTTTCTGAAATTGTGACCCCGGGGCTTAGGGATTTCTTCAAAAAAATATTTTCTGCCGGTTAAGTTTTTGAGGGCTGATTTCTTGTCCTGTGATAAAAAGCCTTCTGTTTCGCGTGCCAAACCTTTCAGGGGAGCATTTTCAAGCTTTTGGCACCATTTTTGAGTGAATTGCCAAAAGTCAGATTTTTGCTGAAATTGTGACCCCGGGGCTTAGGGATTTTTTCAAAAAAATATTTTCTGCCGGTTAAGTTTTTGAGGGCTGATTTCTTGTCCTGTGATAAAAAGCCTTCTGTTTCGCATGCCAAACCTTTCAGGGGAGCATTTGCAAGCGGTTGGCACCATTTTTGAGTGAACTGCCAAAAGTCAGATTTTTGCTGAAATTGTGACCCCGGGCTTAGGGATTTTTTCAAAAAAATATTTTCTGCCGGTTAAGTTTTTGAGGGCTGATTTCTTGTCCTGTGATAAAAAGCCTTCTGTTTCGCGTGCCAAACCTTTCAGGGGAGGATTTTCAAGCGGTTGGCACCATTTTTGAGTGAACTGCCAAAAGTCAGATTTTTGCTGAAATTGTGACCCCGGGCTTAGGGATTTTTTCAAAAAAATATTTTCTGCCGGTTAAGTTTTTGAGGGCTGATTTCTTGTCCTGTGATAAAAAGCCTTCTGTTTCCATCGCCAAAGCTTTCAGGTGAGCATTTGCAAGCGGTTGGCACCATTTTTGAGTGAACTGCCAAAAGTCAGATTTTTGCTGAAATTGTGACCCCGGGGCTTAGGGATTTTTTCAAAAAAATATTTTCTGCCGGTTAAGTTTTTGAGGGCTGATTTCTTGTCCTGTGATAAAAAGCCTTCTGTTTCCATCGCCAAAGCTTTCAGGTGAGCATTTGCAAGCGGTTGGCACCATTTTTGAGTGAACTGCCAAAAGTCAGATTTTTTCTGAAATTGTGACCACGGGGCTTAGGGATTTTTTCAAAAAAATATTTTCTGCCGGTTAAGTTTTTGAGGGCTGATTTCTTGTCCTGTGATAAAAAGCCTTCTGTTTCCATCGCCAAAGCTTTCAGGTGAGCATTTGCAAGCGGTTGGCACCATTTTTGAGTGAACTGCCAAAAGTCAGATTTTTGCTGAAATTGTGACCCCGGGGCTTAGGGATTTTTTCAAAAAACTCTTTTCTGCCGGTTAAGTTTTTGAGGGCTGATTTCTTGTCCTGTGATAAAAAGCCTTCTGTTTCGCGTGCCAAACCTTTCAGGGGAGCATTTTCAAGCTTTTGGCACCATTTTTGAGTGAACTGCCAAAAGTCAGATTTTTTCTGAAATTGTGACCCCGGGGCTTAGGGATTTTTTCAAAAAAATATTTTCTGCGGGTTAAGTTTTTGAGGCCTGATTTCTTGTCCTGTGATAAAAAGCCTTCTGTTTCCATCGCCAAAGCTTTCAGGTGAGCATTTGCAAGCGGTTGGCACCATTTTTGAGTGAACTGCCAAAAGTCAGATTTTTGCTGAAATTGTGACCCCGGGGCTTAGGGATTTTTTCAAAAAAATATTTTCTGCCGGTTAAGTTTTTGAGGGCTGATTTCTTGTCCTGTGATAAAAAGCCTTCTGTTTCGCGTGCCAAACCTTTCAGGGGAGCATTTTCAAGCTTTTGGCACCATTTTTGAGTGAATTGCCAAAAGTCAGATTTTTGCTGAAATTGTGACCCCGGGGCTTAGGGATTTTTTCAAAAAAATATTTTCTGCCGGTTAAGTTTTTGAGGGCTGATTTCTTGTCCTGTGATAAAAAGCCTTCTGTTTCGCATGCCAAACCTTTCAGGGGAGCATTTTCAAGCTTTTGGCACCATTTTTGAGTGAACTGCCAAAAGTCAGATTTTTTCTGAAATTGTGACCCCGGGGCTTAGGGATTTTTTCAAAAAAATATTTTCTGCCGGTTAAGTTTTTGAGGGCTGATTTCTTGTCCTGTGATAAAAAGCCTTCTGTTTCCATCGCCAAAGCTTTCAGGTGAGCATTTGCAAGCGGTTGGCACCATTTTTGAGTGAACTGCCAAAAGTCAGATTTTTTCTGAAATTGTGACCCCGGGGCTTAGGGATTTTTTCAAAAAACTCTTTTCTGCCGGTTAAGTTTTTGAGGGCTGATTTCTTGTCCTGTGATAAAAAGCCTTCTGTTTCGCGTGCCAAACCTTTCAGGGGAGCATTTTCAAGCTTTTGGCACCATTTTTGAGTGAACTGCCAAAAGTCAGATTTTTTCTGAAATTGTGACCCCGGGGCTTAGGGATTTTTTCAAAAAAATATTTTCTGCCGGTTAAGTTTTTGAGGGCTGATTTCTTGTCCTGTGATAAAAAGCCTTCTGTTTCGCATGCCAAACCTTTCAGGGAAGCATTTGCAAGCGGTTGGCACCATTTTTGAGTGAACTGCCAAAAGTCAGATTTTTGCTGAAATTGTGACCCCGGGCTTAGGGATTTTTTTCAAAAAAATATTTTCTGCCGGTTAAGTTTTTGAGGGCTGATTTCTTGTCCTGTGATAAAAAGCCTTCTGTTTCGCGTGCCAAACCTTTCAGGGGAGCATTTTCAAGCTTTTGGCACCATTTTTGAGTGAATTGCCAAAAGTCAGATTTTTTCTGAAATTGTGACCCCGGGGCTTAGGGATTTTTTCAAAAAAATATTTTCTGCCGGTTAAGTTTTTGAGGGCTGATTTCTTGTCCTGTGATAAAAAGCCTTCTGTTTCGCATGCCAAAGCTTTCAGGGGAGCATTTTCAAGCTTTTGGCACCATTTTTGAGTGAACTGCCAAAAGTCAGATTTTTTCTGAAATTGTGACCCCGGGGCTTAGGGATTTTTTCAAAAAAATATTTTCTGCCGGTTAAGTTTTTGAGGGCTGATTTCTTGTCCTGTGATAAAAAGCCTTCTGTTTCCATCGCCAAAGCTTTCAGGTGAGCATTTGCAAGCGGTTGGCACCATTTTTGAGTGAACTGCCAAAAGTCAGATTTTTTCTGAAATTGTGACCCCGGGGCTTAGGGATTTTTTCAAAAAAATATTTTCTGCCGGTTAAGTTTTTGAGGGCTGATTTCTTGTCCTGTGATAAAAAGCCTTCTGTTTCGCGTGCCAAACCTTTCAGGGGAGCATTTTCAAGCTTTTGGCACCATTTTTGAGTGAATTGCCAAAAGTCAGATTTTTGCTGAAATTGTGACCCCGGGGCTTAGGGATTTTTTCAAAAAAATATTTTCTGCCGGTTAAGTTTTTGAGGGCTGATTTCTTGTCCTGTGATAAAAAGCCTTCTGTTTCGCATGCCAAACCTTTCAGGGAAGCATTTGCAAGCGGTTGGCACCATTTTTGAGTGAACTGCCAAAAGTCAGATTTTTGCTGAAATTGTGACCCCGGGCTTAGGGATTTTTTCAAAAAAATATTTTCTGCCGGTTAAGTTTTTGAGGGCTGATTTCTTGTCCTGTGATAAAAAGCCTTCTGTTTCCATCGCCAAAGCTTTCAGGTGAGCATTTGCAAGCGGTTGGCACCATTTTTGAGTGAACTGCCAAAAGTCAGATTTTTTCTGAAATTGTGACCCCGGGGCTTAGGGATTTTTTCAAAAAAATATTTTCTGCCGGTTAAGTTTTTGAGGGCTGATTTCTTGTCCTGTGATAAAAAGCCTTCTGTTTCCATCGCCAAAGCTTTCAGGTGAGCATTTGCAAGCGGTTGGCACCATTTTTGAGTGAACTGCCAAAAGTCAGATTTTTTCTGAAATTGTGACCCCGGGGCTTAGGGATTTTTTCAAAAAAATATTTTCTGCCGGTTAAGTTTTTGAGGGCTGATTTCTTGTCCTGTGATAAAAAGCCTTCTGTTTCCATCGCCAAAGCTTTCAGGTGAGCATTTGCAAGCGGTTGGCACCATTTTTGAGTGAACTGCCAAAAGTCAGATTTTTGCTGAAATTGTGACCCCGGGGCTTAGGGATTTTTTCAAAAAAATATTTTCTGCCGGTTAAGTTTTTGAGGGCTGATTTCTTGTCCTGTGATAAAAAGCCTTCTGTTTCCATCGCCAAAGCTTTCAGGTGAGCATTTGCAAGCGGTTGGCACCATTTTTGAGTGAACTGCCAAAAGTTAGATTTTTTCTGAAATTGTGACCCCGGAGCTTAGGGATTTTTTCAAAAAAATATTTTCTGCCGGTTAAGTTTTTGAGGGCTGATTTCTTGTCCTGTGATAAAAAGCCTTCTGTTTCCATCGCCAAAGCTTTCAGGTGAGCATTTGCAAGCGGTTGGCACCATTATTGAGTGAACTGCCAAAAGTCAATTTTTTGCTGAAATTGTGACCCCGGGGCTTAGGGATTTTTTCAAAAAAATATTTTCTGCCGGTTAAGTTTTTGAGGGCTGATTTCTTGTCCTGTGATAAAAAGCCTTCTGTTTCGCATGCCAAACCTTTCAGGGGAGCATTTTCAAGCTTTTGGCACCATTTTTGAGTGAACTGCCAAAAGTCAGATTTTTTCTGAAATTGTGACCCCGGGGCTTAGGGATTTTTTCAAAAAAATATTTTCTGCCGGTTAAGTTTTTGAGGGCTGATTTCTTGTCCTGTGATAAAAAGCCTTCTGTTTCCATCGCCAAAGCTTTCAGGTGAGCATTTGCAAGCGGTTGGCACCATTTTTGAGTGAACTGCCAAAAGTCAGATTTTTTCTGAAATTGTGACCCCGGGGCTTAGGGATTTTTTCAAAAAAATATTTTCTGCCGGTTAAGTTTTTGAGGGCTGATTTCTTGTCCTGTGATAAAAAGCCTTCTGTTTCGCGTGCCAAACCTTTCAGGGGAGCATTTTCAAGCTTTTGGCACCATTTTTGAGTGAATTGCCAAAAGTCAGATTTTTGCTGAAATTGTGACCCCGGGGCTTAGGGATTTTTTCAAAAAAATATTTTCTGCCGGTTAAGTTTTTGAGGGCTGATTTCTTGTCCTGTGATAAAAAGCCTTCTGTTTCGCATGCCAAACCTTTCAGGGGAGCATTTGCAAGCGGTTGGCACCATTTTTGAGTGAACTGCCAAAAGTCAGATTTTTGCTGAAATTGTGACCCCGGGCTTAGGGATTTTTTCAAAAAAATATTTTCTGCCGGTTAAGTTTTTGAGGGCTGATTTCTTGTCCTGTGATAAACAGCCTTCTGTTTCGCGTGCCAAACCTTTCAGGGGAGCATTTTCAAGCGGTTGGCACCATTTTTGAGTGAACTGCCAAAAGTCAGATTTTTGCTGAAATTGTGACCCCGGGCTTAGGGATTTTTTCAAAAAAATATTTTCTGCCGGTTAAGTTTTTGAGGGCTGATTTCTTGTCCTGTGATAAAAAGCCTTCTGTTTCCATCGCCAAAGCTTTCAGGTGAGCATTTGCAAGCGGTTGGCACCATTTTTGAGTGAACTGCCAAAAGTCAGATTTTTTCTGAAATTGTGACCCCGGGGCTTAGGGATTTTTTCAAAAAAATATTTTCTGCCGGTTAAGTTTTTGAGGGCTGATTTCTTGTCCTGTGATAAAAAGCCTTCTGTTTCGAGTGCCAAACCTTTCAGGGGAGCATTTTCAAGCTTTTGGCACCATTTTTGAGTGAATTGCCAAAAGTCAGATTTTTGCTGAAATTGTGACCCCGGGGCTTAGGGATTTTTTCCAAAAAATATTTTCTGCCGGTTAAGTTTTTGAGGGCTGATTTCTTGTCCTGTGATAAAAGCCTTCTGTTTCCATCGCCAAAGCTTTCAGGTGAGCATTTGCAAGCGGTTGGCACCATTTTTGAGTGAACTGCCAAAAGTCAGATTTTTTCTGAAATTGTGACCCCGGGGCTTAGGGATTTTTTCAAAAAAATATTTTCTGCCGGTTAAGTTTTTGAGGGCTGATTTCTTGTCCTGTGATAAAAAGCCTTCTGTTTCCATCGCCAAAGCTTTCAGGTGAGCATTTGCAAGCGGTTGGCACCATTATTGAGTGAACTGCCAAAAGTCAGATTTTTGCTGAAATTGTGACCCCGGGGCTTAGGGATTTTTTCAAAAAAATATTTTCTGCCGGTTAAGTTTTTGAGGGCTGATTTCTTGTCCTGTGATAAAAAGCCTTCTGTTTCCATCGCCAAAGCTTTCAGGTGAGCATTTGCAAGCGGTTGGCACCATTTTTGAGTGAACTGCCAAAAGTCAGATTTTTTCTGAAATTGTGACCCCGGGGCTTAGGGATTTTTTCAAAAAAATATTTTCTGCCGGTTAAGTTTTTGAGGGCTGATTTCTTGTCCTGTGATAAAAAGCCTTCTGTTTCCATCGCCAAAGCTTTCAGGTGAGCATTTGCAAGCGGTTGGCACCATTATTGAGTGAACTGCCAAAAGTCAGATTTTTGCTGAAATTGTGACCCCGGGGCTTAGGGATTTTTTCAAAAAAATATTTTCTGCCGGTTAAGTTTTTGAGGGCTGATTTCTTGTCCTGTGATAAAAAGCCTTCTGTTTCCATCGCCAAAGCTTTCAGGTGAGCATTTGCAAGCGGTTGGCACCATTTTTGAGTGAACTGCCAAAAGTTAGATTTTTTCTGAAATTGTGACCCCGGAGCTTAGGGATTTTTTCAAAAAAATATTTTCTGCCGGTTAAGTTTTTGAGGGCTGATTTCTTGTCCTGTGATAAAAAGCCTTCTGTTTCCATCGCCAAAGCTTTCAGGTGAGCATTTGCAAGCGGTTGGCACCATTATTGAGTGAACTGCCAAAAGTCAATTTTTTGCTGAAATTGTGACCCCGGGGCTTAGGGATTTTTTCAACAAAATATTTTCTGCCGGTTAAGTTTTTGAGTGCTGATTTCTTCTCCTGTGATAAAAAGCCTTCTGTTTCCATCGCCAAACCTTTCAGGGGAGCATTTGCAAGCGGTTGGCACCATTTTTGAGTGAACTGCCAAAAGTCAGATTTTTTCTGAAATTGTGACCCCGGGGCTTAGGGATTTTTTCAAAAAAATATTTTCTGCCGGTTAAGTTTTTGAGGGCTGATTTCTTGTCCTGTGATAAAAAGCCTTCTGTTTCCATCGCCAAAGCTTTCAGGTGAGCATTTGCAAGCGGTTGGCACCATTTTTGAGTGAACTGCCAAAAGTCAGATTTTTTCTGAAATTGTGACCCCGGGGCTTAGGGGTTTTTTCAAAAAAATATTTTCTGCCGGTTAAGTTTTTGAGGGCTGATTTCTTGTCCTGTGATAAAAAGCCTTCTGTTTCGCGTGCCAAACCTTTCAGGGGAGCATTTTCAAGCTTTTGGCACCATTTTTGAGTGAATTGCCAAAAGTCAGATTTTTGCTGAAATTGTGACCCCGGGGCTTAGGGATTTTTTCAAAAAAATATTTTCTGCCGGTTAAGTTTTTGAGGGCTGATTTCTTGTCCTTTGATAAAAAGCCTTCTGTTTCCATCACCAAAGCTTTCAGGTGAGCATTTGCAAGCGGTTGGCACCATTTTTGAGTGAACTGCCAAAAGTCAGATTTTTCCTGAAATTGTGACCCCGGGGCTTAGGGATTTTTTCAAAAAAATATTTTCTGCCGGTTAAGTTTTTGAGGGCTGATTTCTTGTCCTGTGATAAAAAGGCTTCTGTTTCCATCGCCAAAGCTTTCAGCTGAGCATTTGCAAGCGGTTGGCACCATTTTTGAGTGAACTGCCAAAAGTCAGATTTTTTCTGAAATTGTGACCCCGGGGCTTAGGGATTTTTTCAAAAAAATATTTTCTGCCGGTTAAGTTTTTGAGGGCTGATTTCTTGTCCTGTGATAAAAAGCCTTCTGTTTCCATCGCCAAAGCTTTCAGGTGAGCATTTGCAAGCGGTTGGCACCATTTTTGAGTGAACTGCCAAAAGTCAGATTTTTTCTGAAATTGTGACCCCGGGGCTTAGGGATTTTTTCAAAAAAATATTTTCTGCCGGTAAAGTTTTTGAGGGCTGATTTCTTGTCCTGTGATAAAAAGCCTTCTGTTTCGCGTGCCAAACCTTTCAGGGGAGCATTTTCAAGCTTTTGGCACCATTTTTGAGTGAATTGCCAAAAGTCAGATTTTTGCTGAAATTGTGACCCCGGGGCTTAGGGATTTTTTCAAAAAAATATTTTCTGCAGGTTAAGTTTTTGAGGGCTGATTTCTTGTCCTGTGATAAAAAGCCTTCTGTTTCGCATGCCAAACCTTTCAGGGGAGCATTTGCAAGCGGTTGGCACCATTTTTGAGTGAACTGCCAAAAGTCAGATTTTTTCTGAAATTGTGACCCCGGGGCTTAGGGATTTTTTCAAAAAAATATTTTCTGCCGGTTAAGTTTTTGAGGGCTGATTTCTTGTCCTGTGATAAAAAGCCTTCTGTTTCCATCGCCAAAGCTTTCAGGTGAGCATTTGCAAGCGGTTGGCACCATTTTTGAGTGAACTGCCAAAAGTCAGATTTTTTCTGAAATTGTGACCCCGGGGCTTAGGGATTTTTTCAAAAAAATATTTTCTGCCGGTTAAGTTTTTGAGGGCTGATTTCTTGTCCTGTGATAAAAAGCCTTCTGTTTCCATCGCCAAAGCTTTCAGGGGAGCATTTGCAACCGGTTGGCACCATTTTTGAGTGAACTGCCAAAAGTCAGATTTTTGCTGAAATTGTGACCCCGGGGCTTAGGGATTTTTTCAAAAAAATATTTTCTGCCGGTTAAGTTTTTGAGGGCTGATTTCTTGTCCTTTGATAAAAAGCCTTCTGTTTCCATCGCCAAAGCTTTCAGGTGAGCATTTGCAAGCGGTTGGCACCATTTTTGAGTGAACTGCCAAAAGTCAGATTTTTGCTGAAATTGTGACCCCGGGGCTTAGGGATTTTTTCAAAAAAATATTTTCTGCCGGTTAAGTTTTTGAGGGCTGATTTCTTGTCCTGTGATAAAAAGCCTTCTGTTTCCATCGCCAAAGCTTTCAGCTGAGCATTTGCAAGCGGTTGGCACCATTTTTGAGTGAACTGCCAAAAGTCAGATTTTTGCTGAAATTGTGACCCCGGGGCTTAGGGATTTTTTCAAAAAAATATTTTCTGCCGGTTAAGTTTTTGAGGGCTGATTTCTTGTCCTGTGATAAAAAGCCTTCTGTTTCCATCGCCAAAGCTTTCAGGTGAGCATTTGCAAGTGGTTGGCACCATTTTTGAGTGAACTGCCAAAAGTCAGATTTTTGCTGAATTTGTGACCCCGGGGCTTAGGGATTTTTTCAAAAAAATATTTTCTGCCGGTTAAGTTTTTGAGGGCTGATTTCTTGTCCTGTGATAAAAAGCATTCTGTTTCGAGTGCCAAACCTTTCAGGGGAGCATTTTCAAGCTTTTGGCACCATTTTTGAGTGAATTGCCAAAAGTCAGATTTTTGCTGAAATTGTGACCCCGGGGCTTAGGGATTTTTTCAAAAAAATATTTTCTGCCGGTTAAGTTTTTGAGGGCTGATTTCTTGTCCTGTGATAAAAAGCCTTCTGTTTCGCGTGCCAAACCTTTCAGGGGAGCATTTTCAAGCTTTTGGCACCATTTTTGAGTGAATTGCCAAAAGTCAGATTTTTGCTGAAATTGTGACCCCGGGGCTTAGGGATTTTTTCAAAAAAATATTTTCTGCCGGTTAAGTTTTTGAGGGCTGATTTCTTGTCCTGTGATAAAAAGCCTTCTGTTTCCATCGCCAAAGCTTTCAGTTGAGCATTTGCAAGCGGTTGGCACCATTTTTGATTGAACTGCCAAAAGTCAGATTTTTGCTGAAATTGTGACCCCGGGGCTTAGGGATTTTTTCAAAAAAATATTTTCTGCCGGTTAAGTTTTTGAGGGCTGATTTCTTGTCCTGTGATAAAAAGCCTTCTGTTTCCATCGCCAAAGCTTTCAGGTGAGCATTTTCAAGCTTTTGGCACCATTTTTGAGTGAATTGCCAAAAGTCAGATTTTTGCTGAAATTGTGACCCCGGGGCTTAGGGATTTTTTCAAAAAAATATTTTCTGCCGGTTAAGTTTTTGAGGGCTGATTTCTTGTCCTGTGATAAAAAGCCTTCTGTTTCCATCGCCAAAGCTTTCAGGTGAGCATTTGCAAGCGGTTGGCACCATTTTTGAGTGAACTGCCAAAAGTCAGATTTTTGCTGAAATTGTGACCCCGGGGCTTAGGGATTTTTTCAAAAAAATATTTTCTGCCGGTTAAGTTTTTGAGGGCTGATTTCTTGTCCTGTGATAAAAAGCCTTCTGTTTCGAGTGCCAAACCTTTCAGGGGAGCATTTTCAAGCTTTTGGCACCATTTTTGAGTGAACTGCCAAAAGTTAGATTTTTTCTGAAATTGTGACCCCGGGGCTTAGGGATTTTTTCAAAAAAATATTTTCTGCCGGTTAAGTTTTTGAGGGCTGATTTCTTGTCCTGTGATAAAAAGCCTTCTGTTTCCATCGCCAAAGCTTTCAGGTGAGCATTTGCAAGCGGTTGGCACCATTTTTGAGTGAACTGCCAAAAGTCAGATTTTTTCTGAAATTGTGACCCCGGGGCTTAGGGATTTTTTCAAAAAAATATTTTCTGCCGGTTAAGTTTTTGAGGGCTGATTTCTTGTCCTGTGATAAAAAGCCTTCTGTTTCGCGTGCCAAACCTTTCAGGGGAGCATTTTCAAGCTTTTGGCACCATTTTTGAGTGAATTGCCAAAAGTCAGATTTTTGCTGAAATTGTGACCCCGGGGCTTAGGGATTTTTTCAAAAAAATATTTTCTGCCGGTTAAGTTTTTGAGGGCTGATTTCTTGTCCTGTGATAAAAAGCCTTCTGTTTCGCATGCCAAAGCTTTCAGGGGAGCATTTGCAAGCGGTTGGCACCATTTTTGAGTGAACTGCCAAAAGTCAGATTTTTGCTGAAATTGTGACCCCGGGGCTTAGGGATTTTTTCAAAAAAATATTTTCTGCCGGTTAAGTTTATGAGGGCTGATTTCTTGTCCTGTGATAAAAAGCCTTCTGTTTCCATCGCCAAAGCTTTCAGGTGAGCATTTGCAAGCGGTTGGCACCATTTTTGAGTGAACTGCCAAAAGTCAGATTTTTGCTGAAATTGTGACCCGGGGCTTAGGGATTTTTTCAAAAAAATATTTTCTGCCGGTTAAGTTTTTGAGGGCTGATTTCTTGTCCTGTGATAAAAAGCCTTCTGTTTCCATCGCCAAAGCTTTCAGGTGAGCATTTCCAAGCGGTTGGCACCATTTTTGAGTGAACTGCCAAAAGTCAGATTTTTGCTGAAATTGTGACCCCGGGGCTTAGGGAATTTTTCAAAAAAATATTTTCTGCCGGTTAAGTTTTTGAGGGCTGATTTCTTGTCCTGTGATAAAAAGCCTTCTGTTTCGCGTGCCAAACCTTTCAGGGGAGCATTTTCAAGCTTTTGGCACCATTTTTGAGTGAACTGCCAAAAGTCAGATTTTTTCTGAAATTGTGACCCCGGGGCTTAGGGATTTTTTCAAAAAAATATTTTCTGCCGGTTAAGTTTTTGAGGGCTGATTTCTTGTCCTGTGATAAAAAGCCTTCTGTTTCGAGTGCCAAACCTTTCAGGGGAGCATTTTCAAGCTTTTGGCACCATTTTTGAGTGAACTGCCAAAAGTTAGATTTTTTCTGAAATTGTGACCCCGGGGCTTAGGGATTTTTTCAAAAAAATATTTTCTGCCGGTTAAGTTTTTGAGGGCTGATTTCTTGTCCTGTGATAAAAAGCCTTCTGTTTCCATCGCCAAAGCTTTCAGGTGAGCATTTGCAAGCGGTTGGCACCATTTTTGAGTGAACTGCCAAAAGTCAGATTTTTTCTGAAATTGTGACCCCGGGGCTTAGGGATTTTTTCAAAAAAATATTTTCTGCCGGTTAAGTTTTTGAGGGCTGATTTCTTGTCCTGTGATAAAAAGCCTTCTGTTTCGCGTGCCAAACCTTTCAGGGGAGCATTTTCAAGCTTTTGGCACCATTTTTGAGTGAATTGCCAAAAGTCAGATTTTTGCTGAAATTGTGACCCCGGGGCTTAGGGATTTTTTCAAAAAAATATTTTCTGCCGGTTAAGTTTTTGAGGGCTGATTTCTTGTCCTGTGATAAAAAGCCTTCTGTTTCGCATGCCAAACCTTTCAGGGGAGCATTTGCAAGCGGTTGGCACCATTTTTGAGTGAACTGCCAAAAGTCAGATTTTTGCTGAAATTGTGACCCCGGGGCTTAGGGATTTTTTCAAAAAAATATTTTCTGCCGGTTAAGTTTTTGAGGGCTGATTTCTTGTCCTGTGATAAAAAGCCTTCTGTTTCCATCGCCAAAGCTTTCAGGTGAGCATTTGCAAGCGGTTGGCACCATTTTTGAGTGAACTGCCAAAAGTCAGATTTTTGCTGAAATTGTGACCCGGGGCTTAGGGATTTTTTCAAAAAAATATTTTCTGCCGGTTAAGTTTTTGAGGGCTGATTTCTTGTCCTGTGATAAAAAGCCTTCTGTTTCCATCGCCAAAGCTTTCAGGTGAGCATTTCCAAGCGGTTGGCACCATTTTTGAGTGAACTGCCAAAAGTCAGATTTTTGCTGAAATTGTGACCCCGGGGCTTAGGGAATTTTTCAAAAAAATATTTTCTGCCGGTTAAGTTTTTGAGGGCTGATTTCTTGTCCTGTGATAAAAAGCCTTCTGTTTCGCGTGCCAAACCTTTCAGGGGAGCATTTTCAAGCTTTTGGCACCATTTTTGAGTGAACTGCCAAAAGTCAGATTTTTTCTGAAATTGTGACCCCGGGGCTTAGGGATTTTTTCAAAAAAATATTTTCTGCCGGTTAAGTTTTTGAGGGCTGATTTCTTCTCCTGTGATAAAAAGCCTTCTGTTTCGAGTGCCAAACCTTTCAGGGGAGCATTTTCAAGCTTTTGGCACCATTTTTGAGTGAACTGCCAAAAGTCAGATTTTTGCTGAAATTGTGACCCCGGGGCTTAGGGATTTTTTCAAAAAAATATTTTCTGCCGGTTAAGTTTTTGAGGGCTGATTTCTTCTCCTGTGATAAAAAGCCTTCTGTTTCCATCGCCAAAGCTTTCAGGTGAGCATTTGCAAGCGGTTGGCACCATTTTTGAGTGAACTGCCAAAAGTCAGATTTTTGCTGAAATTGTGACCCGGGGCTTAGGGATTTTTTCAAAAAAATATTTTCTGCCGGTTAAGTTTTTGAGGGCTGATTTCTTGTCCTGTGATAAAAAGCCTTCTGTTTCCATCGCCAAAGCTTTCAGGTGAGCATTTCCAAGCGGTTGGCACCATTTTTGAGTGAACTGCCAAAAGTCAGATTTTTGCTGAAATTGTGACCCCGGGGCTTAGGGAATTTTTCAAAAAAATATTTTCTGCCGGTTAAGTTTTTGAGGGCTGATTTCTTGTCCTGTGATAAAAAGCCTTCTGTTTCGCGTGCCAAACCTTTCAGGGGAGCATTTTCAAGCTTTTGGCACCATTTTTGAGTGAACTGCCAAAAGTCAGATTTTTTCTGAAATTGTGACCCCGGGGCTTAGGGATTTTTTCAAAAAAATATTTTCTGCCGGTTAAGTTTTTGAGGGCTGATTTCTTGTCCTGTGATAAAAAGCCTTCTGTTTCGAGTGCCAAACCTTTCAGGGGAGCATTTTCAAGCTTTTGGCACCATTTTTGAGTGAACTGCCAAAAGTTAGATTTTTTCTGAAATTGTGACCCCGGGGCTTAGGGATTTTTTCAAAAAAATATTTTCTGCCGGTTAAGTTTTTGAGGGCTGATTTCTTGTCCTGTGATAAAAAGCCTTCTGTTTCCATCGCCAAAGCTTTCAGGTGAGCATTTGCAAGCGGTTGGCACCATTTTTGAGTGAACTGCCAAAAGTCAGATTTTTTCTGAAATTGTGACCCCGGGGCTTAGGGATTTTTTCAAAAAAATATTTTCTGCCGGTTAAGTTTTTGAGGGCTGATTTCTTGTCCTGTGATAAAAAGCCTTCTGTTTCGCGTGCCAAACCTTTCAGGGGAGCATTTTCAAGCTTTTGGCACCATTTTTGAGTGAATTGCCAAAAGTCAGATTTTTGCTGAAATTGTGACCCCGGGGCTTAGGGATTTTTTCAAAAAAATATTTTCTGCCGGTTAAGTTTTTGAGGGCTGATTTCTTGTCCTGTGATAAAAAGCCTTCTGTTTCGCATGCCAAACCTTTCAGGGGAGCATTTGCAAGCGGTTGGCACCATTTTTGAGTGAACTGCCAAAAGTCAGATTTTTGCTGAAATTGTGACCCCGGGGCTTAGGGATTTTTTCAAAAAAATATTTTCTGCCGGTTAAGTTTTTGAGGGCTGATTTCTTGTCCTGTGATAAAAAGCCTTCTGTTTCCATCGCCAAAGCTTTCAGGTGAGCATTTGCAAGCGGTTGGCACCATTTTTGAGTGAACTGCCAAAAGTCAGATTTTTGCTGAAATTGTGACCCGGGGCTTAGGGATTTTTTCAAAAAAATATTTTCTGCCGGTTAAGTTTTTGAGGGCTGATTTCTTGTCCTGTGATAAAAAGCCTTCTGTTTCCATCGCCAAAGCTTTCAGGTGAGCATTTCCAAGCGGTTGGCACCATTTTTGAGTGAACTGCCAAAAGTCAGATTTTTGCTGAAATTGTGACCCCGGGGCTTAGGGAATTTTTCAAAAAAATATTTTCTGCCGGTTAAGTTTTTGAGGGCTGATTTCTTGTCCTGTGATAAAAAGCCTTCTGTTTCGCGTGCCAAACCTTTCAGGGGAGCATTTTCAAGCTTTTGGCACCATTTTTGAGTGAACTGCCAAAAGTCAGATTTTTTCTGAAATTGTGACCCCGGGGCTTAGGGATTTTTTCAAAAAAATATTTTCTGCCGGTTAAGTTTTTGAGGGCTGATTTCTTCTCCTGTGATAAAAAGCCTTCTGTTTCGAGTGCCAAACCTTTCAGGGGAGCATTTTCAAGCTTTTGGCACCATTTTTGAGTGAACTGCCAAAAGTCAGATTTTTGCTGAAATTGTGACCCCGGGGCTTAGGGATTTTTTCAAAAAAATATTTTCTGCCAGTTAAGTTTTTGAGGGCTGATTTCCTGTCCTGTGATAAAAAGCCTTCTGTTTCCATCGCCAAAGCTTTCAGGTGAGCATTTGCAAGCGGTTGGCACCATTTTTGAGTGAACTGCCAAAAGTCAGATTTTTGCTGAAATTGTGACCCCGGGGCTTAGGGATTTTTTCAAAAAAATATTTTCTGCCGGTTAAGTTTTTGAGGGCTGATTTCTTGTCGTGTGATAAAAAGCCTTCTGTTTCCATCGCCAAAGCTTTCAGGTGAGCATTTGCAAGCGGTTGGCACCATTTTTGAGTGAACTGCCAAAAGTCAGATTTTTGCTGAAATTGTGACCCCGGGGCTTATGGATTTTTTCAATAAAATATTTTCTGCCGGTTAAGTTTTTGAGGGCTGATTTCTTGTCCTGTGATAAAAAGCCTTCTGTTTCGCGTGCCAAACCTTTCAGGGGAGCATTTTCAAGCTTTTGGCACCATTTTTGAGTGAATTGCCAAAAGTCAGATTTTTGCTGAAATTGTGACCCCGGGGCTTAGGGATTTTTTCAAAAAAATATTTTCTGCCGGTTAAGTTTTTGAGGGCTGATTTCATGTCCTGTGATAAAAAGCCTTCTGTTTCCATCGCCAAAGCTTTCAGGTGAGCATTTCCAAGCTTTTGGCACCATTTTTGAGTGAACTGCCAAAAGTCAGATTTTTGCTGAAATTGTGACCCCGGGGCTTAGGGATTTTTTCAAAAAAATATTTTCTGCCGGTTAAGTTTTTGAGGGCTTATTTCTTGTCCTGTGATAAAAAGCCTTCTGTTTCCAACGCCAAAGCTTTCAGGTGAGCATTTGCAAGCGGTTGGCACCATTTTTGAGTGAACTGCCAAAAGTCAGATTTTTGCTGAAATTGTGACCCCGGGGCTTAGGGATTTTTTCAAAAAAATATTTTCTGCCGGTTAAGTTTTTGAGGGCTGATTTCTTGTCCTGTGATAAAAAGCCTTCTGTTTCGCGTGCCAAACCTTTCAGTGGAGCATTTTCAAGCTTTTGGCACCATTTTTGAGTGAATTGCCAAAAGTCAGATTTTTGCTGAAATTGTGACCCCGGGGCTTAGGGATTTTTTCAAAAAAATATTTTCTGCTGGTTAAGTTTTTGAGGGCTGATTTCTTGTCCTGTGATAAAAAGCCTTCTGTTTCCATCGCCAAAGCTTTCAGGTGAGCATTTGCAAGCGGTTGGCACCATTTTTGAGTGAACTGCTAAAAGTCAGATTTTTGCTGAAATTGTGACCCCGGGGCTTAGGGATTTTTTCAAAAAAATATTTTCTGCCGGTTAAGTTTTTGAGGGCTGATTTCTTGTCCTGTGATAAAAATCCTTCTGTTTCGCGTGCCAAAACTTTCAGGGGAGCATTTTCAAGCGGTTGGCACCATTTTTGAGTGAACTGCCAAAAGTCAGATTTTTTCTGAAATTGTGACCCCGGGGCTTAGGGATTTTTTCAAAAAAATATTTTCTGCCGGTTAAGTTTTTGAGGGCTGATTTCTTGACCTGTGATAAAAAGCCTTCTGTTTCCATCGCCAAAGCTTTCAGGTGAGCATTTGCAAGCGGTTGGCACCATTTTTGAGTGAACTGCCAAAAGTCAGATTTTTGCTGAAATTGTGACCCCGGGGCTTAGGGATTTTTTCAAAAAAATATTTTCTACCGGTTAAGTTTTTGAGGGCTGATTTCTTGTCCTGCGATAAAAAGCCTTCTGTTTCCATCGCCAAAGCTTTCAGGTGAACATTTGCAAGCGGTTGGCACCATTTTTGAGTGAACTGCCAAAAGTCAGATTTTTGCTGAAATTATGACCCCGGGGTTAGGGATTTTTTCAAAAAAATATTTTCTGCCGGTTAAGTTTTTGAGGGCTGATTTCTTGTCCTGTGATAAAAAGCCTTCTGTTTCCATCGCCAAAGCTTTCAGGTGAGCATTTTCAAGCGGTTGGCACCATTTTTGAGTGAACTGCCAAAAGTCAGATTTTTGCTGAAATTGTGACCCCGGGGCTTAGGGATTTTTTCAAAAAAATATTTTCTGCCGGTTAAGTTTTTGAGGGCTGATTTCTTGTCCTGTGATAAAAATCCTTCTGTTTCGCGTGCCAAAACTTTCAGGGGAGCATTTTCAAGCGGTTGGCACCATTTTTGAGTGAACTGCCAAAAGTCAGATTTTTTCTGAAATTGTGACCCCGGGGCTTAGGGATTTTTTCAAAAAAATATTTTCTGCCGGTAAAGTTTTTGAGGGCTGATTTCTTGTCCTGTGATAAAAAGCCTTCTGTTTCGCGTGCCAAACCTTTCAGGGGAGCATTTTCAAGCTTTTGGCACCATTTTTGAGTGAATTGCCAAAAGTCAGATTTTTGCTGAAATTGTGACCCCGGGGCTTAGGGATTTTTTCAAAAAAATATTTTCTGCAGGTTAAGTTTTTGAGGGCTGATTTCTTGTCCTGTGATAAAAAGCCTTCTGTTTCGCATGCCAAACCTTTCAGGGGAGCATTTGCAAGCGGTTGGCACCATTTTTGAGTGAACTGCCAAAAGTCAGATTTTTTCTGAAATTGTGACCCCGGGGCTTAGGGATTTTTTCAAAAAAATATTTTCTGCCGGTTAAGTTTTTGAGGGCTGATTTCTTGTCCTGTGATAAAAAGCCTTCTGTTTCCATCGCCAAAGCTTTCAGGTGAGCATTTGCAAGCGGTTGGCACCATTTTTGAGTGAACTGCCAAAAGTCAGATTTTTTCTGAAATTGTGACCCCGGGGCTTAGGGATTTTTTCAAAAAAATATTTTCTGCCGGTTAAGTTTTTGAGGGCTGATTTCTTGTCCTGTGATAAAAAGCCTTCTGTTTCCATCGCCAAAGCTTTCAGGGGAGCATTTGCAACCGGTTGGCACCATTTTTGAGTGAACTGCCAAAAGTCAGATTTTTGCTGAAATTGTGACCCCGGGGCTTAGGGATTTTTTCAAAAAAATATTTTCTGCCGGTTAAGTTTTTGAGGGCTGATTTCTTGTCCTTTGATAAAAAGCCTTCTGTTTCCATCGCCAAAGCTTTCAGGTGAGCATTTGCAAGCGGTTGGCACCATTTTTGAGTGAACTGCCAAAAGTCAGATTTTTGCTGAAATTGTGACCCCGGGGCTTAGGGATTTTTTCAAAAAAATATTTTCTGCCGGTTAAGTTTTTGAGGGCTGATTTCTTGTCCTGTGATAAAAAGCCTTCTGTTTCCATCGCCAAAGCTTTCAGCTGAGCATTTGCAAGCGGTTGGCACCATTTTTGAGTGAACTGCCAAAAGTCAGATTTTTGCTGAAATTGTGACCCCGGGGCTTAGGGATTTTTTCAAAAAAATATTTTCTGCCGGTTAAGTTTTTGAGGGCTGATTTCTTGTCCTGTGATAAAAAGCCTTCTGTTTCCATCGCCAAAGCTTTCAGGTGAGCATTTGCAAGTGGTTGGCACCATTTTTGAGTGAACTGCCAAAAGTCAGATTTTTGCTGAATTTGTGACCCCGGGGCTTAGGGATTTTTTCAAAAAAATATTTTCTGCCGGTTAAGTTTTTGAGGGCTGATTTCTTGTCCTGTGATAAAAAGCATTCTGTTTCGAGTGCCAAACCTTTCAGGGGAGCATTTTCAAGCTTTTGGCACCATTTTTGAGTGAATTGCCAAAAGTCAGATTTTTGCTGAAATTGTGACCCCGGGGCTTAGGGATTTTTTCAAAAAAATATTTTCTGCCGGTTAAGTTTTTGAGGGCTGATTTCTTGTCCTGTGATAAAAAGCCTTCTGTTTCGCGTGCCAAACCTTTCAGGGGAGCATTTTCAAGCTTTTGGCACCATTTTTGAGTGAATTGCCAAAAGTCAGATTTTTGCTGAAATTGTGACCCCGGGGCTTAGGGATTTTTTCAAAAAAATATTTTCTGCCGGTTAAGTTTTTGAGGGCTGATTTCTTGTCCTGTGATAAAAAGCCTTCTGTTTCCATCGCCAAAGCTTTCAGTTGAGCATTTGCAAGCGGTTGGCACCATTTTTGATTGAACTGCCAAAAGTCAGATTTTTGCTGAAATTGTGACCCCGGGGCTTAGGGATTTTTTCAAAAAAATATTTTCTGCCGGTTAAGTTTTTGAGGGCTGATTTCTTGTCCTGTGATAAAAAGCCTTCTGTTTCCATCGCCAAAGCTTTCAGGTGAGCATTTTCAAGCTTTTGGCACCATTTTTGAGTGAATTGCCAAAAGTCAGATTTTTGCTGAAATTGTGACCCCGGGGCTTAGGGATTTTTTCAAAAAAATATTTTCTGCCGGTTAAGTTTTTGAGGGCTGATTTCTTGTCCTGTGATAAAAAGCCTTCTGTTTCCATCGCCAAAGCTTTCAGGTGAGCATTTGCAAGCGGTTGGCACCATTTTTGAGTGAACTGCCAAAAGTCAGATTTTTGCTGAAATTGTGACCCCGGGGCTTAGGGATTTTTTCAAAAAAATATTTTCTGCCGGTTAAGTTTTTGAGGGCTGATTTCTTGTCCTGTGATAAAAAGCCTTCTGTTTCGAGTGCCAAACCTTTCAGGGGAGCATTTTCAAGCTTTTGGCACCATTTTTGAGTGAACTGCCAAAAGTTAGATTTTTTCTGAAATTGTGACCCCGGGGCTTAGGGATTTTTTCAAAAAAATATTTTCTGCCGGTTAAGTTTTTGAGGGCTGATTTCTTGTCCTGTGATAAAAAGCCTTCTGTTTCCATCGCCAAAGCTTTCAGGTGAGCATTTGCAAGCGGTTGGCACCATTTTTGAGTGAACTGCCAAAAGTCAGATTTTTGCTGAAATTGTGACCCCGGGGCTTAGGGATTTTTTCAAAAAAATATTTTCTGCCGGTTAAGTTTTTGAGGGCTGATTTCTTGTCCTGTGATAAAAAGCCTTCTGTTTCGCGTGCCAAACCTTTCAGGGGAGCATTTTCAAGCTTTTGGCACCATTTTTGAGTGAATTGCCAAAAGTCAGATTTTTGCTGAAATTGTGACCCCGGGGCTTAGGGATTTTTTCAAAAAAATATTTTCTGCCGGTTAAGTTTTTGAGGGCTGATTTCTTGTCCTGTGATAAAAAGCCTTCTGTTTCGCATGCCAAAGCTTTCAGGGGAGCATTTGCAAGCGGTTGGCACCATTTTTGAGTGAACTGCCAAAAGTCAGATTTTTGCTGAAATTGTGACCCCGGGGCTTAGGGATTTTTTCAAAAAAATATTTTCTGCCGGTTAAGTTTATGAGGGCTGATTTCTTGTCCTGTGATAAAAAGCCTTCTGTTTCCATCGCCAAAGCTTTCAGGTGAGCATTTGCAAGCGGTTGGCACCATTTTTGAGTGAACTGCCAAAAGTCAGATTTTTGCTGAAATTGTGACCCGGGGCTTAGGGATTTTTTCAAAAAAATATTTTCTGCCGGTTAAGTTTTTGAGGGCTGATTTCTTGTCCTGTGATAAAAAGCCTTCTGTTTCCATCGCCAAAGCTTTCAGGTGAGCATTTCCAAGCGGTTGGCACCATTTTTGAGTGAACTGCCAAAAGTCAGATTTTTGCTGAAATTGTGACCCCGGGGCTTAGGGAATTTTTCAAAAAAATATTTTCTGCCGGTTAAGTTTTTGAGGGCTGATTTCTTGTCCTGTGATAAAAAGCCTTCTGTTTCGCGTGCCAAACCTTTCAGGGGAGCATTTTCAAGCTTTTGGCACCATTTTTGAGTGAACTGCCAAAAGTCAGATTTTTTCTGAAATTGTGACCCCGGGGCTTAGGGATTTTTTCAAAAAAATATTTTCTGCCGGTTAAGTTTTTGAGGGCTGATTTCTTGTCCTGTGATAAAAAGCCTTCTGTTTCGAGTGCCAAACCTTTCAGGGGAGCATTTTCAAGCTTTTGGCACCATTTTTGAGTGAACTGCCAAAAGTTAGATTTTTTCTGAAATTGTGACCCCGGGGCTTAGGGATTTTTTCAAAAAAATATTTTCTGCCGGTTAAGTTTTTGAGGGCTGATTTCTTGTCCTGTGATAAAAAGCCTTCTGTTTCCATCGCCAAAGCTTTCAGGTGAGCATTTGCAAGCGGTTGGCACCATTTTTGAGTGAACTGCCAAAAGTCAGATTTTTTCTGAAATTGTGACCCCGGGGCTTAGGGATTTTTTCAAAAAAATATTTTCTGCCGGTTAAGTTTTTGAGGGCTGATTTCTTGTCCTGTGATAAAAAGCCTTCTGTTTCGCGTGCCAAACCTTTCAGGGGAGCATTTTCAAGCTTTTGGCACCATTTTTGAGTGAATTGCCAAAAGTCAGATTTTTGCTGAAATTGTGACCCCGGGGCTTAGGGATTTTTTCAAAAAAATATTTTCTGCCGGTTAAGTTTTTGAGGGCTGATTTCTTGTCCTGTGATAAAAAGCCTTCTGTTTCGCTTGCCAAACCTTTCAGGGGAGCATTTGCAAGCGGTTGGCACCATTTTTGAGTGAACTGCCAAAAGTCAGATTTTTGCTGAAATTGTGACCCCGGGGCTTAGGGATTTTTTCAAAAAAATATTTTCTGCCGGTTAAGTTTTTGAGGGCTGATTTCTTGTCCTGTGATAAAAAGCCTTCTGTTTCCATCGCCAAAGCTTTCAGGTGAGCATTTGCAAGCGGTTGGCACCATTTTTGAGTGAACTGCCAAAAGTCAGATTTTTGCTGAAATTGTGACCCGGGGCTTAGGGATTTTTTCAAAAAAATATTTTCTGCCGGTTAAGTTTTTGAGGGCTGATTTCTTGTCCTGTGATAAAAAGCCTTCTGTTTCCATCGCCAAAGCTTTCAGGTGAGCATTTCCAAGCGGTTGGCACCATTTTTGAGTGAACTGCCAAAAGTCAGATTTTTGCTGAAATTGTGACCCCGGGGCTTAGGGAATTTTTCAAAAAAATATTTTCTGCCGGTTAAGTTTTTGAGGGCTGATTTCTTGTCCTGTGATAAAAAGCCTTCTGTTTCGCGTGCCAAACCTTTCAGGGGAGCATTTTCAAGCTTTTGGCACCATTTTTGAGTGAACTGCCAAAAGTCAGATTTTTTCTGAAATTGTGACCCCGGGGCTTAGGGATTTTTTCAAAAAAATATTTTCTGCCGGTTAAGTTTTTGAGGGCTGATTTCTTCTCCTGTGATAAAAAGCCTTCTGTTTCGAGTGCCAAACCTTTCAGGGGAGCATTTTCAAGCTTTTGGCACCATTTTTGAGTGAACTGCCAAAAGTCAGATTTTTGCTGAAATTGTGACCCCGGGGCTTAGGGATTTTTTCAAAAAAATATTTTCTGCCGGTTAAGTTTTTGAGGGCTGATTTCTTCTCCTGTGATAAAAAGCCTTCTGTTTCCATCGCCAAAGCTTTCAGGTGAGCATTTGCAAGCGGTTGGCACCATTTTTGAGTGAACTGCCAAAAGTCAGATTTTTGCTGAAATTGTGACCCGGGGCTTAGGGATTTTTTCAAAAAAATATTTTCTGCCGGTTAAGTTTTTGAGGGCTGATTTCTTGTCCTGTGATAAAAAGCCTTCTGTTTCCATCGCCAAAGCTTTCAGGTGAGCATTTCCAAGCGGTTGGCACCATTTTTGAGTGAACTGCCAAAAGTCAGATTTTTGCTGAAATTGTGACCCCGGGGCTTAGGGAATTTTTCAAAAAAATATTTTCTGCCGGTTAAGTTTTTGAGGGCTGATTTCTTGTCCTGTGATAAAAAGCCTTCTGTTTTGCGTGCCAAACCTTTCAGGGGAGCATTTTCAAGCTTTTGGCACCATTTTTGAGTGAACTGCCAAAAGTCAGATTTTTTCTGAAATTGTGACCCCGGGGCTTAGGGATTTTTTCAAAAAAATATTTTCTGCCGGTTAAGTTTTTGAGGGCTGATTTCTTGTCCTGTGATAAAAAGCCTTCTGTTTCGAGTGCCAAACCTTTCAGGGGAGCATTTTCAAGCTTTTGGCACCATTTTTGAGTGAACTGCCAAAAGTTAGATTTTTTCTGAAATTGTGACCCCGGGGCTTAGGGATTTTTTCAAAAAAATATTTTCTGCCGGTTAAGTTTTTGAGGGCTGATTTCTTGTCCTGTGATAAAAAGCCTTCTGTTTCCATCGCCAAAGCTTTCAGGTGAGCATTTGCAAGCGGTTGGCACCATTTTTGAGTGAACTGCCAAAAGTCAGATTTTTTCTGAAATTGTGACCCCGGGGCTTAGGGATTTTTTCAAAAAAATATTTTCTGCCGGTTAAGTTTTTGAGGGCTGATTTCTTGTCCTGTGATAAAAAGCCTTCTGTTTCGCGTGCCAAACCTTTCAGGGGAGCATTTTCAAGCTTTTGGCACCATTTTTGAGTGAATTGCCAAAAGTCAGATTTTTGCTGAAATTGTGACCCCGGGGCTTAGGGATTTTTTCAAAAAAATATTTTCTGCCGGTTAAGTTTTTGAGGGCTGATTTCTTGTCCTGTGATAAAAAGCCTTCTGTTTCGCATGCCAAACCTTTCAGGGGAGCATTTGCAAGCGGTTGGCACCATTTTTGAGTGAACTGCCAAAAGTCAGATTTTTGCTGAAATTGTGACCCCGGGGCTTAGGGATTTTTTCAAAAAAATATTTTCTGCCGGTTAAGTTTTTGAGGGCTGATTTCTTGTCCTGTGATAAAAAGCCTTCTGTTTCCATCGCCAAAGCTTTCAGGTGAGCATTTGCAAGCGGTTGGCACCATTTTTGAGTGAACTGCCAAAAGTCAGATTTTTGCTGAAATTGTGACCCGGGGCTTAGGGATTTTTTCAAAAAAATATTTTCTGCCGGTTAAGTTTTTGAGGGCTGATTTCTTGTCCTGTGATAAAAAGCCTTCTGTTTCCATCGCCAAAGCTTTCAGGTGAGCATTTCCAAGCGGTTGGCACCATTTTTGAGTGAACTGCCAAAAGTCAGATTTTTGCTGAAATTGTGACCCCGGGGCTTAGGGAATTTTTCAAAAAAATATTTTCTGCCGGTTAAGTTTTTGAGGGCTGATTTCTTGTCCTGTGATAAAAAGCCTTCTGTTTCGCGTGCCAAACCTTTCAGGGGAGCATTTTCAAGCTTTTGGCACCATTTTTGAGTGAACTGCCAAAAGTCAGATTTTTTCTGAAATTGTGACCCCGGGGCTTAGGGATTTTTTCAAAAAAATATTTTCTGCCGGTTAAGTTTTTGAGGGCTGATTTCTTCTCCTGTGATAAAAAGCCTTCTGTTTCGAGTGCCAAACCTTTCAGGGGAGCATTTTCAAGCTTTTGGCACCATTTTTGAGTGAACTGCCAAAAGTCAGATTTTTGCTGAAATTGTGACCCCGGGGCTTAGGGATTTTTTCAAAAAAATATTTTCTGCCAGTTAAGTTTTTGAGGGCTGATTTCCTGTCCTGTGATAAAAAGCCTTCTGTTTCCATCGCCAAAGCTTTCAGGTGAGCATTTGCAAGCGGTTGGCACCATTTTTGAGTGAACTGCCAAAAGTCAGATTTTTGCTGAAATTGTGACCCCGGGGCTTAGGGATTTTTTCAAAAAAATATTTTCTGCCGGTTAAGTTTTTGAGGGCTGATTTCTTGTCGTGTGATAAAAAGCCTTCTGTTTCCATCGCCAAAGCTTTCAGGTGAGCATTTGCAAGCGGTTGGCACCATTTTTGAGTGAACTGCCAAAAGTCAGATTTTTGCTGAAATTGTGACCCCGGGGCTTATGGATTTTTTCAATAAAATATTTTCTGCCGGTTAAGTTTTTGAGGGCTGATTTCTTGTCCTGTGATAAAAAGCCTTCTGTTTCGCGTGCCAAACCTTTCAGGGGAGCATTTTCAAGCTTTTGGCACCATTTTTGAGTGAATTGCCAAAAGTCAGATTTTTGCTGAAATTGTGACCCCGGGGCTTAGGGATTTTTTCAAAAAAATATTTTCTGCCGGTTAAGTTTTTGAGGGCTGATTTCATGTCCTGTGATAAAAAGCCTTCTGTTTCCATCGCCAAAGCTTTCAGGTGAGCATTTCCAAGCTTTTGGCACCATTTTTGAGTGAACTGCCAAAAGTCAGATTTTTGCTGAAATTGTGACCCCGGGGCTTAGGGATTTTTTCAAAAAAATATTTTCTGCCGGTTAAGTTTTTGAGGGCTTATTTCTTGTCCTGTGATAAAAAGCCTTCTGTTTCCAACGCCAAAGCTTTCAGGTGAGCATTTGCAAGCGGTTGGCACCATTTTTGAGTGAACTGCCAAAAGTCAGATTTTTGCTGAAATTGTGACCCCGGGGCTTAGGGATTTTTTCAAAAAAATATTTTCTGCCGGTTAAGTTTTTGAGGGCTGATTTCTTGTCCTGTGATAAAAAGCCTTCTGTTTCGCGTGCCAAACCTTTCAGTGGAGCATTTTCAAGCTTTTGGCACCATTTTTGAGTGAATTGCCAAAAGTCAGATTTTTGCTGAAATTGTGACCCCGGGGCTTAGGGATTTTTTCAAAAAAATATTTTCTGCTGGTTAAGTTTTTGAGGGCTGATTTCTTGTCCTGTGATAAAAAGCCTTCTGTTTCCATCGCCAAAGCTTTCAGGTGAGCATTTGCAAGCGGTTGGCACCATTTTTGAGTGAACTGCTAAAAGTCAGATTTTTGCTGAAATTGTGACCCCGGGGCTTAGGGATTTTTTCAAAAAAATATTTTCTGCCGGTTAAGTTTTTGAGGGCTGATTTCTTGTCCTGTGATAAAAATCCTTCTGTTTCGCGTGCCAAAACTTTCAGGGGAGCATTTTCAAGCGGTTGGCACCATTTTTGAGTGAACTGCCAAAAGTCAGATTTTTTCTGAAATTGTGACCCCGGGGCTTAGGGATTTTTTCAAAAAAATATTTTCTGCCGGTTAAGTTTTTGAGGGCTGATTTCTTGACCTGTGATAAAAAGCCTTCTGTTTCCATCGCCAAAGCTTTCAGGTGAGCATTTGCAAGCGGTTGGCACCATTTTTGAGTGAACTGCCAAAAGTCAGATTTTTGCTGAAATTGTGACCCCGGGGCTTAGGGATTTTTTCAAAAAAATATTTTCTACCGGTTAAGTTTTTGAGGGCTGATTTCTTGTCCTGCGATAAAAAGCCTTCTGTTTCCATCGCCAAAGCTTTCAGGTGAACATTTGCAAGCGGTTGGCACCATTTTTGAGTGAACTGCCAAAAGTCAGATTTTTGCTGAAATTATGACCCCGGGGTTAGGGATTTTTTCAAAAAAATATTTTCTGCCGGTTAAGTTTTTGAGGGCTGATTTCTTGTCCTGTGATAAAAAGCCTTCTGTTTCCATCGCCAAAGCTTTCAGGTGAGCATTTTCAAGCGGTTGGCACCATTTTTGAGTGAACTGCCAAAAGTCAGATTTTTGCTGAAATTGTGACCCCGGGGCTTAGGGATTTTTTCAAAAAAATATTTTCTGCCGGTTAAGTTTTTGAGGGCTGATTTCTTGTCCTGTGATAAAAATCCTTCTGTTTCGCGTGCCAAAACTTTCAGGGGAGCATTTTCAAGCGGTTGGCACCATTTTTGAGTGAACTGCCAAAAGTCAGATTTTTTCTGAAATTGTGACCCCGGGGCTTAGGGATTTTTTCAAAAAAATATTTTCTGCCGGTTAAGTTTTTGAGGGCTGATTTCTTGTCCTGTGATAAAAAGCCTTCTGTTTCCATCGCCAAAGCTTTCAGGTGAGCATTTGCAACCGGTTGGCACCATTTTTGAGTGAACTGCCAAAAGTCAGATTTTTGCTGAAATTGTGACCCCGGGGCTTAGGGATGTTTTCAAAAAAATATTTTCTACCGGTTAAGTTTTTGAGGGCTGATTTCTTGTCCTGTGATAAAAAGCCTTCTGTTTCCATCGCCAAAGCTTTCAGGTGAGCATTTGCAAGCGGTTGGCACCATTTTTGATTGAACTGCCAAAAGTCAGATTTTTGCTGAAATTGTGACCCCGGGGCTTAGGGATTTTTTCAAAAAAATATTTTCTGCCGGTTAAGTTTTTGAGGGCTGATTTCTTGTCCTGTGATAAAAAGCCTTCTGTTTCGCGTGCCAAAGCTTTCAGGGGAGCATTTGCAAGCGGTTGGCACCATTTTTGAGTGAACTGCCAAAAGTCAGATATTTGCTGAAATTGTGACCCCGGGGCTTAGGGATTTTTTCAAAAAAATATTTTCTACCGGTTAAGTTTTTGAGGGCTGATTTCTTGTCCTGTGATAAAAAGCCTTCTGTTTCGCGTGCCAAACCTTTCAGGGGAGCATTTGCAACCGGTTGGCACCATTTTTGAGTGAACTGCCAAAAGTCAGATTTTTGCTGAAATTGTGACCCCGGGGCTTAGGGATTTTTTCAAAAAAATATTTTCTGCCGGTTAAGTTTTTGAGGGCTGATTTCTTGTCCTGTGATAAAAAGCCTTCTGTTTCCATCGCGAAAGCTTTCAGGTGAGCATTTGCAAGCGGTTGGCACCATTTTTGAGTGAACTGCCAAAAGTCAGATTTTTGCTGAAATTGTGACCCCGGGGCTTAGGGATTTTTTCAAAAAAATATTTTCTGCTGGTTAAGTTTTTGAGGGCTGATTTCTTGTCCTGTGATAAAAAGCCTTCTGTTTCCATCGCCAAAGCTTTCAGGTGAGCATTTGCAAGCGGTTGGCACCATTTTTGAGTGAACTGCCAAAAGTCAGATTTTTGCTGAAATTGTAACCCCGGGGGTTAGGGATTTTTTCAAAAAAATATTTTCTGCCGGTTAAGTTTTTGAGGGCTGATTTCCTGTCCTGTGATAAAAAGCCTTCTGTTTCCATCGCCAAAGCTTTCAGGTGAGCATTTGCAAGCTTTTGGCACCATTTTTGAGTGAACTGCCAAAAGTCAGATTTTTGCTGAAATTGTGACCCCGGGGCTTAGGGATTTTTTCAAAAAAATATTTTCTGCCGGTTAAGTTTTTGAGGGCTGATTTCTTGTCCTGTGATAAAAAGCCTTCTGTTTCCATCGCCAAAGCTTTCAGGTGAGCATTTTCAAGCGGTTGGCACCATTTTTGAGTGAACTGCCAAAAGTCAGATTTTTGCTGAAATTGTGACCCCGGGGCTTAGGGATTTTTTCAAAAAAATATTTTCTGCCGGTTAAGTTTTTGAGGGCTGATTTCTTGTCCTGTGATAAAAAGCCTTCTGTTTCACGTGCCAAACCTTTCAGGGGAGGATTTTCAAGCTTTTGGCACCATTTTTGAGTGAATTGCCAAAAGTCAGATTTTTGCTGAAATTGTGACCCCGGGGCTTAGGGATTTTTTCAAAAAAATATTTTCTGCTGGTTAAGTTTTTGAGGGCTGATTTCTTGTCCTGTGATAAAAAGCCTTCTGTTTCCATCGCCAAAGCTTTCAGGTGAGCATTTGCAAGCGGTTGGCACCATTTTTGAGTGAACTGCCAAAAGTCAGATTTTTGCTGAAATTGTGACCCCGGGGGTTAGGGATTTTTTCAAAAAAATATTTTCTGCCGGTTAAGTTTTTGAGGGCTGATTTCTTGTCCTGTGATAAAAATCCTTCTGTTTCGCGTGCCAAAACTTTCAGGGGAGCATTTTCAAGCGGTTGGCACCATTTTTGAGTGAACTGCCAAAAGTCAGATTTTTTCTGAAATTGTGACCCCGGGGCTTAGGGATTTTTTCAAAAAAATATTTACTGCCGGTTAAGTTTTTGAGGGCTGATTTCTTGTCCTGTGATAAAAAGCCTTCTGTTTCCATCGCCAAAGCTTTCAGGTGAGCATTTGCAAGCGGTTGGCACCATTTTTGAGTGAACTGCCAAAAGTCAGATTTTTACTGAAATTGTGACCCCGGGGCTTAGGGATTTTTTCAAAAAAATATTTTCTACCGGTTAAGTTTTTGAGGGCTGATTTCTTGTCCTGTGATAAAAAGCCTTCTGTTTCCATCGCCAAAGCTTTCAGGTGAGCATTTGCAAGCGGTTGGCACCATTTTTGAGTGAACTGCCAAAAGTCAGATTTTTGCTGAAATTGTGACCCCGGGGCTTAGGGATTTTTTCAAAAAAATATTTTCTGCTGGTTAAGTTTTTGAGGGCTGATTTCTTGTCCTCTGATAAAAAGCCTTCTGTTTCGCGTGCCAAAACTTTCAGGGGAGCATTTGCAAGCTGTTGGCACCATTTTTGAGTGAACTGCCAAAAGTCAGATATTTGCTGAAATTGTGACCCCGGGGCTCAGGGATTTTTTCAAAAAAATATTTTCTACCGGTTAAGTTTTTGAGGGCTGATTTCTTGTCCTGTGATAAAAAGCCTTCTGTTTCGCGTGCCAAACCTTTCAGGGGAGCATTTGCAACCGGTTGGCACCATTTTTGAGTGAACTGCCAAAAGTCAGATTTTTGCTGAAATTGTGACCCCGGGGCTTAGGGATTTTTTCAAAAAAATATTTTCTGCCGGTTAAGTTTTTGAGGGCTGATTTCTTGTCCTGTGATAAAAAGCCTTCTGTTTCCATCGCCAAAGCTTTCAGGTGAGCATTTGCAAGCGGTTGGCACCATTTTTGAGTGAACTGCCAAAAGTCAGATTTTTGCTGAAATTGTGACCCCGGGGCTTAGGGATTTTTTCAACAAAATATTTTCTGCCGGTTAAGTTTTTGAGGGCTGATTTCTTGTCCTGTGATAAAAAGCCTTCTGTTTCCATCGCCAAAGCTTTCAGGTGAGCATTTGCAAGCGGTTGGCACCATTTTTGAGTGAACTGCCAAAAGTCAGATTTTTGCTGAAATTGTGACCCCGGGGCTTAGGGATTTTTTCAAAAAAATATTTTCTGCCGGTTAAGTTTTTGAGGGCTGATTTCTTGTCCTGTGATAAAAAGCCTTCTGTTTCCATCGCCAAAGCTTTCAGGGGAGCATTTTCAAGCTTTTGGCACCATTTTTGAGTGAACTGCCAAAAGTCAGATTTTTGCTGAAATTGTGACCCCGGGGCTTAGGGATTTTTTCAAAAAAATATTTTCTGCCGGTTAAGTTTTTGAGGGCTGATTTCTTGTCCTGTGATAAAAAGCCTTCTGTTTCCATCGCCAAAGCTTTCAGGGGAGCATTTGCAAGCGGTTGGCACCATTTTTGAGTGAACTGCCAAAAGTCAGATATTTGCTGAAATTGTGACCCCGGGGCTTAGGGATTTTTTCAAAAAAATATTTTCTACCGGTTAAGTTTTTGAGGGCTGATTTCTTGTCCTGTGATAAAAAGCCTTCTGTTTCGCGTGCCAAACCTTTCAGGGGAGCATTTGCAACCGGTTGGCACCATTTTTGAGTGAACTGCCAAAAGTCAGATTTTTGCTGAAATTGTGACCCCGGGGCTTAGGGATTTTTTCAAAAAAATATTTTCTGCCGGTTAAGTTTTTGAGGGCTGATTTCTTGTCCTGTGATAAAAAGCCTTCTGTTTCCATCGCCAAAGCTTTCAGGTGAGCATTTGCAAGCGGTTGGCACCATTTTTGAGTGAACTGCCAAAAGTCAGATTTTTGCTGAAATTGTGACCCCGGGGCTTAGGGATTTTTTCAAAAAAATATTTTCTGCTGGTTAAGTTTTTGAGGGCTGATTTCTTGTCCTGTGATAAAAAGCCTTCTGTTTCCATCGCCAAAGCTTTCAGGTGAGCATTTGCAAGCGGTTGGCACCATTTTTGAGTGAACTGCCGAAAGTCAGATTTTTGCTGAAATTGTAACCCCGGGGGTTAGGGATTTTTTCAAAAAAATATTTTCTGCCGGTTAAGTTTTTGAGGGCTGATTTCCTGTCCTGTGATAAAAAGCCTTCTGTTTCCATCGCCAAAGCTTTCAGGTGAGCATTTGCAAGCTTTTGGCACCATTTTTGAGTGAACTGCCAAAAGTCAGATTTTTGCTGAAATTGTGACCCCGGGGCTTAGGGATTTTTTCAAAAAAATATTTTCTGCCGGTTAAGTTTTTGAGGGCTGATTTCTTGTCCTGTGATAAAAAGCCTTCTGTTTCCATCGCCAAAGCTTTCAGGTGAGCATTTGCAAGCGGTTGGCACCATTTTTGAGTGAACTGCCAAAAGTCAGATTTTTGCTGAAATTGTGACCCCGGGGCTTAGGGATTTTTTCAAAAAAATATTTTCTGCCGGTTAAGTTTTTGAGGGCTGATTTCTTGTCCTGTGATAAAAAGCCTTCTGTTTCGCGTGCCAAACCTTTCAGGGGAGCATTTTCAAGCTTTTGGCACCATTTTTGAGTGAATTGCCAAAAGTCAGATTTTTGCTTAAATTGTGACCCCGGGGCTTAGGGATTTTTTCAAAAAAATATTTTCTGCTGGTTAAGTTTTTGAGGGCTGATTTCTTGTCCTGTGATAAAAAGCCTTCTGTTTCCATCGCCAAAGCTTTCAGGTGAGCATTTGCAAGCGGTTGGCACCATTTTTGAGTGAACTGCCAAAAGTCAGATTTTTGCTGAAATTGTGACCCCGGGGGTTAGGGATTTTTTCAAAAAAATATTTTCTGCCGGTTAAGTTTTTGAGGGCTGATTTCTTGTCCTGTGATAAAAATCCTTCTGTTTCGCGTGCCAAAACTTTCAGGGGAGCATTTTCAAGCGGTTGGCACCATTTTTGAGTGAACTGCCAAAAGTCAGATTTTTTCTGAAATTGTGACCCCGGGGCTTAGGGATTTTTTCAAAAAAATATTTACTGCCGGTTAAGTTTTTGAGGGCTGATTTCTTGTCCTGTGATAAAAAGCCTTCTGTTTCCATCGCCAAAGCTTTCAGGTGAGCATTTGCAACCGGTTGGCACCATTTTTGAGTGAACTGCCAAAAGTCAGATTTTTACTGAAATTGTGACCCCGGGGCTTAGGGATTTTTTCAAAAAAATATTTTCTACCGGTTAAGTTTTTGAGGGCTGATTTCTTGTCCTGTGATAAAAAGCCTTCTGTTTCCATCGCCAAAGCTTTCAGGTGAGCATTTGCAAGCGGTTGGCACCATTTTTGAGTGAACTGCCAAAAGTCAGATTTTTGCTGAAATTGTGACCCCGGGGCTTAGGGATTTTTTCAAAAAAATATTTTCTGCTGGTTAAGTTTTTGAGGGCTGATTTCTTGTCCTGTGATAAAAAGCCTTCTGTTTCGCGTGCCAAAACTTTCAGGGGAGCATTTGCAAGCGGTTGGCACCATTTTTGAGTGAACTGCCAAAAGTCAGATATTTGCTCTAATTGTGACCCCGGGGCTTAGGGATTTTTTCAAAAAAATATTTTCTACCGGTTAAGTTTTTGAGGGCTGATTTCTTGTCCTGTGATAAAAAGCCTTCTGTTTCGCGTGCCAAACCTTTCAGGGGAGCATTTGCAACCGGTTGGCACCATTTTTGAGTGAACTGCCAAAAGTCAGATTTTTGCTGAAATTGTGACCCCGGGGCTTAGGGATTTTTTCAAAAAAATATTTTCTGCCGGTTAAGTTTTTGAGGGCTGATTTCTTGTCCTGTGATAAAAAGCCTTCTGTTTCCATCGCCAAAGCTTTCAGGTGAGCATTTGCAAGCGGTTGGCACCATTTTTGAGTGAACTGCCAAAAGTCAGATTTTTGCTGAAATTGTGACCCCGGGGCTTAGGGATTTTTTCAACAAAATATTTTCTGCCGGTTAAGTTTTTGAGGGCTGATTTCTTGTCCTGTGATAAAAAGCCTTCTGTTTCCATCGCCAAAGCTTTCAGGTGAGCATTTGCAAGCGGTTGGCACCATTTTTGAGTGAACTGCCAAAAGTCAGATTTTTGCTGAAATTGTGACCCCGGGGCTTAGGGATTTTTTCAAAAAAATATTTTCTGCCGGTTAAGTTTTTGAGGGCTGATTTCTTGTCCTGTGATAAAAAGCCTTCTGTTTCCATCGCCAAAGCTTTCAGGTGAGCATTTGCAAGCGGTTGGCACCATTATTGAGTGAACTGCCAAAAGTCAAATTTTTGCTGAAATTGTGACCCCGGGGCTTAGGGATTTTTTCAACAAAATATTTTCTGCCGGTTAAGTTTTTGAGTGCTGATTTCTTCTCCTGTGATAAAAAGCCTTCTGTTTCCATCGCCAAAGCTTTCAGGTGAGCATTTGCAAGCGGTTGGCACCATTTTTGAGTGAACTGCCAAAAGTCAGATTTTTGCTGAAATTGTGACCCCGGGGCTTAGGGATTTTTTTCAAAAAAATATTTTCTGCCGGTTAAGTTTTTGAGGGCTGATTTCTTGTCCTGTGATAAAAAGCCTTCTGTTTCCATCGCCAAAGCTTTCAGGTGAGCATTTGCAACCGGTTGGCACCATTTTTGAGTGAACTGCCAAAAGTCAGATTTTTGCTGAAATTGTGACCCCGGGGCTTAGGGATTTTTTCAAAAAAATATTTTCTGCCGGTTAAGTTTTTGAGGGCTGATTTCTTGTCCTGTGATAAAAAGCCTTCTGTTTCCATCGCCAAAGCTTTCAGGTGAGCATTTGCAAGCGGTTGGCACCATTTTTGAGTGAACTGCCAAAAGTCAGATTTTTGCTGAAATTGTGACCCCGGGGCTTAGGGATTTTTTCAAAAAAATATTTTCTACCGGTTAAGTTTTTGAGGGCTGATTTCTTGTCCTGTGATAAAAAGCCTTCTGTTTCGCGTGCCAAACCTTTCAGGGGAGCATTTGCAACCGGTTGGCACCATTTTTGAGTGAACTGCCAAAAGTCAGATTTTTGCTGAAATTGTGACCCCGGGGCTTAGGGATTTTTTCAAAAAAATATTTTCAGCCGGTTAAGTTATTGAGGGCTGATTTCTTGTCCTGTGATAAAAAACCTTCTGTTTCGACTGCCAAAGCTTTCAGGGGAGCATTTGCAACCGGTTGGCACCATTTTTGAGTGAACTGCCAAAAGTCAGATTTTTGCTGAAATTGTGACCCCGGGGCTTAGGGATTTTTTCAAAAAAATATTTTCTACCGGTTAAGTTTTTGAGGGCTGATTTCTTGTCCTGTGATAAAAAGCCTTCTGTTTCGCGTGCCAAACCTTTCAGGGGAGCATTTGCAACCGGTTGGCACCATTTTTGAGTGAACTGCCAAAAGTCAGATTTTTGCTGAAATTGTGACCCCGGGGCTTAGGGATTTTTTCAAAAAAATATTTTCTGCCGGTTAAGTTTTTGAGGGCTGATTTCTTGTCCTGTGATAAAAAGCCGTCTGTTTCGAGTGCCAAACCTTTCAGGGGAGCATTTTCAAGCTTTTGGCACCATTTTTGAGTGAATTGCCAAAAGTCAGATTTTTGCTGAAATTGTGACCCCGGGGCTTAGGGATTTTTTCAAAAAAATATTTTCTGCCGGTTAAGTTTTTGAGGGCTGATTTCCTGTCCTGTGATAAAAAGCCTTCTGTTTCCATCGCCAAAGCTTTCAGGTGAGCATTTGCAAGCGGTTGGCACCATTTTTGAGTGAACTGCCAAAAGTCAGATTTTTGCTGAAATTGTGACCCCGGGGCTTAGGGATTTTTTCAAAAAAATATTTTCTACCGGTTAAGTTTTTGAGGGCTGATTTCTTGTCCTGTGATAAAAAGCCTTCTGTTTCGCGTGCCAAACCTTTCAGGGGAGCATTTGCAACCGGTTGGCACCATTTTTGAGTGAACTGCCAAAAGTCAGATTTTTGCTGAAATTGTGACCCCGGGGCTTAGGGATTTTTTCAAAAAAATATTTTCAGCCGGTTAAGTTATTGAGGGCTGATTTCTTGTCCTGTGATAAAAAGCCTTCTGTTTCGCGTGCCAAACCTTTCAGGGGAGCATTTGCAACCGGTTGGCACCATTTTTGAGTGAACTGCCAAAAGTCAGATTTTTGCTGAAATTGTGACCCCGGGGCTTAGGGATTTTTTCAAAAAAATATTTTCTGCCAGTTAAGTTTTTGAGGGCTGATTTCTTGTCCTGTGATAAAAAGCCTTCTGTTTCCATCGCCAAAGCTTTCAGGTGAGCATTTGCAAGCGGTTGGCACCATTTTTGAGTGAACTGCCAAAAGTCAGATTTTTGCTGAAATTGTGACCCCGGGGCTTAGGGATTTTTTCAAAAAACTCTTTTCTGCCGGTTAAGTTTTTGAGGGCTGATTTCTTGTCCTGTGATAAAAATCCTTCTGTTTCGCGTGCCAAAACTTTCAGGGGAGCATTTTCAAGCGGTTGGCACCATTTTTGAGTGAACTGCCAAAAGTCAGTTTTTTTCTGAAATTGTGACCCCGGGGCTTAGGGATTTTTTCAAAAAAATATTTTCTGCCGGTTAAGTTTTTGAGGGCTGATTTCTTGTCCTGTGATAAAAAGCCTTCTGTTTCCATCGCCAAAGCTTTCAGGTGAGCATTTGCAAGCTTTTGGCACCATTTTTGAGTGAACTGCCAAAAGTCAGATTTTTGCTGAAATTGTGACCCCGGGGCTTAGGGATTTTTTCAAAAAAATATTTTCTGCCGGTTAAGTTTTTGAGGGCTGATTTCTTGTCCTGTGATAAAAAGCCTTCTGTTTCGCGTGCCAAACCTTTCAGGGGAGCATTTGCAACCGGTTGGCACCATTTTTGAGTGAACTGCCAAAAGTCAGATTTTTGCTGAAATTGTGACACCGGGGCTTAGGGATTTTTTCAAAAAAATATTTTCAGCCGGTTAAGTTATTGAGGGCTGATTTCTTGTCCTGTGATAAAAAACCTTCTGTTTCGACTGCCAAAGCTTTCAGGGGAGCATTTGCAACCGGTTGGCACGATTTTTGAGTGAACTGCCAAAAGTCAGATTTTTGCTGAAATTGTGACCCCGGGGCTTAGGGATTTTTTCAAAAAAATATTTTCTACCGGTTAAGTTTTTGAGGGCTGATTTCTTGTCCTGTGATAAAAAGCCTTCTGTTTCGCGTGCCAAACCTTTCAGGGGAGCATTTGCAACCGGTTGGCACCATTTTTGAGTGAACTGCCAAAAGTCAGATTTTTGCTGAAATTGTGACCCCGGGGCTTAGGGATTTTTTCAAAAAAATATTTTCTGCCGGTTAAGTTTTTGAGGGCTGATTTCTTGTCCTGTGATAAAAAGCCTTCTGTTTCCATCGCCAAAGCTTTCAGGTGAGCATTTGCAAGCGGTTGGCACCATTTTTGAGTGAACTGCCAAAAGTCAGATTTTTGCTGAAATTGTGACCCCGGGGCTTAGGGATTTTTTCAAAAAAATATTTTCTACCGGTTAAGTTTTTGAGGGCTGATTTCTTGTCCTGTGATAAAAAGCCTTCTGTTTCCATCGCCAAAGCTTTCAGGTGAGCATTTGCAAGCGGTTGGCACCATTTTTGAGTGAACTGCCAAAAGTCAGATTTTTGCTGAAATTGTGACCCCGGGGCTTAGGGATTTTTTCAAAAAAATATTTTCTGCTGGTTAATTTTTTGAGGGCTGATTTCTTGTCCTGTGATAAAAAGCCTTCTGTTTCGCGTGCCAAACCTTTCAGGGGAGCATTTGCAAGCGGTTGGCACCATTTTTGAGTGAACTGCCAAAAGTCAGATATTTGCTGAAATTGTGACCCCGGGGCTTAGGGATTTTTTCAAAAAAATATTTTCTACCGGTTAAGTTTTTGAGGGCTGATTTCTTGTCCTGTGATAAAAAGCCTTCTGTTTCGCGTGCCAAACCTTTCAGGTGAGCATTTGCAACCGGTTGGCACCATTTTTGAGTGAACTGCCAAAAGTCAGATTTTTGCTGAAATTGTGACCCCGGGGCTTAGGGATTTTTTCAAAAAAATATTTTCTGCCGGTTAAGTTTTTGAGGGCTGATTTCTTGTCCTGTGATAAAAAGCCTTCTGTTTCCATCGCCAAAGCTTTCAGGTGAGCATTTGCAAGCGGTTGGCACCATTTTTGAGTGAACTGCCAAAAGTCAGATTTTTGCTGAAATTGTGACCCCGGGGCTTAGGGATTTTTTCAAAAAAATATTTTCTACCGGTTAAGTTTTTGAGGGCTGATTTCTTGTCCTGTGATAAAAAGCCTTCTGTTTCGCGTGCCAAACCTTTCAGGGGAGCATTTGCAACCGGTTGGCACCATTTTTGAGTGAACTGCCAAAAGTCAGATTTTTGCTGAAATTGTGACCCCGGGGCTTAGGGATTTTTTCAAAAAAATATTTTCAGCCGGTTAAGTTATTGAGGGCTGATTTCTTGTCCTGTGATAAAAAACCTTCTGTTTCGACTGCCAAAGCTTTCAGGGGAGCATTTGCAACCGGTTGGCACCATTTTTGAGTGAACTGCCAAAAGTCAGATTTTTGCTGAAATTGTGACCCCGGGGCTTAGGGATTTTTTCAAAAAAATATTTTCTACCGGTTAAGTTTTTGAGGGCTGATTTCTTGTCCTGTGATAAAAAGCCTTCTGTTTCGCGTGCCAAACCTTTCAGGGGAGCATTTGCAACCGGTTGGCACCATTTTTGAGTGAACTGCCAAAAGTCAGATTTTTGCTGAAATTGTGACCCCGGGGCTTAGGGATTTTTTCAAAAAAATATTTTCTGCCGGTTAAGTTTTTGAGGGCTGATTTCTTGTCCTGTGATAAAAAGCCTTCTGTTTCCATCGCCAAAGCTTTCAGGTGAGCATTTGCAAGCGGTTGGCACCATTTTTGAGTGAACTGCCAAAAGTCAGATTTTTGCTGAAATTGTGACCCCGGGGCTTAGGGATTTTTTCAAAAAAATATTTTCTACCGGTTAAGTTTTTGAGGGCTGATTTCTTGTCCTGTGATAAAAAGCCTTCTGTTTCCATCGCCAAAGCTTTCAGGTGAGCATTTGCAAGCGGTTGGCACCATTTTTGAGTGAACTGCCAAAAGTCAGATTTTTGCTGAAATTGTGACCCCGGGGCTTAGGGATTTTTTCAAAAAAATATTTTCTACCGGTTAAGTTTTTGAGGGCTGATTTCTTGTCCTGTGATAAAAAGCCTTCTGTTTCGCGTGCCAAACCTTTCAGGTGAGCATTTGCAACCGGTTGGCACCATTTTTGAGTGAACTGCCAAAAGTCAGATTTTTGCTGAAATTGTGACCCCGGGGCTTAGGGATTTTTTCAAAAAAATATTTTCTGCCGGTTAAGTTTTTGAGGGCTGATTTCTTGTCCTGTGATAAAAAGCCTTCTGTTTCCATCGCCAAAGCTTTCAGGTGAGCATTTGCAAGCGGTTGGCACCATTTTTGAGTGAACTGCCAAAAGTCAGATTTTTGCTGAAATTGTGACCCCGGGGCTTAGGGATTTTTTCAAAAAAATATTTTCTGCCGGTTAAGTTTTTGAGGGCTGATTTCTTGTCCTGTGATAAAAAGCCTTCTGTTTCCATCGCCAAAGCTTTCAGGTGAGCATTTGCAAGCGGTTGGCACCATTTTTGAGTGAACTGCCAAAAGTCAGATTTTTGCTGAAATTGTGACCCCGGGGCTTAGGGATTTTTTCAAAAAAATATTTTCTGCCGGTTAAGTTTTTGAGGGCTGATTTCTTGTCCTGTGATAAAAATCCTTCTGTTTCGCGTGCCAAAACTTTCAGGGGAGCATTTTCAAGCGGTTGGCACCATTTTTGAGTGAACTGCCAAAAGTCAGATTTTTTCTGAAATTGTGACCCCGGGGCTTAGGGATTTTTTCAAAAAAATATTTTCTGCCGGTTAAGTTTTTGAGGGCTGATTTCTTGTCCTGTGATAAAAAGCCTTCTGTTTCCATCGCCAAAGCTTTCAGGTGAGCATTTGCAAGCTTTTGGCACCATTTTTGAGTGAACTGCCAAAAGTCAGATTTTTGCTGAAATTGTGACCCCGGGGCTTAGGGATTTTTTCAAAAAAATATTTTCTGCCGGTTAAGTTTTTGAGGGCTGATTTCCTGTCCTGTGATAAAAAGCCTTCTGTTTCCATCGCCAAAGCTTTCAGGTGAGCATTTGCAAGCGGTTGGCACCATTTTTGAGTGAACTGCCAAAAGTCAGATTTTTGCTGAAATTGTGACCCCGGGGCTTAGGGATTTTTAGAAAAAATATTTTCTACCGGTTAAGTTTTTGAGGGCTGATTTCTTGTCCTGTGATAAAAAGCCTTCTGTTTCGCGTGCCAAAGCTTTCAGGTGAGCATTTGCAAGCGGTTGGCACCATTTTTGAGTGAACTGCCAAAAGTCAGATTTTTGCTGAAATTGTGACCCCGGGGCTTAGGGATTTTTTCAAAAAAATATTTTCTACCGGTTAAGTTTTTGAGGGCTGATTTCTTGTCCTGTGATAAAAAGCCTTCTGTTTCGCGTGCCAAACCTTTCAGGGGAGCATTTGCAAGCGGTTGGCACCATTTTTGAGTGAACTGCCAAAAGTCAGATTTTTGCTGAAATTGTGACGCCGGGGCTTAGGGATTTTTTCAAAAAAATATTTTCTACCGGTTAAGTTTTTGAGGGCTGATTTCTTGTCCTGTGATAAAAAGCCTTCTGTTTCCATCGCCAAAGCTTTCAGGTGAGCATTTGCAAGCTTTTGGCACCATTTTTGAGTGAACTGCCAAAAGTCAGATTTTTGCTGAAATTGTGACCCCGGGGCTTAGGGATTTTTTCAAAAAAATATTTTCTGCCGGTTAAGTTTTTGAGGGCTGATTTCCTGTCCTGTGATAAAAAGCCTTCTGTTTCCATCGCCAAAGCTTTCAGGTGAGCATTTGCAAGCGGTTGGCACCATTTTTGAGTGAACTGCCAAAAGTCAGATTTTTGCTGAAATTGTGACCCCGGGGCTTAGGGATTTTTTCAAAAAAATATTTTCTACCGGTTAAGTTTTTGAGGGCTGATTTCTTGTCCTGTGATAAAAAGCCTTCTGTTTCCATCGCCAAAGCTTTCAGGTGAGCATTTGCAAGCGGTTGGCACCATTTTTGAGTGAACTGCCAAAAGTCAGATTTTTGCTGAAATTGTGACCCCGGGGCTTAGGGATTTTTTCAAAAAAATATTTTCTGCTGGTTAAGTTTTTGAGGGCTGATTTCTTGTCCTGTGATAAAAAGCCTTCTGTTTCGCGTGCCAAACCTTTCAGGGGAGCATTTGCAAGCGGTTGGCACCATTTCTGAGTGAACTGCCAAAAGTCAGATATTTGCTGAAATTGTGACCCCGGGGCTTAGGGATTTTTTCAAAAAAATATTTTCTACCGGTTAAGTTTTTGAGGGCTGATTTCTTGTCCTGTGATAAAAAGCCTTCTGTTTCGCGTGCCAAACCTTTCAGGTGAGCATTTGCAACCGGTTGGCACCATTTTTGAGTGAACTGCCAAAAGTCAGATTTTTGCTGAAATTGTGACCCCGGGGCTTAGGGATTTTTTCAAAAAAATATTTTCTGCCGGTTAAGTTTTTGAGGGCTGATTTCTTGTCCAGTGATAAAAAGCCTTCTGTTTCCATCGCCAAAGCTTTCAGGTGAGCATTTGCAAGCGGTTGGCACCATTTTTGAGTGAACTGCCAAAAGTCAGATTTTTGCTGAAATTGTGACCCCGGGGCTTAGGGATTTTTTCAAAAAAATATTTTCTACCGGTTAAGTTTTTGAGGGCTGATTTCTTGTCCTGTGATAAAAATCCTTCTGTTTCGCGTGCCAAACCTTTCAGGGGAGCATTTGCAACCGGTTGGCACCATTTTTGAGT
Organism: Podarcis liolepis; assembly: GCF_965112155.1. Lineage (NCBI taxonomy): Eukaryota > Metazoa > Chordata > Lepidosauria > Squamata > Lacertidae > Podarcis > Podarcis liolepis. The sequence goes on along the minus strand of NW_028148749.1, from coordinate 783,964 downwards.
GAACTGCCAAAAGTCAGATTTTTGCTGAAATTGTGACCCCGGGGCTTAGGGATTTTTTCAAAAAAATATTTTCAGCCGGTTAAGTTATTGAGGGCTGATTTCTTGTCCTGTGATAAAAAACCTTCTGTTTCGACTGCCAAAGCTTTCAGGGGAGCATTTGCAACCGGTTGGCACCATTTTTGAGTGAACTGCCAAAAGTCAGATTTTTGCTGAAATTGTGACCCCGGGGCTTAGGGATTTTTTCAAAAAAATATTTTCTACCGGTTAAGTTTTTGAGGGCTGATTTCTTGTCCTGTGATAAAAAGCCTTCTGTTTCGCGTGCCAAACCTTTCAGGGGAGCATTTGCAACCGGTTGGCACCATTTTTGAGTGAACTGCCAAAAGTCAGATTTTTGCTGAAATTGTGACCCCGGGGCTTAGGGATTTTTTCAAAAAAATATTTTCTGCCGGTTAAGTTTTTGAGGGCTGATTTCTTGTCCTGTGATAAAAAGCCTTCTGTTTCCATCGCCAAAGCTTTCAGGTGAGCATTTGCAAGCGGTTGGCACCATTTTTGAGTGAACTGCCAAAAGTCAGATTTTTGCTGAAATTGTGACCCCGGGGCTTAGGGATTTTTTCAAAAAAATATTTTCTGCCGGTTAAGTTTTTGAGGGCTGATTTCTTGTCCTGTGATAAAAAGCCTTCTGTTTCCATCGCCAAAGCTTTCAGGTGAGCATTTGCAAGCGGTTGGCACCATTTTTGAGTGAACTGCCAAAAGTCAGATTTTTGCTGAAATTGTGACCCCGGGGCTTAGGGATTTTTTCAAAAAAATATTTTCTGCCGGTTAAGTTTTTGAGGGCTGATTTCTTGTCCTGTGATAAAAATCCTTCTGTTTCGCGTGCCAAAACTTTCAGGGGAGCATTTTCAAGCGGTTGGCACCATTTTTGAGTGAACTGCCAAAAGTCAGATTTTTTCTGAAATTGTGACCCCGGGGCTTAGGGATTTTTTCAAAAAAATATTTTCTGCCGGTTAAGTTTTTGAGGGCTGATTTCTTGTCCTGTGATAAAAAGCCTTCTGTTTCCATCGCCAAAGCTTTCAGGTGAGCATTTGCAAGCTTTTGGCACCATTTTTGAGTGAACTGCCAAAAGTCAGATTTTTGCTGAAATTGTGACCCCGGGGCTTAGGGATTTTTTCAAAAAAATATTTTCTGCCGGTTAAGTTTTTGAGGGCTGATTTCCTGTCCTGTGATAAAAAGCCTTCTGTTTCCATCGCCAAAGCTTTCAGGTGAGCATTTGCAAGCGGTTGGCACCATTTTTGAGTGAACTGCCAAAAGTCAGATTTTTGCTGAAATTGTGACCCCGGGGCTTAGGGATTTTTAGAAAAAATATTTTCTACCGGTTAAGTTTTTGAGGGCTGATTTCTTGTCCTGTGATAAAAAGCCTTCTGTTTCGCGTGCCAAAGCCTTCAGGTGAGCATTTGCAAGCGGTTGGCACCATTTTTGAGTGAACTGCCAAAAGTCAGATTTTTGCTGAAATTGTGACCCCGGGGCTTAGGGATTTTTTCAAAAAAATATTTTCTACCGGTTAAGTTTTTGAGGGCTGATTTCTTGTCCTGTGATAAAAAGCCTTCTGTTTCGCGTGCCAAACCTTTCAGGGGAGCATTTGCAAGCGGTTGGCACCATTTTTGAGTGAACTGCCAAAAGTCAGATTTTTGCTGAAATTGTGACGCCGGGGCTTAGGGATTTTTTCAAAAAAATATTTTCTACCGGTTAAGTTTTTGAGGGCTGATTTCTTGTCCTGTGATAAAAAGCCTTCTGTTTCCATCGCCAAAGCTTTCAGGTGAGCATTTGCAAGCTTTTGGCACCATTTTTGAGTGAACTGCCAAAAGTCAGATTTTTGCTGAAATTGTGACCCCGGGGCTTAGGGATTTTTTCAAAAAAATATTTTCTGCCGGTTAAGTTTTTGAGGGCTGATTTCCTGTCCTGTGATAAAAAGCCTTCTGTTTCCATCGCCAAAGCTTTCAGGTGAGCATTTGCAAGCGGTTGGCACCATTTTTGAGTGAACTGCCAAAAGTCAGATTTTTGCTGAAATTGTGACCCCGGGGCTTAGGGATTTTTTCAAAAAAATATTTTCTGCCGGTTAAGTTTTTGAGGGCTGATTTCTTGTCCTGTGATAAAAAGCCTTCTGTTTCCATCGCCAAAGCTTTCAGGTGAGCATTTGCAAGCGGTTGGCACCATTTTTGAGTGAACTGCCAAAAGTCAGATTTTTGCTGAAATTGTGACCCCGGGGCTTAGGGATTTTTTCAAAAAAATATTTTCTGCCGGTTAAGTTTTTGAGGGCTGATTTCTTGTCCTGTGATAAAAAGCCTTCTGTTTCCATCGCCAAAGCTTTCAGGTGAGCATTTGCAAGCGGTTGGCACCATTATTGAGTGAACTGCCAAAAGTCAGATTTTTGCTGAAATTGTGACCCCGGGGCTTAGGGATTTTTTCAACAAAATATTTTCTGCCGGTTAAGTTTTTGAGGGCTGATTTCTTGTCCTGTGATAAAAAGCCTTCTGTTTCCATCGCCAAAGCTTTCAGGTGAGCATTTGCAACCGGTTGGCACCATTTTTGAGTGAACTGCCAAAAGTCAGATTTTTGCTGAAATTGTGACCCCGGGGCTTAGGGATTTTTTCAAAAAAATATTTTCTGCCGGTTAAGTTTTTGAGGACTGATTTCTTGTCCTGTGATAAAAAGCCTTCTGTTTCGCGTGCCAAACCTTTCAGGGGAGCATTTTCAAGCTTTTGGCACCATTTTTGAGTGAATTGCCAAAAGTCAGATTTTTGCTGAAATTGTGACCCCGGGGCTTAGGGATTTTTTCAAAAAAATATTTTCTGCCGCTTAAGTTTTTGAGGGCTGATTTCTTGTCCTGTGATAAAAAGCCTTCTGTTTCCATCGCCAAAGCTTTCAGGTGAGCATTTGCAAGCGGTTGGCACCATTTTGGAGTGAACTGCCAAAAGTCAGATTTTTGCTGAAATTGTGACCCCGGGGCTTAGGGATTTTTTCAAAAAAATATTTTCTGCCGGTTAAGTTTTTGAGGGCTGATTTCTTGTCCTGTGATAAAAAGCCTTCTGTTTCGCATGCCAAACCTTTCAGGGGAGCATTTGCAAGCGGTTGGCACCATTTTTGAGTGAACTGCCAAAAGTCAGATTTTTTCTGAAATTGTGACCCCGGGGCTTAGGGATTTTTTCAAAAAAATATTTTCTGCCGGTTAAGTTTTAGAGGGCTGATTTCCTGTCCTGTGATAAAAAGCCTTCTGTTTCCATCGCCAAAGCTTTCAGGTGAGCATTTGCAAGCGGTTGGCACCATTTTTGAGTGAACTGCCAAAAGTCAGTTTTTTTCTGAAATTGTGACCCCGGGGCTTAGGGATTTTTTCAAAAAAATATTTTCTGCCGGTTAAGTTTTTGAGGGCTGATTTCTTGTCCTGTGATAAAAAGCCTTCTGTTTCCATCGCCAAAGCTTTCAGGTGAGCATTTGCAAGCGGTTGGCACCATTTTTGAGTGAACTGCCAAAAGTCAGATTTTTTCTGAAATTGTGACCCCGGGGCTTAGGGATTTTTTCAAAAAAATATTTTCTGCCGGTTAAGTTTTTGAGGGCTGATTTCTTGTCCTGTGATAAAAAGCCTTCTGTTTCGAGTGCCAAACCTTTCAGGGGAGCATTTTCAAGCTTTTGGCACCATTATTGAGTGAACTGCCAAAAGTCAGATTTTTTCTGAAATTGTGACCCCGGGGCCTAGGGATTTTTTCAAAAAAATATTTTCTGCCGGTTAAGTTTTTGAGGGCTGATTTCTTGTCCTGTGATAAAAAGCCTTCTGTTTCGAGTGCCAAACCTTTCAGGGGAGCATTTTCAAGCTTTTGGCACCATTTTTGAGTGAATTGCCAAAAGTCAGATTTTTGCTGAAATTGTGACCCCGGGGCTTAGGGATTTTTTCAAAAAAATATTTTCTGCCGGTTAAGTTTTTGAGGGCTGATTTCTTGTCCTGTGATAAAAAGCCTTCTGTTTCCATCGCCAAACCTTTCAGGTGAGCATTTTCAAGCGGTTGGCACCATTTTTGAGTGAACTGCCAAAAGTCAGATTTTTTCTGAAATTGTGACCCCGGGGCTTAGGGATTTTTTCAAAAAAATATTTTCTGCCGGTTAAGTTTTTGAGGGCTGATTTCTTGTCCTGTGATAAAAAGCCTTCTGTTTCCATCGCCAAAGCTTTCAGGTGAGCTTTTGCAAGCGGTTGGCACCATTTTTGAGTGAACTGCCAAAAGTCAGATTTTTTCTGAAATTGTGACCCCGGGGCTTAGGGATTTTTTCAAAAAAATATTTTCTGCCGGTTAAGTTTTTGAGGGCTGATTTCTTGTCCTGTGATAAAAAGCCTTCTGTTTCGCGTGCCAAACCTTTCAGGGGAGCATTTGCAACCGGTTGGCACCATTTTTGAGTGAACTGCCAAAAGTCAGATTTTTGCTGAAATTGTGACCCCGGGGCTTAGGGATTTTTTCAAAAAAATATTTTCTGCCGGTTAAGTTTTTGAGGGCTGATTTCTTGTCCTGTGATAAAAAGCCTTCTGTTTCCATCGCCAAAGCTTTCAGGTGAGCATTTTCAAGCGGTTGGCACCATTTTTGAGTGAACTGCCAAAAGTCAGATTTTTGCTGAAATTGTGACCCCGGGGCTTAGGGATTTTTTCAAAAAAATATTTTCTGCCGGTTAAGTTTTTGAGGGCTGATTTCTTGTCCTGTGATAAAAAGCCTTCTGTTTCCATCGCCAAAGCTTTCAGGGGAGCATTTGCAAGCGGTTGGCACCATTTTTGAGTGAACTGCCAAAAGTCAGATTTTTGCTGAAATTGTGACCCCGGGGCTTAGGGATTTTTTCAAAAAAATATTTTCTGCCGGTTAAGTTTTTGAGGGCTGATTTCTTGTCCTGTGATAAAAAGCCTTCTGTTTCCATCGCCAAAGCTTTCAGGTGAGCATTTGCAAGCGGTTGGCACCATTTTTGAGTGAACTGCCAAAAGTCAGATTTATGCTGAAATTGTGACCCCGGGGCTTAGGGATTTTTTCAAAAAAATATTTTCTGCCGGTTAAGTTTTTGAGGGCTGATTTCTTGTCCTGTGATAAAAAGCCTTCTGTTTCGAGTGCCAAACCTTTCAGGTGAGCATTTGCAAGCGGTTGGCACCATTTTTGAGTGAACTGCCAAAAGTCAGATTTTTGCTGAAATTGTGAACCGGGGGCTTAGGGATTTTTTCAAAAAAATATTTTCTGCCGGTTAAGTTTTTGAGGGCTGATTTCTTGTCCTGTGATAAAAAGCCTTCTGTTTCCATCGCCAAAGCTTTCAGGTGAGCATTTGCAAGCGGTTGGCACCATTTTTGAGTGAAATGCCAAAAGTCAGATTTTTGCTGAAATTGTGACCCCGGGGCTTAGGGATTTTTTCAAAAAAATATTTTCTGCCGGTTAAGTTTTTGAGGGCTGATTTCTTTTCCTGTGATAAAAAGCCTTCTGTTTCGCGTGCCAAACCTTTCAGGGGAGCATTTTCAAGCTTTTGGCACCATTTTTGAGTGTACTGCCAAAAGTCAGATTTTTGCTGAAATTGTGACCCCGGGGCTTAGGGATTTTTTCAAAAAAATATTTTCTACCGGTTAAGTTTTTGAGGGCTGATTTCTTGTCCTGTGATAAAAAGCCTTCTGTATCCATCGCCAAACCTTTCAGGGGTTCATTTTCAAGCTTTTGGCACCATTTTTGAGTGAACTGCCAAAAGTCAGATTTTTGCTGAAATTGTGACCCCGGGGCTTAGGGATTTTTTCAAAAAAATATTTTCTGCCGGTTAAGTTTTTGAGGGCTGATTTCTTGTCCTGTGATAAAAAGCCTTCTGTTTCCATCGCCAAAGCTTTCAGGTGAGCATTTGCAAGCGGTTGGCACCATTTTTGAGTGAACTGCCAAAAGTCAGATTTTTGCTGAAATTGTGACCCTGGGGCTTAGGGATTTTTTCAAAAAAATATTTTCTGCCGGTTAAGTTTTTGAGGGCTGATTTCTTGTCCTGTGATAAAAAGCCTTCTGTTTCCATCGCCAAAGCTTTCAGGTGAGCATTTGCAAGCGGTTGGCACCATTTTTGAGTGTAATGCCAAAAGTCAGATTTTTGCTGAAATTGTGACCCCGGGGCTTAGGGATTTTTTCAAAAAAATATTTTCTGCCGGTTAAGTTTTTGAGGGCTGATTTCTTGTCCTGTGATAAAAAGCCTTCTGTTTCGCGTGCCAAACCTTTCAGGGGAGCATTTTCAAGCTTTTGGCACCATTTTTGAGTGAACTGCCAAAAGTCAGATTTTTGCTGAAATTGTGACCCCGGGGCTTAGGGATTTTTTCAAAAAAATATTTTCTACCGGTTAAGTTTTTGAGGGCTGATTTCTTGTCCTGTGATAAAAAGCCTTCTGTATCCATCGCCAAACCTTTCAGGGGAGCATTTTCAAGCTTTTGGCACCATTTTTGAGTGAACTGCCAAAAGTCAGATTTTTGCTGAAATTGTGACCCCGGGGCTTAGGGATTTTTTCAAAAAAATATTTTCTGCTGGTTAAGTTTTTGAGGGCTGATTTCTTGTCCTGTGATAAAAAGCCTTCTGTTTCCATCGCCAAAGCTTTCAGGTGAGCATTTGCAAGCGGTTGGCACCATTTTTGAGTGAACTGCCAAAAGTCAGATTTTTGCTGAAATTGTGACCCTGGGGCTTAGGGATTTTTTCAAAAAAATATTTTCTGCCGGTTAAGTTTTTGAGGGCTGATTTCTTGTCCTGTGATAAAAAGCCTTCTGTTTCCATCGCCAAAGCTTTCAGGTGAGCATTTGCAAGCGGTTGGCACCATTTTTGAGTGAACTGCCAAAAGTCAGATTTTTGCTGAAATTGTGACCCCGGGGCTTAGGGATTTTTTCAAAAAAATATTTTCTGCCGGTTAAGTTTTTGAGGGCTGATTTCTTGTCCTGTGATAAAAAGCCTTCTGTTTCGCGTGCCAAACCTTTCAGGGGAGCATTTTCAAGCTTTTGGCACCATTTTTGAGTGTACTGCCAAAAGTCAGATTTTTGCTGAAATTGTGACCCCGGGGCTTAGGGATTTTTTCAAAAAAATATTTTCTACCGGTTAAGTTTTTGAGGGCTGATTTCTCGTCCTGTGATAAAAAGCCTTCTGTATCCATCGCCAAACCTTTCAGGGGAGCATTTTCAAGCTTTTGGCACCATTTTTGAGTGAACTGCCAAAAGTCAGATTTTTGCTGAAATTGTGACCCCGGGGCTTAGGGATTTTTTCAAAAAAATATTTTCTGCCGGTTAAGTTTTTGAGGGCTGATTTCTTGTCCTGTGATAAAAAGCCTTCTGTTTCCATCGCCAAAGCTTTCGGGTGAGCATTTGCAAGCGGTTGGCACCATTTTTGAGTGAACTGCCAAAAGTCAGATTTTTGCTGAAATTGTGACCCTGGGGCTTAGGGATTTTTTCAAAAAAATATTTTCTGCCGGTTAAGTTTTTGAGGGCTGATTTCTTGTCCTGTGATAAAAAGCCTTCTGTTTCCATCGCCAAAGCTTTCAGGTGAGCATTTGCAAGCGGTTGGCACCATTTTTGAGTGTAATGCCAAAAGTCAGATTTTTGCTGAAATTGTGACCCCGGGGCTTAGGGATTTTTTCAAAAAAATATTTTCTGCCGGTTAAGTTTTTGAGGGCTGATTTCTTGTCCTGTGATAAAAAGCCTTCTGTTTCGCGTGCCAAACCTTTCAGGGGAGCATTTTCAAGCTTTTGGCACCATTTTTGAGTGAACTGCCAAAAGTCAGATTTTTGCTGAAATTGTGACCCCGGGGCTTAGGGATTTTTTCAAAAAAATATTTTCTACCGGTTAAGTTTTTGAGGGCTGATTTCTTGTCCTGTGATAAAAAGCCTTCTGTATCCATCGCCAAACCTTTCAGGGGAGCATTTTCAAGCTTTTAACACCATTTTTGAGTGAACTGCCAAAAGTCAGATTTTTGCTGAAATTGTGACCCCGGGGCTTAGGGATTTTTTCAAAAAAATATTTTCTGCCGGTTAAGTTTTTGAGGGCTGATTTCTTGTCCTGTGATAAAAAGCCTTCTGTTTCCATCGCCAAAGCTTTCAGGTGAGCATTTGCAAGCGGTTGGCACCATTTTTGAGTGAACTGCCAAAAGTCAGATTTTTGCTGAAATTGTGACCCTGGGGCTTAGGGATTTTTTCAAAAAAATATTTTCTGCCGGTTAAGTTTTTGAGGGCTGATTTCTTGTCCTGTGATAAAAAGCCTTCTGTTTCCATCGCCAAAGCTTTCAGGTGAGCATTTGCAAGCGGTTGGCACCATTTTTGAGTGAATTGCCAAAAGTCAGATTTTTGCTGAATTGTGACCCCGGGGCTTAGGGATTTTTTCAAAAAAATATTTTCTACCGGTTAAGTTTTTGAGGGCTGATTTCTTGTCCTGTGATAAAAAGCCTTCTGTTTCCATCGCCAAAGCTTTCAGGTGAGCATTTGCAAGCGGTTGGCACCATTTTTGAGTGAACTGCCAAAAGTCAGATTTTTGCTGAAATTGTGACCCCGGGGCTTAGGGATTTTTTCAAAAAAATATTTTCTGCCGGTTAAGTTTTTGAGGGCTGATTTCTTGTCCTGTGATAAAAAGCCTTCTGTTTCCATCGCCAAACCTTTCAGGGGAGCATTTTCAAGCTTTTGGCACCATTTTTGAGTGAACTGCCAAAAGTCAGATTTTTGCTGAAATTGTGACCCCGGGGCTTAGGGATTTTTTCAAAAAAATATTTTCTGCCGGTTAAGTTTTTGAGGGCTGATTTCTTGTCCTGTGATAAAAAGCCTTCTGTTTCGAGTGCCAAACCTTTCAGGTGAGCATTTGCAAGCGGTTGGCACCATTTTTGAGTGAACTGCCAAAATTCAGATTTTTGCTGAAATTGTGACCCCGGGGCTTAGGGATTTTTTCAAAAAAATATTTTCTGCCGGTTAAGTTTTTGAGGGCTGATTTCTTGTCCTGTGATAAAAAGCCTTCTGTTTCCATCGCCAAAGCTTTCAGGTGAGCATTTGCAAGCGGTTGGCACCATTTTTGAGTGAAATGCCAAAAGTCAGATTTTTGCTGAAATTGTGACCCCGGGGCTTAGGGATTTTTTCAAAAAAATATTTTCTGCCGGTTAAGTTTTTGAGGGCTGATTTCTTGTCCTGTGATAAAAAGCCTTCTGTTTCGCGTGCCAAACCTTTCAGGGGAGCATTTTCAAGCTTTTGGCACCATTTTTGAGTGAACTGCCAAAAGTCAGATTTTTGCTGAAATTGTGACTCCGGGGCTTAGGGATTTTTTCAAAAAAATATTTTCTACCGGTTAAGTTTTTGAGGGCTGATTTCTTGTCCTGTGATAAAAAGCCTTCTGTATCCATCGCCAAACCTTTCAGGGGAGCATTTTCAAGCTTTTGGCACCATTTTTGAGTGAACTGCCAAAAGTCAGATTTTTGCTGAAATTGTGACCCCGGGGCTTAGGGATTTTTTCAAAAAAATATTTTCTGCCGGTTAAGTTTTTGAGGGCTGATTTCTTGTCCTGTGATAAAAAGCCTTCTGTTTCCATCGCCAAAGCTTTCAGGTGAGCATTTGCAAGCGGTTGGCACCATTTTTGAGTGAACTGCCAAAAGTCAGATTTTTGCTGAAATTGTGACCCCGGGGCTTAGGGATTTTTTCAAAAAAATATTTTCTGCCGGTTAAGTTTTTGAGGGCTGATTTCTTGTCCTGTGATAAAAAGCCTTCTGTTTCCATCGCCAAACCTTTCAGGGGAGCATTTTCAAGCTTTTGGCACCATTTTTGAGTGAACTGCCAAAAGTCAGATTTTTGCTGAAATTGTGACCCCGGGGCTTAGGGATTTTTTCAAAAAAATATTTTCTGCCGGTTAAGTTTTTGAGGGCTGATTTCTTGTCCTGTGATAAAAAGCCTTCTGTTTCCATCGCCAAAGCTTTCAGGTGAGCATTTGCAAGCGGTTGGCACCATTTTTGAGTGAACTGCCAAAAGTCAGATTTTTGCTGAAATTGTGACCCCGGGGCTTAGGGATTTTTTCAAAAAAATATTTTCTGCCGGTTAAGTTTTTGAGGGCTGATTTCTTGTCCTGTGATAAAAAGCCTTCTGTTTCCATCGCCAAAGCTTTCAGGTGAGCATTTGCAAGCGGTTGGCACCATTTTTGAGTGAACTGCCAAAAGTCAGATTTTTGCTGAAATTGTGACCCCGGGGCTTAGGGATTTTTTCAAAAAAATATTTTCTGCCGGTTAAGTTTTTGAGGGCTGATTTCTTGTCCTGTGATAAAAAGCCTTCTGTTTCCATCGCCAAAGCTTTCAGGTGAGCATTTGCAAGCGGTTGGCACCATTTTTGAGTGAATTGCCAAAAGTCAGATTTTTGCTGAATTGTGACCCCGGGGCTTAGGGATTTTTTCAAAAAAATATTTTCTACCGGTTAAGTTTTTGAGGGCTGATTTCTTGTCCTGTGATAAAAAGCCTTCTGTTTCGCGTGCCAAACCTTTCAGGGGAGCATTTGCAACCGGTTGGCACCATTTTTGAGTGAACTGCCAAAAGTCAGATTTTTGCTGAAATTGTGACCCCGGGGCTTAGGGATTTTTTCAAAAAAATATTTTCTGCCGGTTAAGTTTTTGAGGGCTGATTAATTGTCCTGTGATAAAAAGCCTTCTGTTTCCATCGCCAAAGCTTTCAGGTGAGCATTTTCAAGCGGTTGGCACCATTTTTGAGTGAACTGCCAAAAGTCAGATTTTTGCTGAAATTGTGACCCCGGGGCTTAGGGATTTTTTCAAAAAAATATTTTCTGCCGGTTAAGTTTTTGAGGGCTGATTTCTTGTCCTGTGATAAAAAGCCTTCTGTTTCGCATGCCAAACCTTTCAGGGGAGCATTTTCAAGCTTTTGGCACCATTTTTGAGTGAATTGCCAAAAGTCAGATTTTTGCTGAAATTGTGACCCCGGGGCTTAGGGATTTTTTCAAAAAAATATTTTCTGCTGGTTAAGTTTTTGAGGGCTGATTTCTTGTCCTGTGATAAAAAGCCTTCTGTTTCCATCGCCAAAGCTTTCAGGTGAGCATTTGCAAGCGGTTGGCACCATTTTTGAGTGAACTGCCAAAAGTCAGATTTATGCTGAAATTGTGACCCCGGGGCTTAGGGATTTTTTCAAAAAAATATTTTCTGCCGGTTAAGTTTTTGAGGGCTGATTTCTTGTCCTGTGATAAAAAGCCTTCTGTTTCGAGTGCCAAACCTTTCAGGTGAGCATTTGCAAGCGGTTGGCACCATTTTTGAGTGAACTGCCAAAAGTCAGATTTTTGCTGAAATTGTGACCCGGGGGCTTAGGGATTTTTTCAAAAAAATATTTTCTGCCGGTTAAGTTTTTGAGGGCTGATTTCTTGTCCTGTGATAAAAAGCCTTCTGTTTCCATCGCCAAAGCTTTCAGGTGAGCATTTGCAAGCGGTTGGCACCATTTTTGAGTGAAATGCCAAAAGTCAGATTTTTGCTGAAATTGTGACCCCGGGGCTTAGGGATTTTTTCAAAAAAATATTTTCTGCCGGTTAAGTTTTTGAGGGCTGATTTCTTGTCCTGTGATAAAAAGCCTTCTGTTTCGCGTGCCAAACCTTTCAGGGGAGCATTTTCAAGCTTTTGGCACCATTTTTGAGTGAACTGCCAAAAGTCAGATTTTTGCTGAAATTGTGACCCCGGGGCTTAGGGATTTTTTCAAAAAAATATTTTCTACCGGTTAAGTTTTTGAGGGCTGATTTCTTGTCCTGTGATAAAAAGCCTTCTGTATCCATCGCCAAACCCTTCAGGGGAGCATTTTCAAGCTTTTGGCACCATTTTTGAGTGAACTGCCAAAAGTCAGATTTTTGCTGAAATTGTGACCCCGGGGCTTAGGGATTTTTTCAAAAAAATATTTTCTGCCGGTTAAGTTTTTGAGGGCTGATTTCTTGTCCTGTGATAAAAAGCCTTCTGTTTCCATCGCCAAAGCTTTCAGGTGAGCATTTGCAAGCGGTTGGCACCATTTTTGAGTGAACTGCCAAAAGTCAGATTTTTGCTGAAATTGTGACCCTGGGGCTTAGGGATTTTTTCAAAAAAATATTTTCTGCCGGTTAAGTTTTTGAGGGCTGATTTCTTGTCCTGTGATAAAAAGCCTTCTGTTTCGCGTGCCAAACCTTTCAGGGGAGCATTTTCAAGCTTTTGGCACCATTTTTGAGTGAACTGCCAAAAGTCAGATTTTTGCTGAAATTGTGACCCCGGGGCTTAGGGATTTTTTCAAAAAAATATTTTCTGCCGGTTAAGTTTTTGAGGGCTGATTTCTTGTCCTGTGATAAAAAGCCTTCTGTTAACATCGCCAAACCTTTCAGGGGAGCATTTTCAAGCTTTTGGCACCATTTTTGAGTGAACTGCCAAAAGTCAGATTTTTGCTGAAATTGTGACCCCGGGGCTTAGGGATTTTTTCAAAAAAATATTTTCTGCCGGTTAAGTTTTTGAGGGCTGATTTCTTGTCCTGTGATAAAAAGCCTTCTGTTTCCATCGCCAAAGCTTTCAGGTGAGCATTTGCAAGCGGTTGGCACCATTTTTGAGTGAACTGCCAAAAGTCAGATTTTTGCTGAAATTGTGACCCCGGGGCTTAGGGATTTTTTCAAAAAAATATTTTCTGCCGGTTAAGTTTTTGAGGGCTGATTTCTTGTCCTGTGATAAAAAGCCTTCTGTTTCCATCGCCAAAGCTTTCAGGTGAGCATTTGCAAGCGGTTGGCACCATTTTTGAGTGAACTGCCAAAAGTCAGATTTTTGCTGAAATTGTGACCCCGGGGCTTAGGGATTTTTTCAAAAAAATATTTTCTGCCGGTTAAGTTTTTGAGGGCTGATTTCTTGTCCTGTGATAAAAAGCCTTCTGTTTCCATCGCCAAAGCTTTCAGGTGAGCATTTGCAAGCGGTTGGCACCATTTTTGAGTGAATTGCCAAAAGTCAGATTTTTGCTGAATTGTGACCCCGGGGCTTAGGGATTTTTTCAAAAAAATATTTTCTACCGGTTAAGTTTTTGAGGGCTGATTTCTTGTCCTGTGATAAAAAGCCTTCTGTTTCGCGTGCCAAACCTTTCAGGGGAGCATTTGCAACCGGTTGGCACCATTTTTGAGTGAACTGCCAAAAGTCAGATTTTTGCTGAAATTGTGACCCCGGGGCTTAGGGATTTTTTCAAAAAAATATTTTCTGCCGGTTAAGTTTTTGAGGGCTGATTAATTGTCCTGTGATAAAAAGCCTTCTGTTTCCATCGCCAAAGCTTTCAGGTGAGCATTTTCAAGCGGTTGGCACCATTTTTGAGTGAACTGCCAAAAGTCAGATTTTTGCTGAAATTGTGACCCCGGGGCTTAGGGATTTTTTCAAAAAAATATTTTCTGCCGGTTAAGTTTTTGAGGGCTGATTTCTTGTCCTGTGATAAAAAGCCTTCTGTTTCGCATGCCAAACCTTTCAGGGGAGCATTTTCAAGCTTTTGGCACCATTTTTGAGTGAATTGCCAAAAGTCAGATTTTTGCTGAAATTGTGACCCCGGGGCTTAGGGATTTTTTCAAAAAAATATTTTCTGCTGGTTAAGTTTTTGAGGGCTGATTTCTTGTCCTGTGATAAAAAGCCTTCTGTTTCCATCGCCAAAGCTTTCAGGTGAGCATTTGCAAGCGGTTGGCACCATTTTTGAGTGAACTGCCAAAAGTCAGATTTTTGCTGAAATTGTGACCCCGGGGCTTAGGGATTTTTTCAAAAAAATATTTTCTGCCGGTTAAGTTTTTGAGGGCTGATTTCTTGTCCTGTGATAAAAAGCCTTCTGTTTCCATCGCCAAAGCTTTCAGGTGAGCATTTGCAAGCGGTTGGCACCATTTTTGAGTGAACTGCCAAAAGTCAGATTTTTGCTGAAATTGTGACCCTGGGGCTTAGGAATTTTTTCAAAAAAATATTTTCTGCCGTTTAAGTTTTTGAGGGCTGATTTCTTGTCCTGTGATAAAAAGCCTTCTGTTTCGCGTGCCAAACCTTTCAGGGGAGCATTTTCAAGCTTTTGGCACCATTTTTGAGTGAACTGCCAAAAGTCAGATTTTTGCTGAAATTGTGACCCCGGGGCTTAGGGATTTTTTCAAAAAAATATTTTCTACCGGTTAAGTTTTTGAGGGCTGATTTCTTGTCCTGTGATAAAAAGCCTTCTGTATCCATCGCCAAACCTTTCAGGGGAGCATTTTCAAGCTTTTGGCACCATTTTTGAGTGAACTGCCAAAAGTCAGATATTTGCTGAAATTGTGACCCCGGGGCTTAGGGATTTTTTCAAAAAAATATTTTCTGCCGGTTAAGTTTTTGAGGGCTGATTTCTTGTCCTGTGATAAAAAGCCTTCTGTTTCCATCGCCAAAGCTTTCAGGTGAGCATTTGCAAGCGGTTGGCACCATTTTTGAGTGAAATGCCAAAAGTCAGATTTTTGCTGAAATTGTGACCCCGGGGCTTAGGGATTTTTTCAAAAAAATATTTTCTGCCGGTTAAGTTTTTGAGGGCTGATTTCTTGTCCTGTGATAAAAAGCCTTCTGTTTCGCGTGCCAAACCTTTCAGGGGAGCATTTTCAAGCTTTTGGCACCATTTTTGAGTGAACTGCCAAAAGTCAGATTTTTTCTGAAATTGTGACCCCGGGGCTTAGGGATTTTTTCAAAAAAATATTTTCTACCGGTTAAGTTTTTGAGGGCTGATTTCTTGTCCTGTGATAAAAAGCCTTCTGTATCCATCGCCAAACCTTTCAGGGGAGCATTTTCAAGCTTTTGGCACCATTTTTGAGTGAACGGCCAAAAGTCAGATTTTTGCTGAAATTGTGACCCCGGGGCTTAGGGATTTTTTCAAAAAAATATTTTCTGCCGGTTAAGTTTTTGAGGGCTGATTTCTTGTCCTGTGATAAAAAGCCTTCTGTTTCCATCGCCAAAGCTTTCAGGTGAGCATTTGCAAGCGGTTGGCACCATTTTTGAGTGAACTGCCAAAAGTCAGATTTTTGCTGAAATTGTGACCCCAGGGCTTAGGGATTTTTTCAAAAAAATATTTTCTACCGGTTAAGTTTTTGAGGGCTGATTTCTTGTCCTGTGATAAAAAGCCTTCTGTATCCATCGCCAAACCTTTCAGGGGAGCATTTTCAAGCTTTTGGCTCCATTTTTGAGTGAACGGCCAAAAGTCAGATTTTTGCTGAAATTGTGACCCCGGGGCTTAGGGATTTTTTCAAAAAAAAAATTTCTGCCGGTTAAGTTTTTGAGGGCTGATTTCTTGTCCTGTGATAAAAAGCCTTCTGTTTCCATCGCCAAAGCTTTCAGGTGAGCATTTGCAAGCGGTTGGCACCATTTTTGAGTGAACTGCCAAAAGTCAGATTTTTGCTGAAATTGTGACCCCGGGGCTTAGGGATTTTTTCAAAAAAATATTTTCTGCCGGTTAAGTTTTTGAGGGCTGATTTCTTGTCCTGTGATAAAAAGCCTTCTGTTTCCATCGCCAAAGCTTTCAGGTGAGCATTTGCAAGCGGTTGGCACCATTTTTGAGTGAACTGCCAAAAGTCAGATTTTTGCTGAAATTGTGACCCTGGGGCTTAGGGATTTTTTCAAAAAAATATTTTCTGCCGGTTAAGTTTTTGAGGGCTGATTTCTTGTCCTGTGATAAAAAGCCTTCTGTTTCGCGTGCCAAACATTTCAGGGGAGCATTTTCAAGCTTTTGGCACCATTTTTGAGTGAACTGCCAAAAGTCAGATTTTTTCTGAAATTGTGACCCCGGGGCTTAGGGATTTTTTCAAAAAAATATTTTCTACCGGTTAAGTTTTTGAGGGCTGATTTCTTGTCCTGTGATAAAAAGCCTTCTGTATCCATCGCCAAACCTTTCAGGGGAGCATTTTCAAGCTTTTGGCACCATTTTTGAGTGAACTGCCAAAAGTCAGATTTTTGCTGAAATTGTGACCCCGGGGCTTAGGGATTTTTTCAAAAAAATATTTTCTGCCGGTTAAGTTTTTGAGGGCTGATTTCTTGTCCTGTGATAAAAAGCCTTCTGTTTCCATCGCCAAAGCTTTCAGGTGAGCATTTGCAAGCGGTTGGCACCATTTTTGAGTGAAATGCCAAAAGTCAGATTTTTGCTGAAATTGTGACCCCGGGGCTTAGGGATTTTTTCAAAAAAATATTTTCTGCCGGTTAAGTTTTTGAGGGCTGATTTCTTGTCCTGTGATAAAAAGCCTTCTGTTTCGCGTGCCAAACCTTTCAGGGGAGCATTTTCAAGCTTTTGGCACCATTTTTGAGTGAACTGCCAAAAGTCAGATTTTTTCTGAAATTGTGACCCCGGGGCTTAGGGATTTTTTCAAAAAAATATTTTCTACCGGTTAAGTTTTTGAGGGCTGATTTCTTGTCCTGTGATAAAAAGCCTTATGTATCCATCGCCAAACCTTTCTGTGGAGCATTTTCAAGCTTTTGGCACCATTTTTGAGTGAACGGCCAAAAGTCAGATTTTTGCTGAAATTGTGACCCCGGGGCTTAGGGATTTTTTCAAAAAAATATTTTCTGCCGGTTAAGTTTTTGAGGGCTGATTTCTTGTCCTGTGATAAAAAGCCTTCTGTTTCCATCGCCAAAGCTTTCAGGTGAGCATTTGCAAGCGGTTGGCACCATTTTTGAGTGAACTGCCAAAAGTCAGATTTTTGCTGAAATTGTGACCCCGGGGCTTAGGGATTTTTTCAAAAAAATATTTTCTACCGGTTAAGTTTTTGAGGGCTGATTTCTTGTCCTGTGATAAAAAGCCTTCTGTATCCATCGCCAAACCTTTCAGGGGAGCATTTTCAAGCTTTTGGCACCATTTTTGAGTGAACGGCCAAAAGTCAGATTTTTGCTGAAATTGTGACCCCGGGGCTTAGGGATTTTTTCAAAAAAAAAATTTCTGCCGGTTAAGTTTTTGAGGGCTGATTTCTTGTCCTGTGATAAAAAGCCTTCTGTTTCCATCGCCAAAGCTTTCAGGTGAGCATTTGCAAGCGGTTGGCACCATTTTTGAGTGAACTGCCAAAAGTCAGATTTTTGCTGAAATTGTGACCCCGGGGCTTAGGGATTTTTTCAAAAAAATATTTTCTGCCGGTTAAGTTTTTGAGGGCTGATTTCTTGTCCTGTGATAAAAAGCCTTCTGTTTCCATCGCCAAAGCTTTCAGGTGAGCATTTGCAAGCGGTTGGCACCATTTTTGAGTGAACTGCCAAAAGTCAGATTTTTGCTGAAATTGTGACCCCGGGGCTTAGGGATTTTTTCAAAAAAATATTTTCTGCCGGTTAAGTTTTTGAGGGCTGATTTCTTGTCCTGTGATAAAAAGCCTTCTGTTTCCATCGCCAAAGGTTTCAGGTGAGCATTTGCAAGCGGTTGGCACCATTTTTGAGTGAACTGCCAAAAGTCAGATTTTTGCTGAAATTGTGACCCCGGGGCTTAGGGATTTTTTCAAAAAAATATTTTCTGCCGGTTAAGTTTTTGAGGGCTGATTTCTTGTCCTGTGATAAAAAGCCTTCTGTTTCCATCGCCAAAGCTTTCAGGTGAGCATTTGCAAGCGGTTGGCACCATTTTTGAGTGAATTGCCAAAAGTCAGATTTTTGCTGAATTGTGACCCCGGGGCTTAGGGATTTTTTCAAAAAAATATTTTCTGCCGGTTAAGTTTTTGAGGGCTGATTTCTTGTCCTGTGATAAAAAGCCTTCTGTTTCCATCGCCAAAGCTTTCAGGTGAGCATTTGCAAGCGGTTGGCACCATTTTTGAGTGAACTGCCAAAAGTCAGATTTTTGCTGAAATTGTGACCCCGGGGCTTAGGGATTTTTTCAAAAAAATATTTTCTGCCGGTTAAGTTTTTGAGGGCTGATTTCTTGTCCTGTGATAAAAAGCCTTCTGTTTCCATCGCCAAAGCTTTCAGGTGAGCATTTGCAAGCGGTTGGCACCATTTTTGAGTGAACTGCCAAAAGTCAGATTTTTGCTGAAATTGTGACCCCGGGGCTTAGGGATTTTTTCAAAAAAATATTTTCTGCCGGTTAAGTTTTTGAGGGCTGATTTCTTGTCCTGTGATAAAAAGCCTTCTGTTTCCATCGCCAAACCTTTCAGGGGAGCATTTTCAAGCTTTTGGCACCATTTTTGAGTGAACTGCCAAAAGTCAGATTTTTGCTGAAATTGTGACCCCGGGGCTTAGGGATTTTTTCAAAAAAATATTTTCTGCCGGTTAAGTTTTTGAGGGCTGATTTCTTGTCCTGTGATAAAAAGCCTTCTGTTTCCATCGCCAAAGCTTTCAGGTGAGCATTTGCAAGCGGTTGGCACCATTTTTGAGTGAACTGCCAAAAGTCAGATTTTTGCTGAAATTGTGACCCCGGGGCTTAGGGATTTTTTCAAAAAAATATTTTCTGCCGGTTAAGTTTTTGAGGGCTGATTTCTTGTCCTGTGATAAAAAGCCTTCTGTTTCCATCGCCAAAGCTTTCAGGTGAGCATTTGCAAGCGGTTGGCACCATTTTTGAGTGAATTGCCAAAAGTCAGATTTTTGCTGAATTGTGACCCCGGGGCTTAGGGATTTTTTCAAAAAAATATTTTCTACCGGTTAAGTTTTTGAGGGCTGATTTCTTGTCCTGTGATAAAAAGCCTTCTGTTTCCATCGCCAAAGCTTTCAGGTGAGCATTTGCAAGTGGTTGGCACCATTTTTGAGTGAATTGCCAAAAGTCAGATTTTTGCTGAATTGTGACCCCGGGGCTTAGGGATTTTTTCAAAAAAATATTTTCTACCGGTTAAGTTTTTGAGGGCTGATTTCTTGTCCTGTGATAAAAAGCCTTCTGTTTCCATCGCCAAAGCTTTCAGGTGAGCATTTGCAAGCGGTTGGCACCATTTTTGAGTGAACTGCCAAAAGTCAGATTTTTGCTGAAATTGTGACCCCGGGGCTTAGGGATTTTTTCAAAAAAATATTTTCTGCCGGTTAAGTTTTTGAGGGCTGATTTCTTGTCCTGTGATAAAAAGCCTTCTGTTTCCATCGCCAAACCTTTCAGGGGAGCATTTTCAAGCTTTTGGCACCATTTTTGAGTGAACTGCCAAAAGTCAGATTTTTGCTGAAATTGTGACCCCGGGGCTTAGGGATTTTTTCAAAAAAATATTTTCTGCCGGTTAAGTTTTTGAGGGCTGATTTCTTGTCCTGTGATAAAAAGCCTTCTGTTTCCATCGCCAAAGCTTTCAGGTGAGCATTTGCAAGCGGTTGGCACCATTTTTGAGTGAACTGCCAAAAGTCAGATTTTTGCTGAAATTGTGACCCCGGGGCTTAGGGATTTTTTCAAAAAAATATTTTCTGCCGGTTAAGTTTTTGAGGGCTGATTTCTTGTCCTGTGATAAAAAGCCTTCTGTTTCCATCGCCAAAGCTTTCAGGTGAGCATTTGCAACCGGTTGGCACCATTTTTGAGTGAATTGCCAAAAGTCAGATTTTTGCTGAAATTGTGACCCCGGGGCTTAGGGATTTTTTCAAAAAAATATTTTCTGCCGGTTAAGTTTTTGAGGGCTGATTTCTTGTCCTGTGATAAAAAGCCTTCTGTTTCCATCGCCAAAGCTTTCAGGTGAGCATTTGCAAGCGGTTGGCACCATTTTTGAGTGAACTGCCAAAAGTCAGATTTTTGCTGAAATTGTGACCCCGGGGCTTAGGGATTTTTTCAAAAAAATATTTTCTGCCGGTTAAGTTTTTGAGGGCTGATTTCTTGTCCTGTGATAAAAAGCCTTCTGTTTCCATCGCCAAAGCTTTCAGGTGAGCATTTGCAAGCGGTTGGCACCATTTTTGAGTGAATTGCCAAAAGTCAGATTTTTGCTGAATTGTGACCCCGGGGCTTAGGGATTTTTTCAAAAAAATATTTTCTACCGGTTAAGTTTTTGAGGGCTGATTTCTTGTCCTGTGATAAAAAGCCTTCTGTTTCCATCGCCAAAGCTTTCAGGTGAGCATTTGCAAGTGGTTGGCACCATTTTTGAGTGAATTGCCAAAAGTCAGATTTTTGCTGAATTGTGACCCCGGGGCTTAGGGATTTTTTCAAAAAAATATTTTCTACCGGTTAAGTTTTTGAGGGCTGATTTCTTGTCCTGTGATAAAAAGCCTTCTGTTTCCATCGCCAAAGCTTTCAGGTGAGCATTTGCAAGCGGTTGGCACCATTTTTGAGTGAACTGCCAAAAGTCAGATTTTTGCTGAAATTGTGACCCCGGGGCTTAGGGATTTTTTCAAAAAAATATTTTCTGCCGGTTAAGTTTTTGAGGGCTGATTTCTTGTCCTGTGATAAAAAGCCTTCTGTTTCCATCGCCAAACCTTTCAGGGGAGCATTTTCAAGCTTTTGGCACCATTTTTGAGTGAACTGCCAAAAGTCAGATTTTTGCTGAAAATTTGACCCCGGGGCTTAGGGATTTTTTCAAAAAAATATTTTCTGCCGGTTAAGTTTTTGAGGGCTGATTTCTTGTCCTGTGATAAAAAGCCTTCTGTTTCCATCGCCAAAGCTTTCAGGTGAGCATTTGCAAGCGGTTGGCACCATTTTTGAGTGAACTGCCAAAAGTCAGATTTTTGCTGAAATTGTGACCCCGGGGCTTAGGGATTTTTTCAAAAAAATATTTTCTGCCGGTTAAGTTTTTGAGGGCTGATTTCTTGTCCTGTGATAAAAAGCCTTCTGTTTCCATCGCCAAAGCTTTCAGGTGAGCATTTGCAACCGGTTGGCACCATTTTTGAGTGAATTGCCAAAAGTCAGATTTTTGCTGAAATTGTGACCCCGGGGCTTAGGGATTTTTTCAAAAAAATATTTTCTGCCGGTTAAGTTTTTGAGGGCTGATTTCTTGTCCTGTGATAAAAAGCCTTCTGTTTCCATCGCCAAAGCTTTCAGGTGAGCATTTGCAAGCGGTTGGCACCATTTTTGAGTGAACTGCCAAAAGTCAGATTTTTGCTGAAATTGTGACCCCGGGGCTTAGGGATTTTTTCAAAAAAATATTTTCTGCCGGTTAAGTTTTTGAGGGCTGATTTCTTGTCCTGTGATAAAAAGCCTTCTGTTTCCATCGCCAAACCTTTCAGGGGAGCATTTTCAAGCTTTTGGCACCATTTTTGAGTGAACTGCCAAAAGTCAGATTTTTGCTGAAATTGTGACCCCGGGGCTTAGGGATTTTTTCAAAAAAATATTTTCTGCCGGTTAAGTTTTTGAGGGCTGATTTCTTGTCCTGTGATAAAAAGCCTTCTGTTTCCATCGCCAAAGCTTTCAGGTGAGCATTTGCAAGCGGTTGGCACCATTTTTGAGTGAACTGCCAAAAGTCAGATTTTTGCTGAAATTGTGACCCCGGGGCTTAGGGATTTTTTCAAAAAAATATTTTCTGCCGGTTAAGTTTTTGAGGGCTGATTTCTTGTCCTGTGATAAAAAGCCTTCTGTTTCCATCGCCAAAGCTTTCAGGTGAGCATTTGCAAGCGGTTGGCACCATTTTTGAGTGAAATGCCAAAAGTCAGATTTTTGCTGAAATTGTGACCCCGGGGCTTAGGGATTTTTTCAAAAAAATATTTTCTGCCGGTTAAGTTTTTGAGGGCTGATTTCTTGTCCTGTGATAAAAAGCCTTCTGTTTCGCGTGCCAAACCTTTCAGGGGAGCATTTTCAAGCTTTTGGCACCATTTTTGAGTGAACTGCCAAAAGTCAGATTTTTTCTGAAATTGTGACCCCGGGGCTTAGGGATTTTTTCAAAAAAATATTTTCTACCGGTTAAGTTTTTGAGGGCTGATTTCTTGTCCTGTGATAAAAAGCCTTCTGTATCCATCGCCAAACCTTTAAGGGGAGCATTTTCAAGCTTTTGGCACCATTTTTGAGTGAACGGCCAAAAGTCAGATTTTTGCTGAAATTGTGACCCCGGGGCTTAGGGATTTTTTCAAAAAAATATTTTCTGCCGGTTAAGTTTTTGAGGGCTGATTTCTTGTCCTGTGATAAAAAGCCTTCTGTTTCCATCGCCAAAGCTTTCAGGTGAGCATTTGCAAGCGGTTGGCACCATTTTTGAGTGAACTGCCAAAAGTCAGATTTTTGCTGAAATTGTGACCCCGGGGCTTAGGGATTTTTTCAAAAAAATATTTTCTACCGGTTAAGTTTTTGAGGGCTGATTTCTTGTCCTGTGATAAAAAGCCTTCTGTATCCATCGCCAAACCTTTCAGGGGAGCATTTTCAAGCTTTTGGCACCATTTTTGAGTGAACGGCCAAAAGTCAGATTTTTGCTGAAATTGTGACCCCGGGGCTTAGGGATTTTTTCAAAAAAAAAATTTCTGCCGGTTAAGTTTTTGAGGGCTGATTTCTTGTCCTGTGATAAAAAGCCTTCTGTTTCCATCGCCAAAGCTTTCAGGTGAGCATTTGCAAGCGGTTGGCACCATTTTTGAGTGAACTGCCAAAAGTCAGATTTTTGCTGAAATTGTGACCCCGGGGCTTAGGGATTTTTTCAAAAAAATATTTTCTGCCGGTTAAGTTTTTGAGGGCTGATTTCTTGTCCTGTGATAAAAAGCCTTCTTTTTCCATCGCCAAAGCTTTCAGGTGAGCATTTGCAAGCGGTTGGCACCATTTTTGAGTGAACTGCCAAAAGTCAGATTTTTGCTGAAATTGTGACCCCGGGGCTTAGGGATTTTTTCAAAAAAATATTTTCTGCCGGTTAAGTTTTTGAGGGCTGATTTCTTGTCCTGTGATAAAAAGCCTTCTGTTTCCATCGCCAAAGCTTTCAGGTGAGCATTTGCAAGCGGTTGGCACCATTTTTGAGTGAATTGCCAAAAGTCAGATTTTTGCTGAATTGTGACCCCGGGGCTTAGGGATTTTTTCAAAAAAATATTTTCTACCGGTTAAGTTTTTGAGGGCTGATTTCTTGTCCTGTGATAAAAAGCCTTCTGTTTCCATCGCCAAAGCTTTCAGGTGAGCATTTGCAAGTGATTGGCACCATTTTTGAGTGAATTGCCAAAAGTCAGATTTTTGCTGAATTGTGACCCCGGGGCTTAGGGATTTTTTCAAAAAAATATTTTCTACCGGTTAAGTTTTTGAGGGCTGATTTCTTGTCCTGTGATAAAAAGCCTTCTGTTTCCATCGCCAAAGCTTTCAGGTGAGCATTTGCAAGCGGTTGGCACCATTTTTGAGTGAACTGCCAAAAGTCAGATTTTTGCTGAAATTGTGACCCCGGGGCTTAGGGATTTTTTCAAAAAAATATTTTCTGCCGGTTAAGTTTTTGAGGGCTGATTTCTTGTCCTGTGATAAAAAGCCTTCTGTTTCCATCGCCAAACCTTTCAGGGGAGCATTTTCAAGCTTTTGGCACCATTTTTGAGTGAACTGCCAAAAGTCAGATTTTTGCTGAAATTGTGACCCCGGGGCTTAGGGATTTTTTCAAAAAAATATTTTCTGCCGGTTAAGTTTTTGAGGGCTGATTTCTTGTCCTGTGATAAAAAGCCTTCTGTTTCCATCGCCAAAGCTTTCAGGTGAGCATTTGCAAGCGGTTGGCACCATTTTTGAGTGAACTGCCAAAAGTCAGATTTTTGCTGAAATTGTGACCCCGGGGCTTAGGGAGTTTTTCAAAAAAATATTTTCTGCCGGTTAAGTTTTTGAGGGCTGATTTCTTGTCCTGTGATAAAAAGCCTTCTGTTTCCATCGCCAAAGCTTTCAGGTGAGCATTTGCAACCGGTTGGCACCATTTTTGAGTGAATTGCCAAAAGTCAGATTTTTGCTGAATTGTGACCCCGGGGCTTAGGGATTTTTTCAAAAAAATATTTTCTACCGGTTAAGTTTTTGAGGGCTGATTTCTTGTCCTGTGATAAAAAGCCTTCTGTTTCCATCGCCAAAGCTTTCAGGTGAGCATTTGCAAGCGGTTGGCACCATTTTTGAGTGAACTGCCAAAAGTCAGATTTTTGCTGAAATTGTGACCCCGGGGCTTAGGGATTTTTTCAAAAAAATATTTTCTGCCGGTTAAGTTTTTGAGGGCTGATTTCTTGTCCTGTGATAAAAAGCCTTCTGTTTCCATCGCCAAACCTTTCAGGGGAGCATTTTCAAGCTTTTGGCACCATTTTTGAGTGAACTGCCAAAAGTCAGATTTTTGCTGAAATTGTGACCCCGGGGCTTAGGGATTTTTTCAAAAAAATATTTTCTGCCGGTTAAGTTTTTGAGGGCTGATTTCTTGTCCTGTGATAAAAAGCCTTCTGTTTCCATCGCCAAAGCTTTCAGGGGAGCATTTGCAAGCGGTTGGCACCATTTTTGAGTGAATTGCCAAAAGTCAGATTTTTGCTGAATTGTGACCCCGGGGCTTAGGGATTTTTTCAAAAAAATATTTTCTGCCGGTTAAGTTTTTGAGGGCTGATTTCTTGTCCTGTGATAAAAAGCCTTCTGTTTCCATCGCCAAACCTTTCAGGGGAGCATTTTCAAGCTTTTGGCACCATTTTGGAGTGAACTGCCAAAAGTCAGATTTTTGCTGAAATTGTGACCCCGGGGCTTAGGGATTTTTTCAAAAAAATATTTTCTGCCGGTTAAGTTTTTGAGGGCTGATTTCTTGTCCTGTGATAAAAAGCCTTCTGTTTCGAGTGCCAAACCTTTCAGGGGAGCATTTTCAAGCTTTTGGCACCATTTTTGAGTGAACTGCCAAAAGTCAGATTTTTGCTGAAATTGTGACCCCGGGGCTTAGGGATTTTTTCAAAAAAATATTTTCTGCCGGTTAAGTTTTTGAGGGCTGATTTCTTGTCCTGTGATAAAAAGCCTTCTGTTTCCATCGCCAAAGCTTTCAGGTGAGCATTTGCAAGCGGTTGGCACCATTTTTGAGTGAACTGCCAAAAGTCAGATTTTTGCTGAAATTGTGACCCCGGGGCTTAGGGATTTTTTCAAAAAAATATTTTCTGCCGGTTAAGTTTTTGAGGGCTGATTTCTTGTCCTGTGATAAAAACCCTTCTGTTTCCATCGCCAAACCTTTCAGGGGAGCATTTTCAAGCTTTTGGCACCATTTTTGAGTGAACTGCCAAAAGTCAGATTTTTGCTGAAATTGTGACCCCGGGGCTTAGGGATTTTTTCAAAAAAATATTTTCTGCCGGTTAAGTTTTTGAGGGCTGATTTCTTGTCCTGTGATAAAAAGCCTTCTGTTTCCATCGCCAAAGCTTTCAGGGGAGCATTTTCAAGCTTTTGGCACCATTTTTGAGTGAACTGCCAAAAGTCAGATTTTTGCTGAAATTGTGACCCCGGGGCTTAGGGATTTTTTCAAAAAAATATTTTCTGCCGGTTAAGTTTTTGAGGGCTGATTTCTTGTCCTGTGATAAAAAGCCTTCTGTTTCCATCGCCAAAGCTTTCAGGGGAGCATTTGCAAGCGGTTGGCACCATTTTTGAGTGAATTGCCAAAAGTCAGATTTTTGCTGAAATTGTGACCCCGGGGCTTAGGGATTTTTTCAAAAAAATATTTTCTGCCGGTTAAGTTTTTGAGGGCTGATTTCTTGTCCTGTGATAAAAAGCCTTCTGTTTCCATCGCCAAAGCTTTCAGGTGAGCATTTGCAAGCGGTTGGCACCATTTTTGAGTGAATTGCCAAAAGTCAGATTTTTGCTGAATTGTGACCCCGGGGCTTAGGGATTTTTTCAAAAAAATATTTTCTACCGGTTAAGTTTTTGAGGGCTGATTTCTTGTCCTGTGATAAAAAGCCTTCTGTTTCCATCGACAAAGCTTTCAGGTGAGCATTTGCAAGCGGTTGGCACCATTTTTGAGTGAACTGCCAAAAGTCAGATTTTTGCTGAAATTGTGACCCCGGGGCTTAGGGATTTTTTCAAAAAAATATTTTCTGCCCGTTAAGTTTTTGAGGGCTGATTTCTTGTCCTGTGATAAAAAGCCTTCTGTTTCCATCGCCAAAGCTTTCAGGTGAGCATTTGCAAGCGGTTGGCACCATTTTTGAGTGAACTGCCAAAAGTCAGATTTTTGCTGAAATTGTGATCCCGGGGCTTAGGGATTTTTTCAAAAAAATATTTTCTGCCGGTTAAGTTTTTGAGGGCTGATTTCTTGTCCTGTGATAAAAACCCTTCTGTTTCCATCGCCAAACCTTTCAGGGGAGCATTTTCAAGCTTTTGGCACCATTTTTGAGTGAACTGCCAAAAGTCAGATTTTTGCTGAAATTGTGACCCCGGGGCTTAGGGATTTTTTCAAAAAAATATTTTCTGCCGGTTAAGTTTTTGAGGGCTGATTTCTTGTCCTGTGATAAAAAGCCTTCTGTTTCCATCGCCAAAGCTTTCAGGGGAGCATTTGCAAGCGGTTGGCACCATTTTTGAGTGAATTGCCAAAAGTCAGATTTTTGCTGAAATTGTGACCCCGGGGCTTAGGGATTTTTTCAAAAAAATATTTTCTGCCGGTTAAGTTTTTGAGGGCTGATTTCTTGTCCTGTGATAAAAAGCCTTCTGTTTCCATCGCCAAAGCTTTCAGGTGAGCATTTGCAAGCGGTTGGCACCATTTTTGAGTGAATTGCCAAAAGTCAGATTTTTGCTGAATTGTGACCCCGGGGCTTAGGGATTTTTTCAAAAAAATATTTTCTACCGGTTAAGTTTTTGAGGGCTGATTTCTTGTCCTGTGATAAAAAGCCTTCTGTTTCCATCGACAAAGCTTTCAGGTGAGCATTTGCAAGCGGTTGGCACCATTTTTGAGTGAACTGCCAAAAGTCAGATTTTTGCTGAAATTGTGACCCCGGGGCTTAGGGATTTTTTCAAAAAAATATTTTCTGCCGGTTAAGTTTTTGAGGGCTGATTTCTTGTCCTGTGATAAAAAGCCTTCTGTTTCGAGTGCCAAACCTTTCAGGTGAGCATTTGCAAGCGGGTGGCACCATTTTTGAGTGAACTGCCAAAAGTCAGATTTTTTCTGAAATTGTGACCCCGGGGCTTAGGGATTTTTTCAAAAAAATATTTTCTGCCGGTTAAGTTTTTGAGGGCTGATTTCTTGTCCTGTGATAAAAAGCCTTCTGTTTCGCGTGCCAAACCTTTCAGGGGAGCATTTTCAAGCTTTTGGCACCATTTTTGAGTGAACTGCCAAAAGTCAGATTTTTGCTGAAATTGTGACCCCGGGGCTTAGGGATTTTTTCAAAAAAATATTTTCTGCCGGTTAAGTTTTTGAGGGCTGATTTCTTGTCCTGTGATAAAAAGCCTTCTGTTTCCATCGCCAAAGCTTTCAGGTGAGCATTTGCAAGCGGTTGGCACCATTTTTGAGTGAACTGCCAAAAGTCAGATTTTAGCTGAAATTGTGACCCCGGGGCTTAGGGATTTTTTCAAAAAAATATTTTCTGCCGGTTAAGTTTTTGAGGGCTGATTTCTTGTCCTGTGATAAAAAGCCTTCTGTTTCCATCGCCAAAGCTTTCAGGTGAGCATTTGCAAGCGGTTGGCACCATTTTTGAGTGAACTGCCAAAAGTCAGATTTTTGCTGAAATTGTGACCCCGGGGCTTAGGGATTTTTTCAAAAAAATATTTTCTGCCGGTTAAGTTTTTGAGGGCTGATTTCTTGTCCTGTGATAAAAAGCCTTCTGTTTCCATCGCCAAAGCTTTCAGGTGAGCATTTGCAAGCGGTTGGCACCATTTTTGAGTGAATTGCCAAAAGTCAGATTTTTGCTGAATTGTGACCCCGGGGCTTAGGGATTTTTTCAAAAAAATATTTTCTGCCGGTTAAGTTTTTGAGGGCTGATTTCTTGTCCTGTGATAAAAAGCCTTCTGTTTCCATCGCCAAAGCTTTCAGGTGAGCATTTGCAAGCGGTTGGCACCATTTTTGAGTGAATTGCCAAAAGTCAGATTTTTGCTGAATTTTGACCCCGGGGCTTAGGGATTTTTTCAAAAAAATATTTTCTACCGGTTAAGTTTTTGAGGGCTGATGTCTTGTCCTGTGATAAAAAGCCTTCTGTTTCCATCGCCAAAGCTTTCAGGTGAGCATTTGCAAGCGGTTGGCACCATTTTTGAGTGAATTGCCAAAAGTCAGATTTTTGCTGAATTGTGACCCCGGGGCTTAGGGATTTTTTCAAAAAAATATTTTCTACCGGTTAAGTTTTTGAGGGCTGATTTCTTTTCCTGTGATAAAAAGCCTTCTGTTTCCATCGCCAAAGCTTTCAGGTGAGCATTTGCAAGCGGTTGGCACCATTTTTGAGTGAATTGCCAAAAGTCAGATTTTTGCTGAATTGTGACCCCGGGGCTTAGGGATTTTTTCAAAAAAATATTTTCTACCGGTTAAGTTTTTGAGGGCTGATTTCTTGTCCTGTGATAAAAAGCCTTCTGTTTCCATCGCCAAAGCTTTCAGGTGAGCATTTGCAAGCGGTTGGCACCATTTTTGAGTGAACTGCCAAAAGTCAGATTTTTGCTGAAATTGTGACCCCGGGGCTTAGGGATTTTTTCAAAAAAATATTTTCTGCCGGTTAAGTTTTTGAGGGCTGATTTCTTGTCCTGTGATAAAAAGCCTTCTGTTTCCATCGCCAAACCTTTCAGGGGAGCATTTTCAAGCTTTTGGCACCATTTTTGAGTGAACTGCCAAAAGTCAGATTTTTGCTGAAATTGTGACCCCGGGGCTTAGGGATTTTTTCAAAAAAATATTTTCTGCCGGTTAAGTTTTTGAGGGCTGATTTCTTGTCCTGTGATAAAAAGCCTTCTGTTTCCATCGCCAAAGCTTTCAGGTGAGCATTTGCAAGCGGTTGGCACCATTTTTGAGTGAACTGCCAAAAGTCAGATTTTTGCTGAAATTGTGACCCCGGGGCTTAGGGATTTTTTCAAAAAAATATTTTCTGCCGGTTAAGTTTTTGAGGGCTGATTTCTTGTCCTGTGATAAAAAGCCTTCTATTTCCATCGCCAAAGCTTTCAGGTGAGCATTTGCAAGCGGTTGGCACCATTTTTGAGTGAATTGCCAAAAGTCAGATTTTTGCTGAATTGTGACCCCGGGGCTTAGGGATTTTTTCAAAAAAATATTTTCTACCGGTTAAGTTTTTGAGGGCTGATTTCTTGTCCTGTGATAAAAAGCCTTCTGTTTCCATCGACAAAGCTTTCAGGTGAGCATTTGCAAGCGGTTGGCACCATTTTTGAGTGAACTGCCAAAAGTCAGATTTTTGCTGAAATTGTGACCCCGGGGCTTAGGGATTTTTTCAAAAAAATATTTTCTGCCCGTTAAGTTTTTGAGGGCTGATTTCTTGTCCTGTGATAAAAAGCCTTCTGTTTCGAGTGCCTAACCTTTCAGGTGAGCATTTGCAAGCGGTTGGCACCATTTTTGAGTGAACTGCCAAAAGTCAGATTTTAGCTGAAATTGTGACCCCGGGGCTTAGGGATTTTTTCAAAAAAATATTTTCTGCCGGTTAACTTTTTGAGGGCTGATTTCTTGTCCTGTGATAAAAAGCCTTCTGTTTCCATCGCCAAACCTTTCAGGGGAGCATTTTCAAGCTTTTGGCACCATTTTTGAGTGAACTGCCAAAAGTCAGATTTTTGCTGAAATTGTGACCCCGGGGCTTAGGGATTTTTTCAAAAAAATATTTTCTGCCGGTTAAGTTTTTGAGGGCTGATTTCTTGTCCTGTGATAAAAAGCCTTCTGTTTCCATCGCCAAAGCTTTCAGGTGAGCATTTGCAAGCGGTTGGCACCATTTTTGAGTGAATTGCCAAAAGTCAGATTTTAGCTGAAATTGTGACCCCGGGGCTTAGGGATTTTTTCAAAAAAATATTTTCTGCCGGTTAAGTTTTTGAGGGCTGATTTCTTGTCCTGTGATAAAAAGCCTTCTGTTTCCATCGCCAAAGCTTTCAGGTGAGCATTTGCAAGCGGTTGGCACCATTTTTGAGTGAACTGCCAAAAGTCAGATTTATGCTGAAATTGTGACCCCGGGGCTTAGGGATTTTTTCAAAAAAATATTTTCTGCCGGTTAAGTTTTTGAGGGCTGATTTCTTGTCCTGTGATAAAAAGCCTTCTGTTTCCATCGCCAAACCTTTCAGGGGAGCATTTTCAAGCTTTTGGCACCATTTTTGAGTGAACTGCCAAAAGTCAGATTTTTGCTGAAATTGTGACCCCGGGGCTTAGGGATTTTTTCAAAAAAATATTTTCTGCCGGTTAAGTTTTTGAGGGCTGATTTCTTGTCCTGTGATAAAAAGCCTTCTGTTTCCATCGCCAAAGCTTTCAGGTGAGCATTTGCAAGCGGTTGGCACCATTTTTGAGTGAACTGCCAAAAGTCAGATTTTTGCTGAAATTGTGACCCCGGGGCTTAGGGATTTTCTCAAAAAAATATTTTCTGCCGGTTAAGTTTTTGAGGGCTGATTTCTTGTCCTGTGATAAAAAGCCTTCTGTTTCCATCGCCAAAGCTTTCAGGTGAGCATTTGCAAGCGGTTGGCACCATTTTTGAGTGAATTGCCAAAAGTCAGATTTTTGCTGAATTGTGACCCCGGGGCTTAGGGATTTTTTCAAAAAAATATTTTCTACCGGTTAAGTTTTTGAGGGCTGATTTCTTGTCCTGTGATAAAAAGCCTTCTGTTTCCATCGCCAAAGCTTTCAGGTGAGCATTTGCAAGCGGTTGGCACCATTTTTGAGTGAACTGCCAAAAGTCAGATTTTTGCTGAAATTGTGACCCCGGGGCTTAGGGATTTTTTCAAAAAAATATTTTCTGCCGGTTAAGTTTTTGAGGGCTGATTTCTTGTCCTGTGATAAAAAGCCTTCTGTTTCCATCGCCAAAGCTTTCAGGGGAGCATTTTCAAGCTTTTGGCACCATTTTTGAGTGAACTGCCAAAAGTCAGATTTTTGCTGAATTGTGACCCCGGGGCTTAGGGATTTTTTCAAAAAAATATTTTCTACCGGTTAAGTTTTTGAGGGCTGATTTCTTGTCCTGTGATAAAAAGCCTTCTGTTTCCATCGCCAAAGCTTTCAGGTGAGCATTTGCAAGCGGTTGGCACCATTTTTGAGTGAACTGCCAAAAGTCAGATTTTTGCTGAAATTGTGACCCCGGGGCTTAGGGATTTTTTCAAAAAAATATTTTCTGCCCGTTAAGTTTTTGAGGGCTGATTTCTTGTCCTGTGATAAAAAGCCTTCTGTTTCCATCGCCAAAGCTTTCAGGTGAGCATTTGCAAGCGGTTGGCACCATTTTTGAGTGAACTGCCAAAAGTCAGATTTTTGCTGAAATTGTGACCCCGGGGCTTAGGGATTTTTTCCAAAAAATATTTTCTGCCGGTTAAGTTTTTGAGGGCTGATTTCTTGTCCTGTGATAAAAAGCCTTCTGTTTCCATCGCCAAAGCTTTCAGGTGAGCATTTGCAAGCGGTTGGCACCATTTTTGAGTGAACTGCCAAAAGTCAGATTTTTGCTGAAATTGTGACCCCGGGGCTTAGGGATTTTTTCAAAAAAATATTTTCTGCCGTTTAAGTTTTTGAGGGCTGATTTCTTGTCCTGTGATAAAAAGCCTTCTGTTTCGAGTGCCAAACCTTTCAGGTGAGCATTTGCAAGCGGTTGGCACCATTTTTGAGTGAACTGCCAAAAGTCAGATTTTTTCTGAAATTGTGACCCCGGGGCTTAGGGATTTTTTCCAAAAAATATTTTCTGCCGGTTAAGTTTTTGAGGGCTGATTTCTTGTCCTGTGATAAAAAGCCTTCTGTTTCCATCGCCAAAGCTTTCAGGTGAGCATTTGCAAGCGGTTGGCACCATTTTTGAGTGAACTGCCAAAAGTCAGATTTTTGCTGAAATTGTGACCCCGGGGCTTAGGGATTTTTTCAAAAAAATATTTTCGGCCGGTTAAGTTTTTGAGGGCTGATTTCTTGTCCTGTGATAAAAAGCCTTCTGTTTCGAGTGCCAAACCTTTCAGGGGAGCATTTTCAAGCTTTTGGCACCATTTTTGAGTGAACTGCCAAAAGTCAGATTTTTTCTGAAATTGTGACCCCTGGGCTTAGGGATTTTTTCAAAAAAATATTTTCTGCTGGTTAAGTTTTTGAGGGCTGATTTCTTGTCCTGTGATAAAAAGCCTTCTGTTTCCATCGCCAAAGCTTTCAGGTGAGCATTTGCAAGCGGTTGGCACCATTTTTGAGTGAATTGCCAAAAGTCAGATTTTTGCTGAAATTGTGACCCCGGGGCTTAGGGATTTTCTCAAAAAAATATTTTCTGCTGGTTAAGTTTTTGAGGGCTGATTTCTTGTCCTCTGATAAAAAGCCTTCTGTTTCCATCGCCAAAGCTTTCAGGTGAGCATTTGCAAGCGGTTGGCACCATTTTTGAGTGAACTGCCAAAAGTCAGATTTATGCTGAAATTGTGACCCCGGGGCTTAGGGATTTTTTCAAAAAAATATTTTCTGCCGGTTAAGTTTTTGAGGGCTGATTTCTTGTCCTGTGATAAAAAGCCTTCTGTTTCGAGTGCCAAACCTTTCAGGGGAGCATTTTCAAGCTTTTGGCACCATTTTTGAGTGAACTGCCAAAAGTCAGATTTTTTCTGAAATTGTGACCCCGGGGCTTAGGGATTTTTTCAAAAAAATATTTTCTGCTGGTTAAGTTTTTGAGGGCTGATTTCTTGTCCTGTGATAAAAAGCCTTCTGTTTCCATCGCCAAAGCTTTCAGGTGAGCATTTGCAAGCGGTTGGCACCATTTTTGAGTGAATTGCCAAAAGTCAGATTTTTGCTGAAATTGTGACCCCGGGGCTTAGGGATTTTCTCAAAAAAATATTTTCTGCTGGTTAAGTTTTTGAAGGCTGATTTCTTGTCCTGTGATAAAAAGCCTTCTGTTTCCATCGCCAAAGCTTTCAGGTGAGCATTTGCAAGCGGTTGGCACCATTTTTGAGTGAACTGCCAAAAGTCAGATTTATGCTGAAATTGTGACCCCGGGGCTTAGGGATTTTTTCAAAAAAATATTTTCTGCCGGTTAAGTTTTTGAGGGCTGATTTCTTGTCCTGTGATAAAAAGCCTTCTGTTTCGAGTGCCAAACCTTTCAGGGGAGCATTTGCAAGCGGTTGGCACCATTTTTGAGTGAACTGCCAAAAGTCAGATTTTTGCTGAAATTGTGACCCCGGGGCTTAGGGATTTTTTCAAAAAAATATTTTCTGCCGGTTAAGTTTTTGAGGGCTGATTTCTTGTCCTGTGATAAAAAGCCTTCTGTTTCGCGTGCCAAACCTTTCAGGGGAGCATTTTCAAGCTTTTGGCACCATTTTTGAGTGAACTGCCAAAAGTCAGATTTTTGCTGAAATTGTGACCCCGGGGCTTAGGGATTTTTTCAAAAAAATATTTTCTACCTGTTAAGTTTTTGAGGGCTGATTTCTTGTCCTGTGATAAAAAGCCTTCTGTATCCATCGCCAAACCTTTCAGGGGAGCATTTTCAAGCTTTTGGCACCATTTTTGAGTGAACTGCCAAAAGTCAGATTTTTTCTGAAATTGTGACCCCGGGGCTTAGGGATATTTTCAAAAAAATATTTTCTGCCGGTTAAGTTTTTGAGGGCTGATTTCTTGTCCTGTGATAAAAAGCCTTCTGTTTCGAGTGCCAAACCTTTCAGGTGAGCATTTGCAAGCGGTTGGCACCATTTTTGAGTGAACTGCCAAAAGTCAGATTTTTTCTGAAATTGTGACCCCGGGGCTTAGGGATTTTTTCCAAAAAATATTTTCTGCCGGTTAAGTTTTTGAGGGCTGATTTCTTGTCCTGTGATAAAAAGCCTTCTGTTTCGCGTGCCAAACCTTTCAGGTGAGCATTTGCAAGCGGTTGGCACCATTTTTGAGTGAACTGCCAAAAGTCAGATTTTTTCTGAAATTGTGACCCCGGGGCTTAGGGATTTTTTCAAAAAAATATTTTCTGCCGGTTAAGTTTTTGAGGGCTGATTTCTTGTCCTGTGATAAAAAGCCTTCTGTTTCGAGTGCCAAACCTTTCAGGTGAGCATTTGCAAGCGGTTGGCACCATTTTTGAGTGAACTGCCAAAAGTCAGATTTTTGCTGAAATTGTGACCCCGGGGCTTAGGGATTTTTTCAAAAAAATATTTTCTGCCGGTTAAGTTTTTGAGGGCTGATTTCTTGTCCTGTGATAAAAAGCCTTCTGTTTCCATCGCCAAAGCTTTCAGGTGAGCATTTGCAAGCGGTTGGCACCATTTTTGAGTGAACTGCCAAAAGTCAGATTTTTTCTGAAATTGTGACCCCGGGGCTTAGGGATTTTTTCAAAAAAATATTTTCGGCCGGTTAAGTTTTTGAGGGCTGATTTCTTGTCCTGTGATAAAAAGCCTTCTGTTTCGAGTGCCAAACCTTTCAGGGGAGCATTTTCAAGCTTTTGGCACCATTTTTGAGTGAACTGCCAAAAGTCAGATTTTTTCTGAAATTGTGACCCCGGGGCTTAGGGATTTTTTCAAAAAAATATTTTCTGCTGGTTAAGTTTTTGAGGGCTGATTTCTTGTCCTGTGATAAAAAGCCTTCTGTTTCCATCGCCAAAGCTTTCAGGTGAGCATTTGCAAGCGGTTGGCACCATTTTTGAGTGAATTGCCAAAAGTCAGATTTTTGCTGAAATTGTGACCCCGGGGCTTAGGGATTTTCTCAAAAAAATATTTTCTGCTGGTTAAGTTTTTGAGGGCTGATTTCTTGTCCTCTGATAAAAAGCCTTCTGTTTCCATCGCCAAAGCTTTCAGGTGAGCATTTGCAAGCGGTTGGCACCATTTTTGAGTGAACTGCCAAAAGTCAGATTTATGCTGAAATTGTGACCCCGGGGCTTAGGGATTTTTTCAAAAAAATATTTTCTGCCGGTTAAGTTTTTGAGGGCTGATTTCTTGTCCTGTGATAAAAAGCCTTCTGTTTCGCGTGCCAAACCTTTCAGGGGAGCATTTTCAAGCTTTTGGCACCATTTTTGAGTGAACTGCCAAAAGTCAGATTTTTGCTGAAATTGTGACCCCGGGGCTTAGGGATTTTTTCAAAAAAATATTTTCTACCTGTTAAGTTTTTGAGGGCTGATTTCTTGTCCTGTGATAAAAAGCCTTCTGTATCCATCGCCAAACCTTTCAGGGGAGCATTTTCAAGCTTTTGGCACCATTTTTGAGTGAACTGCCAAAAGTCAGATTTTTTCTGAAATTGTGACCCCGGGGCTTAGGGATATTTTCAAAAAAATATTTTCTGCCGGTTAAGTTTTTGAGGGCTGATTTCTTGTCCTGTGATAAAAAGCCTTCTGTTTCCATCGCCAAAGCTTTCAGGTGAGCATTTGCAAGCGGTTGGCACCATTTTTGAGTGAACTGCCAAAAGTCAGATTTTTGCTGAAATTGTGACCCCGGGGCTTAGGGATTTTTTCAAAAAAATATTTTCTGCCGGTTAAGTTTTTGAGGGCTGATTTCTTGTCCTGTGATAAAAAGCCTTCTGTTTCCATCGCCAAAGCTTTCAGGTGAGCATTTGCAACCGGTTGGCACCATTTTTGAGTGAATTGCCAAAAGTCAGATTTTTGCTGAATTGTGACCCCGGGGCTTAGGGATTTTTTCAAAAAAATATTTTCTACCGGTTAAGTTTTTGAGGGCTGATTTCTTGTCCTGTGATAAAAAGCCTTCTGTTTCCATCGCCAAAGCTTTCAGGTGAGCATTTGCAAGCGGTTGGCACCATTTTTGAGTGAACTGCCAAAAGTCAGATTTATGCTGAAATTGTGACCCCGGGGCTTAGGGATTTTTTCAAAAAAATATTTTCTGCCGGTTAAGTTTTTGAGGGCTGATTTCTTGTCCTGTGATAAAAAGCCTTCTGTTTCGAGTGCCAAACCTTTCAGGGGAGCATTTTCAAGCTTTTGGCACCATTTTTGAGTGAACTGCCAAAAGTCAGATTTTTTCTGAAATTGTGACCCCGGGGCTTAGGGATTTTTTCAAAAAAATATTTTCTGCTGGTTAAGTTTTTGAGGGCTGATTTCTTGTCCTGTGATAAAAAGCCTTCTGTTTCCATCGCCAAAGCTTTCAGGTGAGCATTTGCAAGCGGTTGGCACCATTTTTGAGTGAATTGCCAAAAGTCAGATTTTTGCTGAAATTGTGACCCCGGGGCTTAGGGATTTTCTCAAAAAAATATTTTCTGCTGGTTAAGTTTTTGAAGGCTGATTTCTTGTCCTGTGATAAAAAGCCTTCTGTTTCCATCGCCAAAGCTTTCAGGTGAGCATTTGCAAGCGGTTGGCACCATTTTTGAGTGAACTGCCAAAAGTCAGATTTATGCTGAAATTGTGACCCCGGGGCTTAGGGATTTTTTCAAAAAAATATTTTCTGCCGGTTAAGTTTTTGAGGGCTGATTTCTTGTCCTGTGATAAAAAGCCTTCTGTTTCGAGTGCCAAACCTTTCAGGGGAGCATTTGCAAGCGGTTGGCACCATTTTTGAGTGAACTGCCAAAAGTCAGATTTTTGCTGAAATTGTGACCCCGGGGCTTAGGGATTTTTTCAAAAAAATATTTTCTGCCGGTTAAGTTTTTGAGGGCTGATTTCTTGTCCTGTGATAAAAAGCCTTCTGTTTCGCGTGCCAAACCTTTCAGGGGAGCATTTTCAAGCTTTTGGCACCATTTTTGAGTGAACTGCCAAAAGTCAGATTTTTGCTGAAATTGTGACCCCGGGGCTTAGGGATTTTTTCAAAAAAATATTTTCTACCTGTTAAGTTTTTGAGGGCTGATTTCTTGTCCTGTGATAAAAAGCCTTCTGTATCCATCGCCAAACCTTTCAGGGGAGCATTTTCAAGCTTTTGGCACCATTTTTGAGTGAACTGCCAAAAGTCAGATTTTTTCTGAAATTGTGACCCCGGGGCTTAGGGATATTTTCAAAAAAATATTTTCTGCCGGTTAAGTTTTTGAGGGCTGATTTCTTGTCCTGTGATAAAAAGCCTTCTGTTTCGAGTGCCAAACCTTTCAGGTGAGCATTTGCAAGCGGTTGGCACCATTTTTGAGTGAACTGCCAAAAGTCAGATTTTTGCTGAAATTGTGACCCCGGGGCTTAGGGATTTTTTCCAAAAAATATTTTCTGCCGGTTAAGTTTTTGAGGGCTGATTTCTTGTCCTGTGATAAAAAGCCTTCTGTTTCGCGTGCCAAACCTTTCAGGTGAGCATTTGCAAGCGGTTGGCACCATTTTTGAGTGAACTGCCAAAAGTCAGATTTTTTCTGAAATTGTGACCCCGGGGCTTAGGGATTTTTTCAAAAAAATATTTTCTGCCGGTTAAGTTTTTGAGGGCTGATTTCTTGTCCTGTGATAAAAAGCCTTCTGTTTCGAGTGCCAAACCTTTCAGGTGAGCATTTGCAAGCGGTTGGCACCATTTTTGAGTGAACTGCCAAAAGTCAGATTTTTGCTGAAATTGTGACCCCGGGGCTTAGGGATTTTTTCAAAAAAATATTTTCTGCCGGTTAAGTTTTTGAGGGCTGATTTCTTGTCCTGTGATAAAAAGCCTTCTGTTTCCATCGCCAAAGCTTTCAGGTGAGCATTTGCAAGCGGTTGGCACCATTTTTGAGTGAACTGCCAAAAGTCAGATTTTTTCTGAAATTGTGACCCCGGGGCTTAGGGATTTTTTCAAAAAAATATTTTCGGCCGGTTAAGTTTTTGAGGGCTGATTTCTTGTCCTGTGATAAAAAGCCTTCTGTTTCGAGTGCCAAACCTTTCAGGGGAGCATTTTCAAGCTTTTGGCACCATTTTTGAGTGAACTGCCAAAAGTCAGATTTTTTCTGAAATTGTGACCCCGGGGCTTAGGGATTTTTTCAAAAAAATATTTTCTGCTGGTTAAGTTTTTGAGGGCTGATTTCTTGTCCTGTGATAAAAAGCCTTCTGTTTCCATCGCCAAAGCTTTCAGGTGAGCATTTGCAAGCGGTTGGCACCATTTTTGAGTGAATTGCCAAAAGTCAGATTTTTGCTGAAATTGTGACCCCGGGGCTTAGGGATTTTCTCAAAAAAATATTTTCTGCTGGTTAAGTTTTTGAGGGCTGATTTCTTGTCCTCTGATAAAAAGCCTTCTGTTTCCATCGCCAAAGCTTTCAGGTGAGCATTTGCAAGCGGTTGGCACCATTTTTGAGTGAACTGCCAAAAGTCAGATTTATGCTGAAATTGTGACCCCGGGGCTTAGGGATTTTTTCAAAAAAATATTTTCTGCCGGTTAAGTTTTTGAGGGCTGATTTCTTGTCCTGTGATAAAAAGCCTTCTGTTTCGCGTGCCAAACCTTTCAGGGGAGCATTTTCAAGCTTTTGGCACCATTTTTGAGTGAACTGCCAAAAGTCAGATTTTTGCTGAAATTGTGACCCCGGGGCTTAGGGATTTTTTCAAAAAAATATTTTCTACCTGTTAAGTTTTTGAGGGCTGATTTCTTGTCCTGTGATAAAAAGCCTTCTGTATCCATCGCCAAACCTTTCAGGGGAGCATTTTCAAGCTTTTGGCACCATTTTTGAGTGAACTGCCAAAAGTCAGATTTTTTCTGAAATTGTGACCCCGGGGCTTAGGGATTTTTTCAAAAAAATATTTTCTGCCGGTTAAGTTTTTGAGGGCTGATTTCTTGTCCTGTGATAAAAAGCCTTCTGTTTCCATCGCCAAAGCTTTCAGGTGAGCATTTGCAAGCGGTTGGCACCATTTTTGAGTGAACTGCCAAAAGTC
Organism: Podarcis liolepis; assembly: GCF_965112155.1. Classification (NCBI taxonomy): domain Eukaryota; kingdom Metazoa; phylum Chordata; class Lepidosauria; order Squamata; family Lacertidae; genus Podarcis; species Podarcis liolepis. Next base: position 745,492 of record NW_028148749.1, on the reverse strand, counting down.
AGATTTTTGCTGAAATTGTGACCCCGGGGCTTAGGGATTTTTTCAAAAAAATATTTTCTGCCGGTTAAGTTTTTGAGGGCTGATTTCTTGTCCTGTGATAAAAAGCCTTCTGTTTCCATCGCCAAAGCTTTCAGGTGAGCATTTGCAACCGGTTGGCACCATTTTTGAGTGAATTGCCAAAAGTCAGATTTTTGCTGAATTGTGACCCCGGGGCTTAGGGATTTTTTCAAAAAAATATTTTCTACCGGTTAAGTTTTTGAGGGCTGATTTCTTGTCCTGTGATAAAAAGCCTTCTGTTTCCATCGCCAAAGCTTTCAGGTGAGCATTTGCAAGCGGTTGGCACCATTTTTGAGTGAACTGCCAAAAGTCAGATTTTTGCTGAAATTGTGACCCCGGGGCTTAGGGATTTTTTCAAAAAAATATTTTCTGCCGGTTAAGTTTTTGAGGGCTGATTTCTTGTCCTGTGATAAAAAGCCTTCTGTTTCCATCGCCAAAGCTTTCAGGTGAGCATTTGCAAGCGGTTGGCACCATTTTTGAGTGAACTGCCAAAAGTCAGATTTTTGCTGAAATTGTGACCCCGGGGCTTAGGGATTTTTTCAAAAAAATATTTTCTGCCGGTTAAGTTTTTGAGGGCTGATTTCTTGTCCTGTGATAAAAAGCCTTCTGTTTCCATCGCCAAAGCTTTCAGGTGAGCATTTGCAACCGGTTGGCACCATTTTTGAGTGAATTGCCAAAAGTCAGATTTTTGCTGAATTGTGACCCCGGGGCTTAGGGATTTTTTCAAAAAAATATTTTCTACCGGTTAAGTTTTTGAGGGCTGATTTCTTGTCCTGTGATAAAAAGCCTTCTGTTTCCATCGCCAAAGCTTTCAGGTGAGCATTTGCAAGCGGTTGGCACCATTTTTGAGTGAACTGCCTTAAGTCAGATTTTTGCTGAAATTGTGACCTCGGGGCTTAGGGATTTTTTCAAAAAAATATTTTCTGCCGGTTAAGTTTTTGAGGGCTGATTTCTTGTCCTGTGATAAAAAGCCTTCTGTTTCCATCGCCAAACCTTTCAGGGGAGCATTTTCAAGCTTTTGGCACCATTTTTGAGTGAACTGCCAAAAGTCAGATTTTTGCTGAAATTGTGACCCCGGGGCTTAGGGATTTTTTCAAAAAAATATTTTCTGCCGGTTAAGTTTTTGAGGGCTGATTTCTTGTCCTGTGATAAAAAGCCTTCTGTTTCCATCGCCAAAGCTTTCAGGTGAGCATTTGCAAGCGGTTGGCACCATTTTTGAGTGAACTGCCAAAAGTCAGATTTTTGCTGAAATTGTGACCCCGGGGCTTAGGGATTTTTTCAAAAAAATATTTTCTGCCGGTTAAGTTTTTGAGGGCTGATTTCTTGTCCTGTGATAAAAAGCCTTCTGTTTCCATCGCCAAAGCTTTCAGGTGAGCATTTGCAACCGGTTGGCACCATTTTTGAGTGAATTGCCAAAAGTCAGATTTTTGCTGAATTGTGACCCCGGGGCTTAGGGATTTTTTCAAAAAAATATTTTCTGCCGGTTAAGTTTTTGAGGGCTGATTTCTTGTCCTGTGATAAAAAGCCTTCTGTTTCGAGTGCCAAACCTTTCAGGTGAGCATTTGCAACCGGTTGGCACCATTTTTGAGTGAACTGCCAAAAGTCAGATTTTTGCTGAAATTGTGACCCCGGGGCTTAGGGATTTTTTCAAAAAAATATTTTCTGCCCGTTAAGTTTTTGAGGGCTGATTTCTTGTCCTGTGATAAAAAGCCTTCTGTTTCGAGTGCCAAACCTTTCAGGTGAGCATTTGCAAGCGGTTGGCACCATTTTTGAGTGAACTGCCAAAAGTCAGATTTTTGCTGAAATTGTGACCCCGGGGCTTAGGGATTTTTTCAAAAAAATATTTTCTGCCCGTTAAGTTTTTGAGGGCTGATTTCTTGTCCTGTGATAAAAAGCCTTCTGTTTCGAGTGCCAAACCTTTCAGGTGAGCATTTGCAAGCGGTTGGCACCATTTTTGAGTGAACTGCCAAAAGTCAGATTTTTGCTGAAATTGTGACCCCGGGGCTTAGGGATTTTTTCAAAAAAATATTTTCTGCCGGTTAAGTTTTTGAGGGCTGATTTCTTGTCCTGTGATAAAAAGCCTTCGGTTTCGCGTGCCAAACCTTTCAGGGGAGCATTTTCAAGCGGTTGGAACCATTTTTGAGTGAACTGCCAAAAGCCAGATTTTTTCTGAAATTGTGACCCCGGGGCTTAGGGATTTTTTCAAAAAAATATTTTCTGCCGGTTAAGTTTTTGAGGGCTGATTTCTTGTCCTGTGATAAAAATCCTTCTGTTTTGATTGCCAAACCTTTCAGGTGAGCATTTGCAAGCGGTTGGCACCATTTTTGAGTGAACTGCCAAAAGTCAGATTTTTGCTGAAATTGTGACCCCGGGGCTTAGGGATTTTTTCAAAAAAATATTTTCTGCCGGTTAAGTTTTTGAGGGCTGATTTCTTGTCCTGTGATAAAAAGCCTTCTGTTTCGAGTGCCAAACCTTTCAGGGGAGCATTTGCAAGCGGTTGGCACCATTTTTGAGTGAAATGCCAAAAGTCAGATTTTTGCTGAAATTGTGACCCCGGGGCTTAGGGATTTTTTCAAAAAAATATTTTCTGCCGGTTAAGTTTTTGAGGGCTGATTTCTTGTCCTGTGATAAAAAGCCTTCTGTTTCCATCGCCAAAGCTTTCAGGTGAGCATTTGCAAGCGGTTGGCACCATTTTTGAGTGAACTGCCAAAAGTCAGATTTTTGCTGAAATTGTGACCCCGGGGCTTAGGGATTTTTTCCAAAAAATATTTTCTGCCGGTTAAGTTTTTGAGGGCTGATTTCTTGTCCTGTGATAAAAAGCCTTCTGTTTCGAGTGCCAAACCTTTCAGGTGAGCATTTGCAAGCGGTTGGCACCATTTTTGAGTGAACTGCCAAAAGTCAGATTTTTTCTGAAATTGTGACCCCGGGGCTTAGGGATTTTTTCAAAAAAATATTTTCTGCCGGTTAAGTTTTTGAGGGCTGATTTCTTGTCCTGTGATAAAAAGCCTTCTGTTTCCATCGCCAAAGCTTTCAGGTGAGCATTTGCAAGCGGTTGGCACCATTTTTGAGTGAACTGCCAAAAATCAGATTTTTGCTGAAATTGTGACCCTGGGGCTTAGGGATTTTTTCAAAAAAATATTTTCTGCCGGTTAAGTTTTTGAGGGCTGATTTCTTGTCCTGTGATAAAAAGCCTTCTGTTTCCATCGCCAAAGCTTTCAGGTGAGCATTTGCAAGCGGTTGGCACCATTTTTGAGTGAACTGCCAAAAGTCAGATTTTTGCTGAAATTGTGACCCCGGGGCTTAGGGATTTTTTCCAAAAAATATTTTCTGCCGGTTAAGTTTTTGAGGGCTGATTTCTTGTCCTGTGATAAAAAGCCTTCTGTTTCCATCGCCAAAGCTTTCAGGGGAGCATTTTCAAGCTTTTGGCACCATTTTTGAGTGAATTGCCAAAAGTCAGATTTTTGCTGAAATTGTGACCCCGGGGCTTAGGGATTTTTTCAAAAAAATATTTTCTGCCGGTTAAGTTTTTGAGGGCTGATTTCTTGTCCTGTGATAAAAAGCCTTCTGTTTCCATCGCCAAAGCTTTCAGGTGAGCATTTGCAAGCGGTTGGCACCATTTTTGAGTGAACTGCCAAAAGTCAGATTTTTGCTGAAATTGTGACCCCGGGGCTTAGGGATTTTTTCAAAAAAATATTTTCTGCCGGTTAAGTTTTTGAGGGCTGATTTCTTGTCCTGTGATAAAAAGCCTTCTGTTTCCATCGCCAAAGCTTTCAGGTGAGCATTTGCAACCGGTTGGCACCATTTTTGAGTGAATTGCCAAAAGTCAGATTTTTGCTGAATTGTGACCCCGGGGCTTAGGGATTTTTTCAAAAAAATATTTTCTACCGGTTAAGTTTTTGAGGGCTGATTTCTTGTCCTGTGATAAAAAGCCTTCTGTTTCCATCGCCAAAGCTTTCAGGTGAGCATTTGCAAGCGGTTGGCACCATTTTTGAGTGAACTGCCTTAAGTCAGATTTTTGCTGAAATTGTGACCTCGGGGCTTAGGGATTTTTTCAAAAAAATATTTTCTGCCGGTTAAGTTTTTGAGGGCTGATTTCTTGTCCTGTGATAAAAAGCCTTCTGTTTCCATCGCCAAACCTTTCAGGGGAGCATTTTCAAGCTTTTGGCACCATTTTTGAGTGAACTGCCAAAAGTCAGATTTTTGCTGAAATTGTGACCCCGGGGCTTAGGGATTTTTTCAAAAAAATATTTTCTGCCGGTTAAGTTTTTGAGGGCTGATTTCTTGTCCTGTGATAAAAAGCCTTCTGTTTCCATCGCCAAAGCTTTCAGGTGAGCATTTGCAAGCGGTTGGCACCATTTTTGAGTGAACTGCCAAAAGTCAGATTTTTGCTGAAATTGTGACCCCGGGGCTTAGGGATTTTTTCAAAAAAATATTTTCTGCCGGTTAAGTTTTTGAGGGCTGATTTCTTGTCCTGTGATAAAAAGCCTTCTGTTTCCATCGCCAAAGCTTTCAGGTGAGCATTTGCAACCGGTTGGCACCATTTTTGAGTGAATTGCCAAAAGTCAGATTTTTGCTGAATTGTGACCCCGGGGCTTAGGGATTTTTTCAAAAAAATATTTTCTGCCGGTTAAGTTTTTGAGGGCTGATTTCTTGTCCTGTGATAAAAAGCCTTCTGTTTCGAGTGCCAAACCTTTCAGGTGAGCATTTGCAACCGGTTGGCACCATTTTTGAGTGAACTGCCAAAAGTCAGATTTTTGCTGAAATTGTGACCCCGGGGCTTAGGGATTTTTTCAAAAAAATATTTTCTGCCCGTTAAGTTTTTGAGGGCTGATTTCTTGTCCTGTGATAAAAAGCCTTCTGTTTCGAGTGCCAAACCTTTCAGGTGAGCATTTGCAAGCGGTTGGCACCATTTTTGAGTGAACTGCCAAAAGTCAGATTTTTGCTGAAATTGTGACCCCGGGGCTTAGGGATTTTTTCAAAAAAATATTTTCTGCCCGTTAAGTTTTTGAGGGCTGATTTCTTGTCCTGTGATAAAAAGCCTTCTGTTTCGAGTGCCAAACCTTTCAGGTGAGCATTTGCAAGCGGTTGGCACCATTTTTGAGTGAACTGCCAAAAGTCAGATTTTTGCTGAAATTGTGACCCCGGGGCTTAGGGATTTTTTCAAAAAAATATTTTCTGCCGGTTAAGTTTTTGAGGGCTGATTTCTTGTCCTGTGATAAAAAGCCTTCGGTTTCGCGTGCCAAACCTTTCAGGGGAGCATTTTCAAGCGGTTGGAACCATTTTTGAGTGAACTGCCAAAAGCCAGATTTTTTCTGAAATTGTGACCCCGGGGCTTAGGGATTTTTTCAAAAAAATATTTTCTGCCGGTTAAGTTTTTGAGGGCTGATTTCTTGTCCTGTGATAAAAATCCTTCTGTTTTGATTGCCAAACCTTTCAGGTGAGCATTTGCAAGCGGTTGGCACCATTTTTGAGTGAACTGCCAAAAGTCAGATTTTTGCTGAAATTGTGACCCCGGGGCTTAGGGATTTTTTCAAAAAAATATTTTCTGCCGGTTAAGTTTTTGAGGGCTGATTTCTTGTCCTGTGATAAAAAGCCTTCTGTTTCGAGTGCCAAACCTTTCAGGGGAGCATTTGCAAGCGGTTGGCACCATTTTTGAGTGAAATGCCAAAAGTCAGATTTTTGCTGAAATTGTGACCCCGGGGCTTAGGGATTTTTTCAAAAAAATATTTTCTGCCGGTTAAGTTTTTGAGGGCTGATTTCTTGTCCTGTGATAAAAAGCCTTCTGTTTCCATCGCCAAAGCTTTCAGGTGAGCATTTGCAAGCGGTTGGCACCATTTTTGAGTGAACTGCCAAAAGTCAGATTTTTGCTGAAATTGTGACCCCGGGGCTTAGGGATTTTTTCCAAAAAATATTTTCTGCCGGTTAAGTTTTTGAGGGCTGATTTCTTGTCCTGTGATAAAAAGCCTTCTGTTTCGAGTGCCAAACCTTTCAGGTGAGCATTTGCAAGCGGTTGGCACCATTTTTGAGTGAACTGCCAAAAGTCAGATTTTTTCTGAAATTGTGACCCCGGGGCTTAGGGATTTTTTCAAAAAAATATTTTCTGCCGGTTAAGTTTTTGAGGGCTGATTTCTTGTCCTGTGATAAAAAGCCTTCTGTTTCCATCGCCAAAGCTTTCAGGTGAGCATTTGCAAGCGGTTGGCACCATTTTTGAGTGAACTGCCAAAAATCAGATTTTTGCTGAAATTGTGACCCTGGGGCTTAGGGATTTTTTCAAAAAAATATTTTCTGCCGGTTAAGTTTTTGAGGGCTGATTTCTTGTCCTGTGATAAAAAGCCTTCTGTTTCCATCGCCAAAGCTTTCAGGTGAGCATTTGCAAGCGGTTGGCACCATTTTTGAGTGAACTGCCAAAAGTCAGATTTTTGCTGAAATTGTGACCCCGGGGCTTAGGGATTTTTTCCAAAAAATATTTTCTGCCGGTTAAGTTTTTGAGGGCTGATTTCTTGTCCTGTGATAAAAAGCCTTCTGTTTCCATCGCCAAAGCTTTCAGGGGAGCATTTTCAAGCTTTTGGCACCATTTTTGAGTGAATTGCCAAAAGTCAGATTTTTGCTGAAATTGTGACCCCGGGGCTTAGGGATTTTTTCAAAAAAATATTTTCTGCTGGTTAAGTTTTTGAGGGCTGATTTCTTGTCCTGTGATAAAAAGCCTTCTGTTTCGAGTGCCAAACCTTTCAGGTGAGCATTTGCAAGCGGTTGGCACCATTTTTGAGTGAACTGCCAAAAGTCAGATTTTTGCTGAAATTGTGACCCCGGGGCTTAGGGATTTTTTCAAAAAAATATTTTCTGCCCGTTAAGTTTTTGAGGGCTGATTTCTTGTCCTGTGATAAAAAGCCTTCGGTTTCGAGTGCCAAACCTTTCAGGTGAGCATTTGCAAGCGGTTGGCACCATTTTTGAGTGAACTGCCAAAAGTCAGATTTTTGCTGAAATTGTGACCCCGGGGCTTAGGGATTTTTTCAAAAAAATATTTTCTGCCGGTTAAGTTTTTGAGGGCTGATTTCTTGTCCTGTGATAAAAAGCCTTCTGTTTCGAGTGCCAAACCTTTCAGGGGAGCATTTGCAAGCGGTTGGCACCATTTTTGAGTGAACTGCCAAAAGCCAGATTTTTTCTGAAATTGTGACCCCGGGGCTTAGGGATTTTTTCAAAAAAATATTTTCTGCCGGTTAAGTTTTTGAGGGCTGATTTCTTGTCCTGTGATAAAAAGCCTTCTGTTTCCATCGCCAAAGCTTTCAGGTGAGCATTTGCAAGCGGTTGGCACCATTTTTGAGTGAACTGCCAAAAGTCAGATTTTTGCTGAAATTGTGACCCCGGGGCTTAGGGATTTTTTCAAAAAAATATTTTCTGCCGGTTAAGTTTTTGAGGGCTGATTTCTTGTCCTGTGATAAAAAGCCTTCTGTTTCCATCGCCAAAGCTTTCAGGTGAGCATTTGCAAGCGGTTGGCACCATTTTTGAGTGAACTGCCAAAAGTCAGATTTTTGCTGAAATTGTGACCCCGGGGCTTAGGGATTTTTTCAAAAAAATATTTTCCGCCCGTTAAGTTTTTGAGGGCTGATTTCTTGTCCTGTGATAAAAAGCCTTCTGTTTCGACTGTCAAACCTTTCAGGGGAGCATTTGCAACCGGTTGGCACCATTTTCGAGTGAACTGCCAAAAGTCAGATTTTTGCTGAAATTGTGACCCCGGGGCTTAGGGATTTTTTCAAAAAAATATTTTCTGCCGGTTAAGTTTTTGAGGGCTGATTTCTTGTCCTGTGATAAAAAGCCTTCTGTTTCGAGTGCCAAACCTTTCAGGTGAGCATTTGCAAGCGGTTGGCACCATTTTTGAGTGAACTGCCAAAAGTCAGATTTTTGCTGAAATTGTGACCCCGGGGCTTAGGGATTTTTTCAAAAAAATATTTTCTGCCCGTTAAGTTTTTGAGGGCTGATTTCTTGTCCTGTGATAAAAAGCCTTCGGTTTCGAGTGCCAAACCTTTCAGGTGAGCATTTGCAAGCGGTTGGCACCATTTTTGAGTGAACTGCCAAAAGTCAGATTTTTGCTGAAATTGTGACCCCGGGGCTTAGGGATTTTTTCAAAAAAATATTTTCTGCCGGTTAAGTTTTTGAGGGCTGATTTCTTGTCCTGTGATAAAAAGCCTTCTGTTTCGAGTGCCAAACCTTTCAGGGGAGCATTTGCAAGCGGTTGGCACCATTTTTGAGTGAACTGCCAAAAGTCAGATTTTTGCTGAAATTGTGACCCCGGAGCTTAGGGATTTTTTCAAAAAAATATTTTCTGCCGGTTAAGTTTTTGAGGGCTGATTTCTTGTCCTGTGATAAAAAGCCTTCTGTTTCCATCGCCAAAGCTTTCAGGTGAGCATTTGCAAGCGGTTGGCACCATTTTTGAGTGAACTGCCAAAAGTCAGATTTTTGCTGAAATTGTGACGCCGGGGCTTAGGGATTTTTTCAAAAAAATATTTTCTGCCGGTTGTTTTTGAGGGCTGATTTCTTGTCCTGTGATAAAAAGCCTTCTGTTTCCATCGCCAAAGCTTTCAGGTGAGCATTTGCAAGCGGTTGGCACCATTTTTGAGTGAACTGCCAAAAGTCAGATTTTTGCTGAAATTGTGACCCCGGGGCTTAGGGATTTTTTCAAAAAAATATCTTCTGCCGGTTAAGTTTTTGAGGGCTGATTTCTTGTCCTGTGATAAAAAGCCTTCTGTTTCGAGTGCCAAACATTTCAGGGGAGCATTTTCAAGCTTTTGGCACCATTTTTGAGTGAATTGCCAAAAGTCAGATTTTTGCTGAAATTGTGACCCGGGGGCTTAGGGATTTTTTCAAAAAAATATTTTCTGCCGGTTAAGTTTTTGAGGGCTGATTTCTTGTCCTGTGATAAAAAGCCTTCTTTTTCCATCGCCAAAGCTTTCAGGTGAGCATTTGCAAGCGGTTGGCACCATTTTTGAGTGAACTGCCAAAAGTCAGATTTTTGCTGAAATTGTGACCCCGGGGCTTAGGGATTTTTTCAAAAAAATATTTTCTGCCGGTTAAGTTTTTGAGGGCTGATTTCTTGTCCTGTGATAAAAAGCCTTCTGTTTCCATCGCCAAAGCTTTCAGGTGAGCATTTGCAAGCGGTTGGCACCATTTTTGAGTGAACTGCCAAAAGTCAGATTTTTTCTGAAATTGTGACCCCGGGGCTTAGGGATTTTTTCAAAAAAATATTTTCTGCCGGTTAAGTTTTTGAGGGCTGATTTCTTGTCCTGTGATAAAAAGCCTTCTGTTTCGAGTGCCAAACATTTCAGGGGAGCATTTTCAAGCTTTTGGCACCATTTTTGAGTGAACTGCCAAAAGTCAGATTTTTGCTGAAATTGTGACCCCGGGGCTTAGGGATTTTTTCAAAAAAATATTTTCTGCCGGTTAAGTTTTTGAGGGCTGATTTCTTGTCCTGTGATAAAAAGCCTTCTGTTTCGAGTGCCAAACCTTTCAGGGGAGCATTTTCAAGCTTTTGGCACCATTTTTGAGTGAATTGCCAAAAGTCAGATTTTTGCTGAAATTGTGACCCCGGGGCTTAGGGATTTTTTCAAAAAAATATTTTCTGCCGGTTAAGTTTTTGAGGGCTGATTTCTTGTCCTGTGATAAAAAGCCTTCTTTTTCCATCGCCAAAGCTTTCAGGTGAGCATTTGCAAGCGGTTGGCACCATTTTTGAGTGAACGGCCAAAAGTCAGATTTTTGCTGAAATTGTGACCCCGGGGCTTAGGGATTTTTTCAAAAAAATATTTTCTGCCGGTTAAGTTTTTGAGGGCTGATTTCTTGTCCTGTGATAAAAAGCCTTCTGTTTCCATCGCCAAAGCTTTCAGGTGAGCATTTGCAAGCGGTTGGCACCATTTTTGAGTGAACTGCTAAAAGTCAGATTTTTTCTGAAATTGTGACCCCGGGGCTTAGGGATTTTTTCAAAAAAATATTTTCTGCCGGTTAAGTTTTTGAGGGCTGATTTCTTGTCCTGTGATAAAAAGCCTTCTGTTTCGAGTGCCAAACATTTCAGGGGAGCATTTTCAAGCTTTTGGCACCACTTTTGAGTGAACTGCCAAAAGTCAGATTTTTGCTGAAATTGTGACCCCGGGGCTTAGGGATTTTTTCAAAAAAATATTTTCTGCCGGTTAACTTTTTGAGGGCTGATTTCTTGTCCTGTGATAAAAAGCCTTCTGTTTCGAGTGCCAAACCTTTCAGGGGAGCATTTTCAAGCTTTTGGCACCATTTTTGAGTGAATTGCCAAAAGTCAGATTTTTTCTGAAATTGTGACCCCGGGGCTTAGGGATTTTTTCAAAAAAATATTTTCTGCCGGTTAAGTTTTTGAGGGCTGATTTCTTGTCCTGTGATAAAAAGCCTTCTGTTTCGAGTGCCAAACCTTTCAGGGGAGCATTTTCAAGCTTTTGGCACCATTTTTGAGTGAATTGCCAAAAGTCAGATTTTTGCTGAAATTGTGACCCCGGCTTAGGGATTTTTTCAAAAAAATATTTTCTGCCGGTTAAGTTTTTGAGGGCTGATTTCTTGTCCTGTGATAAAAAGCCTTCTTTTTCCATCGCCAAAGCTTTCAGGTGAGCATTTGCAAGCGGTTGGCACCATTTTTGAGTGAACTGCCAAAAGTCAGATTTTTGCTGAAATTGTGACCCCGGGGCTTAGGGATTTTTTCAAAAAAATATTTTCTGCCGGTTAAGTTTTTGAGGGCTGATTTCTTGTCCTGTGATAAAAAGCCTTCTGTTTCCATCGCCAAAGCTTTCAGGTGAGCATTTGCAAGCGGTTGGCACCATTTTTGAGTGAACTGCCAAAAGTCAGATTTTTTCTGAAATTGTGACCCCGGGGCTTAGGGATTTTTTCAAAAAAATATTTTCTGCCGGTTAAGTTTTTGAGGGCTGATTTCTTGTCCTGTGATAAAAAGCCTTCTGTTTCGAGTGCCAAACATTTCAGGGGAGCATTTTCAAGCTTTTGGCACCATTTTTGAGTGAACTGCCAAAAGTCAGATTTTTGCTGAAATTGTGACCCCGGGGCTTAGGGATTTTTTCAAAAAAATATTTTCTGCCGGTTAAGTTTTTGAGGGCTGATTTCTTGTCCTGTGATAAAAAGCCTTCTGTTTCGAGTGCCAAACCTTTCAGGGGAGCATTTTCAAGCTTTTGGCACCATTTTTGAGTGAATTGCCAAAAGTCAGATTTTTGCTGAAATTGTGACCCCGGGGCTTAGGGATTTTTTCAAAAAAATATTTTCTGCCGGTTAAGTTTTTGAGGGCTGATTTCTTGTCCTGTGATAAAAAGCCTTCTTTTTCCATCGCCAAAGCTTTCAGGTGAGCATTTGCAAGCGGTTGGCACCATTTTTGAGTGAACGGCCAAAAGTCAGATTTTTGCTGAAATTGTGACCCCGGGGCTTAGGGATTTTTTCAAAAAAATATTTTCTGCCGGTTAAGTTTTTGAGGGCTGATTTCTTGTCCTGTGATAAAAAGCCTTCTGTTTCCATCGCCAAAGCTTTCAGGTGAGCATTTGCAAGCGGTTGGCACCATTTTTGAGTGAACTGCCAAAAGTCAGATTTTTTCTGAAATTGTGACCCCGGGGCTTAGGGATTTTTTCAAAAAAATATTTTCTGCCGGTTAAGTTTTTGAGGGCTGATTTCTTGTCCTGTGATAAAAAGCCTTCTGTTTCCATCGCCAAAGCTTTCAGGTGAGCATTTTCAAGCTTTTGGCACCATTTTTGAGTGAATTGCCAAAAGTCAGATTTTTGCTGAAATCGTGACCCCGGGGCTTAGGGATTTTTTCAAAAAAATATTTTCTGCCGGTTAAGTTTTTGAGGGCTGATTTCTTGTCCTGTGATAAAAAGCCTTCTGTTTCGAGTGCCAAACCTTTCAGGGGAGCATTTGCAAGCGGTTGGCACCATTTTTGAGTGAACTGCCAAAAGTCAGATTTTTGCTGAAATTGTGACCCCGGGGCTTAGGGATTTTTTCAAAAAAATATTTTCTGCCGGTTAAGTTTTTGAGGGCTGATTTCTTGTCCTGTGATAAAAAGCCTTCTGTTTCGAGTGCCAAACCTTTCAGGGGAGCATTTTCAAGCTTTTGGCACCATTTTTGAGTGAATTGCCAAAAGTCAGATTTTTGCTGAAATTGTGACCCCGGCTTAGGGATTTTTTCAAAAAAATATTTTCTGCCGGTTAAGTTTTTGAGGGCTGATTTCTTGTCCTGTGATAAAAAGCCTTCGGTTTCCATCGCCAAAGCTTTCAGGTGAGCATTTGCAAGCGGTTGGCACCATTTTTGAGTGAACTGCCAAAAGTCTGATTTTTTCTGAAATTGTGACCCCGGGGCTTAGGGATTTTTTCAAAAAAATATTTTCTGCCGGTTAAGTTTTTGAGGGCTGATTTCTTGTCCTGTGATAAAAAGCCTTCTGTTTCCATCGCCAAAGCTTTCAGGTGAGCATTTTCAAGCTTTTGGCACCATTTTTGAGTGAATTGCCAAAAGTCAGATTTTTGCTGAAATTGTGACCCCGGGGCTTAGGGATTTTTTCAAAAAAATATTTTCTGCCGGTTAAGTTTTTGAGGGCTGATTTCTTGTCCTGTGATAAAAAGCCTTCTTTTTCCATCGCCAAAGCTTTCAGGTGAGCATTTGCAAGCGGTTGGCACCATTTTTGAGTGAACTGCCAAAAGTCAGATTTTTGCTGAAATTGTGACCCCGGGGCTTAGGGATTTTTTCAAAAAAAATATTTTCTGCCGGTTAAGTTTTTGAGGGCTGATTTCTTGTCCTGTGATAAAAAGCCTTCTGTTTCGAGTGCCAAACCTTTCAGGGGAGGATTTTCAAGCTTTTGGCACCATTATTGAGTGAACTGCCAAAAGTCAGATTTTTTCTGAAATTGTGACCCCGGGGCTTAGGGATTTTTTCAAAAAAATATTTTCTGCCGGTTAAGTTTTTGAGGGCTGATTTCTTGTCCTGTGATAAAAAGCCTTCTGTTTCGAGTGCCAAACCTTTCAGGGGAGCATTTTCAAGCTTTTGGCACCATTTTTGAGTGAATTGCCAAAAGTCAGATTTTTGCTGAAATTGTGACCCCGGCTTAGGGATTTTTTCAAAAAAATATTTTCTGCCGGTTAAGTTTTTGAGGGCTGATTTCTTGTCCTGTGATAAAAAGCCTTCTGTTTCCATCGCCAAAGCTTTCAGGTGAGCATTTGCAAGCGGTTGGCACCATTTTTGAGTGAACTGCCAAAAGTCAGATTTTTTCTGAAATTGTGACCCCGGGGCTTAGGGATTTTTTCAAAAAAATATTTTCTGCCGGTTAAGTTTTTGAGGGCTGATTTCTTGTCCTGTGATAAAAAGCCTTCTGTTTCCATCGCCAAAGCTTTCAGGTGAGCATTTTCAAGCTTTTGGCACCATTTTTGAGTGAATTGCCAAAAGTCAGATTTTTGCTGAAATCGTGACCCCGGGGCTTAGGGATTTTTTCAAAAAAATATTTTCTGCCGGTTAAGTTTTTGAGGGCTGATTTCTTGTCCTGTGATAAAAAGCCTTCTGTTTCGAGTGCCAAACCTTTCAGGGGAGCATTTGCAAGCGGTTGGCACCATTTTTGAGTGAACTGCCAAAAGTCAGATTTTTGCTGAAATTGTGACCCCGGGGCTTAGGGATTTTTTCAAAAAAATATTTTCTGCCGGTTAAGTTTTTGAGGGCTGATTTCTTGTCCTGTGATAAAAAGCCTTCTTTTTCCATCGCCAAAGCTTTCAGGTGAGCATTTGCAAGCGGTTGGCACCATTTTTGAGTGAACTGCCAAAAGTCAGATTTTTGCTGAAATTGTGACCCCGGGGCTTAGGGATTTTTTCAAAAAAATATTTTCTGCCGGTTAAGTTTTTGAGGGCTGATTTCTTGTCCTGTGATAAAAAGCCTTCTGTTTCCATCGCCAAAGCTTTCAGGTGAGCATTTGCAAGCGGTTGGCACCATTTTTGAGTGAACTGCCAAAAGTCAGATTTTTGCTGAAATTGTGACCCCGGGGCTTAGGGATTTTTTCAAAAAAATATTTTCTGCCGGTTAAGTTTTTGAGGGCTGATTTCTTGTCCTGTGATAAAAAGCCTTCTGTTTCGAGTGCCAAACATTTCAGGGGAGCATTTTCAAGCTTTTGGCACCATTTTTGAGTGAACTGCCAAAAGTCAGATTTTTGCTGAAATTGTGACCCCGGGGCTTAGGGATTTTTTCAAAAAAATATTTTCTGCCGGTTAAGTTTTTGAGGGCTGATTTCTTGTCCTGTGATAAAAAGCCTTCTGTTTAGAGTGCCAAACCTTTCAGGGGAGCATTTTGAAGCTTTTGGCACCATTTTTGAGTGAATTGCCAAAAGTCAGATTTTTGCTGAAATTGTGACCCCGGGGCTTAGGGATTTTTTCAAAAAAATATTTTCTGCCGGTTAAGTTTTTGAGGGCTGAATTCTTGTCCTGTGATAAAAAGCCTTCTTTTTCCATCGCCAAAGCTTTCAGGTGAGCATTTGCAAGCGGTTGGCACCATTTTTGAGTGAACTGCCAAAAGTCAGATTTTTGCTGAAATTGTGACCCCGGGGCTTAGGGATTTTTTCAAAAAAATATTTTCTGCCGGTTAAGTTTTTGAGGGCTGATTTCTTGTCCTGTGATAAAAAGCCTTCTGTTTAGAGTGCCAAACCTTTCAGGGGAGCATTTTCAAGCTTTTGGCACCATTTTTGAGTGAATTGCCAAAAGTCAGATTTTTGCTGAAATTGTGACCCCGGGGCTTAGGGATATTTTCAAAAAAATATTTTCTGCCGGTTAAGTTTTTGAGGGCTGATTTCTTGTCCTGTGATAAAAAGCCTTCTTTTTCCATCGCCAAAGCTTTCAGGTGAGCATTTGCAAGCGGTTGGCACCATTTTTGAGTGAACTGCCAAAAGTCAGATTTTTGCTGAAATTGTGACCCCGGGGCTTAGGGATTTTTTCAAAAAAATATTTTCTGCCGGTTAAGTTTTTGAGGGCTGATTTCTTGTCCTGTGATAAAAAGCCTTCTGTTTCCATCGCCAAAGCTTTCAGGTGAGCATTTGCAAGCGGTTGGCACCATTTTTGAGTGAACTGCCAAAAGTCAGATTTTTTCTGAAATTGTGACCCCGGGGCTTAGGGATTTTTTCAAAAAAATATTTTCTGCCGGTTAAGTTTTTGAGGGCTGATTTCTTGTCCTGTGATAAAAAGCCTTCTTTTTCCATCGCCAAAGCTTTCAGGTGAGCATTTGCAAGCGGTTGGCACCATTTTTGAGTGAACTGCCAAAAGTCAGATTTTTGCTGAAATTGTGACCCCGGGGCTTAGGGATTTTTTCAAAAAAATATTTTCTGCCGGTTAAGTTTTTGAGGGCTGATTTCTTGTCCTGTGATAAAAAGCCTTCTGTTTCCATCGCCAAAGCTTTCAGGTGAGCATTTGCAAGCGGTTGGCACCATTTTTGAGTGAACTGCCAAAAGTCAGATTTTTTCTGAAATTGTGACCCCGGGGCTTAGGGATTTTTTCAAAAAAATATTTTCTGCCAGTTAAGTTTTTGAGGGCTGATTTCTTGTCCTGTGATAAAAAGCCTTCTGTTTCGAGTGCCAAACATTTCAGGGGAGCATTTTCAAGCTTTTGGCACCATTTTTGAGTGAACTGCCAAAAGTCAGATTTTTGCTGAAATTGTGACCCCGGGGCTTAGGGATTTTTTCAAAAAAATATTTTCTGCCAGTTAAGTTTTTGAGGGCTGATTTCTTGTCCTGTGATAAAAAGCCTTCTGTTTCGAGTGCCAAACCTTTCAGGGGAGCATTTTCAAGCTTTTGGCACCATTTTTGAGTGAATTGCCAAAAGTCAGATTTTTGCTGAAATTGTGACCCCGGGGCTTAGGGATTTTTTCAAAAAAATATTTTCTGCCGGTTAAGTTTTTGAGGGCTGATTTCTTGTCCTGTGATAAAAAGCCTTCTTTTTCCATCGCCAAAGCTTTCAGGTGAGCATTTGCAAGCGGTTGGCACCATTTTTGAGTGAACTGCCAAAAGTCAGATTTTTGCTGAAATTGTGACCCCGGGGCTTAGGGATTTTTTCAAAAAAATATTTTCTGCCGGTTAAGTTTTTGAGGGCTGATTTCTTGTCCTGTGATAAAAAGCCTTCTGTTTCCATCGCCAAAGCTTTCAGGTGAGCATTTGCAAGCGGTTGGCACCATTTTTGAGTGAACTGCCAAAAGTCAGATTTTTTCTGAAATTGTGACCCCGGGGCTTAGGGATTTTTTCAAAAAAATATTTTCTGCCAGTTAAGTTTTTGAGGGCTGATTTCTTGTCCTGTGATAAAAAGCCTTCTGTTTCGAGTGCCAAACATTTCAGGGGAGCATTTTCAAGCTTTTGGCACCATTTTTGAGTGAACTGCCAAAAGTCAGATTTTTGCTGAAATTGTGACCCCGGGGCTTAGGGATTTTTTCAAAAAAATATTTTCTGCCAGTTAAGTTTTTGAGGGCTGATTTCTTGTCCTGTGATAAAAAGCCTTCTGTTTCGAGTGCCAAACCTTTCAGGGGAGCATTTTCAAGCTTTTGGCACCATTTTTGAGTGAATTGCCAAAAGTCAGATTTTTGCTGAAATTGTGACCCCGGGGCTTAGGGATTTTTTCAAAAAAATATTTTCTGCCGGTTAAGTTTTTGAGGGCTGATTTCTTGTCCTGTGATAAAAAGCCTTCTTTTTCCATCGCCAAAGCTTTCAGGTGAGCATTTGCAAGCGGTTGGCACCATTTTTGAGTGAACTGCCAAAAGTCAGATTTTTGCTGAAATTGTGACCCCGGGGCTTAGGGATTTTTTCAAAAAAATATTTTCTGCCGGTTAAGTTTTTGAGGGCTGATTTCTTGTCCTGTGATAAAAAGCCTTCTGTTTCCATCGCCAAAGCTTTCAGGTGAGCATTTGCAAGCGGTTGGCACCATTTTTGAGTGAACTGCCAAAAGTCAGATTTTTGCTGAAATTGTGACCCCGGGGCTTAGGGATTTTTTCCAAAAAAATATTTTCTGCCGGTTAAGTTTTTGAGGGCTGATTTCTTGTCCTGTGATAAAAAGCCTTCTGTTTCCATCGCCAAAGCTTTCAGGTGAGCATTTGCAAGCGGTTGGCACCATTTTTGAGTGAATTGCCAAAAGTCAGATTTTTTCTGAAATTGTGACCCCGGGGCTTAGGGATTTTTTCAAAAAAATATTTTCTGCCGGTTAAGTTTTTGAGGGCTGATTTCTTGTCCTGTGATAAAAAGCCTTCTGTTTCCATCGCCAAAGCTTTCAGGTGAGCATTTGCAAGCGGTTGGCACCATTTTTGAGTGAACTGCCAAAAGTCAGATTTTTTCTGAAATTGTGACCCCGGGGCTTAGGGATTTTTTCAAAAAAATATTTTCTGCCGGTTAAGTTTTTGAGGGCTGATTTCTTGTCCTGTGATAAAAAGCCTTCTGTATCCATCGCCAAAGCTTTCAGGTGAGCATTTGCAAGCGGTTGGCACCATTTTTGAGTGAACTGCCAACAGTCAGATATTTTCTGAAATTGTGACCCCGGGGCTTAGGGATTTTTTCAAAAAAATATTTTCTGCCGGTTAAGTTTTTGAGGGCTGATTTCTTGTCCTGTGATAAAAAGCCTTCTGTTTCCATCGCCAAAGCTTTCAGGTGAGCATTTTCAAACTTTTGGCACCATTTTTGAGTGAATTGCCAAAAGTCAGATTTTTGCTGAAATTGTGACCCCGGGGCTTAGGGATTTTTTCAAAAAAATATTTTCTGCCGGTTAAGTTTTTGAGGGCTGATTTCTTGTCCTGCGATAAAAAGCCTTCTTTTTCCATCGCCAAAGCTTTCAGGTGAGCATTTGCAAGCGGTTGGCACCATTTTTGAGTGAACTGCCAAAAGTCAGATTTTTGCTGAAATTGTGACCCCGGGGCTTAGGGATTTTTTCAAAAAAATATTTTCTGCCGGTTAAGTTTTTGAGGGCTGATTTCTTGTCCTGTGATAAAAAGCCTTCTGTTTCCATCGCCAAAGCTTTCAGGTGAGCATTTGCAAGCGGTTGGCACCATTTTTGAGTGAACTGCCAAAAGTCAGATTTTTTCTGAAATTGTGACCCCGGGGCTTAGGGATTTTTTCAAAAAAATATTTTCTGCCGGTTAAGTTTTTGAGGGCTGATTTCTTGTCCTGTGATAAAAAGCCTTCTGTTTCGAGTGCCAAACCTTTCAGGGGAGCATTTTCAAGCTTTTGGCACCATTTTTGAGTGAATTGCCAAAAGTCAGATTTTTGCTGAAATTGTGACCCCGGGGCTTAGGGATTTTTTCAAAAAAATATTTTCTGCCGGTTAAGTTTTTGAGGGCTGATTTCTTGTCCTGTGATAAAAAGCCTTCTTTTTCCATCGCCAAAGCTTTCAGGTGAGCATTTGCAAGCGGTTGGCACCATTTTTGAGTGAACGGCCAAAAGTCAGATTTTTGCTGAAATTGTGACCCCGGGGCTTAGGGATTTTTTCAAAAAAATATTTTCTGCCGGTTAAGTTTTTGAGGGCTGATTTCTTGTCCTGTGATAAAAAGCCTTCTGTTTCCATCGCCAAAGCTTTCAGGTGAGCATTTGCAAGCGGTTGGCACCATTTTTGAGTGAACTGCTAAAAGTCAGATTTTTTCTGAAATTGTGACCCCGGGGCTTAGGGATTTTTTCAAAAAAATATTTTCTGCCGGTTAAGTTTTTGAGGGCTGATTTCTTGTCCTGTGATAAAAAGCCTTCTGTTTCGAGTGCCAAACATTTCAGGGGAGCATTTTCAAGCTTTTGGCACCACTTTTGAGTGAACTGCCAAAAGTCAGATTTTTGCTGAAATTGTGACCCCGGGGCTTAGGGATTTTTTCAAAAAAATATTTTCTGCCGGTTAACTTTTTGAGGGCTGATTTCTTGTCCTGTGATAAAAAGCCTTCTGTTTCGAGTGCCAAACCTTTCAGGGGAGCATTTTCAAGCTTTTGGCACCATTTTTGAGTGAATTGCCAAAAGTCAGATTTTTTCTGAAATTGTGACCCCGGGGCTTAGGGATTTTTTCAAAAAAATATTTTCTGCCGGTTAAGTTTTTGAGGGCTGATTTCTTGTCCTGTGATAAAAAGCCTTCTGTTTCGAGTGCCAAACCTTTCAGGGGAGCATTTTCAAGCTTTTGGCACCATTTTTGAGTGAATTGCCAAAAGTCAGATTTTTGCTGAAATTGTGACCCCGGCTTAGGGATTTTTTCAAAAAAATATTTTCTGCCGGTTAAGTTTTTGAGGGCTGATTTCTTGTCCTGTGATAAAAAGCCTTCGGTTTCCATCGCCAAAGCTTTCAGGTGAGCATTTGCAAGCGGTTGGCACCATTTTTGAGTGAACTGCCAAAAGTCTGATTTTTTCTGAAATTGTGACCCCGGGGCTTAGGGATTTTTTCAAAAAAATATTTTCTGCCGGTTAAGTTTTTGAGGGCTGATTTCTTGTCCTGTGATAAAAAGCCTTCTGTTTCCATCGCCAAAGCTTTCAGGTGAGCATTTTCAAGCTTTTGGCACCATTTTTGAGTGAATTGCCAAAAGTCAGATTTTTGCTGAAATCGTGACCCCGGGGCTTAGGGATTTTTTCAAAAAAATATTTTCTGCCGGTTAAGTTTTTGAGGGCTGATTTCTTGTCCTGTGATAAAAAGCCTTCTGTTTCGAGTGCCAAACCTTTCAGGGGAGCATTTGCAAGCGGTTGGCACCATTTTTGAGTGAACTGCCAAAAGTCAGATTTTTGCTGAAATTGTGACCCCGGGGCTTAGGGATTTTTTCAAAAAAACATTTTCTGCCTGTTAAGTTTTTGAGGGCTGATTTCTTGTCCTGTGATAAAAAGCCTTCTGTTTCGAGTGCCAAACCTTTCAGGGGAGCATTTTCAAGCTTTTGGCACCATTTTTGAGTGAATTGCCAAAAGTCAGATTTTTGCTGAAATTGTGACCCCGGCTTAGGGATTTTTTCAAAAAAATATTTTCTGCCGGTTAAGTTTTTGAGGGCTGATTTCTTGTCCTGTGATAAAAAGCCTTCGGTTTCCATCGCCAAAGCTTTCAGGTGAGCATTTGCAAGCGGTTGGCACCATTTTTGAGTGAACTGCCAAAAGTCTGATTTTTTCTGAAATTGTGACCCCGGGGCTTAGGGATTTTTTCAAAAAAATATTTTCTGCCGGTTAAGTTTTTGAGGGCTGATTTCTTGTCCTGTGATAAAAAGCCTTCTGTTTCCATCGCCAAAGCTTTCAGGTGAGCATTTTCAAGCTTTTGGCACCATTTTTGAGTGAATTGCCAAAAGTCAGATTTTTGCTGAAATTGTGACCCCGGGGCTTAGGGATTTTTTCAAAAAAATATTTTCTGCCGGTTAAGTTTTTGAGGGCTGATTTCTTGTCCTGTGATAAAAAGCCTTCTTTTTCCATCGCCAAAGCTTTCAGGTGAGCATTTGCAAGCGGTTGGCACCATTTTTGAGTGAACTGCCAAAAGTCAGATTTTTGCTGAAATTGTGACCCCGGGGCTTAGGGATTTTTTCAAAAAAAATATTTTCTGCCGGTTAAGTTTTTGAGGGCTGATTTCTTGTCCTGTGATAAAAAGCCTTCTGTTTCGAGTGCCAAACCTTTCAGGGGAGGATTTTCAAGCTTTTGGCACCATTATTGAGTGAACTGCCAAAAGTCAGATTTTTTCTGAAATTGTGACCCCGGGGCTTAGGGATTTTTTCAAAAAAATATTTTCTGCCGGTTAAGTTTTTGAGGGCTGATTTCTTGTCCTGTGATAAAAAGCCTTCTGTTTCGAGTGCCAAACCTTTCAGGGGAGCATTTTCAAGCTTTTGGCACCATTTTTGAGTGAATTGCCAAAAGTCAGATTTTTGCTGAAATTGTGACCCCGGCTTAGGGATTTTTTCAAAAAAATATTTTCTGCCGGTTAAGTTTTTGAGGGCTGATTTCTTGTCCTGTGATAAAAAGCCTTCTGTTTCCATCGCCAAAGCTTTCAGGTGAGCATTTGCAAGCGGTTGGCACCATTTTTGAGTGAACTGCCAAAAGTCAGATTTTTGCTGAAATTGTGACCCCGGGGCTTAGGGATTTTTTCAAAAAAATATTTTCTGCCGGTTAAGTTTTTGAGGGCTGATTTCTTGTCCTGTGATAAAAAGCCTTCTTTTTCCATCGCCAAAGCTTTCAGGTGAGCATTTGCAAGCGGTTGGCACCATTTTTGAGTGAACTGCCAAAAGTCAGATTTTTGCTGAAATTGTGACCCCGGGGCTTAGGGATTTTTTCAAAAAAATATTTTCTGCCGGTTAAGTTTTTGAGGGCTGATTTCTTGTCCTGTGATAAAAAGCCTTCTGTTTCCATCGCCAAAGCTTTCAGGTGAGCATTTGCAAGCGGTTGGCACCATTTTTGAGTGAACTGCCAAAAGTCAGATTTTTGCTGAAATTGTGACCCCGGGGCTTAGGGATTTTTTCAAAAAAATATTTTCTGCCGGTTAAGTTTTTGAGGGCTGATTTCTTGTCCTGTGATAAAAAGCCTTCTGTTTCGAGTGCCAAACATTTCAGGGGAGCATTTTCAAGCTTTTGGCACCATTTTTGAGTGAACTGCCAAAAGTCAGATTTTTGCTGAAATTGTGACCCCGGGGCTTAGGGATTTTTTCAAAAAAATATTTTCTGCCGGTTAAGTTTTTGAGGGCTGATTTCTTGTCCTGTGATAAAAAGCCTTCTGTTTAGAGTGCCAAACCTTTCAGGGGAGCATTTTGAAGCTTTTGGCACCATTTTTGAGTGAATTGCCAAAAGTCAGATTTTTGCTGAAATTGTGACCCCGGGGCTTAGGGATTTTTTCAAAAAAATATTTTCTGCCGGTTAAGTTTTTGAGGGCTGAATTCTTGTCCTGTGATAAAAAGCCTTCTTTTTCCATCGCCAAAGCTTTCAGGTGAGCATTTGCAAGCGGTTGGCACCATTTTTGAGTGAACTGCCAAAAGTCAGATTTTTGCTGAAATTGTGACCCCGGGGCTTAGGGATTTTTTCAAAAAAATATTTTCTGCCGGTTAAGTTTTTGAGGGCTGATTTCTTGTCCTGTGATAAAAAGCCTTCTGTTTAGAGTGCCAAACCTTTCAGGGGAGCATTTTCAAGCTTTTGGCACCATTTTTGAGTGAATTGCCAAAAGTCAGATTTTTGCTGAAATTGTGACCCCGGGGCTTAGGGATATTTTCAAAAAAATATTTTCTGCCGGTTAAGTTTTTGAGGGCTGATTTCTTGTCCTGTGATAAAAAGCCTTCTTTTTCCATCGCCAAAGCTTTCAGGTGAGCATTTGCAAGCGGTTGGCACCATTTTTGAGTGAACTGCCAAAAGTCAGATTTTTGCTGAAATTGTGACCCCGGGGCTTAGGGATTTTTTCAAAAAAATATTTTCTGCCGGTTAAGTTTTTGAGGGCTGATTTCTTGTCCTGTGATAAAAAGCCTTCTGTTTCCATCGCCAAAGCTTTCAGGTGAGCATTTGCAAGCGGTTGGCACCATTTTTGAGTGAACTGCCAAAAGTCAGATTTTTTCTGAAATTGTGACCCCGGGGCTTAGGGATTTTTTCAAAAAAATATTTTCTGCCGGTTAAGTTTTTGAGGGCTGATTTCTTGTCCTGTGATAAAAAGCCTTCTTTTTCCATCGCCAAAGCTTTCAGGTGAGCATTTGCAAGCGGTTGGCACCATTTTTGAGTGAACTGCCAAAAGTCAGATTTTTGCTGAAATTGTGACCCCGGGGCTTAGGGATTTTTTCAAAAAAATATTTTCTGCCGGTTAAGTTTTTGAGGGCTGATTTCTTGTCCTGTGATAAAAAGCCTTCTGTTTCCATCGCCAAAGCTTTCAGGTGAGCATTTGCAAGCGGTTGGCACCATTTTTGAGTGAACTGCCAAAAGTCAGATTTTTTCTGAAATTGTGACCCCGGGGCTTAGGGATTTTTTCAAAAAAATATTTTCTGCCAGTTAAGTTTTTGAGGGCTGATTTCTTGTCCTGTGATAAAAAGCCTTCTTTTTCGAGTGCCAAACATTTCAGGGGAGCATTTTCAAGCTTTTGGCACCATTTTTGAGTGAACTGCCAAAAGTCAGATTTTTGCTGAAATTGTGACCCCGGGGCTTAGGGATTTTTTCAAAAAAATATTTTCTGCCAGTTAAGTTTTTGAGGGCTGATTTCTTGTCCTGTGATAAAAAGCCTTCTGTTTCGAGTGCCAAACCTTTCAGGGGAGCATTTTCAAGCTTTTGGCACCATTTTTGAGTGAATTGCCAAAAGTCAGATTTTTGCTGAAATTGTGACCCCGGGGCTTAGGGATTTTTTCAAAAAAATATTTTCTGCCGGTTAAGTTTTTGAGGGCTGATTTCTTGTCCTGTGATAAAAAGCCTTCTTTTTCCATCGCCAAAGCTTTCAGGTGAGCATTTGCAAGCGGTTGGCACCATTTTTGAGTGAACTGCCAAAAGTCAGATTTTTGCTGAAATTGTGACCCCGGGGCTTAGGGATTTTTTCAAAAAAATATTTTCTGCCGGTTAAGTTTTTGAGGGCTGATTTCTTGTCCTGTGATAAAAAGCCTTCTGTTTCCATCGCCAAAGCTTTCAGGTGAGCATTTGCAAGCGGTTGGCACCATTTTTGAGTGAACTGCCAAAAGTCAGATTTTTTCTGAAATTGTGACCCCGGGGCTTAGGGATTTTTTCAAAAAAATATTTTCTGCCAGTTAAGTTTTTGAGGGCTGATTTCTTGTCCTGTGATAAAAAGCCTTCTGTTTCGAGTGCCAAACATTTCAGGGGAGCATTTTCAAGCTTTTGGCACCATTTTTGAGTGAACTGCCAAAAGTCAGATTTTTGCTGAAATTGTGACCCCGGGGCTTAGGGATTTTTTCAAAAAAATATTTTCTGCCAGTTAAGTTTTTGAGGGCTGATTTCTTGTCCTGTGATAAAAAGCCTTCTGTTTCGAGTGCCAAACCTTTCAGGGGAGCATTTTCAAGCTTTTGGCACCATTTTTGAGTGAATTGCCAAAAGTCAGATTTTTGCTGAAATTGTGACCCCGGGGCTTAGGGATTTTTTCAAAAAAATATTTTCTGCCGGTTAAGTTTTTGAGGGCTGATTTCTTGTCCTGTGATAAAAAGCCTTCTTTTTCCATCGCCAAAGCTTTCAGGTGAGCATTTGCAAGCGGTTGGCACCATTTTTGAGTGAACTGCCAAAAGTCAGATTTTTGCTGAAATTGTGACCCCGGGGCTTAGGGATTTTTTCAAAAAAATATTTTCTGCCGGTTAAGTTTTTGAGGGCTGATTTCTTGTCCTGTGATAAAAAGCCTTCTGTTTCCATCGCCAAAGCTTTCAGGTGAGCATTTGCAAGCGGTTGGCACCATTTTTGAGTGAACTGCCAAAAGTCAGATTTTTGCTGAAATTGTGACCCCGGGGCTTAGGGATTTTTTCCAAAAAAATATTTTCTGCCGGTTAAGTTTTTGAGGGCTGATTTCTTGTCCTGTGATAAAAAGCCTTCTGTTTCCATCGCCAAAGCTTTCAGGTGAGCATTTGCAAGCGGTTGGCACCATTTTTGAGTGAATTGCCAAAAGTCAGATTTTTTCTGAAATTGTGACCCCGGTGCTTAGGGATTTTTTCAAAAAAATATTTTCTGCCGGTTAAGTTTTTGAGGGCTGATTTCTTGTCCTGTGATAAAAAGCCTTCTGTTTCCATCGCCAAAGCTTTCAGGTGAGCATTTGCAAGCGGTTGGCACCATTTTTGAGTGAACTGCCAAAAGTCAGATTTTTTCTGAAATTGTGACCCCGGGGCTTAGGGATTTTTTCAAAAAAATATTTTCTGCCGGTTAAGTTTTTGAGGGCTGATTTCTTGTCCTGTGATAAAAAGCCTTCTGTATCCATCGCCAAAGCTTTCAGGTGAGCATTTGCAAGCGGTTGGCACCATTTTTGAGTGAACTGCCAACAGTCAGATATTTTCTGAAATTGTGACCCCGGGGCTTAGGGATTTTTTCAAAAAAATATTTTCTGCCGGTTAAGTTTTTGAGGGCTGATTTCTTGTCCTGTGATAAAAAGCCTTCTGTTTCCATCGCCAAAGCTTTCAGGTGAGCATTTTCAAACTTTTGGCACCATTTTTGAGTGAATTGCCAAAAGTCAGATTTTTGCTGAAATTGTGACCCCGGGGCTTAGGGATTTTTTCAAAAAAATATTTTCTGCCGGTTAAGTTTTTGAGGGCTGATTTCTTGTCCTGCGATAAAAAGCCTTCTGTTTCGAGTGCCAAACCTTTCAGGGGAGCATTTGCAAGCGGTTGGCACCATTTTTGAGTGAACTGCCAAAAGTCAGATTTTTGCTGAAATTGTGACCCCGGGGCTTAGGGATATTTTCAAAAAAATATTTTCTGCCGGTTAAGTTTTTGAGGGCTGATTTCTTGTCCTGTGATAAAAAGCCTTCTGTTTCCATCGCCAAAGCTTTCAGGGGAGCATTTGCAAGCGGTTGGCACCATTTTTGAGTGAACTGCCAAAAGTCAGATTTTTGCTGAAATTGTGACCCCGGGGCTTAGGGATTTTTTCAAAAAAATATTTTCTGCCGGTTAAGTTTTTGAGGGCTGATTTCTTGTCCTGTGATAAAAAGCCTTCTGTTTCCATCGCCAAACCTTTCAGGTGAGCATTTGCAAGCGGTTGGCACCATTTTTGAGTGAACTGCCAAAAGTCAGATTTTTGCTGAAATTGTGACCCCGGGGCTTAGGGATTTTTTCAAAAAAATATTTTCTGCCGGTTAAGTTTTTGAGGGCTGATTTCTTGTCCTGTGATAAAAAGCCTTCTGTTTCGAGTGCCAAACATTTCAGGGGAGCATTTTCAAGCTTTTGGCACCATTTTTGAGTGAACTGCCAAAAGTCAGATTTTTGCTGAAATTGTGACCCCGGGGCTTAGGGATTTTTTCAAAAAAATATTTTCTGCCGGTTAAGTTTTTGAGGGCTGATTTCTTGTCCTGTGATAAAAAGCCTTCTGTTTCCATCGCCAAAGCTTTCAGGTGAGCATTTTCAAGCTTTTGGCACCATTTTTGAGTGAATTGCCAAAAGTCAGATTTTTGCTGAAATTGTGACCCCGGGGCTTAGGGATTTTTTCAAAAAAATATTTTCTGCCGGTTAAGTTTTTGAGGGCTGATTTCTTGTCCTGTGATAAAAAGCCTTCTGTTTCGAGTGCCAAACCTTTCAGGGGAGCATTTGCAAGCGGTTGGCACCATTTTTGAGTGAACTGCCAAAAGTCAGATTTTTGCTGAAATTGTGACCCCGGGGCTTAGGGATTTTTTCAAAAAAATATTTTCTGCCGGTTAAGTTTTTGAGGGCTGATTTCTTGTCCTGTGATAAAAAGCCTTCTGTTTCCATCGCCAAAGCTTTCAGGTGAGCATTTTCAAACTTTTGGCACCATTTTTGAGTGAATTGCCAAAAGTCAGATTTTTGCTGAAATTGTGACCCCGGGGCTTAGGGATTTTTTCAAAAAAATATTTT
Organism: Podarcis liolepis; assembly: GCF_965112155.1. Classification (NCBI taxonomy): domain Eukaryota; kingdom Metazoa; phylum Chordata; class Lepidosauria; order Squamata; family Lacertidae; genus Podarcis; species Podarcis liolepis. The sequence goes on along the minus strand of NW_028148749.1, from coordinate 718,995 downwards.
CTGCCGGTTAAGTTTTTGAGGGCTGATTTCTTGTCCTGTGATAAAAAGCCTTCTGTTTCCATCGCCAAAGCTTTCAGGTGAGCATTTGCAAGCGGTTGGCACCATTTTTGAGTGAATTGCCAAAAGTCAGATTTTTTCTGAAATTGTGACCCCGGGGCTTAGGGATTTTTTCAAAAAAATATTTTCTGCCGGTTAAGTTTTTGAGGGCTGATTTCTTGTCCTGTGATAAAAAGCCTTCTGTTTCCATCGCCAAAGCTTTCAGGTGAGCATTTGCAAGCGGTTGGCACCATTTTTGAGTGAACTGCCAAAAGTCAGATTTTTTCTGAAATTGTGACCCCGGGGCTTAGGGATTTTTTCAAAAAAATATTTTCTGCCGGTTAAGTTTTTGAGGGCTGATTTCTTGTCCTGTGATAAAAAGCCTTCTGTATCCATCGCCAAAGCTTTCAGGTGAGCATTTGCAAGCGGTTGGCACCATTTTTGAGTGAACTGCCAACAGTCAGATATTTTCTGAAATTGTGACCCCGGGGCTTAGGGATTTTTTCAAAAAAATATTTTCTGCCGGTTAAGTTTTTGAGGGCTGATTTCTTGTCCTGTGATAAAAAGCCTTCTGTTTCCATCGCCAAAGCTTTCAGGTGAGCATTTTCAAACTTTTGGCACCATTTTTGAGTGAATTGCCAAAAGTCAGATTTTTGCTGAAATTGTGACCCCGGGGCTTAGGGATTTTTTCAAAAAAATATTTTCTGCCGGTTAAGTTTTTGAGGGCTGATTTCTTGTCCTGTGATAAAAAGCCTTCTGTTTCGAGTGCCAAACCTTTCAGGGGAGCATTTGCAAGCGGTTGGCACCATTTTTGAGTGAACTGCCAAAAGTCAGATTTTTGCTGAAATTGTGACCCCGGGGCTTAGGGATATTTTCAAAAAAATATTTTCTGCCGGTTAAGTTTTTGAGGGCTGATTTCTTGTCCTGTGATAAAAAGCCTTCTGTTTCCATCGCCAAAGCTTTCAGGGGAGCATTTGCAAGCGGTTGGCACCATTTTTGAGTGAACTGCCAAAAGTCAGATTTTTGCTGAAATTGTGACCCCGGGGCTTAGGGATTTTTTCAAAAAAATATTTTCTGCCGGTTAAGTTTTTGAGGGCTGATTTCTTGTCCTGTGATAAAAAGCCTTCTGTTTCCATCGCCAAACCTTTCAGGTGAGCATTTGCAAGCGGTTGGCACCATTTTTGAGTGAACTGCCAAAAGTCAGATTTTTTCTGAAATTGTGACCCCGGGGCTTAGGGATTTTTTCAAAAAAATATTTTCTGCCGGTTAAGTTTTTGAGGGCTGATTTCTTGTCCTGTGATAAAAAGCCTTCTGTTTCCATCGCCAAAGCTTTCAGGTGAGCATTTTCAAACTTTTGGCACCATTTTTGAGTGAATTGCCAAAAGTCAGATTTTTGCTGAAATTGTGACCCCGGGGCTTAGGGATTTTTTCAAAAAAATATTTTCTGCCGGTTAAGTTTTTGAGGGCTGATTTCTTGTCCTGTGATAAAAAGCCTTCTGTTTCGAGTGCCAAACCTTTCAGGGGAGCATTTGCAAGCGGTTGGCACCATTTTTGAGTGAACTGCCAAAAGTCAGATTTTTGCTGAAATTGTGACCCCGGGGCTTAGGGATATTTTCAAAAAAATATTTTCTGCCGGTTAAGTTTTTGAGGGCTGATTTCTTGTCCTGTGATAAAAAGCCTTCTGTTTCCATCGCCAAAGCTTTCAGGGGAGCATTTGCAAGCGGTTGGCACCATTTTTGAGTGAACTGCCAAAAGTCAGATTTTTGCTGAAATTGTGACCCCGGGGCTTAGGGATTTTTTCAAAAAAATATTTTCTGCCGGTTAAGTTTTTGAGGGCTGATTTCTTGTCCTGTGATAAAAAGCCTTCTGTTTCGAGTGCCAAACATTTCAGGGGAGCATTTTCAAGCTTTTGGCACCATTTTTGAGTGAACTGCCAAAAGTCAGATTTTTGCTGAAATTGTGACCCCGGGGCTTAGGGATTTTTTCAAAAAAATATTTTCTGCCGGTTAAGTTTTTGAGGGCTGATTTCTTGTCCTGTGATAAAAAGCCTTCTGTTTCCATCGCCAAAGCTTTCAGGTGAGCATTTTCAAGCTTTTGGCACCATTTTTGAGTGAATTGCCAAAAGTCAGATTTTTGCTGAAATTGTGACCCCGGGGCTTAGGGATTTTTTCAAAAAAATATTTTCTGCCGGTTAAGTTTTTGAGGGCTGATTTCTTGTCCTGTGATAAAAAGCCTTCTGTTTCGAGTGCCAAACCTTTCAGGGGAGCATTTGCAAGCGGTTGGCACCATTTTTGAGTGAACTGCCAAAAGTCAGATTTTTGCTGAAATTGTGACCCCTGGGCTTAGGGATTTTTTCAAAAAAATATTTTCTGCCGGTTAAGTTTTTGAGGGCTGATTTCTTGTCCTGTGATAAAAAGCCTTCTGTTTCCATCGCCAAAGCTTTCAGGTGAGCATTTGCAAGCGGTTGGCACCATTTTTGAGTGAACTGCCAAAAGTCAGATTTTTGCTGAAATTGTGACCCCGGGGCTTAGGGATTTTTTCAAAAAAATATTTTCTGCCGGTTAAGTTTTTGAGGGCTGATTTCTTGTCCTGTGATAAAAAGCCTTCTGTTTCCATCGCCAAAGCTTTCAGGGGAGCATTTGCAAGCGGTTGGCACCATTTTTGAGTGAACTGCCAAAAGTCAGATTTTTTCTGAAATTGTGACCCCGGGGCTTAGGGATTTTTTCAAAAAAATATTTTCTGCCGGTTAAGTTTTTGAGGGCTGATTTCTTGTCCTGTGATAAAAAGCCTTCTGTTTCGAGTGCCAAACATTTCAGGTGAGCATTTGCAAGCGGTTGGCAACATTTTTGAGTGAACTGCCAAAAGTCAGATTTTTGCTGAAATTGTGACCCCGGGGCTTAGGGATTTTTTCCAAAAAAATATTTTCTGCCGGTTAAGTTTTTGAGGGCTGATTTCTTGTCCTGTCATAAAAAGCCTTCTGTTTCCATCGCCAAAGCTTTCAGGTGAGCATTTGCAAGCGGTTGGCACCATTTTTGAGTGAATTGCCAAAAGTCAGATTTTTTCTGAAATTGTGACCCCGGGGCTTAGGGATTTTTTCAAAAAAATATTTTCTGCCGGTTAAGTTTTTGAGGGCTGATTTCTTGTCCTGTGATAAAAAGCCTTCTGTTTCCATCGCCAAAGCTTTCAGGTGAGCATTTGCAAGCGGTTGGCACCATTTTTGAGTGAACTGCCAAAAGTCAGATTTTTTCTGAAATTGTGACCCCGGGGCTTAGGGATTTTTTCAAAAAAATATTTTCTGCCGGTTAAGTTTTTGAGGGCTGATTTCTTGTCCTGTGATAAAAAGCCTTCTGTATCCATCGCCAAAGCTTTCAGGTGAGCATTTGCAAGCGGTTGGCACCATTTTTGAGTGAACTGCCAACAGTCAGATATTTTCTGAAATTGTGACCCCGGGGCTTAGGGATTTTTTCAAAAAAATATTTTCTGCCGGTTAAGTTTTTGAGGGCTGATTTCTTGTCCTGTGATAAAAAGCCTTCTGTATCCATCGCAAAAGCTTTCAGGTGAGCATTTGCAAGCGGTTGGCACCATTTTTGAGTGAACTGCCAACAGTCAGATATTTTCTGAAATTGTGACCCCGGGGCTTAGGGATTTTTTCAAAAAAATATTTTCTGCCGGTTAAGTTTTTGAGGGCTGATTTCTTGTCCTGTGATAAAAAGCCTTCTGTTTCGAGTGCCAAACCTTTCAGGGGAGCATTTGCAAGCGGTTGGCACCATTTTTGAGTGAACTGCCAAAAGTCAGATTTTTGCTGAAATTGTGACCCCGGGGCTTAGGGATTTTTTCAAAAAAATATTTTCTGCCGGTTAAGTTTTTGAGGGCTGATTTCTTGTCCTGTGATAAAAAGCCTTCTGTTTCCATCGCCAAAGCTTTCAGGTGAGCATTTGCAAGCGGTTGGCACCATTTTTGAGTGAACTGCCAAAAGTCAGATTTTTGCTGAAATTGTGACCCCGGGGCTTAGGGATTTTTTCCAAAAAAATATTTTCTGCCGGTTAAGTTTTTGAGGGCTGATTTCTTGTCCTGTGATAAAAAGCCTTCTGTTTCCATCGCCAAAGCTTTCAGGTGAGCATTTGCAAGCGGTTGGCACCATTTTTGAGTGAATTGCCAAAAGTCAGATTTTTTCTGAAATTGTGACCCCGGGGCTTAGGGATTTTTTCAAAAAAATATTTTCTGCCGGTTAAGTTTTTGAGGGCTGATTTCTTGTCCTGTGATAAAAAGCCTTCTGTATCCATCGCCAAAGCTTTCAGGTGAGCATTTGCAAGCGGTTGGCACCATTTTTGAGTGAACTGCCAACAGTCAGATATTTTCTGAAATTGTGACCCCGGGGCTTAGGGATTTTTTCAAAAAAATATTTTCTGCCGGTTAAGTTTTTGAGGGCTGATTTCTTGTCCTGTGATAAAAAGCCTTCTGTTTCCATCGCCAAAGCTTTCAGGTGAGCATTTTCAAACTTTTGGCACCATTTTTGAGTGAATTGCCAAAAGTCAGATTTTTGCTGAAATTGTGACCCCGGGGCTTAGGGATTTTTTCAAAAAAATATTTTCTGCCGGTTAAGTTTTTGAGGGCTGATTTCTTGTCCTGTGATAAAAAGCCTTCTGTTTCGAGTGCCAAACCTTTCAGGGGAGCATTTGCAAGCGGTTGGCACCATTTTTGAGTGAACTGCCAAAAGTCAGATTTTTGCTGAAATTGTGACCCCGGGGCTTAGGGATATTTTCAAAAAAATATTTTCTGCCGGTTAAGTTTTTGAGGGCTGATTTCTTGTCCTGTGATAAAAAGCCTTCTGTTTCCATCGCCAAAGCTTTCAGGGGAGCATTTGCAAGCGGTTGGCACCATTTTTGAGTGAACTGCCAAAAGTCAGATTTTTGCTGAAATTGTGACCCCGGGGCTTAGGGATTTTTTCAAAAAAATATTTTCTGCCGGTTAAGTTTTTGAGGGCTGATTTCTTGTCCTGTGATAAAAAGCCTTCTGTTTCCATCGCCAAACCTTTCAGGTGAGCATTTGCAAGCGGTTGGCACCATTTTTGAGTGAACTGCCAAAAGTCAGATTTTTTCTGAAATTGTGACCCCGGGGCTTAGGGATTTTTTCAAAAAAATATTTTCTGCCGGTTAAGTTTTTGAGGGCTGATTTCTTGTCCTGTGATAAAAAGCCTTCTGTTTCGAGTGCCAAACATTTCAGGGGAGCATTTTCAAGCTTTTGGCACCATTTTTGAGTGAACTGCCAAAAGTCAGATTTTTGCTGAAATTGTGACCCCGGGGCTTAGGGATTTTTTCAAAAAAATATTTTCTGCCGGTTAAGTTTTTGAGGGCTGATTTCTTGTCCTGTGATAAAAAGCCTTCTGTTTCCATCGCCAAAGCTTTCAGGTGAGCATTTTCAAGCTTTTGGCACCATTTTTGAGTGAATTGCCAAAAGTCAGATTTTTGCTGAAATTGTGACCCCGGGGCTTAGGGATTTTTTCAAAAAAATATTTTCTGCCGGTTAAGTTTTTGAGGGCTGATTTCTTGTCCTGTGATAAAAAGCCTTCTGTTTCGAGTGCCAAACCTTTCAGGGGAGCATTTGCAAGCGGTTGGCACCATTTTTGAGTGAACTGCCAAAAGTCAGATTTTTGCTGAAATTGTGACCCCGGGGCTTAGGGATTTTTTCAAAAAAATATTTTCTGCCGGTTAAGTTTTTGAGGGCTGATTTCTTGTCCTGTGATAAAAAGCCTTCTGTTTCCATCGCCAAAGCTTTCAGGTGAGCATTTGCAAGCGGTTGGCACCATTTTTGAGTGAACTGCCAAAAGTCAGATTTTTGCTGAAATTGTGACCCCGGGGCTTAGGGATTTTTTCAAAAAAATATTTTCTGCCGGTTAAGTTTTTGAGGGCTGATTTCTTGTCCTGTGATAAAAAGCCTTCTGTTTCCATCGCCAAAGCTTTCAGGGGAGCATTTGCAAGCGGTTGGCACCATTTTTGAGTGAACTGCCAAAAGTCAGATTTTTGCTGAAATTGTGACCCCGGGGCTTAGGGATTTTTTCAAAAAAATATTTTCTGCCGGTTAAGTTTTTGAGGGCTGATTTCTTGTCCTGTGATAAAAAGCCTTCTGTTTCGAGTGCCAAACATTTCAGGTGAGCATTTGCAAGCGGTTGGCAACATTTTTGAGTGAACTGCCAAAAGTCAGATTTTTGCTGAAATTGTGACCCCGGGGCTTAGGGATTTTTTCCAAAAAAATATTTTCTGCCGGTTAAGTTTTTGAGGGCTGATTTCTTGTCCTGTCATAAAAAGCCTTCTGTTTCCATCGCCAAAGCTTTCAGGTGAGCATTTGCAAGCGGTTGGCACCATTTTTGAGTGAATTGCCAAAAGTCAGATTTTTTCTGAAATTGTGACCCCGGGGCTTAGGGATTTTTTCAAAAAAATATTTTCTGCCGGTTAAGTTTTTGAGGGCTGATTTCTTGTCCTGTGATAAAAAGCCTTCTGTTTCCATTGCCAAAGCTTTCAGGTGAGCATTTGCAAGCGGTTGGCACCATTTTTGAGTGAACTGCCAAAAGTCAGATTTTTTCTGAAATTGTGACCCCGGGGCTTAGGGATTTTTTCAAAAAAATATTTTCTGCCGGTTAAGTTTTTGAGGGCTGATTTCTTGTCCTGTGATAAAAAGCCTTCTGTATCCATCGCCAAAGCTTTCAGGTGAGCATTTGCAAGCGGTTGGCACCATTTTTGAGTGAACTGCCAACAGTCAGATATTTTCTGAAATTGTGACCCCGGGGCTTAGGGATTTTTTCAAAAAAATATTTTCTGCCGGTTAAGTTTTTGAGGGCTGATTTCTTGTCCTGTGATAAAAAGCCTTCTGTTTCCATCGCCAAAGCTTTCAGGTGAGCATTTTCAAGCTTTTGGCACCATTTTTGAGTGAATTGCCAAAAGTCAGATTTTTGCTGAAATTGTGACCCCGGGGCTTAGGGATTTTTTCAAAAAAATATTTTCTGCCGGTTAAGTTTTTGAGGGCTGATTTCTTGTCCTGTGATAAAAAGCCTTCTGTTTCGAGTGCCAAACCTTTCAGGGGAGCATTTGCAAGCGGTTGGCACCATTTTTGGGTGAACTGCCAAAAGTCAGATTTTTGCTGAAATTGTGACCCCGGGGCTTAGGGATTTTTTCAAAAAAATATTTTCTGCCGGTTAAGTTTTTAAGGGCTGATTTCTTGTCCTGTGATAAAAAGCCTTCTGTTTCCATCGCCAAAGCTTTCAGGGGAGCATTTGCAAGCGGTTGGCACCATTTTTGAGTGAACTGCCAAAAGTCAGATTTTTGCTGAAATTGTGACCCCGGGGCTTAGGGATTTTTTCAAAAAAATATTTTCTGCCGGTTAAGTTTTTGAGGGCTGATTTCTTGTCCTGTGATAAAAAGCCTTCTGTTTCCATCGCCAAACCTTTCAGGTGAGCATTTGCAAGCGGTTGGCACCATTTTTGAGTGAACTGCCAAAAGTCAGATTTTTTCTGAAATTGTGACCCCGGGGCTTAGGGATTTTTTCAAAAAAATATTTTCTGCCGGTTAAGTTTTTGAGGGCTGATTTCTTGTCCTGTGATAAAAAGCCTTCTGTTTCGAGTGCCAAACATTTCAGGGGAGCATTTTCAAGCTTTTGGCACCATTTTTGAGTGAACTGCCAAAAGTCAGATTTTTGCTGAAATTGTGACCCCGGGGCTTAGGGATATTTTCAAAAAAATATTTTCTGCCGGTTAAGTTTTTGAGGGCTGATTTCTTGTCCTGTGATAAAAAGCCTTCTGTTTCGAGTGCCAAACCTTTCAGGGGAGCATTTGCAAGCGGTTGGCACCATTTTTGAGTGAACTGCCAAAAGTCAGATTTTTGCTGAAATTGTGACCCCGGGGCTTAGGGATTTTTTCAAAAAAATATTTTCTGCCGGTTAAGTTTTTGAGGGCTCATTTCTTGTCCTGTGATAAAAAGCCTTCTGTTTCCATCGCCAAAGCTTTCAGGTGAGCATTTGCAAGCGGTTGGCACCATTTTTGAGTGAACTGCCAAAAGTCAGATTTTTGCTGAAATTGTGACCCCGGGGCTTAGGGATTTTTTCAAAAAAATATTTTCTGCCGGTTAAGTTTTTGAGGGCTGATTTCTTGTCCTGTGATAAAAAGCCTTCTGTTTCCATCGCCAAAGCTTTCAGGTGAGCATTTGCAAGCGGTTGGCACCATTTTTGAGTGAACTGCCAAAAGTCAGATTTTTTCTGAAATTGTGACCCCGGGGCTTAGGGATTTTTTCAAAAAAATATTTTCTGCCGGTTAAGTTTTTGAGGGCTGATTTCTTGTCCTGTGATAAAAAGCCTTCTGTTTCGAGTGCCAAACATTTCAGGGGAGCATTTTCAAGCTTTTGGCACCATTTTTGAGTGAACTGCCAAAAGTCAGATTTTTGCTGAAATTGTGACCCCGGGGCTTAGGGATTTTTTCAAAAAAATATTTTCTGCCGGTTAAGTTTTTGAGGGCTGATTTCTTGTCCTGTGATAAAAAGCCTTCTGTTTCGAGTGCCAAACCTTTCAGGGGAGCATTTTCAATCTTTTGGCACCATTTTTGAGTGAATTGCCAAAAGTCAGATTTTTGCTGAAATTGTGACCCCGGGGCTTAGGGATTTTTTCAAAAAAATATTTTCTGCCGGTTAAGTTTTTGAGGGCTGATTTCTTGTCCTGTGATAAAAAGCCTTCTGTTTCGAGTGCCAAACATTTCAGGTGAGCATTTGCAAGCGGTTGGCACCATTTTTGAGTGAACTGCCAAAAGTCAGATTTTTTCTGAAATTGTGACCCCGGGGCTTAGGGATTTTTTCAAAAAAATATTTTCTGCCGGTTAAGTTTTTGAGGGCTGATTTCTTGTCCTGTGATAAAAAGCCTTCTGTTTCCATCGCCAAAGCTTTCAGGTGAGCATTTGCAAGCGGTTGGCACCATTTTTGAGTGAACTGCCAAAAGTCAGATTTTTGCTGAAATTGTGACCCCGGGGCTTAGGGATTTTTTCAAAAAAATATTTTCTGCCGGTTAAGTTTTTGAGGGCTGATTTCTTGTCCTGTGATAAAAAGCCTTCTGTTTCCATCGCCAAAGCTTTCAGGTGAGCATTTGCAAGCGGTTGGCACCATTTTTGAGTGAACTGCCAAAAGTCAGATTTTTTCTGAAATTGTGACCCCGGGGCTTAGGGATTTTTTCAAAAAAATATTTTCTGCCGGTTAAGTTTTTGAGGGCTCATTTCTTGTCCTGTGATAAAAAGCCTTCTGTTTCCATCGCCAAAGCTTTCAGGTGAGCATTTGCAAGCGGTTGGCACCATTTTTGAGTGAACTGCCAAAAGTCAGATTTTTGCTGAAATTGTGACCCCGGGGCTTAGGGATTTTTTCAAAAAAATATTTTCTGCCGGTTAAGTTTTTGAGGGCTGATTTCTTGTCCTGTGATAAAAAGCCTTCTGTTTCCATCGCCAAAGCTTTCAGGTGAGCATTTGCAAGCGGTTGGCACCATTTTTGAGTGAACTGCCAAAAGTCAGATTTTTTCTGAAATTGTGACCCCGGGGCTTAGGGATTTTTTCAAAAAAATATTTTCTGCCGGTTAAGTTTTTGAGGGCTGATTTCTTGTCCTGTGATAAAAAGCCTTCTGTTTCGAGTGCCAAACATTTCAGGGGAGCATTTTCAAGCTTTTGGCACCATTTTTGAGTGAACTGCCAAAAGTCAGATTTTTGCTGAAATTGTGACCCCGGGGCTTAGGGATTTTTTCAAAAAAATATTTTCTGCCGGTTAAGTTTTTGAGGGCTGATTTCTTGTCCTGTGATAAAAAGCCTTCTGTTTCGAGTGCCAAACCTTTCAGGGGAGCATTTTCAATCTTTTGGCACCATTTTTGAGTGAATTGCCAAAAGTCAGATTTTTTCTGAAATTGTGACCCCGGGGCTTAGGGATTTTTTCAAAAAAATATTTTCTGCCGGTTAAGTTTTTGAGGGCTGATTTCTTGTCCTGTGATAAAAAGCCTTCTGTTTCCATCGCCAAAGCTTTCAGGTGAGCATTTGCAAGCGGTTGGCACCATTTTTGAGTGAACTGCCAAAAGTCAGATTTTTGCTGAAATTGTGACCCCGGGGCTTAGGGATTTTTTCAAAAAAATATTTTCTGCCGGTTAAGTTTTTGAGGGCTGATTTCTTGTCCTGTGATAAAAAGCCTTCTGTTTCCATCGCCAAAGCTTTCAGGTGAGCATTTGCAAGCGGTTGGCACCATTTTTGAGTGAACTGCCAAAAGTCAGATTTTTTCTGAAATTGTGACCCCGGGGCTTAGGGATTTTTTCAAAAAAATATTTTCTGCCGGTTAAGTTTTTGAGGGCTGATTTCTTGTCCTGTGATAAAAAGCCTTCTGTTTCGAGTGCCAAACATTTCAGGGGAGCATTTTCAAGCTTTTGGCACCATTTTTGAGTGAACTGCCAAAAGTCAGATTTTTGCTGAAATTGTGACCCCGGGGCTTAGGGATTTTTTCAAAAAAATATTTTCTGCCGGTTAAGTTTTTGAGGGCTGATTTCTTGTCCTGTGATAAAAAGCCTTCTGTTTCGAGTGCCAAACCTTTCAGGGGAGCATTTTCAATCTTTTGGCACCATTTTTGAGTGAATTGCCAAAAGTCAGATTTTTGCTGAAATTGTGACCCCGGGGCTTAGGGATTTTTTCAAAAAAATATTTTCTGCCGGTTAAGTTTTTGAGGGCTGATTTCTTGTCCTGTGATAAAAAGCCTTCTTTTTCCATCGCCAAAGCTTTCAGGTGAGCATTTGCAAGCGGTTGGCACCATTTTTGAGTGAACTGCCAAAAGTCAGATTTTTTCTGAAATTGTGACCCCGGGGCTTAGGGATTTTTTCAAAAAAATATTTTCTGCCGGTTAAGTTTTTGAGGGCTGATTTCTTGTCCTGTGATAAAAAGCCTTCTGTTTCCATCGCCAAAGCTTTCAGGTGAGCATTTGCAAGCGGTTGGCACCATTTTTGAGTGAACTGCCAAAAGTCAGATTTTTTCTGAAATTGTGACCCCGGGGCTTAGGGATTTTTTCAAAAAAATATTTTCTGCCGGTTAAGTTTTTGAGGGCTGATTTCTTGTCCTGTGATAAAAAGCCTTCTGTTTCGAGTGCCAAACATTTCAGGGGAGCATTTTCAAGCTTTTGGCACCATTTTTGAGTGAACTGCCAAAAGTCAGATTTTTGCTGAAATTGTGACCCCGGGGCTTAGGGGTTTTTTCAAAAAAATATTTTCTGCCGGTTAAGTTTTTGAGGGCTGATTTCTTGTCCTGTGATAAAAAGCCTTCTGTTTAGAGTGCCAAACCTTTCAGGGGAGCATTTTCAAGCTTTTGGCACCATTTTTGAGTGAATTGCCAAAAGTCAGATTTTTTCTGAAATTGTGACCCCGGGGCTTTGGGATTTTTTCAAAAAAATATTTTCTGCCGGTTAAGTTTTTGAGGGCTGATTTCTTGTCCTGTGATAAAAAGCCTTCTGTTTCCATCGCCAAAGCTTTCAGGTGAGCATTTGCAAGCGGTTGGCACCATTTTTGAGTGAACTGCCAAAAGTCAGATTTTTTCTGAAATTGTGACCCCGGGGCTTAGGGATTTTTTCAAAAAAATATTTTCTGCCGGTTAAGTTTTTGAGGGCTGATTTCTTGTCCTGTCATAAAAAGCCTTCTGTTTCCATCGCCAAAGCTTTCAGGTGAGCATTTGCAAGCGGTTGGCACCATTTTTGAGTGAACTGCCAACAGTCAGATATTTTCTGAAATTGTGACCCCGGGGCTTAGGGATTTTTTCAAAAAAATATTTTCTGCCGGTTAAGTTTTTGAGGGCTGATTTCTTGTCCTGTGATAAAAAGCCTTCTGTTTCCATCGCCAAAGCTTTCAGGTGAGCATTTGCAAGCGGTTGGCACCATTTTTGAGTGAACTGCCAAAAGTCAGATTTTTTCTGAAATTGTGACCCCGGGGCTTAGGGATTTTTTCAAAAAAATATTTTCTGCCGGTTAAGTTTTTGAGGGCTGATTTCTTGTCCTGTGATAAAAAGCCTTCTGTTTCCATCGCCAAAGCTTTCAGGTGAGCATTTTCAAGCTTTTGGCACCATTTTTGAGTGAATTGCCAAAAGTCAGATTTTTGCTGAAATTGTGACCCCGGGGCTTAGGGATTTTTTCAAAAAAATATTTTCTGCCGGTTAAGTTTTTGAGAGCTGATTTCTTGTCCTGTGATAAAAAGCCTTCTGTTTCGAGTGCCAAACCTTTCAGGGGAGCATTTGCAAGCGGTTGGCACCATTTTTGAGTGAACTGCCAAAAGTCAGATTTTTGCTGAAATTGTGACCCCGGGGCTTAGGGATTTTTTCAAAAAAATATTTTCTGCCGGTTAAGTTTTTGAGGGCTGATTTCTTGTCCTGTGATAAAAAGCCTTCTGTTTCCATCGCCAAAGCTTTCAGGGGAGCATTTGCAAGCGGTTGGCACCATTTTTGAGTGAACTGCCAAAAGTCAGATTTTTGCTGAAATTGTGACCCCGGGGCTTAGGGATTTTTTCAAAAAAATATTTTCTGCCGGTTAAGTTTTTGAGGGCTGATTTCTTGTCCTGTGATAAAAAGCCTTCTGTTTCCATCGCCAAAGCTTTCAGGTGAGCATTTGCAAGCGGTTGGCACCATTTTTGAGTGAACTGCCAAAAGTCAGATTTTTTCTGAAATTGTGACCCCGGGGCTTAGGGATTTTTTCAAAAAAATATTTTCTGCCGGTTAAGTTTTTGAGGGCTGATTTCTTGTCCTGTGATAAAAAGCCTTCTGTTTCCATCGCCAAAGCCTTCAGGTGAGCATTTGCAAGCGGTTGGCACCATTTTTGAGTGAACTGCCAAAAGTCAGATTTTTTCTGAAATTGTGACCCCGGGGCTTAGGGATTTTTTCAAAAAAATATTTTCTGCCGGTTAAGTTTTTGAGGGCTGATTTCTTGTCCTGTGATAAAAAGCCTTCTGTTTCGAGTGCCAAACATTTCAGGGGAGCATTTTCAAGCTTTTGGCACCATTTTTGAGTGAACTGCCAAAAGTCAGATTTTTGCTGAAATTGTGACCCCGGGGCTTAGGGATTTTTTCAAAAAAATATTTTCTGCCGGTTAAGTTTTTGAGGGCTGATTTCTTGTCCTGTGATAAAAAGCCTTCTGTTTAGAGTGCCAAACCTTTCAGGGGAGCATTTTCAAGCTTTTGGCACCATTTTTGAGTGAACTGCCAAAAGTCAGATTTTTGCTGAAATTGTGACCCCGGGGCTTAGGGATTTTTTCAAAAAAATATTTTCTGCCGGTTAAGTTTTTGAGGGCTGATTTCTTGTCCTGTGATAAAAAGCCTTCTGTTTCCATCGCCAAAGCTTTCAGGTGAGCATTTGCAAGCGGTTGGCACCATTTTTGAGTGAACTGCCAAAAGTCAGATTTTTTCTGAAATTGTGACCCCGGGGCTTAGGGATTTTTTCAAAAAAATATTTTCTGCCGGTTAAGTTTTTGAGGGCTGATTTCTTGTCCTGTGATAAAAAGCCTTCTGTTTCGAGTGCCAAACATTTCAGGGGAGCATTTTCAAGCTTTTGGCACCATTTTTGAGTGAACTGCCAAAAGTCAGATTTTTTCTGAAATTGTGACCCCGGGGCTTAGGGATTTTTTCAAAATAATATTTTCTGCCGGTTAAGTTTTTGAGGGCTGATTTCTTGTCCTGTGATAAAAAGCCTTCTGTTTCCATCGCCAAAGCTTTCAGGTGAGCATTTGCAAGCGGTTGGCACCATTTTTGAGTGAACTGCCAAAAGTCAGATTTTTTCTGAAATTGTGACCCCGGGGCTTAGGGATTTTTTCAAAAAAATATTTTCTGCCGGTTAAGTTTTTGAGGACTGATTTCTTGTCCTGTGATAAAAAGCCTTCTGTTTCCATCGCCAAAGCTTTCAGGTGAGCATTTGCAAGCGGTTGGCACCATTTTTGAGTGAACTGCCAAAAGTCAGATTTTTTCTGAAATTGTGACCCCGGGGCTTAGGGATTTTTTCAAAAAAATATTTTCTGCCGGTTAAGTTTTTGAGGGCTGATTTCTTGTCCTGTGATAAAAAGCCTTCTGTTTCCATCGCCAAAGCTTTCAGGTGAGCATTTTCAAGCTTTTGGCACCATTTTTGAGTGAATTGCCAAAAGTCAGATTTTTGCTGAAATTGTGACCCCGGGGCTTAGGGATTTTTTCAAAAAAATATTTTCTGCCGGTTAAGTTTTTGAGGGCTGATTTCTTGTCCTGTGATAAAAAGCCTTCTGTTTCGAGTGCCAAACCTTTCAGGGGAGCATTTGCAAGCGGTTGGCACCATTTTTGAGTGAACTGCCAAAAGTCAGATTTTTGCTGAAATTGTGACCCCGGGGCTTAGGGATTTTTTCAAAAAAATATTTTCTGCCGGTTAAGTTTTTGAGGGCTGATTTCTTGTCCTGTGATAAAAAGCCTTCTGTTTCCATCGCCAAAGCTTTCAGGGGAGCATTTGCAAGCGGTTGGCACCATTTTTGAGTGAACTGCCAAAAGTCAGATTTTTGCTGAAATTGTGACCCCGGGGCTTAGGGATTTTTTCAAAAAAATATTTTCTGCCGGTTAAGTTTTTGAGGGCTGATTTCTTGTCCTGTGATAAAAAGCCTTCTGTTTCCATCGCCAAAGCTTTCAGGTGAGCATTTGCAAGCGGTTGGCACCATTTTTGAGTGAACTGCCAAAAGTCAGATTTTTTCTGAAATTGTGACCCCGGGGCTTAGGGATTTTTTCAAAAAAATATTTTCTGCCGGTTAAGTTTTTGAGGGCTGATTTCTTGTCCTGTGATAAAAAGCCTTCTGTTTCGAGTGCCAAACCTTTCAGGGGAGCATTTTCAAGCTTTTGGCACCATTTTTGAGTGAACTGCCAAAAGTCAGATTTTTGCTGAAATTGTGACCCCGGGGCTTAGGGATTTTTTCAAAAAAATATTTTCTGCCGGTTAAGTTTTTGAGGGCTGATTTCTTGTCCTGTGATAAAAAGCCTTCTTTTTCCATCGCCAAAGCTTTCAGGTGAGCATTTGCAAGCGGTTGGCACCATTTTTGAGTGAACTGCCAAAAGTCAGATTTTTGCTGAAATTGTGACCCCGGGGCTTAGGGATTTTTTCAAAAAAATATTTTCTGCCGGTTAAGTTTTTGAGGGCTGATTTCTTGTCCTGTGATAAAAAGCCTTCTGTTTCGAGTGCCAAACATTTCAGGGGAGCATTTTCAAGCTTTTGGCACCATTTTTGAGTGAACTGCCAAAAGTCAGATTTTTGCTGAAATTGTGACCCCGGGGCTTAGGGATTTTTTCAAAAAAATATTTTCTGCCGGTTAAGTTTTTGAGGGCTGATTTCTTGTCCTGTGATAAAAAGCCTTCTGTTTAGAGTGCCAAACCTTTCAGGGGAGCATTTTCAAGCTTTTGGCACCATTTTTGAGTGAATTGCCAAAAGTCAGATTTTTGCTGAAATTGTGACCCCGGGGCTTAGGGATTTTTTCAAAAAAATATTTTCTGCCGGTTAAGTTTTTGAGGGCTGATTTCTTGTCCTGTGATAAAAAGCCTTCTTTTTCCATCGCCAAAGCTTTCAGGTGAGCATTTGCAAGCGGTTGGCACCATTTTTGAGTGAACTGCCAAAAGTCAGATTTTTGCTGAAATTGTGACCCCGGGGCTTAGGGATTTTTTCAAAAAAATATTTTCTGCCGGTTAAGTTTTTGAGGGCTGATTTCTTGTCCTGTGATAAAAAGCCTTCTGTTTCCATCGCCAAAGCTTTCAGGTGAGCATTTGCAAGCGGTTGGCACCATTTTTGAGTGAACTGCCAAAAGTCAGATTTTTTCTGAAATTGTGACCCCGGGGCTTAGGGATTTTTTCAAAAAAATATTTTCTGCCGGTTAAGTTTTTGAGGGCTGATTTCTTGTCCTGTGATAAAAAGCCTTCTGTTTCCATCGCCAAAGCTTTCAGGTGAGCATTTGCAAGCGGTTGGCACCATTTTTGAGTGAACTGCCAAAAGTCAGATTTTTTCTGAAATTGTGACCCCGGGGCTTAGGGATTTTTTCAAAAAAATATTTTCTGCCGGTTAAGTTTTTGAGGGCTGATTTCTTGTCCTGTGATAAAAAGCCTTCTGTTTAGAGTGCCAAACCTTTCAGGGGAGCATTTTCAAGCTTTTGGCACCATTTTTGAGTGAATTGCCAAAAGTCAGATTTTTGCTGAAATTGTGACCCCGGGGCTTAGGGATTTTTTCAAAAAAATATTTTCTGCCGGTTAAGTTTTTGAGGGCTGATTTCTTGTCCTGTGATAAAAAGCCTTCTTTTTCCATCGCCAAAGCTTTCAGGTGAGCATTTGCAAGCGGTTGGCACCATTTTTGAGTGAACTGCCAAAAGTCAGATTTTTGCTGAAATTGTGACCCCGGGGCTTAGGGATTTTTTCAAAAAAAATATTTTCTGCCGGTTAAGTTTTTGAGGGCTGATTTCTTGTCCTGTGATAAAAAGCCTTCTGTTTCCATCGCCAAAGCTTTCAGGTGAGCATTTGCAAGCGGTTGGCACCATTTTTGAGTGAACTGCCAAAAGTCAGATTTTTTCTGAAATTGTGACCCCGGGGCTTAGGGATTTTTTTCAAAAAAATATTTTCTGTCGGTTAAGTTTTTGAGGGCTGATTTCTTGTCCTGTGATAAAAAGCCTTCTGTTTCGAGTGCCAAACCTTTCAGGGGAGCATTTTCAAGCTTTTGGCACCATTTTTGAGTGAATTGCCAAAAGTCAGATTTTTGCTGAAATTGTGACCCCGGGGCTTAGGGATTTTTTCAAAAAAATATTTTCTGCCGGTTAAGTTTTTGAGGGCTGATTTCTTGTCCTGTGATAAAAAGCCTTCTTTTTCCATCGCCAAAGCTTTCAGGTGAGCATTTGCAAGCGGTTGGCACCATTTTTGAGTGAACTGCCAAAAGTCAGATTTTTGCTGAAATTGTGACCCCGGGGCTTAGGGATTTTTTCAAAAAAATATTTTCTGCCGGTTAAGTTTTTGAGGGCTGATTTCTTGTCCTGTGATAAAAAGCCTTCTGTTTCCATCGCCAAAGCTTTCAGGTGAGCATTTGCAAGCGGTTGGCACCATTTTTGAGTGAACTGCCAAAAGTCAGATTTTTTCTGAAATTGTGACCCCGGGGCTTAGGGATTTTTTCAAAAAAAAATTTTCTGCCAGTTAAGTTTTTGAGGGCTGATTTCTTGTCCTGTGATAAAAAGCCTTCTGTTTCGAGTGCCAAACATTTCAGGGGAGCATTTTCAAGCTTTTGGCACCATTTTTGAGTGAACTGCCAAAAGTCAGATTTTTGCTGAAATTGTGACCCCGGGGCTTAGGGATTTTTTCAAAAAAATATTTTCTGCCGGTTAAGTTTTTGAGGGCTGATTTCTTGTCCTGTGATAAAAAGCCTTCTGTTTCCATCGCCAAAGCTTTCAGGTGAGCATTTGCAAGCGGTTGGCACCATTTTTGAGTGAACTGCCAAAAGTCAGATTTTTGCTGAAATTGTGACCCCGGGGCTTAGGGATTTTTTCAAAAAAATATTTTCTGCCGGTTAAGTTTTTGAGGGCTGATTTCTTGTCCTGTGATAAAAAGCCTTCTGTTTCCATCGCCAAAGCTTTCAGGTGAGCATTTGCAAGCGGTTGGCACCATTTTTGAGTGAACTGCCAAAAGTCAGATTTTTGCTGAAATTGTGACCCCGGGGCTTAGGGATTTTTTCAAAAAAATATTTTCTGCCGGTTAAGTTTTTGAGGGCTGATTTCTTGTCCTGTGATAAAAAGCCTTCTGTTTCCATCGCCAAAGCTTTCAGGTGAGCATTTGCAAGCGGTTGGCACCATTTTTGAGTGAACTGCCAAAAGTCAGATTTTTGCTGAAATTGTGACCCCGGGGCTTAGGGATTTTTTCAAAAAAATATTTTCTGCCGGTTAAGTTTTTGAGGGCTGATTTCTTGTCCTGTGATAAAAAGCCTTCTGTTTCGAGTGCCAAACATTTCAGGGGAGCATTTTCAAGCTTTTGGCACCATTTTTGAGTGAACTGCCAAAAGTCAGTTTTTTGCTGAAATTGTGACCCCGGGGCTTAGGGATTTTTTCAAAAAAATATTTTCTGCCGGTTAAGTTTTTGAGGGCTGATTTCTTGTCCTGTGATAAAAAGCCTTCTGTTTAGAGTGCCAAACCTTTCAGGGGAGCATTTTCAAGCTTTTGGCACCATTTTTGAGTGAATTGCCAAAAGTCAGATTTTTGCTGAAATTGTGACCCCGGGGCTTAGGGATTTTTTCAAAAAAATATTTTCTGCCGGTTAAGTTTTTGAGGGCTGATTTCTTGTCCTGTGATAAAAAGCCTTCTGTTTCGAGTGCCAAACATTTCAGGGGAGCATTTTCAAGCTTTTGGCACCATTTTTGAGTGAACTGCCAAAAGTCAGATTTTTGCTGAAATTGTGACCCCGGGGCTTAGGGATTTTTTCAAAAAAATATTTTCTGCCGGTTAAGTTTTTGAGGGCTGATTTCTTGTCCTGTGATAAAAAGCCTTCTGTTTCCATCGCCAAAGCTTTCAGGTGAGCATTTGCAAGCGGTTGGCACCATTTTTGAGTGAACTGCCAAAAGTCAGATTTTTGCTGAAATTGTGACCCCGGGGCTTAGGGATTTTTTCAAAAAAATATTTTCTGCCGGTTAAGTTTTTGAGGGCTGATTTCTTGTCCTGTGATAAAAAGCCTTCTGTTTAGAGTGCCAAACCTTTCAGGGGAGCATTTTCAAGCTTTTGGCACCATTTTTGAGTGAATTGCCAAAAGTCAGATTTTTGCTGAAATTGTGACCCCGGGGCTTAGGGATTTTTTCAAAAAAATATTTTCTGCCGGTTAAGTTTTTGAGGGCTGATTTCTTGTCCTGTGATAAAAAGCCTTCTTTTTCCATCGCCAAAGCTTTCAGGTGAGCATTTGCAAGCGGTTGGCACCATTTTTGAGTGAACTGCCAAAAGTCAGATTTTTGCTGAAATTGTGACCCCGGGGCTTAGGGATTTTTTCAAAAAAATATTTTCTGCCGGTTAAGTTTTTGAGGGCTGATTTCTTGTCCTGTGATAAAAAGCCTTCTGTTTCCATCGCCAAAGCTTTCAGGTGAGCATTTGCAAGCGGTTGGCACCATTTTTGAGTGAACTGCCAAAAGTCAGATTTTTTCTGAAATTGTGACCCCGGGGCTTAGGGATTTTTTCAAAAAAATATTTTCTGCCAGTTAAGTTTTTGAGGGCTGATTTCTTGTCCTGTGATAAAAAGCCTTCTGTTTCGAGTGCCAAACATTTCAGGGGAGCATTTTCAAGCTTTTGGCACCATTTTTGAGTGAACTGCCAAAAGTCAGATTTTTGCTGAAATTGTGACCCCGGGGCTTAGGGATTTTTTCAAAATAATATTTTCTGCCGGTTAAGTTTTTGAGGGCTGATTTCTTGTCCTGTGATAAAAAGCCTTCTGTTTCCATCGCCAAAGCTTTCAGGTGAGCATTTGCAAGCGGTTGGCACCATTTTTGAGTGAACTGCCAAAAGTCAGATTTTTGCTGAAATTGTGACCCCGGGGCTTAGGGATTTTTTCAAAAAAATATTTTCTGCCGGTTAAGTTTTTGAGGGCTGATTTCTTGTCCTGTGATAAAAAGCCTTCTGTTTCCATCGCCAAAGCTTTCAGGTGAGCATTTGCAAGCGGTTGGCACCATTTTTGAGTGAACTGCCAAAAGTCAGATTTTTGCTGAAATTGTGACCCCGGGGCTTAGGGATTTTTTCAAAAAAATATTTTCTGCCGGTTAAGTTTTTGAGGGCTGATTTCTTGTCCTGTGATAAAAAGCCTTCTGTTTCGCGTGCCAAACCTTTCAGCTGAGCATTTGCAACCGGTTGGCACCATTTTTGAGTGAACTGCCAAAAGTCAGATTTTTTCTGAAATAGTGACCCCGGGGCTTAGGGATTTTTTCAAAATAATATTTTCTGCCGGTTAAGTTTTTGAGGGCTGATTTCTTGTCCTGTGATAAAAAGCCTTCTGTTTCCATCGCCAAAGCTTTCAGGTGAGCATCTGCAAGCGGTTGGCACCATTTTTGAGTGAACTGCCAAAAGTCAGATTTTTGCTGAAATTGTGACCCCGGGGCTTAGGGATTTTTTCAAAAAAATATTTTCTGCCGGTTAAGTTTTTGAGGGCTGATTTCTTGTCCTGTGATAAAAAGCCTTCTGTTTAGAGTGCCAAACCTTTCAGGGGAGCATTTTCAATCTTTTGGCACCATTTTTGAGTGAATTGCCAAAAGTCAGATTTTTGCTGAAATTGTGACCCCGGGGCTTAGGGATTTTTTCAAAAAAATATTTTCTGCCGGTTAAGTTTTTGAGGGCTGATTTCTTGTCCTGTGATAAAAAGCCTTCTTTTTCCATCGCCAAAGCTTTCAGGTGAGCATTTGCAAGCGGTTGGCACCATTTTTGAGTGAACTGCCAAAAGTCAGATTTTTTCTGAAATTGTGACCCCGGGGCTTAGGGATTTTTTCAAAAAAATATTTTCTGCCGGTTAAGTTTTTGAGGGCTGATTTCTTGTCCTGTGATAAAAAGCCTTCTGTTTCCATCGCCAAAGCTTTCAGGTGAGCATTTGCAAGCGGTTGGCACCATTTTTGAGTGAACTGCCAAAAGTCAGATTTTTTCTGAAATTGTGACCCCGGGGCTTAGGGATTTTTTCAAAAAAATATTTTCTGCCAGTTAAGTTTTTGAGGGCTGATTTCTTGTCCTGTGATAAAAAGCCTTCTGTTTCCATCGCCAAAGCTTTCAGGTGAGCATTTGCAAGCGGTTGGCACCATTTTTGAGTGAACTGCCAAAAGTCAGATTTTTTCTGAAATTGTGACCCCGGGGCTTAGGGATTTTTTCAAAAAAATATTTTCTGCTGGTTAAGTTACTGAGGGCTGATTTCTTGTCCTGTGATAAAAAACATTCTGTTTCGACTGCCAAACCTTTCAGGGGATCATTTGCAACCAGTTGGCACCATTTTTGAGTGAACTGCCAAAAGTCAGATTTTTGCTGAAATTGTGACCCCGGGGCTTAGGGATTTTTTCAAAAAAATATTTTCTGCCGGTTAAGTTTTTGAGGGCTGATTTCTTGTCCTGTGATAAAAAGCCTTCTGTTTCCATCGCCAAAGCTTTCAGGTGAGCATTTGCAAGCGGTTGGCACCATTTTTGAGTGAACTGCCAAAAGTAAGATTTTTTCTGAAATTGTGACCCCGGGGCTTAGGGATTTTTTCAAAATAATATTTTCTGCCGGTTAAGTTTTTGAGGGCTGATTTCTTGTCCTGTGAGAAAAAGCCTTCTGTTTCCATCGCCAAAGCTTTCAGGGGAGCATTTGCAAGCGGTTGGCACCATTTTTGAGTGAACTGCCAAAAGTCAGATTTTTTCTGAAATTGTGACCCCGGGGCTTAGGGATTTTTTCAAAAAAATATTTTCTGCCGGTTAAGTTTTTGAGGGCTGATTTCTTGTCCTGTGATAAAAAGCCTTCTGTTTCGAGTGCCAAACCTTTTAGGGGAGCATTTTCAAGCTTTTGGCACCATTTTTGAGTGAACTGCCAAAAGTCAGATTTTTTCTGAAATTGTGACCCCGGGGCTTAGGGATTTTTTCAAAAAAATATTTTCTGCCGGTTAAGTTTTTGAGGGCTGATTTCTTGTCCTGTGATAAAAAGCCTTCTGTTTCGAGTGCCAAACCTTTTAGGGGAGCATTTTCAAGCTTTTGGCACCATTTTTGAGTGAACTGCCAAAAGTCAGATTTTTTCTGAAATTGTGACCCCGGGGCTTAGGGATTTTTTCAAAATAATATTTTCTGCCGGTTAAGTTTTTGAGGGCTGATTTCTTGTCCTGTGATAAAAAGCCTTCTGTTTCCATCGCCAAAGCTTTCAGGTGAGCATTTGCAAGCGGTTGGCACCATTTTTGAGTGAACTGCCAAAAGTCAGATTTTTGCTGAAATTGTGACCCCGGGGCTTAGGGATTTTTTCAAAAAACTCTTTTCTGCCGGTTAAGTTTTTGAGGGCTGATTTCTTGTCCTGTGATAAAAAGCCTTCTGTTTCCATCGCCAAAGCTTTCAGCGGATCATTTTCAAGCTTTTGCCACCATTTTTGAGTGAATTGCCAAAAGTCAGATTTTTGCTGAAAATGTGACCCCGGGGCTTAGGGATTTTTTCAAAAAAATATTTTCTGCTGGTTAAGTTACTGAGGGCTGATTTCTTGTCCAGTGATAAAAAACATTCTGTTTCGACTGCCAAACCTTTCAGGGGATCATTTGCAACCAGTTGGCACCATTTTTGAGTGAATTGCCAAAAGTCAGATTTTTTCTGAAATTGTGACCCCGGGGCTTAGGGATTTTTTCAAAAAAATATTTTCTGCCGGTTAAGTTTTTGAGGGCTGATTTCTTGTCCTGTGATAAAAAGCCTTCTGTTTCGCGTGCCAAACCTTTCAGGTGAGCATTTGCAACCGGTTGGCACCATTTTTGAGTGAACTGCCAAAAGTCAGATTTTTTCTGAAATTGTGACCCCGGGGCTTAGGGATTTTTTCAGAAAAATATTTTCTGCTGGTTAAGTTACTGAGGGCTGATTTCTTGTCCTGTGATAAAAAACATTCTGTTTCGACTGCCAAACCTTTCAGGGGATCATTTGCAACCAGTTGGCACCATTTTTGAGTGAACTGCCAAAAGTAAGATTTTTTCTGAAATTGTGACCCCGGGGCTTAGGGATTTTTTCAAAAAAATATTTTCTGCCGGTTAAGTTTTTGAGGGCTGATTTCTTGTCCTGTGATAAAAAGCCTTCTGTTTCGCGTGCCAAACCTTTCAGGTGAGCATTTGCAACCGGTTGGCACCATTTTTGAGTGAACTGCCAAAAGTCAGATTTTTTCTGAAATTGTGACCCCGGGGCTTAGGGATTTTTTCAAAATAATATTTTCTGCCGGTTAAGTTTTTGAGGGCTGATTTCTTGTCCTGTGAGAAAAAGCCTTCTGTTTCCATCGCCAAAGCTTTAAGGTGAGCATTTGCAAGCGGTTGGCACCATTTTTGAGTGAACTGCCAAAAGTCAGATTTTTGCTGAAATTGTGACCCCGGGGCTTAGGGATTTTTTCAAAAAAATATTTTCTGCCGGTTAAGTTTTTGAGGGCTGATTTCTTGTCTTGTGATAAAAAGCCTTCTGTTTCCATCGCCAAAGCTTTCAGGTGAGCATTTGCAAGCGGTTGGCACCATTTTTGAGTGAACTGCCAAAAGTCAGATTTTTTCTGAAATTGTGACCCCGGGGCTTAGGGATTTTTTCAAAAAAATATTTTCTGCCGGTTAAGTTTTTGAGGACTGATTTCTTGTCCTGTGATAAAAAGCCTTCTGTTTCGAGTGCCAAACCTTTTAGGGGAGCATTTTCAAGCGGTTGGCACCATTTTTGAGTGAACTGCCAAAAGTCAGATTTTTTCTGAAATTGTGACCCCGGGGCTTAGGGATTTTTTCAAAAAAATATTTTCTGCCAGTTAAGTTTTTGAGGACTGATTTCTTGTCCTGTGATAAAAAGCCTTCTGTTTCGAGTGCCAAACCTTTTAGGGGAGCATTTTCAAGCTTTTGGCACCATTTTTGAGTGAACTGCCAAAAGTCAGATTTTTTCTGAAATTGTGACCCCGGGGCTTAGGGATTTTTTCAAAAAAATATTTTCTGCCGGTTAAGTTTTTGAGGGCTGATTTCTTGTCCTGTGATAAAAAGCCTTCTGTTTCCATCGCCAAAGCTTTCAGGTGAGCATTTGCAAGCGGTTGGCACCATTTTTGAGTGAACTGCCAAAAGTCAGATTTTTCCTGAAATTGTGACCCCGGGGCTTAGGGATTTTTTCAAAAAACTCTTTTCTGCCGGTTAAGTTTTTGAGGGCTGATTTCTTGTCCTGTGATAAAAAGCCTTCTGTTTCCATCGCCAAGGCTTTCAGCGGATCATTTTCAAGCTTTTGCCAGCATTTTTGAGTGAATTGCCAAAAGTCAGATTTTTTCCTGAAAATGTGACCCCGGGGCTTAGGGATTTTTTCAAAAAAATATTTTCTGCTGGTTAAGTTACTGAGGGCTGATTTCTTGTCCTGTGATAAAAAACATTCTGTTTCGACTGCCAAACCTTTCAGGGGATCATTTGCAACCAGTTGGCACCATTTTTGAGTGAATTGCCAAAAGTCAGATTTTTTCTGAAATTGTGACCCCGGGGCTTAGGGATTTTTTCAAAAAAATATTTTCTGCCGGTTAAGTTTTTGAGGGCTGATTTCTTGTCCTGTGATAAAAAGCCTTCTGTTTCGAGTGCCAAACCTTTCAGGGGAGCATTTTCAAGCTTTTGGCACCATTTTTGAGTGAATTGCCAAAAGTCAGATTTTTGCTGAAATTGTGACCCCGGGGCTTAGGGATTTTTTCAAAAAAATATTTTCTGCCGGTTAAGTTTTTGAGGGCTGATTTCTTGTCCTGTGATAAAAAGCCTTCTGTTTCCATCGCCAAAGCTTTCAGGTGAGCATTTGCAAGCGGTTGGCACCATTTTTGAGTGAACTGCCAAAAGTCAGATTTTTGCTGAAATTGTGACCCCGGGGCTTAGGGATTTTTTCAAAAAAATATTTTCTGCCGGTTAAGTTTTTGAGGGCTGATTTCTTGTCCTGTGATAAAAAGCCTTCTGTTTCCATCGCCAAAGCTTTCAGGTGAGCATTTGCAAGCGGTTGGCACCATTTTTGAGTGAACTGCCAAAAGTCAGATTTTTTCTGAAATTGTGACCCCGGGGCTTAGGGATTTTTTCAAAAAAATATTTTCTGCCGGTTAAGTTTTTGAGGGCTGATTTCTTGTCCTGTGATAAAAAGCCTTCTGTTTCCATTGCCAAAGCTTTCAGGTGAGCATTTGCAAGCGGTTGGCACCATTTTTGAGTGAACTGCCAAAAGTCAGATTTTTCCTGAAATTGTGACACCGAGGCTTAGGGATTTTTTCAAAAAACTCTTTTCTGCCGGTTAAGTTTTTGAGGGCTGATTTCTTGTCCTGTGATAAAAAGCCTTCTGTTTCCATCGCCAAAGCTTTCAGCGGATCATTTTCAAGCTTTTGCCACCATTTTTGAGTGAATTGCCAAAACTCAGATTTTTGCTGAAAATGTGACCCCGGGGCTTAGGGATTTTTTCAAAAAAATATTTTCTGCTGGTTAAGTTACTGAGGGCTGATTTCTTGTCCTGTGATAAAAAACATTCTGTTTCGACTGCCAAACCTTTCAGGGGATCATTTGCAACCAGTTGGCACCATTTTTGAGTGAATTGCCAAAAGTCAGATTTTTGCTGAAATTGTAACCCTGGGGCTTAGGGATTTTTTCAAAAAAATATTTTCTGCCGGTTAAGTTTTTGAGGGCTGATTTCTTGTCCTGTGATAAAAAGCCTTCTGTTTCCATCGCCAAAGCTTTCAGGTGAGCATTTGCAAGCGGTTGGCACCATTTTTGAGTGAACTGCCAAAAGTCAGATTTTTGCTGAAATTGTGACCCCGGGGCTTCGGGATTTTTTCAAAAAAATATTTTCTGCCGGTTAAGTTTTTGAGGGCTGATTTCTTGTCCTGTGATAAACAGCCTTCTGTTTCGCGTGCCAAACCTTTCAGGTGAGCATTTGCAACCGGTTGGCACCATTTTTGAGTGAACTGCCAAAAGTCAGATTTTTTCTGAAATTGTGACTCCGGGGCTTAGGGATTTTTTCAAAAAAATATTTTCTGCCGGTTAAGTTTTTGAGGGCTGATTTCTTGTCCTGTGATAAAAAGCCTTCTGTTTCGAGTGCCAAACCTTTCAGGGGAGCATTTGCAACCGGTTGGCACCATTTTTGAGTGAACTGCCAAAAGTCAGATTTTTTCTGAAATTGTGACCCCGGGGCTTAGGGATTTTTTCAAAAAAATATTTTCTGCCGGTTAAGTTTTTGAGGGCTGATTTCTTGTCCTGTGATAAAAAGCCTTCTGTTTCGCGTGCCAAACCTTTCAGGTGAGCATTTGCAACCGGTTGGCACCATTTTTGAGTGAACTGCCAAAAGTCAGATTTTTTCTGAAATTGTGACCCCGGGGCTTAGGGATTTTTTCAAAAAAATATTTTCTGCCGGTTAAGTTTTTGAGGGCTGATTTCTTGTCCTGTGATAAAAAGCCTTCTGTTTCCATCGCCAAAGCTTTCAGGTGAGCATTTGCAAGTGGTTGGCACCATTTTTGAGTGAATTGCCAAAAGTCAGATTTTTTCTGAAATTGTGACCCCGGGGCTTAGGGATTTTTTCAAAAAAATATTTCCTGCTGGTTAAGTTATTGAGGGCTGATTTCTTGTCCTGTGATAAAAAAAACCTTCTGTTTCGACTGCCAAAGCTTTCAGGGGAGCATTTGCAGCCGGTTGGCACAATTTTTGAGTGAATTGCCAAAAGTCAGATTTTTTCTGAAATTGTGACCCCGGGGCTTAGGGATTTTTTCAAAAAAATATTTTCCGCCCGTTAAGTTTTTGAGGGCTGATTTCTTGTCCTGTGATAAAAAGCCTTCTGTTTCGACTGTCAAACCTTTCAGGGGAGCATTTGCAACCGGTTGGCACCATTTTCGAGTGAACTGCCAAAAGTCAGATTTTTCCAGAAATTGTGACCCCGGGGCTTAGGGATTTTTTTAAAAAAAAAAAATTCTGCCGGTTAAATTTTTGAGGGCTGATTTCTTGTCCTGTGATAAAAAGCCTTCTGTTTCCATCACCAAAGCTTTCAGGGGAGCATTTTCAAGCTTTTGGCACCATTTTTGAGTGAATTGCCAAAAGTCAGATTTTTGCTGAAATTGTGACCCTGGGGCTTAGGGATTTTTTCAAAAAACTCTTTTCTGCCGGTTAAGTTATTGAGGGCTGATTTCTTGTCCTGTGATAAAAAGCCTTCTGTTTCCATCGCCAAAGCTTTCAGGGGAGCATTTGCAACCCGTTGGCACCATTTTTGAGTAAATTGCCAAAAGTCAGATTTTTGCTGAAAAAAATCTTTTTCCGCCGGTTAAGTTGTTGAGGGCTGATTTCTTTTCCTGTGATAAAAAGCCTTCTGTTTCGACTGCCAAACCTTTCAGGGGATCATTTGCAACCGGTTGGCACCATTTTCGAGTGAACTGCCAAAAGTCAGATTTTTCCAGAAATTGTGACCCCGGGGCTTAGGGATTTTTTTTTTTAAAAAAAAATTCTGCCGGTTAAATTTTTGAGGGCTGATTTCTTGTCCTGTGATAAAAAGCCTTCTGTTTCCATCACCAAAGCTTTCAGGGGAGCATTTTCAAGCTTTTGGCACCATTTTTGAGTGAATTGCCAAAAGTCAGATTTTTGCTGAAATTGTGACCCCGGGGCTTAGGGATTTTTTCAAAAAACTCTTTTCTGCCGGTTAAGTTATTGAGGGCTGATTTCTTGTCCTGTGATAAAAAGCCTTCTGTTTCCATCGCCAAAGCTTTCAGGGGAGCATTTGCAACCGGTTGGCACCATTTTTGAGTGAATTGCCAAAAGTCAGATTTTTGCTGAAAAAAATCTTTTTCCGCCGGTTAAGTTATTGAGGGCTGATTTCTTGTCCTGTGATAAAAAGCCTTCTGTTTCCATCACCAAAGCTTTCAGGGGAGCATTTTCAAGCATTCGGCACCATTTTTCAGTTAATTGCCAAAAGTCAGATTTTTGCTGAAATTGTGACCCCGGGGCTTAGGGATTTTTTCAAAAAACTCTTTTCTGCCGGTTAAGTTGTTGAGGGCTGATTTCTTTTCCTGTGATGAGAATCCTTCTGTTTCCATCGCCAAAGCTTTCAGGGGAGCATTTGCAACCGGTTGGCACCATTTTTGAGTGAATTGCCGAAAGTCAGATTTTTCCTGAAAAAAATCTTTTTCCGCCGATTAAGTTGTTGAGGGCTGATTTCTTGTCCTGTGATAAAAAGCCTTCTGTTTCCATCACCAAACCTTTCAGGGGAGCATTTTCAATCTTTTGGCACCATTTTTGAGTGAATTGCCAAAAGTCAGATTTTTCCTGAAATTGTGACCCCGGGGCTTAGGGATTTTTTCAAAAAAATATTTTCCGCCGGTTAAGGTTTTTTGGGCTGATTTCTTGTCCTGTGATAAAAAGACTTCGGTTTCCATTGCCAAAGCTTTCAGGGGAGCATTTGCAACCGGTTGGCACCATTTTTGAGTGAATTGCCAAAAGTCAGATTTTTGCTGAAATTGTGACCCCGGGGCTTAGGGATTTTTTCAAAAAAATATTTTCTGCCGGTTAAGTTTTTGAGGGCTGATTTCTTGTCCTGTGATAAAAAGCCTTCTGTTTCCATCACCAAAGCTTTCAGGGGAACATTTTCAAGCTTTTGGCACCATTTTTGAGTGAATTGCCAAAAGTCAGATTTTTCTTGAAATTGTGACCCCGGGGCTTAGGGATTTTTTCAAAAAAATATTTTCGGCCGGTTAAGTTTTTGAGGGCTGATTTCTTGTCCTGTGATAAAAAACCTTCTGTTTCGACTGCCAAACCTTTCACCGGAGCATTTGCAACCGTTTGGCACCATTTTTGAGTGAATTGCCAAAAGTCAGATTTTTGCTGAAATTGTGACCCCAGGGCTTAGGGATTTTTTCAAAAAACTCTTTTCTGCCAGTTAAGTTTTTGAGGGCTGATTTCTTGTCCTGTGATAAAAAGCCTTCTGTTTCCATCGCCAAACCTTTCAGGGGAGCATTTGCAACCGGTTGGCACAATTTTTGAGTGAATTGCCAAAAGTCAGATTTTTCCTGAAATTGTGACCCCGGGGCTTAGGGATTTTTTAAAAAAATATTTCCTGCTGGTTAAGTTTTTGAGGGCTGATTTCTTATCCTGTGATAAAAAAAACCTTCTGTTTCGACTGGCAAAGCTTTCAGGGGAGCATTTGCAGCCGGTTGGCACAATTTTTGAGTGAATTTCCAAAAGTCAGATTTTTTCTGAAATTGTGACCCCGGGACTTAGGGATTTTTTCAAAAAAATATTTTTCGCCCGTTAAGTTTTTGAGGGCTGATTTCTTGTCCTGTGATAAAAAGCCTTGTGATTCGACTGTCAAACCTTTCATTTGCAACCGGTTGGCACCATTTTCGAGTGAATTGCCAAAAGTCAGATTATTGCTGAAATTGTGACCCCGGGGCTTAGGCATTTTTTTTTAAAAAAAAAATTCTGCCGGTTAAATTTTTGAGGGCTGATTTCTTGTCCTGTGATAAAAAGCCTTCTGTTTCCATCACCAAAGCTTTCAGCGGAGCATTTTCAAGCTTTTGGCACCATTTATGAGTGAATTGCCAAAAGTCAGATTTTTTCTGAAATTGTGACCCCGGGGCTTAGGGATTTTTTCAAAAAAATATTTTCCGCCGGTTAAGTTTTTGAGGGCTGATTTCTTGTCCTGTGATAAAAAGCCTTCTGTTTCGACGGCCAAACCTTTCAGGGGATCATTTTCAAGCTTTTGGCACCATTTTTGAGTGAACTGCCGAAAGTCAGATTTTTGCTGAAATTGTGACCCCGGGGCTTAGGGATTTTTTCAAAAAAATATTTTCCGCCGGTTAAGTTTTTGAGGGCTGATTTCTTGTCCTGTGATAAAAAGCCTTCTGTTTCGACTGCCAAACCTTTCAGGGGAGCATTTGCAACCGGTTGGCACCATTTTTGAGTAAATTGCCAAAAGTCAGATTTTTTCTGAAATTGTGACCCCGGGGCTTAGGGATTTTTTCAAAAAAATATTTTCTGCCGGTTAAGTTTTTGAGGGCTGATTTCTTGTCCTGTGATAAAAAGCCTTCTGTTTCGCGTGCCAAACCTTTCAGGTGAGCATTTGCAACCGGTTGGCACCATTTTTGAGTGAACTGCCAAAAGTCAGATTTTTTCTGAAATTGTGACCCCGGGGCTTAGGGATTTTTTCAAAAAAATATTTTCTGCCGGTTAAGTTTTTGAGGGCTGATTTCTTGTCCTGTGATAAAAAGCCTTCTGTTTCCATCGCCAAAGCTTTCAGGTGAGCATTTGCAAGTGGTTGGCATCATTTTTGAGTGAATTGCCAAAAGTCAGATTTTTTCTGAAATTGTGACCCCGGGGCTTAGGGATTTTTTTAAAAAAATATTTCCTGCTGGTTAAGTTATTGAGGGCTGATTTCTTGTCCTGTGATAAAAAAAACCTTCTGTTTCGACTGTCAAAGCTTTCAGGGGAGCATTTGCAGCCGGTTGGCACAATTTTTGAGTGAATTGCCAAAAGTCAGATTTTTTCTGAAATTGTGACCCCGGGGCTTAGGGATTTTTTCAAAAAAATATTTTCCGCCCGTTAAGTTTTTGAGGGCTGATTTCTTGTCCTGTGATAAAAAGCCTTCTGTTTCGACTGTCAAACCTTTCAGGGGAGCATTTGCAACCGGTTGGCACCATTTTCGAGTGAACTGCCAAAAGTCAGATTTTTCCAGAAATTGTGACCCCGGGGCTTAGGGATTTTTTTTTTAAAAAAAAATTCTGCCGGTTAAATTTTTGAGGGCTGATTTCTTGTCCTGTGATAAAAAGCCTTCTGTTTCCATCACCAAAGCTTTCAGGGGAGCATTTTCAAGCTTTTGGCACCATTTTTGAGTGAATTGCCAAAAGTCAGATTTTTCCTGAAATTGTGACCCCGGGGCTTAGGGATTTTTTCAAAAAAATATTTTCTGCCGGTTAAGTTTTTGAGGGCTGATTTCTTGTCCTGTGATAAAAAGCCTTCTGTTTCCATCACCAAAGCTTTCAGGGGAACATTTTCAAGCTTTTGGCACCATTTTTGAGTGAATTGCCAAAAGTCAGATTTTTCTTGAAATTGTGACCCCGGGGCTTAGGGATTTTTTCAAAAAAATATTTTCCGCCGGTTAAGTTTTTGAGGGCTGATTTCTTGTCCTGTGATAAAAAACCTTCTGTTTCGACTGCCAAACCTTTCACCGGAGCATTTGCAACCGTTTGGCACCATTTTTGAGTGAATTGCCAAAAGTCAGATTTTTGCTGAAATTGTGACCCCAGGGCTTAGGGATTTTTTCAAAAAACTCTTTTCTGCCAGTTAAGTTTTTGAGGGCTGATTTCTTGTCCTGTGATAAAAAGCCTTCTGTTTCCATCGCCAAACCTTTCAGGGGAGCATTTGCAACCGGTTGGCACAATTTTTGAGTGAATTGCCAAAAGTCAGATTTTTCCTGAAATTGTGACCCCGGGGCTTAGGGATTTTTTCAAAAAAAAAAATTCTGCCGGTTAAGTTGTTGAGGGCTGATTTCTTGTCCTGTGATAAAAAACCTTCTGTTTCGACTGCCAAACCTTTCAGGGGATCATTTGCAACCAGTTGGCACCATTTTTGAGTGAATTGCCAAAAGTCAGATTTTTGCTGAAATTGTAACCCTGGGGCTTAGGGATTTTTTCAAAAAAATATTTCCTGCTGGTTAAGTTATTGAGGGCTGATTTCTTGTCCTGTGATAAAAAAAACCTTCTGTTTCGACTGGCAAAGCTTTCAGGGGAGCATTTGCAGCCGGTTGGCACAATTTTTGAGTGAATTTCCAAAAGTCAGATTTTTTCTCAAATTGTGACCCCGGGACTTAGGGATTTTTTCAAAAAAATATTTTTCGCCCGTTAAGTTTTTGAGGGCTGATTTCTTGTCCTGTGATAAAAAGCCTTCTGATTCGACTGTCAAACCTTTCATTTGCAACCGGTTGGCACCATTTTTGAGTGAACTGCCAAAAGTCAGATTTTTTCTGAAATTGTGACCCCGGGGCTTAGGGATTTTTTCAAAAAAATATTTTCTGCCGGTTAAGTTTTTGAGGGCTGATTTCTTGTCCTGTGATAAAAAGCCTTCTGTTTCCATCGCCAAAGCTTTCAGGTGAGCATTTGCAAGTGGTTGGCACCATTTTTGAGTGAATTGCCAAAAGTCAGATTTTTTCTGAAATTGTGACCCCGGGGCTTAGGGATTTTTTCAAAAAAATATTTCCTGCTGGTTAAGTTATTGAGGGCTGATTTCTTGTCCTGTGATAAAAAAAACCTTCTGTTTCGACTGCCAAAGCTTTCAGGGGAGCATTTGCAGCCGGTTGGCACAATTTTTGAGTGAATTGCCAAAAGTCAGATTTTTCCTGAAATTGTGACCCCGGGGCTTAGGGATTTTTTCAAAAAAATATTTTCCGCCCGTTAAGTTTTTGAGGGCTGATTTCTTGTCCTGTGATAAAAAGCCTTCTGTTTCGACTGTCAAACCTTTCAGGGGAGCATTTGCAACCGGTTGGCACCATTTTCGAGTGAACTGCCAAAAGTCAGATTTTTCCAGAAATTGTGACCCCGGGGCTTAGGGATTTTTTTTTAAAAAAAAAATTCTGCCGGTTAAATTTTTGAGGGCTGATTTCTTGTCCTGTGATAAAAAGCCTTCTGTTTCCATCACCAAAGCTTTCAGGGGAGCATTTTCAAGCTTTTGGCACCATTTTTGAGAGAATTGCCAAAAGTCAGATTTTTGCTGAAATTGTGACCCCGGGGCTTAGGGATTTTTTCAAAAAACTCTTTTCTGCCGGTTAAGTTATTGAGGGCTGATTTCTTCTCCTGTGATAAAAAGCCTTCTGTTTCCATCGCCAAAGCTTTCAGGGGAGCATTTGCAACCGGTTGGCACCATTTTTGAGTAAATTGCCAAAAGTCAGATTTTTGCTGAAAAAAATCTTTTTCCGCCGGTTAAGTTGTTGAGGGCTGATTTCTTTTCCTGTGATAAAAAGCCTTCTGTTTCGACTGCCAAACCTTTCAGGGGATCATTTGCAACCGGTTGGCACCATTTTTGAGTGAATTGCCAAAAGTCAGATTTTTCCTGAAACTGTGACCCCGGGGCTTAGGGATTTTTTCAAATAAATATTTTCTGCCGGTTAAGTTTTTGAGGGCTGATTTCTTGTCCTGTAATAAAAAGCCTTCTGTTTCCATCGCCAAAGCTTTCAGGGGAGCATTTGCAACCGGTTGGCACCATTTTTGAGTGAATTGCCAAAAGTCAGATTTTTGCTGAAAAAAATCTTTTTCCGCCGGTTAAGTTATTGAGGGCTGATTTCTTGTCCTGTGATAAAAAGCCTTCTGTTTCCATCACCAAAGCTTTCAGGGGAGCATTTTCAAGCATTCGGCACCATTTTTGAGTTAATTGCCAAAAGTCAGATTTTTGCTGAAATTGTGACCCCGGGGCTTAGGGATTTTTTCAAAAAAATATTTTCCGCCGGTTAAGGTTTTTTGGGCTGATTTCTTGTCCTGTGATAAAAAGACTTCGGTTTCCATTGCCAAAGCTTTCAGGGGAGCATTTGCAACCGGTTGGCACCATTTTTGAGTGAATTGCCAAAAGTCAGATTTTTGCTGAAATTGTGACCCCGGGGCTTAGGGATTTTTTCAAAAAAATCTTTTTCCGCCGATTAAGTTTTTGAGGGCTGATTTCTTGTCCTGTGATAAAAAACCTTCTGTTTCGACTGCCAAACCTTTCACCGGAGCATTTGCAACCGTTTGGCACCATTTTTGAGTGAATTGCCAAAAGTCAGATTTTTGCTGAAATTGTGACCCCAGGGCTTAGGGATTTTTTCAAAAAACTCTTTTCTGCCAGTTAAGTTTTTGAGGGCTGATTTCTTGTCCTGTGATAAAAAGCCTTCTGTTTCCATCGCCAAACCTTTCAGGGGAGCATTTGCAACCGGTTGGCACAATTTTTGAGTGAATTGCCAAAAGTCAGATTTTTCCTGAAATTGTGACCCCGGGGCTTAGGGATTTTTTCAAAAAAAAAAATTCTGCCGGTTAAGTTGTTGAGGGCTGATTTCTTGTCCTGTGATAAAAAACCTTCTGTTTCGACTGCCAAACCTTTCAGGGGATCATTTGCAACCAGTTGGCACCATTTTTGAGTGAATTGCCAAAAGTCAGATTTTTCCTGAAATTGTGACCCCGGGGCTTAGGGATTTTTTCAAAAAAATATTTTCTGCCGGTTAAGTTATTGAGGGCTGATTTCTTGTCCTGTGATAAAAAGCCTTCTGTTTCGAGTGCCAAACCTTTCAGGGGAGCATTTTCAAGCTTTTGGCACCATTTTTGAGTGAACTGCCAAAAGTCAGATTTTTGCTGAAATTGTGACCCCGGGGGCTCAGGGATTTTTTCAAAAAACTATTTTCTGCCGGTTAAGTTTTTGAGGGCTGATTTCTTGTCCTGTGATAAAAAGACTTCTGTTTCCATCGCCAAAGCTTTCAGCGGAGCATTTTCATGCTTTTGGCACCATTTATGAGTGAATTGCCAAAAGTCAGATTTTTGCTGAAATTGTGACCCCGGGGCTTAGGGATTTTTTCAAAAAAAAATTTCTGCCGGTTAAGTTATTGAGGGCTGATTTCTTGTCCTGTGATAAAAGAAACCTTCTGTTTCGACTGCCAAAGCTTTCAGGGAAGCATTTGCAGCCGGTTGGCACCATTTTTGAGTGAATTGCCAAACGTCAGATTTTTGCTGAAAAAAATCTTTTTCGGCCGGTTAAGTTGTTGAGGGCTTATTTCTTGTCCTGTGATAAAAAGCCTTCTGTTTCGACTGCCAAACCTTTAAGGAGATCATTTGCAACCGGTTGGCACCATTTTTGAGTGAACTGCCAAAAGTCAGATTTTTCCTGAAATTGTGACCCCGGGGCTTAGGGATTTTTTCAAAAAAATATTTTCTGCTGGTTAAGTTACTGAGGGCTGATTTCTTGTCCTGTGATAAAAAACATTCTGTTTCGACTGCCAAACCTTTCAGGGGATCATTTGCAACCGGTTGGCACCATTTTCGAGTGAATTGCCAAAAGTCAGATTATTGCTGAAATTGTGACCCCGGGGCTTAGGGATTTTTTTTTTAAAAAAAAATTCTGCCGGTTAAATTTTTGAGGGCTGATTTCTTGTCCTGTGATAAAAAGCCTTCTGTTTCCATCACCAAAGCTTTCAGCGGAGCATTTTCAAGCTTTTGGCACCATTTATGAGTGAATTGCCAAAAGTCAGATTTTTTCTGAAATTGTGACCCCGGGGCTTAGGGATTTTTTCAAAAAAATATTTTCCGCCGGTTAAGTTATTGAGGGCTGATTTCTTGTCATGTGATAAAAAGCCTTCTGTTTCCATCACCAAAGCTTTCAGGGGAGCATTTTCAAGCTTTTGGC
Source organism: Podarcis liolepis (assembly GCF_965112155.1). Taxonomy (NCBI): domain Eukaryota; kingdom Metazoa; phylum Chordata; class Lepidosauria; order Squamata; family Lacertidae; genus Podarcis; species Podarcis liolepis. Next base: position 683,922 of record NW_028148749.1, on the reverse strand, counting down.
ACCATTTTTGAGTTAATTGCCAAAAGTCAGATTTTTGCTGAAATTGTGACCCCGGGGCTTAGGGAAATTTTCAAAAAACTCTTTTCTGCCGGTTAAGTTTTTGAGGGCTGATTTCTTGTCCTGTGATAAAAAGCCTTCGGTTTCCATCACCAAAGCTTTCAGGGGAGCATTTGCAACCGGTTGGCACCACTTTTGAGTGAATTGCCAAAAGTCAGATTTTTGCTGAAAAAAATCTTTTTCCGCCGGTTAAGTTGTTGAGGGCTGATTTCTTTTCCTGTGATAAAAAGCCTTCTGTTTCGACTGCCAAACCTTTCAGGGGATTATTTGCAACCGGTTGGCACCATTTTTAAGTGAATTGCCAAAAGTCAGATTTTTCCTGAAACTGTGACCCCGGGGCTTAGGGGTTTTTTCAAATAAATATTTTCTGCCGGTTAAGTTATTGAGGGCTGATTTCTTGTCCTGTGATAAAAAGCCTTTTGTTTCGAGTGCCAAACCTTTCAGGGGAGCATTTTCAAGCTTTTGGCACCATTTTTGAGTGAACTGCCAAAAGTCAGATTTTTGCTGAAATTGTGACCCCGGGGGCTCAGGGATTTTTTCAAAAAACTATTTTCTGCCGGTTAATTTTTTGAGGGCTGATTTCTTGTCCTGTGATAAAAAGACTTCTGTTTCCATCGCCAAAGCTTTCAGCGGAGCATTTTCAAGCTTTTGGCACCATTTATGAGTGAATTGCCAAAAGTCAGATTTTTGCTGAAATTGTGACCCCGGGGCTTAGGGATTTTTTCAAAAAAAAAATTCTGCCGGTTAAGTTATTGAGGGCTGATTTCTTGTCCTGTGATAAAAAAACTTCTGTTTCGACTGCCAAAGCTTTCAGGGGATCATTTGCAACCGGTTGGCACCATTTTTGAGTGAACTGCCAAAAGTCAGATATTTCCTGAAATTGTGACCCCGGGGCTTAGGGATTTTTTCAAAAAAATATTTTCTGCCGGTTAAGTTATTGAGGGCTGATTTCTTGTCCTGTGATAAAAAGCCTCCTGTTTCCATCACCAAAGCTTTCAGGGGAGCATTTTCAAGCTTTTGGCACCATTTTTGAGTGAATTGCCAAAAGTCAGATATTTGCTGAAATTGTGACCCCGGGGCTTAGGGATTTTTTCAAAAAAATATTTTCTGCCGGTTAAGTTATTGAGGGCTGATTTCTTGTCCTGTGATAAAAAACCTTCTGTTTCGACTGCCAAAGCTTTCAGGGGAGCATTTGCAACCGGTTGGCACCATTTTTGAGTGAACTGCCAAAAGTCAGATTTTTCCTGAAATTGTGACACCGGGGCTTAGGGATTTTTTCAAAAAACTCTTTTCTGCCGGTTAAGTTTTTGAGGGCTGATTTCTTGTCCTGTCATAAAAAGCCTTCTGTTTCCATCGCCAAAGCTTTCAGCGGAGCATTTTCAAGCTTTTGGCACCATTTTTGATTGAACTGCCAAAAGTCAGATTTTTGCTGAAATGGTGACCCCGGGGCTTAGGGATTCTTTCAAAAAACTATTTTCTGCCGGTTCAGTTTTTGAGGGCTGATTTCTTGTCCCGTGATAAAAGGCCTTCTGTTTCCATCGCCAAATCTTTCAGGGGAGCATTTTGAAGCTTTTGGCACCATTTTTGAGTGAATTGCCAAAAGTCAGATTTTTGCTGAAATTGTGACCCCGGGGCTTAGGGATTTTTTCAAAAAAATATTTTCTGCTGGTTAAGTTTTTGAGGGCTGATTTCTTCTCCTGTGATAAAAACCTTCTGTTTCGACTGCCAAACCTTTCAGCGGAGCATTTGCAACCGGTTGGCACCATTTTTGAGTGAATTGCCAAAAGTCAGATTTTTGCTGAAATTGTGACCCCGGGGCTTAGGGATTTTTTTCAAAAAACTCTTTTCTGCCGGTTAAGTTTTTGAGGGCTGATTTCTTGTCCTGTGATAAAAAGACTTCTGTTTCCATCGCCAAAGCTTTCAGCGGAGCATTTTCAAGCTTTTGGCACCATTTATGAGTGAATTGCCAAAAGTCAGATTTTTGCTGAAATTGTGACCCCGGGGCTTAGGGATTCTTTCAAAAAACTATTTTCTGCCGGTTCAGTTTTTGAGGGCTGATTTCTTGTCCTGTGATAAAAGGCCTTCTGTTTCCATCGCCAAATCTTTCAGCGGAGCATTTTCAAGCTTTTGGCACCATTTTTGAGTGAACTGCCAAAAGTCAGATTTTTGCTGAAATTGTGACCCCGGGGCTTAGGGATTTTTTCAAAAAAATATTTTCCGCCGGTTAAGTTTTTGAGGGCTGATTTCTTGTCCTGTGATAAAAAGCCTTCTGTTTCCATCACCAAAGCTTTCAGGGGAGCATTTTGAAGCTTTTGGCACCATTTTTGAGTGAATTGCCAAAAGTCAGATTTTTGCTGAAATTGTGACCCCGGGGCTTAGGGATTTTTTCAAAAAAATATTTTCTGCCGGTTAAGTTTTTGAGGGCTGATTTCTTCTCCTGTGATAAAAACCTTCTGTTTCGACTGCCAAACCTTTCAGCCGAGCATTTGCAACCGGTTGGCACCATTTTTGAGTGAATTGCCAAAAGTCAGATTTTTGCTGAAATTGTGACCCCGGGGCTTAGGGATTTTTTTCAAAAAAATATTTTCTGCCGGTTAAGTTTTTGAGGGCTGATTTCTTGTCCTGTGATAAAAAGCCTTCTGTTTCCATCACCAAAGCTTTCAGGGGAGCATTTTCAAGCTTTTGGCACCATTTTTGAGTGAATTGCCAAAAGTCAGATTTTTGCTGAAAAAAATCTTTTTCCGCCGGTTAAGTTGTTGAGGGATGATTTCTTGTGCTGTGATAAAAAGCCTTCTGTTTCCATCACCAAAGCTTTCAGGGGAACATTTGCAACCGGTTGGCACTATTTTTGAGTGAATTGCCAAAAGTCCGATTTTTGCTGAAATTGTGACACCGGGGCTTAGGGATTTTTTCAAAAAACTCTTTTCTGCCGGTTAAGTTATTGAGGGCTGATTTCTTGTCCTGTGATAAAAAACCTTCTGTTTCGACTGCCAAAGCTTTCAGGGGAGCATTTGCAACCGGTTGGCACCATTTTTGAGTGAACTGCCAAAAGTCAGATTTTTCCTGAAATTGTGACACCGGGGCTTAGGGATTTTTTCAAAAAACTCTTTTCTGCCGGTTAAGTTTTTGAGGGCTGATTTCTTGTCCTGTCATAAAAAGCCTTCTGTTTCCATCGCCAAAGCTTTCAGCGGAGCATTTTCAAGCTTTTGGCACCATTTTTGATTGAACTGCCAAAAGTCAGATTTTTGCTGAAATGGTGACCCCGGGGCTTAGGGATTCTTTCAAAAAACTATTTTCTGCCGGTTCAGTTTTTGAGGGCTGATTTCTTGTCCTGTGATAAAAGGCCTTCTGTTTCCATCGCCAAATCTTTCAGGGGAGCATTTTGAAGCTTTTGGCACCATTTTTGAGTGAATTGCCAAAAGTCAGATTTTTGCTGAAATTGTGACCCCGGGGCTTAGGGATTTTTTCAAAAAAATATTTTCTGCCGGTTAAGTTTTTGAGGGCTGATTTCTTCTCCTGTGATAAAAACCTTCTGTTTCGACTGCCAAACCTTTCAGCGGAGCATTTGCAACCGGTTGGCACCATTTTTGAGTGAATTGCCAAAAGTCAGATTTTTGCTGAAATTGTGACCCCGGGGCTTAGGGATTTTTTTCAAAAAACTATTTTCTGCCGGTTAAGTTTTTGAGGGCTGATTTCTTGTCCTGTGATAAAAAGACTTCTGTTTCCATCGCCAAAGCTTTCAGCGGAGCATTTTCAAGCTTTTGGCACCATTTATGAGTGAATTGCCAAAAGTCAGATTTTTGCTGAAATTGTGACCCCGGGGCTTAGGGATTCTTTCAAAAAACTATTTTCTGCCGGTTCAGTTTTTGAGGGCTGATTTCTTGTCCTGTGATAAAAGGCCTTCTGTTTCCATCGCCAAATCTTTCAGCGGAGCATTTTCAAGCTTTTGGCACCATTTTTGAGTGAACTGCCAAAAGTCAGATTTTTGCTGAAATTGTGACCCCGGGGCTTAGGGATTTTTTCAAAAAAATATTTTCCGCCGGTTAAGTTGTTGAGGGCTGATTTCTTGTCCTGTGATAAAAAGCCTTCTGTTTCCATCACCAAAGCTTTCAGGGGAGCATTTTGAAGCTTTTGGCACCATTTTTGAGTGAATTGCCAAAAGTCAGATTTTTGCTGAAATTGTGACCCCGGGGCTTAGGGATTTTTTCAAAAAAATATTTTCTGCCGGTTAAGTTTTTGAGGGCTGATTTCTTCTCCTGTGATAAAAACCTTCTGTTTCGACTGCCAAACCTTTCAGCCGAGCATTTGCAACCGGTTGGCACCATTTTTGAGTGAATTGCCAAAAGTCAGATTTTTGCTGAAATTGTGACCCCGGGGCTTAGGGATTTTTTTCAAAAAAATATTTTCTGCCGGTTAAGTTTTTGAGGGCTGATTTCTTGTCCTGTGATAAAAAGCCTTCTGTTTCCATCACCAAAGCTTTCAGGGGAGCATTTTCAAGCTTTTGGCACCATTTTTGAGTGAATTGCCAAAAGTCAGATTTTTGCTGAAAAAAATCTTTTTCCGCCGGTTAAGTTGTTGAGGGCTGATTTCTTGTGCTGTGATAAAAAGCCTTCTGTTTCCATCACCAAAGCTTTCAGGGGAACATTTGCAACCGGTTGGCACTATTTTTGAGTGAATTGCCAAAAGTCCGATTTTTGCTGAAATTGCGACCCCGGGGCTTAGGGATTTTTTCAAAAAAATATTTTCTGCCGGTTAAGTTATTGAGGGCTGATTTCTTGTCCTGTGATAAAAAGCCTTCTGTTTCGAGTGCCAAACCTTTCAGGGGAGCATTTTCAAGCTTTTGGCACCATTTTTGAGTGAACTGCCAAAAGTCAGATTTTTGCTGAAATTGTGATCCCGGGGCTTAGGTATTTTTTCAAAAAAATATTTTCTGCCGGTTAAGTTATTGAGGGCTGATTTCTTGTCCTGTGATAAAAAGCCTTCTGTTTCTAGTGCCAAACCTTTCAGGTGAGCATTTTCAAGATTTTGGCACCATTTTTGAGTTAACTGCCAAAAGTCAGATTTTTGCTGAAAAAAATCTTTTTCCGCCGGTTAAGTTGTTGAGAGCTGAATTCTTTTCCTGTGATAAAAAGCCTACTGTTTCGACTGCCAAAACTTTCACCGGAGCATTTGCAACCGGTTGGCACCATTTTTGAGTGAATTGCCAAAAGTCAGATTTTTGCTGAAATTGTGACCCCAGGGTTTAGGGATTTTTTTCAAAAAACTATTTTCTGCCGGTTAAGTTATTGAGGGCTGATTTCTTGTCCTGTGATAAAAAGCCTTCTGTTTCCATCGCCAAAGCTTTCAGCGGAGCATTTTCAAGCTTTTGGCACCATTTATTAGTGAATTGCCAAAAGTCAGATTTTTGCTGAAATTGTGACCCCGGGGCTTAGGGATTTTTTCAAAAAAAAAATTTCTGCCGGTTAAGTTTTTGAGGGCTGATTTCTTGTCCTGTGATAAAAAACCTTCTGTTTCGAGTGCCAAATCTTTCAGGGGAGCATTTGCAACCGGTTGGCACCATTTTTGAGTGAATTGCCAAAAGTCAGATTTTTCCTGAAATTGTGACCCCGGGGCTTAAGGATTTTTTCAAAAAAATATTTTCTGCCGGTTAAGTTTTTGAGGGCTGATTTCTTGTCCTGTGATAAAAAGCCTTCTGTTTCCATCACCAAAGCTTTCAGGGGAGCATTTTCAAGCTTTTGGCACCATTTTTGAGTGAATTGCCAAAAGTCAGATTTTTGCTGAAAAAAATCTTTTTCCGCCGGTTAAGTTGTTGAGGGCTGATTTCTTGTGCTGTGATAAAAAGCCTTCTGTTTCCATCACCAAAGCTTTCAGGGGAACATTTGCAACCGGTTGGCACTATTTTTGAGTGAATTGCCAAAAGTCCGATTTTTGCTGAAATTGCGACCCCGGGGCTTAGGTATTTTTTCAAAAAAATATTTTCTGCCGGTTAAGTTATTGAGGGCTGATTTCTTGTCCTGTGATAAAAAGTCTTCTGTTTCTAGTGCCAAACCTTTCAGGGGAGCATTTTCAAGCTTTTGGCACCATTTTTGAGTGAACTGCCAAAAGTCAGATTTTTGCTGAAATTGTGATCCCGGGGCTTAGGTATTTTTTCAAAAAAATATTTTCTGCCGGTTAAGTTATTGAGGGCTGATTTCTTGTCCTGTGATAAAAAGCCTTCTGTTTCTAGTGCCAAACCTTTCAGGTGAGCATTTTCAAGATTTTGGCACCATTTTTGAGTTAACTGCCAAAAGTCAGATTTTTGCTGAAAAAAATCTTTTTCCGCCGGTTAAGTTGTTGAGAGCTGAATTCTTTTCCTGTGATAAAAAGCCTACTGTTTCGACTGCCAAAACTTTCAGGGGATCATTTGCAACCGGTTGGCACCATTTATGAGTGAATTGCCAAAAGTCCGATTTTTGCTGAAATTGTGACCCCGGGGCTTAGGGATTTTTTCCAAAAAATATTTTCCGCCGGTTAAGTTTTTTTGGGCTGATTTCTTGTCCTGTGATAAAAAACCTTCTGTTTCGACTGCCAAAGCTTTCAGGGGAGGATTTGCAACCGGTTGGCACCATTTTTGAGTGAATTGCCAAAAGTCAGATTTTTGCTGAAAAAAAATCTTTTTCCGCCGGTTAAGTTGTTGCGGGCTGATTTCTTTTCCTGTGATAAAAAGCCTTCTGTTTCGACTGCCAAAGCTTTCAGGGGATCATTTGCAACCGGTTGGCACCATTTTTGAGTGAATTGCCAAAAGTCAGATTTTTCCTCAAATTGTGACCCCGGGGTTTAGGGATTTTTATAAAAAAAAATATTTTCTGCAGGTTAAGTTATTGAGGGCTGATTTCTTGTCCTGTGATAAAAAGCCTTCTGTTTCTAGTGCCAAACCTTTCAGGTGAGCATTTTCAAGATTTTGGCACCATTTTTGAGTTAACTGCCAAAAGTCAGATTTTTGCTGAAAAAAATCTTTTTCCGCCAGTTAAGTTGTTGAGAGCTGATTTCTTTTCCTGTGATAAAAAGCCTTCTGTTTCGACTGCCAAAACTTTCAGGGGATCATTTGCAACCGGTTGGCACCATTTTTGAGTGAATTGCCAAAAGTCCGATTTTTGCTGAAATTGTGACCCCGGGGCTTAGGGATTTTTTCAAAAAAATATTTTCCGCCGGTTAAATTTTTGAGGGCTGATTTCTTGTCCTGTGATAAAAAACCTTCTGTTTCGACTGCCAAAGCTTTCAGGGGAGGATTTGCAACCGGTTGGCACCATTTTTGAGTGAATTGCCAAAAGTCCGATTTTTGCTGAAATTGTGACCCGGGGCTTAGGGATTTTTTTCAAAAAACTCTTTTCTGCTGGTTAAGTTTTTGAGGGCGGATTTCTTGTCCTGTGATAAAAAGCCTTCTGTTTCGACTGCCAAACCTTTCACCGGAGCATTTGCAACCGGTTGGCACCATTTTTGAGTGAATTGCCAAAAGTCAGATTTTTGCTGAAATTGTGACCCCGGGGCTTAGGGATTTTTTTCAAAAAACTATTTTCTGCCGGTTAAGTTTTTGAGGGCTGATTTCTTGTCCTGTGATAAAAAGACTTCTGTTTCCATCGCCAAAGCTTTCAGCGGAGCATTTTCAAGCTTTTGGCACCATTTATGAGTGAATTGCCAAAAGTCAGATTTTTGCTGAAATTGTGACCCCGGGGCTTAGGGATTTTTTCAAAAAAATATTTTCTGCCGGTTAAGTTATTGAGGGCTGATTTCTTGTCCTGTGATAAAAAACCTTCTGTTTCGACTGCCAAAGCTTTCAGGGGAGCATTTGCAACCGGTTGTCACCATTTTTGAGTGAACTGCCAAAAGTCAGATTTTTGCTGAAATTGTGACCCCAGGGCTTAGGGATTTTTTCAAAAAAATATTTTCTGCCGGTTAAGTTATTGAGGGCTGATTTCTTGTCCTGTGATAAAAAGCCTTCTGTTTCCATCGCCAAAGCTTTCAGCGGAGCATTTTCAAGCTTTTGGCACCATTTATGAGTGAATTGCCAAAAGTCAGATTTTCGCTGAAATTGTGACCCCGGGGCTTAGGGATTTTTTCAAAAAAATATTTTCTGCCGGTTAGGTTTTTGAGGGCTGATTTCTTGTCCTGTGATAAAAAACCTTCTGTTTCGAGTGCCAAATCTTTCAGGGGAGCATTTGCAACCGGTTGGCACCATTTTTGAGTGAATTGCCAAAAGTCAGATTTTTCCTGAAATTGTGACCCCGGGGCTTAAGGATTTTTTCAAAAAAATATTTTCTGCCGGTTAAGTTTTTGAGGGCTGATTTCTTGTCCTGTGATAAAAAGCCTTCTGTTTCCATCACCAAAGCTTTCAGGGGAGCATTTTCAAGCTTTTGGCACCATTTTTGAGTGAATTGCCAAAAGTCAGATTTTTGCTGAAAAAAATCTTTTTCCGCCGGTTAAGTTGTTGAGGGCTGATTTCTTGTGCTGTGATAAAAAGCCTTCTGTTTCCATCACCAAAGCTTTCAGGGGAACATTTGCAACCGGTTGGCACTATTTTTGAGTGAATTGCCAAAAGTCCGATTTTTGCTGAAATTGCGACCCCGGGGCTTAGGTATTTTTTCAAAAAAATATTTTCTGCCGGTTAAGTTATTGAGGGCTGATTTCTTGTCCTGTGATAAAAAGTCTTCTGTTTCTAGTGCCAAACCTTTCATGGGAGCATTTTCAAGCTTTTGGCACCATTTTTGAGTGAACTGCCAAAAGTCAGATTTTTGCTGAAATTGTGATCCCGGGGCTTAGGTATTTTTTCAAAAAAATATTTTCTGCCGGTTAAGTTATTGAGGGCTGATTTCTTGTCCTGTGATAAAAAGCCTTCTGTTTCTAGTGCCAAACCTTTCAGGTGAGCATTTTCAAAATTTTGTCACCATTTTTGAGTTAACTGCCAAAAGTCAGATTTTTGCTGAAAAAAATCTTTTTCCGCCGGTTAAGTTGTTGAGAGCTGAATTCTTTTCCAGTGATAAAAAGCCTACTGTTTCGACTGCCAAAACTTTCAGGGGATCATTTGCAACCGGTTGGCACCATTTATGAGTGAATTGCCAAAAGTCCGATTTTTGCTGAAATTGTGACCCCGGGGCTTAGGGATTTTTTCCAAAAAATATTTTCCGCCGGTTAAGTTTTTTTGGGCTGATTTCTTGTCCTGTGATAAAAAACCTTCTGTTTCGACTGCCAAAGCTTTCAGGGGAGCATTTGCAACCGGTTTGCACCATTTTTGAGTGAATTGCCAAAAGTCAGATTTTTGCTGAAAAAAAATCTTTTTCCGCCGGTTAAGTTGTTGCGGGCTGATTTCTTTTCCTGTGATAAAAAGCCTTCTGTTTCGACTGCCAAAGCTTTCAGGGGATCATTTGCAACCGGTTGGCACCATTTTTGAGTGAATTGCCAAAAGTCAGATTTTTCCTCAAATTGTGACCCCGGGGTTTAGGGATTTTTATAAAAAAAAATATTTTCTGCAGGTTAAGTTATTGAGGGCTGATTTCTTGTCCTGTGATAAAAAGCCTTCTGTTTCTAGTGCCAAACCTTTCAGGTGAGCATTTTCAAGATTTTGGCACCATTTTTGAGTTAACTGCCAAAAGTCAGATTTTTGCTGAAAAAAATCTTTTTCCGCCAGTTAAGTTGTTGAGAGCTGATTTCTTTTCCTGTGATAAAAAGCCTTCTTTTTCGACTGCCAAAACTTTCAGGGGATCATTTGCAACCGGTTGGCACCATTTTTGAGTGAATTGCCAAAAGTCCGATTTTTGCTGAAATTGTGACCCCGGGGCTTAGGGATTTTTTCAAAAAAATATTTTCCGCCGGTTAAATTTTTGAGGGCTGATTTCTTGTCCTGTGATAAAAAACCTTCTGTTTCGACTGCCAAAGCTTTCAGGGGAGGATTTGCAACCGGTTGGCACCATTTTTGAGTGAATTGCCAAAAGTCCGATTTTTGCTGAAATTGTGACCCGGGGCTTAGGGATTTTTTTCAAAAAACTCTTTTCTGCTGGTTAAGTTTTTGAGGGCGGATTTCTTGTCCTGTGATAAAAAGCCTTCTGTTTCGACTGCCAAACCTTTCACCGGAGCATTTGCAACCGGTTGGCACCATTTTTGAGTGAATTGCCAAAAGTCAGATTTTTGCTGAAATTGTGACCCCGGGGCTTAGGGATTTTTTTCAAAAAACTATTTTCTGCCGGTTAAGTTTTTGAGGGCTGATTTCTTGTCCTGTGATAAAAAGACTTCTGTTTCCATCGCCAAAGCTTTCAGCGGAGCATTTTCAAGCTTTTGGCACCATTTATGAGTGAATTGCCAAAAGTCAGATTTTTGCTGAAATTGTGACCCCGGGGCTTAGGGATTTTTTCAAAAAAATATTTTCTGCCGGTTAAGTTATTGAGGGCTGATTTCTTGTCCTGTGATAAAAAACCTTCTGTTTCGACTGCCAAAGCTTTCAGGGGAGCATTTGCAACCGGTTGTCACCATTTTTGAGTGAACTGCCAAAAGTCAGATTTTTGCTGAAATTGTGACCCCAGGGCTTAGGGATTTTTTCAAAAAAATATTTTCTGCCGGTTAAGTTATTGAGGGCTGATTTCTTGTCCTGTGATAAAAAGCCTTCTGTTTCCATCGCCAAAGCTTTCAGCGGAGCATTTTCAAGCTTTTGGCACCATTTATGAGTGAATTGCCAAAAGTCAGATTTTTGCTGAAATTGTGACCCCGGGGCTTAGGGATTTTTTCAAAAAAATATTTTCTGCCGGTTAAGTTTTTGAGGGCTGATTTCTTGTCCTGTGATAAAAAACCTTCTGTTTCGAGTGCCAAAGCTTTCAGGGGAGCATTTGCAACCGGTTGGCACCATTTTTGAGTGAATTGCCAAAAGTCAGATTTTTCCTGAAATTGTGACCCCGGGGCTTAAGGATTTTTTCAAAAAAATATTTTCTGCCGGTTAAGTTTTTGAGGGCTGATTTCTTGTCCTGTGATAAAAAGCCTTCTGTTTCCATCACCAAAGCTTTCAGGGGAGCATTTTCAAGCTTTTGGCACCATTTTTGAGTGAATTGCCAAAAGTCAGATTTTTGCTGAAAAAAATCTTTTTCCGCCGGTTAAGTTGTTGAGGGCTGATTTCTTGTCCTGTGATAAAAAGCCTTCTGTTTCCATTACCAAAGCTTTCAGGGGAACATTTGCAACCGGTTGGCACTATTTTTGAGTGAATTGCCAAAAGTCAGATTTTTGCTGAAATTGCGACCCCGGGGCTTAGGGATTTTTTCAAAAAAATATTTTCTGCCGGTTAAGTTATTGAGGGCTGATTTCTTGTCCTGTGATAAAAAGCCTTCTGTTTCGAGTGCCAAACCTTTCAGGGGAACATTTGCAACCGGTTGGCACCATTTTCGAGTGAATTGCCAAAAGTCAGATTTTTGCTGAAAAAAATCTTTTTCCGCCGGTTAAGTTGTTGAGGGCTGATTTCTTGTCCTGTGATAAAAAGCCTTCTGTTTTGACTGCCAAACCTTTCAGGGGAGCATTTTCAATCTTTTGGCACCATTTTTGAGTGAATTGCCAAAAGTCATATTTTTGCTGAAATTGTGATCCCGGGGCTTAGGTATTTTTTCAAAAAAATATTTTCTGCCGGTTAAGTTATTGAGGGCTGATTTCCTGTCCTGTGATAAAAAGCCTTCTGTTTCTAGTGCCAAACCTTTCAGGTGAGCATTTTCAAGATTTTGGCACCATTTTTGAGTTAACTGCCAAAAGTCAGATTTTTGCTGAAAAAAATCTTTTTCCGCCGGTTAAGTTGTTGAGAGCTGAATTCTTTTCCTGTGATAAAAAGCCTACTGTTTCGACTGCCAAAACTTTCAGGGGATCATTTGCAACCGGTTGGCACCATTTTTGAGTGAATTGCCAAAAGTCCGATTTTTGCTGAAATTGTGACCCCGGGGCTTAGGGATTTTTTCCAAAAAATATTTTCCGCCGGTTAAATTTTTGAGGGATGATTTCTTGTCCTGTGATAAAAAACCTTCTGTTTCGACTGCCAAAGCTTTCAGGGGAGCATTTGCAACCGGTTGGCACCATTTTTGAGTGAATTGCCAAAAGTCCGATTTTTGCTGAAATTGTGACCCGGGGCTTAGGGATTTTTTTCAAAAAACTCTTTTCTGCTGGTTAAGTTTTTGAGGGCTGATTTCTTGTCCTGTGATAAAAAGCCTTCTGTTTTGACTGCCAAACCTTTCAGGGGAGCATTTTCAATCTTTTGGCACCATTTTTGAGTGAATTGCCAAAAGTCAGATTTTTCCTGAAATTGCGACCCCGGGGCTTAGGGATTTTTTCCAAAAAATATTTTCCGCCGGTTAAGTTTTTTTGGGCTGATTTCTTGTCCTGTGATAAAAAACCTTCTGTTTCGACTGCCAAAGCTTTCAGGGGAGCATTTGCAACCGGTTGGCACCATTTTTGAGTGAATTGCCAAAAGTCAGATTTTTGCTGAAATTGTGACCCCGGGGCTTAGGGATTTTTTCAAAAAACTCTTTTCTGCCGGTTAAGTTTTTGAGGGCTGATTTCATGTCCTGTGATAAAAAGCCTTCTGTTTCCATCGCCAAAGCTTTCAGGGGAGCATTTGAAACCGGTTTGCACCATTTTTGAGTGAATTGCCAAAAGTCAGATTTTTGCTGAAAAAAAATCTTTTTCCGCCGGATAAGTTGTTGAGGGCTGATTTCTTTTCCTGTGATAAAAAGCCTTCTGTTTCGACTGCCAAAGCTTTCAGGGGATCATTTGCAACCGGTTGGCACCATTTTTGAGTGAATTGCCAAAAGTCAGATTTTTCCTGAAATTGTGACGCCGGGGTTTAGGGATTTTTTCAAAAAAAAATTTCTGCCGGTTAAGTTATTGAGGGCTGATTTCTTGTCCTGTGATAAAAAGCCTTCTGTTTCTAGTGCCAAACCTTTCAGGTGAGCATTTTCAAGATTTTGGCACCATTTTTGAGTTAACTGCCAAGAGTCAGATTTTTGCTGAAAAAAATCTTTTTCCGCCGGTTAAGTTGTTGAGAGCTGATTTCTTTTCCTGTGATAAAAAGCCTTCTGTTTCGACTGCCAAAACTTTCAGGGGATCATTTGCAACCGGTTGGCACCATTTTTGAGTGAATTGCCAAAAGGCCGATTTTTGCTGAAATTGTGACCCCGGGGCTTAGGGATTTTTTCAAAAAAATATTTTCCGCCGGTTAAATTTTTGAGGGCTGATTTCTTGTCCTGTGATAAAAAACCTTCTGTTTCGACTGCCAAAGCTTTCAGGGGAGGATTTGCAACCGGTTGGCACCATTTTTGAGTGAATTGCCAAAAGTCAGATTTTTGCTGAAATTGTGACACGGGGCTTAGGGATTTTATTCAAAAAACTCTTTTCTGCTGGTTAAGTTTTTGAGGGCTGATTTCTTGTCCTGTGATAAAAAGCCTTCTGTTTCGACTGCCAAACCTTTCACCGGAGCATTTGCAACCGGTTGGCACCATTTTTGAGTGAATTGCCAAAAGTCAGATTTTTGCTGAAATTGTGACCCCGGGGCTTAGGGATTTTTTTCAAAAAACTATTTTCTGCCGGTTAAGTTATTGAGGGCTGATTTCTTGTCCTGTGATAAAAAGACTTCTGTTTCCATCGCCAAAGCTTTCAGCGGAGCATTTTCAAGCTTTTGGCACCATTTATGAGTGAATTGCCAAAAGTCAGATTTTTGCTGAAATTGTGACCCCGGGGCTTAGGGATTTTTTCAAAAAAATATTTTCTGCTGGTTAAGTTATTGAGGGCTGATTTCTTGTCCTGTGATAAAAAACCTTCTGTTTCGACTGCCAAAGTTTTCAGGGGAGCATTTGCAACCGGTTGTCACCATTTTTGAGTGAACTGCCAAAAGTCAGATTTTTGCTGAAATTGTGACCCCAGGGCTTAGGGATTTTTTCAAAAAAATATTTTCTGCCGGTTAAGTTATTGAGGGCTGATTTCTTGTCCTGTGATAAAAAGCCTTCTGTTTCCATCGCCAAAGCTTTCAGCGGAGCATTTTCAAGCTTTTGGCACCATTTATGAGTGAATTGCCAAAAGTCAGATTTTCGCTGAAATTGTGACCCCGGGGCTTAGGGATTTTTTCAAAAAAATATTTTCTGCCGGTTAAGTTTTTGAGGGCTGATTTCTTGTCCTGTGATAAAAAACCTTCTGTTTCGAGTGCCAAAGCTTTCAGGGGAGCATTTGCAACCGGTTGGCACCATTTTTGAGTGAATTGCCAAAAGTCAGATTTTTCCTGAAATTGTGACCCCGGGGCTTAAGGATTTTTTCAAAAAAATATTTTCTGCCGGTTAAGTTTTTGAGGGCTGATTTCTTGTCCTGTGATAAAAAGCCTTCTGTTTCCATCACCAAAGCTTTCAGGGGAGCATTTTCAAGCTTTTGGCACCATTTTTGAGTGAATTGCCAAAAGTCAGATTTTTGCTGAAAAAAATCTTTTTCCGCCGGTTAAGTTGTTGAGGGCTGATTTCTTGTCCTGTGATAAAAAGCCTTCTGTTTCCATTACCAAAGCTTTCAGGGGAACATTTGCAACCGGTTGGCACTATTTTTGAGTGAATTGCCAAAAGTCAGATTTTTGCTGAAATTGCGACCCCGGGGCTTAGGGATTTTTTCAAAAAAATATTTTCTGCCGGTTAAGTTATTGAGGGCTGATTTCTTGTCCTGTGATAAAAAGCCTTCTGTTTCGAGTGCCAAACCTTTCAGGGGAACATTTGCAACCGGTTGGCACCATTTTTGAGTGAATTGCCAAAAGTCAGATTTTTGCTGAAAAAAAATCTTTTTCCGCCGGTTAAGTTGTTGAGGGCTGATTTCTTGTCCTGTGATAAAAAGCCTTCTGTTTTGACTGCCAAACCTTTCAGGGGAGCATTTTCAATCTTTTGGCACCATTTTTGAGTGAATTGCCAAAAGTCATATTTTTGCTGAAATTGTGACCCCGGGGCTTAGGGATTTTTTCAAAAAAATATTTTCTGCCGGTTAAGTTATTGAGGGCTGATTTCTTGTCCTGTGATAAAAAGCCTTCTGTTTCTAGTGCCAAACCTTTCAGGTGAGCATTTTCAAGATTTTGGCACCATTTTTGAGTTAACTGCCAAAAGTCAGATTTTTGCTGAAAAAAATCTTTTTCCGCCGGTTAAGTTGTTGAGAGCTGAATTCTTTTCCTGTGATAAAAAGCCTACTGTTTCGACTGCCAAAACTTTCAGGGGATCATTTGCAACCGGTTGGCACCATTTTTGAGTGAATTGCCAAAAGTCCGATTTTTGCTGAAATTGTGACCCCGGGGCTTAGGGATTTTTTCAAAAAAATATTTTCCGCCGGTTAAATTTTTGAGGGATGATTTCTTGTCCTGTGATAAAAAACCTTCTGTTTCGACTGCCAAAGCTTTCAGGGGAGCATTTGCAACTGGTTGGCACCATTTTTGAGTGAATTGCCAAAAGTCCGATTTTTGCTGAAATTGTGACCCGGGGCTTAGGGATTTTTTTCAAAAAACTCTTTTCTGCTGGTTAAGTTTTTGAGGGCTGATTTCTTGTCCTGTGATAAAAAGCCTTCTGTTTTGACTGCCAAACCTTTCAGGGGAGCATTTTCAATCTTTTGGCACCATTTTTGAGTGAATTGCCAAAAGTCAGATTTTTCCTGAAATTGCGACCCCGGGGCTTAGGGATTTTTTCCAAAAAATATTTTCCGCCGGTTAAGTTTTTTTGGGCTGATTTCTTGTCCTGTGATAAAAAACCTTCTGTTTCGACTGCCAAAGCTTTCAGGGGAGCATTTGCAACCGGTTGGCACCATTTTTGAGTGAATTGCCAAAAGTCAGATTTTTGCTGAAATTGTGACCCCGGGGCTTAGGGATTTTTTCAAAAAACTCTTTTCTGCCGGTTAAGTTTTTGAGGGCTGATTTCTTGTCCTGTGATAAAAAGCCTTCTGTTTCCATCGCCAAAGCTTTCAGGGGAGCATTTGAAACCGGTTTGCACCATTTTTGAGTGAATTGCCAAAAGTCAGATTTTTGCTGAAAAAAAATCTTTTTCCGCCGGATAAGTTGTTGAGGGCTGATTTCTTTTCCTGTGATAAAAAGCCTTCTGTTTCGACTGCCAAAGCTTTCAGGGGATCATTTGCAACCGGTTGGCACCATTTTTGCGTGAATTGCCAAAAGTCAGATTTTTCCTGAAATTGTGACGCCGGGGTTTAGGGATTTTTTCAAAAAAAAATTTCTGCCGGTTAAGTTATTGAGGGCTGATTTCTTGTCCTGTGATAAAAAGCCTTCTGTTTCTAGTGCCAAACCTTTCAGGTGAGCATTTTCAAGATTTTGGCACCATTTTTGAGTTAACTGCCAAGAGTCAGATTTTTGCTGAAAAAAATCTTTTTCCGCCGGTTAAGTTGTTGAGAGCTGATTTCTTTTCCTGTGATAAAAAGCCTTCTGTTTCGACTGCCAAAACTTTCAGGGGATCATTTGCAACCGGTTGGCACCATTTTTGAGTGAATTGCCAAAAGGCCGATTTTTGCTGAAATTGTGACCCCGGGGCTTAGGGATTTTTTCAAAAAAATATTTTCCGCCGGTTAAATTTTTGAGGGCTGATTTCTTGTCCTGTGATAAAAAACCTTCTGTTTCGACTGCCAAAGCTTTCAGGGGAGGATTTGCAACCGGTTGGCACCATTTTTGAGTGAATTGCCAAAAGTCAGATTTTTGCTGAAATTGTGACACGGGGCTTAGGGATTTTATTCAAAAAACTCTTTTCTGCTGGTTAAGTTTTTGAGGGCTGATTTCTTGTCCTGTGATAAAAAGCCTTCTGTTTCGACTGCCAAACCTTTCACCGGAGCATTTGCAACCGGTTGGCACCATTTTTGAGTGAATTGCCAAAAGTCAGATTTTTGCTGAAATTGTGACCCCGGGGCTTAGGGATTTTTTTCAAAAAACTATTTTCTGCCGGTTAAGTTTTTGAGGGCTGATTTCTTGTCCTGTGATAAAAAGACTTCTGTTTCCATCGCCAAAGCTTTCAGCGGAGCATTTTCAAGCTTTTGGCACCATTTATGAGTGAATTGCCAAAAGTCAGATTTTTGCTGAAATTGTGACCCCGGGGCTTAGGGATTTTTTCAAAAAAATATTTTCTGCCGGTTAAGTTATTGAGGGCTGATTTCTTGTCCTGTGACAAAAAACCTTCTGTTTCGACTGCCAAAGCTTTCAGGGGAGCATTTGCAACCGGTTGGCACCATTTTTGAGTTTACTGCCAAAAGTCAGATTTTTGCTGAAATTGTGACCCCAGGGCTTAGGGATTTTTTCAAAAAAATATTTTCTGCCGGTTAAGTTATTGAGGGCTGATTTCTTGTCCTGTGATAAAAAGCCTTCTGTTTCCATCACCAAAGCTTTCAGGGGAGCATCTTCAAGCATTTGGCACCATTTTTGAGTGAATTGCCAAAAGTCAGATTTTTGCTGAAAAAAATCTTTTTCCGCCGGTTAAGTTGTTGAGGGCTGATTTCTTGTCCTGTGATAAAAAGCCTTCTGTTTCCATCACCAAAGCTTTCAGGGGAACATTTGCAACCGGTTGGCACTATTTTTGAGTGAATTGCCAAAAGTCAGATTTTTGCTGAAATTGCGACCCCGGGGTTTAGGAATTTTTTCAAAAAAATATTTTCTGCCGGTTAAGTTATTGAGGGCTGATTTCTTGTCCTGTGATAAAAAGCCTTCTGTTTCCATCGCCAAAGCTTTCAGCGGAGCATTTTCAAGCTTTTGGCACCATTTATGAGTGAATTGCCAAAAGTCAGATTTTCGCTGAAATTGTGACCCCGGGGCTTAGGGATTTTTTCAAAAAAATATTTTCTGCCGGTTAAGTTTTTGAGGGCTGATTTCTTGTCCTGTGATAAAAAGCCTTCTGTTTCCATCACCAAAGCTTTCAGGGGAGCATTTTCAAGCTTTTGGCACCATTTTTGAGTGAATTGCCAAAAGTCAGATTTTTGGTGAAAAAAATCTTTTTCCGCCGGTTAAGTTGTTGAGGGCTGATTTCTTGTCCTGTGATAAAAAGCCTTCTGTTTCCATCACCAAAGCTTTCAGGGGAACATTTGCAACCGGTTGGCACTATTTTTGAGTGAATTGCCAAAAGTCAGATTTTTGCTGAAATTGCGACCCCGGGGCTTAGGGATTTTTTCAAAAAAATATTTTCTGCCGGTTAATTTATTGAGGGCTGATTTCTTGTCCTGTGATAAAAAGCCTTCTGTTTCGAGTGCCAAACCTTTCAGGGGAACATTTGCAACCGGTTGGCACCATTTTTGAGTGAATTGCCAAAAGTCAGATTTTTGCTGAAAAAAATCTTTTTCCGCCGGTTAAGTTGTTGAGGGCTGATTTCTTGTCCTGTGATAAAAAGCCTTCTGTTTTGACTGCCAAACCTTTCAGGGGAGCATTTTCAATCTTTTGGCACCATTTTTGAGTGAATTGCCAAAAGTCATATTTTTGCTGAAATTGTGATCCCGGGGCTTAGGTATTTTTTCAAAAAAATATTTTCTGCTGGTTAAGTTATTGAGGGCTGATTTCTTGTCCTGTGATAAAAAGCCTTCTGTTTCTAGTGCCAAACCTTTCAGGTGAGCATTTTCAAGATTTTGGCACCATTTTTGAGTTAACTGCCAAAAGTCAGATTTTTGCTGAAAAAAATCTTTTTCCGCCGGTTAAGTTGTTGAGAGCTGAATTCTTTTCCTGTGATAAAAAGCCCACTGTTTCGACTGCCAAAACTTTCATGGGATCATTTGCAACCGGTTGGCACCATTTTTGAGTGAATTGCCAAAAGTCCGATTTTTGCTGAAATTGTGACCCCGGGGCTTAGGGATTTTTTCAAAAAAATATTTTCCGCCGGTTAAATTTTTGAGGGATGATTTCTTGTCCTGTGATTAAAAAACCTTCTGTTTCGACTGCCAAAGCTTTCAGGGGAGCATTTGCAACCGGTTGGCACCATTTTTGAGTGAATTGCCAAAAGTCCGATTTTTGCTGAAATTGTGACCCGGGGCTTAGGGATTTTTTTCAAAAAACTCTTTTCTGCTGGTTAAGTTTTTGAGGGCTGATTTCTTGTCTTGTGATAAAAAGCCTTCTGTTTTGACTGCCAAACCTTTCAGGGGAGCATTTTCAATCTTTTGGCACCATTTTTGAGTGAATTGCCAAAAGTCAGATTTTTCCTGAAATTGCGACCCCGGGGCTTAGGGATTTTTTCCAAAAAAAATTTTCCGCCGGTTAAGTTTTTTTGGGCTGATTTCTTGTCCTGTGATAAAAAACCTTCTGTTTCGACTGCCAAAGCTTTCAGGGGAGCATTTGCAACCGGTTGGCACCATTTTTGAGTGAATTGCCAAAAGTCAGATTTTTGCTGAAATTGTGACCCCGGGGCTTAGGGATTTTTTCAAAAAAATATTTTCTGCCGGTTAAGTTATTGAGGGCTGATTTCTTGTCCTGTGACAAAAAACCTTCTGTTTCGACTGCCAAAGCTTTCAGGGGAGCATTTGCAACCGGTTGGCACCATTTTTGAGTGAACTGCCAAAAGTCAGATTTTTGCTGAAATTGTGACCCCAGGGCTTAGGGATTTTTTCAAAAAACTCTTTTCTGCCGGTTAAGTTATTGAGGGCTGATTTCTTGTCCTGTGATAAAAAGCCTTCTGTTTCCATCACCAAAGCTTTCAGGGGAGCATTTTCAAGCATTTGGCACCATTTTTGAGTGAATTGCCAAAAGTCAGATTTTTGCTGAAAAAAATCTTTTTCCGCCGGTTAAGTTGTTGAGGGCTGATTTCTTGTCCTGTGATAAAAAGCCTTCTGTTTCCATCACCAAAGCTTTCAGGGGAACATTTGCAACCGGTTGGCAGTATTTTTGAGTGAATTGCCAAAAGTCAGATTTTTGCTGAAATTGCGACCCCGGGGTTTAGGGATTTTTTCAAAAAAATATTTTCTGCCGGTTAAGTTATTGACGGTTGATTTCTTGTCCTGTGATAAAAAGCCTTCTGTTTCCATCGCCAAAGCTTTCAGCGGAGCATTTTCAAGCTTTTGGCACCATTTATGAGTGAATTGCCAAAAGTCAGATTTTCGCTGAAATTGTGACCCCGGGGCTTAGGGATTTTTTCAAAAAAATATTTTCTGCCGGTTAAGTTTTTGAGGGCTGATTTCTTGTCCTGTGATAAAAAACCTTCTGTTTCCATCACCAAAGCTTTCAGGGGAACATTTGCAACTGGTTGGCACTATTTTTGAGTGAATTGCCAAAAGTCAGATTTTTGCTGAAATTGCGACCCCGGGGCTTAGGGATTTTTTCAAAAAAATATTTTCTGCCGGTTAATTTATTGAGGGCTGATTTCTTGTCCTGTGATAAAAAGCCTTCTGTTTCGAGTGCCAAACCTTTCAGGGGAACATTTGCAACCGGTTGGCACCATTTTTGAGTGAATTGCCAAAAGTCAGATTTTTGCTGAAAAAAATCTTTTTCCGCCGGTTAAGTTGTTGAGGGCTGATTTCTTGTCCTGTGATAAAAAGCCTTCTGTTTTGACTGCCAAACCTTTCAGGGGAGCATTTTCAATCTTTTGGCACCATTTTTGAGTGAATTGCCAAAAGTCATATTTTTGCTGAAATTGTGATCCCGGGGCTTAGGTATTTTTTCAAAAAAATATTTTCTGCCGGTTAAGTTATTGAGGGCTGATTTCTTGTCCTGTGATAAAAAGCCTTCTGTTTCTAGTGCCAAACCTTTCAGGTGAGCATTTTCAAGATTTTGGCACCATTTTTGAGTTAACTGCCAAAAGTCAGATTTTTGCTGAAAAAAATCTTTTTCCGCCGGTTAAGTTGTTGAGAGCTGAATTCTTTTCCTGTGATAAAAAGCCTACTGTTTCGACTGCCAAAACTTTCATGGGATCATTTGCAACCGGTTGGCACCATTTTTGAGTGAATTGCCAAAAGTCCGATTTTTGCTGAAATTGTGACCCGGGGCTTAGGGATTTTTTTCAAAAAACTATTTTCTTCTGCTGGTTAAGTTTTTGAGGGCTGATTTCTTGTCCTGTGATAAAAAGCCTTCTGTTTTGACTGCCAAACCTTTCAGGGGAGCATTTGCAACCGGTTGGCACCATTTTTGAGTGAATTGCCAAAAGTCAGATTTTTGCTGAAAAAAAATCTTTTTCCGCCGGTTAAGTTGTTGAGGGCTGATTTCTTTTCCTGTGATAAAAAGCCTTCTGTTTCGACTGCCAAAGCTTTCTGGGGATCATTTGCAACCGGCTGGCACCATTTTTGAGTGAATTGCCAAAAGTCAGATTTTTCCTGAAATTGTGACCCCAGGGTTTAGGTATTTTTTCAAAAAAATATTTTCTGCCGGTTAAGTTATTGAGGGCTGATTTCTTGTCCTGTGATAAAAAGCCTTCTGTTTCTAGTGCCAAACCTTTCAGGTGAGCATTTTCAAGATTTTGGCACCATTTTTGAGTTAACTGCCAAAAGTCAGATTTTTGCTGAAAAAAATCTTTTTCCGCCGGTTAAGTTGTTGAGAGCTGATTTCTTTTCCTGTGATAAAAAGCCTTCTGTTTCGACTGCCAAAACTTTCAGGGGATCATTTGCAACCGGTTGGCACCATTTTTGAGTGAATTGCCAAAAGTCCGATTTTTGCTGAAATTGTGACCCCGGGGCTTAGGGATTTTTTCAAAAAAATATTTTCCGCCGGTTAAATTTTTGAGGGCTGATTTCTTGTCCTGTGATAAAAAACCTTCTGTTTCGACTGCCAAAGCTTTCAGGGGAGGATTTGCAACCGGTTGGCACCATTTTTGAGTGAATTGCCAAAAGTCAGATTTTTGCTGAAATTGTGACCCGGGGCTTAGGGATTTTTTTTCAAAAAACTCTTTTCTGCTGGTTAAGTTTTTGAGGGCTGATTTCTTGTCCTGTGATAAAAAGCCTTCTGTTTCGACTGGCAAACCTTTCACAGGAGCATTTGCAACCGGTTGGCACCATTTTTGAGTGAATTGCCAAAAGTCAGATTTTTGCTGAAATTGTGACCCCGGGGCTTAGGGATTTTTTTCAAAAAACTATTTTCTGCCGGTTAAGTTTTTGAGGGCTGATTTCTTGTCCTGTGATAAAAAGACTTCTGTTTCCATCGCCAAAGCTTTCAGCGGAGCTTTTTCAAGCTTTTGGCACCATTTATGAGTGAATTGCCAAAAGTCAGATTTTTGCTGAAATTGTGACCCCGGGGCTTAGGGATTTTTTCAAAAAAATATTTTCTGCCGGTTAAGTTTTTGAGGGCTGATTTCTTGTCCTGTGATAAAAAACCTTCTGTTTCGAGTGCCAAAGCTTTCAGGGGAGCATTTGCAACCGGTTGGCACCATTTTTGAGTGAATTGCCAAAAGTCAGATTTTTCCTGAAATTGTGACCCCGGGGCTTAAGGATTTTTTCAAAAAAAAATTTTCTGCCGGTTAAGTTTTTGAGGGCTGATTTCTTGTCCTGTGATAAAAAGCCTTCTGTTTCCATCACCAAAGCTTTCAGGGGAGCATTTTCAAGCTTTTGGCACCATTTTTGAGTGAATTGCCAAAAGTCAGATTTTTGCTGAAAAAAATCTTTTTCCGCCGGTTACGTTGTTGAGGGCTGATTTCTTGTCCTGTGATAAAAAGCCTTCTGTTTCCATCACCAAAGCTTTCAGGGGAACATTTGCAACTGGTTGGCACTATTTTTGAGTGAATTGCCAAAAGTCAGATTTTTGCCTAAATTGCGACCCCGGGGCTTAGGGATTTTTTCAAAAAAATATTTTCTGCCGGTTAAGTTATTGAGGGCTGATTTCTTGTCCTGTGATAAAAAGCCTTCTGTTTCGAGTGCCAAACCTTTCAGGGGAGCATTTTCAAGCTTTTGGCACCATTTTTGAGTGAACTGCCAAAAGTCAGATTTTTGCTGAAATTGTGATCCCGGGGTTTAGGTATTTTTTCAAAAAAATATTTTCTGCCGGTTAAGTTATTGAGGGCTGATTTCTTGTCCTGTGATAAAAAGCCTTCTGTTTCTAGTGCCAAACTTTTCAGGTGAGCATTTTCAAGATTTTGGCACCATTTTTGAGTTAACTGCCAAAAGTCAGATTTTTGCTGAAAAAATTCATTTTCCGCCGGTTAAGTTGTTGAGAGCTGAATTCTTTTCCTGTGATAAAAAGCCTTCTGTTTCGACTGCCAAAACTTTCAGGGGATCATTTGCAACCGGTTGGCACCATTTTTGAGTGAATTGCCAAAAGTCCGATTTTTGCTGAAATTGTGACCCCGGGGCTTAGGGATTTTTTCAAAAAAATATTTTCCGCCGGTTAAATTTTTGAGGGATGATTTCTTGTCCTGTGATAAAAAACCTTCTGTTTCGACTGCCAAAGCTTTCAGGGGAGCATTTGCAACCGGTTGGCACCATTTTTGAGTGAATTGCCAAAAGTCAGATTTTTTCTGAAATTGTGACCCCGGGGCTTAGGGATTTTTTCCAAAAAATATTTTCCGCCGGTTAAGTTTTTTTGGGCTGATTTCTTGTCCTGTGATAAAAAACCTTCTGTTTCGACTGCCAAAGCTTTCAGGGGAGCATTTGCAACCGGTTGGCACCATTTTTGAGTGAATTGCCAAAAGTCAGATTTTTGCTGAAAAAAATCTTTTTCCGCCGGTTAAGTTGTTGAGAGCTGAATTCTTTTCCTGTGATAAAAAGCCTTCTGTTTCGACTGCCAAAGCTTTCAGGGGAGCATTTGCAACCGGCTGGCACCATTTTTGAGTGAATTGCCAAAAGTCAGATTTTTCCTGAAATTGTGACCCCGGGGTTTAGGTATTTTTTTTAAAAAAAAATTTCTGCCGGTTAAGTTATTGAGGGCTGATTTCTTGTCCTGTGATAAAAAGCCTTCTGTTTCTAGTGCCAAACCTTTCAGGTGAGCATTTTCAAGATTTTGGCACCATTTTTGAGTTAACTGCCAAAAGTCAGATTTTTGCTGAAAAAAATCTTTTTCCGCCGGTTAAGTTGTTGAGAGCTGATTTCTTTTCCTGTGATAAAAAGCCTTCTGTTTCGACTGCCAAAACTTTCAGGGGATCATTTGCAACCGGTTGGCACCATTTTTGAGTGAATTGCCAAAAGTCCGATTTTTGCTGAAATTGTGACCCCGGGGCTTAGGGATTTTTTCAAAAAAATATTTTCCGCCGGTTAAATTTTTGAGGGCTGATTTCTTGTCCTGTGATAAAAAACCTTCTGTTTCGACTGCCAAAGCTTTCAGGGGAGGATTTGCAACCGGTTGGCACCATTTTTGAGTGAATTGCCAAAAGTCAGATTTTTGCTGAAATTGTGACCCGGGGCTTAGGGATTTTTTTTCAAAAAACTCTTTTCTGCTGGTTAAGTTTTTGAGGGCTGATTTCTTGTCCTGTGATAAAAATCCTTCTGTTTCGACTGCCAAACCTTTCACAGGAGCATTTGCAACCGGTTGGCACCATTTTTGAGTGAATTGCCAAAAGTCAGATTTTTGCTGAAATTGTGACCCCGGGGCTTAGGGATTTTTTTCAAAAAACTATTTTCTGCCGGTTAAGTTTTTGAGGGCTGATTTCTTGTCCTGTGATAAAAAGACTTCTGTTTCCATCGCCAAAGCTTTCAGCGGAGCTTTTTCAAGCTTTTGGCACCATTTATGAGTGAATTGCCAAAAGTCAGATTTTTGCTGAAATTGTGACCCCGGGGCTTAGGGATTTTTTCAAAAAAATATTTTCTGCCGGTTAAGTTTTTGAGGGCTGATTTCTTGTCCTGTGATAAAAAACCTTCTGTTTCGAGTGCCAAAGCTTTCAGGGGAGCATTTGCAACCGGTTGGCACCATTTTTGAGTGAATTGCCAAAAGTCAGATTTTTCCTGAAATTGTGACCCCGGGGCTTAAGGATTTTTTCAAAAAAATATTTTCTGCCGGTTAAGTTTTTGAGGGCTGATTTCTTGTCCTGTGATAAAAAGCCTTCTGTTTCCATCACCAAAGCTTTCAGGGGAGCATTTTCAAGCTTTTGGCACCATTTTTGAGTGAATTGCCAAAAGTCAGATTTTTGCTGAAAAAAATCTTTTTCCGCCGGTTAAGTTGTTGAGGGCTGATTTCTTGTCCTGTGATAAAAAGCCTTCTGTTTCCATCACCAAAGCTTTCAGGGGAACATTTGCAACCGGTTGGCACTATTTTTGAGTGAATTGCCAAAAGTCAGATTTTTGCTGAAATTGCGACCCCGGGGCTTAGGGATTTTTTCAAAAAAATATTTTCTGCCGGTTAAGTTATTGAGGGCTGATTTCTTGTCCTGTGATAAAAAGCCTTCTGTTTCGAGTGCCAAACCTTTCAGGGGAGCATTTTCAAGCTTTTGGCACCATTTTTGAGTGAACTGCCAAAAGTCAGATTTTTGCTGAAATTGTGATCCCGGGGCTTAGGTATTTTTTCAAAAAAATATTTTCTGCCGGTTAAGTTATTGAGGGCTGATTTCTTGTCCTGTGATAAAAAGCCTTCTGTTTCCAGTGCCAAACCTTTCAGGTGAGCATTTTCAAGATTTTGGCACCATTTTTGAGTTAACTGCCAAAAGTCAGATTTTTGCTGAAAAAATTCTTTTTCCGCCGGTTAAGATGTTGAGAGCTGAATTCTTTTCCTGTGATAAAAAGCCTTCTGTTTCGACTGCCAAAACTTTCAGGGGATCATTTGCAACCGGTTGGCACCATTTTTGAGTGAATTGCCAAAAGTCCGATTTTTGCTGAAATTGTGACCCCGGGGCTTAGCGATTTTTTCAAAAAAATATTTTCCGCCGGTTAAATTTTTGAGGGATGATTTCTTGTCCTGTGATAAAAAACCTTCTGTTACGACTGCCAAAGCTTTCAGGGGAGCATTTGCAACCGGTTGGCACCATTTTTGAGTGAATTGCCAAAAGTCAGATTTTTCCTGAAATTGTGACCCCGGGGCTTAGGGATTTTTTCCAAAAAATATTTTCCGCCGGTTAAGTTTTTTTGGGCTGATTTCTTGTCCTGTGATAAAAAACCTTCTGTTTCGACTGCCAAAGCTTTCAGGGGAGCATTTGCAACCGGTTGGCACCATTTTTGAGTGAATTGCCAAAAGTCAGATTTTTGCTGAAATTGTGACCCCGGGGCTTAGGGATTTTTTCAAAAAACTCTTTTCTGCCGGTTAAGTTATTGAGGGCTGATTTCTTGTCCTGTGATAAAAAGCCTTCTGTTTCTAGTGCCAAACCTTTCAGGTGAGCATTTTCAAGATTTTGGCACCATTTTTGAGTGAATTGCCAAAAGTCAGATTTTTGCTGAAATTGTGACCCCGGGGCTTAGGGATTTTTTCAAAAAAATATTTTCCGCCGGTTAAATTTTTGAGGGATGATTTCTTGTCCTGTGATAAAAAACCTTCTGTTTCGACTGCCAAAGCTTTCACGGGAGCATTTGCAACCAGTTGGCACCATTTTTGAGTGAATTGCCAAAAGTCAGATTTTTCCTGAAATTGTGACCCCGGGGCTTAGGGATTTTTTCCAAAAAATATTTTCCGCCGGTTAAGTTTTTTTGGGCTGATTTCTTGTCCTGTGATAAAAAACCTTCTGTTTCGACTGCCAAAGCTTTCAGGGGAGCATTTGCAACCGGTTGGCACCATTTTTGAGTGAATTGCCAAAAGTCAGATTTTTGCTGAAATTGTGACCCCGGGGCTTAGGGATTTTTTCAAAAAACTCTTTTCTGCCGGTTAAGTTATTGAGGGCTGATTTCTTGTCCTGTGATAAAAAGCCTTCTGTTTCTAGTGCCAAACCTTTCAGGTGAGCATTTTCAAGATTTTGGCACCATTTTTGAGTTAACTGCCAAAAGTCAGATTTTTGCTGAAAAAAATCTTTTTCCGCCGGTTAAATTGTTGAGAGCTGAATTCTTTTCCTGTGATAAAAAGCCTTCTGTTTCGACTGCCAAAACTTTCAGGGGATCATTTGCAACCGGTTGGCACCATTTTTGAGTGAATTGCCAAAAGTCCGATTTTTGCTGAAATTGTGACCCCGGGGCTTAGGGATTTTTTCAAAAAAATATTTTCCGCCGGTTAAATTTTTGAGGGATGATTTCTTGTCCTGTGATAAAAAACCTTCTGTTTCGACTGCCAAAGCTTTCAGGGGAGCATTTGCAGCCGGTTGGCACCATTTTTGAGTGAATTGCCAAAAGTCAGATTTTTCCTGAAATTGTGACCCCGGGGCTTAGGGATTTTTTCCAAAAAATATTTTCCGCCGGTTAATTTTTTTTTGGGCTGATTTCTTGTCCTGTGATAAAAAACCTTCTGTTTCGACTGCCAAAGCTTTCAGGGGAGCATTTGCAACCGGTTGGCACCATTTTTGAGTGAATTGCCAAAAGTCAGATTTTTGCTGAAATTGTGACCCCGGGGCTTAGGGTTTTTTTCAAAAAACTCTTTTCTGCCGGTTAAGTTATTGAGGGCTGATTTCTTGTCCTGTGATAAAAAGCCTTCTGTTTCTAGTGCCAAACCTTTCAGGTGAGCATTTTCAAGATTTTGGCACCATTTTTGAGTGAATTGCCAAAAGTCAGATTTTTGCTGAAAAAAAATCTTTTTCCGCCGGTTAAGTTGTTGAGGGCTGATTACTTTTCCTGTGATAAAAAGCCTTCTGTTTCGACTGCCAAAGCTTTCAGGGGATCATTTGCAACCGGTTGGCACTATTTTTGAGTGAATTGCCAAAAGTCAGATTTTTGCTGAAATTGCGACCCCGGGGCTTAGGGATTTTTTCAAAAAAATATTTTCTGCCGGTTAAGTTATTGAGGGCTGATTTCTTGTCCTGTGATAAAAAGCCTTCTGTTTCGAGTGCCAAACCTTTCAGGGGAGCATTTTCAAGCTTTTGGCACCAATTTTGAGTGAACTGCCAAAAGTCAGATTTTTGCTGAAATTGTGACCCCGGGGCTTAGGGATTTTTTCAAAAAAATATTTTCTGCCGGTTAAGTTATTGAGGGCTGATTTCTTGTCCTGTGATAAAAAGCCTTCTGTTTCTAGTGCCAAACCTTTCAGGTGAGCATTTTCAAGATTTTGGCACCATTTTTGAGTGAATTGCCAAAAGTCAGATTTTTGCTGAAAAAAAATCTTTTTCCGCCGGTTAAGTTGTTGAGGGCTGATTTATTTCCTGTGATAAAAAGCCTTCTGTTTCGACTGCCAAAGCTTTCAGGGGATCATTTGCAACCGGTTGGCACTATTTTTGAGTGAATTGCCAAAAGTCAGATTTTTGCTGAAATTGTGACCCCGGGGCTTAGGGATTTTTTCAAAAAAATATTTTCTGCCGGTTAAGTTATTGAGGGCTGATTTCTTGTCCTGTGATAAAAAGCCTTCTGTTTCGAGTGCCAAACCTTTCAGGTGAGCATTTTCAAGCTTTTGGCACCATTTTTGAGTGAACTGCCAAAAGTCAGATTTTTGCTGAAATTGTGATCCCGGGGCTTAGGTATTTTTTCCAAAAAATATTTTCCGCCGGTTAAGTTTTTTTGGGCTGATTTCTTGTCCTGTGATAAAAAACCTTCTGTTTCGACTGCCAAAGCTTTCAGGGGAGCATTTGCAACCGGTTGGCACCATTTTTGAGTGAATTGCCAAAAGTCAGATTTTTGCTGAAATTGTGACCCCGGGGCTTAGGGATTTTTTCAAAAAACTCTTTTCTGCCGGTTAAGTTATTGAGGGCTGATTTCTTGTCCTGTGATAAAAAGCCTTCTGTTTCTAGTGCCAAACCTTTCAGGTGAGCATTTTCAAGATTTTGGCACCATTTTTGAGTGAATTGCCAAAAGTCAGATTTTTGCTGAAAAAAAATCTTTTTCCGCCGGTTAAGTTGTTGAGGGCTGATTACTTTTCCTGTGATAAAAAGCCTTCTGTTTCGACTGCCAAAGCTTTCAGGGGATCATTTGAAACCGGTTGGCACTATTTTTGAGTGAATTGCCAAAAGCCAGATTTTTGCTGAAATTGCGACCCCGGGGCTTAGGGATTTTTTCAAAAAAATATTTTCTGCCGGTTAAGTTATTGAGGGCTGATTTCTTGTCCTGTGATAAAAAGCCTTCTGTTTCGAGTGCCAAACCTTTCAGGGGAGCATTTTCAAGCTTTTGGCACCATTTTTGAGTGAACTGCCAAAAGTCAGATTTTTGCTGAAATTGTGACCCCGGGGCTTAGGGATTTTTTCAAAAAAATATTTTCTGCCGGTTAAGTTATTGAGGGCTGATTTCTTGTCCTGTGATAAAAAGCCTTCTGTTTCTAGTGCCAAACCTTTCAGGTGAGCATTTTCAAGATTTTGGCACCATTTTTGAGTGAATTGCCAAAAGTCAGATTTTTGCTGAAAAAAAATCTTTTTCCGCCGGTTAAGTTGTTGAGGGCTGATTTATTTCCTGTGATAAAAAGCCTTCTGTTTCGACTGCCAAAGCTTTCAGGGGATCATTTGCAACCGGTTGGCACTATTTTTGAGTGAATTGCCAAAAGTCAGATTTTTGCTGAAATTGTGACCCCGGGGCTTAGGGATTTTTTCAAAAAAATATTTTCTGCCGGTTAAGTTATTGAGGGCTGATTTCTTGTCCTGTGATAAAAAGCCTTCTGTTTCGAGTGCCAAACCTTTCAGGGGAGCATTTTCAAGCTTTTGGCACCATTTTTGAGTGAACTGCCAAAAGTCAGATTTTTGCTGAAATTGTGATCCCGGGGCTTAGGTATTTTTTCCAAAAAATATTTTCCGCCGGTTAAGTTTTTTTGGGCTGATTTCTTGTCCTGTGATAAAAAACCTTCTGTTTCGACTGCCAAAGCTTTCAGGGGAGCATTTGCAACCGGTTGGCACCATTTTTGAGTGAATTGCCAAAAGTCAGATTTTTGCTGAAATTGTGACCCCGGGGCTTAGGGATTTTTTCAAAAAACTCTTTTCTGCCGGTTAAGTTATTGAGGGCTGATTTCTTGTCCTGTGATAAAAAGCCTTCTGTTTCTAGTGCCAAACCTTTCAGGTGAGCATTTTCAAGATTTTGGCACCATTTTTGAGTGAATTGCCAAAAGTCAGATTTTTGCTGAAAAAAATCTTTTTCCGCCGGTTAAGTTGTTGAGGGCTGATTTCTTGTCCTGTGATAAAAAGCCTTCTGTTTCCATCACCAAAGCTTTCAGGGGAACATTTGCAACCGGTTGGCACTATTTTTGAGTGAATTGCCAAAAGTCAGATTTTTGCTGAAATTGCGACCCCGGGGCTTAGGGATTTTTTCAAAAAAATATTTTCTGCCGGTTAAGTTATTGAGGGCTGATTTCTTGTCCTGTGATAAAAAGCCTTCTGTTTCGAGTGCCAAACCTTTCAGGGGAACATTTGCAACCGGTTGGCACCATTTTTGAGTGAATTGCCAAAAGTCAGATTTTTGCTGAAAAAAATCTTTTTCCGCCGGTTAAGTTGTTGAGGGCTGATTTCTTGTCCTGTGATAAAAAGCCTTCTGTTTTGACTGCCAAACCTTTCAGGGGAGCATTTTCAATCTTTTGGCACCATTTTTGAGTGAATTGCCAAAAGTCATATTTTTGCTGAAATTGTGATCCCGGGGCTTAGGTATTTTTTCAAAAAAATATTTTCTGCCGGTTAAGTTATTGAGGGCTGATTTCTTGTCCTGTGATAAAAAGCCTTCTGTTTCTAGTGCCAAACCTTTCAGGTGAGCATTTTCAAGATTTTGGCACCATTTTTGAGTTAACTGCCAAAAGTCAGATTTTTGCTGAAAAAAATCTTTTTCCGCCGGTTAAGTTGTTGAGAGCTGAATTCTTTTCCTCTGATAAAAAGCCCACTGTTTCGACTGCCAAAACTTTCAGGGGATCATTTGCAACCGGTTGGCACCATTTTTGAGTGAATTGCCAAAAGTCCGATTTTTGCTGAAATTGTGACCCGGGGCTTAGGGATTTTTTTCAAAAAACTCTTTTCTGCTGGTTAAGTTTTTGAGGGCTGATTTCTTGTCCTGTGATAAAAAGCCTTCTGTTTTGACTGCCAAACCTTTCAGGGGAGCATTTTCAATCTTTTGGCACCATTTTTGAGTGAATTGCCAAAAGTCAGATTTTTCCTGAAATTGTGACCCCGGGGCTTAGGGATTTTTTCCAAAAAATATTTTCCGCCGGTTAAGTTTTTTTGGGCTGATTTCTTGTCCTGTGATAAAAAACCTTCTGTTTCGACTGCCAAAGCTTTCAGGGGAGCATTTGCAACCGGTTGGCACCATTTTTGAGTGAATTGCCAAAAGTCAGATTTTTGCTGAAATTGTGACCCCGGGGCTTAGGGATTTTTTCAAAAAAATATTTTCCGCCGGTTAAATTTTTGAGGGCTGATTTCTTGTCCTGTGATAAAAAACCTTCTGTTTCGACTGCCAAAGCTTTCAGGGGAGGATTTGCAACCGGTTGGCACCATTTTTGAGTGAATTGCCAAAAGTCCGATTTTTGCTGAAATTGTGACCCCGGGGCTTAGGGATTTTTTCAAAAAACTCTTTTCTGCTGGTTAAGTTTTTGAGGGCTGATTTCTTGTCCTGTGATAAAAAGCCTTCTGTTTCGACTGCCAAACCTTTCACAGGAGCATTTGCAACCGGTTGGCACCATTTTTGAGTGAATTGCCAAAAGTCAGATTTTTGCTGAAATTGTGACCCCGGGGCTTAGGCATTTTTTTCAAAAAACTATTTTCTGCCTGTTAAGTTTTTGAGGGCTGATTTCTTGTCCTGTGAGAAAAAGACTTCTGTTTCCATCGCCAAAGCTTTCAGCGGAGCTTTTTCAAGCTTTTGGCACCATTTATGAGTGAATTGCCAAAAGTCAGATTTTCAAAAAACTCTTTTCTGCTGGTTAAGTTTTTGAGGGCTGATTTCTTGTCCTGTGATAAAAAGCCTTCTGTTTCGACTGCCAAACCTTTCACCGGAGCATTTGCAACCGGTTGGCACCATTTTTGAGTGAATTGCCAAAAGTCCGATTTTTGCTGAAATTGTGACCCCGGGGCTTAGGGATCTTTTCAAAAAAATATTTTCTGCCGGTTAAGTTTTTGAGGGCTGATTTCTTGTCCTGTGATAAAAAGCCTTCTGTTTCCATTGCCAAAGCTTTCAGGGGAGCATTTGCAAGCGGTTGGCACCATTTTTGAGTGAACTGCCAAAAGTCAGATTTTAGCTTAAATTGTGACCCCGGGGCTTAGGGATTTTTTTCAAAAAACTATTTTCTGCCGGTTAAGTTTTTGAGGGCTGATTTCTTGTCCTGTGATAAAAAGACTTCTGTTTCCATCGCCAAAGCTTTCAGCGGAGCATTTTCAAGCTTTTGGCACCATTTATGAGTGAATTGCCAAAAGTCAGATTTTTGCTGAAATTGTGACCCCGGGGCTTAGGGATTTTTTCAAAAAAATATTTTCTGCCGGTTAAGTTTTTGAGGGCTGATTTCTTGTCCTGTGATAAAAAACCTTCTGTTTCGAGTGCCAAAGCTTTCAGGGGAGCATTTGCAACCGGTTGGCACCATTTTTGAGTGAATTGCCAAAAGTCAGATTTTTCCTGAAATTGTGACCCCGGGGCTTAAGGATTTTTTCAAAAAAATATTTTCTGCCGGTTAAGTTTTTGAGGGCTGATTTCTTGTCCTGTGATAAAAAGCCTTCTGTTTCCATCACCAAAGCTTTCAGGGGAGCATTTTCAAGCTTTTGGCACCATTTTTGAGTGAATTGCCAAAAGTCAGATTTTTGCTGAAAAAAATCTTTTTCCGCCGGTTAAGTTGTTGAGGGCTGATTTCTTGTCCTGTGATAAAAAGCCTTCTGTTTCCATCACCAAAGCTTTCAGGGGAACATTTGCAACCGGTTGGCACTATTTTTGAGTGAATTGCCAAAAGTCAGATTTTTGCTGAAATTGCGACCCCGGGGCTTAGGGATTTTTTCAAAAAAATATTTTCTGCCGGTTAAGTTATTGAGGGCTGATTTCTTGTCCTGTGATAAAAATCCTTCTGTTTCGAGTGCCAAACCTTTCAGGGGAGCATTTTCAAGCTTTTGGCACCATTTTTGAGTGAACTGCCAAAAGTCAGATTTTTGCTGAAATTGTGATCCCGGGGCTTAGGTATTTTTTCAAAAAAATATTTTCTGCCGGATAAGTTATTGAGGGCTGATTTCTTGTCCTGTGATAAAAAGCCTTCTGTTTCTATTGCCAAACCTTTCAGGTGAGCATTTTCAAGATTTTGGCACCATTTTTGAGTTAACTGCCAAAAGTCAGATTTTTGCTGAAAAAAATCTTTTTCCGCCGGTTAAGTTGTTGAGAGCTGAATTCCTTTCCTGTGATAAAAAGCCTTCTGTTTCGACTGCCAAAACTTTCAGGGGATCATTTGCAACCGGTTGGCACCATTTTTGAGTGAATTGCCAAAAGTCCGATTTTTGCTGAAATTGTGACCCGGGGCTTAGGGATTTTTTCAAAAAAATATTTTCCGCCGGTTAAATTTTTGAGGGATGATTTCTTGTCCTGTGATAAAAAACCTTCTGTTTCGACTGCCAAAGCTTTCAGGGGAGCATTTGCAACCGGTTGGCACCATTTTTGAGTGAATTGCCAAAAGTCAGATTTTTGCTGAAATTGTGACCCCGGGGCTTAGGGATTTTTTCAAAAAACTCTTTTCTGCCGGTTAAGTTATTGAGGGCTGATTTCTTGTCCTGTGATAAAAAGCCTTCTGTTTCTAGTGCCAAACCTTTCAGGTGAGCATTTTCAAGATTTTGGCACCATTTTTGAGTGAATTGCCAAAAGTCAGATTTTTGCTGAAAAAAAATCTTTTTCCGCCGGTTAAGTTGTTGAGGGCTGATTTCTTTTCCTGTGATAAAAAGCCTTCTGTTTCGACTGCCAAAGCTTTCAGGGGATCATTTGCAACCGGTTGGCACTATTTTTGAGTGAATTGCCAAAAGTCAGATTTTTGCTGAAATTGCGACCCCGGGGCTTAGGGATTTTTTCAAAAAAATATTTTCTGCCGGTTAAGTTATTGAGGGCTGATTTCTTGTCCTGTGATAAAAATCCTTCTGTTTCGAGTGCCAAACCTTTCAGGGGAGCATTTTCAAGCTTTTGGCACCATTTTTGAGTGAACTGCCAAAAGTCAGATTTTTGCTGAAATTGTGATCCCGGGGCTTAGGTATTTTTTCAAAAAAATATTTTCTGCCGGATAAGTTATTGAGGGCTGATTTCTTGTCCTGTGATAAAAAGCCTTCTGTTTCTATTGCCAAACCTTTCAGGTGAGCATTTTCAAGATTTTGGCACCATTTTTGAGTTAACTGCCAAAAGTCAGATTTTTGCTGAAAAAAATCTTTTTCCGCCGGTTAAGTTGTTGAGAGCTGAATTCCTTTCCTGTGATAAAAAGCCTTCTGTTTCGACTGCCAAAACTTTCAGGGGATCATTTGCAACCGGTTGGCACCATTTTTGAGTGAATTGCCAAAAGTCCGATTTTTGCTGAAATTGTGACCCGGGGCTTAGGGATTTTTTCAAAAAAATATTTTCCGCCGGTTAAATTTTTGAGGGATGATTTCTTGTCCTGTGATAAAAAACCTTCTGTTTCGACTGCCAAAGCTTTCAGGGGAGCATTTGCAACCGGTTGGCACCATTTTTGAGTGAATTGCCAAAAGTCAGATTTTTGCTGAAATTGTGACCCCGGGGCTTAGGGATTTTTTCAAAAAACTCTTTTCTGCCGGTTAAGTTATTGAGGGCTGATTTCTTGTCCTGTGATAAAAAGCCTTCTGTTTCTAGTGCCAAACCTTTCAGGTGAGCATTTTCAAGATTTTGGCACCATTTTTGAGTGAATTGCCAAAAGTCAGATTTTTGCTGAAAAAAAATCTTTTTCCGCCGGTTAAGTTGTTGAGGGCTGATTTCTTTTCCTGTGATAAAAAGCCTTCTGTTTCGACTGCCAAAGCTTTCAGGGGATCATTTGCAACCGGTTGGCACTATTTTTGAGTGAATTGCCAAAAGTCAGATTTTTGCTGAAATTGCGACCCCGGGGCTTAGGGATTTTTTCAAAAAAATATTTTCTGCCGGTTAAGTTATTGAGGGCTGATTTCTTGTCCTGTGATAAAAAGCCTTCTGTTTCGAGTGCCAAACCTTTCAGGGGAGCATTTTCAAGCTTTTGGCACCATTTTTGAGTGAACTGCCAAAAGTCAGATTTTTGCTGAAATTGTGATCCCGGGGCTAAGGTATTTTTTCAAAAAAATATTTTCTGCCGGTTAAGTTATTGAGGGCTAATTTCTTGTCCTGTGATAAAAAGCCTTCTGTTTCTAGTGCCAAACCTTTCAGGTGAGCATTTTCAAGATTTTGGCACCATTTTTGAGTTAACTGCCAAAAGTCAGATTTTTGCTGAAAAAAATCTTTTTCCGCCGGTTAAGTTGTTGAGAGCTGAATTCTTTTCCTGTGATAAAAAGCCTTCTGTTTCGACTGCCAAAACTTTCAGGGGATCATTTGCAACCGGTTGGCACCATTTTTGAGTGAATTGCCAAAAGTCAGATTTTTGCTGAAATTGTGACCCCGGGGCTTAGGGATTTTTTCAAAAAACTCTTTTCTGCCGGTTAAGTTATTGAGGGCTGATTTCTTGTCCTGTGATAAAAAGCCTTCTGTTTCTAGTGCCAAACCTTTCAGGTGAGCATTTTCAAGATTTTGGCACCATTTTTGAGTGAATTGCCAAAAGTCAGATTTTTGCTGAAAAAAAATCTTTTTCCGCCGGTTAAGTTGTTGAGGGCTGATTACTTTTCCTGTGATAAAAAGCCTTCTGTTTCGACTGCCAAAGCTTTCAGGGGATCATTTGAAACCGGTTGGCACTATTTTTGAGTGAATTGCCAAAAGCCAGATTTTTGCTGAAATTGCGACCCCGGGGCTTAGGGATTTTTTCAAAAAAATATTTTCTGCCGGTTAAGTTATTGAGGGCTGATTTCTTGTCCTGTGATAAAAAGCCTTCTGTTTCGAGTGCCAAACCTTTCAGGGGAGCATTTTCAAGCTTTTGGCACCATTTTTGAGTGAACTGCCAAAAGTCAGATTTTTGCTGAAATTGTGACCCCGGGGCTTAGGGATTTTTTCAAAAAAATATTTTCTGCCGGATAAGTTATTGAGGGCTGATTTCTTGTCCTGTGATAAAAAGCCTTCTGTTTCTATTGCCAAACCTTTCAGGTGAGCATTTTCAAGATTTTGGCACCATTTTTGAGTTAACTGCCAAAAGTCAGATTTTTGCTGAAAAAAATCTTTTTCCGCCGGTTAAGTTGTTGAGAGCTGAATTCTTTTCCTGTGATAAAAAGCCTTCTGTTTCGACTGCCAAAACTTTCAGGGGATCATTTGCAACCGGTTGGCACCATTTTTGAGTGAATTGCCAAAAGTCCGATTTTTGCTGAAATTGTGACCCGGGGCTTAGGGATTTTTTCAAAAAAATATTTTCCGCCGGTTAAGTTATTGAGGGCTGATTTCTTGTCCTGTGATAAAAAGCCTTCTGTTTCGAGTGCCAAACCTTTCAGGGGAGCATTTTCAAGCTTTTGGCACCATTTTTGAGTGAACTGCCAAAAGTCAGATTTTTGCTGAAATTGTGATCCCGGGGCTTAGGTATTTTTTCAAAAAAATATTTTCTGCCGGTTAAGTTATTGAGGGCTAATTTCTTGTCCTGTGATAAAAAGCCTTCTGTTTCTAGTGCCAAACCTTTCAGGTGAGCATTTTCAAGATTTTGGCACCATTTTTGAGTTAACTGCCAAAAGTCAGATTTTTGCTGAAAAAAATCTTTTTCCGCCGGTTAAGTTGTTGAGAGCTGAATTCTTTTCCTGTGATAAAAAGCCTTCTGTTTCGACTGCCAAAACTTTCAGGGGATCATTTGCAACCGGTTGGCACCATTTTTGAGTGAATTGCCAAAAGTCCGATTTTTGCTGAAATTGTGACCCCGGGGCTTAGGGATTTTTTCAAAAAAATATTTTCCGCCGGTTAAATTTTTGAGGGATGATTTCTTGTCCTGTGATAAAAAACCTTCTGTTTCGACTGCCAAAGCTTTCAGGGGAGGATTTGCAACCGGTTGGCACCATTTTTGAGTGAATTGCCAAACGTCAGATTTTTGCTGAAATTGTGACCCGGGGCTTAGGGATTTTTTTTCAAAAAACTCTTTTCTGCTGGTTAAGTTTTTGAGGGCTGATTTCTTGTCCTGTGATAAAAAGCCTTCTGTTTCGACTGCCAAAGCTTTCACAGGAGCATTTGCAACCGGTTGGCACCATTTTTGAGTGAATTGCCAAAAGTCAGATTTTTGCTGAAATTGTGACCCCGGGGCTTAGGGATTTTTTTCCAAAAAACTATTTTCTGCCTGTTAAGTTTTTGAGGGCTGATTTATTGCCCTGTGATAAAAAGACTTCTGTTTCCATCGCCAAAGCTTTCAGCGGAGCATTTTCAAGATTTTGGCACCATTTATGAGTGAATTGCCAAAAGTCAGATTTTTGCTGAAAAGAATCTTTTTCCGCCGGTTAAGTTGTTGAGAGCTGAATTCTTTTCCTGTGATAAAAGCCTTCTGTTTCGACTGCCAAAACTTTCAGGGGATCATTTGCAACCGGTTGGCACCATTTTTGAGTGAATTGCCAAAAGTCAGATTTTTGCTGAAATTGTGACCCGGGCTTAGGGATTTTTTCAAAAAACTCTTTTCTGCCGGTAAAGTTTTTGAGGGCTGATTTCTTGTCAAGTGATAAAAAGCCTTCTGTTTTGACTGCCAAACCTTTCAGGGGAGCATTTTCAATCTTTTGGCACCATTTTTGAGTGAATTGCCAAAAGTCAGATTTTTCCTGAAATTGTGACCCCGGGGCTTAGGGATTTTTTCTAAAAAATATTTTCCGCCGGTTAAGTTTTTTTGGGCTGATTTCTTGTCCTTTGATAAAAAACCTTCTGTTTCGACTGCCAAAGCTTTCAGGGGAGCATTTGCAACCGGTTGGCACCATTTTTGAGTGAATTGCCAAAAGTCAGATTTTTCCTGAAATTGTGACCCCGGGGCTTAGGGATTTTTTCCAAAAAATATTTTCCGCCGGTTAAGTTTTTTTGGGCTGATTTCTTGTCCTGTGATAAAAAACCTTCTGTTTCGACTGCCAAAGCTTTCAGGGGAGCATTTGCAACCGGTTGGCACCATTTTTGAGTGAATTGCCAAAAGTCAGATTTTTCCTGAAATTGTGACCCCGGGGCTTAGGGATTTTTTCCAAAAAATATTTTCCGCCGGTTAAGTTTTTTTGGGCTGATTTCTTGTCCTGTGATAAAAAACCTTCTGTTTCGACTGCCAAAGCTTTCAGGGGAGCATTTGCAACCGGTTGGCACCATTTTTGAGTGAATTGCCAAAAGTCAGATTTTTGCTGAAATTGTGACCCCGGGGCTTAGGGATTTTTTCAAAAAACTCTTTTCTGCCGGTTAAGTTATTGAGGGCTGATTTCTTGTCCTGTGATAAAAAGCCTTCTGTTACTAGTGCCAAACCTTTCAGGTGAGCATTTTCAAGATTTTGGCACCATTTTTGAGTGAATTGCCAAAAGTCAGATTTTTTCTGAAATTGTGACCCCGGGGCTTAGGGATTTTTTCAAAAAACTCTTTTCTGCCGGTTAAGTTTTTGAGGGCTGATTTCTTGTCCTGTGATAAAAAGCCTTCTGTTTCCATCGCCAAAGCTTTCAGGGGAGCATTTGAAACCGGTTTGCACCATTTTTGAATGAATTGCCAAAAGTCAGATTTTTGCTGAAAAAAAATCTTTTTCCGCCGGTTAAGTTGTTGAGAGCTGATTTCTTCTCCTGTGATAAAAAGCCTTCTGTTTCGACTGCCAAAACTTTCAGGGGATCATTTGCAACCGGTTGGCACCATTTTTGAGTGAATTGCCAAAAGTCCGATTTTTGCTGAAATTGTGACCCCGGGGCTTAGGGATTTTTTCAAAAAAATATTTTCCGCCGGTTAAATTTTTGAGGGCTGATTTCTTGTCCTGTGATAAAAAACCTTCTGTTTCGACTGCCAAAGCTTTCAGGGGAGGATTTGCAACCGGTTGGCACCATTTTTGAGTGAATTGCCAAACGTCAGATTTTTGCTGAAATTGTGACCCGGGGCTTAGGGATTTTTTTTCAAAAAACTCTTTTCTGCTGGTTAAGTTTTTGAGGGCTGATTTCTTGTCCTGTGATAAAAAGCCTTCTGTTTCGACTGCCAAACCTTTCACAGGAGCATTTGCAACCGGTTGGCACCATTTTTGAGTGAATTGCCAAAAGTCAGATTTTTCCTGAAATTGTGACCCCGGGGCTTAGGGATTTTTTTCCAAAAAACTATTTTCTGCCTGTTAAGTTTTTGAGGGCTGATTTCTTGTCCTGTGATAAAAAGACTTCTGTTTCCATCGCCAAAGCTTTCAGCGGAGCTTTTTCAAGCTTTTGGCACCATTTATGAGTGAATTGCCAAAAGTCAGATTTTTGCTGAAAAAAATCTTTTTCCGCCGGTTAAGTTGTTGAGAGCTGATTTCTTTTCCTGTGATAAAAAGCCTTCTGTTTCGACTGCCAAAACTTTCAGGGGATCATTTGCAACCGGTTGGCACCATTTTTGAGTGAATTGCCAAAAGTCCGATTTTTGCTGAAATTGTGACCCCGGGGCTTAGGGATTTTTTCAAAAAAATATTTTCCGCCGGTTAAATTTTTGAGGGCTGATTTCTTGTCCTGTGATAAAAAACCTTCTGTTTCGACTGCCAAAGCTTTCAGGGGAGGATTTGCAACCGGTTGGCACCATTTTTGAGTGAATTGCCAAAAGTCAGATTTTTGCTGAAATTGTGACCCGGGGCTTAGGGATTTTTTTTCAAAAAATTCTTTTCTGCTGGTTAAGTTTTTGAGGGCTGATTTCTTGTCCTGTGATAAAAGCCTTCTGTTTCGACTGCCAAACCTTTCACCGGAGCATTTGCAACCGGTTGGCACCATTTTTGAGTGAATTGCCAAAAGTCAGATTTTTGCTGAAATTGTGAACCCGGGGCTTAGGGATTTTTTCAAAAAAATATTTTCTGCCGGTTAAGTTTTTGAGGGCTGATTTCTTGTCCTGTGATAAAAAGCCTTCTGTTTCCATTGCCAAAGCTTTCAGGTGAGCATTTGCAAGCGGTTGGCACCATTTTTGAGTGAACTGCCAAAAGTCAGATTTTTGCTTAAATTGTGACCCCGGGGCTTAGGCATTTTTTTCAAAAAACTATTTTCTGCCGGTTAAGTTTTTGAGGGCTGATTTCTTGTCCTGTGATAAAAAGACTTCTGTTTCCATCGCCAAAGCTTTCAGCGGAGCATTTTCAAGCTTTTGGCACCATTTATGAGTGAATTGCCAAAAGTCAGATTTTTGCTGAAATTGCGACCCCGGGGCTTAGGGATTTTTTCAAAAAAATATTTTCTGCCGGTTAAGTTATTGACGGCTGATTTCTTGTCCTGTGATAAAAAGCCTTCTGTTTCGAGTGCCAAACCTTTCAGGGGAGCATTTTCAAGCTTTTGGCACCATTTTTGAGTGAACTGCCAAAAGTCAGATTTTTGCTGAAATTGTGATCCCGGGGCTTAGGTATTTTTTCAAAAAAATATTTTCTGCCGGTTAAGTTATTGAGGGCTGATTTCTTGTCCTGTGATAAAAAGCCTTCTCTTTCTAGTGCCAAACCTTTCAGGTGAGCATTTTCAAGATTTTGGCACCATTTTTGAGTTAACTGCCAAAAGTCAGATTTTTGCTGAAAAAAATCTTTTTCCGCCGGTTAAGTTGTTGAGAGCTGAATTCTTTTCCTGTGATAAAAAGCCTTCTGTTTCGACTGCCAAAACTTTCAGGGGATCATTTGCAACCGGTTGGCACCATTTTTGAGTGAATTGCCAAAAGTCCGATTTTTGCTGAAATTGTGACCCCGGGGCTTAGGGATTTTTTCAAAAAAATATTTTCCGCCGGTTAAATTTTTGAGGGATGATTTCTTGTCCTGTGATTAAAAAACCTTCTGTTTCGACTGCCAAAGCTTTCAGGGGAGCATTTGCAACCGGTTGGCACCATTTTTGAGTGAATTGCCAAAAGTCAGATTTTTCCTGAAATTGTGACCCCGGGGCTTAGGGATTTTTTCTAAAAAATATTTTCCGCCGGTTAAGTTTTTTTGGGCTGATTTCTTGTCCTGTGATAAAAAACCTTCTGTTTCGACTGCCAAAGCTTTCAGGGGAGCATTTGCAACCGGTTGGCACCATTTTTGAGTGAATTGCCAAAAGTCAGATTTTTGCTGAAATTGTGACCCCGGGGCTTAGGGATTTTTTCAAAAAACTCTTTTCTGCCGGTTAAGTTATTGAGGGCTGATTTCTTGTCCTGTGATAAAAAGCCTTCT
This sequence comes from Podarcis liolepis, assembly GCF_965112155.1. Lineage (NCBI taxonomy): Eukaryota > Metazoa > Chordata > Lepidosauria > Squamata > Lacertidae > Podarcis > Podarcis liolepis. The sequence goes on along the minus strand of NW_028148749.1, from coordinate 642,665 downwards.
GTTTCGAGTGCCAAACCTTTCAGGTGAGCATTTTCAAGATTTTGGCACCATTTTTGAGTTAACTGCCAAAAGTCAGATTTTTGCTGAAAAAAATCTTTTTCCGCCGGTTAAGTTGTTGAGAGCTGAATTCTTTTCCTGTGATAAAAAGCCTTCTGTTTCGACTGCCAAAACTTTCAGGGGATCATTTGCAACCGGTTGGCACCATTTTTGAGTGAATTGCCAAAAGTCCGATTTTTGCTGAAATTGTGACCCCGGGGCTTAGGGATTTTTTCAAAAAAATATTTTCCGCCGGTTAAATTTTTGAGGGATGATTTCTTGTCCTGTGATAAAAAACCTTCTGTTTCGACTGCCAAAGCTTTCAGGGGAGCATTTGCAACCGGTTGGCACCATTTTTGAGTGAATTGCCAAAAGTCAGATTTTTCCTGAAATTGTGACCCCGGGGCTTAGGGATTTTTTCAAAAAAATATTTTCCGCCGGTTAAGTTTTTTTGGGCTGATTTCTTGTCCTGTGATAAAAAACCTTCTGTTTCGACTGCCAAAGCTTTCAGGGGAGCATTTGCAACCGGTTGGCACCATTTTTGAGTGAATTGCCAAATGTCAGATTTTTGCTGAAATTGTGACCCCGGGGCTTAGGGATTTTTTCAAAAAACTCTTTTCTGCCGGTTAAGTTATTGAGGGCTGATTTCTTGTCCTGTGATAAAAAGCCTTCTGTTTCTAGTGCCAAACCTTTCAGGTGAGCATTTTCAAGATTTTGGCACCATTTTTGAGTGAATTGCCAAAAGTCAGATTTTTTCTGAAATTGTGACCCCGGGGCTTAGGGATTTTTTCAAAAAACTCTTTTCTGCCGGTTAAGTTTTTGAGGGCTGATTTCTTGTCCTGTGATAAAAAGCCTTCTGTTTCCATCGCCAAAGCTTTCAGGGGAGCATTTGAAACCGGTTTGCACCATTTTTGAATGAATTGCCAAAAGTCAGATTTTTGCTGAAAAAAAATCTTTTTCCGCCGGTTAAGTTGTTGAGAGCTGATTTCTTCTCCTGTGATAAAAAGCCTTCTGTTTCGACTGCCAAAACTTTCAGGGGATCATTTGCAACCGGTTGGCACCATTTTTGAGTGAATTGCCAAAAGTCCGATTTTTGCTGAAATTGTGACCCCGGGGCTTAGGGATTTTTTCAAAAAAATATTTTCCGCCGGTTAAATTTTTGAGGGCTGATTTCTTGTCCTGTGATAAAAAACCTTCTGTTTCGACTGCCAAAGCTTTCAGGGGAGGATTTGCAACCGGTTGGCACCATTTTTGAGTGAATTGCCAAACGTCAGATTTTTGCTGAAATTGTGACCCGGGGCTTAGGGATTTTTTTTCAAAAAACTATTTTCTGCTGGTTAAGTTTTTGAGGGCTGATTTCTTGTCCTGTGATAAAAAGCCTTCTGTTTCGACTGCCAAACCTTTCACAGGAGCATTTGCAACCGGTTGGCACCATTTTTGAGTGAATTGCCAAAAGTCAGATTTTTGCTGAAATTGTGACCCCGGGGCTTAGGGATTTTTTTCAAAAAACTATTTTCTGCCTGTTAAGTTTTTGAGGGCTGATTTCTTGTCCTGTGATAAAAAGACTTCTGTTTCCATCGCCAAAGCTTTCAGCGGAGCTTTTTCAAGCTTTTGGCACCATTTATGAGTGAATTGCCAAAAGTCAGATTTTTGCTGAAAAAAATCTTTTTCCGCCGGTTAAGTTGTTGAGAGCTGATTTCTTTTCCTGTGATAAAAAGCCTTCTGTTTCGACTGCCAAAACTTTCAGGGGATCATTTGCAACCGGTTGGCACCATTTTTGAGTGAATTGCCAAAACTCCGATTTTTGCTGAAATTGTGACCCCGGGGCTTAGGGATTTTTTCAAAAAAATATTTTCCGCCGGTTAAATTTTTGAGGGCTGATTTCTTGTCCTGTGATAAAAAACCTTCTGTTTCGACTGCCAAAGCTTTCAGGGGAGGATTTGCAACCGGTTGGCACCATTTTTGAGTGAATTGCCAAAAGTCAGATTTTTGCTGAAATTGTGACCCGGGGCTTAGGGATTTTTTTTCAAAAAACTCTTTTCTGCTGGTTAAGTTTTTGAGGGCTGATTTCTTGTCCTGTGATAAAAAGACTTCTGTTTCCATCGCCAAAGCTTTCAGCGGAGCATTTTCAAGCTTTTAGCACCATTTATGAGTGAATTGCCAAAAGTCAGATTTTTGCTGAAATTGTGACCCCGGGGCTTAGGGATTTTTTCAAAAAAATATTTTCTGCCGGTTAAGTTTTTGAGGGCTGATTTCTTGTCCTGTGATAAAAAACCTTCTGTTTCGAGTGCCAAAGCTTTCAGGGGAGCATTTGCAACCGGTTGGCACCATTTTTGAGTGAATTGCCAAAAGTCAGATTTTTCCTGAAATTGTGACCCCGGGGCTTAAGGATTTTTTCAAAAAAATATTTTCTGCCGGTTAAGTTTTTGAGGGCTGATTTCTTGTCCTGTGATAAAAAGCCTTCTGTTTCCATCACCAAAGCTTTCAGGGGAGCATTTTCAAGCTTTTGGCACCATTTTTGAGTGAATTGCCAAAAGTCAGATTTTTGCTGAAAAAAATCTTTTTCCGCCGGTTAAGTTGTTGAGGGCTGATTTCTTGTCCTGTGATAAAAAGCCTTCTGTTTCCATCACCAAAGCTTTCAGGGGAACATTTGCAACCGGTTGGCACTATTTTTGAGTGAATTGCCAAAAGTCAGATTTTTGCTGAAATTGCGACCCCGGGGCTTAGGGATTTTTTCAAAAAAATATATTCTGCCGGTTAAGTTATTGACGGCTGATTTCTTGTCCTGTGATAAAAAACCTTCTGTTTCGAGTGCCAAAGCTTTCAGGGGAGCATTTTCAAGCTTTTGGCACCATTTTTGAGTGAATTGCCAAAAGTCAGATTTTTGCTGAAATTGTGACCCCGGGGCTTAGGGATTTTTTCAAAAAACTCTTTTCTGCCGGTTAAGTTATTGAGGGCTGATTTCTTGTCCTGTGATAAAAAGCCTTCTGTTTCTAGTGCCAAACCTTTCAGGTGAGCATTTTCAAGATTTTGGCACCATTTTTGAGTGAATTGCCAAAAGTCAGATTTTTTCTGAAATTGTGACCCCGGGGCTTAGGGATTTTTTCAAAAAACTCTTTTCTGCCGGTTAAGTTTTTGAGGGCTGATTTCTTGTCCTGTGATAAAAAGCCTTCTGTTTCCATCGCCAAAGCTTTCAGGGGAGCATTTGAAACCGGTTTGCACCATTTTTGAGTGAATTGCCAAAAGTCAGATTTTTGCTGAAAAAAATCTTTTTCCGCCGGTTAAGTTGTTGAGAGCTGAATTCTTTTCCTGTGATAAAAAGCCTTCTGTTTCGACTGCCAAAACTTCCAGGGGATCATTTGCAACCGGTTGGCACCATTTTTGAGTGAATTGCCAAAAGTCAGATTTTTGCTGAAATTGTGACCCGGGCTTAGGGATTTTTTCAAAAAACTCTTTTCTGCCGGTTAAGTTTTTGAGGGCTGATTTCTTGTCAAGTGATAAAAAGCCTTCTGTTTTGACTGCCAAACCTTTCAGGGGAGCATTTTCAATCTTTTGGCACCATTTTTGAGTGAATTGCCAAAAGTCAGATTTTTCCTGAAATTGTGACCCCGGGGCTTAGGGATTTTTTCTAAAAAATATTTTCCGCCGGTTAAGTTTTTTTGGGCTGATTTCTTGTCCTGTGATAAAAAACCTTCTGTTTCGACTGCCAAAGCTTTCAGGGGAGCATTTGCAACCGGTTGGCACCATTTTTGAGTGAATTGCCAAAAGTCAGATTTTTCCTGAAATTGTGACCCCGGGGCTTAGGGATTTTTTCCAAAAAATATTTTCCGCCGGTTAAGTTTTTTTGGGCTGATTTCTTGTCCTGTGATAAAAAACCTTCTGTTTCGACTGCCAAAGCTTTCAGGGTAGCATTTGCAACCGGTTGGCACCATTTTTGAGTGAATTGCCAAAAGTCAGATTTTTCCTGAAATTGTGACCCCGGGGCTTAGGGATTTTTTCCAAAAAATATTTTCCGCCGGTTAAGTTTTTTTGGGCTGATTTCTTGTCCTGTGATAAAAAACCTTCTGTTTCGACTGCCAAAGCTTTCAGGGGAGGATTTGCAACCGGTTGGCACCATTTTTGAGTGAATTGCCAAAAGTCAGATTTTTCCTGAAATTGTGACCCCGGGGCTTAGGGATTTTTTCCAAAAAATATTTTCCGCCGGTTAAGTTTTTTTGGGCTGATTTCTTGTCCTGTGATAAAAAACCTTCTGTTTCGACTGCCAAAGCTTTCAGGGGAGCATTTGCAACCGGTTGGCACCATTTTTGAGTGAATTGCCAAAAGTCAGATTTTTTCTGAAATTGTGACCCCGGGGCTTAGGGATTTTTTCAAAAAACTCTTTTCTGCCGGTTAAGTTATTGAGGGCTGATTTCTTGTCCTGTGATAAAAAGCCTTCTGTTTCTAGTGCCAAACCTTTCAGGTGAGCATTTTCAAGATTTTGGCACCATTTTTGAGTGAATTGCCAAAAGTCAGATTTTTTCTGAAATTGTGACCCCGGGGCTTAGTGATTTTTTCAAAAAACTCTTTTCTGCCGGTTAAGTTTCTGAGGGCTGATTTCTTGTCCTGTGATAAAAAGCCTTCTGTTTCCATCGCCAAAGCTTTCAGGGGAGCATTTGAAACCGGTTTGCACCATTTTTGAGTGAATTGCCAAAAGTCAGATTTTTGCTGAAAAAAATCTTTTTCCGCCGGTTAAGTTGTTGAGAGCTGAATTCTTTTCCTGTGATAAAAAGCCTTCTGTTTCGACTGCCAAAACTTCCAGGGGATGATTTGCAACCGGTTGGCACCATTTTTGAGTGAATTGCCAAAAGTCCGATTTTTGCTGAAATTGTGACCCCGGGGCTTAGGGATTTTTTCAAAAAAATATTTTCCGCCGGTTAAATTTTTGAGGGATGATTTCTTGTCCTGTGATAAAAAACCTTCTGTTTCGACTGCCAAAGCTTTCAGGGGAGCATTTGCAACCGGTTGGCACCATTTTTGAGTGAATTGCCAAAAGTCAGATTTTTCCTGAAATTGTGACCCCGGGGCTTAGGGATTTTTTCCAAAAAATATTTTCCGCCGGTTAAGTTTTTTTGGGCTGATTTCTTGTCCTGTGATAAAAAACCTTCTGTTTCGACTGCCAAAGCTTTCAGGGGAGCATTTGCAACCGGTTGGCACCATTTTTGAGTGAATTGCCAAAAGTCAGATTTTTGCTGAAATTGTGACCCCGGGGCTTAGGGATTTTTTCAAAAAACTCTTTTCTGCCGGTTAAGTTATTGAGGGCTGATTTCTTGTCCTGTGATAAAAAGCCTTCTGTTTCTAGTGCCAAACCTTTCAGGTGAGCATTTTCAAGATTTTGGCACCATTTTTGAGTGAATTGCCAAAAGTCAGATTTTTGCTGAAAAAAATCTTTTTCCGCCGGTTAAGTTGTTGAGAGCTGAATTCTTTTACTGTGATAAAAGCCTTCTGTTTCGACTGCCAAAACTTTCAGGGGATCATTTGCAACCGGTTGGCACCATTTTTGAGTGAATTGCCAAAAGTCAGATTTTTGCTGAAATTGTGACCCGGGGCTTAGGGATTTTTTCAAAAAACTCTTTTCTGCCGGTTAAGTTTTTGAGGGCTGATTTCTTGTCAAGTGATAAAAAGCCTTCTGTTTTGACTGCCAAACCTTTCAGGGGGAGCATTTTCAATCTTTTGGCACCATTTTTGAGTGAATTGCCAAAAGTCAGATTTTTCTTGAAATTGTGACCCCGGGGCTTAGGGATTTTTTCCAAAAAATATTTTCCGCCGGTTAAGTTTTTTTGGGCTGATTTCTTGTCCTGTGATAAAAAACCTTCTGTTTCGACTGCCAAAGCTTTCAGGGGAGCATTTGCAACCGGTTGGCACTATTTTTGAGTGAATTGCCAAAAGTCAGATTTTTTCTGAAATTGTGACCCCGGGGCTTAGGGATTTTTTCAAAAAACTCTTTTCCGCCGGTTAAGTTTTTTTGGGCTGATTTCTTGTCCTGTGATAAAAAACCTTCTGTTTCGACTGCCAAAGCTTTCAGGGGAGCATTTGCAACCGGTTGGCACCATTTTTGAGTGAATTGCCAAAAGTCAGATTTTTGCTGAAATTGTGACCCCGGGGCTTAGGTATTTTTTCAAAAAAATATTTTCTGCCGGTTAAGTTATTGAGGGCTAATTTCTTGTCCTGTGATAAAAAGCCTTCTGTTTCTAGTGCCAAACCTTTCAGGTGAGCATTTTCAAGATTTTGGCACCATTTTTGAGTTAACTGCCAAAAGTCAGATTTTTGCTGAAAAAAATCTTTTTCCGCCGGTTAAGTTGTTGAGAGCTGAATTCTTTTCCTGTGATAAAAAGCCTTCTGTTTCGACTGCCAAAACTTTCAGGGGATCATTTGCAACCGGTTGGCACCATTTTTGAGTGAATTGCCAAAAGTCCGATTTTTGCTGAAATTGTGACCCCGGGGCTTAGGGATTTTTTCAAAAAAATATTTTCCGCCGGTTAAATTTTTGAGGGATGATTTCTTGTCCTGTGATAAAAAACCTTCTGTTTCGACTGCCAAAGCTTTCAGGGAAGCATTTGCAACCGGTTGGCACCATTTTAGAGTGAATTGCCAAAAGTCAGATTTTTGCTGAAATTGTGACCCCGGGGCTTAGGGATTTTTTCAAAAAACTCTTTTCTGCCGGTTAAGTTATTGAGGGCTGATTTCTTGTCCTGTGATAAAAAGCCTTCTGTTTCTAGTGCCAAACCTTTCAGGTGAGCATTTTCAAGATTTTGGCACCATTTTTGAGTGAATTGCCAAAAGTCAGATTTTTCCTGAAATTGTGACCCCGGGGCTTAGGGATTTTTTCTAAAAAATATTTTCCGCCGGTTAAGTTTTTTTGGGCTGATTTCTTGTCCTGTGATAAAAAACCTTCTGTTTCGACTGCCAAAGCTTTCAGGGGAGCATTTGCAACCGGTTGGCACCATTTTTGAGTGAATTGCCAAAAGTCAGATTTTTCCTGAAATTGTGACCCCGGGGCTTAGGGATTTTTTCCAAAAAATATTTTCCGCCGGTTAAGTTTTTTTGGGCTGATTTCTTGTCCTGTGATAAAAAAACCTTCTGTTTCGACTGCCAAAGCTTTCAGGGGAGCATTTGCAACCGGTTGGCACCATTTTTGAGTGAATTGCCAAAAGTCAGATTTTTCCTGAAATTGTGACCCCGGGGCTTAGGGATTTTTTCCAAAAAATATTTTCCGCCGGTTAAGTTTTTTTGGGCTGATTTCTTGTCCTGTGATTAAAAACCTTCTGTTTCGACTGCCAAAGCTTTCAGGGGAGCATTTGCAACCGGTTGGCACCATTTTTGAGTGAATTGCCAAAAGTCAGATTTTTGCTGAAATTGTGACCCCGGGGCTTAGGGATTTTTTCAAAAAACTCTTTTCTGCCGGTTAAGTTATTGAGGGCTGATTTCTTGTCCTGTGATAAAAAGCCTTCTGTTTCTAGTGCCAAACCTTTCAGGTGAGCATTTTCAAGATTTTGGCACCATTTTTGAGTGAATTGCCAAAAGTCAGATTTTTCCTGAAATTGTGACCCCGGGGCTTAGGGATTTTTTCCAAAAAATATTTTCCGCCGGTTAAGTTTTTTTGGGCTGATTTCTTGTCCTGTGATAAAAAACCTTCTGTTTCGACTGCCAAAGCTTTCAGGGGAGCATTTGCAACCGGTTGGCACCATTTTTGAGTGAATTGCCAAAAGTCAGATTTTTGCTGAAATTGTGACCCCGGGGCTTAGGGATTTTTTCAAAAAACTCTTTTCTGCCGGTTAAGTTATTGAGGGCTGATTTCTTGTCCTGTGATAAAAAGCCTTCTGTTTCTAGTGCCAAACCTTTCAGGTGAGCATTTTCAAGATTTTGGCACCATTTTTGAGTGAATTGCCAAAAGTCAGATTTTTGCTGAAAAAAATCTTTTTCCGCCGGTTAAGTTGTTGAGAGCTGAATTCTTTTACTGTGATAAAAGCCTTCTGTTTCGACTGCCAAAACTTTCAGGGGATCATTTGCAACCGGTTGGCACCATTTTTGAGTGAATTGCCAAAAGTCAGATTTTTGCTGAAATTGTGACCCGGGGCTTAGGGATTTTTTCAAAAAACTCTTTTCTGCCGGTTAAGTTTTTGAGGGCTGATTTCTTGTCAAGTGATAAAAAGCCTTCTGTTTTGACTGCCAAACCTTTCAGGGGGAGCATTTTCAATCTTTTGGCACCATTTTTGAGTGAATTGCCAAAAGTCAGATTTTTCCTGAAATTGTGACCCCGGGGCTTAGGGATTTTTTCCAAAAAATATTTTCCGCCGGTTAAGTTTTTTTGGGCTGATTTCTTGTCCTGTGATAAAAAACCTTCTGTTTCGACTGCCAAAGCTTTCAGGGAAGCATTTGCAACCGGTTGGCACCATTTTAGAGTGAATTGCCAAAAGTCAGATTTTTGCTGAAATTGTGACCCCGGGGCTTAGGGATTTTTTCAAAAAACTCTTTTCTGCCGGTTAAGTTATTGAGGGCTGATTTCTTGTCCTGTGATAAAAAGCCTTCTGTTTCTAGTGCCAAACCTTTCAGGTGAGCATTTTCAAGATTTTGGCACCATTTTTGAGTGAATTGCCAAAAGTCAGATTTTTGCTGAAAAAAAATCTTTTTCCGCCGGTTAAGTTGTTGAGGGCTGAATTCTTTTACTGTGATAAAAAGCCTTCTGTTTCGACTGCCAAAGCTTTCAGGGGATCATTTGCAACCGGTTGGCACTATTTTTGAGTGAATTGCCAAAAGTCAGATTTTTTCTGAAATTGTGACCCCGGGGCTTAGGGATTTTTTCAAAAAACTCTTTTCCGCCGGTTAAGTTTTTTTGGGCTGATTTCTTGTCCTGTGATAAAAAACCTTCTGTTTCGACTGCCAAAGCTTTCAGGGGAGCATTTGCAACCGGTTGGCACCATTTTTGAGTGAATTGCCAAAAGTCAGATTTTTGCTGAAATTGTGACCCCGGGGCTTAGGTATTTTTTCAAAAAAATATTTTCTGCCGGTTAAGTTATTGAGGGCTAATTTCTTGTCCTGTGATAAAAAGCCTTCTGTTTCTAGTGCCAAACCTTTCAGGTGAGCATTTTCAAGATTTTGGCACCATTTTTGAGTTAACTGCCAAAAGTCAGATTTTTGCTGAAAAAAATCTTTTTCCGCCGGTTAAGTTGTTGAGAGCTGAATTCTTTTCCTGTGATAAAAAGCCTTCTGTTTCGACTGCCAAAACTTTCAGGGGATCATTTGCAACCGGTTGGCACCATTTTTGAGTGAATTGCCAAAAGTCCGATTTTTGCTGAAATTGTGACCCCGGGGCTTAGGGATTTTTTCAAAAAAATATTTTCCGCCGGTTAAATTTTTGAGGGATGATTTCTTGTCCTGTGATAAAAAACCTTCTGTTTCGACTGCCAAAGCTTTCAGGGAAGCATTTGCAACCGGTTGGCACCATTTTTGAGTGAATTGCCAAAAGTCAGATTTTTCCTGAAATTGTGACCCCGGGGCTTAGGGATTTTTTCCAAAAAATATTTTCCGCCGGTTAAGTTTTTTTGGGCTGATTTCTTGTCCTGTGATAAAAAACCTTCTGTTTCGACTGCCAAAGCTTTCAGGGGAGCATTTGCAACCGGTTGGCACCATTTTTGAGTGAATTGCCAAAAGTCAGATTTTTGCTGAAATTGTGACCCCGGGGCTTAGGGATTTTTTCAAAAAACTCTTTTCTGCCGGTTAAGTTATTGAGGGCTGATTTCTTGTCCTGTGATAAAAAGCCTTCTGTTTCTAGTGCCAAACCTTTCAGGTGAGCATTTTCAAGATTTTGGCACCATTTTTGAGTGAATTGCCAAAAGTCAGATTTTTCCTGAAATTGTGACCCCGGGGCTTAGGGATTTTTTCTAAAAAATATTTTCCGCCGGTTAAGTTTTTTTGGGCTGATTTCTTGTCCTGTGATAAAAAACCTTCTGTTTCGACTGCCAAAGCTTTCAGGGGAGCATTTGCAACCGGTTGGCACCATTTTTGAGTGAATTGCCAAAAGTCAGATTTTTCCTGAAATTGTGACCCCGGGGCTTAGGGATTTTTTCCAAAAAATATTTTCCGCCGGTTAAGTTTTTTTGGGCTGATTTCTTGTCCTGTGATAAAAAAACCTTCTGTTTCGACTGCCAAAGCTTTCAGGGGAGCATTTGCAACCGGTTGGCACCATTTTTGAGTGAATTGCCAAAAGTCAGATTTTTCCTGAAATTGTGACCCCGGGGCTTAGGGATTTTTTCCAAAAAATATTTTCCGCCGGTTAAGTTTTTTTGGGCTGATTTCTTGTCCTGTGATAAAAAACCTTCTGTTTCGACTGCCAAAGCTTTCAGGGGAGCATTTGCAACCGGTTGGCACCATTTTTGAGTGAATTGCCAAAAGTCAGATTTTTGCTGAAATTGTGACCCCGGGGCTTAGGGATTTTTTCAAAAAACTCTTTTCTGCCGGTTAAGTTATTGAGGGCTGATTTCTTGTCCTGTGATAAAAAGCCTTCTGTTTCTAGTGCCAAACCTTTCAGGTGAGCATTTTCAAGATTTTGGCACCATTTTTGAGTGAATTGCCAAAAGTCAGATTTTTTCTGAAATTGTGACCCCGGGGCTTAGGGATTTTTTCAAAAAACTCTTTTCTGCCGGTTAAGTTTTTGAGGGCTGATTTCTTGTCCTGTGATAAAAAGCCTTCTGTTTCCATCGCCAAAGCTTTCAGGGGAGCATTTGAAACCGGTTTGCACCATTTTTGAGTGAATTGCCAAAAGTCAGATTTTTGCTGAAAAAAATCTTTTTCCGCCGGTTAAGTTGTTGAGAGCTGAATTCTTTTCCTGTGATAAAAAGCCTTCTGTTTCGACTGCCAAAACTTCCAGGGGATCATTTGCAACCGGTTGGCACCATTTTTGAGTGAATTGCCAAAAGTCCGATTTTTGCTGAAATTGTGACCCCGGGGCTTAGGGATTTTTTCAAAAAAATATTTTCCGCCGGTTAAATTTTTGAGGGATGATTTCTTGTCCTGTGATAAAAAACCTTCTGTTTCGACTGCCAAAGCTTTCAGGGAAGCATTTGCAACCGGTTGGCACCATTTTTGAGTGAATTGCCAAAAGTCAGATTTTTCCTGAAATTGTGACCCCGGGGCTTAGGGATTTTTTCCAAAAAATATTTTCCGCCGGTTAAGTTTTTTTGGGCTGATTTCTTGTCCTGTGATAAAAAACCTTCTGTTTCGACTGCCAAAGCTTTCAGGGGAGCATTTGCAACCGGTTGGCACCATTTTTGAGTGAATTGCCAAAAGTCAGATTTTTGCTGAAATTGTGACCCCGGGGCTTAGGGATTTTTTCAAAAAACTCTTTTCTGCCGGTTAAGTTATTGAGGGCTGATTTCTTGTCCTGTGATAAAAAGCCTTCTGTTTCTAGTGCCAAACCTTTCAGGTGAGCATTTTCAAGATTTTGGCGCCATTTTTGAGTGAATTGCCAAAAGTCAGATTTTTGCTGAAAAAAATCTTTTTCCGCCGGTTAAGTTGTTGAGAGCTGAATTCTTTTACTGTGATAAAAGCCTTCTGTTTCGACTGCCAAAACTTTCAGGGGATCATTTGCAACCGGTTGGCACCATTTTTGAGTGAATTGCCAAAAGTCAGATTTTTGCTGAAATTGTGACCCGGGCTTAGGGATTTTTTCAAAAAACTCTTTTCTGCCGGTTAAGTTTTTGAGGGCTGATTTCTTGTCAAGTGATAAAAAGCCTTCTGTTTTGACTGCCAAACCTTTCAGGGGAGCATTTTCAATCTTTTGGCACCATTTTTGAGTGAATTGCCAAAAGTCAGATTTTTCCTGAAATTGTGACCCCGGGGCTTAGGGATTTTTTCTAAAAAATATTTTCCGCCGGTTAAGTTTTTTTGGGCTGATTTCTTGTCCTGTGATAAAAAACCTTCTGTTTCGACTGCCAAAGCTTTCAGGGGAGCATTTGCAACCGGTTGGCACCATTTTTGAGTGAATTGCCAAAAGTCAGATTTTTCCTGAAATTGTGACCCCGGGGCTTAGGGATTTTTTCCAAAAAATATTTTCCGCCGGTTAAGTTTTTTTGGGCTGATTTCTTGTCCTGTGATAAAAAAACCTTCTGTTTCGACTGCCAAAGCTTTCAGGGGAGCATTTGCAACCGGTTGGCACCATTTTTGAGTGAATTGCCAAAAGTCAGATTTTTCCTGAAATTGTGACCCCGGGGCTTAGGGATTTTTTCCAAAAAATATTTTCCGCCGGTTAAGTTTTTTTGGGCTGATTTCTTGTCCTGTGATAAAAAACCTTCTGTTTCGACTGCCAAAGCTTTCAGGGGAGCATTTGCAACCGGTTGGCACCATTTTTGAGTGAATTGCCAAAAGTCAGATTTTTGCTGAAATTGTGACCCCGGGGCTTAGGGATTTTTTCAAAAAACTCTTTTCTGCCGGTTAAGTTATTGAGGGCTGATTTCTTGTCCTGTGATAAAAAGCCTTCTGTTTCTAGTGCCAAACCTTTCAGGTGAGCATTTTCAAGATTTTGGCACCATTTTTGAGTGAATTGCCAAAAGTCAGATTTTTTCTGAAATTGTGACCCCGGGGCTTAGGGATTTTTTCAAAAAACTCTTTTCTGCCGGTTAAGTTTTTGAGGGCTGATTTCTTGTCCTGTGATAAAAAGCCTTCTGTTTCCATCGCCAAAGCTTTCAGGGGAGCATTTGAAACCGGTTTGCACCATTTTTGAGTGAATTGCCAAAAGTCAGATTTTTGCTGAAAAAAATCTTTTTCCGCCGGTTAAGTTGTTGAGAGCTGAATTCTTTTCCTGTGATAAAAAGCCTTCTGTTTCGACTGCCAAAACTTCCAGGGGATCATTTGCAACCGGTTGGCACCATTTTTGAGTGAATTGCCAAAAGTCCGATTTTTGCTGAAATTGTGACCCCGGGGCTTAGGGATTTTTTCAAAAAAATATTTTCCGCCGGTTAAATTTTTGAGGGATGATTTCTTGTCCTGTGATAAAAAACCTTCTGTTTCGACTGCCAAAGCTTTCAGGGAAGCATTTGCAACCGGTTGGCACCATTTTTGAGTGAATTGCCAAAAGTCAGATTTTTCCTGAAATTGTGACCCCGGGGCTTAGGGATTTTTTCCAAAAAATATTTTCCGCCGGTTAAGTTTTTTTGGGCTGATTTCTTGTCCTGTGATAAAAAACCTTCTGTTTCGACTGCCAAAGCTTTCAGGGGAGCATTTGCAACCGGTTGGCACCATTTTTGAGTGAATTGCCAAAAGTCAGATTTTTGCTGAAATTGTGACCCCGGGGCTTAGGGATTTTTTCAAAAAACTCTTTTCTGCCGGTTAAGTTATTGAGGGCTGATTTCTTGTCCTGTGATAAAAAGCCTTCTGTTTCTAGTGCCAAACCTTTCAGGTGAGCATTTTCAAGATTTTGGCGCCATTTTTGAGTGAATTGCCAAAAGTCAGATTTTTGCTGAAAAAAATCTTTTTCCGCCGGTTAAGTTGTTGAGAGCTGAATTCTTTTACTGTGATAAAAGCCTTCTGTTTCGACTGCCAAAACTTTCAGGGGATCATTTGCAACCGGTTGGCACCATTTTTGAGTGAATTGCCAAAAGTCAGATTTTTGCTGAAATTGTGACCCGGGCTTAGGGATTTTTTCAAAAAACTCTTTTCTGCCGGTTAAGTTTTTGAGGGCTGATTTCTTGTCAAGTGATAAAAAGCCTTCTGTTTTGACTGCCAAACCTTTCAGGGGAGCATTTTCAATCTTTTGGCACCATTTTTGAGTGAATTGCCAAAAGTCAGATTTTTCCTGAAATTGTGACCCCGGGGCTTAGGGATTTTTTCTAAAAAATATTTTCCGCCGGTTAAGTTTTTTTGGGCTGATTTCTTGTCCTGTGATAAAAAACCTTCTGTTTCGACTGCCAAAGCTTTCAGGGGAGCATTTGCAACCGGTTGGCACCATTTTTGAGTGAATTGCCAAAAGTCAGATTTTTCCTGAAATTGTGACCCCGGGGCTTAGGGATTTTTTCCAAAAAATATTTTCCGCCGGTTAAGTTTTTTTGGGCTGATTTCTTGTCCTGTGATAAAAAAACCTTCTGTTTTGACTGCCAAAGCTTTCAGGGGAGCATTTGCAACCGGTTGGCACCATTTTTGAGTGAATTGCCAAAAGTCAGATTTTTCCTGAAATTGTGACCCCGGGGCTTAGGGATTTTTTCCAAAAAATATTTTCCGCCGGTTAAGTTTTTTTGGGCTGATTTCTTGTCCTGTGATAAAAAACCTTCTGTTTCTAGTGCCAAACCTTTCAGGTGAGCATTTTCAAGATTTTGGCACCATTTTTGAGTGAATTGCCAAAAGTCAGATTTTTTCTGAAATTGTGACCCCGGGGCTTAGGGATTTTTTCAAAAAACTCTTTTCTGCCGGTTAAGTTTTTGAGGGCTGATTTCTTGTCCTGTGATAAAAAGCCTTCTGTTTCCATCGCCAAAGCTTTCAGGGGAGCATTTGAAACCGGTTTGCACCATTTTTGAGTGAATTGCCAAAAGTCAGATTTTTGCTGAAAAAAATCTTTTTCCGCCGGTTAAGTTGTTGAGGGCTGATTTCTTGTCCTGTGATAAAAAGCCTTCTGTTTCCATCGCCAAAGCTTTCAGGGGAGCATTTGAAACCAGTTTGCACCATTTTTGAGTGAATTGCCAAAAGTCAGATTTTTGCTGAAAAAAATCTTTTTCCGCCGGTTAAGTTGTTGAGAGCTGAATTCTTTTCCTGTGATAAAAAGCCTTCTGTTTCGACTGCCAAAACTTCCAGGGGATCATTTGCAACCGGTTGGCACCATTTTTGAGTGAATTGCCAAAAGTCCGATTTTTGCTGAAATTGTGACCCCGGGGCTTAGGGATTTTTTCAAAAAAATATTTTCCGCCGGTTAAATTTTTGAGGGATGATTTCTTGTCCTGTGATAAAAAACCTTCTGTTTCGACTGCCAAAGCTTTCAGGGAAGCATTTGCAACCGGTTGGCACCATTTTTGAGTGAATTGCCAAAAGTCAGATTTTTCCTGAAATTGTGACCCCGGGGCTTAGGGATTTTTTCCAAAAAATATTTTCCGCCGGTTAAGTTTTTTTGGGCTGATTTCTTGTCCTGTGATAAAAAACCTTCTGTTTCGACTGCCAAAGCTTTCAGGGGAGCATTTGCAACAGGTTGGCACCATTTTTGAGTGAATTGCCAAAAGTCAGATTTTTGCTGAAATTGTGACCCCGGGGCTTAGGGATTTTTTCAAAAAACTCTTTTCTGCCGGTTAAGTTATTGAGGGCTGATTTCTTGTCCTGTGATAAAAAGCCTTCTGTTTCTAGTGCCAAACCTTTCAGGTGAGCATTTTCAAGATTTTGGCGCCATTTTTGAGTGAATTGCCAAAAGTCAGATTTTTGCTGAAAAAAATCTTTTTCCGCCGGTTAAGTTGTTGAGAGCTGAATTCTTTTACTGTGATAAAAGCCTTCTGTTTCGACTGCCAAAACTTTCAGGGGATCATTTGCAACCGGTTGGCACCATTTTTGAGTGAATTGCCAAAAGTCAGATTTTTGCTGAAATTGTGACCCGGGCTTAGGGATTTTTTCAAAAAACTCTTTTCTGCCGGTTAAGTTTTTGAGGGCTGATTTCTTGTCAAGTGATAAAAAGCCTTCTGTTTTGACTGCCAAACCTTTCAGGGGAGCATTTTCAATCTTTTGGCACCATTTTTGAGTGAATTGCCAAAAGTCAGATTTTTCCTGAAATTGTGACCCCGGGGCTTAGGGATTTTTTCTAAAAAATATTTTCCGCCGGTTAAGTTTTTTTGGGCTGATTTCTTGTCCTGTGATAAAAAACCTTCTGTTTCGACTGCCAAAGCTTTCAGGGGAGCATTTGCAACCGGTTGGCACCATTTTTGAGTGAATTGCCAAAAGTCAGATTTTTCCTGAAATTGTGACCCCGGGGCTTAGGGATTTTTTCCAAAAAATATTTTCCGCCGGTTAAGTTTTTTTGGGCTGATTTCTTGTCCTGTGATAAAAAAACCTTCTGTTTCGACTGCCAAAGCTTTCAGGGGAGCATTTGCAACCGGTTGGCACCATTTTTGAGTGAATTGCCAAAAGTCAGATTTTTCCTGAAATTGTGACCCCGGGGCTTAGGGATTTTTTCCAAAAAATATTTTCCGCCGGTTAAGTTTTTTTGGGCTGATTTCTTGTCCTGTGATAAAAAACCTTCTGTTTCTAGTGCCAAACCTTTCAGGTGAGCATTTTCAAGATTTTGGCACCATTTTTGAGTGAATTGCCAAAAGTCAGATTTTTTCTGAAATTGTGACCCCGGGGCTTAGGGATTTTTTCAAAAAACTCTTTTCTGCCGGTTAAGTTTTTGAGGGCTGATTTCTTGTCCTGTGATAAAAAGCCTTCTGTTTCCATCGCCAAAGCTTTCAGGGGAGCATTTGAAACCGGTTTGCACCATTTTTGAGTGAATTGCCAAAAGTCAGATTTTTGCTGAAAAAAATCTTTTTCCGCCGGTTAAGTTGTTGAGAGCTGAATTCTTTTCCTGTGATAAAAAGCCTTCTGTTTCGACTGCCAAAACTTCCAGGGGATCATTTGCAACCGGTTGGCACCATTTTTGAGTGAATTGCCAAAAGTCCGATTTTTGCTGAAATTGTGACCCCGGGGCTTAGGGATTTTTTCAAAAAAATATTTTCCGCCGGTTAAATTTTTGAGGGATGATTTCTTTTCCTGTGATAAAAAGCCTTCTGTTTCGAGTGCCAAACCTTTCAGGGAAGCATTTGCAACCGGTTGGCACCATTTTTGAGTGAATTGCCAAAAGTCAGATTTTTCCTGAAATTGTGACCCCGGGGCTTAGGGATTTTTTCAAAAAAATATTTTCCGCCGGTTAAGTTTTTTTGGGCTGATTTCTTGTCCTGTGCTAAAAAACCTTCTGATTCAACTGCCAAAGCTTTCAGGGGAGCATTTGCAACCGGTTGGCACCATTTTTGAGTGAATTGCCAAAAGTCAGATTTTTGCTGAAATTGTGACCCCGGGGCTTAGGGATTTTTTCAAAAAACTCTTTTCTGCCGGTTAAGTTATTGAGGGCTGATTTCTTGTCCTGTGATAAAAAGCCTTCTGTTTCTAGTGCCAAACCTTTCAGGTGAGCATTTTCAAGATTTTGGCACCATTTTTGAGTGAATTGCCAAAAGTCAGATTTTTTCTGAAATTGTGACCCCGGGGCTTAGGGATTTTTTCAAAAAACTCTTTTCTGCCGGTTAAGTTTTTGAGGGCTGATTTCTTGTCCTGTGATAAAAAGCCTTCTGTTTCCATCGCCAAAGCTTTCAGGGGAGCATTTGAAACCGGTTTGCACCATTTTTGAGTGAATTGCCAAAAGTCAGATTTTTGCTGAAAAAAAATCTTTTTCCGCCGGTTAAGTTGTTGAGGGCTGATTTCTTTTCCTGTGATAAAAAGCCTTCTGTTTCGACTGCCAAAGCTTTCAGGGGATCATTTGCAACCGGTTGGCAGCATTTTTGAGTGAATTGCCAAAAGTCAGATTTTTGCTGAAATTGTGACCCCGGGGCTTAGGGATTTTTTCAAAAAACTCTTTTCTGCCGGTTAAGTTATTGAGGGCTGATTTCTTGTCCTGTGATAAAAAGCCTTCTGTTTCTAGTGCCAAACCTTTCAGGTGAGCATTTTCAAGATTTTGGCACCATTTTTGAGTGAATTGCCAAAAGTCAGATTTTTTCTGAAATTGTGACCCCGGGGCTTAGGGATTTTTTCAAAAAACTCTTTTCTGCCGGTTAAGTTTTTGAGGGCTGATTTCTTGTCCTGTGATAAAAAGCCTTCTGTTTCCATCGCCAAAGCTTTCAGGGGAGCATTTGAAACCGGTTTGCACCATTTTTGAGTGAATTGCCAAAAGTCAGATTTTTGCTGAAAAAAAATCTTTTTCCGCCGGTTAAGTTGTTGAGGGCTGATTTCTTTTCCTGTGATAAAAAGCCTTCTGTTTCGACTGCCAAAGCTTTCAGGGGATCATTTGCAACCGGTTGGCACCATTTTTGAGTGAATTGCCAAAAGTCAGATTTTTCCTGAAATTGTGACCCCGGGGTTTAGGGATTTTTTCAAAAAAATATTTTCTGCTGGTTAAGTTATTGAGGGCTGATTTCTTGTCCTGTGATAAAAAGCCTTCTGTTTCTAGTGCCAAAGATTTCAGGTGAGCATTTTCAAGATTTTGGCACCATTTTTGAGTTAACTGCCAAAAGTCAGATTTTTGCTGAAAAAAATCTTTTTCCGCCGGTTAAGTTGTTGAGAGCTGATTTCTTTTCCTGTGATAAAAAGCCTTCTGTTTCGACTGCCAAAACTTTCAGGGGATCATTTGCAACCGGTTGGCACCATTTTTGAGTGAATTGCCAAAAGTCAGATTTTTGCTGAAATTGTGACCCCGGGGCTTAGGGATTTTTTCAAAAAACTCTTTTCTGCCGGTTAAGTTATTGAGGGCTGATTTCTTGTCCTGTGATAAAAAGCCTTCTGTTTCTAGTGCCAAACCTTTCAGGTGAGCATTTTCAAGATTTTGGCACCATTTTTGAGTGAATTGCCAAAAGTCAGATTTTTTCTGAAATTGTGACCCCGGGGCTTAGGGATTTTTTCAAAAAACTCTTTTCTGCCGGTTAAGTTTTTGAGGGCTGATTTCTTGTCCTGTGATAAAAAGCCTTCTGTTTCCATCGCCAAAGCTTTCAGGGGAGCATTTGAAACCGGTTTGCACCATTTTTGAGTGAATTGCCAAAAGTCAGATTTTTGCTGAAAAAAAATCTTTTTCCGCCGGTTAAGTTGTTGAGGGCTGATTTCTTTTCCTGTGATAAAAAGCCTTCTGTTTCGACTGCCAAAGCTTTCAGGGGATCATTTGCAACCGGTTGGCACCATTTTTGAGTGAATTGCCAAAAGTCAGATTTTTCCTGAAATTGTGACCCCGGGGTTTAGGGATTTTTTCAAAAAAATATTTTCTGCTGGTTAAGTTATTGAGGGCTGATTTCTTGTCCTGTGATAAAAAGCCTTCTGTTTCTAGTGCCAAAGATTTCAGGTGAGCATTTTCAAGATTTTGGCACCATTTTTGAGTTAACTGCCAAAAGTCAGATTTTTGCTGAAAAAAATCTTTTTCCGCCGGTTAAGTTGTTGAGAGCTGATTTCTTTTCCTGTGATAAAAAGCCTTCTGTTTCGACTGCCAAAACTTTCAGGGGATCATTTGCAACCGGTTGGCACCATTTTTGAGTGAATTGCCAAAAGACCGGTTTTTTCTGAAATTGTGACCCCGGGGCTTAGGGATTTTTTCAAAAAAATATTTTCCGCCGGTTAAATTTTTGAGGGCTGATTTCTTGTCCTGTGATAAAAAACCTTCTGTTTCGACTGCCAAAGCTTTCAGGGGAGGATTTGCAACCGGTTGGCACCATTTTTTAGTGAATTGCCAAAAGTCAGATTTTTGCTGAAATTGTGACCCCGGGGCTTAGGGATTTTTTCAAAAAACTCTTTTCTGCCGGTTAAGTTATTGAGGGCTGATTTCTTGTCCTGTGATAAAAAGCCTTCTGTTTCTAGTGCCAAACCTTTCAGGTGAGCATTTTCAAGATTTTGGCACCATTTTTGAGTGAACTGCCAAAAGTCAGATTTTTGCTGAAATTGTGACCCCGGGGCTTAGGGATTTTTTTCAAAAAACTATTTTCTGCCGGTTAAGTTTTTGAGGGCTGATTTCTTGTCCTGTGATAAAAAGACTTCTGTTTCCATCGCCAAAGCTTTCAGCGGAGCATTTTCAAGCTTTTGGCACCATTTATGAGTGAATTGCCAAAAGTCAGATTTTTGCTGAAATTGTGACCCCGGGGCTTAGGGATTTTTTCAAAAAAATATTTTCTGCCGGTTAAGTTTTTGAGGGCTGATTTCTTGTCCTGTGATAAAAAGCCTTCTGTTTCGAGTGCCAAAGCTTTCAGGGGAGCATTTGCAACCGATTGGCACCATTTTTGAGTGAATTGCCAAAAGTCAGATTTTTCCTGAAATTGTGACCACGGGCCTTAAGGATTTTTTCAAAAAAATATTTTCTGCTTGTTAAGTTTTTGAGGGCTGATTTCTTGTCCTGTGATAAAAAGCCTTCTGTTTCCATCACCAAAGCTTTCAGGGGAGCATTTTCAAGCTTTTGGCACCATTTTTGAGTGAATTGCCAAAAGTCAGATTTTTGCTGAAAAAAATCTTTTTCCGCCGGTTAAGTTGCTGAGGGCTGATTTCTTGTCCTGTGATAAAAAGCCTTCTGTTTCCATCACCAAAGCTTTCAGGGGAACATTTGCAACCGGTTGGCACTATTTTTGAGTGAATTGCCAAAAGTCAGATTTTTGCTGAAATTGCGACCCCGGGGCTTAGGGATTTTTTCAAAAAAATATATTCTGCCGGTTAAGTTATTGAGGGCTGATTTCTTGTCCTGTGATAAAAAGCCTTCTGTTTCTAGTGCCAAACCTTTCAGGTGAGCATTTTCAAGATTTTGGCACCATTTTTGAGTGAATTGCCAAAAGTCAGATTTTTTCTGAAATTGTGACCCCGGGGCTTAGGGATTTTTTCAAAAAACTCTTTTCTGCCGGTTAAGTTTTTGAGGGCTGATTTCTTGTCCTGTGATAAAAAGCCTTCTGTTTCCATCGCCAAAGCTTTCAGGGGAGCATTTGAAACCGGTTTGCACCATTTTTGAGTGAATTGCCAAAAGTCAGATTTTTGCTGAAAAAAAATCTTTTTCCGCCGGTTAAGTTGTTGAGGGCTGATTTCTTTTCCTGTGATAAAAAGCCTTCTGTTTCGACTGCCAAAGCTTTCAGGGGATCATTTGCAACCGGTTGGCACCATTTTTGAGTGAATTGCCAAAAGTCAGATTTTTCCTGAAATTGTGACCCCGGGGTTTAGGGATTTTTTCAAAAAAATATTTTCTGCTGGTTAAGTTATTGAGGGCTGATTTCTTGTCCTGTGATAAAAAGCCTTCTGTTTCTAGTGCCAAAGATTTCAGGTGAGCATTTTCAAGATTTTGGCACCATTTTTGAGTTAACTGCCAAAAGTCAGATTTTTGCTGAAAAAAATCTTTTTCCGCCGGTTAAGTTGTTGAGAGCTGATTTCTTTTCCTGTGATAAAAAGCCTTCTGTTTCGACTGCCAAAACTTTCAGGGGATCATTTGCAACCGGTTGGCACCATTTTTGAGTGAATTGCCAAAAGTCAGATTTTTGCTGAAATTGTGACCCCGGGGCTTAGGGATTTTTTCAAAAAACTCTTTTCTGCCGGTTAAGTTATTGAGGGCTGATTTCTTGTCCTGTGATAAAAAGCCTTCTGTTTCTAGTGCCAAACCTTTCAGGTGAGCATTTTCAAGATTTTGGCACCATTTTTGAGTGAATTGCCAAAAGTCAGATTTTTTCTGAAATTGTGACCCCGGGGCTTAGGGATTTTTTCAAAAAACTCTTTTCTGCCGGTTAAGTTTTTGAGGGCTGATTTCTTGTCCTGTGATAAAAAGCCTTCTGTTTCCATCGCCAAAGCTTTCAGGGGAGCATTTGAAACCGGTTTGCACCATTTTTGAGTGAATTGCCAAAAGTCAGATTTTTGCTGAAAAAAAATCTTTTTCCGCCGGTTAAGTTGTTGAGGGCTGATTTCTTTTCCTGTGATAAAAAGCCTTCTGTTTCGACTGCCAAAGCTTTCAGGGGATCATTTGCAACCGGTTGGCACCATTTTTGAGTGAATTGCCAAAAGTCAGATTTTTCCTGAAATTGTGACCCCGGGGTTTAGGGATTTTTTCAAAAAAATATTTTCTGCTGGTTAAGTTATTGAGGGCTGATTTCTTGTCCTGTGATAAAAAGCCTTCTGTTTCTAGTGCCAAAGATTTCAGGTGAGCATTTTCAAGATTTTGGCACCATTTTTGAGTTAACTGCCAAAAGTCAGATTTTTGCTGAAAAAAATCTTTTTCCGCCGGTTAAGTTGTTGAGAGCTGATTTCTTTTCCTGTGATAAAAAGCCTTCTGTTTCGACTGCCAAAACTTTCAGGGGATCATTTGCAACCGGTTGGCACCATTTTTGAGTGAATTGCCAAAAGACCGTTTTTTTCTGAAATTGTGACCCCGGGGCTTAGGGATTTTTTCAAAAAAATATTTTCCGCCGGTTAAATTTTTGAGGGCTGATTTCTTGTCCTGTGATAAAAAACCTTCTGTTTCGACTGCCAAAGCTTTCAGGGGAGGATTTGCAACCGGTTGGCACCATTTTTTAGTGAATTGCCAAAAGTCAGATTTTTGCTGAAATTGTGACCCCGGGGCTTAGGGATTTTTTCAAAAAACTCTTTTCTGCCGGTTAAGTTATTGAGGGCTGATTTCTTGTCCTGTGATAAAAAGCCTTCTGTTTCTAGTGCCAAACCTTTCAGGTGAGCATTTTCAAGATTTTGGCACCATTTTTGAGTGAACTGCCAAAAGTCAGATTTTTGCTGAAATTGTGACCCCGGGGCTTAGGGATTTTTTTCAAAAAACTATTTTCTGCCGGTTAAGTTTTTGAGGGCTGATTTCTTGTCCTGTGATAAAAAGACTTCTGTTTCCATCGCCAAAGCTTTCAGCGGAGCATTTTCAAGCTTTTGGCACCATTTATGAGTGAATTGCCAAAAGTCAGATTTTTGCTGAAATTGTGACCCCGGGGCTTAGGGATTTTTTCAAAAAAATATTTTCTGCCGGTTAAGTTTTTGAGGGCTGATTTCTTGTCCTGTGATAAAAAGCCTTCTGTTTCGAGTGCCAAAGCTTTCAGGGGAGCATTTGCAACCGATTGGCACCATTTTTGAGTGAATTGCCAAAAGTCAGATTTTTCCTGAAATTGTGACCACGGGCCTTAAGGATTTTTTCAAAAAAATATTTTCTGCTTGTTAAGTTTTTGAGGGCTGATTTCTTGTCCTGTGATAAAAAGCCTTCTGTTTCCATCACCAAAGCTTTCAGGGGCTCATTTTCAAGCTTTTGGCACCATTTTTGAGTGAATTGCCAAAAGTCAGATTTTTGCTGAAAAAAATCTTTTTCCGCCGGTTAAGTTGTTGAGGGCTGATTTCTTGTCCTGTGATAAAAAGCCTTCTGTTTCCATCACCAAAGCTTTCAGGGGAACATTTGCAACCGGTTGGCACTATTTTTGAGTGAATTGCCAAAAGTCAGATTTTTGCTGAAATTGCGACCCCGGGGCTTAGGGATTTTTTCAAAAAAATATATTCTGCCGGTTAAGTTATTGAGGGCTGATTTCTTGTCCTGTGATAAAAAGCCTTCTGTTTCTAGTGCCAAACCTTTCAGGTGAGCATTTTCAAGATTTTGGCACCATTTTTGAGTGAATTGCCAAAAGTCAGATTTTTTCTGAAATTGTGACCCCGGGGCTTAGGGATTTTTTCAAAAAACTCTTTTCTGCCGGTTAAGTTTTTGAGGGCTGATTTCTTGTCCTGTGATAAAAAGCCTTCTGTTTCCATCGCCAAAGCTTTCAGGGGAGCATTTGAAACCGGTTTGCACCATTTTTGAGTGAATTGCCAAAAGTCAGATTTTTGCTGAAAAAAAATCTTTTTCCGCCGGTTAAGTTGTTGAGGGCTGATTTCTTTTCCTGTGATAAAAAGCCTTCTGTTTCGACTGCCAAAGCTTTCAGGGGATCATTTGCAACCGGTTGGCACCATTTTTGAGTGAATTGCCAAAAGTCAGATTTTTCCTGAAATTGTGACCCCGGGGTTTAGGGATTTTTTCAAAAAAATATTTTCTGCTGGTTAAGTTATTGAGGGCTGATTTCTTGTCCTGTGATAAAAAGCCTTCTGTTTCTAGTGCCAAAGATTTCAGGTGAGCATTTTCAAGATTTTGGCACCATTTTTGAGTTAACTGCCAAAAGTCAGATTTTTGCTGAAAAAAATCTTTTTCCGCCGGTTAAGTTGTTGAGAGCTGATTTCTTTTCCTGTGATAAAAAGCCTTCTGTTTCGACTGCCAAAACTTTCAGGGGATCATTTGCAACCGGTTGGCACCATTTTTGAGTGAATTGCCAAAAGTCAGATTTTTGCTGAAATTGTGACCCCGGGGCTTAGGGATTTTTTCAAAAAACTCTTTTCTGCCGGTTAAGTTATTGAGGGCTGATTTCTTGTCCTGTGATAAAAAGCCTTCTGTTTCTAGTGCCAAACCTTTCAGGTGAGCATTTTCAAGATTTTGGCACCATTTTTGAGTGAATTGCCAAAAGTCAGATTTTTTCTGAAATTGTGACCCCGGGGCTTAGGGATTTTTTCAAAAAACTCTTTTCTGCCGGTTAAGTTTTTGAGGGCTGATTTCTTGTCCTGTGATAAAAAGCCTTCTGTTTCCATCGCCAAAGCTTTCAGGGGAGCATTTGAAACCGGTTTGCACCATTTTTGAGTGAATTGCCAAAAGTCAGATTTTTGCTGAAAAAAAATCTTTTTCCGCCGGTTAAGTTGTTGAGGGCTGATTTCTTTTCCTGTGATAAAAAGCCTTCTGTTTCGACTGCCAAAGCTTTCAGGGGATCATTTGCAACCGGTTGGCACCATTTTTGAGTGAATTGCCAAAAGTCAGATTTTTCCTGAAATTGTGACCCCGGGGTTTAGGGATTTTTTCAAAAAAATATTTTCTGCCGGTTAAGTTATTGAGGGCTGATTTCTTGTCCTGTGATAAAAAGCCTTCTGTTTCTAGTGCCAAAGATTTCAGGTGAGCATTTTCAAGATTTTGGCACCATTTTTGAGTTAACTGCCAAAAGTCAGATTTTTGCTGAAAAAAATCTTTTTCCGCCGGTTAAGTTGTTGAGAGCTGATTTCTTTTCCTGTGATAAAAAGCCTTCTGTTTCCATCGCCAAAGCTTTCAGGGGAGCATTTGCAACCGGTTGGCACTATTTTTGAGTGAATTGCCAAAAGTCAGATTTTTGCTGAAATTGTGACCCCGGGGCTTAGGGATTTTTTCAAAAAACTCTTTTCTGCCGGTTAAGTTATTGAGGGCTGATTTCTTGTCCTGTGATAAAAAACCTTCTGTTTCGAATGCCAAAGCTTTCAGGGGAGCATTTGCAACCGGTTGGCACCATTTTTGAGTGAATTGCCAAAAGTCAGATTTTTGCTGAAATTGCGACCCCGGGGTTTAGGGATTTTTTTCAAAAAACTATTTGCTGCTGGTTAAGTTATTGAGGGCTGATTTCTTGTCCTGTGATAAAAAGCCTTCTGTTTCGAGTGCCAAACCTTTCAGGGGAGCATTTTCAAGCTTTTGGCACCATTTATGAGTGAATTGCCAAAAAGTCAGATTTTTGCTGAAATTGTGATCCCGGGGCTTAGTGATTTTTTCAAAAAAATATTTTCTGCTGGTTAAGTTATTGAGGGCTGATTTCTTGTCCTGTGATAAAAAGACTTCTGTTTCCATCGCCAAAGCTTTCAGCGGAGCATTTTCAAGCTTTTGGCACCATTTATGAGTGAATTGCCAAAAGTCAGATTTTCAGTGAAATTGTGACCCCGGGGCTTAGGGATTTTTTCAAAAAACTCTTTTCTGCCGGTTAAGTTATTGAGGGCTGATTTCTTGTCCTGTGATAAAAAACCTTCTGTTTCGACTGCCAAAGCTTTCAGGGGAGGATTTGAAACCGGTTTGCACCATTTTTGAGTGAATTGCCAAAAGTCAGATTTTTGCTGAAAAAAAATCTTTTTCCGCCGGTTAAGTTTCAGGGGAGCATTTTCAAGCTTTTGGCACCATTTTTGAGTGAACTGCCGAAAGTCAGATTTTTTCAAAAAAATATTTTCTGCCGGTTAAGTTATTGAGGGCTGATTTCTTGTCCTGTGATAAAAAGCCTTCTGTTTTGATTGCTAAACATTTCAGGTGAGCATTTTCAAGATTTTGGCACCATTTTTGAGTTAACTGCCAAAAGTCAGATTTTTGCTGAAAAAAATCTTTTTCCGCCAGTTAAGTTGTTGAGAGCTGATTTCTTTTCCTGTGATAAAAAGCCTTCTGTTTCCATCGCCAAAGCTTTCAGGGGAGCATTTGCAACCGGTTGGCACTATTTTTGAGTGAATTGCCAAAAGTCAGATTTTTGCTGAAATTGTGACCCCGGGGCTTAGGGATTTTTTTCAAAAAACTCTTTTCTACCGGTTAAGTTTTTGAGGGCTGATTTCTTGTCATGTGATAAAAAGCCTTCTGTTTTGACTGCCAAACCTTTCAGGGGAGCATTTTCAATCTTTTGGCACCATTTTTGAGTGAATTGCCAAAAGTCAGATTTTTCCTGAAATTGTGACCCCGGGGCTTAGGGATTTCTTCAAAAAAATATTTTCTGCCGGTTAAGTTTTTGAGGGCTGATTTCTTGTCCTGTGATAAAAAACCTTCTGTTTCGACTGCCAAAGCTTTCAGGGGAGCATTTGCAACCGGTTGGCACCATTTTTGAGTGAATTGCCAAAAGTCAGATTTTTGCTGAAATTGTGACCCCGGGGTTTAAGGGATTTTTTGAAAAAAATATTTTCTGCCGGTTAAGTTATTGAGGGCTGATTTCTTGTCCTGTGATAAAAAGCCTTCTGTTTCGAGTGCCAAACCTTTCAGGGGAGCATTTTCAAGCTTTTGGCACCATTTTTGAGTGAACTGCCAAAAGTCAGATTT
Source organism: Podarcis liolepis (assembly GCF_965112155.1). Lineage (NCBI taxonomy): Eukaryota > Metazoa > Chordata > Lepidosauria > Squamata > Lacertidae > Podarcis > Podarcis liolepis. The sequence continues at coordinate 616,033 of NW_028148749.1, read as the reverse complement.
TTGCTGAAATTGTGACCCCGGGGGCTTAGGGATTTTTTTCAAAAAACTATTTTCTGCCGGTTAAGTTATTGAGGGCTGATTTCTTGTCCTGTGATAAAAAGCCTTCTGTTTCGAGTGCCAAACCTTTCAGGGGAGCATTTTCAAGCTTTTGGCAACATTTATGAGTGAATTGCGAAAAGTTAGATTTTTGCTGAAATTGTGACCCCGGGGCTTAGTGATTTTTTCAAAAAAATATTTTCTGCCGGTTAAGTTATTGAGGGCTGATTTCTTGTCCTGTGATAAAAAGCCTTCTGTTTCCATCGCCAAAGCTTTCAGCGGAGCATTTTCAAGCTTTTGGCACCATTTATGAGTGAATTGCCAAAAGTCAGATGTTCGCTGAAATTGTGACCCCGGGGCTTAGGGATTTTTTCAAAAAAATATTTTCTGCCGGTTAAGTTATTGAGGGCTGATTTCTTGTCCTGTGATAAAAAACCTTCTGTTTCGAGTGCCAAAGCTTTCAGGGGAGCATTTGCAACCGGTTGGCACCATTTTTGAGTGAATTGCCAAAAGTCAGATTTTTGCTGAAATTGTGACCCCGGGGCTTAGGGATTTTTTTCAAAAAACTATTTTCTGCCGGTTAAGTTTTTGAGGGCTGATTTCTTGTCCTGTGATAAAAAGACTTCTGTTTCCATCGCTAAAGCTTTCAGCGGAGCATTTTCAAGCTTTTGGCACCGTTTATGAGTGAATTGCCAAAAGTCAGATTTTTGCTGAAATTGTGACCCCGGGGCTTAGGGATTTTTTCAAAAAAATATTTTCTGCCGGTTAATTTATTGAGGGCTGATTTCTTGTCCTGTGATAAAAAACGTTCTGTTTCGACTGCCAAAGCTTTCAGGGGAGCATCTGCAACCGGTTGGCACCATTTTTGAGTGAACTGCCAAAAGCCTTCTGTTTCCATCACCAAAGCTTTCAGGGGAACATTTTCAAGCTTTTGGCACCATTTTTGAGTGAACTGCCAAAAGTCAGATTTTTGCTGAAATTGTGACCCCGGGGGCTTAGGGATTTTTTTCAAAAAACTATTTTCTGCCGGTTAAGTTATTGAGGGCTGATTTCTTGTCCTGTGATAAAAAGCCTTCTGTTTCGAGTGCCAAACCTTTCAGGGGAGCATTTTCAAGCTTTTGGCACCATTTATGAGTGAATTGCGAAAAGTTAGATTTTTGCTGAAATTGTGACCCCGGGGCTTAGTGATTTTTTCAAAAAAATATTTTCTGCCGGTTAAGTTATTGAGGGCTGATTTCTTGTCCTGTGATAAAAAGCCTTCTGTTTCCATCGCCAAAGCTTTCAGCGGAGCATTTTCAAACTTTTGGCACCATTTATGAGTGAATTGCCAAAAGTCAGATGTTCGCTGAAATTGTGACCCCGGGGCTTAGGGATTTTTTCAAAAAACTATTTTCTGCCGGTTAAGTTTTTGAGGGCTGATTTCTTGTCCTGTGATAAAAAGACTTCTGTTTCCATCGCCAAAGCTTTCAGCGGAGCATTTTCAAGCTTTTGGCACCGTTTATGAGTGAATTGCCAAAAGTCAGATTTTTGCTGAAATTGTGACCCCGGGGCTTAGGGATTTTTTCAAAAAACTCTTTTCTGCCGGTTAAGTTATTGAGGGCTGATTTCTTGTCCTGTGATAAAAAACCTTCTGTTTCGACTGCCAAAGCTTTCAGGGGAGCATTTGCAACCGGTTGGCACCATTTTTGAGTGAACTGCCAAAAGCCTTCTGTTTCCATCACCAAAGCTTTCAGGGGAACATTTTCAAGCTTTTGGCACCATTCTTGAGTGAATTGCCAAAAGTCAGATTTTTGCTGAAATTGCGACCCCGGGGCTTAGGTATTTTTTCAAAAAAATATTTTCTGCCGGTTAAGTTATTGAGGGCTGATTTCTTGTCCTGTGATAAAAAGCCTTCTGTTTCGAGTGCCAAACCTTTCAGGTGAGCATTTTCAAGATTTTGGCACCATTTTTGAGTTAACTGCCAAAAGTCAGTTTTTTGCTGAAAAAAATCTTTTTCCGCCGGTTAAGTTGTTGAGAGCTGATTTCTTTTCCTGTGATAAAAAGCCTTCTGTTTCCATCGCCAAAGCTTTCAGGGGAGCATTTGCAACCGGTTGGCACCATTTTTGAGTGAACTGCCAAAAGTCAGATTTTTGCTGAAATTGTGACCCCGGGGTTTAGGGATTTTTTCAAAAAAATATTTTCTGCCGGTTAAGTTATTGAGGGCTGATTTCTTGTCCTGTGATAAAAAACCTTCTGTTTCGAGTGCCAAAGCTTTCAGGGGAGCATTTGCAACCGGTTGGCACCATTTTTGAGTGAATTGCCAAAAGTCAGATTTTTGCTGAAATTGTGACCCCGGGGCTTAGGGATTTTTTCAAAAAACTCTTTTCTGCCGGTTAAGTTATTGAGGGCTGATTTCTTGTCCTGTGATAAAAAACCTTCTGTTTCGACTGCCAAAGCTTTCAGGGGAGCATTTGCAACCGGTTGGCACCATTTTTGAGTGAACTGCCAAAAGCCTTCTGTTTCCATCACCAAAGCTTTCAGGGGAACATTTTCAAGCTTTTGGCACCATTCTTGAGTGAATTGCCAAAAGTCAGATTTTTGCTGAAATTGCGACCCCGGGGCTTAGGTATTTTTTCAAAAAAATATTTTCTGCCGGTTAAGTTATTGAGGGCTGATTTCTTGTCCTGTGATAAAAAGCCTTCTGTTTCGAGTGCCAAACCTTTCAGGTGAGCATTTTCAAGATTTTGGCACCATTTTTGAGTTAACTGCCAAAAGTCAGTTTTTTGCTGAAAAAAATCTTTTTCCGCCGGTTAAGTTGTTGAGAGCTGATTTCTTTTCCTGTGATAAAAAGCCTTCTGTTTCCATCGCCAAAGCTTTCAGGGGAGCATTTGCAACCGGTTGGCACCATTTTTGAGTGAACTGCCAAAAGTCAGATTTTTGCTGAAATTGTGACCCCGGGGTTTAGGGATTTTTTCAAAAAACTCTTTTCTGCCGGTTAAGTTATTGAGGGCTGATTTCTTGTCCTGTGATAAAAAACCTTCTGTTTCGACTGCCAAAGCTTTCAGGGGAGGATTTGAAACCGGTTTGCACCATTTTTGAGTGAATTGCCAAAAGTCAGATTTTTGCTGAAAAAAAATCTTTTTCCGCCGGTTAAGTTTCAGGGGAGCATTTTCAAGCTTTTGGCACCATTTTTGAGTGAACTGCCGAAAGTCAGATTTTTTCAAAAAAATATTTTCTGCCGGTTAAGTTATTGAGGGCTGATTTCTTGTCCTGTGATAAAAAGCCTTCTGTTTTGATTGCTAAACATTTCAGGTGAGCATTTTCAAGATTTTGGCACCATTTTTGAGTTAACTGCCAAAAGTCAGATTTTTGCTGAAAAAAATCTTTTTCCGCCAGTTAAGTTGTTGAGAGCTGATTTCTTTTCCTGTGATAGAAAGCCTTCTGTTTCCATCGCCAAAGCTTTCAGGGGAGCATTTGCAACCGGTTGGCACTATTTTTGAGTGAATTGCCAAAAGTCAGATTTTTGCTGAAATTGTGACCCCGGGGCTTAGGGATTTTTTTCAAAAAACTCTTTTCTACCGGTTAAGTTTTTGAGGGCTGATTTCTTGTCATGTGATAAAAAGCCTTCTGTTTTGACTGCCAAACCTTTCAGGGGAGCATTTTCAATCTTTTGGCACCATTTTTGAGTGAATTGCCAAAAGTCAGATTTTTCCTGAAATTGTGACCCCGGGGCTTAGGGATTTCTTCAAAAAAATATTTTCTGCCGGTTAAGTTTTTGAGGGCTGATTTCTTGTCCTGTGATAAAAAACCTTCTGTTTCGACTGCCAAAGCTTTCAGGGGAGCATTTGCAACCGGTTGGCACCATTTTTGAGTGAATTGCCAAAAGTCAGATTTTTGCTGAAATTGTGACCCCGGGGTTTAAGGGATTTTTTGAAAAAAATATTTTCTGCCGGTTAAGTTATTGAGGGCTGATTTCTTGTCCTGTGATAAAAAGCCTTCTGTTTCGAGTGCCAAACCTTTCAGGGGAGCATTTTCAAGCTTTTGGCACCATTTTTGAGTGAACTGCCAAAAGTCAGATTTTTGCTGAAATTGTGACCCCGGGGGCTTAGGGATTTTTTTCAAAAAACTATTTTCTGCCGGTTAAGTTATTGAGGGCTGATTTCTTGTCCTGTGATAAAAAGCCTTCTGTTTCGAGTGCCAAACCTTTCAGGGGAGCATTTTCAAGCTTTTGGCAACATTTATGAGTGAATTGCGAAAAGTTAGATTTTTGCTGAAATTGTGACCCCGGGGCTTAGTGATTTTTTCAAAAAAATATTTTCTGCCGGTTAAGTTATTGAGGGCTGATTTCTTGTCCTGTGATAAAAAGCCTTCTGTTTCCATCGCCAAAGCTTTCAGCGGAGCATTTTCAAGCTTTTGGCACCATTTATGAGTGAATTGCCAAAAGTCAGATGTTCGCTGAAATTGTGACCCCGGGGCTTAGGGATTTTTTCAAAAAAATATTTTCTGCCGGTTAAGTTATTGAGGGCTGATTTCTTGTCCTGTGATAAAAAACCTTCTGTTTCGAGTGCCAAAGCTTTCAGGGGAGCATTTGCAACCGGTTGGCACCATTTTTGAGTGAATTGCCAAAAGTCAGATTTTTGCTGAAATTGTGACCCCGGGGCTTAGGGATTTTTTTCAAAAAACTATTTTCTGCCGGTTAAGTTTTTGAGGGCTGATTTCTTGTCCTGTGATAAAAAGACTTCTGTTTCCATCGCCAAAGCTTTCAGCGGAGCATTTTCAAGCTTTTGGCACCGTTTATGAGTGAATTGCCAAAAGTCAGATTTTTGCTGAAATTGTGACCCCGGGGCTTAGGGATTTTTTCAAAAAAATATTTTCTGCCGGTTAATTTATTGAGGGCTGATTTCTTGTCCTGTGATAAAAAACGTTCTGTTTCGACTGCCAAAGCTTTCAGGGGAGCATCTGCAACCGGTTGGCACCATTTTTGAGTGAACTGCCAAAAGCCTTCTGTTTCCATCACCAAAGCTTTCAGGGGAACATTTTCAAGCTTTTGGCACCATTTTTGAGTGAACTGCCAAAAGTCAGATTTTTGCTGAAATTGTGACCCCGGGGGCTTAGGGATTTTTTTCAAAAAACTATTTTCTGCCGGTTAAGTTATTGAGGGCTGATTTCTTGTCCTGTGATAAAAAGCCTTCTGTTTCGAGTGCCAAACCTTTCAGGGGAGCATTTTCAAGCTTTTGGCACCATTTATGAGTGAATTGCGAAAAGTTAGATTTTTGCTGAAATTGTGACCCCGGGGCTTAGTGATTTTTTCAAAAAAATATTTTCTGCCGGTTAAGTTATTGAGGGCTGATTTCTTGTCCTGTGATAAAAAGCCTTCTGTTTCCATCGCCAAAGCTTTCAGCGGAGCATTTTCAAACTTTTGGCACCATTTATGAGTGAATTGCCAAAAGTCAGATGTTCGCTGAAATTGTGACCCCGGGGCTTAGGGATTTTTTCAAAAAACTATTTTCTGCCGGTTAAGTTTTTGAGGGCTGATTTCTTGTCCTGTGATAAAAAGACTTCTGTTTCCATCGCCAAAGCTTTCAGCGGAGCATTTTCAAGCTTTTGGCACCGTTTATGAGTGAATTGCCAAAAGTCAGATTTTTGCTGAAATTGTGACCCCGGGGCTTAGGGATTTTTTCAAAAAACTCTTTTCTGCCGGTTAAGTTATTGAGGGCTGATTTCTTGTCCTGTGATAAAAAACCTTCTGTTTCGACTGCCAAAGCTTTCAGGGGAGCATTTGCAACCGGTTGGCACCATTTTTGAGTGAACTGCCAAAAGCCTTCTGTTTCCATCACCAAAGCTTTCAGGGGAACATTTTCAAGCTTTTGGCACCATTCTTGAGTGAATTGCCAAAAGTCAGATTTTTGCTGAAATTGCGACCCCGGGGCTTAGGTATTTTTTCAAAAAAATATTTTCTGCCGGTTAAGTTATTGAGGGCTGATTTCTTGTCCTGTGATAAAAAGCCTTCTGTTTCGAGTGCCAAACCTTTCAGGTGAGCATTTTCAAGATTTTGGCACCATTTTTGAGTTAACTGCCAAAAGTCAGTTTTTTGCTGAAAAAAATCTTTTTCCGCCGGTTAAGTTGTTGAGAGCTGATTTCTTTTCCTGTGATAAAAAGCCTTCTGTTTCCATCGCCAAAGCTTTCAGGGGAGCATTTGCAACCGGTTGGCACCATTTTTGAGTGAACTGCCAAAAGTCAGATTTTTGCTGAAATTGTGACCCCGGGGTTTAGGGATTTTTTCAAAAAACTCTTTTCTGCCGGTTAAGTTATTGAGGGCTGATTTCTTGTCCTGTGATAAAAAGCCTTCTGTTTCGAGTGCCAAAGCTTTCAGGGGAGCATTTTCAATCTTTTGGCACCATTTATGAGTGAATTGCGAAAAGTCAGATTTTTGCTGAAATTGTGATCCCGGGGCTTAGTGATTTTTTCAAAAAAAAATTTTCTGCCGGTTAAGTTATTGAGGGTTGATTTCTTGTCCTGTGATAAAAAGCCTTCTGTTTCCATCGCCAAAGCTTTCAGCGGAGCATTTTCAAGCTTTTGGCACCGTTTATGAGTGAATTGCCAAAAGTCAGATTTTTGCTGAAATTGTGACCCCGGGGCTTAGGGATTTTTTCAAAAAAATATTTTCTGCCGGTTAAGTTTTTGAGGGCTGATTTCTTGTCCTGTGATAAAAAACCTTCTGTTTCGACTGCCAAAGCTTTCAGGGGAGCATTTGCAACCGGTTGGCACCATTTTTGAGTGAATTGCCAAAAGTCAGATTTTTGCTGAAATTGTGACCCCGGGGGCTTAGGGATTTTTTTCAAAAAACTATTTTCTGCCGGTTAAGTTATTGAGGGCTGATTTCTTGTCCTGTGATAAAAAGCCTTCTGTTTCGAGTGCCAAACCTTTCAGGGGAGCATTTTCAAGCTTTTGGCAACATTTATGAGTGAATTGCGAAAAGTTAGATTTTTGCTGAAATTGTGACCCCGGGGCTTAGGGATTTTTTCAAAAAAATATTTTCTGCCGGTTAAGTTATTGAGGGCTGATTTCTTGTCCTGTGATAAAAAACGTTCTGTTTCGACTGCCAAAGCTTTCAGGGGAGCATTTGCAACCGGTTGGCACCATTTTTGAGTGAACTGCCAAAAGCCTTCTGTTTCCATCACCAAAGCCTTCAGGGGAACATTTTGAAGCTTTTGGCACCATTTTTGAGTGAACTGCCAAAAGTCAGATTTTTGCTGAAATTGTGACCCCGGGGGCTTAGGGATTTTTTTCAAAAAACTATTTTCTGCCGGTTAAGTTATTGAGGGCTGATTTCTTGTCCTGTGATAAAAAGCCTTCTGTTTCGAGTGCCAAACCTTTCAGGGGAGCATTTTCAAGCTTTTGGCACCATTTATGAGTGAATTGCGAAAAGTTAGATTTTTGCTGAAATTGTGACCCCGGGGCTTAGTGATTTTTTCAAAAAAATATTTTCTGCCGGTTAAGTTATTGAGGGCTGATTTCTTGTCCTGTGATAAAAAGCCTTCTGTTTCCATCGCCAAAGCTTTCAGCGGAGCATTTTCAAGCTTTTGGCACCATTTATGAGTGAATTGCCAAAAGTCAGATGTTCGCTGAAATTGTGACCCCGGGGCTTAGGGATTTTTTCAAAAAAATATTTTCTGCCGGTTAAGTTATTGAGGGCTGATTTCTTGTCCTGTGATAAAAAACCTTCTGTTTCGAGTGCCAAAGCTTTCAGGGGAGCATTTGCAACCGGTTGGCACCATTTTTGAGTGAATTGCCAAAAGTCAGATTTTTGCTGAAATTGTGACCCCGGGGCTTAGGGATTTTTTTCAAAAAACTATTTTCTGCCGGTTAAGTTATTGAGGGCTGATTTCTTGTCCTGTGATAAAAAGACTTCTGTTTCCATCGCCAAAGCTTTCAGCGGAGCATTTTCAAGCTTTTGGCACCGTTTATGAGTGAATTGCCAAAAGTCAGATTTTTGCTGAAATTGTGACCCCGGGGCTTAGGGATTTTTTCAAAAAAATATTTTCTGCCGGTTAAGTTATTGAGGGCTGATTTCTTGTCCTGTGATAAAAAGCCTTCTGTTTCCATCGCCAAAGCTTTCAGCGGAGCATTTTCAAGCTTTTGGCACCATTTATGAGTGAATTGCCAAAAGTCAGATGTTCGCTGAAATTGTGACCCCGGGGCTTAGGGATTTTTTCAAAAAACTATTTTCTGCCGGTTAAGTTTTTGAGGGCTGATTTCTTGTCCTGTGATAAAAAGACTTCTGTTTCCATCGCCAAAGCTTTCAGCGGAGCATTTTCAAGCTTTTGGCACCGTTTATGAGTGAATTGCCAAAAGTCAGATTTTTGCTGAAATTGTGACCCCGGGGCTTAGGGATTTTTTCAAAAAACTCTTTTCTGCCGGTTAAGTTATTGAGGGCTGATTTCTTGTCCTGTGATAAAAAACCTTCTGTTTCGACTGCCAAAGCTTTCAGGGGAGCATTTGCAACCGGTTGGCACCATTTTTGAGTGAATTGCCAAAAGTCAGATTTTTCCTGAAATTGTGACCCCGGGGCTTAGGGATTTTTTCAAAAAAATATTTTCTGCCGGTTAAGTTATTGAGGGCTGATTTCTTGTCCTGTGATAAAAAGCCTTCTGTTTCGAGTGCCAAACCTTTCAGGTGAGCATTTTCAAGATTTTGGCACCATTTTTGAGTTAACTGCCAAAAGTCAGATTTTTGCTGAAAAAAATCTTTTTCCGCCGGTTAAGTTGTTGAGAGCTGATTTCTTTTCCTGTGATAAAAAGCCTTCTGTTTCCATCGCCAAACCTTTCAGGGGATCATTTGCAACCGGTTGGCACCATTTTTGAGTGAATTGCCAAAAGTCAGATTTTTGCTGAAATTGTGACCCCGGGGTTTAGGGATTTTTTCAAAAAACTCTTTTCTGCCGGTTAAGTTATTGAGGGCTGATTTCTTGTCCTGTGATAAAAAACCTTTTGTTTCGACTGCCAAAGCTTTCAGGGAAGCATTTGCAACCGGTTGGCACCATTTTTGAGTGAATTGCCAAAAGTCAGATTTTTGTTGAAATTGCGACCCCGGGGTTTAGGGATTTTTTCAAAAAACTATTTGCTGCCGGTTAAGTTATTGAGGGCTGATTTCTTGTCCTGTGATAAAAAGCCTTCTGTTTCGAGTGCCAAACCTTTCAGGGGAGCATTTTCAATCTTTTGGCACCATTTATGAGTGAATTGCGAAAAGTCAGATTTTTGCTGAAATTGTGATCCCGGGGCTTAGTGATTTTTTCAAAAAAATATTTTCTGCCGGTTAAGTTATTGAGGGCTGATTTCTTGTCCTGTGATAAAAAGCCTTCTGTTTCCATCGCCAAAGCTTTCAGCGGAGCATTTTCAAGCTTTTGGCACCATTTATGAGTGAATTGCCAAAAGTCAGATTTTCAGTGAAATTGTGACCCCGGGGCTTAGGGATTTTTTTCAAAAAACTATTTTCTGCCGGTTAAGTTTTTGAGGGCTGATTTCTTGTCCTGTGATAAAAAGACTTCTGTTTCCATCGCCAAAGCTTTCAGCGGAGCATTTTCAAGCTTTTGGCACCGTTTATGAGTGAATTGCCAAAAGTCAGATTTTTGCTGAAATTGTGACCCCGGGGCTTAGGGATTTTTTCAAAAAAATATTTTCTGCCGGTTAAGTTATTGAGGGCTGATTTCTTGTCCTGTGATAAAAAAACCTTCTGTTTCGACTGCCAAAGCTTTCAGGGGAGCATTTGCAACCGGTTGGCACCATTTTTGAGTGAACTGCCAAAAGCCTTCTGTTTCCATCACCAAAGCTTTCAGGGGAACATTTTCAAGCTTTTGGCACAATTTTTGAGTGAATTGCCAAAAGTCAGATTTTTGCTGAAATTGCGACCCCGGGGCTTAGGTATTTTTTCAAAAAAATATTTTCTGCCGGTTAAGTTATTGAGGGCTCATTTCTTGTCCTGTGATAAAAAGCCTTCTGTTTCGAGTGCCAAACCTTTCAGGTGAGCATTTTCAAGATTTTGGCACCATTTTTGAGTTAACTGCCAAAAGTCAGATTTTTGCTGAAAAAAATTTTTTTCCGCCGGTTAAGTTGTTGAGAGCTGATTTCTTTTCCTGTGATAAAAAGCCTTCTGTTTCCATCGCCAAAGCTTTCAGGGGAGCATTTGCAACCGGTTGGCACTATTTTTGAGTGAATTGCCAAAAGTCAGATTTTTGCTGAAATTGTGACCCCGGGGCTTAGGGATTTTTTCAAAAAACTCTTTTCTGCCGGTTAAGTTATTGAGGGCTGATTTCTTGTCCTGTGATAAAAAACTTTCTGTTTCGAGTGCCAAAGCTTTCAGGGGAGCATTTGCAAGCGGTTGGCACCATTTTTGAGTGAATTGCGAAAAGTCAGATTTTTGCTGAAAAAAATCTTTTTCCGCCGGTTAAGTTGTTGAGAGCTGATTTCTTTTCCTGTGATAAAAAGCCTTCTGTTTCGACTGCCAAAACTTTCAGGGGAGCATTTGCAACCGGTTGGCACCATTTTTGAGTGAATTGCCAAAAGTCAGATTTTTCCTGAAATTGTGACCCCGGGGCTTAGGGATTTTTTTCAAAAAAATATTTTCTGCCGGTTAAGTTTTTGAGGGCGGATTTCTTGTCCTGTGATCAAAAGCCTTCTGTTTCCATCGCCAAAGCTTTCAGGGGAGCATTTGCAACCGGTTGGCACCATTTTTGAGTGAATTGCCAAAAGTCAGATTTTTGCTGAAATTATAAGCCCGGGGCTTAGGGATTTTTTTCAAAAAACTCTTTTCTGCCGGTTAAGTTTTTTTGGGCTGATTTCTTGTCCTGTGATAAAAAAACTTCTGTTTCGACTGCCAAAGCTTTCAGGGGAGCATTTGCAACCGGTTTGGCACCATTTTTGAGTGAATTCCCAAAAGTCAGATTTTTGCTGAAATTGTGACCCCGGGGCTTAGGGATTTTTTCAAAAAACTCTTTTCTGCCGGTTAAGTTATTGAGTGCTGATTTCTTGTCCTGTGATAAAAAGCCTTCTGTTTCCATCGCCAAAGCTTTCAGGTGAGCATTTGCAAGCGGTTGGCACCATTTTTGAGTGAACGTCAGATTTTTGCTGAAATTGTGGCTTAGGGATTTTTTCAAAAAAATATTTTCTGCCGGTTAAGTTTTTGAGGGCTGATTTCTTGTCCTGTGATAAAAAAGCCTTCTGTTTCGAGTGCCAAACCTTTAAGGGGAGCATTTTCAAGCTTCTGGCACCATTTTTGAGTGAATTGCCAAAAGTCAGATTTTTGCTGAAATTGTGACCCCGGGGCTTAGGGATTTTTTCAACAAAATATTTTCTGCCAGTTAAGTTTTTGAGGGCTGATTTCTTGTCCTGTGATAAAAAGCCTTCTGTTTCCATCGCCAAAGCTTTCAGCGGAGCATTTTCAAGCTTTTGGCACCATTAATGAGTTAATTGCCAAAAGTCAGATTTTTGCTGAAATTGTGCCCCCGGGACTTAGGGATTTTTTCAACAAAATATTTTCTGCCAGTTAAGTTTTTGAGGGCTGATTTCTTGTCCTGTGATAAAAAGCCTTCTGTTTCGACTGCCAAAACTTTCAGGGGAGCATTTGGAACCGGTTGGCACCATTTTTGAGTGAATTGCCAAAAGTCAGATTTTTCCTGAAATTGTGACCCCGGGGCTTAGGGATTTTTTTCAAAAAACTATTTTCTGCTGGTTAAGTTTTTGTTGTTGTTTTTTTATAAAATTTTTATTGATTTTACAACATTTTAAGAAAACAAACAAACACTAAAAATGACAAACATACACGTATAATTTCAGACATATTTTCCTAAACCTCTTTTCTTGGACTTCCCCATACCCCCCCTCTCTGCATCCCAATGTCCAAAATTCAACTAGCAACTCCCAATCATTACTTTCCAATCTTTATCATCTTGATCCTCTTTTATAGTCTAACCTTGTATCCCTGTACCCTTTTGTTTCTGAAAACCACAACATTTTAACATTCATTAAGTTTATAGTAGTCCTTAAGATAGCTTTTAAAATTTTTCCACTCTTCTTCCACCGTCTCTTTTCGTTGGTCACGGATTCTGCCTGTCATCTCGGCCAATGTCATATAGTCCATCACTTTCATCTGCCATTCTTCCACAGTGGGTAAATCTTGTGTCTTCCAGTACTTTGCAATGAGTATTCTTGCTGCTGTTGTAGCATACATAAAAAAGGTTCTATCTTTCTTTGTCACCAATTGGCCGGCAATGCCCAAGAGAAAGGCCTCTGGTTTTTTAAGAAAGGTACATTTAAGTACCTTTTTGGTTTCATTATAGATCATTTCCCAGAAGGCCTTAATCTTCGGGCATGTCCACCAAAGGTGATAGAAGGTACCTTCAGTCTCTTTACACTTCCAACATTTATTATCGGGCAAGTGATAAATTTTTGCCAGCTTGACTGGGGTCATGTACCACCTGTATACCATTTTCATAATGTTTTCCTTTAAGGCATTACATGCCGTAAATTTTATACCGGTGTTCCATAACCATTCCCAGTCAGCTGACATAATGTTATGTCCAACATCCTGAGCCCACTTAATCATAGCCGATTTAACTGTTTCATCCTGTGTGTTCCATTTCAACAGCAAGTTGTACATTCTAGATAAATTCTTAGTATTGGGTTCTAACAGTTCGGTTTCTAATTTTGATTTTTCCACCTGGAAACCAATTTTCCTGTCCTGTTTAAAAAATTCCATTATTTGACGATATTGGAACCAATTTCCTACTTTATGCTTCAATTTCTCCTGACTTTGTAGTTTGAACTTATCTCCATCTTGTTCTAAAATTTCACAATACTTCGGCCATCCGACCTCCATATTGAGTTTCTTCACTGCTTTAGCCTCCACTGGTGACACCCATCTAGGGGTTTTATTTTCCAATAGATCTTTATATCTTATCCAAACATTAAACAATGCTTTCCTGACAATGTGATTTTTAAAGGCACTGTTAGCTTTATCATACCAAAGATATGCATGCCAGCCAAAAGCATTGTTAAAACCTTCCAGATCCAAGATGTCCGTATTCTCGAGGAGCATCCATTCTTTCAGCCAGCAGAAAGCTGCTGCCTCATAGTACAATTTTAGGTCCGGCAGGGCAAAACCCCCTCTTTCTTTAGCATCTGTCAGTATCTTAAATTTAATTCGGGGCTTTTTGCCCTGCCAGACAAATTTCGAGATGTCTTTGTGCCACCTCTTAAAACATTCCATCTTGTCAAGAATCTGCAAGGTCTGAAACAAAAATAGCATTCTAGGCAATACATTCATTTTAATTACTGCAATTCGGCCTAACATTGACAATTTCAAATTTGACCATATTTCTAGATCTTTTTTAATTTCTGACCAACATTTTTCATAGTTGTCCTTATACAAGTTCACATTCTTAGATGTTAAGTAAACCCCTAGATATTTCACCTTCTTTACCACAGTCAAACCTGTTTCCTCTTGAAATTTCTCCTTTTCCATATCTGTTAAGTTTTTCCCTAAGACTTTAGTTTTTTGCTTGTTCAACTTAAATCCAGCTACCTGGCCAAACTGTTGTATTATTTCTAAAACCTTTTTCGTACTAGTGTTTGGCTCTTGCAAAGTCAATACTAAGTCATCTGCAAACGCTCTTAACTTATAATGTTTAGCTCTGACCTGCACACCTTTGACCTGCTGGTCATTTCTTATCATGTTCAGCAACACCTCCAGAACTGAAATAAAAAGTAATGGGGAAATCGGGCAGCCCTGTCGTGTTCCTTTTTCTATCTTAAGTTCCTCAGTCACAACATTGTTTACAATCAGTTTAGCTTTTTGTTCAGAATATATTGCAGCCATACCATTCTCAAAACCCTGGCCTACCCCCATCCCATGGAGATTCTTCCTCATAAAACTCCAAGAAATATTGTCAAAGGCTTTCTCCGCGTCCACAAAAATCAATACTGCTTTAGTGTTTATATTCACCTCTAGCTTTTCCAGAATGTCTATTACGTTCCTTACATTATCTGCCAGGTGTCTTTTAGGGAGAAAACCTGCTTGGTCCTTATGAATCTTCTCCATCAAGACTCTTTTAAATCTTTTTGCCAAAATGTCTGCAAAAATTTTGTAATCCACATTAAGGAGTGATATTGGGCGGTAGTTCTTGAGTTGGGTCTTTTCAGTCTCTGACTTTGGTATGAGTGAAATATATGCCTCTTTCCACGATTCAGGTGCCCTTTTTCCCTCAAGGATCTCATTACAAACTTCTCTTAGCGGTTGAGTCAACCATTCCTTCAGCGATTTGTAGTATCTGGAAGTCAGTCCATCTGGTCCCGGAGATTTGCCCAGTTGCATATTCTGAATGGCAGCCTCTATCTCTTGTTCTGAGATTCTCTGGTTCAAATCCATCTTACTTTGATGAGAGATGTTTTGTAATCCATATTTTCCAAGGAATTTGTCTATATCTTCTTCATTCTGCGGGCCTTGGGTGTAGAGTTTTTTGAAATAACTCAAAAAGCTATTTCTAATTTCATTGGGTTTAGATATATTCTTTCCATCCACCTCTAGGCTTGTAACTGTATTTAATTTCTGCCTTTTCTTCAGTTGCCATGCCAGAAGTTTGCCACATTTATTTGCTGATTCGAAAGTCTTTTGCTTCATTTGCTTTATCTTCCATTCAATCTCTTGGTTCATCAATTCCATATATTGTGTTTGGTATAACTTGATCTCTCTTAAAATGTCCTGAGATTTTGGTTTTGTTCTTAATTTTCTCTCTCCTTCCTTTATCATTTCCAAAATCTTCTCTTTTTTCTCATTTTGTTTTTTCCTCTTTATTGAATTTTGTTGAATCAAAAATCCTCTCATAACCGCTTTACTTGCGTCCCAGATCACTCTTTTCTCCACGTCGGTCCTCAAATTTATTTCAAAATAGTCTTTTAGAGTCTTTTGGGCCTTCGTGAGAATCTCTTTATCTCGAAAGAGGGTGTCATTCATTCTCCATCTAAATTGACCAGTTATTGTGAGTTTCATCTCCATCTTCACGGCGTTATGGTCGGAGCAAGTTTTTGGGCAGATTTCCACTTTCTTGATCTTTGGGGCCATTCCACTAGTAACCCAGATTTGATCGATTCTGGTCCAGGTCATCATTGCTTGGGAGAAGAAAGTTCCCTCTCTCTCCAGAGGGTTCCTTGTTCTCCATATGTCTATCAAGTCCATATTTTCTGTCATTTCGAAAAAAGTCTTAGGGAGTCTCCCTTCCTTGCTAATTGTTAGTCTTTGTGCCTTGTCCATGTTAGTGGAGACCACGCCATTCATGTCTCCCATGATTATCATATTGTAGTCCAGATAGTCAATAAGGGTTTCATGGAGTCTCTTAAAGAAGTCAGATTTGCCTTCATTTGGTGCATAAATTCCAACCACTAGAAATTTTTCTCCTTGTATTTGTATCTCCACTGCTAGATATCTCCCTTGTTCGTCCTTGAATATCATTTTTGGAGCCCATTTCTCCTTCACATATATTACAACTCCTCTCTTCTTAACTTTGTCTGATGAAATAAATTCTTGTCCTAATCTTTTATTTATAAGTAGTCTCCTGTGGGCTCTGGTTATGTGAGTTTCTTGTAGGCATATCAAGTCCAGTTGTTCTCTATTCAATAAATGAAATACTTGTCTTCTCTTCAAAGGCCCATTGAGCCCATTACAATTCCAAGTAAGGAATTGCAAAGCCATCTTGCTATTTTTCTAAGGCTCCTCCAACAGCTCCAAGTTGTTGCTCTTCTTCTGATGGTGGTGGTTTTTGTCCAATTGAGAGATTCAGAATATCCAGTGCTCTCCTCTGTTCTGCAAGTACGTCCACAGTCCCCTTCTGTAGGTCTTCCTGGTATCTTGCCAAAAATTTGTCTTTATCTTGAATTGTCTTTATTTTCACCTTCTTTGCCTTGTAGTCAAATGACAGTCCTTGTGGGAATTCCCACCTGAAGCGGATAGAATTTTTCTTTAGCAAAAGAGCTAAGTCCTTGTAGAAGCTTCTTAAGTCCAAAATGTATTTTGGGATGTCTTTAAAGATCTGTACAGCTGAATTTCCGATTTGCAAGGCCTTTTCAAAGTGTAGTCCTAGTATTTTATCTCTTTCCTCCTTGGATCTGAGTGTAATCAAACAGTCTCTCGGGGTCTTTCTGTCTTGCTTTTTACCCAATCTGAAGGCAGTCGTAATTTTAAATTCGTCTTCCTCAAGGTCCCAGCAATCCGCAAACTCCCGTGTCAAATATTCCACAAGGTTGTCTCTTTCATTCTCCGGAATCAGTCTTAATTTTAAATTTCTCTCTTTCCTCTGTAACTCCCACAAGGCCAAAGTTGCATCATGCTCATAAACCTTCTTGGCAATCGGCTCTAATTTCTCCTGCATCTCTCCCGCAGTGGCTTTGGCATCTTCCGCAATTTGGCGCGTAGTGGCGTTTTCCTCCACCAATTTATTTATAGATTCTGTATTCTGGTTTAATCTTGCTGAAATTTCTGTTAATTTTAGTGTATTCTCTGAAGTCTGTTTTGTCAAAGACTCCAGAGTTTGGTTTATCTTGAGCAAGGCGTCTGTCACAGCTTCCATAGAAACGGCTGTTCCTTTGTCTTGTCCTGTTGTTCCTGCTGATCCGGCTATTGCGCCTGAAATTGAGCCTCTTTTCTTTGCCTGTTGCTGCTGCAGCTGTTGTTGTTGTTGTTGCTTGGTCTTGGCTCTTGTAACTATCTCTTCTTGTGAGCCACTCATGTCAAGGTCAATTCCCACGGGATTTCTTCTCCCTTGGAAAATTCCACTATCTTAGGACGTGCCGGACTTCACTTTATCCTCCAGAGGGAGCAAATCAAAATGGCCATAGAACAAAATGCAAAAACAAAGGAGACTGTCCAAAATGTAAAAAAGGAGATTAACACAGTCAAAGTCAGTATTACTAAGAACTTGTAACTTCAAATTGCCACAGTTGCCCAATTTATGCTGTTTCTTCTTGTATTATACAGTAACCAGGCACTGTGGAAACTTTGTATCAAAGTATCACTTCACAGGGAAAAGTCAGTTCAGTGTGCTAAGAAGGCAGACCGTTTCATGCTTTCAGATGGGTGAGACAGCAGAGGTTTTTTACTTCCAATAGATCATGCAGTTATTGATCAAATTCACCTCCCCTCTGCCCTGCTAGCTAGAGGGGGGATCAAAGGTCTAAATGTCCGGTTTAGCTGATCAAAGAGCAAGTTTAAACGGATGCAGGTTTAGAGCTCCGTTGCTTTCGCTTTCATGCAGTCGGGGGGAGGCAGACTTCCTTTGTTTAAATCTCCTCCGTTTTCAGCACAATTTTTAAAATTTAAAGGGTCCCGATTATTTTCCAGCTCTTACTCACGGGAATTCATTCCAAATTTTCTTTTCAGGAAGGAATCGGCGCTCTCCGCTTATGGCGACGCGGCTTCACTTCGCAGGCTGGGTAGCGACTCTCAGCACCGCGCTCACTCCCGATGTCGATCCGTAGCCTTTAAAAAGGCTCTTTCACGGTACCGGGGGGCGCAAAGGTGCCCACCGAGTCTCCTTGTTCTCAGGCTTCAGCGCCTGGGATTTTAGGGGTCCCCCGCTTGCCGTAGCGGGTAAGACCCGAACTTGCGAAGCAGTCCTTCTCCGGAGCTCGGAGCTAGGACCGCCATTAAGCGCTGGCACCGACCGGAAGTCTCTCTGCTGGTTAAGTTTTTGAGGGCGGATTTCTTGTCCTGTGATCAAAAGCCTTCTGTTTCCATCGCCAAAGCTTTCAGGGGAGCATTTGCAACCGGTTGGCACCATTTTTGAGTGAATTGCCAAAAGTCAGATTTTTGCTGAAATTGTGACCCCGGGCCTTAGGGATTTTTTCAAAAAACTCTTTTCTGCCGGTTAAGTTATTGAGTGCTGATTTCTTGTCCTGTGATAAAAAGCCTTCTGTTTCCATCGCCAAAGCTTTCAGCGGAGCATTTTCAAGCTTTTGGCACCATTAATGAGTGAATTGCCAAAAGTCAGATTTTTGCTGAAATTGTGCCCCCGGGACTTAGGGATTTTTTCAAAAAAATATTTTCTGCCGGTTAAGTTATTGAGGGCTGATTTCTTGTCCTGTGATAAAAAGCCTTCTGTTTCCATCACCAAAGCTTTCAGGGGAGAATTTTGAAGCCTTGGGCACCATTTTTGACTGAATTGCCAAAAGTCAGATTTTTGCTGAAATTGTGACCACGGGGCTTAGGGATTTTTTCAAAAAAATATTTTCCGCCGGTTAAGTTTTTGAGGGCTGATTTCTTGTCCTGTGATAAAAAACCTTCTGTTTCGAGTGCCAAAGCTTTCAGGGGAGCATTTGCAACCGGTTGGCACCATTTTTGAGTGAATTGCCAAAAGTCAGATTTTTGCTGAAATTGTGACCCCGGGGCTTAAGGATTTTTTTCAAAAAACTCTTTTCTGCCGGTTAAGTTTTTGAGGGCTGATTTCTTGTCATGTGATAAAAAGCCTTCTGTTTTGACTGCCAAACCTTTCAGGGGAGCATTTTCAATCTTTTGGCACCATTTTTGAGTGAATTGCCAAAAGTCAGATTTTTCCTGAAATTGTGACCCCGGGGCTTACGGATTTTTTTCAAAAAACTCTTTTCTGCCGGTTAAGTTATTGAGGGCTGATATCTTGTCCTGTGATAAAAAGCCTTCTGTTTCCATCGCCAAAGCTTTCAGGGGAGCATTTGCAACCGGTTGGCACCATTTTTGAGTGAATTGCCAAAAGTCAGATTTTTGCTGAAAAAAATCTTTTTCCGCCGGTTAAGTTGTTGAGGGCTGATTTCTTTTCCTGTGATAAAAAGCCTTCTGTTTCGAGTGCCAAACCTTTCAGGGGAGCATTTGCAACCGGTTGGCACCATTTTTGAGTGAATTGCCAAAAGTCAGTTTTTTACTGAAATTGTGACCCCGGGGCTTAGGGATTTTTTCAAAAAACTCTTTTCTTCCGGTTAAGTTTTTGAGGGATCATTTCTTGTCCTGTGATAAAAAACCTTCTGTTTCGACTGCCAAAGCTTTCAGGGGAGCATTTTCAAGCTTTTGGCACCATTTTTGAGTGAATTGCCAAAAGTCAGATTTTTGCTGAAATTGTGACCCCGGGGCTTAGGGATTTTTTTCAAAAAACTCTTTTCTGCCGGTTAAGTTTTTGAGGGCTGATTTCTTGTCATGTGATAAAAAGCCTTCTGTTTTGACTGCCAAACCTTTCAGGGGAGCATTTTCAATCTTTTGGCACCATTTTTGAGTGAATTGCCAAAAGTCAGATTTTTCCTGAAATTGTGACCCCGGGGCTTACGGATTTTTTTCAAAAAACTCTTTTCTGCCGGTTAAGTTATTGAGGGCTGATTTCTTGTCCTGTGATAAAAAGCCTTCTGTTTCCATCGCCAAAGCTTTCAGGGGAGCATTTGCAACCGGTTGGCACCATTTTTGAGTGAATTGCCAAAAGTCAGATTTTTGCTGAAAAAAATCTTTTTCCGCCGGTTAAGTTGTTGAGGGCTGATTTCTTTTCCTGTGATAAAAAGCCTTCTGTTTCGAGTGCCAAACCTTTCAGGGGAGCATTTTCAAGCTTTTGGCACCATTTTTGAGTGAACTGCCAAAAGTCAGATTTTTCCGGAAATTGTGACCCCGGGGCTTAGGGATTTTTTCAAAAAAATATTTTCTGCCGGTTAAGTTATTGAGGGCTGATTTCTTGTCCTGTGATAAAAAACCTTCTGTTTCGAGTGCCAAAGCTTTCAGGGGAGCATTTGCAACCGGTTGGCACCATTTTTGAGTGAATTGCCAAAAGTCAGATTTTTGCTGAAATTGTGACCCCGGGGCTTAAGGATTTTTTTCAAAAAACTCTTTTCTGCCGGTTAAGTTTTTGAGGGCTGATTTCTTGTCATGTGATAAAAAGCCTTCTGTTTTGACTGCCAAACCTTTCAGGGGAGCATTTTCAATCTCTTGGCACCATTTTTGAGTGAATTGCCAAAAGTCAGATTTTTCCTGAAATTGTGACCCCGGGGCTTACGGATTTTTTTCAAAAAACTCTTTTCTGCCGGTTAAGTTATTGAGGGCTGATATCTTGTCCTGTGATAAAAAGCCTTCTGTTTCCATTGCCAAAGCTTTCAGGGGAGCATTTGCAACCGGTTGGCACCATTTTTGAGTGAATTGCCAAAAGTTAGATTTTTGCTGAAAAAAATCTTTTTCCGCCGGTTAAGTTGTTGTGGGCTGATTTCTTTTCCTGTGATAAAAAGCCTTCTGTTTCGAGTGCCAAACCTTTCAGGGGAGCATTTGCAACCGGTTGGCACCATTTTTGAGTGAATTGCCAAAAGTCAGTTTTTTACTGAAATTGTGACCCCGGGGCTTAGGGATTTTTTCAAAAAACTCTTTTCTTCCGGTTAAGTTTTTGAGGGATCATTTCTTGTCCTGTGATAAAAAACCTTCTGTTTCGACTGCCAAAGCTTTCAGGGGAGCATTTTCAAGCTTTTGGCACCATTTTTGAGTGAATTGCCAAAAGTCAGATTTTTGCTGAAATTGTGACCCCGGGGCTTAGGGATTTTTTTCAAAAAACTCTTTTCTGCCGGTTAAGTTTTTGAGGGCTGATTTCTTGTCATGTGATAAAAAGCCTTCTGTTTTGACTGCCAAACCTTTCAGGGGAGCATTTTCAATCTTTTGGCACCATTTTTGAGTGAACTGCCAAAAGTCAGATTTTTCCGGAAATTGTGACCCCGGGGCTTAGGGATTTTTTCAAAAAAATATTTTCTGCCGGTTAAGTTATTGAGGGCTCATTTCTTGTCCTGTGATAAAAAACCTTCTGTTTCGAGTGCCAAAGCTTTCAGGGGAGCATTTGCAACCGGTTGGCACCATTTTTGAGTGAATTACCAAAAGTCAGATTTTTGCTGAAATTGTGACCCCGGGGCTTAAGGATTTTTTTCAAAAAACTCTTTTCTGCCGGTTAAGTTTTTGAGGGCTGATTTCTTGTCATGTGATAAAAAGCCTTCTGTTTTGACTGCCAAACCTTTCAGGGGAGCATTTTCAATCTTTTGGCACCATTTTTGAGTGAATTGCCAAAAGTCAGATTGTTCCTGAAATTGTGACCCCGGGGCTTACGGATTTTTTTCAAAAAACTCTTTTCTGCCGGTTAAGTTTTTGAGGGCTGATTTCTTGCCCTGTGATAAAAAGCCTTCTGTTTCCATCGCCAAAGCTTTCAGGGGAGCATTTGCAACCGGTTGGCACCATTTTTGAGTGAATTACCAAAAGTCAGATTTTTGCTGAAAAAAATCTTTTTCCGCCGGTTAAGTTGTTGAGGGCTGATTTCTTTTCCTGTGATAAAAAGCCTTCTGTTTCGAGTGCCAAACCTTTCAGGGGAGCATTTTCAAGCTTTTGGCACCATTTTTGAGTGAACTGCCAAAAGTCAGATTTTTCCGGAAATTGTGACCCCGGGGCTTAGGGATTTTTTCAAAAAAATATTTTCTGCCGGTTAAGTTATTGAGGGCTGATTTCTTGTCCTGTGATAAAAAACCTTCTGTTTCGAGTGCCAAAGCTTTCAGGGGAGCATTTGCAACCGGTTGGCACCATTTTTGAGTGAATTGCCAAAAGTCAGATTTTTCCTGAAATTGTGACCCCGGGCCTTAGGGATTTTTTCAAAAAAATATTTTCCACCGGTTAAGTTATTGAGGGATGATTTCTTGTCCTGTGATAAAAAGCCTTCTGTTTCCATCGCCAAAGCTTTCAGGGGAACATTTTCAAGCTTTTGGCTCCATTTTTGAGTGAATTGCCAAAAGTCAGATTTTTCCTGAAATTGTGACCCCGGGCCTTAGGGATTTTTTCAAAAAACTCTTTTCTGCCGGTTAAGTTATTGAGGGCCGATTTCTTGTCCTGTGATAAAAAGCCTTCTGTTTCCATCGCCAAAGCTTTCAGGGGAGCATTTGCAACCGGTTGGCACCATTTTTGAGTGAATTGCCAAAAGTCAGATTTTTGCTGAAATTGTGACCCCAGGGCTTAGGGATTTTTTCAAAAAAAAAATTCTGCCGGTTAAGTTTTTGAGGGCTGATTTCTTGTCCTGTGATAAAAAGCCTTCTGTTTCCATCACCAAAGCTTTCAGGGGAGCATTTTCAAGCTTTTGGCACCATTTTTGAGTGAATTGCCAAAAGTCAGATTTTTCTGAAAAAAATCTTTTTCCGCCGGTTAAGTTATTGAGGGCTGATTTCTTGTCCTGTGATAAAAAGCCTTCTGTTTCCATCACCAAAGCTTTCAGGGGAGCATTTTCAAGCTTTTGGCACCATTTTTGAGTGAATTGCCAAAAGTCAGATTTTTGCTGAAATTGTGACCCCGGGGCTTAGGGATTTTTTTCAAAAAACTCTTTTCTGCCGGTTAAGTTTTTGAGGGCTGATTTCTTGTCATGTGATAAAAAGCCTTCTGTTTTGACTGCCAAACCTTTCAGGGGAGCATTTTCAATCTTTTGGCACCATTTTTGAGTGAACTGCCAAAAGTCAGATTTTTCCGGAAATTGTGACCCCGGGGCTTAGGGATTTTTTCAAAAAAATATTTTCTGCCGGTTAAGTTATTGAGGGCTCATTTCTTGTCCTGTGATAAAAAACCTTCTGTTTCGAGTGCCAAAGCTTTCAGGGGAGCATTTGCAACCGGTTGGCACCATTTTTGAGTGAATTGCCAAAAGTCAGATTTTTGCTGAAATTGTGACCCCGGGGCTTAAGGATTTTTTTCAAAAAACTCTTTTCTGCCGGTTAAGTTTTTGAGGGCTGATTTCTTGTCATGTGATAAAAAGCCTTCTGTTTTGACTGCCAAACCTTTCAGGGGAGCATTTTCAATCTTTTGGCACCATTTTTGAGTGAATTGCCAAAAGTCAGATTGTTCCTGAAATTGTGACCCCGGGGCTTACGGATTTTTTTCAAAAAACTCTTTTCTGCCGGTTAAGTTATTGAGTGCTGATTTCTTGCCCTGTGATAAAAAGCCTTCTGTTTCCATCGCCAAAGCTTTCAGGGGAACATTTTCAAGCTTTTGGCTCCATTTTTGAGTGAATTGCCAAAAGTCAGATTTTTCCTGAAATTGTGACCCCGGGCCTTAGGGATTTTTTCAAAAAACTCTTTTCTGCCGGTTAAGTTATTGAGGGCCGATTTCTTGTCCTGTGATAAAAAGCCTTCTGTTTCCATCGCCAAAGCTTTCAGGGGAGCATTTGCAACCGGTTGGCACCATTTTTGAGTGAATTGCCAAAAGTCAGATTTTTCCTGAAAATAGGACGATTCTCCAGAGATAGGGTTGTAAACAACGAAGGCTTACGCCTACTTGAATTATGTAACAACTTTAATTTGCAGATTGTGAACGGTTCAACAAAAGGCGATAGAAGCGGGGAGTTTACATACTTCTCCCCCCGAGGATGCAGTGTCATCGACTATATTCTTGTCCCTTATAATATTATAAATTCAATCATGGACCTCAAAATTGGAACGCGTACTGAAAGCGACCATCAGCCATTATTGTTGTCTATTAACTTAAAGGACGAAACCAAAATAACCAAGTACAATATCATAGAACCTTCTCAATACAAACAAATGACCCAATTAAAATGGTCCCAGGAAATGAGTGCAGCAGTGGGGCAAAAACTTACAGCCAACCTGAGAAAACAAGTATTATCCAACTTAAAGACCACTAATCCCCACAGTGATATTCCGAAAATTTATAATGAAATCTTCCAAATGTTCGTAGAGCTTAGTACTCCACCTAAAGTTTGGGTACTTAAACATAGCGCTAGCCCTTGGTTTGATGATGAATGTTTCCAACTAAAAAGAAAGCTGCGCCAAACATTTAAAAATAATCGCGCTAAACTAGAGCCCTCTTATCTTGATGAAAAAAGACAATACCATTACATTCTGGCCGAAAAGAAACAGAAATATGCAACCCAAAAATGGCTACAATTACTCGACTCAATTCAGAGTAAAAACAACAAAGCGTTCTGGAACCTGGTGTACGGAGGATTGAAAGCCGAAAACCAACTAACTCTACCACCAATTGCAGAATCCAAATGGTCCCAATACTTCACATCTGTATTTAACAATCTACACAGTGAACTCAAAGGAAATGAGACCACTAAAAATAAAATCAATAAACTCCAGGAGTGGCCAAGGGTAGAAGAAGAGGAAATTAGAGAGATAGTTAAAAATTTCAAATCGGGGAAATCTCCTGGGCCAGACGGTCTACCAATAGAATTATTCAAGACCTATATAGATTGGTGGGCAGAACCCTTAGCTCAATTGTTTACTCTCATAGATAAATATGGGATCATACCTGAGATATGGTTAAGATCAATAATTATCCCAATCTTTAAAAATGGCGACCCAAAAGAACCAAGGAATTACAGACCGATAAGCCTATTATCAGTGATAGGGAAAATCTACGCTAAGCACCTTTTATCTAAACTTCTTACCTGGATGAAAAATCTAAATTTACCAGGGAAAGAACAAATAGGTTTCTCCAAAGGTTGCTCTACATTAGACCACTGCCTTATACTTATGCATTTGGTTGAAAAATATAGATCCCAAAGGCAATCTAAGATATATGCTGCTTTTGTAGACTTTCGTGGTGCATTCGACTCAATTGACCGCCCAAAGCTGTGGAGGAAACTCGCAGAATTAAAAATTGATCAGCGCTTATTGATTCTAATACAAAATCTATACTCTTCCAATACCTGTCAAGTCAAACTTAACACCAAAGGTCACCTTTCATCAGACATCCCAAACTCGAAAGGGGTAAAACAAGGGTGTATTCTCGCTCCCTTTCTATTTAATTTATTTTTATCAGACTTGCCAGATCACCTCCAAAAAATAGAATCACATGCCCCTAAACTTAATCAGAAACCAGTTCCTCTCTTATTATACGCAGATGATGCTGTCCTACTATCATTAACGAGCTTGGGTCTGAAACGTCTTATATCTTCTCTGATCCTTTACTGCGAATGTAACAAACTCTCTATAAATTATGAGAAGACAAAAATTTTGGTCTTCTCGAATGGTTGGAAATTAGAGAAATGGAAAATAAGAGGGCAAGAAATCCAACAAGTGAAAATCTATAGGTATCTGGGAATTTTATTCCAGAGCAATTTAGGGTGGGCAAATCATCGCACAAATGCCATAAAACAGGCAAAGTGTACCTCATCAGCAGTTGCCCGTTTTTATTATCAGAAAGGTAATCAATTTATTCCTGCGGCCAATCAGATATTTCAAACAAAAGTGCAATCCCAGATATTCTATGGAATCCCGCTATGGGTCCAAGCATATAACAGTGATTTAAAAAAGATTCACTCCAGCTTTCTGAGACGTATTCTTGGACTCCCAGCTGTGATTAAATATGAAACAATGTGTGCAGAAATAGGCATACACACAATGGAATATTGGGCATGGTCCACCTCAATAAAGTACTGGCTACGCTGCCATTTTCGCTGCCCTCCATCAAGTCTGCTCGCTGATTTGCTCAAAGACTCCTATAAATCAAGATGGTATCAGTACCTCGAAAAAAAGATTGAATCTTTAGGCATCGAGCTGGAGCCCCTGTACAATTCTAATGAGCAATACATTTTCCATAATATCCAAACTAGACTAAAGGATGTCGAGAGACAAAATATTATGGCAGCTGTAAACAAAATTTGCTCCCCCATATTCTATGATTTAAATATCTTAGATAGCAGAGCCAATTACGTCACTAAATTAATAATCCCAGCCCAACGTAGGGCTTTTATGCTGGCCCGTTTGAATGTTTTTCCCTCAGCATTTGTCAGGGGAAGATATCAAAACATTCCTAGAAACAAGAGATTCTGCAGATGTTCTATGAATGTCCCGGACACTGTAGAGCATATTCTCTTTCATTGCCCATTGTACAGTATCCCACGTCAACGCGTGCTGTCCCCTCTTTTGGGTGGTCTGGAACCCCAGCAAGGTGAATGTGTGGGATTCTGCCTATCCGACGTCGACCAAAGGGTAACGGCGGGGGTAGCCGAGTTTTTGGTAGCAGTCCTCCAAGGAGCAGGTTAACAACGAAAACCACTGATTTTATATGTATATATATATATATGTATGTAGCCAACTGCTGCCTTTTATATATATCTCAAAGCTTTTATATGTTATTTCCTCTTTTATGGTTTTATTTGCACAATGCCTAATAAAGGTTTGATAAGTAAGTAAGTAAGACTGCCAAACCTTTCAGGGGACCATTTTCAATCTTTTGGCACCATTTTTGAGTGAATTGCCTAAAGTCAGATTTTTCTGAAAAAAATCTTTTTCCGCCGGTTAAGTTGTTGAGGGCTGATTTCTTGTCCTGTGATAAAAAGCCTTCTGTTTCCATCACCAGAGCTTTCAGGGGAACATTTTCAAGCTTTTGGCACCATTTTTGAGTGAATTGCCAAAAGTCAGATTTTTCCTGAAATTGTGACCCCGGGGCTTAGGGATTTTTTCAAGAAAATACTTTCCGCCGGTTAAGTTTTTGAGGGCTGATTGCTTGTCCTGTGATAAACAGCCTTCTGTTTCCATCACCAAAGCTTTCAGGGGAGCATTTTCAAGCTTTTGGCACCATTTTTGAGTGAATTGCCTAAAGTCAGATTTTTCTGAAAAAAATCTTTTTCCGCCGGTTAAGTTGTTGAGGGCTGATTTCTTGTCCTGTGATAAAAAGCCTTCTGTTTCCATCACCAAAGCATTTTCAAGCTTTTGGCACCATTTTTGTGTGACTTGCCAAAAGTCAGATTTTTGCTGAAAAAAATCTTTTTCCGCCGGTTAAGTTGTTGAGGGCTGATTTCTTGTCCTGTGATAAAAAGCCTTCTGTTTCCATCACCAAAGCTTTCAGGGGAGCATTTGCAACCGGTTGACACCATTTTGAGTGAATTGCCAAAAGTCAGATTTTTCCTGAAATTGTGACCCCGGGGCTTAGGGATTTTTTCAAAAAACTCTTTTCTGCCGGTTAAGTTTTTGAGGGCTGATTTCTTGTCCTGTGATAAAAAGCCTTCTGTTTCCATCACCAAAGCTTTCAGGGGAGCATTTTCAAGCTTTTGGCACCATTTTTGAGTGACTTGCCAAAAGTCAGATTTTTGCTGAAAAAAATCTTTTTCCGCCGGTTAAGTTGTTGAGGGCTGATTTCTTGTCCTGTGATAAAAAGCCTTCTGTTTTGACTGCCAAACCTTTCAGGGGACCATTTTCAATCTTTTGGCACCATTTTTGAGTGAATTGCCTAAAGTCAGATTTTTCTGAAAAAAATCTTTTTCCGCCGGTTAAGTTGTTGAGGGCTGATTTCTTGTCCTGTGATAAAAAGCCTTCTGTTTCCATCACCAGAGCTTTCAGGGGAACATTTTCAAGCTTTTGGCACCATTTTTGAGTGAACTGCCAAAAGTCAGATTTTTGCTGAAATTGTGACCCCGGGGCTTAGGGATTTTTTTCAAAAAACTCTTTTCTGCCGGTTAAGTTTTTGAGGGCTGATTTCTTGTCATGTGATAAAAAGCCTTCTGTTTTGACTGCCAAACCTTTCAGGGGAGCATTTTCAATCTCTTGGCACCATTTTTGAGTGAATTGCCAAAAGTCAGATTTTTCCTGAAATTGTGACCCCGGGGCTTACGGATTTTTTTCAAAAAACTCTTTTCTGCCGGTTAAGTTATTGAGGGCTGATATCTTGTCCTGTGATAAAAAGCCTTCTGTTTCCATCGCCAAAGCTTTCAGGGGAGCATTTGCAACCGGTTGGCACCATTTTTGAGTGAATTGCCAAAAGTTAGATTTTTGCTGAAAAAAATCTTTTTCCGCCGGTTAAGTTGTTGTGGGCTGATTTCTTTTCCTGTGATAAAAAGCCTTCTGTTTCGAGTGCCAAACCTTTCAGGGGAGCATTTGCAACCGGTTGGCACCATTTTTGAGTGAATTGCCAAAAGTCAGTTTTTTACTGAAATTGTGACCCCGGGGCTTAGGGATTTTTTCAAAAAACTCTTTTCTTCCGGTTAAGTTTTTGAGGGATCATTTCTTGTCCTGTGATAAAAAACCTTCTGTTTCGACTGCCAAAGCTTTCAGGGGAGCATTTTCAAGCTTTTGGCACCATTTTTGAGTGAATTGCCAAAAGTCAGATTTTTGCTGAAATTGTGACCCCGGGGCTTAGGGATTTTTTTCAAAAAACTCTTTTCTGCCGGTTAAGTTTTTGAGGGCTGATTTCTTGTCATGTGATAAAAAGCCTTCTGTTTTGACTGCCAAACCTTTCAGGGGAGCATTTTCAATCTTTTGGCACCATTTTTGAGTGAACTGCCAAAAGTCAGATTTTTCCGGAAATTGTGACCCCGGGGCTTAGGGATTTTTTCAAAAAAATATTTTCTGCCGGTTAAGTTATTGAGGGCTCATTTCTTGTCCTGTGATAAAAAACCTTCTGTTTCGAGTGCCAAAGCTTTCAGGGGAGCATTTGCAACCGGTTGGCACCATTTTTGAGTGAATTGCCAAAAGTCAGATTTTTGCTGAAATTGTGACCCCGGGGCTTAAGGATTTTTTTCAAAAAACTCTTTTCTGCCGGTTAAGTTTTTGAGGGATCATTTCTTGTCATGTGATAAAAAGCCTTCTGTTTTGACTGCCAAACCTTTCAGGGGAGCATTTTCAATCTTTTGGCACCATTTTTGAGTGAATTGCCAAAAGTCAGATTGTTCCTGAAATTGTGACCCCGGGGCTTACGGATTTTTTTCAAAAAACTCTTTTCTGCCGGTTAAGTTATTGAGGGCTGATTTCTTGCCCTGTGATAAAAAGCCTTCTGTTTCCATCGCCAAAGCTTTCAGGGGAGCATTTGCAACCGGTTGGCACCATTTTTGAGTGAATTACCAAAAGTCAGATTTTTGCTGAAAAAAATCTTTTTCCGCCGGTTAAGTTGTTGAGGGCTGATTTCTTTTCCTGTGATAAAAAGCCTTCTGTTTCGAGTGCCAAACCTTTCAGGGGAGCATTTTCAAGCTTTTGGCACCATTTTTGAGTGAACTGCCAAAAGTCAGATTTTTCCGGAAATTGTGACCCCGGGGCTTAGGGATTTTTTCAAAAAAATATTTTCTGCCGGTTAAGTTATTGAGGGCTGATTTCTTGTCCTGTGATAAAAAACCTTCTGTTTCGAGTGCCAAAGCTTTCAGGGGAGCATTTGCAACCGGTTGGCACCATTTTTGAGTGAATTGCCAAAAGTCAGATTTTTCCTGAAATTGTGACCCCGGGCCTTAGGGATTTTTTCAAAAAAATATTTTCCACCGGTTAAGTTATTGAGGGATGATTTCTTGTCCTGTGATAAAAAGCCTTCTGTTTCCATCGCCAAAGCTTTCAGGGGAACATTTTCAAGCTTTTGGCTCCATTTTTGAGTGAATTGCCAAAAGTCAGATTTTTCCTGAAATTGTGACCCCGGGCCTTAGGGATTTTTTCAAAAAACTCTTT
The DNA here is from genome assembly GCF_965112155.1 of Podarcis liolepis. Classification (NCBI taxonomy): domain Eukaryota; kingdom Metazoa; phylum Chordata; class Lepidosauria; order Squamata; family Lacertidae; genus Podarcis; species Podarcis liolepis. The sequence continues at coordinate 586,580 of NW_028148749.1, read as the reverse complement.
TCTGCCGGTTAAGTTATTGAGGGCCGATTTCTTGTCCTGTGATAAAAAGCCTTCTGTTTCCATCGCCAAAGCTTTCAGGGGAGCATTTGCAACCGGTTGGCACCATTTTTGAGTGAATTGCCAAAAGTCAGATTTTTCCTGAAAATAGGACGATTCTCCAGAGATAGGGTTGTAAACAACGAAGGCTTACGCCTACTTGAATTATGTAACAACTTTAATTTGCAGATTGTGAACGGTTCAACAAAAGGCGATAGAAGCGGGGAGTTTACATACTTCTCCCCCCGAGGATGCAGTGTCATCGACTATATTCTTGTCCCTTATAATATTATAAATTCAATCATGGACCTCAAAATTGGAACGCGTACTGAAAGCGACCATCAGCCATTATTGTTGTCTATTAACTTAAAGGACGAAACCAAAATAACCAAGTACAATATCATAGAACCTTCTCAATACAAACAAATGACCCAATTAAAATGGTCCCAGGAAATGAGTGCAGCAGTGAGGCAAAAACTTACAGCCAACCTGAGAAAACAAGTATTATCCAACTTAAAGACCACTAATCCCCACAGTGATATTCCGAAAATTTATAATGAAATCTTCCAAATGTTCGTAGAGCTTAGTACTCCACCTAAAGTTTGGGTACTTAAACATAGCGCTAGCCCTTGGTTTGATGATGAATGTTTCCAACTAAAAAGAAAGCTGCGCCAAACATTTAAAAATAATCGCGCTAAACTAGAGCCCTCTTATCTTGATGAAAAAAGACAATACCATTACATTCTGGCCGAAAAGAAACAGAAATATGCAACCCAAAAATGGCTACAATTACTCGACTCAATTCAGAGTAAAAACAACAAAGCGTTCTGGAACCTGGTGTACGGAGGATTGAAAGCCGAAAACCAACTAACTCTACCACCAATTGCAGAATCCAAATGGTCCCAATACTTCACATCTGTATTTAACAATCTACACAGTGAACTCAAAGGAAATGAGACCACTAAAAATAAAATCAATAAACTCCAGGAGTGGCCAAGGGTAGAAGAAGAGGAAATTAGAGAGATAGTTAAAAATTTCAAATCGGGGAAATCTCCTGGGCCAGACGGTCTACCAATAGAATTATTCAAGACCTATATAGATTGGTGGGCAGAACCCTTAGCTCAATTGTTTACTCTCATAGATAAATATGGGATCATACCTGAGATATGGTTAAGATCAATAATTATCCCAATCTTTAAAAATGGCGACCCAAAAGAACCAAGGAATTACAGACCGATAAGCCTATTATCAGTGATAGGGAAAATCTACGCTAAGCACCTTTTATCTAAACTTCTTACCTGGATGAAAAATCTAAATTTACCAGGGAAAGAACAAATAGGTTTCTCCAAAGGTTGCTCTACATTAGACCACTGCCTTATACTTATGCATTTGGTTGAAAAATATAGATCCCAAAGGCAATCTAAGATATATGCTGCTTTTGTAGACTTTCGTGGTGCATTCGACTCAATTGACCGCCCAAAGCTGTGGAGGAAACTCGCAGAATTAAAAATTGATCAGCGCTTATTGATTCTAATACAAAATCTATACTCTTCCAATACCTGTCAAGTCAAACTTAACACCAAAGGTCACCTTTCATCAGACATCCCAAACTCGAAAGGGGTAAAACAAGGGTGTATTCTCGCTCCCTTTCTATTTAATTTATTTTTATCAGACTTGCCAGATCACCTCCAAAAAATAGAATCACATGCCCCTAAACTTAATCAGAAACCAGTTCCTCTCTTATTATACGCAGATGATGCTGTCCTACTATCATTAACGAGCTTGGGTCTGAAACGTCTTATATCTTCTCTGATCCTTTACTGCGAATGTAACAAACTCTCTATAAATTATGAGAAGACAAAAATTTTGGTCTTCTCGAATGGTTGGAAATTAGAGAAATGGAAAATAAGAGGGCAAGAAATCCAACAAGTGAAAATCTATAGGTATCTGGGAATTTTATTCCAGAGCAATTTAGGGTGGGCAAATCATCGCACAAATGCCATAAAACAGGCAAAGTGTACCTCATCAGCAGTTGCCCGTTTTTATTATCAGAAAGGTAATCAATTTATTCCTGCGGCCAATCAGATATTTCAAACAAAAGTGCAATCCCAGATATTCTATGGAATCCCGCTATGGGTCCAAGCATATAACAGTGATTTAAAAAAGATTCACTCCAGCTTTCTGAGACGTATTCTTGGACTCCCAGCTGTGATTAAATATGAAACAATGTGTGCAGAAATAGGCATACACACAATGGAATATTGGGCATGGTCCACCTCAATAAAGTACTGGCTACGCTGCCATTTTCGCTGCCCTCCATCAAGTCTGCTCGCTGATTTGCTCAAAGACTCCTATAAATCAAGATGGTATCAGTACCTCGAAAAAAAGATTGAATCTTTAGGCATCGAGCTGGAGCCCCTGTACAATTCTAATGAGCAATACATTTTCCATAATATCCAAACTAGACTAAAGGATGTCGAGAGACAAAATATTATGGCAGCTGTAAACAAAATTTGCTCCCCCATATTCTATGATTTAAATATCTTAGATAGCAGAGCCAATTACGTCACTAAATTAATAATCCCAGCCCAACGTAGGGCTTTTATGCTGGCCCGTTTGAATGTTTTTCCCTCAGCATTTGTCAGGGGAAGATATCAAAACATTCCTAGAAACAAGAGATTCTGCAGATGTTCTATGAATGTCCCGGACACTGTAGAGCATATTCTCTTTCATTGCCCATTGTACAGTATCCCACGTCAACGCGTGCTGTCCCCTCTTTTGGGTGGTCTGGAACCCCAGCAAGGTGAATGTGTGGGATTCTGCCTATCCGACGTCGACCAAAGGGTAACGGCGGGGGTAGCCGAGTTTTTGGTAGCAGTCCTCCAAGGAGCAGGTTAACAACGAAAACCACTGATTTTATATGTATATATATATATATGTATGTAGCCAACTGCTGCCTTTTATATATATCTCAAAGCTTTTATATGTTATTTCCTCTTTTATGGTTTTATTTGCACAATGCCTAATAAAGGTTTGATAAGTAAGTAAGTAAGACTGCCAAACCTTTCAGGGGACCATTTTCAATCTTTTGGCACCATTTTTGAGTGAATTGCCTAAAGTCAGATTTTTCTGAAAAAAATCTTTTTCCGCCGGTTAAGTTGTTGAGGGCTGATTTCTTGTCCTGTGATAAAAAGCCTTCTGTTTCCATCACCAGAGCTTTCAGGGGAACATTTTCAAGCTTTTGGCACCATTTTTGAGTGAATTGCCAAAAGTCAGATTTTTCCTGAAATTGTGACACCGGGGCTTAGGGATTTTTTCAAGAAAATACTTTCCGCCGGTTAAGTTTTTGAGGGCTGATTGCTTGTCCTGTGATAAACAGCCTTCTGTTTCCATCACCAAAGCTTTCAGGGGAGCATTTTCAAGCTTTTGGCACCATTTTTGAGTGAATTGCCTAAAGTCAGATTTTTCTGAAAAAAATCTTTTTCCGCCGGTTAAGTTGTTGAGGGCTGATTTCTTGTCCTGTGATAAAAAGCCTTCTGTTTCCATCACCAAAGCATTTTCAAGCTTTTGGCACCATTTTTGTGTGACTTGCCAAAAGTCAGATTTTTGCTGAAAAAAATCTTTTTCCGCCGGTTAAGTTGTTGAGGGCTGATTTCTTGTCCTGTGATAAAAAGCCTTCTGTTTCCATCACCAAAGCTTTCAGGGGAGCATTTGCAACCGGTTGACACCATTTTGAGTGAATTGCCAAAAGTCAGATTTTTCCTGAAATTGTGACCCCGGGGCTTAGGGATTTTTTCAAAAAACTCTTTTCTGCCGGTTAAGTTTTTGAGGGCTGATTTCTTGTCCTGTGATAAAAAGCCTTCTGTTTCCATCACCAAAGCTTTCAGGGGAGCATTTTCAAGCTTTTGGCACCATTTTTGAGTGACTTGCCAAAAGTCAGATTTTTGCTGAAAAAAATCTTTTTCCGCCGGTTAAGTTGTTGAGGGCTGATTTCTTGTCCTGTGATAAAAAGCCTTCTGTTTTGACTGCCAAACCTTTCAGGGGACCATTTTCAATCTTTTGGCACCATTTTTGAGTGAATTGCCTAAAGTCAGATTTTTCTGAAAAAAATCTTTTTCCGCCGGTTAAGTTGTTGAGGGCTGATTTCTTGTCCTGTGATAAAAAGCCTTCTGTTTCCATCACCAGAGCTTTCAGGGGAACATTTTCAAGCTTTTGGCACCATTTTTGAGTGAATTGCCAAAAGTCAGATTTTTCCTGAAATTGTGACCCCGGGGCTTAGGGATTTTTTCAAGAAAATACTTTCCGCCGGTTAAGTTTTTGAGGGCTGATTGCTTGTCCTGTGATAAACAGCCTTCTGTTTCCATCACCAAAGCTTTCAGGGGAGCATTTTCAAGCTTTTGGCACCATTTTTGAGTGAATTGCCTAAAGTCAGATTTTTCTGAAAAAAATCTTTTTCCGCCGGTTAAGTTGTTGAGGGCTGATTTCTTGTCCTGTGATAAAAAGCCTTCTGTTTCCATCACCAAACTTTAAAGGGAACATTTTCAAGCTTTTGGCACCATTTTTGAGTGAATTGCCAAAAGTCAGATTTTTTCTGAAATTGTGACCCCGGGGCTTAGGGCTTTTTTCAAAAAAATATTTTCCGCCGGTTAAGTTTTTGAGGGCTGATTTCTTGTCCTGTGATATAAAGCCTTCTGTTTCGACTGCCAAACCTTTCAGGGGACCATTTTCAATCTTTTGGCACCATTTTTGAGTGAATTGCCTAAAGTCAGATTTTTCCTGAAATTGTGACCCCGGTGCTTAGGGATTTTTTCAAAAAAATACTTTCCGCCGGTTAAGTTTTTTTGGGCTGATTTCTTGTCCTGTGATAAAAAACCTTCTGTTTCCATCACCAAAGCTTTCAGGGGAGCATTTTCAAGCTTTTGGCACCATTTTTGAGTGACTTGCCAAAAGTCAGATTTTTGCTGAAAAAAATCTTTTTCCGCCGGTTAAGTTATTGAGGGCTGATTTCTTGTCCTGTGATAAAAAGCCTTCTGTTTCCATCACCAAAGCTTTCAGGGGAGCATTTGCAACCGGTTGGCACCATTTTGAGTGAATTGCCAAAAGTCAGATTTTTCCTGAAATTGTGACCCCGGGGCTTAGGGATTTTTTCAAGAAAATACTTTCCGCCGGTTAACTTTTTGAGGGCTGATTTCTTGTCCTGTGATAAACAGCCTTCTGTTTCCATCACCAAAGCTTTCAGGGGAGCATTTTCAAGCTTTTGGCACCATTTTTGAGTGAATTGCCTAAAGTCAGATTTTTCTGAAAAAAATCTTTTTCCGCCGGTTAAGTTGTTGAGGGCTGATTTCTTGTCCTGTGATAAAATACCATCTGTTTTGACTGCCAAAACTTTAAGGGGAGCATTTGCAACCGGTTGGCACCATTTTTGAGTGAATTGCCAAAAGTCAGATTTTTGCTGAAATTGTGACCCCGGGGCTTAGGGATTTTTTCAAAACACTCTTTTCTGCCGGTTAAGTTATTGAGGGCTGATTTCTTGTCCTGTGATAAAAAGCCTTCTGTTTCCATCGCCAAAGCTTTCAGGGGAGCATTTGCAACCGGTTGGCACCATTTTTGAGTGAACTGCCAAAAGTCAGATTTTCACTGAAATTGTGACCCCGGGCCTTAGGGATTTTTTCAAAAAAATATTTTCTGCCGGTTAAGTTTTTGAGGGCTGATTTCTTGTCCTGTGATAAAAAGTCTTCTGTTTCCATCACCAAAGCTTTCAGGGGAGCATTTTCAAGCTTTTGGCACCATTTTTGAGTGACTTGCCAAAAGTCAGATTTTTGCTGAAAAAAATCTTTTTCCGCCGGTTAAGTTATTGAGGGCTGATTTCTTGTCTTGTGATAAAAAGCCTTCTGTTTCCATCACCAAAGCTTTCAATGGAACATTTTTAAGCTTTTGGCACCATTTTTGAGTGAATTGCCGAAAGTCAGATTTTTCCTGAAATTGTGACCCCGGGGCTTAGGGCTTTTTTCAAAAAAATATTTTCCGCCGGTTAAGTTTTTGAGGGCTGATTTGTTGTCCTGTGATAAAAAACCTTCTGTTTCGACTGCCAAAGCTTTCAGGGGAGCATTTGCAACCGGTTGGCACCATTTTTGAGTGAATTGCCAAAAGTCAGATTTTTGCTGAAATTGTGACCCCAGGGCTTAGGGATTTTTTTCAAAAAACTCTTTTCTGCCGGTTCAGTTTTTGAGGGCTGATTTCTTGTCCTGTGATAAAAAGCCTTCTGTTTTGACTGCCAAACCTTTCAGGGGACCATTTTCAATCTTTTGGCACCATTTTTGAGTGAATTGCCAAAAGTCAGATTTTTCCTGAAATTGTGACCCCGGGGCTTAGGGATTTTTCAAAAAAATATTTTCTGCCGGTTAAGTTTTTGAGGGCTGATTTCTTGTCCTGTGATAAAAAGCCTTCTGTTTCCATCACCAAAGCTTTCAGGGGAGCATTTTCAAGCTTTTGGCACCATTTTTGAGTGACTTGCCAAAAGTCAGATTTTTGCTGAAAAAAATCTTTTTCCGCCGGTTAAGTTATTGAGGGCTGATTTCTTGTCCTGTGATAAAAAGCCTTCTGTTTCCATCACCAAAGCTTTCAGGGGAGCATCTGCAACCGGTTGGCACCATTTTTGAGTGAATTGCCAAAAGTCAGATTTTTCCTGAAATTGTGACCCCGGGGCTTAGGGATTTTTTCAAAAAACTCTTTTCTGCCGGTTAAGTTTTTGAGGGCTGATTTCTTGTCCTGTGATAAAAAGCCTTCTGTTTTGACTGCCAAACCTTTCAGGGGACCATTTTCAATCTTTTGGCACCATTTTTGAGTGAATTGCCAAAAGTCAGATTTTCGCTGAAATTGTGACCCCGGGCCTTAGGGATTTTTTCAAAAAAATATTTTCTGCCGGTTAAGTTATTGAGGGCTGATTTCTTGTCCTGTGATAAAAAGCCTTCTGTTTCCATCGCCAAAGCTTTCAGCGGAGTATTTTCAAGCTTTTGGCACCATTTATGAGTGAATTGCCCAAAGTCAGATTTTTGCTGAGTTTGTGACCCCAGGGCTTAGGGATTTTTTCAAAAAAATATTTTCTGCCGGTTAAGTTTTTGGGGGCTGATTTCTTGTCCTGTGATAAACAGCCTTCTGTTTCCATCACCAAAGCTTTCAGGGGAGCATTTTCAAGCTTTTGGCACCATTTTTGAGTGACTTGCCAAAAGTCAGATTTTTGCTGAAAAAAATCTTTTTCCGCCGGTGAAGTTATTGAGGGCTGATTTCTTGTCCTGTGATAAAAAGCCTTCTGTTTCCATCACCAAAGCTTTAAAGGGAACATTTTCAAGCTTTTGGCACCATTTTTGAGTGAATTGCCAAAAGTCAGATTTTTGCTGAAATTGTGACCCCGGGGCTTAGGGATTTTTTCAAACAAATATTTTCTGCCGGTTAAGTTTTTGAGGGCTGATTTCTTGTCCTGTAATAAAAAACCTTCTGTTTCGTGTGCCAAAGCTTTCAGGGGAGCATTTGCAACCGGTTGGCACCATTTTTGAGTGAACTGCCAAAAGTCAGATTTTTGCTGAAATTGTGACCCCGGGGCTTAGGGATTTTTTTCAAAAAACTCTTTTCTGCCGGTTGTTTTTGAGGGCTGATTTCTTGTCATGTGATAAAAAGCCTTCTGTTTTGACTGCCAAACCTTTCAGGGGACCATTTTCAATCTTTTGGCACCATTTTTGAGTGAATTGCCAAAAGTCAGATTTTTCCTGAAATTGTGACCCAGGGGCTTAGGGATTTTTTCAAAAAAATACTTTACGCCGGTTAAGTTTTTTTGGGCTGATTTCTTGTCCTGTGATAAAAAACCTTCTGTTTCCATCACCAAAGCTTTCAGGGGAGCATTTTCAAGCTTTTGGCACCATTTTTGAGTGACTTGCCAAAAGTCAGATTTCTGCTGAAAAAAATCTTTTTCCGCCGGTTAAGTTTTTGAGGGCTGATTTCTTGTCCTTTGATAAAAAACCTTCTGTTTCCATCACCAAAGCTTTCAGGGGAGCATTTGCAACCGGTTGGCACCATTTTTGAGTGAATTGCCAAAAGTCAGATTTTTCCTGAAGTTGTGACCCCGGGGCTTAGGGATTTTTTCAAAAAACTCTTTTCTGCCGGTTAAGTTTTTGAGGGCTGATTTCTTGTCCTGTGATAAAAAGCCTTCTGTTTCCATCACCAAAGCTTTCAGGGGAGCATTTTCAAGCTTTTGGCACCATTTTTGAGTGACTTGCCAAAAGTCAGATTTTTGCTGAAAAAAATCCTTTCCCGCCTGTTAAGTTGTTGAGGGCTGATTTCTTGTCCTGTGATAAAAAGCCTTCTGTTTCCATCACCAAAGCTTTCAGGGGAACATTTTCAAGCTTTTGGCACCATTTATGAGTGAATTGCCAAAAGTCAGATTTTTGCCGGGGCTTAGGGATTTTTTCAAAAAAATATTTTCCGCCGGTTAAGTTTTTGAGGGCTGATTTCTTGTCCTGTGATAAAAAGCCTTCTGTTTCGACTGCCAAACCTTTCAGGGGAGCATTTGCAACCGGTTGGCACCATTTTTGAGTGAATTGCCAAAAGTCAGTTTTTTACTGAAATTGCGACCCCGGGGCTTAGGGATTTTTTCAAAAAAATATTTTCTGCCGGTTAAGTTTTTGAGGGCTGATTTCTTGTCCTGTGATAAACAGCCTTCTGTTTCCATCACCAAAGCTTTCAGGGGAGCATTTTCAAGCTTTTGGCACCATTTTTGAGTGACTTGCCAAAAGTCAGATTTTTGCTGAAAAAAATCTTTTTCCGCCGGTTAAGTTATTGAGGGCTGATTTCTTGTCTTGTGATAAAAAGCCTTCTGTTTCCATCACCAAAGCTTTCAATGGAACATTTTTAAGCTTTTGGCACCATTTTTGAGTGAATTGCCGAAAGTCAGATTTTTCCTGAAATTGTGACCCCGGGGCTTAGGGATTTTTTCAAAAAACTCTTTTCTGCCGGTTAAGTTTTTGAGGGCTGATTTCTTGTCCTGTGATAAAAAGCCTTCTGTTTTGACTGCCAAACCTTTCAGGGGACCATTTTCAATCTTTTGGCACCATTTTTGAGTGAATTGCCAAAAGTCAGATTTTTCCTGAAATTGTGACCCCGGGGCTTAGGGATTTTTTCAAAAAAATACTTTCCGCCGGTTAAGTTTTTGAGGGCTGATTTCTTGTCCTGTGATAAACAGCCTTCTGTTTCCATCACCAAAGCTTTCAGGACAGCATTTTCAAGCTTTTGGCACCATTTATGAGTGAATTGCCAAAAGTCAGATTTTCGCTGAAATTGTGACCCCGGGCTTTACGGATTTTTTCAAAAAAATATTTTCTGCCGGTTAAGTTATTGAGGGCTGATTTCTTGTCCTGTGATAAAAAGCCTTCTGTTTCCATCGCCAAAGCTTTCAGCGGAGAATTTTCAAGCTTTTGGCACCATTTATGAGTGAATTGCCAAAAGTCAGATTTTTGCTGAGTTTGTGACCCTGGGGCTTAGGGATTTTTTCAAAAAAATATTTTCTGCCGGTTAAGTTTTTGAGGGCTGATTTCTTGTCCTGTGATAAACAGCCTTCTGTTTCCATCACCAAAGCTTTCAGGGGAGCATTTTCAAGCTTTTGGCACCATTTTTGAGTGACTTGCCAAAAGTCAGATTTTTGCTGAAAAAAATCTTTTTCCGCCGATTAAGTTATTGAGGGCTGATTTCTTGTCCTGTGATAAAAAGCCTTCTGTTTCCATCACCAAAGCTTTAAAGGGAACATTTTCAAGCTTTTGGCACCATTTTTGAGTGAATTGCCAAAAGTCAGATTTTTGCTGAAATTGTGACCCCGGGGCTTAGGGATTTTTTCAAAAAAATATTTTCTGCCGGTTAAGTTTTTGAGGGCTGATTTCTTGTCCTGTAATAAAAAACCTTCTGTTTCGTGTGCCAAAGCTTTCAGGGGAGCATTTGCAACCGGTTGGCACCATTTTTGAGTGAACTGCCAAAAGTCAGATTTTTGCTGAAATTGTGACCCCGGGGCTTAGGGATTTTTTTCAAAAAACTCTTTTCTGCCGGTTAAGTTTTTGAGGGCTGATTTCTTGTCATGTGATAAAAAGCCTTCTGTTTTGACTGCCAAACCTTTCAGGGGACCATTTTCAATCTTTTGGCACCATTTTTGAGTGAATTGCCAAAAGTCAGATTTTTCCTGAAATTGTGACCCCGGGGCTTAGGGATTTTTTCAAAAAAATACTTTACGCCGGTTAAGTTTTTTTGGGCTGATTTCTTGTCCTGTGATAAAAAACCTTCTGTTTCCATCACCAAAGCTTTCAGGGGAGCATTTTCAAGCTTTTGGCACCATTTTTGAGTGAATTGCCAAAAGTCAGATTTTTCCTGAAGTTGTGACCCCGGGGCTTAGGGATTTTTTCAAAAAACTCTTTTCTGCCGGTTAAGTTTTTGAGGGCTGATTTCTTGTCCTGTGATAAAAAGCCTTCTGTTTCCATCACCAAAGCTTTCAGGGGAGCATTTTCAAGCTTTTGGCACCATTTTTGAGTGACTTGCCAAAAGTCAGATTTTTGCTGAAAAAAATCCTTTCCCGCCTGTTAAGTTGTTGAGGGATGATTTCTTGTCCTGTGATAAAAAGCCTTCTGTTTCCATCACCAAAGCTTTCAGGGGAACATTTTCAAGCTTTTGGCACCATTTATGAGTGAATTGCCAAAAGTCAGATTTTCGCTGAAATTGTGACCGTGGGCCTTAGGGATTTTTTCAAAAAAATGTTTTCTGCCGGTTAAGTTATTGAGGTCTGGTTTCTTGTCCTGTGATAAAAAGCCTTCTGTTTCCATCGCCAAAGCTTTCAGCGGAGTATTTTCAAGCTTTTGGCACCATTTATGAGTGAATTGCCAAAAGTCAGATTTTTCCTGAAATTGTGACCCCGGGGCTTAGGGATTTTTTCAAAAAAATATTTTCTGCCGGTTAAGTTATTGAGGGCTGATTTCTTGTCCTGTGATAAAAAGCCTTCTGTTTCCATCGCCAAAGCTTTCAGCGGAGTATTTTCAAGCTTTTGGCACCATTTATGAGTGAATTGCCCAAAGTCAGATTTTTGCTGAGTTTGTGACCCCAGGGCTTAGGGATTTTTTCAAAAAAAATATTTTCTGCCGGTTAAGTTTTTGAGGGCTGATTTCTTGTCCTGTGATAAACAGCCTTCTGTTTCCATCACCAAAGCTTTCAGGGGAGCATTTTCAAGCTTTTGGCACCATTTTTGAGTGACTTGCCAAAAGTCAGATTTTTGCTGAAAAAAATCTTTTTCCGCCGGTGAAGTTATTGAGGGCTGATTTCTTGTCCTGTGATAAAAAGCCTTCTGTTTCCATCACCAAAGCTTTAAAGGGAACATTTTCAAGCTTTTGGCACCATTTTTGAGTGAATTGCCAAAAGTCAGATTTTTGCTGAAATTGTGACCCCGGGGCTTAGGGATTTTTTCAAAAAAATATTTTCTGCCGGTTAAGTTTTTGAGGTCTGATTTCTTGTCCTGTAATAAAAAACCTTCTGTTTCGTGTGCCAAAGCTTTCAGGGGAGCATTTGCAACCGGTTGGCACCATTTTTGAGTGAACTGCCAAAAGTCAGATTTTTGCTGAAATTGTGACCCCGGGGCTTAGGGATTTTTTTCAAAAAACTCTTTTCTGCCGGTTAAGTTTTTGAGGGCTGATTTCTTGTCATGTGATAAAAAGCCTTCTGTTTTGACTGCCAAACCTTTCAGTGGACCATTTTCAATCTTTTGGCACCATTTTTGAGTGAATTGCCAAAAGTCAGATTTTTCCTGAAATTGTGACCCCGGGGCTTAGGGATTTTTCAAAAAAATATTTTCTGCCGGTTAAGTTTTTGAGGGCTGATTTCTTGTCCTGTGATAAAAAGCCTTCTGTTTTGACTGCCAAACCTTTCAGGGGACCATTTTCAATCTTTTGGCACCATTTTTGAGTGAATTGCCAAAAGTCAGATTTTTCCTGAAATTGTGACCCCGGGGCTTAGGGATTTTTTCAAAAAAATACTTTCCGCCGGTTAAGTTTTTGAGGGCTGATTTCTTGTCCTGTGATAAACAGCCTTCTGTTTCCATCGCCAAAGCTTTCAGCGGAGTATTTTCAAGCTTTTGGCACCATTTATGAGTGAATTGCCAAAAGTCAGATTTTTCCTGAAATTGTGACCCCGGGGCTTAGGGATTTTTTCAAAAAAATATTTTCTGCCGGTTAAGTTATTGAGGGCTGATTTCTTGTCCTGTGATAAAAAGCCTTCTGTTTCCATCGCCAAAGCTTTCAGCGGAGTATTTTCAAGCTTTTGGCACCATTTATGAGTGAATTGCCCAAAGTCAGATTTTTGCTGAGTTTGTGACCCCAGGGCTTAGGGATTTTTTCAAAAAAAATATTTTCTGCCGGTTAAGTTTTTGAGGGCTGATTTCTTGTCCTGTGATAAACAGCCTTCTGTTTCCATCACCAAAGCTTTCAGGGGAGCATTTTCAAGCTTTTGGCACCATTTTTGAGTGACTTGCCAAAAGTCAGATTTTTGCTGAAAAAAATCTTTTTCCGCCGGTGAAGTTATTGAGGGCTGATTTCTTGTCCTGTGATAAAAAGCCTTCTGTTTCCATCACCAAAGCTTTAAAGGGAACATTTTCAAGCTTTTGGCACCATTTTTGAGTGAATTGCCAAAAGTCAGATTTTTGCTGAAATTGTGACCCCGGGGCTTAGGGATTTTTTCAAAAAAATATTTTCTGCCGGTTAAGTTTTTGAGGTCTGATTTCTTGTCCTGTAATAAAAAACCTTCTGTTTCGTGTGCCAAAGCTTTCAGGGGAGCATTTGCAACCGGTTGGCACCATTTTTGAGTGAACTGCCAAAAGTCAGATTTTTGCTGAAATTGTGACCCCGGGGCTTAGGGATTTTTTTCAAAAAACTCTTTTCTGCCGGTTAAGTTTTTGAGGGCTGATTTCTTGTCATGTGATAAAAAGCCTTCTGTTTTGACTGCCAAACCTTTCAGTGGACCATTTTCAATCTTTTGGCACCATTTTTGAGTGAATTGCCAAAAGTCAGATTTTTCCTGAAATTGTGACCCCGGGGCTTAGGGATTTTTCAAAAAAATATTTTCTGCCGGTTAAGTTTTTGAGGGCTGATTTCTTGTCCTGTGATAAAAAGCCTTCTGTTTTGACTGCCAAACCTTTCAGGGGACCATTTTCAATCTTTTGGCACCATTTTTGAGTGAATTGCCAAAAGTCAGATTTTTCCTGAAATTGTGACCCCGGGGCTTAGGGATTTTTTCAAAAAAATACTTTCCGCCGGTTAAGTTTTTGAGGGCTGATTTCTTGTCCTGTGATAAACAGCCTTCTGTTTCCATCACCAAAGCTTTCAGCGGAGAATTTTCAAGCTTTTGGCACCATTTATGAGTGAATTGCCAAAAGTCAGATTTTTGCTGAGTCTGTGACCCCGGGGCTTTGTGATTTTTTCAAAAAAATATTTTCTGCCGGTTAAGTTTTTGAGGGCTGATTTCTTGTCCTGTGATAAACAGCCTTCTGTTTCCATCACCAAAGCTTTCAGGGGAGCATTTTCAAGCTTTTGGCACCATTTTTGAGTGACTTGCCAAAAGTCAGATTTTTGCTGAAAAAAATCTTTTTCCGCCGGTTAAGTTATTGAGGGCTGATTTCTTGTCCTGTGATAAAAAGCCTTCTGTTTCCATCACCAAAGCTTTAAAGGGAACATTTTCAAGCTTTTGGCACCATTTTTGAGTGAATTGCCAAAAGTCAGATTTTTCCTGAAATTGTGACCCCGGGGCTTAGGGATTTTTTCAAAAAAATATTTTCTGCCGGTTAAGTTTTTGAGGGCTGATTTCTTGTCCTGTAATAAAAAACCTTCTGTTTCGTGTGCCAAAGCTTTCAGGGGAGCATTTGCAACCGGTTGGCACCATTTTTGAGTGAACTGCCAAAAGTCAGATTTTTGCTGAAATTGTGACCCCGGGGCTTAGGGATTTTTTTCAAAAAACTCTTTTCTGCCGGTTAAGTTTTTGAGGGCTGATTTCTTGTCATGTGATAAAAAGCCTTCTGTTTTGACTGCCAAACCTTTCAGGGGACCATTTTCAATCTTTTGGCACCATTTTTGAGTGAATTGCCAAAAGTCAGATTTTTCCTGAAATTGTGACCCCGGGGCTTAGGGATTTTTTCAAAAAAATACTTTACGCCGGTTAAGTTTTTTTGGGCTGATTTCTTGTCCTGTGATAAAAAACCTTCTGTTTCCATCACCAAAGCTTTCAGGGGAGCATTTTCAAGCTTTTGGCACCATTTTTGAGTGACTTGCCAAAAGTCAGATTTCTGCTGAAAAAAATCTTTTTCCGCCGGTTAAGTTTTTGAGGGCTGATTTCTTGTCCTTTGATAAAAAAACTTCTGTTTCCATCACCAAAGCTTTCAGGGGAGCATTTGCAACCGGTTGGCACCATTTTTGAGTGAATTGCCAAAAGTCAGATTTTTCCTGAAGTTGTGACCCCGGGGCTTAGGGATATTTTCAAAAAACTCTTTTCTGCCGGTTAAGTTTTTGAGGGCTGATTTCTTGTCCTGTGATAAAAAGCCTTCTGTTTCCATCACCAAAGCTTTCAGGGGAGCATTTTCAAGCTTTTGGCACCATTTTTGAGTGACTTGCCAAAAGTCAGATTTTTGCTGAAAAAAATCCTTTCCCGCCTGTTAAGTTGTTGAGGGCTGATTTCTTGTCCTGTGATAAAAAGCCTTCTGTTTCCATCACCAAAACTTTCAGGGGAACATTTTCAATCTTTTGGCACCATTTATGAGTGAATTGCCAAAAGTCAGATTTTCGCTGAAATTGTGACCGTGGGCCTTAGGGATTTTTTCAAAAAAATGTTTTCTGCCGGTTAAGTTATTGAGGTCTGATTTCTTGTCCTGTGATAAAAAGCCTTCTGTTTCCATCGCCAAAGCTTTCAGCGGAGCATTTTCAAGCTTTTGGCACCATTTATGAGTGAATTGCCAAAAGTCAGATTTTTCCTGAAATTGTAACCCCGGGGCTTAGGGATTTTTTCAAAAAAATATTTTCTGCCGGTTAAGTTATTGAGGGCTGATTTCTTGTCCTGTGATAAAAAGCCTTCTGTTTCCATCGCCAAAGCTTTCAGCGGAGTATTTTCAAGCTTTTGGCACCATTTATGAGTGAATTGCCCAAAGTCAGATTTTTGCTGAGTTTGTGACCCCAGGGCTTAGGGATTTTTTCAAAAAAATATTTTCTGCCGGTTAAGTTTTTGAGGGCTGATTTCTTGTACTGTGATAAACAGCCTTCTGTTTCCATCACCAAAGCTTTCAGGGGAGCATTTTCAAGCTTTTGGCACCATTTTTGAGTGACTTGCCAAAAGTCAGATTTTTGCTGAAAAAAATCTTTTTCCGCCGGTGAAGTTATTGAGGGCTGATTTCTTGTCCTGTGATAAAAAGCCTTCTGTTTCCATCACCAAAGCTTTAAAGGGAACATTTTCAAGCTTTTGGCACCATTTTTGAGTGAATTGCCAAAAGTCAGATTTTTGCTGAAATTGTGACCCCGGGGCTTAGGGATTTTTTCAAAAAAATATTTTCTGCCGGTTAAGTTTTTGAGGGCTGATTTCTTGTCCTGTAATAAAAAACCTTCTGTTTCGTGTGCCAAAGCTTTCAGGGGAGCATTTGCAACCGGTTGGCACCATTTTTGAGTGAACTGCCAAAAGTCAGATTTTTGCTGAAATTGTGACCCCGGGGCTTAGGGATTTTTTTCAAAAAACTCTTTTCTGCCGGTTAAGTTTTTGAGGGCTGATTTCTTGTCATGTGATAAAAAGCCTTCTGTTTTGACTGCCAAACCTTTCAGGGGACCATTTTCAATCTTTTGGCACCATTTTTGAGTGAATTGCCAAAAGTCAGATTTTTCCTGAAATTGTGACCCCGGGGCTTAGGGATTTTTTCAAAAAAATACTTTCCGCCGGTTAAGTTTTTGAGGGCTGATTTCTTGTCCTGTGATAAACAGCCTTCTGTTTCCATCACCAAAGCTTTCAGGGGAGCATTTTCAAGCTTTTGGCACCATTTATGAGTGAATTGCCAAAAGTCAGATTTTCGCTGAAATTGTGACCCCGGGCCTTAGGGATTTTTTCAAAAAAATATTTTCTGCCGGTTAAGTTATTGAGGGCTGATTTCTTGTCCTGTGATAAAAAGCCTTCTGTTTCCATCGCCACAGCTTTCAGCGGAGAATTTTCAAGCTTTTGGCACCATTTATGAGTGAATTGCCAAAAGTCAGATTTTTGCTGAGTTTGTGACCCCGGGGCTTAGGGATTTTTTCAAAAAAATATTTTCTGCCGGTTAAGTTTTTGAGGGCTGATTTCTTGTCCTGTGATAAACAGCCTTCTGTTTCCATCACCAAAGCTTTCAGGGGAGCATTTTCAAGCTTTTGGCACCATTTTTGAGTGACTTGCCAAAAGTCAGATTTTTGCTGAAAAAAATCTTTTTCCGCCGGTGAAGTTATTGAGGGCTGATTTCTTGTCCTGTGATAAAAAGCCTTCTGTTTCCATCACCAAAGCTTTAAAGGGAACATTTTCAAGCTTTTGGCACCATTTTTGAGTGAATTGCCAAAAGTCAGATTTTTGCTGAAATTGTGACCCCGGGGCTTAGGGATTTTTTCAAAAAAATATTTTCTGCCGGTTAAGTTTTTGAGGGCTGATTTCTTGTCCTGTAATAAAAAACCTTCTGTTTCGTGTGCCAAAGCTTTCAGGGGAGCATTTGCAACCGGTTGGCACCATTTTTGAGTGAACTGCCAAAAGTCAGATTTTTGCTGAAATTGTGACCCCGGGGCTTAGGGATTTTTTTCAAAAAACTCTTTTCTGCCGGTTAAGTTTTTGAGGGCTGATTTCTTGTCATGTGATAAAAAGCCTTCTGTTTTGACTGCCAAACCTTTCAGGGGACCATTTTCAATCTTTTGGCACCATTTTTGAGTGAATTGCCAAAAGTCAGATTTTTCCTGAAATTGTGACCCCGGGGCTTAGGGATTTTTTCAAAAAAATACTTTACGCCGGTTAAGTTTTTTTGGGCTGATTTCTTGTCCTGTGATAAAAAACCTTCTGTTTCCATCACCAAAGCTTTCAGGGGAGCATTTTCAAGCTTTTGGCACCATTTTTGAGTGACTTGCCAAAAGTCAGATTTCTGCTGAAAAAAATCTTTTTCCGCCGGTTAAGTTTTTGAGGGCTGATTTCTTGTCCTGTGATAAAAAACCTTCTGTTTCCATCACCAAAGCTTTCAGGGGAGCATTTGCAACCGGTTGGCACCATTTTTGAGTGAATTGCCAAAAGTCAGATTTTTCCTGAAGTTGTGACCCCGGGGCTTAGGGATTTTTTCAAAAAACTCTTTTCTGCCGGTTAAGTTTTTGAGGGCTGATTTCTTGTCCTGTGATAAAAAGCCTTCTGTTTCCATCACCAAAGCTTTCAGGGGAGCATTTTCAAGCTTTTGGCACCATTTTTGAGTGACTTGCCAAAAGTCAGATTTTTGCTGAAAAAAATCCTTTCCCGCCTGTTAAGTTGTTGAGGGCTGATTTCTTGTCCTGTGATAAAAAGCCTTCTGTTTCCATCACCAAAGCTTTCAGGGGAACATTTTCAAGCATTTGGCACCATTTTTGAGTGAATTGCCAAAAGTCAGATTTTTCCTGAAATTGTGACCCCGGGGATTAGGGATTTTTTCAAAAAAATATTTTCCGCCGGTTAAGTTTTTGAGGGCTGATTTCTTGTCCTGTGATAAAATACCATCTGTTTCGACTGCCAAAACTTTCAGGGGAGCATTTGCAACCGGTTGGCACCATTTTTGAGTGAATTGCCAAAAGTCAGATTTTTGCTGAAATTGTGACCCCGGGGCTTAGGGATTTTTTCAAAAAAATACTTTCCGCCAGTTAAGTTTTTTTGGGCTGATTTCTTGTCCTGTGATAAAAAGCCTTCTGTTTCCATCACCAAAGCTTTTAGGTGAGCATTTTCAAGCTTTTGGCACCATTTTTGAGTGAACTGCCAAAATCAGATTTTTGCTGAAATTGTGACCCCGGGGCTTAGGGATTTTTTCAAAAAAATATTTTCCGCCGGTTAAGTTGTTGAGGGCTGATTTCTTGTCCTGTGATAAAAAGCCTTCTGTTTCCATCACCAAAGCTTTCAGGGGAACATTTTCAAGCTTTTGGCACCATTTTTGAGTGAATTGCCAAAAGTCAGATTTTTCCTGAAATTGTGACCCCGGGGCTTAGGGATTTTTTCAAAAAAATATTTTCCGCCGGTTAAGTTTTTGAGGGCTGATTTCTTGTCCTGTGATAAAATACCATCTGTTTCGACTGCCAAAACTTTCAGGGGAGCATTTGCAACCGGTTGGCACCATTTTTGAGTGAATTGCCAAAAGTCAGATTTTTGCTGAAATTGTGACCCCGGGGCTTAGGGATTTTTTCAAAAAAATATTTTCTGCCGGTTAAGTTTTTGAGGGCTGATTTCTTGTCCTGTGATAAAAAGCCTTCTGTTTCGCGTGCCAAACCTTTCAGGGGAGCATTTTCAAGCTTTTGGCACCATTTTTGAGTGAATTGCCAAAAGTCAGATTTTTGCTGAAATTGTGACCCCGGGGCTTAGGTATATTTTCAAAAAACTCTTTTCTGCCGTTTAAGTTTTTGAGGGCTGATTTCATGTCCTGTGATAAAAAGCCTTCTCTTTCCATCGCCAAAGCTTTCAGGGGAGTATTTGCAACTGGTTGGCACCATTTTTGAGTGAATTGCCAAAAGTCAGATTTTTGCTGAAAAAAATCTTTTTCCGCGGGTTAAGTTGTTGAGGGCTGATTTCTTGTCCTGTAATAAAAAGCCTTCTGTTTCCATCGCCAAAGCTTTCAGCGGAGCATTTTCAAGCTTTTGGCACCATTTATGAGTGAATTGCCAAAAGTCAGATTTTTGCTGAAATTGTGACCCCGGGGCTTAGGGATTTTTTCAAAAAAATATTTTCTGCCGGTTAAGTTTTTGAGGGCTGATTTCTTGTCCTGTGACAAAAAGCCTTCTGTTTCCATCACCAAAGCTTTCAGGTGAGCATTTTCAAGCTTTTGGCACCATTTTTGAGTGAATTGCCAAAAGTCAGATTTTTGCTGAAAAAAATCTTTTTCCGCCGGTTAAGTTGTTGAGGGCTGATTTCTTGTCCTGTGATAAAAAGCCTTCTGTTTCCATCACCAAAGCTTTCAGGGGGAAATTTTCAAGCTTTTGGCACCATTTTTGAGTGAATTGCCAAAAGTCAGATTTTTCCTGAAATTGTGACCCCGGGGCTTAGGGATTTTTTCAAAAAAATATTTACCGCCAGTTAAGTTTTTGAGGGCTGATTTTTTGTCCTGTGATAAAATACCATCTGTTTCGACTGCCAAAACTTTCAGGGGAGCATTTGCAACCGGTTGGCACCATTTTTGAGTGAATTGCCAAAAGTCAGATTTTTCCTGAAATTGTGACCCCGGGGATTAGGGATTTTTTCAAAAAACTCTTTTCTGCCGGTTAAGTTATTGAGGGCTGATTTCTTGTCCTGTGATAAAATACCATCTGTTTCGACTGCCAAAACTTTCAGGGGAGCATTTGCTACCGGTTGGCACCATTTTTGAGTGAATTGCCAAAAGTCAGATTTTTGCTGAAATTGTGACCCCGGGGCTTAGGGATTTTTTCAAAAAAATACTTTCCGCCAGTTAAGTTTTTTTGGGCTGATTTCTTGTCCTGTGATAAAAAGCCTTCTGTTTCCATCACCAAAGCTTTTAGGTGAGCATTTTCAAGCTTTTGGCACCATTTTTGAGTGAACTGCCAAAATCAGATTTTTGCTGAAATTGTGACCCCGGGGCTTAGGGATTTTTTCAAAAAAATATTTTCCGCCGGTTAAGTTGTTGAGGGCTGATTTCTTGTCCTGTGATAAAAAGCCTTCTGTTTCCATCACCAAAGCTTTCAGGGGAACATTTTCAAGCTTTTGGCACCATTTTTGAGTGAATTGCCAAAAGTCAGATTTTTCCTGAAATTGTGACCCCGGGGCTTAGGGATTTTTTCAAAAAAATATTTTCCGCCGGTTAAGTTTTTGAGGGCTGATTTCTTGTCCTGTGATAAAATACCATCTGTTTCGACTGCCAAAACTTTCAGGGGAGCATTTGCAACCGGTTGGCACCATTTTTGAGTGAATTGCCAAAAGTCAGATTTTTGCTGAAATTGTGACCCCGGGGCTTAGGGATTTTTTCAAAAAAATATTTTCTGCCGGTTAAGTTTTTGAGGGCTGATTTCTTGTCCTGTGATAAAAAGCCTTCTGTTTCGCGTGCCAAACCTTTCAGGGGAGCATTTTCAAGCTTTTGGCACCATTTTTGAGTGAATTGCCAAAAGTCAGATTTTTGCTGAAATTGTGACCCCGGGGCTTAGGTATATTTTCAAAAACTCTTTTCTGCCGTTTAAGTTTTTGAGGGCTGATTTCATGTCCTGTGATAAAAAGCCTTCTCTTTCCATCGCCAAAGCTTTCAGGGGAGTATTTGCAACTGGTTGGCACCATTTTTGAGTGAATTGCCAAAAGTCAGATTTTTGCTGAAAAAAATCTTTTTCCGCGGGTTAAGTTGTTGAGGGCTGATTTCTTGTCCTGTAATAAAAAGCCTTCTGTTTCCATCGCCAAAGCTTTCAGCGGAGCATTTTCAAGCTTTTGGCACCATTTATGAGTGAATTGCCAAAAGTCAGATTTTTGCTGAAATTGTGACCCCGGGGCTTAGGGATTTTTTCAAAAAAATATTTTCTGCCGGTTAAGTTTTTGAGGGCTGATTTCTTGTCCTGTGACAAAAAGCCTTCTGTTTCCATCACCAAAGCTTTCAGGTGAGCATTTTCAAGCTTTTGGCACCATTTTTGAGTGAATTGCCAAAAGTCAGATTTTTGCTGAAAAAAATCTTTTTCCGCCGGTTAAGTTGTTGAGGGCTGATTTCTTGTCCTGTGATAAAAAGCCTTCTGTTTCCATCACCAAAGCTTTCAGGGGGAAATTTTCAAGCTTTTGGCACCATTTTTGAGTGAATTGCCAAAAGTCAGATTTTTGCTGAAATTGTGACCCCGGGGCTTAGGGATTTTTTCAAAAAACTCTTTTCTGCCGGTTAAGTTTTTGAGGGCTGATTTCTTGTCCTGTGATAAAAAGCCTTCTGTTTCCATCGCCAAAGCTTTCAGGGGAGTATTTGCAACTGGTTGGCACCATTTTTGAGTGAATTGCCAAAAGTCAGATTTTTGCTGAAAAAAATCTTTTTCCGCGGGTAAAGTTATTGAGGGCTGATTTCTTGTCCTGTGATAAAAAGCCTTCTGTTTCCATCGCCAAAGCTTTCAGCGGAGCATTTTCAAGCTTTTGGCACCATTTATGAGTGAATTGCCAAAAGTCAGATTTTTGCTGAAATTGTGACCCCGGGGCTTAGGGATTTTTTCAAAAAAATATTTTCCGCCGGTTAAGTTTTTGAGGGCTGATTTCTTGTCCTGTGATAAAATACCATCTGTTTCGACTGCCAAAACTTTCAGGGGAGCATTTGCAACCGGTTGGCACCATTTTTGAGTGAATTGCCAAAAGTCAGATTTTTCCTGAAATTGTGACCCCGGGGCTTAGGGATTTTTTCAAAAAAAAATTTTCTGCCGGTTAAGTTTTTGAGGGCTGATTTCTTGTCCTGTGATAAAAAACCTTCTGTTTCGAGTGCCAAAGCTTTCAGGGGAGCATTTGCAACCGGTTGGCACCATTTTTGAGTGAATTGCCAAAAGTCAGATTTTTGCTGAAATTCTGACCCCGGGGCTTAGGGATTTTTTCAAAAAAAAAAATTCTGCCGGTTAAGTTTTTGAGGGCTGATTTCTTGTCCTGTGATAAACAGCCTTCTGTTTCCATCACCAAAGCTTTCAGGGGAGCATTTTCAAGCTTTTGGCACCATTTTTGAGTGAATTGCCAAAAGTCAGATTTTTGCTGAAAAAAATCTTTTTCCGCCGGTTAAGTTGTTGAGGGCTGATTTCTTGTCCTGTGATAAAAAGCCTTCTGTTTCCATCACCAAAGCTTTCAGGGGAACATTTTCAAGCTTTTGGCACCATTTTTGACTGAATTGCCAAAAGTCAGATTTTTCCTGAAATTGTGACCCCGGGGCTTAGGGATTTTTTCAAAAAAATATTTTCCGCCGGTTAAGTTTTTGAGGGCTGAGTTCTTGTCCTGTGATAAAATACCATCTGTTTCGACTGCCAAAACTTTCAGGGGAGCATTTGCAACCGGTTGGCACCATTTTTGAGTGAATTGCCAAAGTTAGATTTTTGCTGAAATTGTGACCCCAGGGCTTAGGGATTTTTTCAAAAAAATATTTTCTGCCGGTTAAGTTATTGATGGCTGATTTCTTGTCCTGTGATAAAAATCCTTCTGTTTCCATCGCCAAAGCTTTCAGGGGAGCATTTTCAAGCTTTTGGCACCATTTTTGAGTGAATTGCCAAAAGTCAGATTTTTGCTGAAAAAAATCTTTTTCCGCCGGTTAAGTTGTTGAGGGCTGATTTCTTGTCGTGTGATAAAAAGCCTTCTGTTTCCATCACCAAAGCTTTCAGGGCAGCATTCGCAACAGGTTGGCACCATTTTTGAGTGAATTGCCAAAAGTCAGATTTTTCCTGAAATTGTGATCCCGGGGCTTAGGGATTTTTTGAAAAAAAAATTTTCTGCCGGTTAAGTTTTTCAGGGCTGATTTCTTGTCCTGTGATAAAAAGTCTTCTGTTTCGAGTGCCAAACCTGTCAGGGGAGCATTTGCAACCGGTTGGCACCATTCTTGAGTGAATTCCCAAAAGTCAGATTTTTCCTGAAATTGTGATCCCGGGGCTTACGGATTTTTTCAAAAAAAAATTTTCTGCCGGTTAAGTTTTTGAGGGCTGATTTCTTGTCCTGTGATAAAAAGCCTTCTGTTTCGAGTGCCAAACCTTTCAGGGGAGCATTTTCAAGCTTTTGGCACCATTTTTGAGTGAATTGACAAAAGTCAGATTTTTGCTGAAATTGTGACCCCGGGGCTTAGGGATTTTTTCAAAAAACTCTTTTCTGCCGGTTGAGTTATTGAGGGCTGATTTCTTGTCCTGTGATAAAAAGCCTTCTGTTTCCATCGCCAAAGCTTTCAGGGGAGCATTTGCAACCGGTTGGCACCATTTTTGAGTGAATTGCCAAAAGTCAGATTTTTGCTGAAAAAAATCTTTTTCCGCGGGTTAAGTTATTGAGGGCTGATTTCTTGTCCTGTAATAAAAAGCCTTCTGTTTCCATCGCCAAAGCTTTCAGCGGAGCATTTTCAAGCTTTTGGCACCATTTATGAGTGAATTGCCAAAAGTCAGATTTTTGCTGAAATTGTGACCCCGGGGCTTAGGGATTTTTTCAAAAAAATATTTTCTGCCGGTTAAGTTATTGAGGGCTGATTTCTTGTCCTGTGACAAAAAGCCTTCTGTTTCCATCCCCAAAGCTTTCAGGTGAGCATTTTCAAGCTTTTGGCACCATTTTTGAGTGAACTGCCAAAAGTCAGATTTTTGCTGAAATTGTGACCCCGGGGCTTAGGGATTTTTTAAAAAAAATATTTTCCGCCGGTTAAGTTTTTGAGGGCTGATTTCTTGTCCTGTGATAAAAAACCTTCTGTTTCCATCACCAAAGCTTTCAGGGGAGCATTTTCAAGCTTTTGGCACCATTTTTGAGTGAATTGCCAAAAGTCAGATTTTTGCTGAAAAAAATCTTTTTCCGCCGGTTAAGTTGTTGAGGGCTGATTTCTTGTCCTGTGATAAAAAGCCTTCTGTTTCCATCACCAAAGCTTTCAGGGGAACATTTTCAAGCTTTTGGCACCATTTTTGAGTGAATTGCCAAAAGTCAGATTTTTCCTGAAATTGTGACCCCGGGGCTTAGGGATTTTTTCAAAAAAATATTTTCCGCCGGTTAAGTTTTTGAGGGCTGATTTCTTGTCCTGTGATAAAATACCATCTGTTTCGACTGCCAAAACTTTCAGGGGAGCATTTGCAACCGGTTGGCACCATTTTTGAGTGAATTGCCAAAAGTCAGATTTTTGCTGAAATTGTGACCCCGGGGCTTAGGGATTTTTTCAAAAAACTCTTTTCTGCCGGTTAAGTTATTGAGGGCTGATTTCTTGTCCTGTGATAAAAAGCCTTCTGTTTCCATCGCCAAAGCTTTCAGGTGAGCATTTGCAAGCGGTTGGCACCATTTTTGAGTGAATTGCCAAAAGTCAGATTTTTGCTGAAATTGTGACCCCGGGGCTTAGGGATATTTTCAAAAAACTCTTTTCTGCCGGTTAAGTTTTTGAGGGCTGATTTCTTGTCCTGTGATAAAAAGCCTTCTGTTTCCATCGCCAAAGCTTTCAGGGGAGTATTTGCAACTGGTTGGCACCATTTTTGAGTGAATTGCCAAAAGTCAGATTTTTGCTGAAAAAAATCTTTTTCCGCGGGTAAAGTTATTGAGGGCTGATTTCTTGTCCTGTGATAAAAAGCCTTCTGTTTCCATCGCCAAACCTTTCAGCGGAGCATTTTCAAGCTTTTGGCACCATTTATGGGTGAATTCCAAAAGTCAGATTTTTGCTGAAATTGTGACCCCGGGGCATAGGGATTTTTTCAAAAAAATATTTTCTGCCGGTTAAGTTATTGAGGGCTGATTTCTTGTCCTGTGATAAAAAGCCTTCTGTTTCCATCCCCAAAGCTTTCAGGTGAGCATTTTCAAGCTTTTGGCACCATTTTTGAGTGAACTGCCAAAAGTCAGATTTTTGCTGAAATTGTGACCCCGGGGCTTAGGGATTTTTTCAAAAAAAAATATTCTGCCGGTTAAGTTTTTGAGGGCTGATTTCTTGTCCTGTGATAAACAGCCTTCTGTTTCCATCACCAAAGCTTTCAGGGGAGCATTTTCAAGCTTTTGGCACCATTTTTGAGTGAATTGCCAAAAGTCAGATTTTTGCTGAAAAAAATCTTTTTCCGCCGGTTAAGTTGTTGAGGGCTGATTTCTTGTCCTGTGATAAAAAGCCTTCTGTTTCCATCACCAAAGCTTTCAGGGGAACATTTTCAAGCTTTTGGCACCATTTTTGACTGAATTTCCAAAAGTCAGATTTTTCCTGAAATTGTGACCCCGGGGCTTAGGGATTTTTTCAAAAAAATATTTTCCGCCGGTTAAGTTTTTGAGGGCTGATTTCTTGTCCTGTGATAAAATACCATCTGTTTCGACTGCCAAAACTTTCAGGGGAGCATTTGCAACCGGTTGGCACCATTTTTGAGTGAATTGCCAAAGTTAGATTTTTGCTGAAATTGTGACCCCGGGGCTTAGGGATTTTTTCAAAAAACTCTTTTCTGCCGGTTAAGTTATTGAGGGCTGATTTCTTGTCCTGTGATAAAAAGCCTTCTGTTTCCATCGCCAAAGCTTTCAGGGGAGCATTTGCAACCGGTTGGCACCATTTTTGAGTGAATTGCCAAAAGTCAGATTTTTCCTGAAATTGTGACCCCGGGGCTTAGGGATTTTTTCAAAAAAAAAATTTCTGCCGGTTAAGTTTTTGAGGGCTGATTTCTTGTCCTGTGATAAACAGCCTTCTGTTTCCATCACCAAAGCTTTCAGGGGAGCATTTTCAAGCTTTTGCCACCATTTTTGAGTGAATTGCCAAAAGTCAGATTTTTGCTGAAAAAAATCTTTTTCCGCCGGTTAAGTTGTTGAGGGCTGATTTCTTGTCCTGTGATAAAAAGCCTTCTGTTTCCATCACCAA
Source organism: Podarcis liolepis (assembly GCF_965112155.1). NCBI lineage: Eukaryota > Metazoa > Chordata > Lepidosauria > Squamata > Lacertidae > Podarcis > Podarcis liolepis. Next base: position 560,800 of record NW_028148749.1, on the reverse strand, counting down.
AACTTTCAGGCGAATATTTTCAAACTTTTGGCACCATTTTTGAGTGAATTGCCAAAAGTCAGATTTTTCCTGAAATTGTGACCCCGGGGCTTAGGGATTTTTTCAAAAAAATATTTTCTGCCGGTTAAGTTATTGAGGGCTGATTTCTTGTCCTGTGAGAAAAAAAACCTTCTGTTTCGACTGCCAAAGCTTTCAGGGGAGCATTTGCAACCGGTTGGCACCATTTTTGAGTGAACTGCCAAAAGTCAGATTTTTGCTGAAATTGTGACCCCGGGGCTTAGGGATTTTTTCCAAAAAATATTTTCTGCCGGTTAAGTTATTGAGGGCTGATTTCTTGTCCTGTGATAAAAAGCCTTCTGTTTCCATCGCCAAAGAGTTCAGTAAAGCATTTTCAAGCTTTTGGCACCATTTATGAGTGAATTGCCAAAAGTCAGATTTTCGCTGAAATTGTGACCCTGGGCCTTAGGGATTTTTTCAAAAAAATATTTTCTGCCGGTTAAGTTATTGAGGGCTGATTTCTTGTCCTGTGATAAAAAGCCTTCTGTTTCCATCGCCAAAGCCTTCAGCGGAGAATTTTCAAGCTTTTGGCACCATTTATGAGTGAATTGCCAAAAGTCAGATTTTTGCTGAAATTGTGACCCCGGGGCTTAGGGATTTTTTCAAAAAAATATTTTCTGCCGGTTAAGTTATTGAGGGCTGATTTCTTGTCCTGTGATAAAAAGCCGTCTCTTTCCATCACTAAAGCTTTCAGGGGAGCATTTTCAAGCTTTTGGCACCATTTTTGAGTGAATTGCCAAAAGTCAGATTTTTGCTGAAATTGTGACCCCGGGGCTTAGGGATTTTTTCAAAAAAATATTTTCCGCCGGTTAAGTTTTTGAGGGCTGATTTCTTGTCCTGTTATAAAAAACCTTCTGTTTCGAGTGCCAAAGCTTTCAGGGGAGCATTTGCAACCGGTTGGCACCATTTTTGAGTGAATTGCCAAAAGTCAGATTTTTACTGAAATTGTGACCCCGGGGCTTAGTGATTTTTTCAAAAAAATATTTTCTGCCGGTTAAGTTTTTGAGGGCTGATTTCTTGTCCTGTGATGAACAGCCTTCTGTTTCCATCACCAAAGCTTTCAGGGGAGCATTTTCAAGCTTTTGGCACCATTTTTGAGTGAATTGCCAAAAGTCAGATTTTTGCTGAAAAAAATCTTTTTCCGCCGGTTAAGTTGTTGAGGGCTGATTTCTTGTCCTGTGATAAAAAACCTTCTGTTTCCATCACCAAAGCTTTCAGGGGAACATTTTCAAGCTTCTGGTACAATTTTTGAGTGAATTGCCAAAAGTCAGATTTTTCCTGAAATTGTGACCCCGTGGCTTAGGGATTTTTTCAAAAAAATATTTTCTCCCGGTTAAGTTATTGAGGGCTGATTTCTTGTCCTGTGACAAAAAACGTTCTGTTTCGACTGCCAAAGCTTTCAGGGGAGCATTTGCAACCGGTTGGCACCATTTTTGAGTGAATTTCCAAAAGTCAGATTTTTGCTGAAATTGTGACTCCGGGGCTTAGGGATTTTTTCAAAAAACTCTTTTCTGCCAGTTAAGTTATTGAGGGCTGATTACTTGTCCTGTGATAAAAAGCCTTCTGTTTCCATCGCCAAAGCTTTCAGGGGAGCATTTGCAACCGGTTGGCACCATTTTTGAGTGAATTGCCAAAAGTCAGATTTTTCCTGAAATTGTGACCCCGGGGCTTAGAGATTTTTTCAAAAAAATATTTTCTGCCGGTTAAGTTTTTGAGGGCTGATTTCTTGTCCTGTGATAAACAGCCTTCTGTTTCCATCACCAAAGCTTTCAGGGGAGCATTTTCAAGCTTTTGGCACCATTTTTGAGTGAATTGCCAAAAGTCAGATTTTTGCTGAAAAAAATCTTTTTCCGCCGGTTAAGTTGTTGAGGGCTGATTTCTTGTCCTGTGATAAAAAGCCTTCTGTTTGGATTACCAAAGCTTTCAGGGGAACATTTTCAAGCTTTTGGCACAATTTTTGAGTGAATTGCCAAAAGTCAGATTTTTCCTGAAATTGTGACCCCGTGGCTTAGGGATTTTTTCAAAAAAATATTTTCTCCCGGTTAAGCTATTTAGGGCTGATTTCTTGTCCTGTGACAAAAAACGTTCTGTTTCGGCTGCCAAAGCTTTCAGGGGAGCATTTGCAACCGGTTGGCACCATTTTTGAGTGAATTGCCAAATTCAGATTTTTGCTGAAAATAATCTTTTTCCGCCGGTTAAGTTATTGAGGGCTGATTTCTCTTTCTGTGACAAAAAGCCTTGTGTTTCGACTGCCAAACCTTTCAGGGGATCATTTGCAACCGGTTGGCACCATTTTTGAGTGAAGTGCCAAAAGTCAGATTTTTGCTGAAATTATGACCCCGGGGCTTAGGGATTTTTTCAAAAAAATATTTTCTGCCGGTTAAGTTATTGAGGGCTGATTACTTGTCCTGTGGTAAAAAGCCTTCTGTTTCGACTGCCAAAGCTTTCAGGGCAGCATTTGCAACCGGTTGGCACCATTTTTGAGTGAATTGCCAAAAGTCAGATTTTTCCTGAAATTTTGATCCCGGGGCTTAGGGATTTTTTCAAAAAAATATTTTCTGCAGGTTAAGTTATTGATGGCTGATTTCTTGTCCTGTGATAAAAAGCCTTCTGTTTCCATCACCAAAGCTTTCAGGGGAGCATTTTCAAGCTTTTGGCACCATTTTTGAGTGAATTGCCAAAAGTCAGATTTTTGCTGAAATTGTGACCCCGGGGCTTAAGGATTTTTTCAAAAAAATATTTTCTGCCGGTTAAGTTATTGAGGGCTGATTTCTTGTCCTGTGATAAAAAGCCTTCTGTTTCGACTGCCAAAGCTTTCTGGTGAGCATTTTCAAGAATTTGGCACCATTTTTTAGTTAACTGCCAAAACTCAGATTTTTGCTGAAAAAAATATTTTTCCGCCGGTTAAGTTGTTGAGAGCTGATTTCTTTTCCTGTGATAAAAAGCCTTCTGTTTCGACTGCCAAAACTTTCAGGGGATCATTTGCAACCGGTTGGCACCATTTTTGAGTGAATTGCCAAAAGTCAGATTTTTCCTGAAATTTTGACCCCGGGGCTTAGGGATTTTTTCAAAAAAATATTTTCTGCCGGTTAAGTTATTGAGGGCTGATTTCTTGTCCTGTGATAAAAAGCCTTCTGTTTCAAGTGCCAAACCTTTAAGGGGAGCTTTTTCAAGCTTTTGGCACCATTTTTGAGTGAATTGCCAAAAGTCAGATTTTTGCTGTAATTGTGACCCCGGGGCTTAAGGATTTTTTCAAAAAAATATTTTCTGCCGGTTAAGATTTGAGGGCTGATTTCTTGTCCTGTGATAAAAAACCTTCTGTTTCGACTGCCAAAGCTTACAGGGGTGCATTTGCAACCGGTTGGCACCATTTTTGAGTGAATTGCCAAAAGTCAGTTTTTACTGAAATTGTGACCCCGGGGCTTAGGGATTTTTTCAAAAAACTCTTTTCTGCCTGTTAAGTTTTTGAGGGCTGATTTCTTGTCCTGTGATAAAAAGCCTTCTGTTTCGAGTGCCAAACCTTTCAGGGAGCATTTTCAAGCTTTTGGCACCATTTTTGAGTGAATTGCCAAAAGTCAGATTTTTCCTGAAAAAAATCTTTTTCCGCCGGTTAATTTGTTGAGGGCTGATTTCTTGTCCTGTGATAAAAAGCCTTCTGTTTCCATCACCAAAGCTTTCAGGGGAACATTTTCAAGCTTTTGGCACCATTTTTGAGTTAATTGCCAAAAGTCAGATTTTTCCTGAAATTGTGACCCCGGGGCTTAGGGATATTTCAAAAAAATATTTTCCGCCGGTTAAGCTTTTGAGGGCTGATTTCTTGTCCTGTGATAAAAAACCTTCTGTTTCGAGTGCCAAAACTTTCAAAAACCGTTTGGCACCATTTTTGAGTGAATTGCCAAAAGTCAGATTTTTGCTGAAATTGTGACTCCGGGGCTTAGGGATTTTTTGAAAAAACTCTTTTCTGCCGGTTAAGTTATTGAGGGCTGATTTCTTGTCCTGTGATAAAAAGCCTTCTGTTTCTATCGCCAAAGCTTTCAGGGGAGCATTTTCAAGCTTTTGGCACCATTTTTGAGTGAATTGCCAAAAGTCAGATTTTTGCTGAAATTGTGACCCCGGGGCTTAGGGATTTTTTCAAAAAACTCTTTTCTGCCGGTTAAGTTATTGACGGCTGATTTCTTGTCCTGTGGTAAAAAGCCTTCTGTTTCGACTGCCAAAGCTTTCAGGGGAACATTTGCAACCGGTTGGCACCATTTTTGAGTGAATTGCCAAAAGTCAGATTTTTCCTGAAATTGCGACCCCGGGGCTTAGGGATTTTTTCAAAAAAATATTTTCTGCCGGTTAAGTTATTGAGGGCTGATTTCTTGTCCTGTGATAAAAAGCCTTCTGTTTCGAGTGCCAAACCTTTCAGGTGAGCATTTTCAAGCTTTTGGCACCATTTTTGAGTTAACTGCCAAAAGTCAGATTTTTGCTGAAAAAAATATTTTTCCGCCTGTTAAGTTGTTGAGAGCTGATTTCTTTTCCTGTGATAAAAAGCCTTCTGTTTCGACTGCCAAACCTTTCATGGGATCATTTGCAACCGGTTGGCACCATTTTTGAGTGAACTGCCAAAAGTCAGATTTTTGCTGAAATTGTGACCCCGGGGCTTAGGGATTTTTTCCAAAAAATATTTTCTGCCGGTTAAGTTATTGAGGGCTGATTTCTTGTCCTGTGATAAAAAGCCTTCTGTTTCCATCGCCAAAGAGTTCAGTAAAGCATTTTCAAGCTTTTGGCACCATTTATGAGTGAATTGCCAAAAGTCAGATTTTCGCTGAAATTGTGACCCTGGGCCTTAGGGATTTTTTCAAAAAAATATTTTCTGCCGGTTAAGTTATTGAGGGCTGATTTCTTGTCCTGTGATAAAAAGCCTTCTGTTTCCATCGCCAAAGCCTTCAGCGGAGAATTTTCAAGCTTTTGGCACCATTTATGAGTGAATTGCCAAAAGTCAGATTTTTGCTGAAATTGTGACCCCGGGGCTTAGGGATTTTTTCAAAAAAATATTTTCTGCCGGTTAAGTTATTGAGGGCTGATTTCTTGTCCTGTGATAAAAAGCCGTCTCTTTCCATCACTAAAGCTTTCAGGGGAGCATTTTCAAGCTTTTGGCACCATTTTTGAGTGAATTGCCAAAAGTCAGATTTTTGCTGAAATTGTGACCCCGGGGCTTAGGGATTTTTTCAAAAAAATATTTTCCGCCGGTTAAGTTTTTGAGGGCTGATTTCTTGTCCTGTTATAAAAAACCTTCTGTTTCGAGTGCCAAAGCTTTCAGGGGAGCATTTGCAACCGGTTGGCACCATTTTTGAGTGAATTGCCAAAAGTCAGATTTTTACTGAAATTGTGACCCCGGGGCTTAGTGATTTTTTCAAAAAAATATTTTCTGCCGGTTAAGTTTTTGAGGGCTGATTTCTTGTCCTGTGATAAACAGCCTTCTGTTTCCATCACCAAAGCTTTCAGGGGAGCATTTTCAAGCTTTTGGCACCATTTTTGAGTGAATTGCCAAAAGTCAGATTTTTGCTGAAAAAAATCTTTTTCCGCCGGTTAAGTTGTTGAGGGCTGATTTCTTGTCCTGTGATAAAAAGCCTTCTGTTTCCATCACCAAAGCTTTCAGGGGAACATTTTCAAGCTTCTGGCACAATTTTTGAGTGAATTGCCAAAAGTCAGATTTTTCCTGAAATTGTGACCCCGTGGCTTAGGGATTTTTTCAAAAAAATATTTTCTCCCGGTTAAGTTATTGAGGGCTGATTTCTTGTCCTGTGACAAAAAACGTTCTGTTTCGACTGCCAAAGCTTTCAGGGGAGCATTTGCAACCGGTTGGCACCATTTTTGAGTGAATTTCCAAAAGTCAGATTTTTGCTGAAATTGTGACTCCGGGGCTTAGGGATTTTTTCAAAAAACTCTTTTCTGCCAGTTAAGTTATTGAGGGCTGATTACTTGTCCTGTGATAAAAAGCCTTCTGTTTCCATCGCCAAAGCTTTCAGGGGAGCATTTGCAACCGGTTGGCACCATTTTTGAGTGAATTGCCAAAAGTCAGATTTTTCCTGAAATTGTGACCCCGGGGCTTAGAGATTTTTTCAAAAAAATATTTTCTGCCGGTTAAGTTTTTGAGGGCTGATTTCTTGTCCTGTGATAAACAGCCTTCTGTTTCCATCACCAAAGCTTTCAGGGGAGCATTTTCAAGCTTTTGGCACCATTTTTGAGTGAATTGCCAAAAGTCAGATTTTTGCTGAAAAAAATCTTTTTCCGCCGGTTAAGTTGTTGAGGGCTGATTTCTTGTCCTGTGATAAAAAGCCTTCTGTTTCCATCACCAAAGCTTTCAGGGGAACATTTTCAAGCTTTTGGCACAATTTTTGAGTGAATTGCCAAAAGTCAGATTTTTCCTGAAATTGTGACCCCGTGGCTTAGGGATTTTTTCAAAAAAATATTTTCTCCCGGTTAAGTTATTTAGGGCTGATTTCTTGTCCTGTGACAAAAAACGTTCTGTTTCGGCTGCCAAAGCTTTCAGGGGAGCATTTGCAACCGGTTGGCACCATTTTTGAGTGAATTGCCAAATTCAGATTTTTGCTGAAAATAATCTTTTTCCGCCGGTTAAGTTATTGAGGGCTGATTTCTCTTTCTGTGACAAAAAGCCTTGTGTTTCGACTGCCAAACCTTTCAGGGGATCATTTGCAACCGGTTGGCACCATTTTTGAGTGAATTGCCAAAAGTCAGATTTTTGCTGAAATTATGACCCCGGGGCTTAGGGATTTTTTCAAAAAAATATTTTCTGCCGGTTAAGTTATTGAGGGCTGATTACTTGTCCTGTGGTAAAAAGCCTTCTGTTTCGACTGCCAAAGCTTTCAGGGCAGCATTTGCAACCGGTTGGCACCATTTTTGAGTGAATTGCCAAAAGTCAGATTTTTCCTGAAATTTTGATCCCGGGGCTTAGGGATTTTTTCAAAAAAATATTTTCTGCAGGTTAAGTTATTGATGGCTGATTTCTTGTCCTGTGATAAAAAGCCTTCTGTTTCCATCACCAAAGCTTTCAGGGGAGCATTTTCAAGCTTTTGGCACCATTTTTGAGTGAATTGCCAAAAGTCAGATTTTTGCTGAAATTGTGACCCCGGGGCTTAAGGATTTTTTCAAAAAAATATTTTCTGCCGGTTAAGTTATTGAGGGCTGATTTCTTGTCCTGTGATAAAAAGCCTTCTGTTTCGACTGCCAAAGCTTTCAGGGGAGCATTTGCAACCGGTTGGCACCATTTTTGAGTGAATTGCCAAATTCAGATTTTTGCTGAAAATAATCTTTTTCCGCCGGTTAAGTTATTGAGGGCTGATTTCTCTTTCTGTGACAAAAAGCCTTGTGTTTCGACTGCCAAACCTTTCAGGGGATCATTTGCAACCGGTTGGCACCATTTTTGAGTGAATTGCCAAAAGTCAGATTTTTGCTGAAATTATGACCCCGGGGCTTAGGGATTTTTTCAAAAAAATATTTTCTGCCGGTTAAGTTATTGAGGGCTGATTACTTGTCCTGTGGTAAAAAGCCTTCTGTTTCGACTGCCAAAGCTTTCAGGGCAGCATTTGCAACCGGTTGGCACCATTTTTGAGTGAATTGCCAAAAGTCAGATTTTTTCTGAAATTTTGATCCCGGGGCTTAGGGATTTTTTCAAAAAAATATTTTCTGCAGGTTAAGTTATTGATGGCTGATTTCTTGTCCTGTGATAAAAAGCCTTCTGTTTCCATCACCAAAGCTTTCAGGGGAGCATTTTCAAGCTTTTGGCACCATTTTTGAGTGAATTGCCAAAAGTCAGATTTTTGCTGAAATTGTGACCCCGGGGCTTAAGGATTTTTTCAAAAAAATATTTTCTGCCGGTTAAGTTATTGAGGGCTGATTTCTTGTCCTGTGATAAAAAGCCTTCTGTTTCGACTGCCAAAGCTTTCTGGTGAGCATTTTCAAGAATTTGGCACCATTTTTAGTTAACTGCCAAAACTCAGATTTTTGCTGAAAAAAATATTTTTCCGCCGGTTAAGTTGTTGAGAGCTGATTTCTTTTCCTGTGATAAAAAGCCTTCTGTTTCGACTGCCAAAACTTTCAGGGGATCATTTGCAACCGGTTGGCACCATTTTTGAGTGAATTGCCAAAAGTCAGATTTTTCCTGAAATTTTGACCCCGGGGCTTAGGGATTTTTTCAAAAAAATATTTTCTGCCGGTTAAGTTATTGAGGGCTGATTTCTTGTCCTGTGATAAAAAGCCTTCTGTTTCGAGTGCCAAACCTTTAAGGGGAGCTTTTTCAAGCTTTTGGCACCATTTTTGAGTGAATTGCCAAAAGTCAGATTTTTGCTGTAATTGTGACCCCGGGGCTTAAGGATTTTTTCAAAAAAATATTTTCTGCCGGTTAAGATTTGAGGGCTGATTTCTTGTCCTGTGATAAAAAACCTTCTGTTTCGACTGCCAAAGCTTACAGGGGTGCATTTGCAACCGGTTGGCACCATTTTTGAGTGAATTGCCAAAAGTCAGTTTTTACTGAAATTGTGACCCCGGGGCTTAGGGATTTTTTCAAAAAACTCTTTTCTGCCTGTTAAGTTTTTGAGGGCTGATTTCTTGTCCTGTGATAAAAAGCCTTCTGTTTCGAGTGCCAAACCTTTCAGGGAGCATTTTCAAGCTTTTGGCACCATTTTTGAGTGAATTGCCAAAAGTCAGATTTTTGCTGAAAAAAATCTTTTTCCGCCGGTTAATTTGTTGAGGGCTGATTTCTTGTCCTGTGATAAAAAGCCTTCTGTTTCCATCACCAAAGCTTTCAGGGGAACATTTTCAAGCTTTTGGCACCATTTTTGAGTTAATTGCCAAAAGTCAGATTTTTCCTGAAATTGTGACCCCGGGGCTTAGGGATATTTCAAAAAAATATTTTCCGCCGGTTAAGCTTTTGAGGGCTGATTTCTTGTCCTGTGATAAAAAACCTTCTGTTTCGAGTGCCAAAACTTTCAAAAACCGTTTGGCACCATTTTTGAGTGAATTGCCAAAAGTCAGATTTTTGCTGAAATTGTGACTCCGGGGCTTAGGGATTTTTTCAAAAAACTCTTTTCTGCCGGTTAAGTTATTGAGGGCTGATTTCTTGTCCTGTGATAAAAAGCCTTCTGTTTCTATCGCCAAAGCTTTCAGGGGAGCATTTTCAAGCTTTTGGCACCATTTTTGAGTGAATTGCCAAAAGTCAGATTTTTGCTGAAATTGTGACCCCGGGGCTTAGGGATTTTTTCAAAAAACTCTTTTCTGCCGGTTAAGTTATTGATGGCTGATTTCTTGTCCTGTGGTAAAAAGCCTTCTGTTTCGACTGCCAAAGCTTTCAGGGGAACATTTGCAACCGGTTGGCACCATTTTTGAGTGAATTGCCAAAAGTCAGATTTTTCCTGAAATTGCGACCCCGGGGCTTAGGGATTTTTTCAAAAAAATATTTTCTGCCGGTTAAGTTATTGAGGGCTGATTTCTTGTCCTGTGATAAAAAGCCTTCTGTTTCGAGTGCCAAACCTTTCAGGTGAGCATTTTCAAGCTTTTGGCACCATTTTTGAGTTAACTGCCAAAAGTCAGATTTTTGCTGAAAAAAATATTTTTCCGCCTGTTAAGTTGTTGAGAGCTGATTTCTTTTCCTGTGATAAAAAGCCTTCTGTTTCGACTGCCAAACCTTTCATGGGATCATTTGCAACCGGTTGGCACCATTTTTGAGTGAACTGCCAAAAGTCAGATTTTTGCTGAAATTGTGACCCCGGGGCTTAGGGATTTTTTCAAAAAAATATTTTCTGCCGGTTAAGTTATTGAGGGCTGATTTCTTGTCCTGTGATAAAAAGCCTTCTGTTTCGAGTGCCAAACCTTTCTGGGGAGCATTTTCAAGAATTTGGCACCATTTTTGAGTTAACTGCCAAAAGTCAGATTTTTCCTGAAATTGTGACTCCGGGGCTTAGGGATTTTTTCAAAAAACTCTTTTCTGCCAGTTAAGTTATTGAGGGCTGATTACTTGTCCTGTGATAAAAAGCCTTCTGTTTCCATCGCCAAAGCTTTCAGGGGAGCATTTGCAACCGGTTGGCACCATTTTTGAGTGAATTGCCAAAAGTCAGATTTTTCCTGAAATTGTGACCCCGGGGCTTAGAGATTTTTTCAAAAAAATATTTTCTGCCGGTTAAGTTTTTGAGGGCTGATTTCTTGTCCTGTGATAAACAGCCTTCTGTTTCCATCACCAAAGCTTTCAGGGGAGCATTTTCAAGCTTTTGGCACCATTTTTGAGTGAATTGCCAAAAGTCAGATTTTTGCTGAAAAAAATCTTTTTCCGCCGGTTAAGTTGTTGAGGGCTGATTTCTTGTCCTGTGATAAAAAGCCTTCTGTTTCCATCACCAAAGCTTTCAGGGGAACATTTTCAAGCTTTTGGCACAATTTTTGAGTGAATTGCCAAAAGTCAGATTTTTCCTGAAATTGTGACCCCGTGGCTTAGGGATTTTTTCAAAAAAATATTTTCTCCCGGTTAAGTTATTTAGGGCTGATTTCTTGTCCTGTGACAAAAAACGTTCTGTTTCGGCTGCCAAAGCTTTCAGGGGAGCATTTGCAACCGGTTGGCACCATTTTTGAGTGAATTGCCAAATTCAGATTTTTGCTGAAAATAATCTTTTTCCGCCGGTTAAGTTATTGAGGGCTGATTTCTCTTTCTGTGACAAAAAGCCTTGTGTTTCGACTGCCAAACCTTTCAGGGGATCATTTGCAACCGGTTGGCACCATTTTTGAGTGAAGTGCCAAAAGTCAGATTTTTGCTGAAATTATGACCCCGGGGCTTAGGGATTTTTTCAAAAAAATATTTTCTGCCGGTTAAGTTATTGAGGGCTGATTACTTGTCCTGTGGTAAAAAGCCTTCTGTTTCGACTGCCAAAGCTTTCAGGGCAGCATTTGCAACCGGTTGGCACCATTTTTGAGTGAATTGCCAAAAGTCAGATTTTTCCTGAAATTTTGATCCCGGGGCTTAGGGATTTTTTCAAAAAAATATTTTCTGCAGGTTAAGTTATTGATGGCTGATTTCTTGTCCTGTGATAAAAAGCCTTCTGTTTCCATCACCAAAGCTTTCAGGGGAGCATTTTCAAGCTTTTGGCACCATTTTTGAGTGAATTGCCAAAAGTCAGATTTTTGCTGAAATTGTGACCCCGGGGCTTAAGGATTTTTTCAAAAAAATATTTTCTGCCGGTTAAGTTATTGAGGGCTGATTTCTTGTCCTGTGATAAAAAGCCTTCTGTTTCGACTGCCAAAGCTTTCTGGTGAGCATTTTCAAGAATTTGGCACCATTTTTTAGTTAACTGCCAAAACTCAGATTTTTGCTGAAAAAAATATTTTTCCGCCGGTTAAGTTGTTGAGAGCTGATTTCTTTTCCTGTGATAAAAAGCCTTCTGTTTCGACTGCCAAAACTTTCAGGGGATCATTTGCAACCGGTTGGCACCATTTTTGAGTGAATTGCCAAAAGTCAGATTTTTCCTGAAATTTTGACCCCGGGGCTTAGGGATTTTTTCAAAAAAATATTTTCTGCCGGTTAAGTTATTGAGGGCTGATTTCTTGTCCTGTGATAAAAAGCCTTCTGTTTCGAGTGCCAAACCTTTAAGGGGAGCTTTTTCAAGCTTTTGGCACCATTTTTGAGTGAATTGCCAAAAGTCAGATTTTTGCTGTAATTGTGACCCCGGGGCTTAAGGATTTTTTCAAAAAAATATTTTCTGCCGGTTAAGATTTGAGGGCTGATTTCTTGTCCTGTGATAAAAAACCTTCTGTTTCGACTGCCAAAGCTTACAGGGGTGCATTTGCAACCGGTTGGCACCATTTTTGAGTGAATTGCCAAAAGTCAGTTTTTACTGAAATTGTGACCCCGGGGCTTAGGGATTTTTTCAAAAAACTCTTTTCTGCCTGTTAAGTTTTTGAGGGCTGATTTCTTGTCCTGTGATAAAAAGCCTTCTGTTTCGAGTGCCAAACCTTTCAGGGAGCATTTTCAAGCTTTTGGCACCATTTTTGAGTGAATTGCCAAAAGTCAGATTTTTGCTGAAAAAAATCTTTTTCCGCCGGTTAATTTGTTGAGGGCTGATTTCTTGTCCTGTGATAAAAAGCCTTCTGTTTCCATCACCAAAGCTTTCAGGGGAACATTTTCAAGCTTTTGGCACCATTTTTGAGTTAATTGCCAAAAGTCAGATTTTTCCTGAAATTGTGACCCCGGGGCTTAGGGATATTTCAAAAAAATATTTTCCGCCGGTTAAGCTTTTGAGGGCTGATTTCTTGTCCTGTGATAAAAAACCTTCTGTTTCGAGTGCCAAAACTTTCAAAAACCGTTTGGCACCATTTTTGAGTGAATTGCCAAAAGTCAGATTTTTGCTGAAATTGTGACTCCGGGGCTTAGGGATTTTTTCAAAAAACTCTTTTCTGCCGGTTAAGTTATTGAGGGCTGATTTCTTGTCCTGTGATAAAAAGCCTTCTGTTTCTATCGCCAAAGCTTTCAGGGGAGCATTTTCAAGCTTTTGGCACCATTTTTGAGTGAATTGCCAAAAGTCAGATTTTTGCTGAAATTGTGACCCCGGGGCTTAGGGATTTTTTCAAAAAACTCTTTTCTGCCGGTTAAGTTATTGATGGCTGATTTCTTGTCCTGTGGTAAAAAGCCTTCTGTTTCGACTGCCAAAGCTTTCAGGGGAACATTTGCAACCGGTTGGCACCATTTTTGAGTGAATTGCCAAAAGTCAGATTTTTCCTGAAATTGCGACCCCGGGGCTTAGGGATTTTTTCAAAAAAATATTTTCTGCCGGTTAAGTTTTTGAGGGCTGATTTCTTGTCCTGTGATAAAATACCATCTGTTTCGAGTGCCAAACCTTTCAGTTGAGCATTTTCAAGCTTTTGGCACCATTTTTGAGTTAACTGCCAAAAGTCAGATTTTTGCTGAAAAAAATATTTTTCCGCCTGTTAAGTTGTTGAGAGCTGATTTCTTTTCCTGTGATAAAAAGCCTTCTGTTTCGACTGCCAAACCTTTCATGGGATCATTTGCAACCGGTTGGCACCATTTTTGAGTGAACTGCCAAAAGTCAGATTTTTGCTGAAATTGTGACCCCGGGGCTTAGGGATTTTTTCAAAAAAATATTTTCTGCCGGTTAAGTTATTGAGGGCTGATTTTTTGTCCTGTGATAAAAAGCCTTCTGTTTCCATCACCAAAGCTTTCAGGGGAGCATTTTCAAGCTTTTGGCACCATTTTTGAGTGAATTGCCAAAAGTCAGATTTTTGCTGAAATTGTGACCCCGGGGCTTAAGGATTTTTTCAAAAAAATATTTTCTGCCGGTTAAGATTTGAGGGCTGATTTCTTGTCCTGTGATAAAAAACCTTCTGTTTCGACTGCCAAAGCTTACAGGGGAGCATTTGAAACCGGTTGGCACCATTTTTGAGTGAATTGCCAAAAGTCAGTTTTTACTGAAATTGTGACCCCGGGGCTTAGGGATTTTTTCAAAAAACTCTTTTCTGCCGGTTAAGTTTTTGAGGGCTGATTTCTTGTCCTGTGATAAAAAGCCTTCTGTTTCGAGTGCCAAACCTTTCAGGGAGCATTTTCAAGCTTTTGGCACCATTTTTGAGTGAATTGCCAAAAGTCAGATTTTTGCTGAAAAAAATCTTTTTCCGCCGGTTAATTTGTTGAGGGTTGATTTCTTGTCCTGTGATAAAAAGCCTTCTGTTTCCATCACCAAAGCTTTCAGGGGAACATTTTCAAGCTTTTGGCACCATTTTTGAGTTAATTGCCAAAAGTCAGATTTTTCCTGAAATTGTGACCCCGGGGCTTAGGGATATTTCAAAAAAATATTTTCCGCCGGTTAAGCTTTTGAGGGCTGATTTCTTGTCCTGTGATAAAAAACCTTCTGTTTCGAGTGCCAAAACTTTCAAAAACCGTTTGGCACCATTTTTGAGTGAATTGCCAAAAGTCAGATTTTTGCTGAAATTGTGACTCCGGGGCTTAGGGATTTTTTCAAAAAACTCTTTTCTGCCGGTTAAGTTATTGAGGGCTGATTTCTTGTCCTGTGATAAAAAGCCTTCTGTTTCCATCGCCAAAGCTTTCAGGGGAGCATTTTCAAGCTTTTGGCACCATTTTTGAGTGAATTGCCAAAAGTCAGATTTTTGCTGAAATTGTGACCCCGGGGCTTAGGGATTTTTTCAAAAAACTCTTTTCTGCCGGTTAAGTTATTGATGGCTGATTTCTTGTCCTGTGGTAAAAAGCCTTCTGTTTCGACTGCCAAAGCTTTCAGGGGAACATTTGCAACCGGTTGGCACCATTTTTGAGTGAATTGCCAAAAGTCAGATTTTTCCTGAAATTGCGACCCCGGGGCTTAGGGATTTTTTCAAAAAAATATTTTCTGCCGGTTAAGTTATTGAGGGCTGATTTCTTGTCCTGTGGTAAAAAGCCTTCTGTTTCGAGTGCCAAACCTTTCAGGTGAGCATTTTCAAGCTTTTGGCACCATTTTTGAGTTAACTGCCAAAAGTCAGATTTTTGCTGAAAAAAATATTTTTCCGCCTGTTAAGTTGTTGAGAGCTGATTTCTTTTCCTGTGATAAAAAGCCTTCTGTTTCGACTGCCAAACCTTTCATGGGATCATTTGCAACCGGTTGGCACCATTTTTGAGTGAATTGCCAAAAGTCAGATTTTTCCTGAAATTGTGACCCCGGGGCTTAGGGATTTTTTCAAAAAAATATTTTCTGCCGGTTAAGTTATTGAGGGCTGATTTCTTGTCCTGTGATAAAAAGCCTTCTGTTTCGAGTGCCAAACCTTTCTGGGGAGCATTTTCAAGAATTTGGCACCATTTTTGAGTTAACTGCCAAAACTCAGATTTTTGCTGAAAAAAATATTTTTCCGCCGGTTAAGTTGTTGAGAGCTGATTTCTTTTCCTGTGATAAAAAGCCTTCTGTTTCGACTGCCAAAACTTTCAGGGGATCATTTGCAACCGGTTGGCACCATTTTTGAGTGAATTGCCAAAAGTCAGATTTTTCCTGAAATTTTGACCCCGGGGCTTAGGGATTTTTTCAAAAAAATATTTTCTGCCGGTTAAGTTATTGAGGGCTGATTTCTTGTCCTGTGATAAAAAACCTTCTGTTTCGACTGCCAAAGCTTACAGGGGAGCATTTGCAACCGGTTGGCACCATTTTTGAGTGAATTGCCAAAAGTCAGTTTTTACTGAAATTGTGACCCCGGGGCTTAGGGATTTTTTCAAAAAACTCTTTTCTGCCGGTTAAGTTTTTGAGGGCTGATTTCTTGTCCTGTGATAAAAAGCCTTCTGTTTCGAGTGCCAAACCTTTCAGGGAGCATTTTCAAGCCTTTGGCACCATTTTTGAGTGAATTGCCAAAAGTCAGATTTTTGCTGAAAAAAATCTTTTTCCGCCGGTTAATTTGTTGAGGGCTGATTTCTTGTCCTGTGATAAAAAGCCTTCTGTTTCCATCACCAAAGCTTTCAGGGGAACATTTTCAAGCTTTTGGCACCAATTTTGAGTTAATTGCCAAAAGTCAGATTTTTCCTGAAATTGTGACCCCGGGGCTTAGGGATATTTCAAAAAAATATTTTCCGCCGGTTAAGCTTTTGAGGGCTGATTTCTTGTCCTGTGATAAAAAGCCTTCTGTTTCCATCACCAAAGCTTTCAGGGGAGCATTTTCAAGCTTTTGGCACCATTTTTGAGTGAATTGCCAAAAGTCAGATTTTTGCTGAAATTGTGACCCCGGGACTTAAGGATTTTTTCAAAAAAATATTTTCTGCCGGTTAAGATTTGAGGGCTGATTTCTTGTCCTGTGATAAAAAACCTTCTGTTTCGACTGCCAAAGCTTACAGGGGAGCATTTGCAACCGGTTGGCACCATTTTTGAGTGAATTGCCAAAAGTCAGTTTTTACTGAAATTGTGACCCCGGGGCTTAGGGATTTTTTCAAAAAACTCTTTTCTGCCGGTTAAGTTTTTGAGGGCTGATTTCTTGTCCTGTGATAAAAAGCCTTCTGTTTCGAGTGCCAAACCTTTCAGGGAGCATTTTCAAGCTTTTGGCACCATTTTTGAGTGAATTGCCAAAAGTCAGATTTTTGCTGAAAAAAATCTTTTTCCGCCGGTTAATTTGTTGAGGGCTGATTTCTTGTCCTGTGATAAAAAGCCTTCTGTTTCCATCACCAAAGCTTTCAGGGGAACATTTTCAAGCTTTTGGCACCATTTTTGAGTTAATTGCCAAAAGTCAGATTTTTCCTGAAATTGTGACCCCGGGGCTTAGGGATATTTCAAAAAAATATTTTCCGCCGGTTAAGCTTTTGAGGGCTGATTTCTTGTCCTGTGATAAAAAACCTTCTTTTTCGAGTGCCAAAACTTTCAAAAACCGTTTGGCACCATTTTTGAGTGAATTGCCAAAAGTCAGATTTTTGCTGAAATTGTGACTCCGGGGCTTAGGGATTTTTTCAAAAAACTCTTTTCTGCCGGTTAAGTTATTGAGGGCTGATTTCTTGTCCTGTGATAAAAAGCCTTCTGTTTCCATCGCCAAAGCTTTCAGGGGAGCATATTCAAGCTTTTGGCACCATTTTTGAGTGAATTGCCAAAAGTCAGATTTTTCCTGAAACTGTGACCGTGGGCCTTAGGGATTTTTTCAAAAAAATATTTTCTGCCGGTTAAGTTATTGATGGCTGATTTCTTGTCCTGTGGTAAAAAGCCTTCTGTTTCGACTGCCAAAGCTTTCAGGGGAGCATTTGCAACCGGTTGGCACCATTTTTGAGTGAATTGCCAAAAGTCAGATTTTTCCTGAAATTGCGACCCCGGGGCTTAGGGATTTTTTCAAAAAAATATTTTCTGCCGGTTAAGTTATTGAGGGCTGATTTCTTGTCCTGTGATAAAAAGCCTTCTGTTTCGAGTGCCAAACCTTTCAGGTGAGCATTTTCAAGCTTTTGGCACCATTTTTGAGTTAACTGCCAAAAGTCAGATTTTTGCTGAAAAAAATCTTTTTCCGCCGGTTAAGTTGTTGAGAGCTGATTTCTTTTCCTGTGATAAAAAGCCTTCTGTTTCGACTGCCAAACCTTTCAGGGGATCATTTGCAACCGGTTGGCACCATTTTTGAGTGAATTGCCAAAAGTCAGATTTTTCCTGAAATTGTGACCCCGGGGCTTAGGGATTTTTTCAAAAAAATATTTTCTGCCAGTTAAGTTATTGAGGGCTGATTTCTTGTCCTGTGATAAAAAGCCTTCTGTTTCGAGTGCCAAACCTTTCTGGTGAGCATTTTCAAGAATTTGGCACCATTTTTGAGTTAACTGCCAAAAGTCAGATTTTTGCTGAAAAAAAT
The DNA here is from genome assembly GCF_965112155.1 of Podarcis liolepis. Taxonomy (NCBI): domain Eukaryota; kingdom Metazoa; phylum Chordata; class Lepidosauria; order Squamata; family Lacertidae; genus Podarcis; species Podarcis liolepis. The sequence goes on along the minus strand of NW_028148749.1, from coordinate 543,415 downwards.
CTTTTTCCGCCGGTTAAGTTATTGAGGGCTGATTTCTTGTCCTGTGATAAAAAGCCTTCTGTTTCGAGTGCCAAACCTTTCTGGTGAGCATTTTCAAGAATTTGTCACCATTTTTGAGTTAACTGCCAAAACTCAGATTTTTGCTGAAAAAAATATTTTTCCGCCGGTTAAGTTGTTGAGAGCTGATTTCTTTTCCTGTGATAAAAAGCCTTCTGTTTCGACTGCCAAAACTTTCAGGGGATCATTTGCAACCGGTTGGCACCATTTTTGAGTGAATTGCCAAAAGTCAGATTTTTGCTGAAATTGTGACCCCGGGGCTTAAGGATTTTTTCAAAAAAATATTTTCTGCCGGTTAAGATTTGAGGGCTGATTTCTTGTCCTGTGGTAAAAAGCCTTCTGTTTCGACTGCCAAAGCTTTCAGGGGAGCATTTGCAACCGGTTAGCACCATTTTTGAGTGAATTGCCAAAAGTCAGTTTTTTACTGAAATTGTGACCCCGGGGCTTAGGGATTTTTTCAAAAAACTCTTTTCTGCCGGTTAAGTTTTTGAGGGCTGATTTCTTGTCCTGTGATAAAAAGCCTTCTGTTTCGACTGCCAAACCTTTCAGGGGAGCATTTTCAAGCGGTTGGCACCATTTTTGAGTGAACTGCCAAAAGTCAGATTTTTCCTGAAATTGTGACCCCGGGGCTTAGGGATTTTTTCAAAAAACGCTTTTCTGCCGGTTAAGTTTTTGAGGGCTGATTTCCTGTCCTGTGATAAAAAGCCTTCTGTTTCTATCACCAAAGCTTTCAGGGGAACATTTTCAAGCTTTTGGCACCATTTTTGAGTGAATTGCCATAAGTCAGATTTTTCCTGAAATTATGACCCCGGGGCTTAGGGATTTTTTCAAAAAAATATTTTCTGCCGGTTAAGTTATTGAGGGCTGATTTCTTGTCCTGTGATAAAAAGCCTTCTGTTTCGAGTGCCAAACCTTTCAGGTGAGCATTTTCAAGCTTTTGGCACCATTTTTGAGTTAACTGCCAAAAGTCAGATTTTTGCTGAAAAAAATCTTTTTCCGCCGGTTAAGTTGTTGAGAGCTGATTTCTTTTCCTGTGATAAAAAGCCTTCTGTTTCGACTGCCAAACCTTTCAGGGGATCATTTGCAACCGGTTGGCACCATTTTTGAGTGAATTGCCAAAAGTCAGATTTTTCCTGAAATTGTGACCCCGGGGCTTAGGGATTTTTTCAAAAAAATATTTTCTGCCAGTTAAGTTATTGAGGGCTGATTTCTTGTCCTGTGATAAAAAGCCTTCTGTTTCGAGTGCCAAACCTTTCTGGTGAGCATTTTCAAGAATTTGGCACCATTTTTGAGTTAACTGCCAAAAGTCAGATTTTTGCTGAAAAAAATCTTTTTCCGCCGGTTAAGTTATTGAGGGCTGATTTCTTGTCCTGTGATAAAAAGCCTTCTGTTTCGAGTGCCAAACCTTTCTGGTGAGCATTTTCAAGAATTTGTCACCATTTTTGAGTTAACTGCCAAAACTCAGATTTTTGCTGAAAAAAATATTTTTCCGCCGGTTAAGTTGTTGAGAGCTGATTTCTTTTCCTGTGATAAAAAGCCTTCTGTTTCGACTGCCAAAACTTTCAGGGGATCATTTGCAACCGGTTGGCACCATTTTTGAGTGAATTGCCAAAAGTCAGATTTTTGCTGAAATTGTGACCCCGGGGCTTAAGGATTTTTTCAAAAAAATATTTTCTGCCGGTTAAGATTTGAGGGCTGATTTCTTGTCCTGTGGTAAAAAGCCTTCTGTTTCGAGTGCCAAACCTTTCAGGGAGCATTTTCAAGCCTTTGGCACCATTTTTGAGTGAATTGCCAAAAGTCAGATTTTTGCTGAAAAAAATCTTTTTCCGCCGGTTAATTTGTTGAGGGCTGATTTCTTGTCCTGTGATAAAAAGCCTTCTGTTTCCATCACCAAAGCTTTCAGGGGAACATTTTCAAGCTTTTGGCACCAATTTTGAGTTAATTGCCAAAAGTCAGATTTTTCCTGAAATTGTGACCCCGGGGCTTAGGGATATTTCAAAAAAATATTTTCCGCCGGTTAAGCTTTTGAGGGCTGATTTCTTGTCCTGTGATAAAAAACCTTCTTTTTCGAGTGCCAAAACTTTCAAAAACCGTTTGGCACCATTTTTGAGTGAATTGCCAAAAGTCAGATTTTTGCTGAAATTGTGACTCCGGGGCTTAGGGATTTTTTCAAAAAACTCTTTTCTGCCGGTTAAGTTATTGAGGGCTGATTTCTTGTCCTGTGATAAAAAGCCTTCTGTTTCCATCGCCAAAGCTTTCAGGGGAGCATTTTCAAGCTTTTGGCACCATTTTTGAGTGAATTGCCAAAAGTCAGATTTTTGCTGAAATTGTGACCCCGGGGCTTAGGGATTTTTTCAAAAAAATATTCTCTGCCGGTTAAGTTATTGATGGCTGATTTCTTGTCCTGTGGTAAAAAGCCTTCTGTTTCGACTGCCAAAGCTTTCAGGGGAGCATTTGCAACCGGTTGGCACCATTTTTGAGTGAATTGCCAAAAGTCAGATTTTTCCTGAAGTTGCGACCCCGGGGCTTAGGGATTTTTTCAAAAAAATATTTTCTGCCGGTTAAGTTATTGAGGGCTGATTTCTTGTCCTGTGATAAAAAGCCTTCTGTTTCGAGTGCCAAACCTTTCAGGGGAGCATTTTCAAGCTTTTGCCACCATTTTTGAGTGAACGGCCAAAAGTCAGATTTTTTGCTGAAAATAATCTTTTTCCGCCGGTTAAGTTATTGAGGGCTGATTTCTCTTCCTGTGACAAAAAGCCTTGTGTTTCGACTGCCAAACCTTTCAGGGGATCATTTGCAACCGGTTGGCACCATTTTTGAGTGAACTGCCAAAAGTCAGATTTTTGCTGAAATTGTGACCCCGGGGCTTAGGGATTTTTTCAAAAAAATATTTTCTGAAGGTTAAGTTATTGAGGGCTGATTTCTTGTCCTGTGATAAAAAGCCTTCTGTTTCCATCACCAAAGCTTTCAGGGGAGCATTTTCAAGCTTTTGGCACCATTTTTGAGTGAATTGCCAAAAGTCAGATTTTTGCTGAAATTGTGACCCCGGGACTTAAGGATTTTTTCAAAAAAATATTTTCTGCCGGTTAAGATTTGAGGGCTGATTTCTTGTCCTGTGATAAAAAACCTTCTGTTTCGACTGCCAAAGCTTACAGGGGAGCATTTGCAACCGGTTGGCACCATTTTTGAGTGAATTGCCAAAAGTCAGTTTTTACTGAAATTGTGACCCCGGGGCTTAGGGATTTTTTCAAAAAACTCTTTTCTGCCGGTTAAGTTTTTGAGGGCTGATTTCTTGTCCTGTGATAAAAAGCCTTCTGTTTCGAGTGCCAAACCTTTCAGGGAGCATTTTCAAGCTTTTGGCACCATTTTTGAGTGAATTGCCAAAAGTCAGATTTTTGCTGAAAAAAATCTTTTTCCGCCGGTTAATTTGTTGAGGGCTGATTTCTTGTCCTGTGATAAAAAGCCTTCTGTTTCCATCACCAAAGCTTTCAGGGGAACATTTTCAAGCTTTTGGCACCATTTTTGAGTTAATTGCCAAAAGTCAGATTTTTCCTGAAATTGTGACCCCGGGGCTTAGGGATATTTCAAAAAAATATTTTCCGCCGGTTAAGCTTTTGAGGGCTGATTTCTTGTCCTGTGATAAAAAACCTTCTTTTTCGAGTGCCAAAACTTTCAAAAACCGTTTGGCACCATTTTTGAGTGAATTGCCAAAAGTCAGATTTTTGCTGAAATTGTGACTCCGGGGCTTAGGGATTTTTTCAAAAAACTCTTTTCTGCCGGTTAAGTTATTGAGGGCTGATTTCTTGTCCTGTGATAAAAAGCCTTCTGTTTCCATCGCCAAAGCTTTCAGGGGAGCATATTCAAGCTTTTGGCACCATTTTTGAGTGAATTGCCAAAAGTCAGATTTTTCCTGAAACTGTGACCGTGGGCCTTAGGGATTTTTTCAAAAAAATATTTTCTGCCGGTTAAGTTATTGATGGCTGATTTCTTGTCCTGTGGTAAAAAGCCTTCTGTTTCGACTTCCAAAGCTTTCAGGGGAGCATTTGCAACCGGTTGGCACCATTTTTGAGTGAATTGCCAAAAGTCAGATTTTTCCTGAAATTGCGACCCCGGGGCTTAGGGATTTTTTCAAAAAAATATTTTCTGCCGGTTAAGTTATTGAGGGCTGATTTCTTGTCCTGTGATAAAAAGCCTTCTGTTTCGAGTGCCAAACCTTTCAGGGGAGCATTTTCAAGCTTTTGCCACCATTTTTGAGTGAACGGCCAAAAGTCAGATTTTTGCTGAAAATAATCTTTTTCCGCCGGTTAAGTTATTGAGGGCTGATTTCTCTTCCTGTGACAAAAAGCCTTGTGTTTCGACTGCCAAACCTTTCAGGGGATCATTTGCAACCGGTTGGCACCATTTTTGAGTGAACTGCCAAAAGTCAGATTTTTGCTGAAATTGTGACCCCGGGGCTTAGGGATTTTTTCAAAAAAATATTTTCTGCCGGTTATGTTATTGAGGGCTTATTTCTTGTCCTGTGATAAAAAGCCTTCTGTTTCCATCACCAAAGCTTTCAGGGGAGCATTTTCAAGCTTTTGGCACCATTTTTGAGTGAATTGCCATAAGTCAGATTTTTGCTGAAATTGTGACCCCGGGGCTTAGGGATTTTTTCAAAAAACGCTTTTCTGCCGGTTAAGTTTTTGAGGGCTGATTTCCTGTCCTGTGATAAAAAGCCTTCTGTTTCTATCACCAAAGCTTTCAGGGGAACATTTTCAAGCTTTTGGCACCATTTTTGAGTGAATTGCCATAAGTCAGATTTTTCCTGAAATTATGACCCCGGGGCTTAGGGATTTTTTCAAAAAAATATTTTCTGCCGGTTAAGTTATTGAGGGCTGATTTCTTGTCCTGTGATAAAAAACCTTCTGTTTCGACTGCCAAAGCTTTCAGGGGAGCATTTGCAACCAGTTAGCACCATTTTTGAGTGATTTGCCAAAAGTCATATTTTTCCTGAAATTGCGACCCCGGGGCTTAGGGATTTTTTCAAAAAAAATATTTTCTGCCGGTTAAGTTTTTGAGGGCTGATTTCTTGTCCTGTGATAAAAAGCCTTCTGTTTCCATCACCAAAGCTTTCAGGGGAGCATTTGCAACCGGTTGGCACCATTTTTGAGTGAATTGCCAAAAGTCAGATTTTTCCTGAAATTGCGACCCCGGGGCTTAGGTATTTTTTCAAAAAAATATTTTCTGCTGGTTAAGTTATTGAGGGCTGATTTCTTGTCCTGTGATAAAAAGCCTTCTGTTTCGAGTGCCAAACCTTTCAGGTGAGCATTTTCAAGCTTTTGGCACCATTTTTGAGTTAACTGCCAAAAGTCAGATTTTTGCTGAAAAAAATCTTTTTCCGCCGGTTAAGTTGTTGAGAGCTGATTTCTTTTCCTGTGATAAAAAGCCTTCTGTTTCGACTGCCAAACCTTTCAGGGGATCATTTGCAACCGGTTGGCACCATTTTTGAGTGAATTGCCAAAAGTCAGATTTTTCCTGAAATTGTGACCCCGGGGCTTAGGGATTTTTTCAAAAAAATATTTTCTGCCAGTTAAGTTATTGAGGGCTGATTTCTTGTCCTGTGATAAAAAGCCTTCTGTTTCGAGTGCCAAACCTTTCTGGTGAGCATTTTCAAGAATTTGGCACCATTTTTGAGTTAACTGCCAAAAGTCAGATTTTTGCTGAAAAAAATCTTTTTCCGCCGGTTAAGTTATTGAGGGCTGATTTCTTGTCCTGTGATAAAAAGCCTTCTGTTTCGAGTGCCAAACCTTTCTGGTGAGCATTTTCAAGAATTTGTCACCATTTTTGAGTTAACTGCCAAAACTCAGATTTTTGCTGAAAAAAATATTTTTCCGCCGGTTAAGTTGTTGAGAGCTGATTTCTTTTCCTGTGATAAAAAGCCTTCTGTTTCGACTGCCAAAACTTTCAGGGGATCATTTGCAACCGGTTGGCACCATTTTTGAGTGAATTGCCAAAAGTCAGATTTTTGCTGAAATTGTGACCCCGGGGCTTAAGGATTTTTTCAAAAAAATATTTTCTGCCGGTTAAGATTTGAGGGCTGATTTCTTGTCCTGTGGTAAAAAGCCTTCTGTTTCGACTGCCAAAGCTTTCAGGGGAGCATTTGCAACCGGTTAGCACCATTTTTGAGTGAATTGCCAAAAGTCAGTTTTTTACTGAAATTGTGACCCCGGGGCTTAGGGATTTTTTCAAAAAACTCTTTTCTGCCGGTTAAGTTTTTGAGGGCTGATTTCTTGTCCTGTGATAAAAAGCCTTCTGTTTCGACTGCCAAACCTTTCAGGGGAGCATTTTCAAGCGGTTGGCACCATTTTTGAGTGAACTGCCAAAAGTCAGATTTTTCCTGAAATTGTGACCCCGGGGCTTAGGGATTTTTTCAAAAAACTATTTTCTTCCGGTTAAGTTTTTGAGGGCTGATTTCTTGTCCTGTGATAAAAAACCTTCTGTTTCGACTGCCAAAGCTTTCAGGGGAGCATTTGCAACCGGCTGGCACCATTTTTGAGTGAATTGCCAAAAGTCAGATTTTTCCTGAAATTATGACCCCGGGGCTTAGGGATTTTTTCAAAAAAATATTTTCTGCCGGTTAAGTTATTGAGGGCTGATTTCTTGTCCTGTGGTAAAAAGCCTTCTGTTTCGACTGCCAAAGCTTTCAGAGGAGCATTTGCAACCGGTTGGCACCATTTTTGAGTGAGTTGCCAAAAGTCAGATTTTTGCTGAAATTGTGACCCCGGGGCTTAAGGATTTATTCAAAAAAATATTTTCTGCCGGTTAAGATTTGAGGGCTGATTTCTTGTCCTGTGGTAAAAAGCCTTCTGTTTCGACTGCCAAAGCTTTCAGGGGAGCATTTGCAACCGGTTAGCACCATTTTTGAGTGAATTGCCAAAAGTCAGTTTTTTACTGAAATTGTGACCCCGGGGCTTAGGGATTTTTTCAAAAAACTCTTTTCTGCCGGTTAAGTTTTTGAGGGCTGATTTCTTGTCCTGTGATAAAAAGCCTTCTGTTTCGACTGCCAAACCTTTCAGGGGAGCATTTTCAAGCGGTTGGCACCATTTTTGAGTGAACTGCCAAAAGTCAGATTTTTCCTGAAATTGTGACCCCGGGGCTTAGGGATTTTTTCAAAAAACTATTTTCTTCCGGTTAAGTTTTTGAGGGCTGATTTCTTGTCCTGTGATAAAAAACCTTCTGTTTCGACTGCCAAAGCTTTCAGGGGAGCATTTGCAACCGGCTGGCACCATTTTTGAGTGAATTGCCAAAAGTCAGATTTTTCCTGAAATTATGACCCCGGGGCTTAGGGATTTTTTCAAAAAAATATTTTCTGCCGGTTAAGTTATTGAGGGCTGATTTCTTGTCCTGTGGTAAAAAGCCTTCTGTTTCGACTGCCAAAGCTTTCAGAGGAGCATTTGCAACCGGTTGGCACCATTTTTGAGTGAGTTGCCAAAAGTCAGATTTTTGCTGAAATTGTGACCCCGGGGCTTAGGGATTTTTTCAAAAAAATATTTACTGCCGGTTAAGTTATTGAGGGCTGATTTCTTGTCCTGTGATAAAAAGCCTTCTGTTTCGAGTGCCAAACCTTTCAGGTGAGCATTTTCAAGATTTTGGCACCATTTTTGAGTTAACTGCCAAAACTCAGATTTTTGCTGAAAAAAATATTTTTCCGCCGGTTAAGTTGTTGAGAGCTGATTTCTTTTCCTGTGATAAAAAGCCTTCTGTTTCGACTGCCAAAAATTTCAGGGGATCATTTGCAACCGGTTGGCACCATTTTTGAGTGAATTGCCAAAAGTCAGATTTTCGCCTAAAGTGTGACCCCGGGGCTTAAGGATTTTTTCAAAAAAATATTTTCTGCCGGTTAAGTTATTGAGGGCTGATTTCTTGTCCTGTGGTAAAAAGCCTTCTGTTTCGACTGCCAAAGCTTTCAGGGGAGCATTTGCAACCGGTTGGCACCATTTTTGAGTGAATGGCCAAAAGTCAGATTTTTCCTGAAATTGCGACCCCGGGGCTTAGGGATTTTTTCAAAAAAATATTTTCTGCCGGTTAAGTTATTGAGGGCTGATTTCTTGTCCTGTGATAAAAAGCCTTCTGTTTCGAGTGCCAAACCTTTCAGGGGAGCATTTTCAAGCTTTTGCCACCATTTTTGAGTGAACGGCCAAAAGTCAGATTTTTGCTGAAAATAATCTTTTTCCGCCGGTTAAGTTATTGAGGGCTGATTTCTCTTCCTGTGACAAAAAGCCTTGTGTTTCGACTGCCAAACCTTTCAGGGGATCATTTGCAACCGGTTGGCACCATTTTTGAGTGAACTGCCAAAAGTCAGATTTTTGCTGAAATTGTGACCCCGGGGCTTAGGGATTTTTTCAAAAAAATATTTTCTGCCGGTTAAGTTATTGAGGGCTGATTTCTTGTCCTGTGATAAAAAGCCTTCTGTTTCGAGTGCCAAACCTTTCTGGGGAGCATTTTCAAGAATTTGGCACCATTTTTGAGTTAACTGCCAAAACTCAGATTTTTGCTGAAAAAAATATTTTTCCGCCGCTTAAGTTGTTGAGAGCTGATTTCTTTTCCTGTGATAAAAAGCCTTCTGTTTCGACTGCCAAAACTTTCAGGGGATCATTTGCAACCGGTTGGCACCATTTTTGAGTGAATTGCCAAAAGTCAGATTTTTCCTGAAATTTTGACCCCGGGGCTTAGGGATTTTTTCAAAAAACTCTTTTCTGCCGGTTAAGTTTTTGAGGGCTGATTTCTTGTCCTGTGATAAAAAGCCTTCTGTTTCGAGTGCCAAACCTTTCAGGGAGCATTTTCAAGCCTTTGGCACCATTTTTGAGTGAATTGCCAAAAGTCAGATTTTTGCTGAAAAAAATCTTTTTCCGCCGGTTAATTTGTTGAGGGCTGATTTCTTGTCCTGTGATAAAAAGCCTTCTGTTTCCATCACCAAAGCTTTCAGGGGAACATTTTCAAGCTTTTGGCACCAATTTTGAGTTAATTGCCAAAAGTCAGATTTTTCCTGAAATTGTGACCCCGGGGCTTAGGGATATTTCAAAAAAATATTTTCCGCCGGTTAAGCTTTTGAGGGCTGATTTCTTGTCCTGTGATAAAAAACCTTCTTTTTCGAGTGCCAAAACTTTCAAAAACCGTTTGGCACCATTTTTGAGTGAATTGCCAAAAGTCAGATTTTTGCTGAAATTGTGACTCCGGGGCTTAGGGATTTTTTCAAAAAACTCTTTTCTGCCGGTTAAGTTATTGAGGGCTGATTTCTTGTCCTGTGATAAAAAGCCTTCTGTTTCCATCGCCAAAGCTTTCAGGGGAGCATTTTCAAGCTTTTGGCACCATTTTTGAGTGAATTGCCAAAAGTCAGATTTTTGCTGAAATTGTGACCCCGGGGCTTAGGGATTTTTTCAAAAAAATATTCTCTGCCGGTTAAGTTATTGATGGCTGATTTCTTGTCCTGTGGTAAAAAGCCTTCTGTTTCGACTGCCAAAGCTTTCAGGGGAGCATTTGCAACCGGTTGGCACCATTTTTGAGTGAATTGCCAAAAGTCAGATTTTTCCTGAAGTTGCGACCCCGGGGCTTAGGGATTTTTTCAAAAAAATATTTTCTGCCGGTTAAGTTATTGAGGGCTGATTTCTTGTCCTGTGATAAAAAGCCTTCTGTTTCGAGTGCCAAACCTTTCAGGGGAGCATTTTCAAGGTTTTGCCACCATTTTTGAGTGAACGGCCAAAAGTCAGATTTTTTGCTGAAAATAATCTTTTTCCGCCGGTTAAGTTATTGAGGGCTGATTTCTCTTCCTGTGACAAAAAGCCTTGTGTTTCGACTGCCAAACCTTTCAGGGGATCATTTGCAACCGGTTGGCACCATTTTTGAGTGAACTGCCAAAAGTCAGATTTTTGCTGAAATTGTGACCCCGGGGCTTAGGGATTTTTTCAAAAAAATATTTTCTGAAGGTTAAGTTATTGAGGGCTGATTTCTTGTCCTGTGATAAAAAGCCTTCTGTTTCCATCACCAAAGCTTTCAGGGGAGCATTTTCAAGCTTTTGGCACCATTTTTGAGTGAATTGCCAAAAGTCAGATTTTTGCTGAAATTGTGACCCCGGGACTTAAGGATTTTTTCAAAAAAATATTTTCTGCCGGTTAAGATTTGAGGGCTGATTTCTTGTCCTGTGATAAAAAACCTTCTGTTTCGACTGCCAAAGCTTACAGGGGAGCATTTGCAACCGGTTGGCACCATTTTTGAGTGAATTGCCAAAAGTCAGTTTTTACTGAAATTGTGACCCCGGGGCTTAGGGATTTTTTCAAAAAACTCTTTTCTGCCGGTTAAGTTTTTGAGGGCTGATTTCTTGTCCTGTGATAAAAAGCCTTCTGTTTCGAGTGCCAAACCTTTCAGGGAGCATTTTCAAGCTTTTGGCACCATTTTTGAGTGAATTGCCAAAAGTCAGATTTTTGCTGAAAAAAATCTTTTTCCGCCGGTTAATTTGTTGAGGGCTGATTTCTTGTCCTGTGATAAAAAGCCTTCTGTTTCCATCACCAAAGCTTTCAGGGGAACATTTTCAAGCTTTTGGCACCATTTTTGAGTTAATTGCCAAAAGTCAGATTTTTCCTGAAATTGTGACCCCGGGGCTTAGGGATATTTCAAAAAAATATTTTCCGCCGGTTAAGCTTTTGAGGGCTGATTTCTTGTCCTGTGATAAAAAACCTTCTTTTTCGAGTGCCAAAACTTTCAAAAACCGTTTGGCACCATTTTTGAGTGAATTGCCAAAAGTCAGATTTTTGCTGAAATTGTGACTCCGGGGCTTAGGGATTTTTTCAAAAAACTCTTTTCTGCCGGTTAAGTTATTGAGGGCTGATTTCTTGTCCTGTGATAAAAAGCCTTCTGTTTCCATCGCCAAAGCTTTCAGGGGAGCATTTTCAAGCTTTTGGCACCATTTTTGAGTGAATTGCCAAAAGTCAGATTTTTGCTGAAATTGTGACCCCGGGACTTAAGGATTTTTTCAAAAAAATATTTTCTGCCGGTTAAGATTTGAGGGCTGATTTCTTGTCCTGTGATAAAAAACCTTCTGTTTCGACTGCCAAACCTTTCAGGGGAGCATTTTCAAGCTTTTGCCACCATTTTTGAGTGAACGGCCAAAAGTCAGATTTTTGCTGAAAATAATCTTTTTCCGCCGGTTAAGTTATTGAGGGCTGATTTCTCTTCCTGTGACAAAAAGCCTTGTGTTTCGACTGCCAAACCTTTCAGGGGATCATTTGCAACCGGATGGCACCATTTTTGAGTGAACTGCCAAAAGTCAGATTTTTGCTGAAATTGTGACCCCGGGGCTTAGGGATTTTTTCAAAAAAATATTTTCTGCCGGTTAAGTTATTGAGGGCTTATTTCTTGTCCTGTGATAAAAAGCCTTCTGTTTCCATCACCAAAGCTTTCAGGGGAGCATTTTCAAGCTTTTGGCACCATTTTTGAGTGAATTGCCATAAGTCAGATTTTTGCTGAAATTGTGACCCCGGGGCTTAGGGATTTTTTCAAAAAACGCTTTTCTGCCGGTTAAGTTTTTGAGGGCTGATTTCCTGTCCTGTGATAAAAAGCCTTCTGTTTCTATCACCAAAGCTTTCAGGGGAACATTTTCAAGCTTTTGGCACCATTTTTGAGTGAATTGCCATAAGTCAGATTTTTCCTGAAATTATGACCCCGGGGCTTAGGGATTTTTTCAAAAAAATATTTTCTGCCGGTTAAGTTATTGAGGGCTGATTTCTTGTCCTGTGATAAAAAACCTTCTGTTTCGACTGCCAAAGCTTTCAGGGGAGCATTTGCAACCAGTTAGCACCATTTTTGAGTGATTTGCCAAAAGTCATATTTTTCCTGAAATTGCGACCCCGGGGCTTAGGGATTTTTTCAAAAAAAATATTTTCTGCCGGTTAAGTTTTTGAGGGCTGATTTCTTGTCCTGTGATAAAAAGCCTTCTGTTTCCATCACCAAAGCTTTCAGGGGAGCATTTGCAACCGGTTGGCACCATTTTTGAGTGAATTGCCAAAAGTCAGATTTTTCCTGAAATTGCGACCCCGGGGCTTAGGTATTTTTTCAAAAAAATATTTTCTGCTGGTTAAGTTATTGAGGGCTGATTTCTTGTCCTGTGATAAAAAGCCTTCTGTTTCGAGTGCCAAACCTTTCAGGTGAGCATTTTCAAGCTTTTGGCACCATTTTTGAGTTAACTGCCAAAAGTCAGATTTTTGCTGAAAAAAATCTTTTTCCGCCGGTTAAGTTGTTGAGAGCTGATTTCTTTTCCTGTGATAAAAAGCCTTCTGTTTCGACTGCCAAACCTTTCAGGGGATCATTTGCAACCGGTTGGCACCATTTTTGAGTGAATTGCCAAAAGTCAGATTTTTCCTGAAATTGTGACCCCGGGGCTTAGGGATTTTTTCAAAAAAATATTTTCTGCCAGTTAAGTTATTGAGGGCTGATTTCTTGTCCTGTGATAAAAAGCCTTCTGTTTCGAGTGCCAAACCTTTCTGGTGAGCATTTTCAAGAATTTGGCACCATTTTTGAGTTAACTGCCAAAAGTCAGATTTTTGCTGAAAAAAATCTTTTTCCGCCGGTTAAGTTATTGAGGGCTGATTTCTTGTCCTGTGATAAGCCTTCTGTTTCGAGTGCCAAACCTTTCTGGTGAGCATTTTCAAGAATTTGTCACCATTTTTGAGTTAACTGCCAAAACTCAGATTTTTGCTGAAAAAAATATTTTTCCGCCGGTTAAGTTGTTGAGAGCTGATTTCTCTTCCTGTGACAAAAAGCCTTCTGTTTCGACTGCCAAAACTTTCAGGGGATCATTTGCAACCGGTTGGCACCATTTTTGAGTGAATTGCCAAAAGTCAGATTTTTGCTGAAATTGTGACCCCGGGGCTTAAGGATTTTTTCAAAAAAATATTTTCTGCCGGTTAAGATTTGAGGGCTGATTTCTTGTCCTGTGGTAAAAAGCCTTCTGTTTCGACTGCCAAAGCTTTCAGGGGAGCATTTGCAACCGGTTAGCACCATTTTTGAGTGAATTGCCAAAAGTCAGTTTTTTACTGAAATTGTGACCCCGGGGCTTAGGGATTTTTTCAAAAAACTCTTTTCTGCCGGTTAAGTTTTTGAGGGCTGATTTCTTGTCCTGTGATAAAAAGCCTTCTGTTTCGACTGCCAAACCTTTCAGGGGAGCATTTTCAAGCGGTTGGCACCATTTTTGAGTGAACTGCCAAAAGTCAGATTTTTCCTGAAATTGTGACCCCGGGGCTTAGGGATTTTTTCAAAAAACGCTTTTCTGCCGGTTAAGTTTTTGAGGGCTGATTTCCTGTCCTGTGATAAAAAGCCTTCTGTTTCTATCACCAAAGCTTTCAGGGGAACATTTTCAAGCTTTTGGCACCATTTTTGAGTGAATTGCCATAAGTCAGATTTTTCCTGAAATTATGACCCCGGGGCTTAGGGATTTTTTCAAAAAAATATTTTCTGCCGGTTAAGTTATTGAGGGCTGATTTCTTGTCCTGTGATAAAAAGCCTTCTGTTTCGAGTGCCAAACCTTTCAGGTGAGCATTTTCAAGCTTTTGGCACCATTTTTGAGTTAACTGCCAAAAGTCAGATTTTTGCTGAAAAAAATCTTTTTCCGCCGGTTAAGTTGTTGAGAGCTGATTTCTTTTCCTGTGATAAAAAGCCTTCTGTTTCGACTGCCAAACCTTTCAGGGGATCATTTGCAACCGGTTGGCACCATTTTTGAGTGAATTGCCAAAAGTCAGATTTTTCCTGAAATTGTGACCCCGGGGCTTAGGGATTTTTTCAAAAAAATATTTTCTGCCAGTTAAGTTATTGAGGGCTGATTTCTTGTCCTGTGATAAAAAGCCTTCTGTTTCGAGTGCCAAACCTTTCTGGTGAGCATTTTCAAGAATTTGGCACCATTTTTGAGTTAACTGCCAAAAGTCAGATTTTTGCTGAAAAAAATCTTTTTCCGCCGGTTAAGTTATTGAGGGCTGATTTCTTGTCCTGTGATAAAAAGCCTTCTGTTTCGAGTGCCAAACCTTTCTGGTGAGCATTTTCAAGAATTTGTCACCATTTTTGAGTTAACTGCCAAAACTCAGATTTTTGCTGAAAAAAATATTTTTCCGCCGGTTAAGTTGTTGAGAGCTGATTTCTTTTCCTGTGATAAAAAGCCTTCTGTTTCGACTGCCAAAACTTTCAGGGGATCATTTGCAACCGGTTGGCACCATTTTTGAGTGAATTGCCAAAAGTCAGATTTTTGCTGAAATTGTGACCCCGGGGTTTAAGGATTTTTTCAAAAAAATATTTTCTGCCGGTTAAGATTTGAGGGCTGATTTCTTGTCCTGTGGTAAAAAGCCTTCTGTTTCGACTGCCAAAGCTTTCAGGGGAGCATTTGCAACCGGTTAGCACCATTTTTGAGTGAATTGCCAAAAGTCAGTTTTTTACTGAAATTGTGACCCCGGGGCTTAGGGATTTTTTCAAAAAACTCTTTTCTGCCGGTTAAGTTTTTGAGGGCTGATTTCTTGTCCTGTGATAAAAAGCCTTCTGTTTCGACTGCCAAACCTTTCAGGGGAGCATTTTCAAGCGGTTGGCACCATTTTTGAGTGAACTGCCAAAAGTCAGATTTTTCCTGAAATTGTGACCCCGGGGCTTAGGGATTTTTTCAAAAAACTATTTTCTTCCGGTTAAGTTTTTGAGGGCTGATTTCTTGTCCTGTGATAAAAAACCTTCTGTTTCGACTGCCAAAGCTTTCAGGGGAGCATTTGCAACCGGCTGGCACCATTTTTGAGTGAATTGCCAAAAGTCAGATTTTTCCTGAAATTATGACCCCGGGGCTTAGGGATTTTTTCAAAAAAATATTTTCTGCCGGTTAAGTTATTGAGGGCTGATTTCTTGTCCTGTGGTAAAAAGCCTTCTGTTTCGACTGCCAAAGCTTTCAGAGGAGCATTTGCAACCGGTTGGCACCATTTTTGAGTGAGTTGCCAAAAGTCAGATTTTTGCTGAAATTGTGACCCCGGGGCTTAAGGATTTTTTCAAAAAAATATTTTCTGCCGGTTAAGATTTGAGGGCTGATTTCTTGTCCTGTGGTAAAAAGCCTTCTGTTTCGACTGCCAAAGCTTTCAGGGGAGCATTTGCAACCGGTTAGCACCATTTTTGAGTGAATTGCCAAAAGTCAGTTTTTTACTGAAATTGTGACCCCGGGGCTTAGGGATTTTTTCAAAAAACTCTTTTCTGCCGGTTAAGTTTTTGAGGGCTGATTTCTTGTCCTGTGATAAAAAGCCTTCTGTTTCGACTGCCAAACCTTTCAGGGGAGCATTTTCAAGCGGTTGGCACCATTTTTGAGTGAACTGCCAAAAGTCAGATTTTTCCTGAAATTGTGACCCCGGGGCTTAGGGATTTTTTCAAAAAACTATTTTCTTCCGGTTAAGTTTTTGAGGGCTGATTTCTTGTCCTGTGATAAAAAACCTTCTGTTTCGACTGCCAAAGCTTTCAGGGGAGCATTTGCAACCGGCTGGCACCATTTTTGAGTGAATTGCCAAAAGTCAGATTTTTCCTGAAATTATGACCCCGGGGCTTAGGGATTTTTTCAAAAAAATATTTTCTGCCGGTTAAGTTATTGAGGGCTGATTTCTTGTCCTGTGGTAAAAAGCCTTCTGTTTCGACTGCCAAAGCTTTCAGAGGAGCATTTGCAACCGGTTGGCACCATTTTTGAGTGAGTTGCCAAAAGTCAGATTTTTGCTGAAATTGTGACCCCGGGGCTTAGGGATTTTTTCAAAAAAATATTTACTGCCGGTTAAGTTATTGAGGGCTGATTTCTTGTCCTGTGATAAAAAGCCTTCTGTTTCGAGTGCCAAACCTTTCAGGTGAGCATTTTCAAGATTTTGGCACCATTTTTGAGTTAACTGCCAATACTCAGATTTTTGCTGAAAAAAATATTTTTCCGCCGGTTAAGTTGTTGAGAGCTGATTTCTTTTCCTGTGATAAAAAGCCTTCTGTTTCGACTGCCAAAAATTTCAGGGGATCATTTGCAACCGGTTGGCACCATTTTTGAGTGAATTGCCAAAAGTCAGATTTTCGCCTAAAGTGTGACCCCGGGGCTTAAGGATTTTTTCAAAAAAATATTTTCTGCCGGTTAAGTTATTGAGGGCTGATTTCTTGTCCTGTGGTAAAAAGCCTTCTGTTTCGACTGCCAAAGCTTTCAGGGGAGCATTTGCAACCGGTTGGCACCATTTTTGAGTGAATGGCCAAAAGTCAGATTTTTCCTGAAATTGCGACCCCGGGGCTTAGGGATTTTTTCAAAAAAATATTTTCTGCCGGTTAAGTTATTGAGGGCTGATTTCTTGTCCTGTGATAAAAAGCCTTCTGTTTCGAGTGCCAAACCTTTCAGGGGAGCATTTTCAAGCTTTTGCCACCATTTTTGAGTGAACGGCCAAAAGTCAGATTTTTGCTGAAAATAATCTTTTTCCGCCGGTTAAGTTATTGAGGGCTGATTTCTCTTCCTGTGACAAAAAGCCTTGTGTTTCGACTGCCAAACCTTTCAGGGGATCATTTGCAACCGGTTGGCACCATTTTTGAGTGAACTGCCAAAAGTCAGATTTTTGCTGAAATTGTGACCCCGGGGCTTAGGGATTTTTTCAAAAAAATATTTTCTGCCGGTTAAGTTATTGAGGGCTGATTTCTTGTCCTGTGATAAAAAGCCTTCTGTTTCGAGTGCCAAACCTTTCTGGGGAGCATTTTCAAGAATTTGGCACCATTTTTGAGTTAACTGCCAAAACTCAGATTTTTGCTGAAAAAAATATTTTTCCGCCGCTTAAGTTGTTGAGAGCTGATTTCTTTTCCTGTGATAAAAAGCCTTCTGTTTCGACTGCCAA
This sequence comes from Podarcis liolepis, assembly GCF_965112155.1. Classification (NCBI taxonomy): domain Eukaryota; kingdom Metazoa; phylum Chordata; class Lepidosauria; order Squamata; family Lacertidae; genus Podarcis; species Podarcis liolepis. The sequence goes on along the minus strand of NW_028148749.1, from coordinate 526,481 downwards.
AACTTTCAGGGGATCATTTGCAACCGGTTGGCACCATTTTTGAGTGAATTGCCAAAAGTCAGATTTTTCCTGAAATTTTGACCCCGGGGCTTAGGGATTTTTTCAAAAAACTCTTTTCTGCCGGTTAAGTTTTTGAGGGCTGATTTCTTGTCCTGTGATAAAAAGCCTTCTGTTTCGAGTGCCAAACCTTTCAGGGAGCATTTTCAAGCCTTTGGCACCATTTTTGAGTGAATTGCCAAAAGTCAGATTTTTGCTGAAAAAAATCTTTTTCCGCCGGTTAATTTGTTGAGGGCTGATTTCTTGTCCTGTGATAAAAAGCCTTCTGTTTCCATCACCAAAGCTTTCAGGGGAACATTTTCAAGCTTTTGGCACCAATTTTGAGTTAATTGCCAAAAGTCAGATTTTTCCTGAAATTGTGACCCCGGGGCTTAGGGATATTTCAAAAAAATATTTTCCGCCGGTTAAGCTTTTGAGGGCTGATTTCTTGTCCTGTGATAAAAAACCTTCTTTTTCGAGTGCCAAAACTTTCAAAAACCGTTTGGCACCATTTTTGAGTGAATTGCCAAAAGTCAGATTTTTGCTGAAATTGTGACTCCGGGGCTTAGGGATTTTTTCAAAAAACTCTTTTCTGCCGGTTAAGTTATTGAGGGCTGATTTCTTGTCCTGTGATAAAAAGCCTTCTGTTTCCATCGCCAAAGCTTTCAGGGGAGCATTTTCAAGCTTTTGGCACCATTTTTGAGTGAATTGCCAAAAGTCAGATTTTTGCTGAAATTGTGACCCCGGGGCTTAGGGATTTTTTCAAAAAAATATTCTCTGCCGGTTAAGTTATTGATGGCTGATTTCTTGTCCTGTGGTAAAAAGCCTTCTGTTTCGACTGCCAAAGCTTTCAGGGGAGCATTTGCAACCGGTTGGCACCATTTTTGAGTGAATTGCCAAAAGTCAGATTTTTCCTGAAGTTGCGACCCCGGGGCTTAGGGATTTTTTCAAAAAAATATTTTCTGCCGGTTAAGTTATTGAGGGCTGATTTCTTGTCCTGTGATAAAAAGCCTTCTGTTTCGAGTGCCAAACCTTTCAGGGGAGCATTTTCAAGGTTTTGCCACCATTTTTGAGTGAACGGCCAAAAGTCAGATTTTTTGCTGAAAATAATCTTTTTCCGCCGGTTAAGTTATTGAGGGCTGATTTCTCTTCCTGTGACAAAAAGCCTTGTGTTTCGACTGCCAAACCTTTCAGGGGATCATTTGCAACCGGTTGGCACCATTTTTGAGTGAACTGCCAAAAGTCAGATTTTTGCTGAAATTGTGACCCCGGGGCTTAGGGATTTTTTCAAAAAAATATTTTCTGAAGGTTAAGTTATTGAGGGCTGATTTCTTGTCCTGTGATAAAAAGCCTTCTGTTTCCATCACCAAAGCTTTCAGGGGAGCATTTTCAAGCTTTTGGCACCATTTTTGAGTGAATTGCCAAAAGTCAGATTTTTGCTGAAATTGTGACCCCGGGACTTAAGGATTTTTTCAAAAAAATATTTTCTGCCGGTTAAGATTTGAGGGCTGATTTCTTGTCCTGTGATAAAAAACCTTCTGTTTCGACTGCCAAAGCTTACAGGGGAGCATTTGCAACCGGTTGGCACCATTTTTGAGTGAATTGCCAAAAGTCAGTTTTTACTGAAATTGTGACCCCGGGGCTTAGGGATTTTTTCAAAAAACTCTTTTCTGCCGGTTAAGTTTTTGAGGGCTGATTTCTTGTCCTGTGATAAAAAGCCTTCTGTTTCGAGTGCCAAACCTTTCAGGGAGCATTTTCAAGCTTTTGGCACCATTTTTGAGTGAATTGCCAAAAGTCAGATTTTTGCTGAAAAAAATCTTTTTCCGCCGGTTAATTTGTTGAGGGCTGATTTCTTGTCCTGTGATAAAAAGCCTTCTGTTTCCATCACCAAAGCTTTCAGGGGAACATTTTCAAGCTTTTGGCACCATTTTTGAGTTAATTGCCAAAAGTCAGATTTTTCCTGAAATTGTGACCCCGGGGCTTAGGGATATTTCAAAAAAATATTTTCCGCCGGTTAAGCTTTTGAGGGCTGATTTCTTGTCCTGTGATAAAAAACCTTCTTTTTCGAGTGCCAAAACTTTCAAAAACCGTTTGGCACCATTTTTGAGTGAATTGCCAAAAGTCAGATTTTTGCTGAAATTGTGACTCCGGGGCTTAGGGATTTTTTCAAAAAACTCTTTTCTGCCGGTTAAGTTATTGAGGGCTGATTTCTTGTCCTGTGATAAAAAGCCTTCTGTTTCCATCGCCAAAGCTTTCAGGGGAGCATATTCAAGCTTTTGGCACCATTTTTGAGTGAATTGCCAAAAGTCAGATTTTTCCTGAAACTGTGACCGTGGGCCTTAGGGATTTTTTCAAAAAAATATTTTCTGCCGGTTAAGTTATTGATGGCTGATTTCTTGTCCTGTGGTAAAAAGCCTTCTGTTTCGACTGCCAAAGCTTTCAGGGGAGCATTTGCAACCGGTTGGCACCATTTTTGAGTGAATTGCCAAAAGTCAGATTTTTCCTGAAATTGCGACCCCGGGGCTTAGGGATTTTTTCAAAAAAATATTTTCTGCCGGTTAAGTTATTGAGGGCTGATTTCTTGTCCTGTGATAAAAAGCCTTCTGTTTCGAGTGCCAAACCTTTCAGGGGAGCATTTTCAAGCTTTTGCCACCATTTTTGAGTGAACGGCCAAAAGTCAGATTTTTGCTGAAAATAATCTTTTTCCGCCGGTTAAGTTATTGAGGGCTGATTTCTCTTCCTGTGACAAAAAGCCTTGTGTTTCGACTGCCAAACCTTTCAGGGGATCATTTGCAACCGGTTGGCACCATTTTTGAGTGAACTGCCAAAAGTCAGATTTTTCCTGAAATTGTGACCCCGGGGCTTAGGGATTTTTTCAAAAAACTATTTTCTGCCGGTTAAGTTTTTGAGGGCTGATTTCTTGTCCTGTGATAAAAAACCTTCTGTTTCGACTGCCAAAGCTTTCAGGGGAGCATTTGCAACCGGTTGGCACCATTTTTGAGTGAATTGCCAAAAGTCAGATTTTTCCTGAAATTGTGACCCCAGGGCTTAGGGATTTTATCAAAAAACTCTTTTCTGCCGGTTAAGTTTTTGAGGGCTGATTTCCTGTCCTGTGATAAAAAGCCTTCTGTTTCCATCACCAAAGCTTTCAGGGGAACATTTTCAAGCTTTTGGCACCATTTTTGAGTGAATTGCCAAAAGTCAGATTTTTCCTGAAATTATGACCCCGGGGCTTAGGGATTTTTTCAAAAAAATATTTTCTGCCGGTTAAGTTATTGAGGGCTGATTTCTTGTCCTGTGGTAAAAAGCCTTCTGTTTCGACTGCCAAAGCTTTCAGGGGAGCATTTGCAACCGGTTGGAACCATTTTTGAGTGAATTGCCAAAAGTCAGATTTTTCCTGAAATTGCGACCCCGGGGCTTAGGGATTTTTTCAAAAAAATATTTTCTGCCGGTTAAGTTATTGAGGGCTGATTTCTTGTCCTGTGATAAAAAGCCTTCTGTTTCGAGTGCTAAACCTTTCAGGTGAGCATTTTCAAGCTTTTGGCACTATTTTTGAGTGAACTGCCAAAAGTCAGATTTTTGCTGAAATTGTGACCCCGGGGCTTAGGGATTTTTTCAAAAAAATATTTTCTGCCGGTTAAGTTATTGAGGGCTGATTTCTTGTCCTGTGATAAAAAGCCTTCTGTTTCGAGTGCCAAACCTTTCAGGTGAGCATTTTCAAGATTTTGGCACCATTTTTGAGTTAACTGCCAAAACTCAGATTTTTGCTGAAAAAAATATTTTTCCGCCGGTTAAGTTGTTGAGAGCTGATTTCTTTTCCTGTGATAAAAAGCCTTCTGTTTCGACTGCCAAAACTTTCAGGGGATCATTTGCAACCGGTTGGCACCATTTTTGAGTGAATTGCCAAAAGTCAGATTTTTCCTGAAATTTTGACCCCGGGGCTTAGGGATTTTTTCAAAAAAATATTTTCTGCCGGTTAAGATTTGAGGGCTGATTTCTTGTCCTGTGATAAAAAACCTTCTGTTTCGACTGCCAAAGCTTTCAGGGGAGCATTTGCAACCGGTTGGCACCATTTTTGAGTGAATTGCCAAAAGTCAGTTTTTTACTGAAATTGTGACCCCGGGGCTTAGGGATTTTTTCAAAAAACTCTTTTCTGCCGGTTAAGTTTTTGAGGGCTGATTTCTTGTCCTGTGATAAAAAGGCTTCTGTTTCGACTGCCAAACCTTTCAGGGGAGCATTTTCAAGCTTTTGGCACCATTTTTGAGTGAACTGCCAAAAGTCAGATTTTTGCTGAAAATAATCTTTTTCCGCCGGTTAAGTTATTGAGGGCTGATTTCTCTTCCTGTGACAAAAAGCCTTGTGTTTCGACTGCCAAACCTTTCAGGGGATCATTTGCAACCGGTTGGCACCATTTTTGAGTGAACTGCCAAAAGTCAGATTTTTGCTGAAATTGTGACCCCGGGGCTTAGGGATTTTTTCAAAAAAATATTTTCTGCCGGTTAAGTTATTGAGGGCTGATTTCTTGTCCTGTGATAAAAAGCCTTCTGTTTCGAGTGCCAAACCTTTCTGGTGAGCATTTTCAAGAATTTGGCACCATTTTTGAGTTAACTGCCAAAACTCAGATTTTTGCTGAAAAAAATATTTTTCCGCCGGTTAAGTTGTTGAGAGCTGATTTCTTTTCCTGTGATAAAAAGCCTTCTGTTTCGACTGCCAAAACTTTCAGGGGATCATTAGCAACCGGTTGGCACCATTTTTGAGTGAATTGCCAAAAGTCAGATTTTTCCTGAAATTTTGACCCCGGGGCTTAGGGATTTTTTCAAAAAAATATTTTCTGCCGGTTAAGTTATTAAGGGCTGATTTCTTGTCCTGTGATAAAAAGCCTTCTGTTTCGAGCGCCAAACCTTTAAGGGGAGCATTTTCAAGCTTTTGGCACCATTTTTGAGTGAACGGCCAAAAGTCAGATTTTTGCTGAAAATAATCTTTTTCCGCCGGTTAATTTATTGAGGGCTGATTTCTCTTCCTGTGACAAAAAGCCTTGTGTTTCGACTGCCAAACCTTTCAGAGGATCATTTGCAACCGGTTGGCACCATTTTTGAGTGAACTGCCAAAAGTCAGATTTTTGCTGAAATTGTGAGCCCGGGGCTTAGGGATTTTTTCAAAAAAATATTTTCTGCCGGTTAAGTTATTGAGGGCTGATTTCTTGTCCTGTGATAAAAAGCCTTCTGTTTCCATCACCAAAGCTTTCAGGGGAGCATTTTCAAGCTTTTGGCACCATTTTTGAGTGAATTGCCAAAAGTCAGATTTTTGCTGAAATTGTGACCCCGGGGCTTAAGGATTTTTTCAAAAAAATATTTTCTGCCGGTTAAGATTTGAGGGCTGATTTCTTGTCCTGTGATAAAAAACCTTCTGTTTCGACTGCCAAAGCTTACAGGGGAGCATTTGCAACCGGTTGGCACCATTTTTGAGTGAATTGCCAAAAGTCAGTTTTTACTGAAATTGTGACCCCGGGGCTTAGGGATTTTTTCAAAAAACTCTTTTCTGCCGGTTAAGTTTTTGAGGGCTGATTTCTTGTCCTGTGATAAAAAGCCTTCTGTTTCGAGTGCCAAACCTTTCAGGGAGCATTTTCAAGCTTTTGGCACCATTTTTGAGTGAATTGCCAAAAGTCAGATTTTTGCTGAAAAAAATCTTTTTCCGCCGGTTAATTTGTTGAGGGCTGATTTCTTGTCCTGTGATAAAAAGCCTTCTGTTTCCATCACCAAAGCTTTCAGGGGAGCATTTTCAAGCTTTTGGCACCATTTTTGAGTGAATTGCCAAAAGTCAGATTTTTGCTGAAATTGTGACCCCGGGGCTTAAGGATTTTTTCAAAAAAATATTTTCTGCCAGTTAAGATTTGAGGGCTGATTTCTTGTCCTGTGATAAAAAACCTTCTGTTTCGACTGCCAAACCTTTCAGGGGAGCATTTGCAACCGGTTGGCACCATTTTTGAGTGAACTGCCAAAAGTCAGATTTTACTGAAATTGTGACCCCGGGGCTTAGGGATTTTTTCAAAAAACTCTTTTCTGCCGGTTAAGTTTTTGAGGGCTGATTTCTTGTCCTGTGATAAAAAGCCTTCTGTTTCGAGTGCCAAACCTTTCAGGGAGCATTTTCAAGCTTTTGGCACCATTTTTGAGTGAATTGCCAAAAGTCAGATTTTTGCTGAAAAAAATCTTTTTCCGCCGGTTAATTTGTTGAGGGCTGATTTCTTGTCCTGTGATAAAAAGCCTTCTGTTTCCATCACCAAAGCTTTCAGGGGAACATTTTCAAGCTTTTGGCACCATTTTTGAGTTAATTGCCAAAAGTCAGATTTTTCCTGAAATTGTGACCCCGGGGCTTAGGGATATTTCAAAAAAATATTTTCCGCCGGTTAAGCTTTTGAGGGCTGATTTCTTGTCCTGTGATAAAAAACCTTCTTTTTCGAGTGCCAAAACTTTCAAAAACCGTTTGGCACCATTTTTGAGTGAATTGCCAAAAGTCAGATTTTTGCTGAAATTGTGACTCCGGGGCTTAGGGATTTTTTCAAAAAACTCTTTTCTGCCGGTTAAGTTATTGAGGGCTGATTTCTTGTCCTGTGATAAAAAGCCTTCTGTTTCCATCGCCAAAGCTTTCAGGGGAGCATTTTCAAGCTTTTGGCACCATTTTTGAGTGAATTGCCAAAAGTCAGATTTTCCCTGAAATTGTGACCCCGGGGCTTAGGGATTTTTTCAAAAAACTCTTTTCTGCCGGTTAAGTTTTTGAGGGCTGATTTCTTGTCCTGTGATAAAAAGGCTTCTGTTTCGACTGCCAAACCTTTCAGGGGAGCATTTTCAAGCTTTTGGCACCATTTTTGAGTGAACTGCCAAAAGTCAGATTTTTGCTGAAAATAATCTTTTTCCGCCGGTTAAGTTATTGAGGGCTGATTTCTCTTCCTGTGACAAAAAGCCTTGTGTTTCGACTGCCAAACCTTTCAGGGGATCATTTGCAACCGGTTGGCACCATTTTTGAGTGAACTGCCAAAAGTCAGATTTTTGCTGAAATTGTGACCCCGGGGCTTAGGGATTTTTTCAAAAAAATATTTTCTGCCGGTTAAGTTATTGAGGGCTGATTTCTTGTCCTGTGATAAAAAGCCTTCTGTTTCGAGTGCCAAACCTTTCTGGTGAGCATTTTCAAGAATTTGGCACCATTTTTGAGTTAACTGCCAAAACTCAGATTTTTGCTGAAAAAAATATTTTTCCGCCGGTTAAGTTGTTGAGAGCTGATTTCTTTTCCTGTGATAAAAAGCCTTCTGTTTCGACTGCCAAAACTTTCAGGGGATCATTAGCAACCGGTTGGCACCATTTTTGAGTGAATTGCCAAAAGTCAGATTTTTCCTGAAATTTTGACCCCGGGGCTTAGGGATTTTTTCAAAAAAATATTTTCTGCCGGTTAAGTTATTAAGGGCTGATTTCTTGTCCTGTGATAAAAAGCCTTCTGTTTCGAGCGCCAAACCTTTAAGGGGAGCATTTTCAAGCTTTTGGCACCATTTTTGAGTGAACGGCCAAAAGTCAGATTTTTGCTGAAAATAATCTTTTTCCGCCGGTTAATTTATTGAGGGCTGATTTCTCTTCCTGTGACAAAAAGCCTTGTGTTTCGACTGCCAAACCTTTCAGAGGATCATTTGCAACCGGTTGGCACCATTTTTGAGTGAACTGCCAAAAGTCAGATTTTTGCTGAAATTGTGAGCCCGGGGCTTAGGGATTTTTTCAAAAAAATATTTTCTGCCGGTTAAGTTATTGAGGGCTGATTTCTTGTCCTGTGATAAAAAGCCTTCTGTTTCCATCACCAAAGCTTTCAGGGGAGCATTTTCAAGCTTTTGGCACCATTTTTGAGTGAATTGCCAAAAGTCAGATTTTTGCTGAAATTGTGACCCCGGGGCTTAAGGATTTTTTCAAAAAAATATTTTCTGCCGGTTAAGATTTGAGGGCTGATTTCTTGTCCTGTGATAAAAAACCTTCTGTTTCGACTGCCAAAGCTTACAGGGGAGCATTTGCAACCGGTTGGCACCATTTTTGAGTGAATTGCCAAAAGTCAGTTTTTACTGAAATTGTGACCCCGGGGCTTAGGGATTTTTTCAAAAAACTCTTTTCTGCCGGTTAAGTTTTTGAGGGCTGATTTCTTGTCCTGTGATAAAAAGCCTTCTGTTTCGAGTGCCAAACCTTTCAGGGAGCATTTTCAAGCTTTTGGCACCATTTTTGAGTGAATTGCCAAAAGTCAGATTTTTGCTGAAAAAAATCTTTTTCCGCCGGTTAATTTGTTGAGGGCTGATTTCTTGTCCTGTGATAAAAAGCCTTCTGTTTCCATCACCAAAGCTTTCAGGGGAGCATTTTCAAGCTTTTGGCACCATTTTTGAGTGAATTGCCAAAAGTCAGATTTTTGCTGAAATTGTGACCCCGGGGCTTAGGGATTTTTTCAAAAAACTCTTTTCTGCCGGTTAAGTTATTGATGGCTGATTTCTTGTCCTGTGGTAAAAAGCCTTCTGTTTCGACTGCCAAAGCTTTCAGGGGAGCATTTGCAACCGGTTGGCACCATTTTTGAGTGAATTGCCAAAATTCAGATTTTTCCTGAAATTGCGACCCCGGGGCTTAGGGATTTTTTCAAAAAAATATTTTCTGCCGGTTAAGTTATTGAGGGCTGATTTCTTGTCCTGTGATAAAAAGCCTTCTGTTTCGAGTGCCAAACCTTTCAGGTGAGCATTTTCAAGCTTTTGGCACCATTTTTGAGTTAACTGCCAAAAGTCAGATTTTTGCTGAAAAAAATCTTTTTCCGCCTGTTAAGTTGTTGAGAGCTGATTTCTTTTCCTGTCATAAAAAGCCTTCTGTTTCGACTGCCAAACCTTTCATGGGATCATTTGCAACCGGTTGGCACCATTTTTGAGTGAATTGCCAAAAGTCAGATTTTTCCTGAAATTGTGACCCCGGGGCTTAGGGATTTTTTCAAAAAAATATTTTCTGCCGGTTAAGTTATTGAGGGCTGATTTCTTGTCCTGTGATAAAAAGCCTTCTGTTTCGAGTGCCAAACCTTTCAGGGGAGCATTTTCAAGCTTTTGCCACCATTTTTGAGTGAACGGCCAAAAGTCAGATTTTTGCTGAAAATAATCTTTTTCCGCCGGTTAAGTTATTGAGGGCTGATTTCTCTTCCTGTGACAAAAAGCCTTGTGTTTCGACTGCCAAACCTTTCAGGGGATCATTTGCAACCGGTTGGCACCATTTTTGAGTGAACTGCCAAAAGTCAGATTTTTGCTGAAATTGTGACCCCGGGGCTTAGGGATTTTTTCAAAAAAATATTTTCTGCCGGTTAAGTTATTGAGGGCTTATTTCTTGTCCTGTGATAAAAAGCCTTCTGTTTCCATCACCAAAGCTTTCAGGGGAGCATTTTCAAGCTTTTGGCACCATTTTTGAGTGAATTGCCAAAAGTCAGATTTTTGCTGAAATTGTGACCCCGGGGCTTAAGGATTTTTTCAAAAAAATATTTTCTGCCAGTTAAGATTTGAGGGCTGATTTCTTGTCCTGTGATAAAAAACCTTCTGTTTCGACTGCCAAACCTTTCAGGGGAGCATTTGCAACCGGTTGGCACCATTTTTGAGTGAACTGCCAAAAGTCAGATTTTACTGAAATTGTGACCCCGGGGCTTAGGGATTTTTTCAAAAAACTCTTTTCTGCCGGTTAAGTTTTTGAGGGCTGATTTCTTGTCCTGTGATAAAAAGCCTTCTGTTTCGAGTGCCAAACCTTTCAGGGAGCATTTTCAAGCTTTTGGCACCATTTTTGAGTGAATTGCCAAAAGTCAGATTTTTGCTGAAAAAAATCTTTTTCCGCCGGTTAATTTGTTGAGGGCTGATTTCTTGTCCTGTGATAAAAAGCCTTCTGTTTCCATCACCAAAGCTTTCAGGGGAACATTTTCAAGCTTTTGGCACCATTTTTGAGTTAATTGCCAAAAGTCAGATTTTTCCTGAAATTGTGACCCCGGGGCTTAGGGATATTTCAAAAAAATATTTTCCGCCGGTTAAGCTTTTGAGGGCTGATTTCTTGTCCTGTGATAAAAAACCTTCTTTTTCGAGTGCCAAAACTTTCAAAAACCGTTTGGCACCATTTTTGAGTGAATTGCCAAAAGTCAGATTTTTGCTGAAATTGTGACTCCGGGGCTTAGGGATTTTTTCAAAAAACTCTTTTCTGCCGGTTAAGTTATTGAGGGCTGATTTCTTGTCCTGTGATAAAAAGCCTTCTGTTTCCATCGCCAAAGCTTTCAGGGGAGCATTTTCAAGCTTTTGGCACCATTTTTGAGTGAATTGCCAAAAGTCAGATTTTCCCTGAAATTGTGACCCCGGGGCTTAGGGATTTTTTCAAAAAAATATTTTCTGCCGGTTAAGTTTTTGAGGGCTGATTTCTTGTCCTGTGATAAACAGCCTTCTGTTTCCATCACCAAAGCTTTCAGGGGAGCATTTTCAAGCTTTTGGCACCATTTTTGAGTGAATTGCCAAAAGTCAGATTTTTGCTGAAATTGTGACCCCGGGGCTTAGGGATTTTTTCAAAAAACTCTTTTCTGCCGGTTAAGTTATTGATGGCTGATTTCTTGTCCTGTGGTAAAAAGCCTTCTGTTTCGACTGCCAAAGCTTTCAGGGGAGCATTTGCAACCGGTTGGCACCATTTTTGAGTGAATTGCCAAAAGTCAGATTTTTCCTGAAATTGCGACCCCGGGGCTTAGGGATTTTTTCAAAAAAATATTTTCTGCCGGTTAAGTTATTGAGGGCTGATTTCTTGTCCTGTGATAAAAAGCCTTCTGTTTCGAGTGCCAAACCTTTCAGGTGAGCATTTTCAAGCTTTTGGCACCATTTTTGAGTTAACTGCCAAAAGTCAGATTTTTGCTGAAAAAAATCTTCTTCCGCCTGTTAAGTTGTTGAGAGCTGATTTCTTTTCCTGTGATAAAAAGCCTTCTGTTTCGACTGCCAAACCTTTCATGGGATCATTTGCAACCGGTTGGCACCATTTTTGAGTGAATTGCCAAAAGTCAGATTTTTCCTGAAATTGTGACCCCGGGGCTTAGGGATTTTTTCAAAAAAATATTTTCTGCCGGTTAAGTTATTGAGGGCTGATTTCTTGTCCTGTGATAAAAAGCCTTCTGTTTCGAGTACCAAACCTTTCAGGGGAGCATTTTCAAGCTTTTGCCACCATTTTTGAGTGAACGGCCAAAAGTCAGATTTTTGCTGAAAATAATCTTTTTCCGCCGGTTAAGTTATTGAGGGCTGATTTCTCTTCCTGTGACAAAAAGCCTTGTGTTTCGACTGCCAAACCTTTCAGGGGATCATTTGCAACCGGTTGGCACCATTTTTGAGTGAACTGCCAAAAGTCAGATTTTTGCTGAAATTGTGACCCCGGGGCTTAGGGATTTTTTCAAAAAAATATTTTCTGCCGGTTAAGTTATTGAGGGCTGATTTCTTGTCCTGTGATAAAAAACCTTCTGTTTCCATCACCAAAGCTTTCAGGGGAGCATTTTCAAGCTTTTGGCACCATTTTTGAGTGAATTGCCAAAAGTCAGATTTTTGCTGAAATTGTTACCCCGGGGCTTAGGGATTTTTTCAAAAAACTCTTTTCTGCCGGTTAAGTTTTTGAGGGCTGATTTCTTGTCCTGTGATAAAAAGCCTTCTGTTTCGAGTGCCAAACCTTTCAGGGGAGCATTTTCAAGCTTTTGGCACCATTTTTGAGTGAACTGCGAAAAGTCAGATTTTTGCTGAAATTGTGACCCCGGGGCTTAGGGATTTTTTCAAAAAAATATTTTCTGCCGGTTAAGTTATTGAGGGCTGATTTCTTGTCCTGTGATAAAAAGCCTTCTGTTTCCATCACCAAAGCTTTCAGGGGAGCATTTTCAAGCTTTTGGCACCATTTTTGAGTGAATTCCCAAAAGTCAGATTTTTGCTGAAATTGTGACCCCGGGGCTTAAGGATTTTTTCAAAAAAATATTTTCTGCCGGTTAAGATTTGAGGGCTGATTTCTTGTCCTGTGATAAAAAACCTTCTGTTTCGACTGCCAAAGCTTTCAGGGGAGCATTTGCAACCGGTTGGCACCATTTTTGAGTGAATTGCCAAAGTCAGATTTTTCCTGAAATTGTGACCCCGGGGCTTAGGGATTTTTTCAAAAAACTATTTTCTTCCGGTTAAGTTTTTGAGGGCTGATTTCTTGTCCTGTGATAAAAAACCTTCTGTTTCGACTGCCAAAGCTTTCAGGGGAGCATTTGCAACCGGCTGGCACCATTTTTGAGTGAATTGCCAAAAGTCAGATTTTTCCTGAAATTATGACCCCGGGGCTTAGGGATTTTTTCAAAAAAATATTTTCTGCCGGTTAAGTTATTGAGGGCTGATTTCTTGTCCTGTGGTAAAAAGCCTTCTGTTTCTCGACCAAATCTGGACATCTAGAGGGCTGGCACCTAAGACTACAAGAGTAGAAATCTGCCCAAAGACTTGCTCCGACCATAATGCTTTGAAAATGGAAATGAGATTTACTACTGCGGATTCCTTCAGATGGAAAATGAATGACAACCTGCTAAGAGATCAAGAGACTGTAAAGAAGGCCCAAAAAGCTATAAAGGACTACTTTGAAATTAATTTGAATACCTCGGTGGAAAAAAGAATAATCTGGGATGCAAGTAAAGCCGTTATGAGAGGGTTTCTGATACAACAGAATACGATTAAGAAAAAACTCTGGAACGGGAAAAAGGATAAGATATTAGAGAAGATAAGAGAAGGAGAGAAAAAATTAAGATCGAATCCAAAATCAAAAGAGATTTTAAGAGAAATCAAATTCCACCAATCGCAATATACGAAATTGATAAACCAAGAAGTGGAATGGAAAATCAAACAAATGAAACAAAGATCTTTTGAATCTGCGAACAAATGTGGGAAACTGCTAGCTTGGCAGTTGAAAAAGAGACAAAAATTAAATTATGTTACCAATCTAGAAGTTGAAGGGAAAAGTATCCAGAAACCGGGGGAAATTAGGAAGTGCTTCCAGAAATATTTTAAAAAACTGTATACACAAGAACCCGAGGAAGCAAATGAGATTGAACAATTCTTGAAAGACAATGGCCTACCAGAATTGTCTCAAGAGAAGAGGTCAATCTTGAATTGTAAAATAACACAACAGGAAATTGAGGATGCCATTCAAAATATGCAGTTAGGCAAATCTCCAGGCCCGGATGGACTTACCTCCAAATATTACAGGACATTAAAAGACTGCTTGTTACAACCATTACTGGAGGTTTGTAACCAGGTTATGGTGGGAGGGAGAGCACCAGATACGTGGAAAGAAGCATTCATCACACTGATACCCAAAGTGGAAACTGAAAAGACTCAACTTAAGAACTATCGTCCCATCTCACTCCTAAACGTGGATTACAAAATATTTGCAGATATTTTGGCTAATAGATTCAAAAAAGTATTAAACGAAGTAATTCATAAGGACCAAGCGGGCTTTCTCCCAGGTAGACATTTGTTTGATAATACTAGGAATATCATTGACATTTTGGAACTTTTACAAACAAATATTAACACTAAAGCTGTGTTAATTTTTATTGACGCGGAAAAGGCCTTTGACAATATTTCTTGGAAATTTATGAAGAAAAATTTGGAAGGGATGGGAGTGGGAAAGGGCTTTGAGAATGGAATAGAGGCAATCTATTCAGAGCAAAAAGCTAAGTTGATAGTGAACAATGTGGTGACAGAAGAACTTCATATTGAAAAAGGGACACGTCAGGGGTGCCCCCTTTCCCCTTTGTTGTTTATTTCGGTCCTGGAGGTACTGCTGAACATGATAAGGAGGGATCAGCAGGTACAAGGAATTCGGGTCGGAGTGAAACAATATAAACTGAAAGCATTTGCAGATGACTTGGTTCTAACATTACAGGAGCCAGAATCTAGTACAAAAAGAGTTTTGGAATTGATTCAGAAATTTGGTCGGGTGGCGGGCTTCAAGTTGAATAAACAAAAAACCAAGGTGTTAGGGAAAAACTTGACAGTTGACGAAACAGAAGGGTTTCAGAAGGAAACAGAACTAAACATTGTTAAAAAAGTGAAATACCTGGGGGTCAATCTTTCTTCCAAGAACTTGAATTTATTTAAAGATAATTATGAGAAATGTTGGACAGAAGTGAAAAAAGACTTAGAAATTTGGTCACGATTGAAATTATCCTTGTTAGGTCGAATTGCAGCTATAAAAATGAACGTATTGCCAAAGATGTTGTTTTTGTTTCAGGCCTTGCAGGTTGTGGACAGAGTGGATTGTTTTGGAAAGTGGCAGAAGGATATTTCTAAGTTTGTCTGGCAGGGCAAAAAGCCCCGAATAAAGTTTAAAATACTAACCGATGCAAAGGAGAGAGGGGGGTTTGCCCTGCCGGACTTAAGGTTATATTACGAAGCTGCGGCTTTCTGTTGGATGAAAGACTGGTTTTTGTTAGAAAACACCGATGTCTTAGATCTGGAAGGCTTTAACAATTCGTTAGGGTGGCATGCGTACCTGTGGTATGACAAGGCAAAAACATTTGGAATGTTCAAAAACCATATTGTCAGAAAAGCAATATTTATGGTCTGGGAAAAATACAAAGACTTATTGGAGAGTAAAACTCCGAGGTGGCTATCACCAATAGAGGCCAAAGCTCGGAAAAAACCCAATATGGAGGCCTACTGGCCGAAATATTGGGAAATAATAGAAAATGTTGGAGGTAAATGGAGGCTGCAGAGCCTTGAAAAATTACAAAGTATGGTGCAAGGTTGGTTACATTATGCCCAAATCAATGAGGTTTTTAAGTTAGATAAAAAAATAGGATTCCAGGTGGAAAAATCGAAACTTGAGACAGAGTTGCTAGAACCAAAGACCAAATTACTATCGAGAATGTATAACTTGCTGCTTAAATGGAACACTCAGGATGAGACAGTTAAATCAGCTATGATAAAATGGGCTCAGGACATTGGTTACAATATCATGTCTAAAGACTGGGAGAGGTTATGGACCACCGGTATGAAGTTCACTGCATGTAATGCTTTGAAAGAAAACATTATGAAAATGGTATACAGGTGGTACATGACCCCGGTCAAGCTGGCTAAGATATACCATTTGTCCGATAACAAATGTTGGAAGTGTAAGGAAGCTGAGGGGACATTCTTTCACCTCTGGTGGACCTGCCCAAGATTGAAGGCCTACTGGGAAATGATCTATAACGAGTTAAAAAAGGTGTTTAGATACACCTTTCCTAAGAAACCAGAGGCATTCCTTCTGGGCATTGTCGGCCAGAAGGTGTCAAAGAAGGATAGAACTTTTTTTATGTATGCTACAACAGCAGCAAGAATTCTTATCGCTAAGCATTGGAAGACTCAAGATTTGCCCACACTGGAGGAGTGGCAGACGCAATTGATGAACTACATGGAACTAGCCGAGATGACTGCAAGGATCCGAGATCTGGGAGAAGAAGCGATGGAGGAGGACTGGAAAAAGTTTAAGGACTATTTGCAAAAGTATTATAAATTATATGAATCTTAAGATGTCGCATGATTTGAAATGTCAGCCCCAGCAATATAAGTGGATCATTTATGAAAGTTGAATTACCTATGAAAGAATCAAAGTTTAAATGGGTAAAAAGAAATATTGTAAGATTTTTAAACTAATTGGAATATAAGAGATTTAAACTTAAACTTAAATAGCAATTGAAAGTACAAATAACACGTGAAACAAGGTTATAACTTGCTGATAATTTTATTGCCAAGAATGCATTACGGGGAGATGTGGGGAAGTCCGATAGAAATCTGAAATAAGTTGATGAAATGGTCTGGTTTTGTTGTGCTTGTTTCTTTTTATTTCTTTTTTTTTCTCTATTTTCTTTTTTGTGCTTTCTTATTTTTTGTCACTGTTATATTTGTAATCTGGAAAAAGACGCAATAAAAATTATTATAAAAAAAAAAAAAAAGCCTTCTGTTTCGACTGCCAAAGCTTTCAGGGGAGCATTTGCAACCGGTTGGCACCATTTTTGAGTGAATTGCCAAAAGTCAGATTTTTGCTGAAATTGTGACCCCGGGGCTTAGGGATTTTTTCAAAAAAATATTTACTGCCGGTTAAGTTATTGAGGGCTGATTTCTTGTCCTGTGATAAAAAGCCTTCTGTTTCGAGTGCCAAACCTTTCAGGTGAGCATTTTCAAGATTTTGGCACCATTTTTGAGTTAACTGCCAAAACTCAGATTTTTGCTGAAAAAAATATTTTTCCGCCGGTTAAGTTGTTGAGACCTGATTTCTTTTCCTGTGATAAAAAGCCTTCTGTTTCGACTGCCAAAACTTTCAGGGGATCATTTGCAACCGGTTGGCACCATTTTTGAGTGAATTGCCAAAAGTCAGATTTTTGCTGAAATTATGACCCCGGGGCTTAGGCATTTTTTCAAAAAAATATTTTCTGCCGGTTAAGTTTTTGAGGGCTGATTTCTTGTCCTGTGGTAAAAAGCCTTCTGTTTCGACTGCCAAAGCTTTCAGGGGAGCATTTGCAACCGGTTGGCACCATTTTTGAGTGAACTGCGAAAAGTCAGATTTTTGCTGAAATTGTGACCCCGGGGCTTAGGGATTTTTTCAAAAAAATATTTTCTGCCGGTTAAGTTATTGAGGGCTGATTTCTTGTCCTGTGATATAAAGCCTTCTGTTTCCATCACCAAAGCTTTCAGGGGAGCATTTTCAAGCTTTTGGCACCATTTTTGAGTGAATTCCCAAAAGTCAGATTTTTGCTGAAATTGTGACCCCGGGGCTTAAGGATTTTTTCAAAAAAATATTTTCTGCCGGTTAAGATTTGAGGGCTGATTTCTTGTCCTGTGATAAAAAACCTTCTGTTTCGACTGCCAAAGCTTTCAGGGGAGCATTTGCAACCGGTTGGCACCATTTTTGAGTGAATTGCCAAAAGTCAGATTTTTCCTGAAATTGTGACCCCGGGGCTTAGGGATTTTTTCAAAAAACTATTTTCTTCCGGTTAAGTTATTGAGGGCTGATTTCTTGTCCTGTGATAAAAAACCTTCTGTTTCGACTGCCAAAGCTTTCAGGGGAGCATTTGCAACCGGCTGGCACCATTTTTGAGTGAATTGCCAAAAGTCAGATTTTTCCTGAAATTATGACCCCGGGGCTTAGGGATTTTCTCAAAAAAATATTTTCTGCCGGTTAAGTTATTGAGGGCTGATTTCTTGTCCTGTGGTAAAAAGCCTTCTGTTTCGACTGCCAAAGCTTTCAGGGGAGCATTTGCAACCGGTTGGCACCATTTTTGAGTGAATTGCCAAAAGTCAGATTTTTGCTGAAATTGTGACCCCGGGGCTTAGGGATTTTTTCAAAAAAATATTTACTGCCGGTTAAGTTATTGAGGGCTGATTTCTTGTCCTGTGATAAAAAGCCTTCTGTTTCGAGTGCCAAACCTTTCAGGTGAGCATTTTCAAGATTTTGGCACCATTTTTGAGTTAACTGCCAAAACTCAGATTTTTGCTGAAAAAAATATTTTCTCGCCGGTTAAGTTGTTGAGGGCTGATTTCTTGTCCTGTGATAAAAAGCCTTCTGTTTCGACTGCCAAACCTTTCAGGGGATCATTTTCAAGCTTTTGGCACCATTTTTGAGTGAATTGCCAAAAGTCAGATTTTTGCTGAAAATAATCTTTTTCTGCCGGTTAAGTTATTGAGGGCTGATTTCTTGTCCTGTGATAAAAAACCTTCTGTTTCGACTGCCAAAGCTTTCAGGGGAGCATTTGCAACCGGTTAGCACCATTTTTGAGTGATTTGCCAAAAGTCATATTTTTCCTGAAATTGCGACCCCGGGGCTTAGGGATTTTTTCAAAAAAAATATTTTCTGCCGGTTAAGTTTTTGAGGGCTGATTTCTTGTCCTGTGGTAAAAAGCCTTCTGTTTCGACTGCCAAAGCTTTCAGGGGAGCATTTGCAACCGGTTGGCACCATTTTTGAGTGAATTGCCAAAAGTCAGATTTTTGCTGAAATTGTGACCCCGGGGCTTAGGGATTTTTTCAAAAAAATATTTACTGCCGGTTAAGTTATTGAGGGCTGATTTCTTGTCCTGTGATAAAAAGCCTTCTGTTTCGAGTGCCAAACCTTTCAGGTGAGCATTTTCAAGATTTTGGCACCATTTTTGAGTTAACTGCCAAAACTCAGATTTTTGCTGAAAAAAATATTTTCTCGCCGGTTAAGTTGTTGAGGGCTGATTTCTTGTCCTGTGATAAAAAGCCTTCTGTTTCGACTGCCAAACCTTTCAGGGGATCATTTTCAAGCTTTTGGCACCATTTTTGAGTGAATTGCCAAAAGTCAGATTTTTGCTGAAAATAATCTTTTTCTGCCGGTTAAGTTATTGAGGGCTGATTTCTTGTCCTGTGATAAAAAACCTTCTGTTTCGACTGCCAAAGCTTTCAGGGGAGCATTTGCAACCGGTTAGCACCATTTTTGAGTGATTTGCCAAAAGTCATATTTTTCCTGAAATTGCGACCCCGGGGCTTAGGGATTTTTTCAAAAAAAATATTTTCTGCCGGTTAAGTTTTTGAGGGCTGATTTCTTGTCCTGTGGTAAAAAGCCTTCTGTTTCGACTGCCAAAGCTTTCAGGGGAGCATTTGCAACCGGTTGGCACCATTTTTGAGTGAACTGCGAAAAGTCAGATTTTTGCTGAAATTGTGACCCCGGGGCTTAGGGATTTTTTCAAAAAAATATTTTCTGCCGGTTAAGTTATTGAGGGCTGATTTCTTGTCCTGTGATATAAAGCCTTCTGTTTCCATCACCAAAGCTTTCAGGGGAGCATTTTCAAGCTTTTGGCACCATTTTTGAGTGAATTCCCAAAAGTCAGATTTTTCCTGAAATTATGACCCCGGGGCTTAGGGATTTTTTCAAAAAAATATTTTCTGCCGGTTAAGTTATTGAGGGCTGATTTCTTGTCCTGTGATAAAAAACCTTCTGTTTCGACTGCCAAAGCTTTCAGGGGAGCATTTGCAACCGGCTGGCACCATTTTTGAGTGAATTGCCAAAAGTCAGATTTTTCCTGAAATTATGACCCCGGGGCTTAGGGATTTTTTCAAAAAAATATTTTCTGCCGGTTAAGTTATTGAGGGCTGATTTCTTGTCCTGTGGTAAAAAGCCTTCTGTTTCGACTGCCAAAGCTTTCAGGGGAGCATTTGCAACCGGTTGGCACCATTTTTGAGTGAATTGCCAAAAGTCAGATTTTTGCTGAAATTGTGACCCCGGGGCTTAGGGATTTTTTCAAAAAAATATTTACTGCCGGTTAAGTTATTGAGGGCTGATTTCTTGTCCTGTGATAAAAAGCCTTCTGTTTCGAGTGCCAAACCTTTCAGGTGAGCATTTTCAAGATTTTGGCACCATTTTTGAGTTAACTGCCAAAACTCAGATTTTTGCTGAAAAAAATATTTTCTCGCCGGTTAAGTTGTTGAGGGCTGATTTCTTGTCCTGTGATAAAAAGCCTTCTGTTTCGACTGCCAAACCTTTCAGGGGATCATTTTCAAGCTTTTGGCACCATTTTTGAGTGAATTGCCAAAAGTCAGATTTTTGCTGAAAATAATCTTTTTCTGCCGGTTAAGTTATTGAGGGCTGATTTCTTGTCCTGTGATAAAAAACCTTCTGTTTCGACTGCCAAAGCTTTCAGGGGAGCATTTGCAACCGGTTAGCACCATTTTTGAGTGATTTGCCAAAAGTCATATTTTTCCTGAAATTGCGACCCCGGGGCTTAGGGATTTTTTCAAAAAAAATATTTTCTGCCGGTTAAGTTTTTGAGGGCTGATTTCTTGTCCTGTGATAAAAAGACTTCTGTTTCCATCACCAAAGCTTTCAGGGGAGCATTTTCAAGCTTTTGGCACCATTTTTGAGTGAATTGCCAAAAGTCAGATTTTTGCTGAAATTGTGACCCCGGGGCTTAAGGATTTTTTCAAAAAAATATTTTCTGCCGGTTAAGATTTGAGGGCTGATTTCTTGTCCTGTGATAGAAAACCTTCTGTTTCGACTGCCAAAGCTTTCAGGGGAGCATTTCCAACCGGTTGGCACCATTTTTGAGTGAATTGCCAAAAGTCATATTTTTGCTGAAATTATGACCCCGGGGCTTAGGGATTTTTTCAAAAAAATATTTTCTGCCGGTTAAGTTATTGAGGGCTGATTTCTTGTCCTGTGGTAAAAAGCCTTCTGTTTCGACTGCCAAAGCTTTCAGGGGAGCATTTGCAACCGGTTGGCACCATTTTTGAGTGAATTGCCAAAAGTCAGATTTTTCCTGAAATTGCGACCCCGGGGCTTAGGGATTTTTTCAAAAAAATATTTTCTGCCAGTTAAGTTATTGAGGGCTGATTTCTTGTCCTGTGATAAAAAGCCTTCTGTTTCGAGTGCCAAACCTTTCAGGTGAGCATTTTCAAGCTTTTCGCACCATTTTTGAGTTAACTGCCAAAAGTCAGATTTTTGCTGAAAAAAATCTTTTTCCGCCGGTTAAGTTGTTGAGAGCTGATTTCTTTTCCTGTGATAAAAAGCCTTTTGTTTCGACTGCCAAACCTTTCAGGGGATCATTTGCAACCGGTTGGCACCATTTTTGAGTGAATTGCCAAAAGTCAGATTTTTCCTGAAATTGTGACCCCGGGGCTTAGGGATTTTTTCAAAAAAATATTTTCTGCCAGTTAAGTTATTGAGGGCTGATTTCTTGTCCTGTGATAAAAAGCCTTCTGTTTCGAGTGCCAAACCTTTCTGGTGAGCTTTTTCAAGAATTTGTCACCATTTTTGAGTTAACTGCCAAAACTCAGATTTTTGCTGAAAAAAATATTTTTCCGCCGGTTAAGTTGTTGAGAGCTGATTTCTTTTCCTGTGATAAAAAGCCTTCTGTTTCGACTGCCAAAACTTTCAGGGGATCATTTGCAACCGGTTGGCACCATTTTTGAGTGAATTGCCAAAAGTCAGATTTTTGCTGAAATTGTGACCCCGGGGCTTAGGGATTTTTTCAAAAAAATATTTTCTGCCGGTTAAGTTTTTGAGGGCTGATTTCTTGTCCTGTGATAAAAAGCCTTCTGTTTCGAGTGCCAAACCTTTCAGGGGAGCATTTTCAAGCTTTTGGCACCATTTTTGAGTGAATTGCCAAAAGTCAGATTTTTGCTGAAATTATGACCCCGGGGCTTAGGGATTTTTTCAAAAAAATATTTTCTGCCGGTTAAGTTATTGAGGGCTGATTTCTTGTCCTGTGGTAAAAAGCCTTCTGTTTCGACTGCCAAAGCTTTCAGGGGAGCATTTGCAACCGGTTGGCACCATTTTTGAGTGAATTGCCAAAAGTCAGTTTTTTACTGAAATTGTGACCCCGGGGCTTAGGGATTTTTTCAAAAAACTCTTTTCTGCCGGTTAAGTTTTTGAGGGCTGATTTCTTGTCCTGTGATAGAAAGCCTTCTGTTTCGAGTGCCAAACCTTTCTGGTGAGCATTTTCAAGAATTTGTCACCATTTTTGAGTTAACTGCCAAAACTCAGATTTTTGCTGAAAAAAATATTTTTCCGCCGGTTAAGTTGTTGAGAGCTGATTTCTTTTCCTGTGATAAAAAGCCTTCTGTTTCGACTGCCAAACCTTTCAGGGGATCATTTGCAACCGGTTGGCACCATTTTTGAGTGAATTGCCAAAAGTCAGATTTTTCCTGAAATTGTGACCACGGGGCTTAGGGATTTTTTCAAAAAAATATTTTCTGCCAGTTAAGTTATTGAGGGCTGATTTCTTGTCCTGTGATAAAAAGCCTTCTGTTTCGAGTGCCAAACCTTTCTGGTGAGCATTTTCAAGAATTTGTCACCATTTTTGAGTTAACTGCCAAAACTCAGATTTTTGCTGAAAAAAATATTTTTCCGCCGGTTAAGTTGTTGAGAGCTGATTTCTTTTCCTGTGATAAAAAGGCTTCTGTTTCGACTGCCAAAACTTTCAGGGGATCATTTGCAACCGGTTGGCACCATTTTTGAGTGAATTGCCAAAAGTCAGATTTTTGCTGAAATTGTGACCCCGGGGCTTAAGGATTTTTTCAAAAAAATATTTTCTGCCGGTTAAGATTTGAGGGCTGATTTCTTGTCCTGTGATAGAAAACCTTCTGTTTCGACTGCCAAAGCTTTCAGGGGAGCATTTGCAACCGGTTGGCACCATTTTTGAGTGAATTGCCAAAAGTCAGATTTTTGCTGAAATTATGACCCCGGGGCTTAGGGATTTTTTCAAAAAAATATTTTCTGCCGGATAAGTTATTGAGGGCTGATTTCTTGTCCTGTGGTAAAAAGCCTTCTGTTTCGACTGCCAAAGCTTTCAGGGGAGCATTTGCAACCGGCTGGCACCATTTTTGAGTGAACTGCCAAAAGTCAGATTTTTGCTGAAATTGTGACCCCGGGGCTTAGGGATTTTTTCAAAAAACTCTTTTCTGCCGGTTAAGTTATTGAGGACTGATTTCTTGTCCTGTGATAAAAAACCTTCTGTTTCGAGTGCCAAAGCTTTCAGGGGAGCATTTGCAAGCGGTTGGCACCATTTTTGAGTGAATTGCGAAAAGTCTGATTTTTGCTGAAAAAAATATTTTTCCGCCGGTTAAGTTGTTGAGAGCTGATTTCTTTTCCTGTGATAAAAAGCCTTCTGTTTCGACTGCCAAACCTTTCAGGGGAGCATTTTCAAGCTTTTGGCACCATTTTTGAGTGAACTGCCAAAAGTCAGATTTTTCCTGAAATTGTGACCCCGGGGCTTAGGGATTTTTTCAAAAAACTATTTTCTTCCGGTTAAGTTTTTGAGGGCTGATTTCTTGTCCTGTGATAAAAAACCTTCTGTTTCGACTGCCAAAGCTTTCAGGGGAGCATTTGCAACCGGCTGGCACCATTTTTGAGTGAATTGCCAAAAGTCAGATTTTTGCTGAAATTGTGACCCCGGGGCTTAGGGATTTTTTCAAAAAACGCTTTTCTGCCGGTTAAGTTTTTGAGGGCTGATTTCCTGTCCTGTGATAAAAAGCCTTCTGTTTCCATCACCAAAGCTTTCAGGGGAACATTTTCAAGCTTTTGGCAGCATTTTTGAGTGAATTGCCAAAAGTCAGATTTTTCCTGAAATTATGACCCCGGGGCTTAGGGATTTTTTCAAAAAAATATTTTCTGCCGGTTAAGTTATTGAGGGCTGATTTCTTGTCCTGTGGTAAAAAGCCTTCTGTTTCGACTGCCAAAGCTTTCAGGGGAGCATTTGCAACCGGTTGGCACCATTTTTGAGTGAATTGCCAAAAGTCAGATTTTTGCTGAAATTGTGACCCCGGGGCTTAGGGATTTTTTCAAAAAAAATATTTACTGCCGGTTAAGTTATTGAGGGCTGATTTCTTGTCCTGTGATAAAAAGCCTTCTGTTTCGAGTGCCAAACCTTTCAGGTGAGCATTTTCAAGATTTTGGCACCATTTTTGAGTTAACTGCCAAAACTCAGATTTTTGCTGAAAAAAATATTTTTCCGCCGGTTAAGTTGTTGAGGGCTGATTTCTTGTCCTGTGATAAAAAATCTTCTGTTTCGAGTGCCAAAGCTTTCAGGGGAGCATTTGCAAGCGGTTGGCACCATTTTTGAGTGAATTGCGAAAAGTCAGATTTTTGCTGAAAAAAATATTTTTCCGCCGGTTAAGTTGTTGAGAGCTGATTTCTTTTCCTGTGATAAAAAGCCTTCTGTTTCGACTGCCAAACCTTTCAGGGGAGCATTTTCAAGCTTTTGGCACTATTTCTGAGTGAACTGCCAAAAGTCAGATTTTTGCTGAAATTGTGACCCCGGGGCTTAGGGATTTTTTCAAAAAACTATTTTCTTCCGGTTAAGTTTTTGAGGGCTGATTTCTTGTCCTGTGATAAAAAACCTTCTGTTTCGACTGCCAAAGCTTTCAGGGGAGCATTTGCAACCGGCTGGCACCATTTTTGAGTGAATTGCCAAAAGTCAGATTTTTGCTGAAATTGTGACCCCGGGGCTTAGGGATTTTTTCAAAAAACGCTTTTCTGCCGGTTAAGTTTTTGAGGGCTGATTTCCTGTCCTGTGATAAAAAGCCTTCTGTTTCCATCACCAAAGCTTTCAGGGGAACATTTTCAAGCTTTTGACACCATTTTTGAGTGAATTGCCAAAAGTCAGATTTTTCCTGAAATTATGACCCCGGGGCTTAGGGATTTTTTCAAAAAAATATTTTCTGCCGGTTAAGTTATTGAGGGCTGATTTCTTGTCCTGTGGTAAAAAGCCTTCTGTTTCGACTGCCAAAGCTTTCAGGGGAGCATTTGCAACCGGTTGGCACCATTTTTGAGTGAATTGCCAAAAGTCAGATTTTTGCTGAAATTGTGACCCCGGGGCTTAGGGATTTTTTCAAAAAAAATATTTACTGCCGGTTAAGTTATTGAGGGCTGATTTCTTGTCCTGTGATAAAAAGGCTTCTGTTTCGAGTGCCAAACCTTTCAGGTGAGCATTTTCAAGATTTTGGCACCATTTTTGAGTGAATTCCCAAAAGTCAGATTTTTGCTGAAATTGTGACCCCGGGGCTTAAGGATTTTTTCAAAAAAATATTTTCTGCCGGTTAAGATTTGAGGGCTGATTTCTTGTCCTGTGATAAAAAACCTTCTGTTTCGACTGCCAAAGCTTTCAGGGGAGCATTTGCAACCGGCTGGCACCATTTTTGAGTGAATTGCCAAAAGTCAGATTTTTCCTGAAATTATGACCCCGGGGCTTAGGGATTTTTTCAAAAAAATATTTTCTGCCGGTTAAGTTATTGAGGGCTGATTTCTTGTCCTGTGATAAAAAACCTTCTGTTTCGACTGCTAAAGCTTTCAGGGGAGCATTTGCAACCGGCTGGCACCATTTTTGAGTGAATTGCCAAAAGTCAGATTTTTCCTGAAATTATGACCCCGGGGCTTAGGGATTTTTTCAAAAAAATATTTTCTGCCGGTTAAGTTATTGAGGGCTGATTTCTTGTCCTGTGGTAAAAAGCCTTCTGTTTCGACTGCCAAAGCTTTCAGGGGAGCATTTGCAACCGGTTGGCACCATTTTTGAGTGAATTGCCAAAAGTCAGATTTTTGCTGAAATTGTGACCCCGGGGCTTAGGGATTTTTTCAAAAAAATATTTACTGCCGGTTAAGTTATTGAGGGCTGATTTCTTGTCCTGTGATAAAAAGCCTTCTGTTTCGAGTGCCAAACCTTTCAGGTGAGCATTTTCAAGATTTTGGCACCATTTTTGAGTTAACTGCCAAAACTCAGATTTTTGCTGAAAAAAATATTTTCTCGCCGGTTAAGTTGTTGAGGGCTGATTTCTTGTCCTGTGATAAAAAGCCTTCTGTTTCGACTGCCAAACCTTTCAGGGGATCATTTTCAAGCTTTTGGCACCATTTTTGAGTGAATTGCCAAAAGTCAGATTTTTGCTGAAAATAATCTTTTTCTGCCGGTTAAGTTATTGAGGGCTGATTTCTTGTCCTGTGATAAAAAACCTTCTGTTTCGACTGCCAAAGCTTTCAGGGGAGCATTTGCAACCGGTTAGCACCATTTTTGAGTGATTTGCCAAAAGTCATATTTTTCCTGAAATTGCGACCCCGGGGCTTAGGGATTTTTTCAAAAAAAATCTTTTCTGCCGGTTAAGTTTTTGAGGGCTGATTTCTTGTCCTGTGGTAAAAAGCCTTCTGTTTCGACTGCCAAAGCTTTCAGGGGAGCATTTGCAACCGGTTGGCACCATTTTTGAGTGAACTGCGAAAAGTCAGATTTTTGCTGAAATTGTGACCCCGGGGCTTAGGGATTTTTTCAAAAAAATATTTTCTGCCGGTTAAGTTATTGAGGGCTGATTTCTTGTCCTGTGATATAAAGCCTTCTGTTTCCATCACCAAAGCTTTCAGGGGAGCATTTTCAAGCTTTTGGCACCATTTTTGAGTGAATTCCCAAAAGTCAGATTTTTGCTGAAATTGTGACCCCGGGGCTTAAGGATTTTTTCAAAAAAATATTTTCTGCCGGTTAAGATTTGAGGGCTGATTTCTTGTCCTGTGATAAAAAACCTTCTGTTTCGACTGCCAAAGCTTTCAGGGGAGCATTTGCAACCGGCTGGCACCATTTTTGAGTGAATTGCCAAAAGTCAGATTTTTCCTGAAATTATGACCCCGGGGCTTAGGGATTTTTTCAAAAAAATATTTTCTGCCAGTTAAGTTATTGAGGGCTGATTTCTTGTCCTGTGATAAAAAACC
Organism: Podarcis liolepis; assembly: GCF_965112155.1. Lineage (NCBI taxonomy): Eukaryota > Metazoa > Chordata > Lepidosauria > Squamata > Lacertidae > Podarcis > Podarcis liolepis. Next base: position 500,211 of record NW_028148749.1, on the reverse strand, counting down.
TTCTGTTTCGACTGCCAAAGCTTTCAGGGGAGCATTTGCAACCGGCTGGCACCATTTTTGAGTGAATTGCCAAAAGTCAGATTTTTCCTGAAATTATGACCCCGGGGCTTAGGGATTTTTTCAAAAAAATATTTTCTGCCGGTTAAGTTATTGAGGGCTGATTTCTTGTCCTGTGGTAAAAAGCCTTCTGTTTCGACTGCCAAAGCTTTCAGGGGAGCATTTGCAACCGGTTGGCACCATTTTTGAGTGAATTGCCAAAAGTCAGATTTTTGCTGAAATTGTGACCCCGGGGCTTAGGGATTTTTTCAAAAAAATATTTACTGCCGGTTAAGTTATTGAGGGCTGATTTCTTGTCCTGTGATAAAAAGCCTTCTGTTTCGAGTGCCAAACCTTTCAGGTGAGCATTTTCAAGATTTTGGCACCATTTTTGAGTTAACTGCCAAAACTCAGATTTTTGCTGAAAAAAATATTTTCTCGCCGGTTAAGTTGTTGAGGGCTGATTTCTTGTCCTGTGATAAAAAGCCTTCTGTTTCGACTGCCAAACCTTTCAGGGGATCATTTTCAAGCTTTTGGCACCATTTTTGAGTGAATTGCCAAAAGTCAGATTTTTGCTGAAAATAATCTTTTTCTGCCGGTTAAGTTATTGAGGGCTGATTTCTTGTCCTGTGATAAAAAACCTTCTGTTTCGACTGCCAAAGCTTTCAGGGGAGCATTTGCAACCGGTTAGCACCATTTTTGAGTGATTTGCCAAAAGTCATATTTTTCCTGAAATTGCGACCCCGGGGCTTAGGGATTTTTTCAAAAAAAATATTTTCTGCCGGTTAAGTTTTTGAGGGCTGATTTCTTGTCCTGTGATAAAAAGCCTTCTGTTTCCATCACCAAAGCTTTCAGGGGAGCATTTTCAAGCTTTTGGCACCATTTTTGAGTGAATTGCCAAAAGTCAGATTTTTGCTGAAATTGTGACCCCGGGGCTTAAGGATTTTTTCAAAAAAATATTTTCTGCCGGTTAAGATTTGAGGGCTGATTTCTTGTCCTGTGATAGAAAACCTTCTGTTTCGACTGCCAAAGCTTTCAGGGGAGCATTTCCAACCGGTTGGCACCATTTTTGAGTGAATTGCCAAAAGTCATATTTTTGCTGAAATTATGACCCCGGGGCTTAGGGATTTTTTCAAAAAAATATTTTCTGCCGGTTAAGTTATTGAGGGCTGATTTCTTGTCCTGTGGTAAAAAGCCTTCTGTTTCGACTGCCAAAGCTTTCAGGGGAGCATTTGCAACCGGTTGGCACCATTTTTGAGTGAATTGCCAAAAGTCAGATTTTTCCTGAAATTGCGACCCCGGGGCTTAGGGATTTTTTCAAAAAAATATTTTCTGCCGGTTAAGTTATTGAGGGCTGATTTCTTGTCCTGTGATAAAAAGCCTTCTGTTTCGAGTGCCAAACCTTTCAGGTGAGCATTTTCAAGCTTTTCGCACCATTTTTGAGTTAACTGCCAAAAGTCAGATTTTTGCTGAAAAAAATCTTTTTCCGCCGGTTAAGTTGTTGAGAGCTGATTTCTTTTCCTGTGATAAAAAGCCTTTTGTTTCGACTGCCAAACCTTTCAGGGGATCATTTGCAACCGGTTGGCACCATTTTTGAGTGAATTGCCAAAAGTCAGATTTTTCCTGAAATTGTGACCCCGGGGCTTAGGGATTTTTTCAAAAAAATATTTTCTGCCAGTTAAGTTATTGAGGGCTGATTTCTTGTCCTGTGATAAAAAGCCTTCTGTTTCGAGTGCCAAACCTTTCTGGTGAGCTTTTTCAAGAATTTGTCACCATTTTTGAGTTAACTGCCAAAACTCAGATTTTTGCTGAAAAAAATATTTTTCCGCCGGTTAAGTTGTTGAGAGCTGATTTCTTTTCCTGTGATAAAAAGCCTTCTGTTTCGACTGCCAAAACTTTCAGGGGATCATTTGCAACCGGTTGGCACCATTTTTGAGTGAATTGCCAAAAGTCAGATTTTTCCTGAAATTGTGACCCCGGGGCTTAGGGATTTTTTCAAAAAAATATTTTCTGCCGGTTAAGTTATTGAGGGCTGATTTCTTGTCCTGTGGTAAAAAGCCTTCTGTTTCGACTGCCAAAGCTTTCAGGGGAGCATTTGCAACCGGTTGGCACCATTTTTGAGTGAATTGCCAAAAGTCAGTTTTTTACTGAAATTGTGACCCCGGGGCTTAGGGATTTTTTCAAAAAACTCTTTTCTGCCGGTTAAGTTTTTGAGGGCTGATTTCTTGTCCTGTGATAGAAAGCCTTCTGTTTCGAGTGCCAAACCTTTCTGGTGAGCATTATCAAGAATTTGTCACCATTTTTGAGTTAACTGCCAAAACTCAGATTTTTGCTGAAAAAAATATTTTTCCGCCGGTTAAGTTGTTGAGAGCTGATTTCTTTTCCTGTGATAAAAAGCCTTCTGTTTCGACTGCCAAACCTTTCAGGGGATCATTTGCAACCGGTTGGCACCATTTTTGAGTGAATTGCCAAAAGTCAGATTTTTCCTGAAATTGTGACCACGGGGCTTAGGGATTTTTTCAAAAAAATATTTTCTGCCAGTTAAGTTATTGAGGGCTGATTTCTTGTCCTGTGATAAAAAGCCTTCTGTTTCGAGTGCCAAACCTTTCTGGTGAGCATTTTCAAGAATTTGTCACCATTTTTGAGTTAACTGCCAAAACTCAGATTTTTGCTGAAAAAAATATTTTTCCGCCGGTTAAGTTGTTGAGAGCTGATTTCTTTTCCTGTGATAAAAAGGCTTCTGTTTCGACTGCCAAAACTTTCAGGGGATCATTTGCAACCGGTTGGCACCATTTTTGAGTGAATTGCCAAAAGTCAGATTTTTGCTGAAATTGTGACCCCGGGGCTTAAGGATTTTTTCAAAAAAATATTTTCTGCCGGTTAAGATTTGAGGGCTGATTTCTTGTCCTGTGATAGAAAACCTTCTGTTTCGACTGCCAAAGCTTTCAGGGGAGCATTTGCAACCGGTTGGCACCATTTTTGAGTGAATTGCCAAAAGTCAGATTTTTGCTGAAATTATGACCCCGGGGCTTAGGGATTTTTTCAAAAAAATATTTTCTGCCGGTTAAGTTATTGAGGGCTGATTTCTTGTCCTGTGGTAAAAAGCCTTCTGTTTCGACTGCCAAAGCTTTCAGGGGAGCATTTGCAACCGGCTGGCACCATTTTTGAGTGAACTGCCAAAAGTCAGATTTTTGCTGAAATTGTGACCCCGGGGCTTAGGGATTTTTTCAAAAAACTCTTTTCTGCCGGTTAAGTTATTGAGGACTGATTTCTTGTCCTGTGATAAAAAACCTTCTGTTTCGAGTGCCAAAGCTTTCAGGGGAGCATTTGCAAGCGGTTGGCACCATTTTTGAGTGAATTGCGAAAAGTCTGATTTTTGCTGAAAAAAATATTTTTCCGCCGGTTAAGTTGTTGAGAGCTGATTTCTTTTCCTGTGATAAAAAGCCTTCTGTTTCGACTGCCAAACCTTTCAGGGGAGCATTTTCAAGCTTTTGGCACCATTTTTGAGTGAACTGCCAAAAGTCAGATTTTTCCTGAAATTGTGACCCCGGGGCTTAGGGATTTTTTCAAAAAACTATTTTCTTCCGGTTAAGTTTTTGAGGGCTGATTTCTTGTCCTGTGATAAAAAACCTTCTGTTTCGACGGCCAAAGCTTTCAGGGGAGCATTTGCAACCGGCTGGCACCATTTTTGAGTGAATTGCCAAAAGTCAGATTTTTGCTGAAATTGTGACCCCGGGGCTTAGGGATTTTTTCAAAAAACGCTTTTCTGCCGGTTAAGTTTTTGAGGGCTGATTTCCTGTCCTGTGATAAAAAGCCTTCTGTTTCCATCACCAAAGCTTTCAGGGGAACATTTTCAAGCTTTTGGCAGCATTTTTGAGTGAATTGCCAAAAGTCAGATTTTTCCTGAAAGTATGACCCCGGGGCTTAGGGATTTTTTCAAAAAAATATTTTCTGCCGGTTAAGTTATTGAGGGCTGATTTCTTGTCCTGTGGTAAAAAGCCTTCTGTTTCGACTGCCAAAGCTTTCAGGGGAGCATTTGCAACCGGTTGGCACCATTTTTGAGTGAATTGCCAAAAGTCAGATTTTTGCTGAAATTGTGACCCCGGGGCTTAGGGATTTTTTCAAAAAAAATATTTACTGCCGGTTAAGTTATTGAGGGCTGATTTCTTGTCCTGTGATAAAAAGCCTTCTGTTTCGAGTGCCAAACCTTTCAGGTGAGCATTTTCAAGATTTTGGCACCATTTTTGAGTTAACTGCCAAAACTCAGATTTTTGCTGAAAAAAATATTTTTCCGCCGGTTAAGTTGTTGAGGGCTGATTTCTTGTCCTGTGATAAAAAATCTTCTGTTTCGAGTGCCAAAGCTTTCAGGGGAGCATTTGCAAGCGGTTGGCACCATTTTTGAGTGAATTGCGAAAAGTCAGATTTTTGCTGAAAAAAATATTTTTCCGCCGGTTAAGTTGTTGAGAGCTGATTTCTTTTCCTGTGATAAAAAGCCTTCTGTTTCGACTGCCAAACCTTTCAGGGGAGCATTTTCAAGCTTTTGGCACTATTTCTGAGTGAACTGCCAAAAGTCAGATTTTTCCTGAAATTGTGACCCCGGGGCTTAGGGATTTTTTCAAAAAACTATTTTCTTCCGGTTAAGTTTTTGAGGGCTGATTTCTTGTCCTGTGATAAAAAACCTTCTGTTTCGACTGCCAAAGCTTTCAGGGGAGCATTTGCAACCGGCTGGCACCATTTTTGAGTGAATTGCCAAAAGTCAGATTTTTGCTGAAATTGTGACCCCGGGGCTTAGGGATTTTTTCAAAAAACGCTTTTCTGCCGGTTAAGTTTTTGAGGGCTGATTTCCTGTCCTGTGATAAAAAGCCTTCTGTTTCCATCACCAAAGCTTTCAGGGGAACATTTTCAAGCTTTTGACACCATTTTTGAGTGAATTGCCAAAAGTCAGATTTTTCCTGAAATTATGACCCGGGGCTTAGGGATTTTTTCAAAAAAATATTTTCTGCCGGTTAAGTTATTGAGGGCTGATTTCTTGTCCTGTGGTAAAAAGCCTTCTGTTTCGACTGCCAAAGCTTTCAGGGGAGCATTTGCAACCGGTTGGCACCATTTTTGAGTGAATTGCCAAAAGTCAGATTTTTGCTGAAATTGTGACCCCGGGGCTTAGGGATTTTTTCAAAAAAAATATTTACTGCCGGTTAAGTTATTGAGGGCTGATTTCTTGTCCTGTGATAAAAAGCCTTCTGTTTCGAGTGCCAAACCTTTCAGGTGAGCATTTTCAAGATTTTGGCACCATTTTTGAGTTAACTGCCAAAACTCAGATTTTTGCTGAAAAAAATATTTTTCCGCCGGTTAAGTTGTTGAGAGCTGATTTCTTTTCCTGTGATAAAAAGCCTTCTGTTTCGACTGCCAAAACTTTCAGGGGATCATTTGCAACCGGTTGGCACCATTTTTGCGTGAATTGCCAAAAGTCAGATTTTTCCTGAAATTGTGACCCCGGGGCTTAGGGATTTTTTCAAAAAAATATTTTCTGCCGGTTAAGTTATTGAGGGCTGATTTCTTGTCCTGTGATAAAAAGCCTTCTGTTTCGAGTGCCAAACCTTTCAGGGGAGCATTTTCAAGCTTTTAGCACCATTTTTCAGTGAATTGCCAAAAGTCAGATTTTTGCTGAAAATAATCTTTTTCTGCCGGTTAAGTTATTGAGGGCTGATTTCTTGTCCTGTGATAAAAAACCTTCTGTTTCGACTGCCAAAGCTTTCAGGGGAGCATTTGCAACAGGTTAGCACCATTTTTGATTGATTTGCCAAAAGTCATATTTTTCCTGAAATTGCGACCCCGGGGCTTAGGGATTTTTTCAAAAAAATATTTTCTGCCAGTTAAGTTATTGAGGGCTGATTTCTTGTCCTGTGATAAAAAGCCTTCTGTTTCGAGTGCCAAACCTTTCTGGTGAGCATTTTCAAGAATTTGTCACCATTTTTGAGTTAACTGCCAAAACTCAGATTTTTGCTGAAAAAAATATTTTTCCGCCGGTTAAGTTGTTCAGAGCTGATTTCTTTTCCTGTGATAAAAAGCCTTCTGTTTCGACTGCCAAAACTTTCAGGGGATCATTTGCAACCGGTTGGCACCATTTTTGAGTGAATTGCCAAAAGTCAGATTTTTGCTGAAATTGTGACCCCGGGGCTTAAGGATTTTTTCAAAAAAATATTTTCTGCCGGTTAAGATTTGAGGGCTGATTTCTTGTCCTGTGATAGAAAACCTTCTGTTTCGACTGCCAAAGCTTTCAGGGGAGCATTTGCAAGCGGTTGGCACCATTTTTGAGTGAATTGCGAAAAGTCAGATTTTTGCTGAAAAAAATATTTTTCCGCCGGTTAAGTTGTTGAGAGCTGATTTCTTTTCCTGTGATAAAAAGCCTTCTGTTTCGACTGCCAAACCTTTCAGGGGAGCATTTTCAAGCTTTTGGCACCATTTCTGAGTGAACTGCCAAAAGTCAGATTTTTCCTGAAATTGTGACCCCGGGGCTTAGGGATTTTTTCAAAAAACTATTTTCTTCCGGTTAAGTTTTTGAGGGCTGATTTCTTGTCCTGTGATAAAAAACCTTCTGTTTCGACTGCCAAAGCTTTCAGGGGAGCATTTGCAACCGGCTGGCACCATTTTTGAGTGAATTGCCAAAAGTCAGATTTTTGCTGAAATTGTGACCCCGGGGCTTAGGGATTTTTTCAAAAAACGCTTTTCTGCCGGTTAAGTTTTTGAGGGCTGATTTCCTGTCCTGTGATAAAAAGCCTTCTGTTTCCATCACCAAAGCTTTCAGGGGAACATTTTCAAGCTTTTGACACCATTTTTGAGTGAATTGCCGAAAGTCAGATTTTTCCTGAAATTATGACCCCGGGGCTTAGGGATTTTTTCAAAAAAATATTTTCTGCCGGTTAAGTTATTGAGGGCTGATTTCTTGTCCTGTGGTAAAAAGCCTTCTGTTTCGACTGCCAAAGCTTTCAGGGGAGCATTTGCAACCGGTTGGCACCATTTTTGAGTGAATTGCCAAAAGTCAGATTTTTGCTGAAATTGTGACCCCGGGGCTTAGGGATATTTTCAAAAAAAATATTTACTGCCGGTTAAGTTATTGAGGGCTGATTTCTTGTCCTGTGATAAAAAGCCTTCTGTTTCGAGTGCCAAACCTTTCAGGTGAGCATTTTCAAGATTTTGGCACCATTTTTGAGTTAACTGCCAAAACTCAGATTTTTGCTGAAAAAAATATTTTTCCGCCGGTTAAGTTGTTGAGAGCTGATTTCTTTTCCTGTGATAAAAAGCCTTCTGTTTCGACTGCCAAAACTTTCAGGGGATCATTTGCAACCGGTTGGCACCATTTTTGCGTGAATTGCCAAAAGTCAGATTTTTCCTGAGATTGTGACCCCGGGGCTTAGGGATTTTTTCAAAAAAATATTTTCTGCCGGTTAAGTTATTGAGGGCTGATTTCTTGTCCTGTGATAAAAAGCCTTCTGTTTCGAGTGCCAAACCTTTCAGGGGAGCATTTTCAAGCTTTTAGCACCATTTTTCAGTGAATTGCCAAAAGTCAGATTTTTGCTGAAAATAATCTTTTTCTGCCGGTTAAGTTATTGAGGGCTGATTTCTTGTCCTGTGATAAAAAAACCTTCTGTTTCGACTGCCAAAGCTTTCAGGGGAGCATTTGCAACAGGTTAGCACCATTTTTGATTGATTTGCCAAAAGTCATATTTTTCCTGAAATTGCGACCCCGGGGCTTAGGGATTTTTTCAAAAAAATATTTTCTGCCAGTTAAGTTATTGAGGGCTGATTTCTTGTCCTGTGATAAAAAGCCTTCTGTTTCGAGTGCCAAACCTTTCTGGTGAGCATTTTCAAGAATTTGTCACCATTTTTGAGTTAACTGCCAAAACTCAGATTTTTGCTGAAAAAAATATTTTTCCGCCGGTTAAGTTGTTGAGAGCTGATTTCTTTTCCTGTGATAAAAAGCCTTCTGTTTCGACTGCCAAAACTTTCAGGGGATCATTTGCAACCGGTTGGCACCATTTTTGAGTGAATTGCCAAAAGTCAGATTTTTGCTGAAATTGTGACCCCGGGGCTTAAGGATTTTTTCAAAAAAATATTTTCTGCCGGTTAAGATTTGAGGGCTGATTTCTTGTCCTGTGATAGAAAACCTTCTGTTTCGACTGCCAAAGCTTTCAGGGGAGCATTTGCAACCGGTTGGCACCATTTTTGAGTGAATTGCCAAAAGTCAGATTTTTGCTGAAATTATGACCCCGGGGCTTAGGGATTTTTTCAAAAAAATATTTTCTGCCGGTTAAGTTTTTGAGGGCTGATTTCTTGTCCTGTGGTAAAAAGCCTTCTGTTTCGACTGCCAAAGCTTTCAGGGGAGCATTTGCAACCGGTTGGCACCATTTTTGAGTGAACTGCGAAAAGTCAGATTTTTGCTGAAATTGTGACCCCGGGGCTTAGGGATTTTTTCAAAAAAATATTTTCTGCCGGTTAAGTTATTGAGGGCTGATTTCTTGTCCTGTGATATAAAGCCTTCTGTTTCCATCACCAAAGCTTTCAGGGGAGCATTTTCAAGCTTTTGGCACCATTTTTGAGTGAATTCCCAAAAGTCAGATTTTTGCTGAAATTGTGACCCCGGGGCTTAAGGATTTTTTCAAAAAAATATTTTCTGCCGGTTAAGATTTGAGGGCTGATTTCTTGTCCTGTGATAAAAAACCTTCTGTTTCGACTGCCAAAGCTTTCAGGGGAGCATTTGCAACCGGTTGGCACCATTTTTGAGTGAATTGCCAAAAGTCAGATTTTTCCTGAAATTGTGACCCCGGGGCTTAGGGATTTTTTCAAAAAACTATTTTCTTCCGGTTAAGTTATTGAGGGCTGATTTCTTGTCCTGTGATAAAAAACCTTCTGTTTCGACTGCCAAAGCTTTCAGGGGAGCATTTGCAACCGGCTGGCACCATTTTTGAGTGAATTGCCAAAAGTCAGATTTTTCCTGAAATTATGACCCCGGGGCTTAGGGATTTTTTCAAAAAAATATTTTCTGCCGGTTAAGTTATTGAGGGCTGATTTCTTGTCCTGTGGTAAAAAGCCTTCTGTTTCGACTGCCAAAGCTTTCAGGGGAGCATTTGCAACCGGTTGGCACCATTTTTGAGTGAATTGCCAAAAGTCAGATTTTTGCTGAAATTGTGACCCCGGGGCTTAGGGATTTTTTCAAAAAAATATTTACTGCCGGTTAAGTTATTGAGGGCTGATTTCTTGTCCTGTGATAAAAAGCCTTCTGTTTCGAGTGCCAAACCTTTCAGGTGAGCATTTTCAAGATTTTGGCACCATTTTTGAGTTAACTGCCAAAACTCAGATTTTTGCTGAAAAAAATATTTTCTCGCCGGTTAAGTTGTTGAGGGCTGATTTCTTGTCCTGTGATAAAAAGCCTTCTGTTTCGACTGCCAAACCTTTCAGGGGATCATTTTCAAGCTTTTGGCACCATTTTTGAGTGAATTGCCAAAAGTCAGATTTTTGCTGAAAATAATCTTTTTCTGCCGGTTAAGTTATTGAGGGCTGATTTCTTGTCCTGTGATAAAAAACCTTCTGTTTCGACTGCCAAAGCTTTCAGGGGAGCATTTGCAACCGGTTAGCACCATTTTTGAGTGATTTGCCAAAAGTCATATTTTTCCTGAAATTGCGACCCCGGGGCTTAGGGATTTTTTCAAAAAAAATATTTTCTGCCGGTTAAGTTTTTGAGGGCTGATTTCTTGTCCTGTGGTAAAAAGCCTTCTGTTTCGACTGCCAAAGCTTTCAGGGGAGCATTTGCAACCGGTTGGCACCATTTTTGAGTGAACTGCGAAAAGTCAGATTTTTGCTGAAATTGTGACCCCGGGGCTTAGGGATTTTTTCAAAAAAATATTTTCTGCCGGTTAAGTTATTGAGGGCTGATTTCTTGTCCTGTGATAAAAAGCCTTCTGTTTCGACTGCCAAACCTTTCAGGGGATCATTTTCAAGCTTTTGGCACCATTTTTGAGTGAATTGCCAAAAGTCAGATTTTTGCTGAAAATAATCTTTTTCTGCCGGTTAAGTTATTGAGGGCTGATTTCTTGTCCTGTGATAAAAAACCTTCTGTTTCGACTGCCAAAGCTTTCAGGGGAGCATTTGCAACCGGTTAGCACCATTTTTGAGTGATTTGCCAAAAGTCATATTTTTCCTGAAATTGCGACCCCGGGGCTTAGGGATTTTTTCAAAAAAAATATTTTCTGCCGGTTAAGTTTTTGAGGGCTGATTTCTTGTCCTGTGATAAAAAGCCTTCTGTTTCCATCACCAAAGCTTTCAGGGGAGCATTTTCAAGCTTTTGGCACCATTTTTGAGTGAATTGCCAAAAGTCAGATTTTTGCTGAAATTGTGACCCCGGGGCTTAAGGATTTTTTCAAAAAAATATTTTCTGCCGGTTAAGATTTGAGGGCTGATTTCTTGTCCTGTGATAGAAAACCTTCTGTTTCGACTGCCAAAGCTTTCAGGGGAGCATTTCCAACCGGTTGGCACCATTTTTGAGTGAATTGCCAAAAGTCATATTTTTGCTGAAATTATGACCCCGGGGCTTAGGGATTTTTTCAAAAAAATATTTTCTGCCGGTTAAGTTATTGAGGGCTGATTTCTTGTCCTGTGGTAAAAAGCCTTCTGTTTCGACTGCCAAAGCTTTCAGGGGAGCATTTGCAACCGGTTGGCACCATTTTTGAGTGAATTGCCAAAAGTCAGATTTTTCCTGAAATTGCGACCCCGGGGCTTAGGGATTTTTTCAAAAAAATATTTTCTGCCAGTTAAGTTATTGAGGGCTGATTTCTTGTCCTGTGATAAAAAGCCTTCTGTTTCGAGTGCCAAACCTTTCAGGTGAGCATTTTCAAGCTTTTCGCACCATTTTTGAGTTAACTGCCAAAAGTCAGATTTTTGCTGAAAAAAATCTTTTTCCGCCGGTTAAGTTGTTGAGAGCTGATTTCTTTTCCTGTGATAAAAAGCCTTTTGTTTCGACTGCCAAACCTTTCAGGGGATCATTTGCAACCGGTTGGCACCATTTTTGAGTGAATTGCCAAAAGTCAGATTTTTCCTGAAATTGTGACCCCGGGGCTTAGGGATTTTTTCAAAAAAATATTTTCTGCCAGTTAAGTTATTGAGGGCTGATTTCTTGTCCTGTGATAAAAAGCCTTCTGTTTCGAGTGCCAAACCTTTCTGGTGAGCTTTTTCAAGAATTTGTCACCATTTTTGAGTTAACTGCCAAAACTCAGATTTTTGCTGAAAAAAATATTTTTCCGCCGGTTAAGTTGTTGAGAGCTGATTTCTTTTCCTGTGATAAAAAGCCTTCTGTTTCGACTGCCAAAACTTTCAGGGGATCATTTGCAACCGGTTGGCACCATTTTTGAGTGAATTGCCAAAAGTCAGATTTTTGCTGAAATTGTGACCCCGGGGCTTAGGGATTTTTTCAAAAAAATATTTTCTGCCGGTTAAGTTTTTGAGGGCTGATTTCTTGTCCTGTGATAAAAAGCCTTCTGTTTCGAGTGCCAAACCTTTCAGGGGAGCATTTTCAAGCTTTTGGCACCATTTTTGAGTGAATTGCCAAAAGTCAGATTTTTGCTGAAATTATGACCCCGGGGCTTAGGGATTTTTTCAAAAAAATATTTTCTGCCGGTTAAGTTATTGAGGGCTGATTTCTTGTCCTGTGGTAAAAAGCCTTCTGTTTCGACTGCCAAAGCTTTCAGGGGAGCATTTGCAACCGGTTGGCACCATTTTTGAGTGAATTGCCAAAAGTCAGTTTTTTACTGAAATTGTGACCCCGGGGCTTAGGGATTTTTTCAAAAAACTCTTTTCTGCCGGTTAAGTTTTTGAGGGCTGATTTCTTGTCCTGTGATAGAAAGCCTTCTGTTTCGAGTGCCAAACCTTTCTGGTGAGCATTTTCAAGAATTTGTCACCATTTTTGAGTTAACTGCCAAAACTCAGATTTTTGCTGAAAAAAATATTTTTCCGCCGGTTAAGTTGTTGAGAGCTGATTTCTTTTCCTGTGATAAAAAGCCTTCTGTTTCGACTGCCAAACCTTTCAGGGGATCATTTGCAACCGGTTGGCACCATTTTTGAGTGAATTGCCAAAAGTCAGATTTTTCCTGAAATTGTGACCACGGGGCTTAGGGATTTTTTCAAAAAAATATTTTCTGCCAGTTAAGTTATTGAGGGCTGATTTCTTGTCCTGTGATAAAAAGCCTTCTGTTTCGAGTGCCAAACCTTTCTGGTGAGCATTTTCAAGAATTTGTCACCATTTTTGAGTTAACTGCCAAAACTCAGATTTTTGCTGAAAAAAATATTTTTCCGCCGGTTAAGTTGTTGAGAGCTGATTTCTTTTCCTGTGATAAAAAGGCTTCTGTTTCGACTGCCAAAACTTTCAGGGGATCATTTGCAACCGGTTGGCACCATTTTTGAGTGAATTGCCAAAAGTCAGATTTTTGCTGAAATTGTGACCCCGGGGCTTAAGGATTTTTTCAAAAAAATATTTTCTGCCGGTTAAGATTTGAGGGCTGATTTCTTGTCCTGTGATAGAAAACCTTCTGTTTCGACTGCCAAAGCTTTCAGGGGAGCATTTGCAACCGGTTGGCACCATTTTTGAGTGAATTGCCAAAAGTCAGATTTTTGCTGAAATTATGACCCCGGGGCTTAGGGATTTTTTCAAAAAAATATTTTCTGCCGGTTAAGTTATTGAGGGCTGATTTCTTGTCCTGTGGTAAAAAGCCTTCTGTTTCGACTGCCAAAGCTTTCAGGGGAGCATTTGCAACCGGCTGGCACCATTTTTGAGTGAACTGCCAAAAGTCAGATTTTTGCTGAAATTGTGACCCCGGGGCTTAGGGATTTTTTCAAAAAACTCTTTTCTGCCGGTTAAGTTATTGAGGACTGATTTCTTGTCCTGTGATAAAAAACCTTCTGTTTCGAGTGCCAAAGCTTTCAGGGGAGCATTTGCAAGCGGTTGGCACCATTTTTGAGTGAATTGCGAAAAGTCTGATTTTTGCTGAAAAAAATATTTTTCCGCCGGTTAAGTTGTTGAGAGCTGATTTCTTTTCCTGTGATAAAAAGCCTTCTGTTTCGACTGCCAAACCTTTCAGGGGAGCATTTTCAAGCTTTTGGCACCATTTTTGAGTGAACTGCCAAAAGTCAGATTTTTCCTGAAATTGTGACCCCGGGGCTTAGGGATTTTTTCAAAAAACTATTTTCTTCCGGTTAAGTTTTTGAGGGCTGATTTCTTGTCCTGTGATAAAAAACCTTCTGTTTCGACTGCCAAAGCTTTCAGGGGAGCATTTGCAACCGGCTGGCACCATTTTTGAGTGAATTGCCAAAAGTCAGATTTTTGCTGAAATTGTGACCCCGGGGCTTAGGGATTTTTTCAAAAAACGCTTTTCTGCCGGTTAAGTTTTTGAGGGCTGATTTCCTGTCCTGTGATAAAAAGCCTTCTGTTTCCATCACCAAAGCTTTCAGGGGAACATTTTCAAGCTTTTGGCAGCATTTTTGAGTGAATTGCCAAAAGTCAGATTTTTCCTGAAATTATGACCCCGGGGCTTAGGGATTTTTTCAAAAAAATATTTTCTGCCGGTTAAGTTATTGAGGGCTGATTTCTTGTCCTGTGGTAAAAAGCCTTCTGTTTCGACTGCCAAAGCTTTCAGGGGAGCATTTGCAACCGGTTGGCACCATTTTTGAGTGAATTGCCAAAAGTCAGATTTTTGCTGAAATTGTGACCCCGGGGCTTAGGGATTTTTTCAAAAAAAATATTTACTGCCGGTTAAGTTATTGAGGGCTGATTTCTTGTCCTGTGATAAAAAGCCTTCTGTTTCGAGTGCCAAACCTTTCAGGTGAGCATTTTCAAGATTTTGGCACCATTTTTGAGTTAACTGCCAAAACTCAGATTTTTGCTGAAAAAAATATTTTTCCGCCGGTTAAGTTGTTGAGGGCTGATTTCTTGTCCTGTGATAAAAAATCTTCTGTTTCGAGTGCCAAAGCTTTCAGGGGAGCATTTGCAAGCGGTTGGCACCATTTTTGAGTGAATTGCGAAAAGTCAGATTTTTGCTGAAAAAAATATTTTTCCGCCGGTTAAGTTGTTGAGAGCTGATTTCTTTTCCTGTGATAAAAAGCCTTCTGTTTCGACTGCCAAACCTTTCAGGGGAGCATTTTCAAGCTTTTGGCACTATTTTTGAGTGAACTGCCAAAAGTCAGATTTTTCCTGAAATTGTGACCCCGGGGCTTAGGGATTTTTTCAAAAAACTATTTTCTTCCGGTTAAGTTTTTGAGGGCTGATTTCTTGTCCTGTGATAAAAAACCTTCTGTTTCGACTGCCAAAGCTTTCAGGGGAGCATTTGCAACCGGCTGGCACCATTTTTGAGTGAATTGCCAAAAGTCAGATTTTTGCTGAAATTGTGACCCCGGGGCTTAGGGATTTTTTCAAAAAACGCTTTTCTGCCGGTTAAGTTTTTGAGGGCTGATTTCCTGTCCTGTGATAAAAAGCCTTCTGTTTCCATCACCAAAGCTTTCAGGGGAACATTTTCAAGCTTTTGACACCATTTTTGAGTGAATTGCCAAAAGTCAGATTTTTCCTGAAATTATGACCCCGGGGCTTAGGGATTTTTTCAAAAAAATATTTTCTGCCGGTTAAGTTATTGAGGGCTGATTTCTTGTCCTGTGGTAAAAAGCCTTCTGTTTCGACTGCCAAAGCTTTCAGGGGAGCATTTGCAACCGGTTGGCACCATTTTTGAGTGAATTGCCAAAAGTCAGATTTTTGCTGAAATTGTGACCCCGGGGCTTAGGGATTTTTTCAAAAAAAATATTTACTGCCGGTTAAGTTATTGAGGGCTGATTTCTTGTCCTGTGATAAAAAGCCTTCTGTTTCGAGTGCCAAACCTTTCAGGTGAGCATTTTCAAGATTTTGGCACCATTTTTGAGTTAACTGCCAAAACTCAGATTTTTGCTGAAAAAAATATTTTTCCGCCGGTTAAGTTGTTGAGAGCTGATTTCTTTTCCTGTGATAAAAAGCCTTCTGTTTCGACTGCCAAAACTTTCAGGGGATCATTTGCAACCGGTTGGCACCATTTTTGCGTGAATTGCCAAAAGTCAGATTTTTCCTGAAATTGTGACCCCGGGGCTTAGGGATTTTTTCAAAAAAATATTTTCTGCCGGTTAAGTTATTGAGGGCTGATTTCTTGTCCTGTGATAAAAAGCCTTCTGTTTCGAGTGCCAAACCTTTCAGGGGAGCATTTTCAAGCTTTTAGCACCATTTTTCAGTGAATTGCCAAAAGTCAGATTTTTGCTGAAAATAATCTTTTTCTGCCGGTTAAGTTATTGAGGGCTGATTTCTTGTCCTGTGATAAAAAACCTTCTGTTTCGACTGCCAAAGCTTTCAGGGGAGCATTTGCAACAGGTTAGCACCATTTTTGATTGATTTGCCAAAAGTCATATTTTTCCTGAAATTGCGACCCCGGGGCTTAGGGATTTTTTCAAAAAAATATTTTCTGCCAGTTAAGTTATTGAGGGCTGATTTCTTGTCCTGTGATAAAAAGCCTTCTGTTTCGAGTGCCAAACCTTTCTGGTGAGCATTTTCAAGAATTTGTCACCATTTTTGAGTTAACTGCCAAAACTCAGATTTTTGCTGAAAAAAATATTTTTCCGCCGGTTAAGTTGTTGAGAGCTGATTTCTTTTCCTGTGATAAAAAGCCTTCTGTTTCGACTGCCAAAACTTTCAGGGGATCATTTGCAACCGGTTGGCACCATTTTTGAGTGAATTGCCAAAAGTCAGATTTTTGCTGAAATTGTGACCCCGGGGCTTAAGGATTTTTTCAAAAAAATATTTTCTGCCGGTTAAGATTTGAGGGCTGATTTCTTGTCCTGTGATAGAAAACCTTCTGTTTCGACTGCCAAAGCTTTCAGGGGAGCATTTGCAAGCGGTTGGCACCATTTTTGAGTGAATTGCGAAAAGTCAGATTTTTGCTGAAAAAAATATTTTTCCGCCGGTTAAGTTGTTGAGAGCTGATTTCTTTTCCTGTGATAAAAAGCCTTCTGTTTCGACTGCCAAACCTTTCAGGGGAGCATTTTCAAGCTTTTGGCACCATTTCTGAGTGAACTGCCAAAAGTCAGATTTTTCCTGAAATTGTGACCCCGGGGCTTAGGGATTTTTTCAAAAAACTATTTTCTTCCGGTTAAGTTTTTGAGGGCTGATTTCTTGTCCTGTGATAAAAAACCTTCTGTTTCGACTGCCAAAGCTTTCAGGGGAGCATTTGCAACCGGCTGGCACCATTTTTGAGTGAATTGCCAAAAGTCAGATTTTTGCTGAAATTGTGACCCCGGGGCTTAGGGATTTTTTCAAAAAACGCTTTTCTGCCGGTTAAGTTTTTGAGGGCTGATTTCCTGTCCTGTGATAAAAAGCCTTCTGTTTCCATCACCAAAGCTTTCAGGGGAACATTTTCAAGCTTTTGACACCATTTTTGAGTGAATTGCCAAAAGTCAGATTTTTCCTGAAATTATGACCCCGGGGCTTAGGGATTTTTTCAAAAAAATATTTTCTGCCGGTTAAGTTATTGAGGGCTGATTTCTTGTCCTGTGGTAAAAAGCCTTCTGTTTCGACTGCCAAAGCTTTCAGGGGAGCATTTGCAACCGGTTGGCACCATTTTTGAGTGAATTGCCAAAAGTCAGATTTTTGCTGAAATTGTGACCCCGGGGCTTAGGGATTTTTTCAAAAAAAATATTTACTGCCGGTTAAGTTATTGAGGGCTGATTTCTTGTCCTGTGATAAAAAGCCTTCTGTTTCGAGTGCCAAACCTTTCAGGTGAGCATTTTCAAGATTTTGGCACCATTTTTGAGTTAACTGCCAAAACTCAGATTTTTGCTGAAAAAAATATTTTTCCGCCGGTTAAGTTGTTGAGAGCTGATTTCTTTTCCTGTGATAAAAAGCCTTCTGTTTCGACTGCCAAAACTTTCAGGGGATCATTTGCAACCGGTTGGCACCATTTTTGCGTGAATTGCCAAAAGTCAGATTTTTCCTGAAATTGTGACCCCGGGGCTTAGGGATTTTTTCAAAAAAATATTTTCTGCCGGTTAAGTTATTGAGGGCTGATTTCTTGTCCTGTGATAAAAAGCCTTCTGTTTCGAGTGCCAAACCTTTCAGGGGAGCATTTTCAAGCTTTTAGCACCATTTTTCAGTGAATTGCCAAAAGTCAGATTTTTGCTGAAAATAATCTTTTTCTGCCGGTTAAGTTATTGAGGGCTGATTTCTTGTCCTGTGATAAAAAACCTTCTGTTTCGACTGCCAAAGCTTTCAGGGGAGCATTTGCAACAGGTTAGCACCATTTTTGATTGATTTGCCAAAAGTCATATTTTTCCTGAAATTGCGACCCCGGGGCTTAGGGATTTTTTCAAAAAAATATTTTCTGCCAGTTAAGTTATTGAGGGCTGATTTCTTGTCCTGTGATAAAAAGCCTTCTGTTTCGAGTGCCAAACCTTTCTGGTGAGCATTTTCAAGAATTTGTCACCATTTTTGAGTTAACTGCCAAAACTCAGATTTTTGCTGAAAAAAATATTTTTCCGCCGGTTAAGTTGTTGAGAGCTGATTTCTTTTCCTGTGATAAAAAGCCTTCTGTTTCGACTGCCAAAACTTTCAGGGGATCATTTGCAACCGGTTGGCACCATTTTTGAGTGAATTGCCAAAAGTCAGATTTTTGCTGAAATTGTGACCCCGGGGCTTAAGGATTTTTTCAAAAAAATATTTTCTGCCGGTTAAGATTTGAGGGCTGATTTCTTGTCCTGTGATAGAAAACCTTCTGTTTCGACTGCCAAAGCTTTCAGGGGAGCATTTGCAACCGGTTGGCACCATTTTTGAGTGAATTGCCAAAAGTCAGATTTTTGCTGAAATTATGACCCCGGGGCTTAGGGATTTTTTCAAAAAAATATTTTCTGCCGGTTAAGTTATTGAGGGCTGATTTCTTGTCCTGTGGTAAAAAGCCTTCTGTTTCGACTGCCAAAGCTTTCAGGGGAGCATTTGCAACCGGTTGGCACCATTTTTGAGTGAATTGCCAAAAGTCAGATTTTTCCTGAAATTGCGACCCCGGGCCTTAGGGATTTTTTCAAAAAAAATATTTTCTGCCGGTTAAGTTATTGAGGGCTGATTTCTTGTCCTGTGATAAAAAGCCTTCTGTTTCGAGTGCCAAACCTTTCAGGTGAGCATTTTCAAGCTTTTGGCACCATTTTTGAGTTAACTGCCAAAAGTCAGATTTTTGCTGAAAAAAATCTTTTTCCGCCGGTTAAGTTGTTGAGAGCTGATTTCTTTTCCTGTGATAAAAAGCCTTCTGTTTCGACTGCCAAACCTTTCAGGGGATCATTTGCAACCGGTTGGCACCATTTTTGAGTGAATTGCCAAAAGTCAGATTTTTCCTGAAATTGTGACCCCGGGGCTTAGGGATTTTTTCAAAAAAATATTTTCTGCCAGTTAAGTTATTGAGGGCTGATTTCTTGTCCTGTGATAAAAAGCCTTCTGTTTCGAGTGCCAAACCTTTCTGGTGAGCATTTTCAAGAATTTGTCACCATTTTTGAGTTAACTGCCAAAACTCAGATTTTTGCTGAAAAAAATATTTTTCCGCCGGTTAAGTTGTTGAGAGCTGATTTCTTTTCCTGTGATAAAAAGCCTTCTGTTTCGACTGCCAAAACTTTCAGGGGATCATTTGCAACCGGTTGGCACCATTTTTGAGTGAATTGCCAAAAGTCAGATTTTTCCTGAAATTTTGACCCCGGGGCTTAGGGATTTTTTCAAAAAAATATTTTCTGCCGGTTAAGTTATTGAGGGCTGATTTCTTGTCCTGTGATAAAAAGCCTTCTGTTTCGAGTGCCAAACCTTTCAGGGGAGCATTTTCAAGCTTTTGGCACCATTTTTGAGTGAATTGCCAAAAGTCAGATTTTTGCTGAAAATAATCTTTTTCCGCCGGTTAAGTTTTTGAGGGCTGATTTCTTGTCCTGTGATAAAAAGTCTTCTGTTTCGACTGCCAAACCTTTCAGGGGAGCATTTTCAAGCTTTTGGCACCATTTTTGAGTGAACTGCCAAAAGTCAGATTTTTCCTGAAATTGTGACCCCGGGGCTTAGGGATTTTTTCAAAAAACTCCTTTCTGCCGGTTAAGTTTTTGAGGGCTGATTTCTTGTCCTGTGATAAAAAGCCTTCCGTTTCGACTGCCAAACCTTTCAGGGGAGCATTTTCAAGCTTTTGGCACCATTTTTGAGTGAACTGCCAAAAGTCAGATTTTTACTGAAATTGTGACCCCGGGGCTTAGGGATTTTTTCAAAAAACTCTTTTCTGCCGGTTAAGTTATTGAGGGCTGATTTCTTGTCCTGTGATAAAAAGCCTTCTGTTTCGAGTGCTAAACCTTTCAGGTGAGCATTTTCAAGCTTTTGGCACCATTTTTGAGTGAACTGCCAAAAGTCAGATTTTTACTGAAATTGTGACCCCGGGGCTTAGGGATTTTTTCAAAAAAATATTTTCTGCCGGTTAAGTTATTGAGGGCTGATTTCTTGTCCTGTGATAAAAAGCCTTCTGTTTCGAGTGCCAAACCGTTCAGGTGAGCATTTTCAAGATTTTGGCACCATTTTTGAGTTAAGTGCCAAAACTCAGATTTTTGCTGAAAAAAATATTTTTCCGCCGGTTAAGTTGTTGAGAGCTGATTTCTTTTCCTGTGATAAAAAGCATTCTGTTTCGACTGCCAAAACTTTCAGGGGATCATTTGCAACCGGTTGGCACCATTTTTGAGTGAATTGCCAAAAGTCAGATTTTTCCTGAAATTTTGACCCCGGGGCTTAGGGATTTTTTCAAAAAAATATTTTCTGCCGCTTAAGATTTGAGGGCTGATTTCTTGTCCTGTGATAAAAAACCTTCTGTTTCGACTGCCAAAGCTTTCAGGGGAGCATTTGCAACCGGTTGGCACCATTTTTGAGTGAATTGCCAAAAGTCAGTTTTTTACTGAAATTGTGACCCCGGGGCTTAAGGATTTTTTCAAAAAACTCTTTTCTGCCGGTTAAGTTTTTGAGGGCTGATTTCTTGTCCTGTGATAAAAAGTCTTCTGTTTCGACTGCCAAACCTTTCAGGGGAGCATTTTCAAGCTTTTGGCACCATTTTTGAGTGAACTGCCAAAAGTCAGATTTTTCCTGAAATTGTGACCCCGGGGCTTAGGGATTTTTTCAAAAAACTATTTTCTGCCGGTTAAGTTTTTAAGGGATGATTTCTTGTCCTGTGATAAAAAGCCTTCTGTTTCGAGTGCCAAACCTTTCAGGGGAGCATTTTCAAGCTTTTGCCACCATTTTTGAGTGAACTGCGAAAAGTCAGATTTTTGCTGAAATTGTGACCCCGGGGCTTAGGGATTTTTTCAAAAAAATATTTTCTGCCGGTTAAGTTATTGAGGTCTGATTTCTTGTCCTGTGATAAAAAGCCTTCTGTTTCCATCACCAAAGCTTTCAGGGGAGCATTTTCAAGCGTTTGGCACCATTTTTGAGTGAATTGCCAAAAGTCAGATTTTTGCTGAAATTGTGACCCCGGGGCTTAAGGATTATTTCAAAAAAATATTTTCTGCCGGTTAAGATTTGAGGGCTGATTTCTTGTCCTGTGATAAAAAACCTTCTGTTTCGACTGCCAAAGCTTTCAGGGGAGCATTTGCAACCGGTTGGCACCATTTTTGAGTGAATTGCCAAAATTCAGATTTTTCCTGAAATTATGACCCCGGGGCTTAGGGATTTTTTCAAAAAAATATTTTTGCCGGTTAAGTTATTGAGGCTGATTTCTTGTCCTGTGGTAAAAAGCCTTCTGTTTCGACTGCCAAAGCTTTCAGGGGAGCATTTGCAACCGGTTGGCACCATTTTTGAGTGAATTGCCAAAAGTCAGTTTTTTACTGAAATTGTGACCCCGGGGCTTAGGGATTTTTTCAAAAAACTCTTTTCTGCCGGTTAAGTTTTTGAGGGCTGATTTCTTGTCCTGTGATAAAAAGCCTTCTGTTTCGACTGCCAAACCTTTCAGGGGAGCATTTTCAAGCTTTTGGCACCATTTTTGAGTGAATTGCCAAAAGTCAGATTTTTCCTGAAATTGTGACCCCGGGGCTTAGGGATTTTTTCAAAAAACTATTTTCTGCCAGTTAAGTTATTGAGGGCTGATTTCTTGTCCTGTGATAAAAAACCTTCTGTTTCGACTGCCAAAGCTTTCAGGGGATCATTTGCAACCGAATGGCACCATTTTTGAGTGAATTGCCAAAAGTCAGATTTTTCCTGAAATTTTGACCCCGGGGCTTAGGGATTTTTTCAAAAAAATATTTTCTGCCGGTTAAGATTTGAGGGCTGATTTCTTGTCCTGTGATAAAAAACCTTCTGTTTCGACTGCCAAAGCTTTCAGGGGAGCATTTGCAACCGGTTGGCACCATTTTTGAGTGAATTGCCAAAAGTCAGTTTTTTACTGAAATTGTGACCCCGGGGCTTAAGGATTTTTTTCAAAAAACTCTTTTCTGCCGGTTAAGTTTTTGAGGGCTGATTTCTTGTCCTGTGATAAAAAGTCTTCTGTTTCGACTGCCAAACCTTTCAGGGGAGCATTTTCAAGCTTTTGGCACCATTTTTGAGTGAACTGCCAAAAGTCAGATTTTTCCTGAAATTGTGACCCCGGGGCTTAGGGATTTTTTCAAAAAACTATTTTCTGCCGGTTAAGTTTTTAAGGGATGATTTCTTGTCCTGTGATAAAAAGCCTTCTGTTTCGAGTGCCAAACCTTTCAGGGGAGCATTTTCAAGCTTTTGCCACCATTTTTGAGTGAACTGCGAAAAGTCAGATTTTTGCTGAAATTGTGACCCCGGGGCTTAGGGATTTTTTCAAAAAAATATTTTCTGCCGGTTAAGTTATTGAGGTCTGATTTCTTGTCCTGTGATAAAAAGCCTTCTGTTTCGACTGCCAAAGCTTTCAGGGGATCATTTGCAACCGGTTGGCACCATTTTTGAGTGAATTGCCAAAAGTCAGATTTTTACTGAAATTGTGACCCCGGGGCTTAGGGATTTTTTCAAAAAACTCTTTTCTGCCGGTTAAGTTTTTGAGGGCTGATTTCTTGTCCTGTGATAAAAAGCCTTCTGTTTCGACTGCCAAACCTTTCAGCTGAGCATTTTCAAGCTTTTGGCACCATTTTTGAGTGAATTGCCAAAAGTCAGATTTTTCCTGAAATTGTGACCCCGGGGCTTAGGGATTTTTTCAAAAAACTATTTTCTGCCAGTTAAGTTTTTGAGGGCTGATTTCTTGTCCTGTGATAAAAAACCTTCTGTTTCGACTGCCAAAGCTTTCAGGGGAGCATTTGCAACCGGTTGGCACCATTTTTGAGTGAATTGCCAAAAGTCAGATTTTTCCTGAAATTGTGACCCCGGGGCTTAGGGATTTTTTCAAAAAAATATTTTCTGCCAGTTAAGTTATTGAGGGCTGATTTCTTGTCCTGTGATAAAAAGCCTTCTGTTTCGAGTGCCAAACCTTTCAGGGGAGCATTTTCAAGCTTTTGGCACCATTTTTGAGTGAATTGCCAAAAGTCAGATTTTTGCTGAAATTGTGACCCCGGGGCTTAAGGATTTTTTCAAAAAAATATTTTCTGCCGGTTAAGATTTGAGGGCTGATTTCTTGTCCTGTGATAAAAAACCTTCTGTTTCGACTGCCAAAGCTTTCAGGGGAGCATTTGCAACCGGTTGGCACCATTTTTGAGTGAATTGCCAAAAGTCAGTTTTTTACTGAAATTGCGACCCCGGGGCTTAGGGATTTTTTCAAAAAACTCTTTTCTGCCGGTTAAGTTTTTGAGGGCTGATTTCTTGTCCTGTGATAAAAAGCCTTCTGTTTCGACTGCCAAACCTTTCAGGGGAGCATTTTCAAGCTTTTGGCACCATTTTTGAGTGAACTGCCAAAAGTCAGATTTTTCCTGAAATTGTGACCCCGGGGCTTAGGGATTTTTTCAAAAAACTATTTTCTGCCGGTTAGGTTTTTGAGGGATGATTTCTTGTCCTGTGATAAAAAGCCTTCTGTTTCCATCACCAAAGCTTTCAGGGGAGCATTTTCAAGCTTTTGGCACCATTTTTGAGTGAATTGCCAAAAGTCAGATTTTTGCTGAAATTGTGACCCCAGGGCTTAAGGATTTTTTCAAAAAAATATTTTCTGCCGGTTAAGATTTGAGGGCTGATTTCTTGTCCTGTGATAAAAAACCTTCTGTTTCGACTGCCAAAGCTTTCAGGGGAGCATTTGCAACCGGTTGGCACCATTTTTGAGTGAATTGCCAAAAGTCAGATTTTTGCTGAAATTATGACCCCGGGGCTTAGGGATTTTTTCAAAAAAATGTTTTCTGCCGGTTAAGTTATTGAGGGCTGATTCCTTGTCCTGTGATAAAAAGCCTTCTGTTTCGACTGCCAAAACTTTCAGGGGATCATTTGCAACCGGTTGGCACCATTTTTGAGTGAATTGCCAAAAGTCAGATTTTTCCTGAAATTTTGACCCCGGGGCTTAGGGATTTTTTCAAAAAAATATTTTCTGCCAGTTAAGTTATTGAGGGCTGATTTCTTGTCCTGTGATAAAAAGCCTTCTGTTTCGAGTGCCAAAACTTTCAGGGGAGCATTTTCAAGAATTTGTCACCATTTTTGAGTTAACTGCCAAAACTCAGATTTTTGCTGAAAAAAATATTTTTCCGCCGGTTAAGTTGTTGAGAGCTGATTTCTTTTCCTGTGATAAAAAGCCTTCTGTTTCGACTGCCAAAACTTTCAGGGGATCATTTGCAACCGGTTGGCAACATTTTTGAGTGAATTGCCAAAAGTCAGATTTTTCCTGAAATTGTGACGCCGGGGCTTAGGGATTTTTTCAAAAAAATATTTTCTGCCGGTTAAGTTATTGAGGGCTGATTTCTTGTCCTGTGATAAAAAGCCTTCTGTTTCGAGTGCCAAACCTTTCTGGTGAGCATTTTCAAGAATTTGTCACCATTTTTGAGTTAACTGCCAAAACTCAGATTTTTGCTGAAAAAAATATTTTTCCGCCGGTTAAGTTGTTGAGAGCTGATTTCTTTTCCTGTGATAAAAAGCCTTCTGTTTCGACTGCCAAAACTTTCAGGGGATCATTTTCAATCTTTTGGCACCATTTTCGAGTGAATTGCCAAAAGTCAGATTTTTCCTGAAATTGTGACCCCGGGGCTTAGGGATTTTTTCAAAAAAATATTTTCTGCCGGTTAAGTTATTGAGGGCTGATTTCTTGTCCTGTGATAAAAAGCCTTCTGTTTCGAGTGCCAAACCTTTCAGGGGAGCATTTTCAAGCTTTTGGCACCATTTTTGAGTGAATTGCCAAAAGTCAGATTTTTGCTGAAAATAATCTTTTTCCGCCGGTTAAGTTATTGAGGGCTGATTTCTCTTCCTGTGACAAAAAGCCTTGTGTTTCGACTGCCAAACCTTTCAGGGGATCATTTGCAACCGGTTGGCACCATTTTTGAGTGAACTGCCAAAAGTCAGATTTTTGCTGAAATTGTGACCCCGGGGCTTAGGGATTTTTTCAAAAAAATATTTTCTGCCGGTTAAGTTATTGAGGGCTGATTTCTTGTCCTGTGGTAAAAAGCCTTCTGTTTCGACTGCCAAAGCTTTCAGGGGAGCATTTGCAACCGGTTGGCACCATTTTTGAGTGAATTGCCAAAAGTCAGATTTTTCCTGAAATTGCGACCCCGGGGCTTAGGGATTTTTTCAAAAAAATATTTTCTGCCGGTTAAGTTATTGAGGGCTGATTTCTTGTCCTGTGATAAAAAGCCTTCTGTTTCGAGTGCCAAACCTGTCAGTGGAGTATTTTCAAGCTTTTGGCAACATTTTTGAGTGAATTGCCAAAAGTCAGATTTTTGCTGAAATAGTGACCCCGGGGCTTAGGGATTTTTTCAAAAAACTATTTTCTGCCGGATAAGTTTTTGAGGGTTGATTTCTTGTCCTGTAATAAAAAGCCTTCTGTTTCCATCGCCAAAGCTTTCAGGGGAGCATTTTCAAGCTTTTGGCACGATTTTTGAGTGAATTGCCAAAAGGCAGATTTTTGCTGAAATTGTGACCCCGGGGCTTAGGGATTTTTTCAAAAAAAAAATTTCTGCCGGTTAAGTTATTGAGGGCTGATTTCTCTTCCTGTGACAAAAAGCCTTGTGTTTCGACTGCCAAACCTTTCAGGGGATCATTAGCAACCGGTTGGCACCATTTTTGAGTGAACTGCCAAAAGTCAGATTTTTGCTGAAATTGTGACCCCGGGGCTTAGGGATTTTTTCAAAAAAATATTTTCTGCCGGTTAAGTTATTGAGGGCTGATTTCTTGTCCTGTGGTAAAAAGCCTTCTGTTTCGACTGCCAAAGCTTTCAGGGGAGCATTTGCAACCGGTTGGCACCATTTTTGAGTGAATTGCCAAAAGTCAGATTTTTCCTGAAATTGCGACCCCGGGGCTTAGGGATTTTTTCAAAAAAATATTTTCTGCCGGTTAAGTTATTGAGGGCTGATTTCTTGTCCTGTGATAAAAAGCCTTCTGTTTCGAGTGCCAAACCTTTCAGGTGAGCATTTTCAAGCTTTTGGCACCATTTTTGAGTTAACTGCCAAAAGTCAGATTTTTGCTGAAAAAAATCTTTTTCCGCCGGTTAAGTTGTTGAGAGCTGATTTCTTTTCCTGTGATAAAAAGCCTTCTGTTTCGACTGCCAAACCTTTCAGGGGATCATTTGCAACCGGTTGGCACCATTTTTGAGTGAATTGCCAAAAGTCAGATTTTTCCTGAAATTGTGACCCCGGGGCTTAGGGATTTTTGCAAAAAAATATTTTCTGCCAGTTAAGTTATTGAGGGCTGATTTCTTGTCCTGTGATAAAAAGCCTTCTGTTTCGAGTGCCAAACCTTTCAGGGGAGCATTTTCAAGAATTTGTCACCATTTTTGAGTTAACTGCCAAAACTCAGATTTTTGCTGAAAAAAATATTTTTCCGCCGGTTAA
Organism: Podarcis liolepis; assembly: GCF_965112155.1. Lineage (NCBI taxonomy): Eukaryota > Metazoa > Chordata > Lepidosauria > Squamata > Lacertidae > Podarcis > Podarcis liolepis. The sequence continues at coordinate 474,177 of NW_028148749.1, read as the reverse complement.
GTTGTTGAGAGCTGATTTCTTTTCCTGTGATAAAAAGCCTTCTGTTTCGACTGCCAAAACTTTCAGGGGATCATTTGCAACCGGTTGGCACCATTTTTGAGTGAATTGCCAAAAGTCAGATTTTTCCTGAAATTTTGACCCCGGGGCTTAGGGATTATTTCAAAAAAATATTTTCTGCCGGTTAAGTTATTGAGGGCTGATTTCTTGTCCTGTGATAAAAAGCCTTCTGTTTCGAGTGCCAAAACTTTCAGGGGAGCATTTTCCAGCTTTTGGCACCATTTTTGAGTGAATTGCCAAAAGTCAGATTTTTGCTGAAAATAATCTTTTTCCGCCGGTTAAGTTGTTGAGAGCTGATTTCTCTTCCTGTGACAAAAAGCCTTGTGTTTCGACTGCCAAACCTTTCAGGGGATCATTAGCAACCGGTTGGCACCATTTTTGAGTGAACTGCCAAAAGTCAGATTTTTGCTGAAATTGTGACCCCGGGGCTTAGGGATTTTTTCAAAAAAATATTTTCTGCCGGTTAAGTTATTGAGGGCTGATTTCTTGTCCTGTGGTAAAAAGCCTTCTGTTTCGACTGCCAAAGCTTTCAGGGGAGCATTTGCAACCGGTTGGCACCATTTTTGAGTGAATTGCCAAAAGTCAGATTTTTCCTGAAATTGCGACCCCGGGGCTTAGGGATTTTTTCAAAAAAATATTTTCTGCCGGTTAAGTTATTGAGGGCTGATTTCTTGTCCTGTGATAAAAAGCCTTCTGTTTCGAGTGCCAAACCTTTCAGGTGAGCATTTTCAAGCTTTTGGCACCATTTTTGAGTTAACTGCCAAAAGTCAGATTTTTGCTGAAAAAAATCTTTTTCCGCCGGTTAAGTTGTTGAGAGCTGATTTCTTTTCCTGTGATAAAAAGCCTTCTGTTTCGACTGCCAAACCTTTCAGGGGATCATTTGCAACCGGTTGGCACCATTTTTGAGTGAATTGCCAAAAGTCAGATTTTTCCTGAAATTGTGACCCCGGGGCTTAGGGATTTTTGCAAAAAAATATTTTCTGCCAGTTAAGTTATTGAGGGCTGATTTCTTGTCCTGTGATAAAAAGCCTTCTGTTTCGAGTGCCAAACCTTTCAGGGGAGCATTTTCAAGAATTTGTCACCATTTTTGAGTTAACTGCCAAAACTCAGATTTTTGCTGAAAAAAATATTTTTCCGCCGGTTAAGTTGTTGAGAGCTGATTTCTTTTCCTGTGATAAAAAGCCTTCTGTTTCGACTGCCAAAACTTTCAGGGGATCATTTGCAACCGGTTGGCACCATTTTTGAGTGAATTGCCAAAAGTCAGATTTTTCCTGAAATTTTGACCCCGGGGCTTAGGGATTATTTCAAAAAAATATTTTCTGCCGGTTAAGTTATTGAGGGCTGATTTCTTGTCCTGTGATAAAAAGCCTTCTGTTTCGAGTGCCAAAACTTTCAGGGGAGCATTTTCCAGCTTTTGGCACCATTTTTGAGTGAATTGCCAAAAGTCAGATTTTTGCTGAAAATAATCTTTTTCCGCCGGTTAAGTTATTGAGGGCTGATTTCTCTTCCTGTGTCAAAAAGCCTTGTGTTTCGACTGCCAAACCTTTCAGGTTATCATTTGCAACCGGTTGGCACCATTTTTGAGTGAATTGCCAAAAGTCAGTTTTTTGCTGAAATTGTGACCCCGGGGCTTAGGGATTTTTTCAAAAAAATATTTTCCGCCGGTTAAGTTTTTTTGGGCTGATTTCTTGTCCTGTGATAAAAAACCTTCTGCTTCGACTGCCAAAGCTTTCAGGGGAGCATTTGCAACCGGTTGGCACCATTTTTGAGTGAATTGCCAAAAGTCAGATTTTTCCTGTAATTGCGACCCCGGGGCTTAGGCATTTTTTCAAAAAACTCTTTTCTGCCGGTTAAGTTTTTGAGGGCTGATTTCTTGTCCTGTGATAAAAAGCCTTCTGTTTCCATCGCCAAGGCTTTCAGGGGAGCATTTGCAACCGGTTGGCACCATTTTTGAGTGAATTGCCAAAAGTCAGATTTTTGCTGAAAAAAATCTTTTTCCGCCGGTTAAGTTGTTGAGGGCTGATTTCTTGTCCTGTGATAAAAAGCCTCCTGTTTTCATCAACAAAGCTTTCAGGGGAATATTTTCAAGCTTTTGGCACAATTTTTGAGTGAATTGCCAAAAGTCAGATTTTGCCTGAAATTGTGACCCCGGGGCTTAGGGATTTTTTCAAAAAACTCTTTTCTGCCGGTTAAGTTTTTGAGGGCTGATTTCTTGTCCTGTGATAAAAAGCCTTCTGTTTCGACTGCCAAAACTTTCAGGAGAGCATTTTCAAGCTTTTGCCACCATATCTGAGTGAATTGCCAAAAGTCAGATTTTTGCTGAAAAAAATCTTTTTCCGCCGGTTAAGTTGTTGAGGGCTGATTTCTTTTCCTGTGATAAAAAGCCTTCTGTTTCGACTGCCAAACCTTTCAGGGGATCATTTTCAAGCTTTTGGCACCATTTTTGAGTGAATTGCCAAAAGTCAGATTTTTCCTGAAATTGTGACACCGGGGCTTAGGGATTTTTTCAAAAAAAAATTATCTGCCGGTTAAGTTATTGAGGGCTGATTTCTTGTCCTGTAACAAAAAACCTTCTGTTTCGACTGCCAAAGCTTTCAGGGGAGCATTTGCAACCGGTTGGCACCATTTTTGAGTGAATTGCCAAAAGTCAGATTTTTCCTGAAATTGTGACCCCGGGGCTTAGGGATTTTTTCAAAAAAATATTTTCTGCCGGTTAAGTTATTGAGGGCTGATTTCTTGTCCTGTGATAAAAAGCCTTCTGTTTCCATCGCCAAAGCTTTCAGCGGAGCATTTTCAAGCTTTTGGCACCATTTATGAGTGAGTTGCCAAAAGTCAGATTTTTGCTGAAATTGTGACCCCGGGGCTTAGGGATTTTTTCAAAAAAATATTTTCTGCCGGTTAAGTTTTTGAGGGCTGATTTCTTGTCCTGTGATAAACAGCCTTCTGTTTCCATCACCAAAGCTTTCAGGGGAGCATTTTCAAGCTTTTGGCACCATTTTTGAGTGAATTGCCAAAAGTCAGATTTTTCCTGAAATTGTGACCCCGGGGCTTAGGGATTTTTTCAAAAAAATATTTTCCGCCGGTTAACTTTTTGAGGGCTGATTTCTTGTCCTGTGATAAGAAGCCTTCTGTTTCCATCACCAAGGCTTTCAGGGGAGCATTTTCAAGCTTTTGGCACCATTTTTGAGTGAATTGCCAAAAGTCAGATTTTTCCTGAAATTGTGACCCCGGGGCTTCGGGATTTTTTAAAAAAACTCTTCTGCCGGTTAAGTTTTTGAGGGCTGATTTCTTGTCCTGTGATAAAAAGCCTTCTGTTTCCATCGCCAAAGCTTTCAGGGGAGCATTTTCAAGCTTCTGGCACCATTTTTGAGTGAATTGCCGAAAGTCAGATTTTTGCTGAAAAAAATCTTTTTCCGCCGGTTAAGTTGTTGAGGGCTGATTTCTTGTCCTGTTATAAAAAGCCTTCTGTTTCCATCAGCAAAGCTTTCAGGGGAACATTTTCAAGCTTTTGGCACCATTTTTGAGTGAATTGCCAAAAGTCAGATTTTTCCTGAAATTGTGACCCCGGCTTAGGGATTTTTTCAAAAAAATATTTTCTGCCGGTTAAATTTTTGAGGGTTGATTTCTTGTCCTGTGATAAAAAGCCTTCTGTTTCGACTGCCAAACCTTTCAGGGGAGCATTTGCAACCGGTTGGCACCATTTTTGAGTGAATTGCCAAAAGTCAGTTTTTTACTGAAATTGTGACCCCGGGGCTTAGGGATTTTTTCAAAAAAATATTTTCTGCCGGTTAAGTTTTTGAGGGCTGATTTCTTGTCCTGTGATAAAAAGCCTTCTGTTTCCATCACCAAAGCTTTCAGGGGAGCATTTTCAAGCTTTTGGCACCATTTTTGAGTGAATTGCCAAAAGTCAGATTTTTGCTGAAAAAAATCTTTTTCCGCCGGTTAAGTTGTTGAGGGCTGATTTCTTGTCCTGTTATAAAAAGCCTTCTGTTTCCATCAGCAAAGCTTTCAGGGGAACATTTTCAAGCTTTTGGCACCATTTTTGAGTGAATTGCCAAAAGTCAGATTTTTCCTGAAATTGTGACCCCGGCTTAGGGATTTTTTCAAAAAAATATTTTCTGCCGGTTAAGTTTTTGAGGGCTGATTTCTTGTCCTGTGATAAAAAGCCTTCTGTTTCCATCACCAAAGCTTTCAGGGGAGCATTTTCAAGCTTTTGGCACCATTTTTGAGTGAATTGCCAAAAGTCAGATTTTTGCTGAAAAAAATCTTTTTCCGCCGGTTAAGTTGTTGAGGGCTGATTTCTTGTCCTGTTATAAAAAGCCTTCTGTTTCCATCAGCAAAGCTTTCAGGGGAACATTTTCAAGCTTTTGGCACCATTTTTGAGTGAATTGCCAAAAGTCAGATTTTTCCTGAAATTGTGACCCCGGCTTCGGGATTTTTTCAAAAAAATATTTTCTGCCGGTTAAGTTTTTGAGGGTTGATTTCTTATCCTGTGATAAAAAGCCTTCTGTTTCGACTGCCAAACCTTTCAGGGGAGCATTTGCAACCGGTTGGCACCATTTTTGAGTGAATTGCCAAAAGTCAGATTTTTCCTGAAATTGTGACCCCGGGGCTTAGGGATTTTTTCAAAAAACTCTTTTCTGCCGGTTAAGTTTTTGAGGGCTGATTTCTTGTCCTGTGATAAAAAGCCTTCTGTTTCCATCGCCAAAGCTTTCAGGGGAGCATTTTCAAGCTTTTGGCACCATTTTTGAGTGAATTGCCAAAAGTCAGATTTTTGCTGAAATTGTGACCCCGGGGCTTAGGGATTTTTTCAAAAAACTCCTTTCTGCCGGTTAAGTTTTTGAGGGCTGATTTCTTGTCCTGTGATAAAAAGCCTTCTCTTTCCATCGCCAAAGCTTTCAGGGGAGCATTTGCAACCGGTTGGCACCATTTTTGAGTGAATTGCCAAAAGTCAGATTTTTGCTGAAAAAAATCTTTTTCTGCCGGTTAAGTTTTTGAGGGTTGATTTCTTGTCCTGTGATAAAAAGCCTTCTGTTTCGACTGCCAAACCTTTCAGGGGAGCATTTGCAACCGGTTGGCACCATTTTTGAGTGAATTGCCAAAAGTCAGATTTTTCCTGAAATTGTGACCCCGGGGCTTAGGGATTTTTTCAAAAAAATATTTTCTGCCGGTTAAGTTTTTGAGGGATCATTTCTTGTCCTGTGATAAAAAAACCTTCTGTTTCGACTGCCAAAGCTTTCAGGGGAGCATTTGCAACCGGTTGGCACCATTTTTGAGTGAATTGCCAAAAGTCAGATTTTTGCTGCAATTGTGACCCCGGGGCTTAGGGATTTTTTCAAAAAAATATTTTCTGCCGGTTAAGTTTTTGAGGGCTGATTTCTTGTCCTGTGATAAAAAGCCTTCTGTTTCAATCGCCAAAGCTTTCAGGGGAGCATTTGCAACCGGTTGGCACCATTTTTGAGTGAATTGCCAAAAGTCAGATTTTTGCTGAAAAAAATCTATTTCCGCCGGTTAAGTTGTTGAGGGCTGATTTCTTTTCCTGTGATAAAAAGCCTTCTGTTTCGACTGCCAAACCTTTCAGGGGATCATTTGCAACCGGTTGGCACCATTTTTGAGTGAATTGCCAAAAGTCAGATTTTTCCTGAAATTGTGACCCCGGGGCTTAGGGATTTTTTCAAAAAAATATTTTCTGCCGGTTAAGTTTTTGAGGGCTGATTTCTTGTCCTGTGATAAAAAAACATTCTGTTTCGATTGCCAAAGCTTTCAGGGGAGCATTTGCAACCGGTTGGCACCATTTTTGAGTGAATTGCCAAAAGTCAGTTTTTTACTGAAATTGTGACCCCGGGGCTTAGGGATTTTTTCAAAAAACTCTTTTCTGCCGGTTAAGTTTTTGAGGGATCATTTCTTGTCCTGTGATAAAAAACCTTCTGTTTCGACTGCCAAAGCTTTCAGGGGAGCATTTTCAAGCTTTTGGCACCATTTTTGAGTGAATTGCCAAAAGTCAGATTTTTGCTGAAATTGTGACCCCGGGGCTTAGGGATTTTTTCAAAAAAATATTTTCTGCTAGTTAAATTATTGAGGGCTGATTTCTTGTCCTGTGATAAAAAGCCTTCTGTTTCCATCGCCAAAGCTTTCAGGGGAGAATTTGCAACCGGTTGGCACCATTTTTGAGTGAATTGCCAAAAGTCAGATTTTTGCTGAAAAAAATCTGTTTCCGCCGGTTAAGTTGTTGAGGGCTGATTTCTTGTCCTGTGATAAAAAGCCTTCTGTTTCCATCGCCAAAGCTTTCAGGGGAGCATTTGCAACCGGTTGGCACCATTTTTGAGTGAATTGCCAAAAGTCAGATTTTTCCTGAAATTGTGACCCTGGGGCTTAGGGATTTTTTTTAAAAAAAAAAATTCCGCCGGTTAACTTTTGGAGGGCTGATTTCTTGTCCTGTGATAAACAGCCTTCTGTTTTCATCACCAAAGCTTTCATGGGAGCATTTTCAAGCTTTTGGCACCATTTTTGAGTGAATTGCCAAAAGTCAGATTTTTGCTGAAATTGTGATCCCGGGGCTTAGGCATTTTTTCAAAAAAATATTTTCTGCCGGTTAAGTTTTTGAGGGCTGATTTCTTGTCCTGTGATAAAAATCCTTCTGTTTTGAGTGCCAAACCTTTCAGGAGAGTATTTTCAAGCTTTTGGCACCATTTTTGAGTGAATCGCCAAAAGTCAGATTTTTGATGAAATTGTGACCCCGGGGCTTAGGGATTTTTTCAAAAAAAAAAATTCTGCCGGATAAGTTTTGGAGGGCTGATTTCTTGTCCTGTGATAAAAAGCCTTCTGTTTCGAGTGCCAAACCTGTCAGTGGAGTATTTTCAAGCTTTTGGCACCATTTTTGAGTGAATTGCCAAAAGTCAGATTTTTGCTGAAATAGTGACCCCGGGGCTTAGGCATTTTTTCAAAAAAATATTTTCTGCCGGTTAAGTTATTGAGGGCTGATTTCTTGTCCTGTGATATAAAGCCTTCTGTTTCCATCACCAAAGCTTTCAGGGGAGCATTTTCAAGCTTTTGGCACCATTTTTGAGTGAATTGCCAAAAGTCAGATTTTTGCTGAAATTGTGACCCCGGGGCTTAGGGATTTTTTCAAAAAAATATTTTCCGCCGGTTAAGTTTTTGAGGGCTGATTTCTTGTCCTGTGATAAAAAGCCTTCTGTTTCGACTGCCAAACCTTTCAGGGGAGCATTTGCAACCGGTTGGCACCATTTTTGAGTGAATTGCCAAAAGTCAGATTTTTCCTGAAATTGTGACCCCGGGGCTTAGGGATTTTTTCAAAAAAATATTTTCTGCCGGTTAAGTTTTTGAGGGCTGATTTCTTGTCCTGTGGTAAAAAGGCTTCTGTTTCGACTGCCAAACCTTTCAGGAGAGCATTTTCAAGCTTTTGCCACCATATTTGAGTGAATTGCCAAAAGTCAGATTTTTGCTGAAAAAAATCTTTTTCCGCCGGTTAAGTTGTTGAGGGCTGATTTCTTTTCCTGTGATCAAAAGCCTTCTGTTTCGACTGCCAAACCTTTCAGGGGATTATTTGCAACTGGTTGGCACCATTTTTGAGTGAATTGCCAAAAGTCAGATTTTTGCTGAAATAGTGACCCCGGGGCTTAGGCATTTTTTCAAAAAAATATTTTCTGCCGGTTAAGTTTTTGAGGGCTGATTTCTTGTCCTGTGATCAAAAGCCTTCTGTTTCGACTGCCAAACCTTTCAGGGGATTATTTGCAACTGGTTGGCACCATTTTTGAGTTAATTGCCAAAAGTCAGTTTTTTCCTGAAATTGTGACCCCGGGGCTTAGGGATTTTTTCAAAAAAAAATTATCTGCCGGTTAAGTTATTGAGGGCTGATTTCTTGTCCTGTAACAAAAAACCTTCTGTTTCGACTGCCAAAGCTTTCAGGGGAGCATTTGCAACCGGTTGGCACCATTTTTGAGTGAATTGCCAAAAGTCAGATTTTTCCTGAAATTGTGACCCCGGGGCTTAGGGATTTTTTCAAAAAAATATTTTCTGCCGGTTAAGTTATTGAGGGCTGATTTCTTGTCCTGTGATAAAAAGCCTTCTGTTTCCATCGCCAAAGCTTTCAGCGGAGCATTTTCAAGCTTTTGGCACCATTTATGAGTGAGTTGCCAAAAGTCAGATTTTTGCTGAAATTGTGACCCCGGGGCTTAGGGATTTTTTCAAAAAAATATTTTCTGCCGGTTAAGTTTTTGAGGGCTGATTTCTTGTCCTGTGATAAACAGCCTTCTGTTTCCATCACCAAAGCTTTCAGGGGAGCATTTTCAAGCTTTTGGCACCATTTTTGAGTGAATTGCCAAAAGTCAGATTTTTCCTGAAATTGTGACCCCGGGGCTTAGGGATTTTTTCAAAAAAATATTTTCCGCCGGTTAACTTTTTGAGGGCTGATTTCTTGTCCTGTGATAAGAAGCCTTCTGTTTCCATCACCAAGGCTTTCAGGGGAGCATTTTCAAGCTTTTGGCACCATTTTTGAGTGAATTGCCAAAAGTCAGATTTTTCCTGAAATTGTGACCCCGGGGCTTCGGGATTTTTTAAAAAAACTCTTCTGCCGGTTAAGTTTTTGAGGGCTGATTTCTTGTCCTGTGATAAAAAGCCTTCTGTTTCCATCGCCAAAGCTTTCAGGGGAGCATTTTCAAGCTTCTGGCACCATTTTTGAGTGAATTGCCGAAAGTCAGATTTTTGCTGAAAAAAATCTTTTTCCGCCGGTTAAGTTGTTGAGGGCTGATTTCTTGTCCTGTTATAAAAAGCCTTCTGTTTCCATCAGCAAAGCTTTCAGGGGAACATTTTCAAGCTTTTGGCACCATTTTTGAGTGAATTGCCAAAAGTCAGATTTTTCCTGAAATTGTGACCCCGGCTTAGGGATTTTTTCAAAAAAATATTTTCTGCCGGTTAAGTTTTTGAGGGCTGATTTCTTGTCCTGTGATAAAAAGCCTTCTGTTTCCATCACCAAAGCTTTCAGGGGAGCATTTTCAAGCTTTTGGCACCATTTTTGAGTGAATTGCCAAAAGTCAGTTTTTTACTGAAATTGTGACCCCGGGGCTTAGGGATTTTTTCAAAAAAATATTTTCTGCCGGTTAAGTTTTTGAGGGCTGATTTCTTGTCCTGTGATAAAAAGCCTTCTGTTTCCATCACCAAAGCTTTCAGGGGAGCATTTTCAAGCTTTTGGCACCATTTTTGAGTGAATTGCCAAAAGTCAGATTTTTGCTGAAAAAAATCTTTTTCCGCCGGTTAAGTTGTTGAGGGCTGATTTCTTGTCCTGTTATAAAAAGCCTTCTGTTTCCATCAGCAAAGCTTTCAGGGGAACATTTTCAAGCTTTTGGCACCATTTTTGAGTGAATTGCCAAAAGTCAGATTTTTCCTGAAATTGTGACCCCGGCTTAGGGATTTTTTCAAAAAAATATTTTCTGCCGGTTAAGTTTTTGAGGGCTGATTTCTTGTCCTGTGATAAAAAGCCTTCTGTTTCCATCACCAAAGCTTTCAGGGGAGCATTTTCAAGCTTTTGGCACCATTTTTGAGTGAATTGCCAAAAGTCAGATTTTTGCTGAAAAAAATCTTTTTCCGCCGGTTAAGTTGTTGAGGGCTGATTTCTTGTCCTGTTATAAAAAGCCTTCTGTTTCCATCAGCAAAGCTTTCAGGGGAACATTTTCAAGCTTTTGGCACCATTTTTGAGTGAATTGCCAAAAGTCAGATTTTTCCTGAAATTGTGACCCCGGCTTCGGGATTTTTTCAAAAAAATATTTTCTGCCGGTTAAGTTTTTGAGGGTTGATTTCTTATCCTGTGATAAAAAGCCTTCTGTTTCGACTGCCAAACCTTTCAGGGGAGCATTTGCAACCGGTTGGCACCATTTTTGAGTGAATTGCCAAAAGTCAGATTTTTCCTGAAATTGTGACCCCGGGGCTTAGGGATTTTTTCAAAAAACTCTTTTCTGCCGGTTAAGTTTTTGAGGGCTGATTTCTTGTCCTGTGATAAAAAGCCTTCTGTTTCCATCGCCAAAGCTTTCAGGGGAGCATTTTCAAGCTTTTGGCACCATTTTTGAGTGAATTGCCAAAAGTCAGATTTTTGCTGAAATTGTGACCCCGGGGCTTAGGGATTTTTTCAAAAAACTCCTTTCTGCCGGTTAAGTTTTTGAGGGCTGATTTCTTGTCCTGTGATAAAAAGCCTTCTCTTTCCATCGCCAAAGCTTTCAGGGGAGCATTTGCAACCGGTTGGCACCATTTTTGAGTGAATTGCCAAAAGTCAGATTTTTGCTGAAAAAAATCTTTTTCTGCCGGTTAAGTTTTTGAGGGTTGATTTCTTGTCCTGTGATAAAAAGCCTTCTGTTTCGACTGCCAAACCTTTCAGGGGAGCATTTGCAACCGGTTGGCACCATTTTTGAGTGAATTGCCAAAAGTCAGATTTTTCCTGAAATTGTGACCCCGGGGCTTAGGGATTTTTTCAAAAAAATATTTTCTGCCGGTTAAGTTTTTGAGGGATCATTTCTTGTCCTGTGATAAAAAAACCTTCTGTTTCGACTGCCAAAGCTTTCAGGGGAGCATTTGCAACCGGTTGGCACCATTTTTGAGTGAATTGCCAAAAGTCAGATTTTTGCTGCAATTGTGACCCCGGGGCTTAGGGATTTTTTCAAAAAAATATTTTCTGCCGGTTAAGTTTTTGAGGGCTGATTTCTTGTCCTGTGATAAAAAGCCTTCTGTTTCAATCGCCAAAGCTTTCAGGGGAGCATTTGCAACCGGTTGGCACCATTTTTGAGTGAATTGCCAAAAGTCAGATTTTTGCTGAAAAAAATCTATTTCCGCCGGTTAAGTTGTTGAGGGCTGATTTCTTTTCCTGTGATAAAAAGCCTTCTGTTTCGACTGCCAAACCTTTCAGGGGATCATTTGCAACCGGTTGGCACCATTTTTGAGTGAATTGCCAAAAGTCAGATTTTTCCTGAAATTGTGACCCCGGGGCTTAGGGATTTTTTCAAAAAAATATTTTCTGCCGGTTAAGTTTTTGAGGGCTGATTTCTTGTCCTGTGATAAAAAAACATTCTGTTTCGATTGCCAAAGCTTTCAGGGGAGCATTTGCAACCGGTTGGCACCATTTTTGAGTGAATTGCCAAAAGTCAGTTTTTTACTGAAATTGTGACCCCGGGGCTTAGGGATTTTTTCAAAAAACTCTTTTCTGCCGGTTAAGTTTTTGAGGGATCATTTCTTGTCCTGTGATAAAAAACCTTCTGTTTCGACTGCCAAAGCTTTCAGGGGAGCATTTTCAAGCTTTTGGCACCATTTTTGAGTGAATTGCCAAAAGTCAGATTTTTGCTGAAAAAAATCTGTTTCCGCCGGTTAAGTTGTTGAGGGCTGATTTCTTGTCCTGTGATAAAAAGCCTTCTCTTTCCATCGCCAAAGCTTTCAGGGGAGCATTTGCAACCGGTTGGCACCATTTTTGAGTGAATTGCCAAAAGTCAGATTTTTGCTGAAAAAAATCTTTTTCTGCCGGTTAAGTTTTTGAGGGTTGATTTCTTGTCCTGTGATAAAAAGCCTTCTGTTTCGACTGCCAAACCTTTCAGGGGAGCATTTGCAACCGGTTGGCACCATTTTTGAGTGAATTGCCAAAAGTCAGATTTTTCCTGAAATTGTGACCCCGGGGCTTAGGGATTTTTTCAAAAAAATATTTTCTGCCGGTTAAGTTTTTGAGGGATCATTTCTTGTCCTGTGATAAAAAAACCTTCTGTTTCGACTGCCAAAGCTTTCAGGGGAGCATTTGCAACCGGTTGGCACCATTTTTGAGTGAATTGCCAAAAGTCAGATTTTTGCTGCAATTGTGACCCCGGGGCTTAGGGATTTTTTCAAAAAAATATTTTCTGCCGGTTAAGTTTTTGAGGGCTGATTTCTTGTCCTGTGATAAAAAGCCTTCTGTTTCAATCGCCAAAGCTTTCAGGGGAGCATTTGCAACCGGTTGGCACCATTTTTGAGTGAATTGCCAAAAGTCAGATTTTTGCTGAAAAAAATCTATTTCCGCCGGTTAAGTTGTTGAGGGCTGATTTCTTTTCCTGTGATAAAAAGCCTTCTGTTTCGACTGCCAAACCTTTCAGGGGATCATTTGCAACCGGTTGGCACCATTTTTGAGTGAATTGCCAAAAGTCAGATTTTTCCTGAAATTGTGACCCCGGGGCTTAGGGATTTTTTCAAAAAAATATTTTCTGCCGGTTAAGTTTTTGAGGGCTGATTTCTTGTCCTGTGATAAAAAAACATTCTGTTTCGATTGCCAAAGCTTTCAGGGGAGCATTTGCAACCGGTTGGCACCATTTTTGAGTGAATTGCCAAAAGTCAGTTTTTTACTGAAATTGTGACCCCGGGGCTTAGGGATTTTTTCAAAAAACTCTTTTCTGCCGGTTAAGTTTTTGAGGGATCATTTCTTGTCCTGTGATAAAAAACCTTCTGTTTCGACTGCCAAAGCTTTCAGGGGAGCATTTTCAAGCTTTTGGCACCATTTTTGAGTGAATTGCCAAAAGTCAGATTTTTGCTGAAATTGTGACCCCGGGGCTTAGGGATTTTTTCAAAAAAATATTTTCTGCTAGTTAAATTATTGAGGGCTGATTTCTTGTCCTGTGATAAAAAGCCTTCTGTTTCCATCGCCAAAGCTTTCAGGGGAGAATTTGCAACCGGTTGGCACCATTTTTGAGTGAATTGCCAAAAGTCAGATTTTTGCTGAAAAAAATCTGTTTCCGCCGGTTAAGTTGTTGAGGGCTGATTTCTTGTCCTGTGATAAAAAGCCTTCTGTTTCCATCGCCAAAGCTTTCAGGGGAGCATTTGCAACCGGTTGGCACCATTTTTGAGTGAATTGCCAAAAGTCAGATTTTTCCTGAAATTGTGACCCTGGGGCTTAGGGATTTTTTTTAAAAAAAAAATTCCGCCGGTTAACTTTTGGAGGGCTGATTTCTTGTCCTGTGATAAACAGCCTTCTGTTTTCATCACCAAAGCTTTCATGGGAGCATTTTCAAGCTTTTGGCACCATTTTTGAGTGAATTGCCAAAAGTCAGATTTTTGCTGAAATTGTGATCCCGGGGCTTAGGCATTTTTTCAAAAAAATATTTTCTGCCGGTTAAGTTTTTGAGGGCTGATTTCTTGTCCTGTGATAAAAAGCCTTCTGTTTTGAGTGCCAAACCTTTCAGGAGAGTATTTTCAAGCTTTTGGCACCATTTTTGAGTGAATCGCCAAAAGTCAGATTTTTGATGAAATTGTGACCCCGGGGCTTAGGGATTTTTTCAAAAAAAAAAATTCTGCCGGATAAGTTTTGGAGGGCTGATTTTTTGTCCTGTGATAAAAAGCCTTCTGTTTCGAGTGCCAAACCTGTCAGTGGAGTATTTTCAAGCTTTTGGCACCATTTTTGAGTGAATTGCCAAAAGTCAGATTTTTGCTGAAATAGTGACCCCGGGGCTTAGGCATTTTTTCAAAAAAATATTTTCTGCCGGTTAAGTTATTGAGGGCTGATTTCTTGTCCTGTGATATAAAGCCTTCTGTTTCCATCACCAAAGCTTTCAGGGGAGCATTTTCAAGCTTTTGGCACCATTTTTGAGTGAATTGCCAAAAGTCAGATTTTTGCTGAAATTGTGACCCCGGGGCTTAGGGATTTTTTCAAAAAAATATTTTCCGCCGGTTAAGTTTTTGAGGGCTGATTTCTTGTCCTGTGATAAAAAGCCTTCTGTTTCGACTGCCAAACCTTTCAGGGGAGCATTTGCAACCGGTTGGCACCATTTTTGAGTGAATTGCCAAAAGTCAGATTTTTCCTGAAATTGTGACCCCGGGGCTTAGGGATTTTTTCAAAAAAATATTTTCTGCCGGTTAAGTTTTTGAGGGCTGATTTCTTGTCCTGTGGTAAAAAGGCTTCTGTTTCGACTGCCAAACCTTTCAGGAGAGCATTTTCAAGCTTTTGCCACCATATTTGAGTGAATTGCCAAAAGTCAGATTTTTGCTGAAAAAAATCTTTTTCCGCCGGTTAAGTTGTTGAGGGCTGATTTCTTTTCCTGTGATCAAAAGCCTTCTGTTTCGACTGCCAAACCTTTCAGGGGATTATTTGCAACTGGTTTGCACCATTTTTGAGTGAATTGCCAAAAGTCAGATTTTTGCTGAAATAGTGACCCCGGGGCTTAGGGATTTTTTCAAAAAAATATTTTCTGCCGGTTAAGTTTTTGAGGGCTGATTTCTTTTCCTCTGATAAGAAGCCTTCTGTTTCGAGTGCCAAACCTTTCAGGGGAGCATTTTCAAGCTTTTGTCACCATTTTTGAGTGAACTGCCAAAAGTCAGATTTTTGCTGAAATTGTGACCCCGGGGCTTAGGGATTTTTTCAAAAAAATATTTTCTGCCGGTTAAGTTTTTGAGGGCTGATTTCTTCTCCTGTAATAAAAAGCCTTCTGTTTCGAGTGCCAAACCTGTCAGGAGAGCATTTGCAACCGGTTTGCACCATTTTTTAGTGAATTGCCAAAAGTCAGATTTTTGCTGAAATTGTGACCCCGGGGCTTAGGAATATTTCCAAAAAAATATTTTCTGCCGGATAAGTTATTGAGGGCTGATTTCTTGTCCTGTGATAAAAAGCCTTCTGTTTTGAGTGCCAAACCTTTCAGGGGAGCATTTTCAAGCTTTTGGCACCATTTTTGAGTGAATTGCCAAAAGTCAGATTTTTGCTGAAATAGTGACCCCGGGGCTTAGGCATTTTTTCAAAAAAATATTTTCTGCCGGTTAAGTTATTGAGGGCTGATTTCTTGTCCTGTGATATAAAGCCTTCTGTTTCCATCACCAAAGCTTTCAGGGGAGCATTTTCAAGCTTTTGGCACCATTTTTGAGTGAATTGCCAAAAGTCAGATTTTTGCTGAAATTGTGACCCCGGGGCTTAGGGATTTTTTCAAAAAAATATTTTCCGCCGGTTAAGTTTTTGAGGGCTGATTTCTTGTCCTGTGATAAAAAGCCTTCTGTTTCGACTGCCAAACCTTTCAGGGGAGCATTTGCAACCGGTTGGCACCATTTTTGAGTGAATTGCCAAAAGTCAGATTTTTCCTGAAATTGTGACCCCGGGGCTTAGGGATTTTTTCAAAAAAATATTTTCTGCCGGTTAAGTTTTTGAGGGCTGATTTCTTGTCCTGTGGTAAAAAGGCTTCTGTTTCGACTGCCAAACCTTTCAGGAGAGCATTTTCAAGCTTTTGCCACCATATTTGAGTGAATTGCCAAAAGTCAGATTTTTGCTGAAAAAAATCTTTTTCCGCCGGTTAAGTTGTTGAGGGCTGATTTCTTTTCCTGTGATCAAAAGCCTTCTGTTTCGACTGCCAAACCTTTCAGGGGATTATTTGCAACTGGTTGGCACCATTTTTGAGTGAATTGCCAAAAGTCAGATTTTTGCTGAAATAGTGACCCCGGGGCTTAGGCATTTTTTCAAAAAAATATTTTCTGCCGGTTAAGTTTTTGAGGGCTGATTTCTTGTCCTGTGATCAAAAGCCTTCTGTTTCGACTGCCAAACCTTTCAGGGGATTATTTGCAACTGGTTGGCACCATTTTTGAGTTAATTGCCAAAAGTCAGTTTTTTCCTGAAATTGTGACCCCGGGGCTTAGGGATTTTTTCAAAAAAATATTTTCTGCCGGTTAAGTTTTTGAGGGCTGATTTCTTTTCCTCTGATAAGAAGCCTTCTGTTTCGAGTGCCAAACCTTTCAGGGGAGCATTTTCAAGCTTTTGGCACCATTTTTGAGTGAACTGCCAAAAGTCAGATTTTTGCTGAAATTGTGACCCCGGGGCTTAGGGATTTTTTCAAAAAAATATTTTCTGCCGGTTAAGTTTTTGAGGGCTGATTTCTTCTCCTGTAATAAAAAGCCTTCTGTTTCGAGTGCCAAACCTGTCAGGAGAGCATTTGCAACCGGTTTGCACCATTTTTTAGTGAATTGCCAAAAGTCAGATTTTTGCTGAAATTGTGACCCCGGGGCTTAGGAATATTTCCAAAAAAATATTTTCTGCCGGATAAGTTATTGAGGGCTGATTTCTTGTCCTGTGATAAAAAGCCTTCTGTTTCGAGTGCCAAACCTTTCAGGGGAGCATTTTCAAGCTTTTGGCACCATTTTTGAGTGAATTGCCAAAAGTCAGATTTTTGCTGAAATTGTGACCCCGGGGCTTAGGGATTGTTTCAAAAAAATATTTTCCGCCGGTTAAGATTTTTGGGGCTGATTTCTTGTCCTGTGATAAGAAGACTTCTGTTTCGACTGCCAAAGCTTTCACGGGAGCATTTGCAACCGGTTGGCACCATTTTTGAGTGAATTGCCAAAAGTCAGATTTTTGCTCAAATTGTGACCCCGGGGCTTAGGGATTTTTTCAAAAAAATATTTTCTGCCGGTTAAGTTTTTGAGGGCTGATTTCTTTTCCTCTGATAAGAAGCCTTCTGTTTCGAGTGCCAAACCTTTCAGGGGAGCATTTTCAAGCTTTTGTCACCATTTTTGAGTGAACTGCCAAAAGTCAGATTTTTGCTGAAATTGTGACCCCGGGGCTTAGGGATTTTTTCAAAAAAATATTTTCTGCCGTTTAAGTTTTTGAGGGCTGATTTCTTCTCCTGTAATAAAAAGCCTTCTGTTTCGAGTGCCAAACCTGTCAGGAGAGCATTTGCAACCGGTTTGCACCATTTTTTAGTGAATTGCCAAAAGTCAGATTTTTGCTGAAATTGTGACCCCGGGGCTTAGGAATATTTCCAAAAAAATATTTTCTGCCGGATAAGTTATTGAGGGCTGATTTCTTGTCCTGTGATAAAAAGCCTTCTGTTTTGAGTGCCAAACCTTTCAGGGGAGCATTTTCAAGCTTTTGGCACCATTTTTGAGTGAATTGCCAAAAGTCAGATTTTTGCTGAAATAGTGACCCCGGGGCTTAGGCATTTTTTCAAAAAAATATTTTCTGCCGGTTAAGTTATTGAGGGCTGATTTCTTGTCCTGTGATATAAAGCCTTCTGTTTCCATCACCAAAGCTTTCAGGGGAGCATTTTCAAGCTTTTGGCACCATTTTTGAGTGAATTGCCAAAAGTCAGATTTTTGCTGAAATTGTGACCCCGGGGCTTAGGGATTTTTTCAAAAAAATATTTTCCGCCGGTTAAGTTTTTGAGGGCTGATTTCTTGTCCTGTGATAAAAAGCCTTCTGTTTCGACTGCCAAACCTTTCAGGGGAGCATTTGCAACCGGTTGGCACCATTTTTGAGTGAACTGCCAAAAGTCAGATTTTTGCTGAAATTGTGACCCCGGGGCTTAGGGATTTTTTCAAAAAAATATTTTCTGCCGGTTAAGTTTTTGAGGGCTGATTTCTTGTCCTGTGATAAGAAGACTTCTGTTTCGACTGCCAAAGCTTTCACGGGAGCATTTGCAACCGGTTGGCACCATTTTTGAGTGAATTGCCAAAAGTCAGATTTTTGCTCAAATTGTGACCCCGGGGCTTAGGGATTTTTTCAAAAAACTCTTTTCTGTCGGTTAAGTTTTTGAGGGCTGATTTCTTTTCCTTTGATAAAAAGCCTTCTGTTTCGAGTGCCAAACCTGTCAGGGGAGCATTTTCAAGCTTTTGGCACCATTTTTGAGTGAACTGCCAAAAGTCAGATTTTTGCTGAAATTGTGACCCCGGGGCTTAGGGATTTTTTCAAAAAAATATTTTCTGCCGGTTAAGTTTTTGAGGGCTGATTTCTTGTCCTGTGGTAAAAAGGCTTCTGTTTCGACTGCCAAACCTTTCAGGAGAGCATTTTCAAGCTTTTGCCACCATATTTGAGTGAATTGCCAAAAGTCAGATTTTTGCTGAAAAAAATCTTTTTCCGCCGGTTAAGTTGTTGAGGGCTGATTTCTTTTCCTGTGATCAAAAGCCTTCTGTTTCGACTGCCAAACCTTTCAGGGGATTATTTGCAACTGGTTGGCACCATTTTTGAGTGAATTGCCAAAAGTCAGATTTTTTCTGAAATTGTGACCCCGGGGCTTAGGGATTTTTTCAAAAAAATATTTTCTGCCGGTTAAGTTTTTGAGGGCTGATTTCTTTTCCTTTGATAAAAAGCCTTCTTTTTCGAGTGCCAAACCTGTCAGGGGAGCATTTTCAAGCTTTTGGCACCATTTTTGAGTGAACTGCCAAAAGTCAGATTTTTGCTGAAATTGTGACCCCGGGGTTTAGGGATTTTTTCAAAAAAATATTTTCTGCCGGTTAAGTTTTTGAGGGCTGATTTCTTGTCCTGTGGTAAAAAGGCTTCTGTTTCGACTTCCAAACCTTTCAGGAGAGCATTTTCAAGCTTTTGCCACCATATTTGAGTGAATTGCCAAAAGTCAGATTTTTGCTGAAAAAAATCTTTTTCCGCCGGTTAAGTTGTTGAGGGCTGATTTCTTTTCCTGTGATCAAAAGCCTTCTGTTTCGACTGCCAAACCTTTCAGGGGATCATTTGCAACCGGTTGGCACCATTTTTGAGTGAATTGCCAAAAGTCAGATTTTTCCTGAAATTGTGACCCCGGGGCTTAGGGATTTTTTCAAAAAAATATTTTCTGCCGGTTAAGTTTTTGAGGGCTGATTTCTTCTCCAGTGATAAAAAGCCTTCTGTTTCGAGTGCCAAACCTGTCAGGAGAGCATTTGCAACCGGTTTGCACCATTTTTTAGTGAATTGCCAAAAGTCAGATTTTTGCTGAAATTGTGACCCCGGGGCTTAGGAATATTTCCAAAAAAATTGTTTCTGCCGGATAAGTTTTTGAGGGCTGATTTCTTGTCCTGTGATAAAAAGCCTTCTGTTTTGAGTGCCAAACCTGTCAGTGGAGTATTTTCAAGCTTTTGGCACCATTTTTGAGTGAATTGCCAAAAGTCAGATTTTTGCTGAAATAGTGACCCCGGGGCTTAGGCATTTTTTCAAAAAAATATTTTCTGCCGGTTAAGTTTTTGAGGGCTGATTTCTTGTCCTGTGATAAAAAAGCCTTCTGTTTTGAGTGCCAAACCTTTCAGGAGAGTATTTTCAAGCTTTTGGCACCATTTTTGAGTGAATCGCCAAAAGTCAGATTTTTGATGAAATTGTGACCCCGGGGCTTAGGGATTTTTTCAAAAAAAAAAATTCTGCCGGTTAAGTTTTTGAGGGCTGATTTCTTTTCCTCTGATAAGAAGCCTTCTGTTTCGAGTGCCAAACCTTTCAGGGGAGCATTTTCAAGCTTTTGGCACCATTTTTGAGTGAACTGCCAAAAGTCAGAATTTTGCTGAAATTGTGACCCCGGGGCTTAGGGATTTTTTCAAAAAAATATTTTCTGCCGGTTAAGTTTTTGAGGGCTGATTTCTTCTCCTGTAATAAAAAGCCTTCTGTTTCGAGTGCCAAACCTGTCAGGAGAGCATTTGCAACCGGTTTGCACCATTTTTTAGTGAATTGCCAAAAGTCAGATTTTTGCTGAAATTGTGACCCCGGGGCTTAGGAATATTTCCAAAAAAATATTTTCTGCCGGATAAGTTGTTGAGGGCTGATTTCTTGTCCTGTGATAAAAAGCCTTCTGTTTCGAGTGCCAAACCTTTCAGGGGAGCATTTTCAAGCTTTTGGCACCATTTTTGAGTGAATTGCCAATAGTCAGATTTTTCCTGAAATTGTGACCCCGGGGCTTAGGGATTGTTTCAAAAAAATATTTTCCGCCGGTTAAGTTTTTTGGGGCTGATTTCTTGTCCTGTGATAAAAAGACTTCTGTTTCGACTGCCAAAGCTTTCACGGGAGCATTTGCAACCAGTTGGCACCATTTTTGAGTGAATTGCCAAAAGTCAGATTTTTGCTCAAATTGTGACCCCGGGGCTTAGGGATTTTTTCAAAAAACTCTTTTCTGCCGGTTAAGTTTTTGAGGGCTGATTTCTTGTCCTGTGGTAAAAAGGCTTCTGTTTCGACTGCCAAACCTTTCAGGAGAGCATTTTCAAGCTTTTGCCACCATATTTGAGTGAATTGCCAAAAGTCAGATTTTTGCTGAAAAAAATCTTTTTCCGCCGGTTAAGTTGTTGAGGGCTGATTTCTTTTCCTGTGATCAAAAGCCTTCTGTTTCGACTGACAAACCTTTCAGGGGATTATTTGCAACTGGTTGGCACCATTTTTGAGTGAATTGCCAAAAGTCAGATTTTTCCTGAAATTGTGACCCCGGGGCTTAGGGATTTTTTCAAAAAAATATTTTCTGCCGGTTAAGTTTTTGAGGGCTGATTTCTTTTCCTTTGATAAAAAGCCTTCTTTTTCGAGTGCCAAACCTGTCAGGGGAGCATTTTCAAGCTTTTTGCACCATTTTTGAGTGAACTGCCAAAAGTCAGATTTTTGCTGAAATTGTGACCCCGGGGCTTAGGGATTTTTTCAAAAAAATATTTTCTGCCGGTTAAGTTTTTGAGGGCTGATTTCTTGTCCTGTGGTAAAAAGGCTTCTGTTTCGACTTCCAAACCTTTCAGGAGAGCATTTTCAAGCTTTTGCCACCATATTTGAGTGAATTGCCAAAAGTCAGATTTTTGCTGAAAAAAATCTTTTTCCGCCGGTTAAGTTGTTGAGGGCTGATTTCTTTTCCTGTGATCAAAAGCCTTCTGTTTCGACTGCCAAACCTTTCAGGGGATTATTTGCAACTGGTTGGCACCATTTTTGAGTGAATTGCCAAAAGTCAGATTTTTTCTGAAATTGTGACCCCGGGGCTTAGGGATTTTTTCAAAAAAATATTTTCTGCCGGTTAAGTTTTTGAGGGCTGATTTCTTTTCCTTTGATAAAAAGCCTTCTTTTTCGAGTGCCAAACCTGTCAGGGGAGCATTTTCAAGCTTTTGGCACCATTTTTGAGTGAACTGCCAAAAGTCAGATTTTTGCTGAAATTGTGACCCCCGGGGCTTAGGGATTTTTTCAAAAAAATATTTTCTGCCGGTTAAGTTTTTGAGGGCTGATTTCTTGTCCTGTGGTAAAAAGGCTTCTGTTTCGACTTCCAAACCTTTCAGGAGAGCATTTTCAAGCTTTTGCCACCATATTTGAGTGAATTGCCAAAAGTCAGATTTTTGCTGAAAAAAATCTTTTTCCGCCGGTTAAGTTGTTGAGGGCTGATTTCTTTTCCTGTGATCAAAAGCCTTCTGTTTCGAGTGCCAAACCTGTCAGGGAAGCATTTGCAACCGGTTGGCACCATTTTTGAGTGAATTGCCAAATGTCAGATTTTTGCTGAAATTGTGACCCCGGGGCTTAGGGATTTTTTCAAAAAAATATTTTCTGCCGGATAAGTTTTTGAGGGCTGATTTCTTGTCCTGTGATAAAAATCCTTCTGTTTTGAGTGCCAAACCTTTCAGGGGAGCATTTCCAAGCTTTTGGCACCATTTTTGAGTGAATTGCCAAAAGTCAGATTTTTGCTGAAATTGTGACCCCGGGGCTTAGGGATTTTTTCAAAAAAATATTTTCTGCCGGTTAAGTTTTTGAGGGCTGATTTCTTCGCCTGTGATAAAAAGACTTCTGCTTCCATAGCCAAAGCTTTCAGGGGAGCATTTGCAAGCGGTTGGCACCATTTTTGAGTGAACTGCCAAAAGTCAGATTTTTCCTGAAATTGTGACCCCGGGGCTTAGGGATTTTTTCAAAAAAATATTTTCTGCCGGTTAAGTTTTTGAGGGCTGATTTCTTCGCCTGTGATAAAAAGCCTTCTGTTTCCATCGCCAAAGCTTTCAGGGGAGCATTTTCAAGCTTTTGGCAACATTTTTGATTGAACTGCCAAAAGTCAGATTTTTGCTGAAATTGTGACCCCGGGGCTTAGGCATTTTTTCAAAAAAATATTTTCTGCTGGTTAAGTTCTTGAGGGCTCATTTCTTGTCCTGTGATAAAAAGCCTTCTGTTTCGAGTGCCAAACCCGTCAGGGGAGCATTTGCAACCGGTTGGAACCATTTTTGAGTGAATTGCCAAAAGTCAGATTTTTGCTGAAATTGTGACCCCGGGGCTTAGGGATTTTTTCAAAAAAATATTTTCTGCCGGTTAAGTTTTTGAGGGCTGATTTCTTGTCCTGTGATAAAAAGCCTTCTGTTTTGAGTGCCAAACCTTTCAGGAGAGCATTTTCAAGCTTTTGGCACCATTTTTGAATGAATTGCGAAAAGGCAGATTTTTGCTGAAATTGTGACTCCCGGGCTTAGGGATTTTTTCAAGAAAATATTTTCTGCCGGTTAAGTTTTTGAGGGCTGATTTCTTGTCCTGTGGTAAAAAGGCTTCTGTTTCGACTGCCAAACCTTTCAGGAGAGCATTTTCAAGCTTTTGCCACCATATTTGAGTGAATTGCCAAAAGTCAGATTTTTGCTGAAAAAAATCTTTTTCCGCCGGTTAAGTTGTTGAGGGCTGATTTCTTTTCCTGTGATCAAAAGCCTTCTGTTTCGAGTGCCAAACCTGTCAGGAGAGCATTTGCAACCGGTTTGCACCATTTTTTAGTGAATTGCCAAAAGTCAGATTTTTGCTGAAATTGTGACCCCGGGGCTTAGGAATATTTCCAAAAAAATATTTTCTGCCGGATAAGTTATTGAGGGCTGATTTCTTGTCCTGTGATAAAAAGCCTTCTGTTTTGAGTGCCAAACCTTTCAGGGGAGCATTTTCAAGCTTTTGGCACCATTTTTGAGGGAATTGCCAAAAGTCAGATTTTTGCTGAAATTGTGACCCCGGGGCTTAGGGATTTTTTCAAAAAAATATTTTCTGCCGGTTAAGTTTTTGAGGGCTGATTTCTTTTCCTCTGATAAAAAGCCTTCTGTTTCGAGTGCCAAACCTTTCAGGGGAGCATTTTCAAGGTTTTGGCACCATTTTTGAGTGAACTGCCAAAAGTCAGATTTTTGCTGAAATTGTGACCCCGGGGCTTTGGGATTTTTTCAAAAAAATATTTTCTGCCGGTAAAGTTTTTTAGGGCTGATTTCTTGTCCTGTGATAAAAAGCCTTCTGTTTCGAGTGCCAAACCTGTCCGGGAAGCATTTGCAACCGGTTGGCACCATTTTTGAGTGAATTGCCAAATGTCAGATTTTTGCTGAAATTGTGACCCCGGGGCTTAGGGATTTTTTCAAAAAAATATTTTCTGCCGGATAAGTTTTTGAGGGCTGATTTCTTGTCCTGTGATAAAAAGCCTTCTGTTTTGAGTGCCAAACCTTTCAGGGGAGCATTTTCAAGCTTTTGGCACCATTTTTGAATGAATTGCCAAAAGTCAGATTTTTGCTGAAATTGTGACCCTGGCGCTTAGGGATTTTTTCAAAAAAATATTTTCTGCCGGTTAAGTTTTTGAGGGCTGATTTCTTCGCCTGTGATAAAAAGCCTTCTGCTTCCATCGCCAAAGCTTTCAGGGGAGCATTTGCAAGCGGTTGGCACCATTTTTGAGTGAACTGCCAAAAGTCAGATTTTTGCTGAAATTGTGACCCTGGGGCTTAGGGATTTTTTCAAAAAAATATTTTCTGCCAGTTAAGTTTTTGAGGGCTGATTTCTTGTCCTGTGATAAAAAGCCTTCTGTTTTGAGTGCCAAACCTTTCAGGAGAGCATTTTCAAGCTTTCGGCACCATTTTTGAGTGAATTGCGAAAAGGCAGATTTTTGCTGAAATTGTGACCCCGGGGCTTAGGGATTTTTTCAAGAAAATATTTTCTGCCGGATAAGTTTTTGAGGGCTGATTTCTTGTCCTGTGATAAAAATACTTCTGTTTTGAGTGCCATACCTTTCACGGGGGCATTTTCAAGCCTTTGGCTCCATTTTTGAGTGAATTGCCAAAAGTCAGATTTTTGCTGAAATTGTGACCCCGGGGCTTAGTTATTTTTTCAAAAAAATATTTTCTGCCGGTTAAGTTTTTGAGGGCTGATTTCTTGTCCTGTGATAAAAAGCCTTCTGTTTCGAGTGCCAAACCTGTCAGGGGAGCATTTCCAACCAGTTGGCACCATTTTTGAGTGAATTGCCGAAAGTCAGAGTTTTGCTGAAATTGTGACCCCTGGGCTTAGGGATTTTTTCAAAAAAATACTTTCTGCCAGATACGTGTTTGAGGGCTGATTTCTTGTCCTGTGATAAAAAGCCTTCTTCTTCGTGTGCCAAACCTTTCAGGGGAGCATTTTAAAGCTTTTGGCACCATTTTTGAGTGAACTGCCAAAAGTCAGATTTTTACTGAAATTGTGACCCCGGGGCTTAGGGATTTTTTCAAAAAAATATTTTCTGCCGGTTAAGTTTTTGAGGGCTGATTTTTTGTCCTGTGATAAAAAGCCTTCTATTTCCATCGCCAAAGCTTTCAGGGGAGCATTTTCAAGCTTTTGGCACCATTTTTGAGTGAATTGCCAAAAGTCAGATTTTTGCTGAAATTGTGACCCCGGGGCTTAGGGATTTTTTCAAAAAAATATTTTCTGCCGGTTAAGTTTTTGAGGGCTGATTTCTTGTCCTGTGATAAAAAGCCTTCTGTTTCGACTGCCAAACCTTTCAGGGGAGCATTTTCAAGCTTTTGGCAGCATTTTTGAGTGAATTGCCAAAAGTCAGATTTTTCCTGAAATTGTGACCCCGGGGCTTAGGGATTGTTTCAAAAAAATATTTTCCGCCGGTTTAGTTTTTTGGGGCTGATTTCTTGTCCTGTGATAAAAAGACTTCTGTTTCGACTGCCAAAGCTTTCAGGGGAGCATTTGCAACCGGTTGGCACCATTTTTGAGTGAATTGCCAAAAGTCAGATTTTTGCTGAAATTGTGACCCCGGGGCTTAGGGATTTTTTCAAAAAAATATTTTCTGCCGGTTAAGTTTTTGAGGGCTGATTTCTTGTCCTGTGGTAAAAAGGCTTCTGTTTCGACTGCCAAACCTTTCAGGAGAGCATTTTCAAGCTTTTGCCACCATATTTGAGTGAATTGCCAAAAGTCAGATTTTTGCTGAAAAAAATCTTTTTCCGCCGGTTAAGTTGTTGAGGGCTGATTTCTTTTCCTGTGATCAAAAGCCTTCTGTTTCGACTGCCAAACCTTTCAGGGGATTATTTGCAACTGGTTGGCACCATTTTTGAGTGAATTGCCAAAAGTCAGATTTTTCCTGAAATTGTGACCCCTTTTTTTTGCTGAAATTGTGACCCCGGGGCTTAGGGATTTTTTCAAAAAAATATTTTCTCCCGGTTAAGTTTTTGAGGGCTGATTTCTTTTCCTTTGATAAAAAGCCTTCTGTTTCGAGTGCCAAACCTGTCAGGGGAGCATTTTCAAGCTTTTGGCACCATTTTTGAGTGAACTGCCAAAAGTCAGATTTTTGCTGAAATTGTGACCCCGGGGCTTAGGGATTTTTTCAAAAAAATATTTTTTGCCGGTTAGGTTTTTGAGGGCTGATTTCTTCTCCTGTAATAAAAAGCCTTCTGTTTCGAGTGCCAAACCTGTCAGGAGAGCATTTGCAACCGGTTTGCACCATTTTTTAGTGAATTGCCAAAAGTCAGATTTTTGCTGAAAAAAATCTTTTTCCGCCGGTTAAGTTGTTGAGGGCTGATTTCTTTTCCTGTGATCAAAAGCCTTCTGTTTCGACTGCCAAACCTTTCAGGGGATTATTTGCAACTGGTTGGCACCATTTTTGAGTGAATTGCCAAAAGTCAGTTTTTTCCTGAAATTGTGACCCCGGGGCTTAGGGATTTTTTCAAAAAAATATTTTCTGCCGGTTAAGTTTTTGAGGGCTGATTTCTTGTCCTGTGGTAAAAAGGCTTCTGTTTCGACTGCCAAACCTTTCAGGAGAGCATTTTCAAGCTTTTGCCACCATATTTGAGTGAATTGCCAAAAGTCAGATTTTTGCTGAAAAAAATCTTTTTCCGCCGGTTAAGTTGTTGAGGGCTGATTTCTTTTCCTGTGATCAAAAGCCTTCTGTTTCGACTGCCAAACCTTTCAGGGGATTATTTGCAACTGGTTGGCACCATTTTTGAGTGAATTGCCAAAAGTCAGTTTTTTCCTGAAATTGTGACCCCGGGGCTTAGGGATTTTTCCAAAAAAATATTTTCTGCCGGATAAGTTTTTGAGGGCTGATTTCTTGTCCTGTGATAAAAAGCCTTCTGTTTTGAGTGCCAAACCTTTCAGGGGAGCATTTTCAAGCTTTTGGCACCATTTTTGAGTGAACTGCCAAAAGTCAGATTTTTGCTGAAATTGTGACCCCGGGGCTTAGGGATTTTTTCAAAAAAATATTTTTTGCCGGTTAAGTTTTTGAGGGCTGATTTCTTCTCCTGTAATAAAAAGCCTTCTGTTTCGAGTGCCAAACCTGTCAGGAGAGCATTTGCAACCGGTTTGCACCATTTTTTAGTGAATTGCCAAAAGTCAGATTTTTGCTGAAATTGTGACCCCGGGGCTTAAGAATATTTCCAAAAAAATATTTTCTGCCGGATAAGTTATTGAGGGCTGATTTCTTGTCCTGTGATAAAAAGCCTTCTGTTTTGAGTGCCAAACCTTTCAGGGGAGCATTTTCAAGCTTTTGGCACCATTTTTGAGTGAATTGCCAAAAGTCAGATTTTTGCTGAAATTGTGACCCCGGGGCTTAGGGATTTTTTCAAAAAAATATTTTCTGCTGGTTAAGTTTTTGAGGGCTGATTTCTTGTCCTGTGATAAAAAGCCTTCTGTTTCGAGTGCCAAACCCGTCAGGGGAGCATTTACAACCGGTTGGCACCATTTTTGAGTGAATTGCCAAAAGTCAGATTTTTGCTGAAATTGTGACCCCGGGGCTTAGGGATTTTTTCAAGAAAATACTTTCTGCCGGATAAGTTTTTGAGGGCTGATTTCTTGTCCTGTGATAAAAATACTTCTGTTTTGAGTGCCATACCTTTCACGGGGGCATTTTCAAGCCTTTGGCACCATTTTTGAGTGAATTGCCAAAAGTCAGATTTTTCCTGAAATTGTGACCCCGGGGCTTAGGGATATTATCAAAAAAATACTTTCTGCCAGATACGTGTTTGAGGGCTGATTTCTTGTCCTGTGATAAAAAGCCTTCTGTTTTGAGTGCCATACCTTTCAGGAGAGTATTTTCAAGCTTTTGGCACCATTTTCGAGTGAATCGCCAAAAGTCAGATTTTTGATGAAATTGTGACCCCGGGGCTTAGGGATTTTTTCAAAATAATATTTTCTGCCGGATAAGTTTTGGAGGGCTGATTTTTTGTCCTTTGATAAAAAGCCTTCTGTTTCGAGTGCCAAACCTGTCAGTGGAGTATTTTCAAGCTTTTGGCAACATTTTTGAGTGAATTGCCAAAAGTCAGATTTTTGCTGAAATAGTGACCCCGGGGCTTAGGGATTTTTTTCAAAAAAATATTTTCTGCCGGTTAAGTTTTTGAGGGCTGATTTCTTGTCCTGTGATAAAAAGCCTTCTGTTTCGAGTGCCAAACCTTTCAGGAGAGCATTTTCAAGCTTTTGGCACCATTTTTGAGTGAATTGCCAAAAGTCAGATTTTTGCTGAAATTGTGACCCCGGGGCTTAGGGATATTATCAAAAAAATACTTTCTGCCAGATACGTGTTTGAGGGCTGATTTCTTGTCCTGTGATAAAAAGCCTTCTGTTTTGAGTGCCATACCTTTCAGGAGAGTATTTTCAAGCTTTTGGCACCATTTTCGAGTGAATCGCCAAAAGTCAGATTTTTGATGAAATTGTGACCCCGGGGCTTAGGGATTTTTTCAAAATAATATTTTCTGCCGGATAAGTTTTGGAGGGCTGATTTTTTGTCCTTTGATAAAAAGCCTTCTGTTTCGAGTGCCAAACCTGTCAGTGGAGTATTTTCAAGCTTTTGGCAACATTTTTGAGTGAATTGCCAAAAGTCAGATTTTTGCTGAAATAGTGACCCCGGGGCTTAGGGATTTTTTCAAAAAACTATTTTCTGCCGGATAAGTTTTTGAGGGTTGATTTCTTGTCCTGTAATAAAAAGCCTTCTGTTTCCATCGCCAAAGCTTTCAGGGGAGCATTTTCAAGCTTTTGGCACGATTTTTGAGTGAATTGCCAAAAGGCAGATTTTTGCTGAAATTGTGACCCCGGGGCTTAGGGATTTTTTCAAAAAAAAAATTTCTGCCGGTTAAGTTTTTGAGGGCTGATTTCTTCGCCTGTGATAAAAAGCCTTCTGCTTCCATCGCCAAAGCTTTCAGGGGAGCATTTGCAAGCGGTTGGCACCATTTTTGAGTGAACTGCCAAAAGTCAGATTTTTGCTGAAATTGTGACCCTGGGGCTTAGGGATTTTTTCAAAAAAATGTTTTCTGCCAGTTAAGTTTTTGAGGGCTGATTTCTTGTCCTGTGATAAAAAGCCTTCTGTTTTGAGTGCCAAACCTTTCAGGAGAGCATTTTCAAGCTTTCGGCACCATTTTTGAGTGAATTGCGAAAAGGCAGATTTTTGCTGAAATTGTGACCCCGGGGCTTAGGGATTTTTTCAAGAAAATATTTTCTGCCGGATAAGTTTTTGAGGGCTGATTTCTTGTCCTGTGATAAAAATACTTCTGTTTTGAGTGCCATACCTTTCACGGGGGCATTTTCAAGCCTTTGGCTCCATTTTTGAGTGAATTGCCAAAAGTCAGATTTTTGCTGAAATTGTGACCCCGGGGCTTAGTGATTTTTTCAAAAAAATATTTTCTGCCGGTTAAGTTTTTGAGGGCTGATTTCTTGTCCTGTGATAAAAAGCCTTCTGTTTCGAGTGCCAAACCTTTCAGGGGATTATTTGCAACTGGTTGGCACCATTTTTGAGTGAATTGCCGAAAGTCAGAGTTTTGCTGAAATTGTGACCCCTGGGCTTATGAATTTTTTCAAAAAAATATTTTCCGCCGGTTAAGTTTTTGAGGGCTGATTTCTTGTCCTGTGATAAAAAGCCTTCTGTTTCGACTACCAAACCTTTCAGGGGAGCATTTTCAAGCTTTTGGCACCATTTTTGAGTGAATTGCCAAAAGTCAGATTTTTCCTGAAATTGTGACCCCGGGGCTTAGGGATTTTTTCAAAAAAATATTTTCCGCCGGTTAAGTTTTTTGGGGCTGATTTCTTTTCCTTTGATTAAAAGCCTTCTGTTTCGAGTGCCAAACCTGTCAGGGGAGCATTTTCAAGCTTTTGGCACCATTTTTGAGTGAACTGCCAAAAGTCAGATTTTTGCTGAAATTGTGACCCCGGGGCTTAGGGATTTTTTCAAAAAAATATTTTCTGCCGGTTAAGTTTTTGAGGGCTGATTTCTTGTCCTGTGGTAAAAAGGCTTCTGTTTCGACTGCCAAACCTTTCAGGAGAGCATTTTCAAGCTTTTGCCACCATATTTGAGTGAATTGCCAAAAGTCAGATTTTTGCTGAAAAAAATCTTTTTCCGCCGGTTAAGTTGTTGAGGGCTGATTTCTTTTCCTGTGATCAAAAGCCTTCTGTTTCGACTGCCAAACCTTTCAGGGGATTATTTGCAACTGGTTGGCACCATTTTTGAGTGAATTGCCAAAAGTCAGTTTTTTCCTGAAATTGTGACCCCGGGGCTTAGGGATTTTTTCAAAAAAATATTTTCTGCTGGTTAAGTTTTTGAGGGCTGATTTCTTGTCCTGTGGTAAAAAGGCTTCTGTTTCGACTGCCAAACCCGTCAGGGGAGCATTTACAACCGGTTGGCACCATTTTTGAGTGAATTGCCAAAAGTCAGATTTTTGCTGAAATTGTGACCCCGGGGCTTAGGGATTTTTTCAAGAAAATATTTTCTGCCGGATAAGTTTTTGAGGGCTGATTTCTTGTCCTGTGATAAAAATACTTCTGTTTTGAGTGCCATACCTTTCACGGGGGCATTTGCAACCGGTTGGCACCATTTTTGAGTGAATTGCCAAAAGTCAGATTTTTCCTGAAATTGTGACCCCGGGGCTTAGGGATTTTTTTCAAAAAAATATTTTCTGCCGGTTAAGTTTTTGAGGGCTGATTTCTTGTCCTGTGGTAAAAAGCCTTCTGTTTCGAGTGCCAAACCTTTCAGGAGAGCATTTTCAAGCTTTTGGCACCATTTTTGAGTGAATTGCCAAAAGTCAGATTTTTGCTGAAATTGTGACCCCGGGGCTTAGGGATTTTTTCAAAAAAAATACTTTCTGCCAGATACGTGTTTGAGGGCTGATTTCTTGTCCTGTGATAAAAAGCCTTCTGTTTTGAGTGCCAAACCTTTCAGGAGAGTATTTTCAAGCTTTTGGCACCATTTTTGAGTGAATCGCCAAAAGTCAGATTTTTGATGAAATTGTGACCCCGGGGCTTAGGGATTTTTTCAAAATAATATTTTCTGCCGGATAAGTTTTGGAGGGCTGATTTTTTGTCCTTTGATAAAAAGCCTTCTGTTTCGAGTGCCAAACCTGTCAGTGGAGTATTTTCAAGCTTTTGGCAACATTTTTGAGTGAATTGCCAAAAGTCAGATTTTTGCTGAAATAGTGACCCCGGGGCTTAGGGATTTTTTCAAAAAAATATTTTCTGCCGGATAAGTTTTTGAGGGTTGATTTCTTGTCCTGTAATAAAAAGCCTTCTGTTTCCATCGCCAAAGCTTTCAGGGGAGCATTTTCAAGCTTTTGGCACCATTTTTGAGTGAATTGCCAAAAGGCAGATTTTTGCTGAAATTGTGACCCCGGGGCTTAGGGATTTTTTCAAAAAAAAAATTTCTGCCGGTTAAGTTTTTGAGGGCTGATTTCTTCGCCTGTGATAAAAAGCCTTCTGCTTCCATCGCCAAAGCTTTCAGGGGAGCATTTGCAAGCGGTTGGCACCATATTTGAGTGAACTGCCAAAAGTCAGATTTTTGCTGAAATTGTGACCCTGGGGCTTAGGGATTTTTTCAAAAAAATATTTTCTGCCAGTTAAGTTTTTGAGGGCTGATTTCTTGTCCTGTGATAAAAAGCCTTCTGTTTTGAGTGCCAAACCTTTCAGGAGAGCATTTTCAAGCTTTCGGCACCATTTTTGAGTGAATTGCGAAAAGGCAGATTTTTGCTGAAATTGTGACCCCGGGGCTTAGGGATTTTTTCAAGAAAATATTTTCTGCCGGATAAGTTTTTGAGGGCTGATTTCTTGTCCTGTGATAAAAATACTTCTGTTTTGAGTGCCATACCTTTCACGGGGGCATTTTCAAGCCTTTGGCTCCATTTTTGAGTGAATTGCCAAAAGTCAGATTTTTGCTGAAATTGTGACCCCGGGGCTTAGTGATTTTTTCAAAAAAATATTTTCTGCCGGTTAAGTTTTTGAGGGCTGATTTCTTCGCCTGTGATAAAAAGCCTTCTGCTTCCATCGCCAAAGCTTTCAGGGGAGCATTTGCAAGCGGTTGGCACCATATTTGAGTGAACTGCCAAAAGTCAGATTTTTGCTGAAATTGTGACCCTGGGGCTTAGGGATTTTTTCAAAAAAATATTTTCTGCCAGTTAAGTTTTTGAGGGCTGATTTCTTGTCCTGTGATAAAAAGCCTTCTGTTTTGAGTGCCAAACCTTTCAGGAGAGCATTTTCAAGCTTTCGGCACCATTTTTGAGTGAATTGCGAAAAGGCAGATTTTTGCTGAAATTGTGACCCCGGGGCTTAGGGATTTTTTCAAGAAAATATTTTCTGCCGGATAAGTTTTTGAGGGCTGATTTCTTGTCCTGTGATAAAAATACTTCTGTTTTGAGTGCCATACCTTTCACGGGGGCATTTTCAAGCCTTTGGCTCCATTTTTGAGTGAATTGCCAAAAGTCAGATTTTTGCTGAAATAGTGACCCCGGGGCTTAGTGATTTTTTCAAAAAAATATTTTCTGCCGGTTAAGTTTTTGAGGGCTGATTTCTTGTCCTGTGATAAAAAGCCTTCTGTTTCGAGTGCCAAACCTGTCAGTGGAGCATTTCCAACCAGTTGGCACCATTTTTGAGTGAATTGCCGAAAGTCAGAGTTTTGCTGAAATTGTGACCCCTGGGCTTAGGGATTTTTTCAAAAAAATACTTTCTGCCAGATACGTGTTTGAGGGCTGATTTCTTGTCCTGTGATAAAAAGCCTTCTTTTTCGTGTGCCAAACCTTTCAGGGGAGCATTTTCAAGCTTTTGGCACCATTTTTGAGTGAACTGCCAAAAGTCAGATTTTTGCAGAAATTGTGACCCCGGGGCTTAGGGATTTTTTCAAAAAAATATTTTCCGCCGGTTAAGTTTTTGAGGGCTGATTTCTTGTCCTGTGATAAAAAGCCTTCTGTTTCGACTGCCAAACCTTTCAGGGGAGCATTTTCAAGCTTTTGGCACCATTTTTGAGTGAATTGCCAAAAGTCAGATTTTTCCTGAAATTGTGACCCCGGGGCTTAGGGATTGTTTCAAAAAAATATTTTCCGCCGGTTAAGTTTTTTGGGGCTGATTTCTTGTCCTGTGATAAAAAGACTTCTGTTTCGACTGCCAAAGCTTTCACGGGAGCATTTGTAACCGGTTGGCACCATTTTTGAGTGAATTGCCAAAAGTCAGATTTTTGCTCAAATTGTGACCCCGGGGCTTAGGGATTTTTTCAAAAAACTCTTTTCTGCCGGTTAAGTTATTGAGGGCTGATTTCTTGTCCTGTGATAAAAAGCCTTCTGTTTCCATCGCCAAAGCTTTCAGGGGAGCATTTGCAACCGGTTGGCACCATTTTTGAGTGAATTGCCAAAAGTCAGATTTTTCCTGAAATTGTGACCCCGGGGCTTAGGGATTTTTTCAAAAAAATATTTTCTGCCGGTTAAGTTTTTGAGGGCTGATTTCTTGTCCTGTGGTAAAAAGGCTTCTGTTTCGACTGCCAAACCTTTCAGGAGAGCATTTTCAAGCTTTTGCCACCATATTTGAGTGAATTGCCAAAAGTCAGATTTTTGCTGAAAAAAATCTTTTTCCGCCGGTTAAGTTGTTGAGGGCTGATTTCTTTTCCTGTGATCAAAAGCCTTCTGTTTCGACTGCCAAACCTTTCAGGGGATTATTTGCAACTGGTTGGCACCATTTTTGAGTGAATTGCCAAAAGTCAGATTTTTCCTGAAATTGTGACCCCGGGGCTTAGGGATTTTTTCAAAAAAATATTTTCTGCCGGTTAAGTTTTTGAGGGCTGATTTCTTGTCCTGTGGTAAAAAGGCTTCTGTTTCGACTGCCAAACCTTTCAGGAGAGCATTTTCAAGCTTTTGCCACCATATTTGAGTGAATTGCCAAAAGTCAGATTTTTGCTGGAAAAAATCTTTTTCCGCCGGTTAAGTTGTTGAGGGCTGATTTCTTTTTCTGTGATCAAAAGCCTTCTGTTTCGACTGCCAAACCTTTCAGGGGATTATTTGCAACTGGTTGGCACCATTTTTGAGTGAATTGCCAAAAGTCAGTTTTTTCCTGAAATTGTGACCCCGGGGCTTAGGGATTTTGCAAAAAAATATTTTCTGCCGGTTAAGTTTTTGAGGGCTGATTTCTTTTCCTCTGATAAAAAGCCTTCTTTTTCGTGTGCCAAACCTTTCAGGGGAGCATTTTCAAGCTTTTGGCACCATTTTTGAGTGAACTGCCAAAAGTCAGATTTTTGCAGAAATTGTGACCCCGGGGCTTAGGGATTTTTTCAAAAAAATATTTTCCGCCGGTTAAGTTTTTGAGGGCTGATTTCTTGTCCTGTGATAAAAAGCCTTCTGTTTCGACTGCCAAACCTTTCAGGGGAGCATTTTCAAGCTTTTGGCACCATTTTTGAGTGAATTGCCAAAAGTCAGATTTTTCCTGAAATTGTGACCCCGGGGCTTAGGGATTGTTTCAAAAAAATATTTTCCGCCGGTTAAGTTTTTTGGGGCTGATTTCTTGTCCTGTGATAAAAAGACTTCTGTTTCGACTGCCAAAGCTTTCACGGGAGCATTTGTAACCGGTTGGCACCATTTTTGAGTGAATTGCCAAAAGTCAGATTTTTGCTCAAATTGTGACCCCGGGGCTTAGGGATTTTTTCAAAAAACTCTTTTCTGCCGGTTAAGTTATTGAGGGCTGATTTCTTGTCCTGTGATAAAAAGCCTTCTGTTTCCATCGCCAAAGCTTTCAGGGGAGCATTTGCAACCGGTTGGCACCATTTTTGAGTGAATTGCCAAAAGTCAGATTTTTCCTGAAATTGTGACCCCGGGGCTTAGGGATTTTTTCAAAAAAATATTTTCTGCCGGTTAAGTTTTTGAGGGCTGATTTCTTGTCCTGTGGTAAAAAGGCTTCTGTTTCGACTGCCAAACCTTTCAGGAGAGCATTTTCAAGCTTTTGCCACCATATTTGAGTGAATTGCCAAAAGTCAGATTTTTGCTGAAAAAAATCTTTTTCCGCCGGTTAAGTTGTTGAGGGCTGATTTCTTTTCCTGTGATCAAAAGCCTTCTGTTTCGACTGCCAAACCTTTCAGGGGATTATTTGCAACTGGTTGGCACCATTTTTGAGTGAATTGCCAAAAGTCAGATTTTTCCTGAAATTGTGACCCCGGGGCTTAGGGATTTTTTCAAAAAAATATTTTCTGCCGGTTAAGTTTTTGAGGGCTGATTTCTTTTCCTTTGATAAAAAGCCTTCTGTTTCGAGTGCCAAACCTGTCAGGGGAGCATTTTCAAGCTTTTGGCACCATTTTTGAGTGAACTGCCAAAAGTCAGATTTTTGCTGAAATTGTGACCCCGGGGCTTAGGGATTTTTTCAAAAAAATATTTTCTGCCGGTTAAGTTTTTGAGGGCTGATTTCTTGTCCTGTGGTAAAAAGGCTTCTGTTTCGACTGCCAAACCTTTCAGGAGAGCATTTTCAAGCTTTTGCCACCATATTTGAGTGAATTGCCAAAAGTCAGATTTTTGCTGAAAAAAATCTTTTTCCGCCGGTTAAGTTGTTGAGGGCTGATTTCTTTTCCTGTGATCAAAAGCCTTCTGTTTCGACTGCCAAACCTTTCAGGGGATTATTTGCAACTGGTTGGCACCATTTTTGAGTGAATTGCCAAAAGTCAGTTTTTTCCTGAAATTGTGACCCCGGGGCTTAGGGATTTTGCAAAAAAATATTTTCTGCCGGTTAAGTTTTTGAGGGCTGATTTCTTTTCCTCTGATAAAAAGCCTTCTGTTTCGAGTGCCAAACCTTTCAGGGGAGCATTTTCAAGCTTTTGGCACCATTTTTGAGTGAACTGCCAAAAGTCAGATTTTTGCTGAAATTGTGTCCCGGGGGCTTAGGGATTTTTTCAAAAAAATATTTTTTGCCGGTTAAGTTTTTGAGGGCTGATTTCTTCTCCTGTAATAAAAAGCCTTCTGTTTCGAGTGCCAAACCTGTCAGGAGAGCATTTGCAACCGGTTTGCACCATTTTTTAGTGAATTGCCAAAAGTCAGATTTTTGCTGAAATTGTGACGCCGGGGCTTAGGGATTTTTCCAAAAAAATATTTTCTGCCGGATAAGTTTTTGAGGGCTGATTTCTTGTCCTGTGATAAAAAGCCTTCTGTTTTGAGTGCCAAACCTTTCAGGGGAGCATTTTCAAGCTTTTGGCACCATTTTTGAGTGAATTGCCAAAAGTCAGAGTTTTGCTGAAATTGTGACCCCGGGGCTTAGGGATTTTTTCAAAAAAATATTTTCTGCCGGTTAAGTTTTTGAGGGCTGATTTCTTTTCCTCTGATAAAAAGCCTTCTGTTTCGAGTGCCAAACCTTTCAGGGGAGCATTTTCAAGGTTTTGGCACCATTTTTGAGTGAACTGCCAAAAGTCAGATTTTTGCTGAAATTGTGACCCCGGGGCTTAGGGATTTTTTCAAAAAAATATTTTCTGCCGGTAAAGTTTTTGAGGGCTGATTTCTTGTCCTGTGATAAAAAGCCTTCTGTTTCGAGTGCCAAACCTGTCAGGGAAGCATTTGCAACCGGTTGGCACCATTTTTGAGTGAATTGCCAAATGTCAGATTTTTGCTGAAATTGTGACCCCGGGGCTTAGGGATTTTTTCAAAAAAATATTTTCTGCCGGATAAGTTTTTGAGGGCTGATTTCTTGTCCTGTGATAAAAATCCTTCTGTTTTGAGTGCCAAACCTTTCAGGGGAGCATTTTCAAGCTTTTGGCACCATTTTTGAGTGAATTGCCAAAAGTCAGATTTTTGCTGAAATTGTGACCCCGGCGCTTAGGGATTTTTTCAAAAAAATATTTTCTGCCGGTTAAGTTTTTGAGGGCTGATTTCTTCGCCTGTGATAAAAAGCCTTCTGCTTCCATCGCCAAAGCTTTCAGGGGAGCATTTGCAAGCGGTTGGCACCATTTTTGAGTGAATTGCCAAAAGTCAGATTTTTGCTGAAATTGTGACGCCGGGGCTTAGGGATTTTTCCAAAAAAATATTTTCTGCCGGATAAGTTTTTGAGGGCTGATTTCTTGTCCTGTGATAAAAAGCCTTCTGTTTTGAGTGCCAAACCTTTCAGGGGAGCATTTTCAAGCTTTTGGCACCATTTTTGAGTGAATTGCCAAAAGTCAGAGTTTTGCTGAAATTGTGACCCCGGGGCTTAGGGATTTTTTCAAAAAAATATTTTCTGCCGGTTAAGTTTTTGAGGGCTGATTTCTTTTCCTCTGATAAAAAGCCTTCTGTTTCGAGTGCCAAACCTTTCAGGGGAGCATTTTCAAGGTTTTGGCACCATTTTTGAGTGAACTGCCAAAAGTCAGATTTTTGCTGAAATTGTGACCCCGGGGCTTAGGGATTTTTTCAAAAAAATATTTTCTGCCGGTAAAGTTTTTGAGGGCTGATTTCTTTTCCTGTGATCAAAAGCCTTCTGTTTCGACTGCCAAACCTTTCAGGGGATTATTTGCAACTGGTTGGCACCATTTTTGAGTGAATTGCCAAAAGTCAGTTTTTTCCTGAAATTGTGACCCCGGGGCTTAGGGATTTTGCAAAAAAATATTTTCTGCCGGTTAAGTTTTTGAGGGCTGATTTCTTTTCCTCTGATAAAAAGCCTTCTGTTTTGAGTGCCAAACCTTTCAGGGGAGCATTTTCAAGCTTTTGGCACCATTTTTGAGTGAATTGCCAAAAGTCAGAGTTTTGCTGAAATTGTGACCCCGGGGCTTAGGGATTTTTTCAAAAAAATATTTTCTGCCGGTTAAGTTTTTGAGGGCTGATTTCTTTTCCTCTGATAAAAAGCCTTCTGTTTCGAGTGCCAAACCTTTCAGGGGAGCATTTTCAAGGTTTTGGCACCATTTTTGAGTGAACTGCCAAAAGTCAGATTTTTGCTGAAATTGTGACCCCGGGGCTTAGGGATTTTTTCAAAAAAATATTTTCTGCCGGTAAAGTTTTTGAGGGCTGATTTCTTGTCCTGTGATAAAAAGCCTTCTGTTTCGAGTGCCAAACCTGTCAGGGAAGAATTTGCAACCGGTTGGCACCATTTTTGAGTGAATTGCCAAAAGTCAGATTTTTGCTGAAATTGTGACCCCGGCGCTTAGGGATTTTTTCAAAAAAATATTTTCTGCCGGTTAAGTTTTTGAGGGCTGATTTCTTCGCCTGTGATAAAAAGCCTTCTGCTTCCATCGCCAAACTTTCAGGGGAGCATTTGCAAGCGGTTGGCACCATTTTTGAGTGAACTGCCAAAAGTCAGATTTTTGCTGAAATTGTGACCCCGGGGCTTAGGGATTTTTTCAAAAAAATATTTTTTGCCGGTTAAGTTTTTGAGGGCTGATTTCTTCTCCTGTAATAAAAAGCCTTCTGTTTCGAGTGCCAAACCTGTCAGGAGAGCATTTGCAACCGGTTTGCACCATTTTTTAGTGAATTGCCAAAAGTCAGATTTTTGCTGAAATTGTGACCCCGGGGCTTAGGGATTTTTCCAAAAAAATATTTTCTGCCGGATAAGTTTTTGAGGGCTGATTTCTTGTCCTGTGATAAAAAGCCTTCTGTTTTGAGTGCCAAACCTTTCAGGGGAGCATTTTCAAGCTTTTGGCACCATTTTTGAGTGAATTGCCAAAAGTCAGAGTTTTGCTGAAATTGTGACCCCGGGGCTTAGGGATTTTTTCAAAAAAATATTTTCTGCCGGTTAAGTTTTTGAGGGCTGATTTCTTTTCCTCTGATAAAAAGCCTTCTGTTTCGAGTGCCAAACCTTTCAGGGGAGCATTTTCAAGGTTTTGGCACCATTTTTGAGTGAACTGCCAAAAGTCAGATTTTTGCTGAAATTGTGACCCCGGGGCTTAGGGATTTTTTCAAAAAAATATTTTCTGCCGGTAAAGTTTTTGAGGGCTGATTTCTTGTCCTGTGATAAAAAGCCTTCTGTTTCGAGTGCCAAACCTGTCAGGGAAGCATTTGCAACCGGTTGGCACCATTTTTGAGTGAATTGCCAAATGTCAGATTTTTGCTGAAATTGTGACCCCGGGGCTTAGGGATTTTTTCAAAAAAATATTTTCTGCCGGATAAGTTTTTGAGGGCTGATTTCTTTTCCTCTGATAAAAAGCCTTCTGTTTCGAGTGCCAAACCTTTCAGGGGAGCATTTTCAAGGTTTTGGCACCATTTTTGAGTGAACTGCCAAAAGTCAGATTTTTGCTGAAATTGTGACCCCGGGGCTTAGGGATTTTTTCAAAAAAATATTTTCTGCCGGTAAACTTTTTGAGGGCTGATTTCTTGTCCTGTGATAAAAAGCCTTCTGTTTCGAGTGCCAAACCTGTCAGGGAAGCATTTGCAACCGGTTGGCACCATTTTTGAGTGAATTGCCAAATGTCAGATTTTTGCTGAAATTGTGACCCCGGGGCTTAGGGATTTTTTCAAAAAAATATTTTCTGCCGGATAAGTTTTTGAGGGCTGATTTCTTGTCCTGTGATAAAAATCCTTCTGTTTTGAGTGCCAAACCTTTCAGGGGAGCATTTTCAAGCTTTTGGCACCATTTTTGAGTGAATTGCCAAAAGTCAGATTTTTGCTGAAATTGTGACCCCGGGGCTTAGGGATTTTTTCAAAAAAATATTTTCTGCCGGTTAAGTTTTTGAGGGCTGATTTCTTCGCCTGTGATAAAAAGCCTTCTGCTTCCATCGCCAAAGCTTTCAGGGGAGCATTTGCAAGCGGTTGGCACCATTTTTGAGTGAACTGCCAAAAGTCAGATTTTTGCTGAAATTGTGACCCCGGGGCTTAGGGATTTTTTCAAAAAAATATTTTTTGCCGGTTAAGTTTTTGAGGGCTGATTTCTTCTCCTGTAATAAAAAGCCTTCTGTTTCGAGTGCCAAACCTGTCAGGAGAGCATTTGCAACCGGTTTGCACCATTTTTTAGTGAATTGCCAAAAGTCAGATTTTTGCTGAAATTGTGACCCCGGGGCTTAGGGATTTTTCCAAAAAAATATTTTCTGCCGGATAAGTTTTTGAGGGCTGATTTCTTGTCCTGTGATAAAAAGCCTTCTGTTTTGAGTGCCAAACCTTTCAGGGGAGCATTTTCAAGCTTTTGGCACCATTTTTGAGTGAATTGCCAAAAGTCAGAATTTTGCTGAAATTGTGACCCCGGGGCTTAGGGATTTTTTCAAAAAAATATTTTCTGCCGGTTAAGTTTTTGAGGGCTGATTTCTTTTCCTCTGATAAAAAGCCTTCTGTTTCTAGTGCCAGACCTTTCAGGGGAGCATTTTCAAGGTTTTGGCACCATTTTTGAGTGAACTGCCAAAAGTCAGATTTTTGCTGAAATTGTGACCCCGGGGCTTAGGGATTTTTTCAAAAAAATATTTTCTGCCGGTAAAGTTTTTGAGGGCTGATTTCTTGTCCTGTGATAAAAAGCCTTCTGTTTCGAGTGCCAAACCTGTCAGGGAAGCATTTGCAACCGGTTGGCACCATTTTTGAGTGAATTGCCAAATGTCAGATTTTTGCTGAAATTGTGACCCCGGGGCTTAGGGATTTTTTCAAAAAAATATTTTCTGCCGGTAAAGTTTTTGAGGGCTGATTTCTTGTCCTGTGATAAAAAGCCTTCTGTTTCGAGTGCCAAACCTGTCAGGGAAGCATTTGCAACCGGTTGGCACCATTTTTGAGTGAATTGCCAAATGTCAGATTTTTGCTGAAATTGTGTCCCCGGGGCTTAGGGATTTTTTCAAAAAAATATTTTCTGCCGGATAAGTTTTTGAGGGCTGATTTCTTGTCCTGTGATAAAAAGCCTTCTGTTTCGAGTGCCAAACCTTTCAGGGGAGCATTTTCAAGCTTTTGGCACCATTTTTGAGTGAATTGCCAAAAGTCAGATTTTTGCTGAAATTGTGACCCCGGCGCTTAGGGATTTTTTCAAAAAAATATTTTCTGCCGGTTAAGTTTTTGAGGGCTGAATTCTTCGCCTGTGATAAAAAGCCTTCTGTTTCCATCGCCAAAGCTTTCAGGGGAGCATTTTCAAGCTTTTGGCAACATTTTTGATTGAACTGCCAAAAGTCAGATTTTTGCTGAAATTGTGACCCCGGGGCTTAGGCATTTTTTAAAAAAATATTTTCTGCTGGTTAAGTTCTTGAGGGCTGATTTCTTGTCCTGTGATAAAAAGCCTTCTGTTTCGAGTGCCAAACCCGTCAGGGGAGCATTTGCAACCAGTTGGCACCATTTTTGAGTGAATTGCCAAAAGTCAGATTTTTGCTGAAATTGTGACCCCGGGGCTTAGGGATTTTTTCAAAAAAATATTTTCTGCCGGTTAAGTTTTTGAGGGCTGATTTCTTGTCCTGTGGTAAAAAGGCTTCTGTTTCGACTGCCAAACCTTTCAGGGGAGCATTTTCAAGCTTTTGGCACCATTTTTGAGTGAATTGCCAAAAGTCAGATTTTTCCTGAAATTGTGACCCCGGGGCTTAGGGATTGTTTCAAAAAAATATTTTCCGCCGGTTAAGTTTTTTGGGGCTGATTTCTTGTCCTGTGATAAAAAGACTTCTGTTTCGACTGCCAAACCTTTCACGGGAGCATTTGCAACCGGTTGGCACCATTTTTGAGTGAATTGCCAAAAGTCAGATTTTTGCTCAAATTGTGACCCCGGGGCTTAGGGATTTTTTCAAAAAACTCTTTTCTGCCGGTTAAGTTATTGAGGGCTGATTTCTTGTCCTGTGATAAAAAGCCTTCTGTTTCCATCGCCAAAGCTTTCAGGGGAGCATTTGCAACCGGTTGGCACCATTTTTGAGTGAATTGCCAAAAGTCAGATTTTTGCTGAAATTGTGACCCCGGGGCTTAGGGATTTTTTCAAAAAAATATTTTCTGCCGGTTAAGTTTTTGAGGGCTGATTTCTTGTCCTGTGGTAAAAAGGCTTCTGTTTCGACTGCCAAACCTTTCAGGAGAGCATTTTCAAGCTTTTGCCACCATATTTGAGTGAATTGCCAAAAGTCAGATTTTTGCTGAAAAAAATATTTTTCCGCCGGTTAAGTTGTTGAGGGCTGATTTCTTTTCCTGTGATCAAAAGCCTTCTGTTTCGACTGCCAAACCTTTCAGGGGATTATTTGCAACTGGTTGGCACCATTTTTGAGTGAATTGCCAAAAGTCAGATTTTTCCTGAAATTGTGACCCCGGGGCTTAGGGATTTTTTCAAAAAAATATTTTCTGCCGGTTAAGTTTTTGAGGGCTGATTTCTTTTCCTTTGATAAAAAGCCTTCTGTTTCGAGTGCCAAACCTGTCAGGGGAGCATTTTCAAGCTTTTGGCACCATTTTTGAGTGAACTGCCAAAAGTCAGATTTTTGCTGAAATTGTGACCCCGGGGCTTAGGGATTTTTTCAAAAAAATATTTTCTGCCGGTTAAGTTTTTGAGGGCTGATTTCTTGTCCTGTGGTAAAAAGGCTTCTGTTTCGACTGCCAAAACTTTCAGGAGAGCATTTTCAAGCTTTTGCCACCATATTTGAGTGAATTGCCAAAAGTCAGATTTTTGCTGAAAAAAATCTTTTTCCGCCGGTTAAGTTGTTGAGGGCTGATTTCTTTTCCTGTGATCAAAAGCCTTCTGTTTCGACTGCCAAACCTTTCAGGGGATTATTTGCAACTGGTTGGCACCAT
The DNA here is from genome assembly GCF_965112155.1 of Podarcis liolepis. Classification (NCBI taxonomy): domain Eukaryota; kingdom Metazoa; phylum Chordata; class Lepidosauria; order Squamata; family Lacertidae; genus Podarcis; species Podarcis liolepis. Next base: position 432,387 of record NW_028148749.1, on the reverse strand, counting down.
TTTTGAGTGAATTGCCAAAAGTCAGTTTTTTCCTGAAATTGTGACCGCGGGGCTTAGGGATTTTTTCAAAAAAATATTTTCTGCCGGTTAAGTTTTTGAGGGCTGATTTCTTCTCCTCTGATAAAAAGCCTTCTGTTTCGAGTGCCAAACCTTTCAGGGGAGCATTTTCAAGCTTTTGGCACCATTTTTGAGTGAACTGCCAAAAGTCAGATTTTTGCTGAAATTGTGTTAGGGATTTTTTCAAAAAAATATTTTTTGCCGGTTAGGTTTTTGAGGGCTGATTTCTTCTCCTGTAATAAAAAGCCTTCTGTTTCGAGTGCCAAACCTGTCAGGAGAGCATTTGCAACCGGTTTGCACCATTTTTTAGTGAATTGCCAAAAGTCAGATTTTTGCTGAAATTGTGACCCCGGGGCTTAGGGATTCTTTCAAAAAAATATTTTCTGCCGGTTAAGTTTTTGAGGGCTGATTTCTTGTCCTGTGATAAAAAGCCTTCTGTTTTGAGTGCCAAACCTTTCAGGAGAGCATTTTCAAGCTTTTGGCACCATTTTTGAATGAATTGCGAAAAGGCAGATTTTTGCTGAAATTGTGACCCCGGGGCTTAGGGATTTTTTCAAAAAAATATTTTCTGCCGGTTAAGTTTTTGAGGGCTGATTTCTTGTCCTGTGGTAAAAAGGCTTCTGTTTCGACTGCCAAACCTTTCAGGAGAGCATTTTCAAGCTTTTGCCACCATATTTGAGTGAATTGCCAAAAGTCAGATTTTTGCTGAAAAAAATCTTTTTCCGCCGGTTAAGTTGTTGAGGGCTGATTTCTTTTCCTGTGATCAAAAGCCTTCTGTTTCGACTGCCAAACCTTTCAGGGGATTATTTGCAACTGGTTGGCACCATTTTTGAGTGAATTGCCAAAAGTCAGTTTTTTCCTGAAATTGTGACCCCGGGGCTTAGGGATTTTGCAAAAAAATATTTTCTGCCGGTTAAGTTTTTGAGGGCTGATTTCTTTTCCTCTGATAAAAAGCCTTCTGTTTCGAGTGCCAAACCTTTCAGGGGAGCATTTTCAAGCTTTTGGCACCATTTTTGAGTGAACTGCCAAAAGTCAGATTTTTGCTGAAATTGTGTCCCCGGGGCTTAGGGATTTTTTCAAAAAAATATTTTTTGCCGGTTAAGTTTTTGAGGGCTGATTTCTTCTCCTGTAATAAAAAGCCTTCTGTTTCGAGTGCCAAACCTGTCAGGAGAGCATTTGCAACCGGTTTGCACCATTTTTTAGTGAATTGCCAAAAGTCAGATTTTTGCTGAAATTGTGACGCCGGGGCTTAGGGATTTTTCCAAAAAAATATTTTCTGCCGGATAAGTTTTTGAGGGCTGATTTCTTGTCCTGTGATAAAAAGCCTTCTGTTTTGAGTGCCAAACCTTTCAGGGGAGCATTTTCAAGCTTTTGGCACCATTTTTGAGTGAATTGCCAAAAGTCAGAGTTTTGCTGAAATTGTGACCCCGGGGCTTAGGGATTTTTTCAAAAAAATATTTTCTGCCGGTTAAGTTTTTGAGGGCTGATTTCTTGTCCTGTGATAAAAATCCTTCTGTTTTGAGTGCCAAACCTTTCAGGGGAGCATTTTCAAGCTTTTGGCACCATTTTTGAGTGAATTGCCAAAAGTCAGATTTTTGCTGAAATTGTGACCCCGGCGCTTAGGGATTTTTTCAAAAAAATATTTTCTGCCGGTTAAGTTTTTGAGGGCTGAATTCTTCGCCTGTGATAAAAAGCCTTCTGCTTCCATCGCCAAAGCTTTCAGGGGAGCATTTGCAAGCGGTTGGCACCATTTTTGAGTGAATTGCCAAAAGTCAGAGTTTTGCTGAAATTGTGACCCCGGGGCTTAGGGATTTTTTCAAAAAAATATTTTCTGCCGGTTAAGTTTTTGAGGGCTGATTTCTTTTCCTCTGATAAAAAGCCTTCTGTTTCGAGTGCCAAACCTTTCAGGGGAGCATTTTCAAGGTTTTGGCACCATTTTTGAGTGAACTGCCAAAAGTCAGATTTTTGCTGAAATTGTGACCCCGGGGCTTAGGGATTTTTGCAAAAAAATATTTTCTGCCGGTAAAGTTTTTGAGGGCTGATTTCTTGTCCTGTGATAAAAAGCCTTCTGTTTCGAGTGCCAAACCTGTCAGGGAAGCATTTGCAACCGGTTGGCACCATTTTTGAGTGAATTGCCAAATGTCAGATTTTTGCTGAAATTGTGACCCCGGGGCTTAGGGATTTTTTCAAAAAAATATTTTCTGCCGGTTAAGTTTTTGAGGGCTGATTTCTTGTCCTGTGATAAAAATCCTTCTGTTTTGAGTGCCAAACCTTTCAGGGGAGCATTTTCAAGCTTTTGGCACCATTTTTGAGTGAATTGCCAAAAGTCAGATTTTTGCTGAAATTGTGACCCCGGCGCTTAGGGATTTTTTCAAAAAAATATTTTCTGCCGGTTAAGTTTTTGAGGGCTGATTTCTTCGCCTGTGATAAAAAGCCTTCTGCTTCCATCGCCAAAGCTTTCAGGGGAGCATTTGCAAGCGGTTGGCACCATTTTTGAGTGAACTGCCAAAAGTCAGATTTTTCCTGAAATTGTGACCCCGGGGCTTAGGGATTTTTTCAAAAAAATATTTTCTGCCGGTTAAGTTTTTGAGGGCTGAATTCTTCGCCTGTGATAAAAAGCCTTCTGTTTCCATCGCCAAAGCTTTCAGGGGAGCATTTTCAAGCTTTTGGCAACATTTTTGATTGAACTGCCAAAAGTCAGATTTTTGCTGAAATTGTGACCCCGGGGCTTAGGCATTTTTTAAAAAAATATTTTCTGCTGGTTAAGTTCTTGAGGGCTGATTTCTTGTCCTGTGATAAAAAGCCTTCTGTTTCGAGTGCCAAACCCGTCAGGGGAGCATTTGCAACCAGTTGGCACCATTTTTGAGTGAATTGCCAAAAGTCAGATTTTTGCTGAAATTGTGACCCCGGGGCTTAGGGATTTTTTCAAAAAAATATTTTCTGCCGGTTAAGTTTTTGAGGGCTGATTTCTTCTCCTCTGATAAAAAGCCTTCTTTTTCGTGTGCCAAACCTTTCAGGGGAGCATTTTCAAGCTTTTGGCACCATTTTTGAGTGAACTGCCAAAAGTCAGGTTTTTGCTGAAATTGTGACCCCGGGGCTTAGGGATTTTTTCAAAAAAATATTTTCCGCCGGTTAAGTTTTTGAGGGCTGATTTCTTGTCCTGTGATAAAAAGCCTTCTGTTTCGACTGCCAAACCTTTCACGGGAGCATTTGCAACCGGTTGGCACCATTTTTGAGTGAATTGCCAAAAGTCAGATTTTTGCTCAAATTGTGACCCCGGGGCTTAGGGATTTTTTCAAAAAACTCTTTTCTGCCGGTTAAGTTATTGAGGGCTGATTTCTTGTCCTGTGATAAAAAGCCTTCTGTTTCCATCGCCAAAGCTTTCAGGGGAGCATTTGCAACCGGTTGGCACCATTTTTGAGTGAATTGCCAAAAGTCAGATTTTTGCTGAAATTGTGACCCCGGGGCTTAGGGATTTTTTCAAAAAAATATTTTCTGCCGGTTAAGTTTTTGAGGGCTGATTTCTTGTCCTGTGGTAAAAAGGCTTCTGTTTCGACTGCCAAACCTTTCAGGGGAGCATTTTCAAGCTTTTGGCACCATTTTTGAGTGAATTGCCAAAAGTCAGATTTTTCCTGAAATTGTGACCCCGGGGCTTAGGGATTGTTTCAAAAAAATATTTTCCGCCGGTTAAGTTTTTTGGGGCTGATTTCTTGTCCTGTGATAAAAAGACTTCTGTTTCGACTGCCAAACCTTTCACGGGAGCATTTGCAACCGGTTGGCACCATTTTTGAGTGAATTGCCAAAAGTCAGATTTTTGCTCAAATTGTGACCCCGGGGCTTAGGGATTTTTTCAAAAAACTCTTTTCTGCCGGTTAAGTTATTGAGGGCTGATTTCTTGTCCTGTGATAAAAAGCCTTCTGTTTCCATCGCCAAAGCTTTCAGGGGAGCATTTGCAACCGGTTGGCACCATTTTTGAGTGAATTGCCAAAAGTCAGATTTTTGCTGAAATTGTGACCCCGGGGCTTAGGGATTTTTTCAAAAAAATATTTTCTGCCGGTTAAGTTTTTGAGGGCTGATTTCTTGTCCTGTGGTAAAAAGGCTTCTGTTTCGACTGCCAAACCTTTCAGGAGAGCATTTTCAAGCTTTTGCCACCATATTTGAGTGAATTGCCAAAAGTCAGATTTTTGCTGAAAAAAATATTTTTCCGCCGGTTAAGTTGTTGAGGGCTGATTTCTTTTCCTGTGATCAAAAGCCTTCTGTTTCGACTGCCAAACCTTTCAGGGGATTATTTGCAACTGGTTGGCACCATTTTTGAGTGAATTGCCAAAAGTCAGATTTTTCCTGAAATTGTGACCCCGGGGCTTAGGGATTTTTTCAAAAAAATATTTTCTGCCGGTTAAGTTTTTGAGGGCTGATTTCTTTTCCTTTGATAAAAAGCCTTCTGTTTCGAGTGCCAAACCTGTCAGGGGAGCATTTTCAAGCTTTTGGCACCATTTTTGAGTGAACTGCCAAAAGTCAGATTTTTGCTGAAATTGTGACCCCGGGGCTTAGGGATTTTTTCAAAAAAATATTTTCTGCCGGTTAAGTTTTTGAGGGCTGATTTCTTGTCCTGTGGTAAAAAGGCTTCTGTTTCGACTGCCAAACCTTTCAGGAGAGCATTTTCAAGCTTTTGCCACCATATTTGAGTGAATTGCCAAAAGTCAGATTTTTGCTGAAAAAAATATTTTTCCGCCGGTTAAGTTGTTGAGGGCTGATTTCTTTTCCTGTGATCAAAAGCCTTCTGTTTCGACTGCCAAACCTTTCAGGGGATTATTTGCAACTGGTTGGCACCATTTTTGAGTGAATTGCCAAAAGTCAGATTTTTCCTGAAATTGTGACCGCGGGGCTTAGGGATTTTTTCAAAAAAATATTTTCTGCCGGTTAAGTTTTTGAGGGCTGATTTCTTCTCCTCTGATAAAAAGCCTTCTGTTTCGAGTGCCAAACCTTTCAGGGGAGCATTTTCAAGCTTTTGGCACCATTTTTGAGTGAACTGCCAAAAGTCAGATTTTTGCTGAAATTGTGACCCCGGGGCTTAGGGATTTTTTCAAAAAAATATTTTTTGCCGGTTAGGTTTTTGAGGGCTGATTTCTTCTCCTGTAATAAAAAGCCTTCTGTTTCGAGTGCCAAACCTGTCAGGAGAGCATTTGCAACCGGTTTGCACCATTTTTTAGTGAATTGCCAAAAGTCAGATTTTTGCTGAAATTGTGACCCCGGGGCTTAGGGATTTTTCCAAAAAAATATTTCTGCCGGTTAAGTTTTTGAGGGCTGATTTCTTCGCCTGTGATAAAAAGCCTTCTGTTTCGAGTGCCAAACCTGTCAGGGGAGCATTTGCAAGCGGTTGGCACCATTTTTGAGTGAACTGCCAAAAGTCAGATTTTTCCTGAAATTGTGACTCCGGGGCTTAAGGATTCTTTCAAAAAAATATTTTCTGCCGGTTAAGTTTTTGAGGGCTGATTTCTTGTCCTGTGATAAAAAGCCTTCTGTTTTGAGTGCCAAACCTTTCAGGAGAGCATTTTCAAGCTTTTGGCACCATTTTTGAATGAATTGCGAAAAGGCAGATTTTTGCTGAAATTGTGACCCCGGGGCTTAGGGATTTTTTCAAAAAAATATTTTCTGCCGGTTAAGTTTTTGAGGGCTGATTTCTTGTCCTGTGGTAAAAAGGCTTCTGTTTCGACTGCCAAACCTTTCAGGAGAGCATTTTCAAGCTTTTGCCACCATATTTGAGTGAATTGCCAAAAGTCAGATTTTTGCTGAAAAAAATCTTTTTCCGCCGGTTAAGTTGTTGAGGGCTGATTTCTTTTCCTGTGATCAAAAGCCTTCTGTTTCGACTGCCAAACCTTTCAGGGGATTATTTGCAACTGGTTGGCACCATTTTTGAGTGAATTGCCAAAAGTCAGTTTTTTCCTGAAATTGTGACCCCGGGGCTTAGGGATTTTGCAAAAAAATATTTTCTGCCGGTTAAGTTTTTGAGGGCTGATTTCTTTTCCTCTGATAAAAAGCCTTCCGTTTCGAGTGCCAAACCTTTCAGGGGAGCATTTTCAAGCTTTTGGCACCATTTTTGAGTGAACTGCCAAAAGTCAGATTTTTGCTGAAATTGTGTCCCCGGGGCTTAGGGATTTTTTCAAAAAAATATTTTTTGCCGGTTAAGTTTTTGAGGGCTGATTTCTTCTCCTGTAATAAAAAGCCTTCTGTTTCGAGTGCCAAACCTGTCAGGAGAGCATTTGCAACCGGTTTGCACCATTTTTTAGTGAATTGCCAAAAGTCAGATTTTTGCTGAAATTGTGACCCCGGGGCTTAGGAATTTTTTCAAAAAAATATTTTCTGCCGGTTAAGTTTTTGAGGGCTGATTTCATTTCCTCTGATAAAAAGCCTTCTGTTTCGAGTGCCAAACCTTTCAGGGGAGCATTTTCAAGGTTTTGGCACCATTTTTGAGTGAACTGCCAAAAGTCAGATTTTTGCTGAAATTGTGACCCCGGGGCTTAGGGATTTTTTCAAAAAAATATTTTCTGCCGGTAAAGTTTTTGAGGGCTGATTTCTTGTCCTGTGATAAAAAGCCTTCTGTTTCGAGTGCCAAACCTGTCAGGGAAGCATTTGCAACCGGTTGGCACCATTTTTGAGTGAATTGCCAAATGTCAGATTTTTGCTGAAATTGTGACCCCGGCGCTTAGGGATTTTTTCAAAAAAATATTTTCTGCCGGTTAAGTTTTTGAGGGCTGATTTCTTCGCCTGTGATAAAAAGCCTTCTGCTTCCATCGCCAAAGCTTTCAGGGGAGCATTTGCAAGCGGTTGGCACCATTTTTGAGTGAACTGCCAAAAGTCAGATTTTTGCTGAAATTGTGACCCCGGGGCTTAGGGATTTTTTCAAAAAAATATTTTTTGCCGGTTAAGTTTTTGAGGGCTGATTTCTTCTCCTGTAATAAAAAGCCTTCTGTTTCGAGTGCCAAACCTGTCAGGAGAGCATTTGCAACCGGTTTGCACCATTTTTTAGTGAATTGCCAAAAGTCAGATTTTTGCTGAAATTGTGACCCCGGGGCTTAGGGATTTTTCCAAAAAAATATTTTCTGCCGGATAAGTTTTTGAGGGCTGATTTCTTGTCCTGTGATAAAAAGCCTTCTGTTTTGAGTGCCAAACCTTTCAGGGGAGCATTTTCAAGCTTTTGGCACCATTTTTGAGTGAATTGCCAAAAGTCAGAGTTTTGCTGAAATTGTGACCCCGGGGCTTAGGGATTTTTTCAAAAAAATATTTTCTGCCGGTAAAGTTTTTGAGGGCTGATTTCTTGTCCTGTGATAAAAAGCCTTCTGTTTCGAGTGCCAAACCTGTCAGGGAAGCATTTGCAACCGGTTGGCACCATTTTTGAGTGAATTGCCAAATGTCAGATTTTTGCTGAAATTGTGACCCCGGGGCTTAGGGATTTTTTCAAAAAAATATTTTCTGCCGGATAAGTTTTTGAGGGCTGATTTCTTGTCCTGTGATAAAAAGCCTTCTGTTTCTAGTGCCAAACCTTTCAGGGGAGCATTTTCAAGGTTTTGGCACCATTTTTGAGTGAACTGCCAAAAGTCAGAGTTTTGCTGAAATTGTGACCCCAGGGCTTAGGGATTTTTTCAAAAAAATATTTTCTGCCGGTAAAGTTTTTGAGGGCTGATTTCTTGTCCTGTGATAAAAAGCCTTCTGTTTCGAGTGCCAAACCTGTCAGGGAAGCATTTGCAACCGGTTGGCACCATTTTTGAGTGAATTGCCAAATGTCAGATTTTTGCTGAAATTGTGACCCCGGGGCTTAGGGATTTTTTCAAAAAAATATTTTCTGCCGGATAAGTTTTTGAGGGCTGATTTCTTGTCCTGTGGTAAAAAGGCTTCTGTTTCTAGTGCCAAACCTTTCAGGGGAGCATTTTCAAGGTTTTGGCACCATTTTTGAGTGAACTGCCAAAAGTCAGATTTTTGCTGAAATTGTGACCCCGGGGCTTAGGGATTTTTTCAAAAAAATATTTTCTGCCGGTAAAGTTTTTGAGGGCTGATTTCTTGTCCTGTGATAAAAAGCCTTCTGTTTCGAGTGCCAAACCTGTCAGGGAAGCATTTGCAACCGGTTGGCACCATTTTTGAGTGAATTGCCAAATGTCAGATTTTTGCTGAAATTGTGACCCCGGGGCTTAGGGATTTTTTCAAAAAAATATTTTCTGCCGGATAAGTTTTTGAGGGCTGATTTCTTGTCCTGTGATAAAAATCCTTCTGTTTTGAGTGCCAAACCATTCAGGGGAGCATTTTCAAGCTTTTGGCACCATTTTTGAGTGAATTGCCAAAAGTCAGATTTTTGCTGAAATTGTGACCCCGGCGCTTAGGGATTTTTTCAAAAAAATATTTTCTGCCGGTTAAGTTTTTGAGGGCTGATTTCTTCGCCTGTGATAAAAAGCCTTCTGCTTCCATCGCCAAAGCTTTCAGGGGAGCATTTGCAAGCGGTTGGCACCATTTTTGAGTGAACTGCCAAAAGTCAGATTTTTGCTGAAATTGTGACCCCGGGGCTTAGGGATTTTTTCAAAAAAATATTTTTTGCCGGTTAAGTTTTTGAGGGCTGATTTCTTCTCCTGTAATAAAAAGCCTTCTGTTTCGAGTGCCAAACCTGTCAGGAGAGCATTTGCAACCGGTTTGCACCATTTTTTAGTGAATTGCCAAAAGTCAGATTTTTGCTGAAATTGTGACCCCGGGGCTTAGGGATTTTTCCAAAAAAATATTTTCTGCCGGATAAGTTTTTGAGGGCTGATTTCTTGTCCTGTGATAAAAAGCCTTCTGTTTTGAGTGCCAAACCTTTCAGGGGAGCATTTTCAAGCTTTTGGCACCATTTTTGAGTGAATTGCCAAAAGTCAGAGTTTTGCTGAAATTGTGACCCCGGGGCTTAGGGATTTTTTCAAAAAAATATTTTCTGCCGGTTAAGTTTTTGAGGGCTGATTTCTTTTCCTCTGATAAAAAGCCTTCTGTTTCGAGTGCCAAACCTTTCAGGGGAGCATTTTCAAGGTTTTGGCACCATTTTTGAGTGAACTGCCAAAAGTCAGATTTTTGCTGAAATTGTGACCCCGGGGCTTAGGGATTTTTTCAAAAAAATATTTTCTGCCGGTAAACTTTTTGAGGGCTGATTTCTTGTCCTGTGATAAAAAGCCTTCTGTTTCGAGTGCCAAACCTGTCAGGGAAGCATTTGCAACCGGTTGGCACCATTTTTGAGTGAATTGCCAAATGTCAGATTTTTGCTGAAATTGTGACCCCGGGGCTTAGGGATTTTTTCAAAAAAATATTTTTTGCCGGTTAAGTTTTTGAGGGCTGATTTCTTCTCCTGTAATAAAAAGCCTTCTGTTTCGAGTGCCAAACCTGTCAGGAGAGCATTTGCAACCGGTTTGCACCATTTTTTAGTGAATTGCCAAAAGTCAGATTTTTGCTGAAATTGTGACCCCGGGGCTTAGGGATTTTTCCAAAAAAATATTTTCTGCCGGATAAGTTTTTGAGGGCTGATTTCTTGTCCTGTGATAAAAAGCCTTCTGTTTTGAGTGCCAAACCTTTCAGGGGAGCATTTTCAAGCTTTTGGCACCATTTTTGAGTGAATTGCCAAAAGTCAGAGTTTTGCTGAAATTGTGACCCCGGGGCTTAGGGATTTTTTCAAAAAAATATTTTCTGCCGGTTAAGTTTTTGAGGGCTGATTTCTTTTCCTCTGATAAAAAGCCTTCTGTTTCGAGTGCCAAACCTTTCAGGGGAGCATTTTCAAGGTTTTGGCACCATTTTTGAGTGAACTGCCAAAAGTCAGATTTTTGCTGAAATTGTGACCCCGGGGCTTAGGGATTTTTTCAAAAAAATATTTTCTGCCGGTAAACTTTTTGAGGGCTGATTTCTTGTCCTGTGATAAAAAGCCTTCTGTTTCGAGTGCCAAACCTGTCAGGGAAGCATTTGCAACCGGTTGGCACCATTTTTGAGTGAATTGCCAAATGTCAGATTTTTGCTGAAATTGTGACCCCGGGGCTTAGGGATTTTTTCAAAAAAATATTTTCTGCCGGATAAGTTTTTGAGGGCTGATTTCTTGTCCTGTGATAAAAATCCTTCTGTTTTGAGTGCCAAACCTTTCAGGGGAGCATTTTCAAGCTTTTGGCACCATTTTTGAGTGAATTGCCAAAAGTCAGATTTTTGCTGAAATTGTGACCCCGGCGCTTAGGGATTTTTTCAAAAAAATATTTTCTGCCGGTTAAGTTTTTGAGGGCTGATTTCTTCGCCTGTGATAAAAAGCCTTCTGCTTCCATCGCCAAAGCTTTCAGGGGAGCATTTGCAAGCGGTTGGCACCATTTTTGAGTGAACTGCCAAAAGTCAGATTTTTGCTGAAATTGTGACCCCGGGGCTTAGGGATTTTTTCAAAAAAATATTTTTTGCCGGTTAAGTTTTTGAGGGCTGATTTCTTCTCCTGTAATAAAAAGCCTTCTGTTTCGAGTGCCAAACCTGTCAGGAGAGCATTTGCAACCGGTTTGCACCATTTTTTAGTGAATTGCCAAAAGTCAGATTTTTGCTGAAATTGTGACCCCGGGGCTTAGGGATTTTTCCAAAAAAATATTTTCTGCCGGATAAGTTTTTGAGGGCTGATTTCTTGTCCTGTGATAAAAAGCCTTCTGTTTTGAGTGCCAAACCTTTCAGGGGAGCATTTTCAAGCTTTTGGCACCATTTTTGAGTGAATTGCCAAAAGTCAGAGTTTTGCTGAAATTGTGACCCCGGGGCTTAGGGATTTTTTCAAAAAAATATTTTCTGCCGGTTAAGTTTTTGAGGGCTGATTTCTTTTCCTCTGATAAAAAGCCTTCTGTTTCGAGTGCCAAACCTTTCAGGGGAGCAATTTCAAGGTTTTGGCACCATTTTTGAGTGAACTGCCAAAAGTCAGATTTTTGCTGAAATTGTGACCCCGGGGCTTAGGGATTTTTTCAAAAAAATATTTTCTGCCGGTAAAGTTTTTGAGGGCTAATTTCTTGTCCTGTGATAAAAAGCCTTCTGTTTCGAGTGCCAAACCTGTCAGGGAAGCATTTGCAACCGGTTGGCACCATTTTTGAGTGAATTGCCAAATGTCAGATTTTTGCTGAAATTGTGACCCCGGGGCTTAGGGATTTTTTCAAAAAAATATTTTCTGCCGGATAAGTTTTTGAGGGCTGATTTCTTGTCCTGTGATAAAAAGCCTTCTGTTTCGAGTGCCAAACCTTTCAGGGGAGCATTTTCAAGCTTTTGGCACCATTTTTGAGTGAATTGCCAAAAGTCAGATTTTTGCTGAAATTGTGACCCCGGCGCTTAGGGATTTTTTCAAAAAAATATTTTCTGCCGGTTAAGTTTTTGAGGGCTGATTTCTTCGCCTGTGATAAAAAGCCTTCTGCTTCCATCGCCAAAGCTTTCAGGGGAGCATTTGCAAGCGGTTGGCACCATTTTTGAGTGAACTGCCAAAAGTCAGATTTTTCCTGAAATTGTGACCCCGGGGCTTAGGGATTTTTTCAAAAAAATATTTTCTGCCGGTTAAGTTTTTGAGGGCTGAATTCTTCGCCTGTGATAAAAAGCCTTCTGTTTCCATCGCCAAAGCTTTCAGGGGAGCATTTTCAAGCTTTTGGCAACATTTTTGATTGAACTGCCAAAAGTCAGATTTTTGCTGAAATTGTGACCCCGGGGCTTAGGCATTTTTTAAAAAAATATTTTCTGCTGGTTAAGTTCTTGAGGGCTGATTTCTTGTCATGTGATAAAAAGCCTTCTGTTTCGAGTGCCAAACCCGTCAGGGGAGCATTTGCAACCAGTTGGCACCATTTTTGAGTGAATTGCCAAAAGTCAGATTTTTGCTGAAATTGTGACCTTGGGGCTTAGGGATTTTTTCAAAAAAATATTTTCTGCCGGTTAAGTTTTTGAGGGCTGATTTCTTCTCCTCTGATAAAAAGCCTTCTTTTTCGTGTGCCAAACCTTTCAGGGGAGCATTTTCAAGCTTTTGGCACCATTTTTGAGTGAACTGCCAAAAGTCAGGTTTTTGCTGAAATTGTGACCCCGGGGCTTAGGGATTTTTTCAAAAAACTCTTTTCTGCCGGTTAAGTTATTGAGGGCTGATTTCTTGTCCTGTGATAAAAAGCCTTCTTTTTCCATCGCCAAAGCTTTCAGGGGAGCATTTGCAACCGGTTGGCACCATTTTTGAGTGAATTGCCAAAAGTCAGATTTTTGCTCAAATTGTGACCCCGGGGCTTAGGGATTTTTTCAAAAAAATATTTTCTGCCGGTTAAGTTTTTGAGGGCTGATTTCTTGTCCTGTGGTAAAAAGGCTTCTGTTTCGACTGCCAAACCTTTCAGGGGAGCATTTTCAAGCTTTTGGCACCATTTTTGAGTGAATTGCCAAAAGTCAGATTTTTCCTGAAATTGTGACCCCGGGGCTTAGGGATTGTTTCAAAAAAATATTTTCCGCCGGTTAAGTTTTTTGGGGCTGATTTCTTGTCCTGTGATAAAAAGACTTCTGTTTCGACTGCCAAACCTTTCACGGGAGCATTTGCAACCGGTTGGCACCATTTTTGAGTGAATTGCCAAAAGTCAGATTTTTGCTCAAATTGTGACCCCGGGGCTTAGGGATTTTTTCAAAAAACTCTTTTCTGCCGGTTAAGTTATTGAGGGCTGATTTCTTGTCCTGTGATAAAAAGCCTTCTGTTTCCATCGCCAAAGCTTTCAGGGGAGCATTTGCAACCGGTTGGCACCATTTTTGAGTGAATTGCCAAAAGTCAGATTTTTGCTGAAATTGTGACCCCGGGGCTTAGGGATTTTTTCAAAAAAATATTTTCTGCCGGTTAAGTTTTTGAGGGCTGATTTCTTGTCCTGTGGTAAAAAGGCTTCTGTTTCGACTGCCAAACCTTTCAGGAGAGCATTTTCAAGCTTTTGCCACCATATTTGAGTGAATTGCCAAAAGTCAGATTTTTGCTGAAAAAAATATTTTTCCGCCGGTTAAGTTGTTGAGGGCTGATTTCTTTTCCTGTGATCAAAAGCCTTCTGTTTCGACTGCCAAACCTTTCAGGGGATTATTTGCAACTGGTTGGCACCATTTTTGAGTGAATTGCCAAAAGTCAGATTTTTCCTGAAATTGTGACCCCGGGGCTTAGGGATTTTTTCAAAAAAATATTTTCTGCCGGTTAAGTTTTTGAGGGCTGATTTCTTTTCCTTTGATAAAAAGCCTTCTGTTTCGAGTGCCAAACCTGTCAGGGGAGCATTTTCAAGCTTTTGGCACCATTTTTGAGTGAACTGCCAAAAGTCAGATTTTTGCTGAAATTGTGACCCCGGGGCTTAGGGATTTTTTCAAAAAAATATTTTTTGCCGGTTAGGTTTTTGAGGGCTGATTTCTTCTCCTGTAATAAAAAGCCTTCTGTTTCGAGTGCCAAACCTGTCAGGAGAGCATTTGCAACCGGTTTGCACCATTTTTTAGTGAATTGCCAAAAGTCAGATTTTTGCTGAAATTGTGACCCTGGGGCTTAGGGATTTTTCCAAAAAAATATTTCTGCCGGTTAAGTTTTTGAGGGCTGATTTCTTCGCCTGTGATAAAAAGCCTTCTGTTTCGAGTGCCAAACCTGTCAGGGGAGCATTTGCAAGCGGTTGGCACCATTTTTGAGTGAACTGCCAAAAGTCAGATTTTTCCTGAAATTGTGACTCCGGGGCTTAAGGATTCTTTCAAAAAAATATTTTCTGCCGGTTAAGTTTTTGAGGGCTGATTTCTTGTCCTGTGATAAAAAGCCTTCTGTTTTGAGTGCCAAACCTTTCAGGAGAGCATTTTCAAGCTTTTGGCACCATTTTTGAATGAATTGCGAAAAGGCAGATTTTTGCTGAAATTGTGACCCCGGGCTTAGGGATTTTTTCAAGAAAATATTTTCTGCCGGATAAGTTTTTGAGGGCTGATTTCTTGTCCTGTGATAAAAATACTTCTGTTTTGAGTGCCATACTTTTCACGGGGGCATTTTCAATCCTTTGGCAGCATTTTTGAGTGAATTGCCAAAAGTCAGATTTTTGCTGAAATTGTGACCCCGGGGCTTAGGGATTTTTTTCAAAAAAATATTTTCTGCCGGTTAAGTTTTGGAGGGCTGATTTCTTGTCCTTTGATAAAAAGCCTTCTGTTTCGAGTGCCAAACCTGTCAGTGGAGTATTTTCAAGCTTTTGGCAACATTTTTGAGTGAATTGCCAAAAGTCAGATTTTTGCTGAAATTGTGACCCCGGGGCTTAGGGATTTTTTCAAAAAAATATTTTCTGCCGGATAAGTTTTTGAGGGTTGATTTCTTGTCCTGTAATAAAAAGCCTTCTGTTTCCATCGCCAAACTTTCAGGGGAGCATTTTCAAGCTTTTGGCACCATTTTTGAGTGAATTGCCAAAAGGCAGATTTTTGCTGAAATTGTGACCCCGGGGCTTAGGGATTTTTTCAAAAAAAAAAATTTCTGCCGGTTAAGTTTTTGAGGGCTGATTTCTTCGCCTGTGAGAAAAAGCCTTCTGCTTCCATCGCCAAAGCTTTCAGGGGAGCATTTGCAAGCGGTTGGCACCATTTTTGAGTGAACTGCCAAAAGTCAGATTTTTGCTGAAATTGTGACCCCGGGGCTTAGGGATTTTTTCAAAAAAATATTTTCTGCCGGTAAAGTTTTTGAGGGCTGATTTCTTGTCCTGTGATAAAAAGCCTTCTGTTTCGAGTGCCAAACCTGTCAGGGAAGCATTTGCAACCGGTTGGCACCATTTTTGAGTGAATTGCCAAATGTCAGATTTTTGCTGAAATTGTGACCCCGGGGCTTAGGGATTTTTTCAAAAAAATATTTTCTGCCGGATAAGTTTTTGAGGGCTGATTTCTTGTCCTGTGATAAAAAGCCTTCTGTTTCGAGTGCCAAACCTTTCAGGGGAGCATTTTCAAGCTTTTGGCACCATTTTTGAGTGAATTGCCAAAAGTCAGATTTTTGCTGAAATTGTGACCCCGGCGCTTAGGGATTTTTTCAAAAAAATATTTTCTGCCGGTTAAGTTTTTGAGGGCTGATTTCTTCGCCTGTGATAAAAAGCCTTCTGCTTCCATCGCCAAAGCTTTCAGGGGAGCATTTGCAAGCGGTTGGCACCATTTTTGAGTGAACTGCCAAAAGTCAGATTTTTCCTGAAATTGTGACCCCGGGGCTTAGGGATTTTTTCAAAAAAATATTTTCTGCCGGTTAAGTTTTTGAGGGCTGAATTCTTCGCCTGTGATAAAAAGCCTTCTGTTTCCATCGCCAAAGCTTTCAGGGGAGCATTTTCAAGCTTTTGGCAACATTTTTGATTGAACTGCCAAAAGTCAGATTTTTGCTGAAATTGTGACCCCGGGGCTTAGGCATTTTTTAAAAAAATATTTTCTGCTGGTTAAGTTCTTGAGGGCTGATTTCTTGTCCTGTGATAAAAAGCCTTCTGTTTCGAGTGCCAAACCCGTCAGGGGAGCATTTGCAACCAGTTGGCACCATTTTTGAGTGAATTGCCAAAAGTCAGATTTTTGCTGAAATTGTGACCTTGGGGCTTAGGGATTTTTTCAAAAAAATATTTTCTGCCGGTTAAGTTTTTGAGGGCTGATTTCTTCTCCTCTGATAAAAAGCCTTCTTTTTCGTGTGCCAAACCTTTCAGGGGAGCATTTTCAAGCTTTTGGCACCATTTTTGAGTGAACTGCCAAAAGTCAGGTTTTTGCTGAAATTGTGACCCCGGGGCTTAGGGATTTTTTCAAAAAAATATTTTCCGCCGGTTAAGTTTTTGAGGGCTGATTTCTTGTCCTGTGATAAAAAGCCTTCTGTTTCGACTGCCAAACCTTTCACGGGAGCATTTGCAACCGGTTGGCACCATTTTTGAGTGAATTGCCAAAAGTCAGATTTTTGCTCAAATTGTGACCCCGGGGCTTAGGGATTTTTTCAAAAAACTCTTTTCTGCCGGTTAAGTTATTGAGGGCTGATTTCTTGTCCTGTGATAAAAAGCCTTCTGTTTCCATCGCCAAAGCTTTCAGGGGAGCATTTGCAACCGGTTGGCACCATTTTTGAGTGAATTGCCAAAAGTCAGATTTTTGCTGAAATTGTGACCCCGGGGCTTAGGGATTTTTTCAAAAAAATATTTTCTGCCGGTTAAGTTTTTGAGGGCTGATTTCTTGTCCTGTGGTAAAAAGGCTTCTGTTTCGACTGCCAAACCTTTCAGGGGAGCATTTTCAAGCTTTTGGCACCATTTTTGAGTGAATTGCCAAAAGTCAGATTTTTCCTGAAATTGTGACCCCGGGGCTTAGGGATTGTTTCAAAAAAATATTTTCCGCCGGTTAAGTTTTTTGGGGCTGATTTCTTGTCCTGTGATAAAAAGACTTCTGTTTCGACTGCCAAACCTTTCACGGGAGCATTTGCAACCGGTTGGCACCATTTTTGAGTGAATTGCCAAAAGTCAGATTTTTGCTCAAATTGTGACCCCGGGGCTTAGGGATTTTTTCAAAAAACTCTTTTCTGCCGGTTAAGTTATTGAGGGCTGATTTCTTGTCCTGTGATAAAAAGCCTTCTGTTTCCATCGCCAAAGCTTTCAGGGGAGCATTTGCAACCGGTTGGCACCATTTTTGAGTGAATTGCCAAAAGTCAGATTTTTGCTGAAATTGTGACCCCGGGGCTTAGGGATTTTTTCAAAAAAATATTTTCTGCCGGTTAAGTTTTTGAGGGCTGATTTCTTGTCCTGTGGTAAAAAGGCTTCTGTTTCGACTGCCAAACCTTTCAGGAGAGCATTTTCAAGCTTTTGCCACCATATTTGAGTGAATTGCCAAAAGTCAGATTTTTGCTGAAAAAAATATTTTTCCGCCGGTTAAGTTGTTGAGGGCTGATTTCTTTTCCTGTGATCAAAAGCCTTCTGTTTCGACTGCCAAACCTTTCAGGGGATTATTTGCAACTGGTTGGCACCATTTTTGAGTGAATTGCCAAAAGTCAGATTTTTCCTGAAATTGTGACCCCGGGGCTTAGGGATTTTTTCAAAAAAATATTTTCTGCCGGTTAAGTTTTTGAGGGCTGATTTCTTTTCCTTTGATAAAAAGCCTTCTGTTTCGAGTGCCAAACCTGTCAGGGGAGCATTTTCAAGCTTTTGGCACCATTTTTGAGTGAACTGCCAAAAGTCAGATTTTTGCTGAAATTGTGACCCCGGGGCTTAGGGATTTTTTCAAAAAAATATTTTTTGCCGGTTAGGTTTTTGAGGGCTGATTTCTTCTCCTGTAATAAAAAGCCTTCTGTTTCGAGTGCCAAACCTGTCAGGAGAGCATTTGCAACCGGTTTGCACCATTTTTTAGTGAATTGCCAAAAGTCAGATTTTTGCTGAAATTGTGACCCTGGGGCTTAGGGATTTTTCCAAAAAAATATTTCTGCCGGTTAAGTTTTTGAGGGCTGATTTCTTGTCCTGTGATAAAAAGCCTTCTGTTTTGAGTGCCAAACCTTTCAGGAGAGCATTTTCAAGCTTTTGGCACCATTTTTGAATGAATTGCGAAAAGGCAGATTTTTGCTGAAATTGTGACCCCGGGCTTAGGGATTTTTTCAAGAAAATATTTTCTGCCGGATAAGTTTTTGAGGGCTGATTTCTTGTCCTGTGATAAAAATACTTCTGTTTTGAGTCCCATACTTTTCACGGGGGCATTTTCAATCCTTTGGCACCATTTTTGAGTGAATTGCCAAAAGTCAGATTTTTGCTGAAATTGTGACCCCGGGGCTTAGGGATTTTTTTCAAAAAAATATTTTCTGCCGGTTAAGTTTTGGAGGGCTGATTTCTTGTCCTTTGATAAAAAGCCTTCTGTTTCGAGTGCCAAACCTGTCAGTGGAGTATTTTCAAGCTTTTGGCAACATTTTTGAGTGAATTGCCAAAAGTCAGATTTTTGCTGAAATTGTGACCCCGGGGCTTAGGGATTTTTTCAAAAAAATATTTTCTGCCGGATAAGTTTTTGAGGGTTGATTTCTTGTCCTGTAATAAAAAGCCTTCTGTTTCCATCGCCAAACTTTCAGGGGAGCATTTTCAAGCTTTTGGCACCATTTTTGAGTGAATTGCCAAAAGGCAGATTTTTGCTGAAATTGTGACCCCGGGGCTTAGGGATTTTTTCAAAAAAAAAAATTTCTGCCGGTTAAGTTTTTGAGGGCTGATTTCTTCGCCTGTGAGAAAAAGCCTTCTGCTTCCATCGCCAAAGCTTTCAGGGGAGCATTTGCAAGCGGTTGGCACCATTTTTGAGTGAACTGCCAAAAGTCAGATTTTTGCTGAAATTGTGACCCTGGGGCTTAGGGATTTTTTCAAAAAAATATTTTCTGCCAGTTAAGTTTTTGAGGGCTGATTTCTTGTCCTGTGATAAAAAGCCTTCTGTTTTGAGTGCCAAACCTTTCAGGAGAGCATTTTCAAGCTTTCGGCACCATTTTTGAGTGAATTGTGAAAAGTCAGATTTTTGCTGAAATTGTGACCCCGGGGCTTAGGGATTTTTTCAAGAAAATATTTTCTGCCGGATAAGTTTTTGAGGGCTGATTTCTTGTCCTGTGATAAAAATACTTCTGTTTTGATTGCCATACCTTTCACGGGGGCATTTTCAAGCCTTTGGCTCCATTTTTGAGTGAATTGCCAAAAGTCAGATTTTTGCTGAAATTGTGACCCAGGGGCTTAGTGATTTTTTCAAAAAAATATTTTCTGCCGGTTAAGTTTTTGAGGGCTGATTTCTTGTCCTGTGATAAAAAGCCTTCTGTTTCGAGTGCCAAACCTGTCAGGGGAGCATTTCCAACCAGTTGGCACCATTTTTGAGTGAATTGCCGAAAGTCAGAGTTTTGCTGAAATTGTGACCCCTGGGCTTAGGGATTTTTTCAAAAAAATACTTTCTGCCAGATACGTGTTTGAGGGCTGATTTCTTGTCCTGTGATAAAAAGCCTTCTTTTTCGTGTGCCAAACCTTTCAGGGGAGCATTTTCAAGCTTTTGGCACCATTTTTGAGTGAATTGCCAAAAGTCAGATTTTTCCTGAAATTGTGACCCCGCGGCTTACGGATTTTTTCAAAAGAATATTTTCTGCCGGTTAAGTTTTTGAGGGCTGATTTCTTGTCCTGTGATAAAAAGCCTTCTGTTTTGAGTGCCAAACCTTTCAGGGGAGCATTTGCAAGCGGTTGGCACCATTTTTGAGTGAATTGCCAAAAGTCAGATTTTTGCTGAAATTGTGACCCCGGGGCTTAGGGATTTTTTCAAAAAAATATTTTCTGCCGGTTAAGTTATTGAGGGCTGATTTCTTGTCCTGTGATAAAAAGCCTTCTGTTTCCATCACCAAAGCTTTCAAGGGAACATTTTCAAGCTTTTGGCACCATTTTTGAGTGAATTGCCGAAAGTCAGATTTTTGCTGAAATTGTGACCCCGGCGCCTTAGGGATTTTTTCAAAATATACTTTCTGCCAGATACGTGTTTGAGGGCTGATTTCTTGTCCTGTGTTAAAAAGCCTTCTGTTTCGAGTGCCAAACCTGTCAGGGGAGCATTTCCAACCAGTTGGCACCATTTTTGAGTGAATTGCCGAAAGTCAGTGTCAGGGGTTCAGGAGCAGAGGTGAGGGCAAGGGAGGAAACAGAGAGCCAGGGGGAGGAGGCAGAAGAAAAGATGAGTGATGACGACGACCCGAGATCTCCGAGTCTTTCCAGTGAATCAGAAGATTCACAGAAAGGAGCACCAGTGGCCAGGGCAAGGGGGGAGACTAGGGGGACACCCCAGGAAGATAGAGCCAGAGGGGACTCAGAGGGGAGCAGTTGGAAATCGGGACCAGCGTCACCGCCAGAGAGCAGGGAAGAGGAAGGGCGCCAGGGATCAAGCACTGGCAGCTCACAACAGGAGGGAGGGCACGAGTCAGGAGTGGCCACACCTCCATCGGGGAGCGAAGAGACGGTTAGACGGAAGGTGGAAGGTTGGGGGCGCGCGCCAAGTTCAAATGCACAGGAAGGTGGCGCAGTAGGCAGCCCGGAAAGGGAGCCAGGTCCTAAAGCCCGGCGCAAGGAGACAGGAGGGTCCGGGGGGTCAGCGTCAGAAGAATCCCGGAAGGAAGAGACCCCGGGGGGCAGAGGGACCCAGAGAAGAACAGTCAGGCGGAAAAGGTGGAGCAGGGCTAGGATATTAAGTTGGTGTACAAGGGGCGGAGATTCAGACGGAGCTTCGCCGATCTAAGCATAAGATGTAGAGTTGCACGCAGCAGCTTGAGAATGGAAACTGAAACTCAATAAAGACTTTTATTTAATGATCGCTGGCTAGCGTGATCCTCTGTGAGCTAGGATCTGGAAGCAACTATGACAGTCAGATTTTTGCTGAAATTGTGACCCCGGGGCTTAGGGATTTTTTCAAAAAAAAAATTTCTGCCGGTTAAGTTTTTGAGGGCTGATTTCTTCGCCTGTGATAAAAAGCCTTCTGCTTCCATCGCCAAAGTTTTCAGGGGAGCATTTGCAAGCGGGTGGCACCAAAAATGAGTGAAATGGCAAAAGTCAGATTTTTCCTGAAATTGTGACCCCGGGGCTTAGGGATTTTTTCAAAAAAATATTTTCTGCCGGTTAAGTTTCTGAGGGCTGATTTCTTGTCCTGTGATAAAAAGCCTTCTGTTTTGAGTGCCAAACCTTTCAGGAGAGTATTTTCAAGCTTTTGGCACCATTTTTGAGTGAACTGCCAAAAGTCAGATTTTTGCTGAAATTGTGACCCCGGGGCTTAGGGATTTTTTCAAAAGAATATTTTCTGCCGGTTAAGTTTTTGAGGGCTGATTTCTTTTCCTCTGATAAAAAGCCTTCTGTTTCGAGTGCCAAACCTTTCAGGGGAGCATTTTCAAGGTTTTGGCACCATTTTTGAGTGAATTGCCAAAAGTCAGATTTTTGCTGAAATTGTGACCCGGGGGCTTAGGGATTTTTTCAAAAAAAAAATTCTGCCGGTTAAGTTTTTGAGGGCTGATTTCTTCGCCTGTGATAAAAAGCCTTCTGTTTCGAGTGCCAAACCTGTCAGGGGAGCGTTTGCAAGCGGTTGGCACCATTTTTGAGTGAACTGCCAAAAGTCAGATTTTTCCTGAAATTGTGACTCCGGGGCTTAGGGATTTTTTCAAAAAAATATTTTCTGCCGGTTAAGTTTTTGAGGGCTGATTTCTTGTCCTGTGATAAAAAGCCTTCTGTTTCGAGTGCCAAACCTTTCAGGGGAGCATTTTCAAGGTTTTGGCACCATTTTTGAGTGAACTGCCAAAAGTCAGATTTTTGATGAAATTGTGACCCCGGGGCTTAGGGATTTTTTCAAAAAAAAAATTTCTGCCGGATAAGTTTTGGAGGGCTGATTTCTTGTCCTGTGATAAAAACCTTCTGTTTCGACTGCCAAACCTGTCAGTGGAGTATTTTCAAGCTTTTGGCACCATTTTTGAGTGAATTGCCAAAAGTCAGATTTTTGCTGAAATAGTGACCCCGGGGCTTAGGCATTTTTTCAAAAAAATATTTTCTGCCGGTTAAGTTTTTGAGGGCTGATTTCTTCGCCTGTGATAAAAAGCCTTCTGCTTCCATCGCCAAAGCTTTCAGGGGAGCATTTGCAAGCGGTTGGCACCATTTTTGAGTGAACTGCCAAAAGTCAGATTTTTCCTGAAATTGTGACCCCGGGGCTTAGGGATTTTTTCAAAAAAATATTTTCTGCCGGTTAAGTTTTTGAGGGCTGATTTCTTGTCCTGTGATAAAAAGCCTTCTGTTTTGAGTGCCAAACCTTTCAGGAGAGTATTTTCAAGCTTTTGGCACCATTTTTGAGTGAATTGCCAAAAGTCAGATTTTTGATGAAATTGTGACCCCGGGGCTTAGGGATTTTTTCAAAAAAATATTTTCTGCCGGATAAGTTTTGGAGGGCTGATTTCTTGTCCTGTGATAAAAAGCCTTCTGTTTCGAGTGCCAAACCTGTCAGTGGAGTATTTTCAAGCTTTTGGCACCATTTTTGAGTGAATTGCCAAAAGTCAGATTTTTGCTGAAATAGTGACCCCGGGGCTTAGGCATTTTTTCAAAAAAAAAATTTCTGCCGGTTAAGTTTTTGAGGGCTGATTTCTTCGCCTGTGATAAAAAGCCTTCTGCTTCCATCGCCAAAGCTTTCAGGGGAGCATTTGCAAGCGGGTGGCACCAAAAATGAGTGAACTGGCAAAAGTCAGATTTTTCCTGAAATTGTGACCCCGGGGCTTAGGGATTTTTTCAAAAAAATATTTTCTGCCGGTTAAGTTTTTGAGGGCTGATTTCTTCGCCTGTGATAAAAAGCCTTCTGCTTCCATCGCCAAAGCTTTCAGGGGAGCATTTGCAAGCGGTTGGCACCATTTTTGAGTGAATTGCCAAAAGTCAGATTTTTGCTGAAATTGTGACCCCGGGGCTTAGGGATTTTTTCAAAAAAATATTTTCTGCTGGTTAAGTTTTTGAGGGCTGATTTCTTGTCCTGTTATAAAAAGCCTTCTGTTTCGAGTGCCAAACCTTTCAGGAGAGTATTTTCAAGCTTTTGGCACCATTTTTGAGTGAATCGCCAAAAATCAGATTTTTGATGAAATTGTGACCCCGGGGCTTAGGAATTTTTTCAAAAAAATATTTTCTGCCGGATAAGTTTTGGAGGGCTGATTTCTTGTCCTGTGATAAAAAGCCTTCTGTTTCGAGTGCCAAACCTGTCAGGGGAGCATTTGCAAACGGTTGGCACCATTTTTGAGTGAACTGCCAAAAGTCAGATTTTTGCTGAAATTGTGACCCCGGGGCTTAGGGATATTTTCAAAAAAATATTTTCTGCCGGATAAGTTTTTGAGGGCTGATTTCTTGTCCTGTGATAAAAAGCCTTCTGTTTTGAGTGCCAAACCTTTCAGGGGAGCATATTCAAGCTTTTGGCACCATTTTTGAGTGAATTGCCAAAAGTCAGATTTTTGCTGAAATTGTGACCCCGGGGGCTTAGGGATTTTTTCAAAAAAATATTTTCTGCCAGTTAAGTTTTTGAGGGCTGATTTCTTCGCCTGTGATAAAAAGCCTTCTGCTTCCATCGCCAAAGCTTTCAGCGGAGCATTTGCAAGCGGTTGGCACCATTTTTGAGTGAACTGCCAAAAGTCAGATTTTTGCTGAAATTGTGACCCCGGGGCTTAGGGATTTTTTCAAAAATATATTTTCTGCCGGATAAGTTATTGAGGGCTGATTTCTTGTCCTGTGATAAAAAGCCTTCTGTTTCGAGTGCCAAACCTTTCAGGGGAGCATTTTCAAGGTTTTGGCACCATTTTTGAGTGAACTGCCAAAAGTCAGATTTTTGCTGAAATTGTGACCCCGGGGCTTAGGGATTTTTTCAAAAAATTATTTTCTGCCGGATAAGTTATTGAGGGCTGATTTCTTGTCCTGTGATAAAAAGCCTTCTGTTTCGAGTGCCAAACCTTTCAGGGGAGCATTTTCAAGGTTTTGGCACCATTTTTGAGTGAACTGCCAAAAGTCAGATTTTTGCTGAAATTGTGACCCCGGGGCTTAGGGATTTTTTCAAAAAAATATTTTCTGCCGGTTAAGTTTTTGAGGGCTGATTTCTTGTCCTGTGATAAAAAGCCTTCTGTTTTGAGTGCCAAACCTTTCAGGAGAGTATTTTCAAGCTTTTGGCACCATTTTTGAGTGAATTGCCAAAAGTCAGATTTTTGATGAAATTGTGACCCCGGGGCTTAGGGATTTTTTCAAAAAAATATTTTCTGCCGGATAAGTTTTGGAGGGCTGATTTCTTGTCCAGTGATAAAAAGCCTTCTGTTTCGAGTGCCAAACCTGTCAGGGGAGCATTTGCAACCGGTTGGCACCATTTTTAAGTGAATTGCCAAAATCAGATTTTTGCTGAAATTGTGACCCCGGGGCTTAGGGATTTTTTCAAAAAAATATTTTCTGCCGGATAAGTTTTTGAGGGCTGATTTCTTCGCCTGTGATAAAAAGCCTTCTGCTTCCATCGCCAAAGCTTTCAGCGGAGCATTTGCAAGCGGTTGGCACCATTTTTGAGTGAACTGCCAAAAGTCAGATTTTTGCTGAAATTGTGACCCCGGGGCTTAGGGATTTTTTCAAAAATATATTTTCTGCCGGTTAAGTTTTTGAGGGCTGATTTCTTGTCCTGTGATAAAAAGCCTTCTGTTTTGAGTGCCAAACCTTTCAGGAGAGTATTTTCAAGCTTTTGGCACCATTTTTGAGTGAATTGCCAAAAGTCAGATTTTTGATGAAATTGTGACCCCGGGGCTTAGGGATTTTTTCAAAAAATTATTTTCTGCCGGATAAGTTTTGGAGGGCTGATTTCTTTTCCTCTGATAAAAAGCCTTCTGTTTCGAGTGCCAAACATGTCAGGGGAGCATTTGCAACCGGTTGGCACCATTTTTAAGTGAATTGCCAAAATCAGATTTTTGCTGAAATTGTGACCCCGGGGCTTAGGGATTTTTTCAAAAAAATATTTTCTGCCGGTTAAGTTTTTGAGGGCTGATTTCTTCGCCTGTGATAAAAAGCCTTCTGCTTCCATCGCCAAAGCTTTCAGGGGAGCATTTGCAAGCGGTTGGCACCATTTTTGAGTGAACTGCCAAAAGTCAGATTTTTCCTGAAATTGTGACCCCGGGGCTTAGGGATTTTTTCAAAAAAATATTTTCTGCTGGTTAAGTTTTTGAGGGCTGATTTCTTGTCCTGTTATAAAAAGCCTTCTGTTTCGAGTGCCAAACCTTTCAGGGGAGCATTTTCAAGGTTTTGGCACCATTTTTGACTGAACTGCCAAAAGTCAGATTTTTGATGAAATTGTGACCCCGGGGCTTAGGGATTTTTTCAAAAAAAAAATTTCTGCCGGATAAGTTTTGGAGGGCTGATTTCTTCGCCTGTGATAAAAAGCCTTCTGTTTCGAGTGCCAAACCTTTCAGGGGAGCATTTTCAAGGTTTTGGCACCATTTTTGAGTGAACTGCCAAAAGTCAGATTTTTGCTGAAATTGTGACCCCGGGGCTTAGGGATTTTTTCAAAAAATTATTTTCTGCCGGATAAGTTATTGAGGGCTGATTTCTTGTCCTGTGATAAAAAGCCTTCTGTTTCGAGTGCCAAACCTTTCAGGAGAGTATTTTCAAGCTTTTGGCACCATTTTTGAGTGAATTGCCAAAAGTCAGATTTTTGATGAAATTGTGACCCCGGGGCTTAGGGATTTTTTCAAAAAAATATTTTCTGCCGGATAAGTTTTGGAGGGCTGATTTCTTGTCCAGTGATAAAAAGCCTTCTGTTTCGAGTGCCAAACCTGTCAGGGGAGCATTTGCAACCGGTTGGCACCATTTTTAAGTGAATTGCCAAAATCAGATTTTTGCTGAAATTGTGACCCCGGGGCTTAGGGATTTTTTCAAAAAAATATTTTCTGCCGGATAAGTTTTTGAGGGCTGATTTCTTCGCCTGTGATAAAAAGCCTTCTGCTTCCATCGCCAAAGCTTTCAGCGGAGCATTTGCAAGCGGTTGGCACCATTTTTGAGTGAACTGCCAAAAGTCAGATTTTTGCTGAAATTGTGACCCCGGGGCTTAGGGATTTTTTCAAAAATATATTTTCTGCCGGATAAGTTTTGGAGGGCTGATTTCTTTTCCTCTGATAAAAAGCCTTCTGTTTCGAGTGCCAAACATGAAAGGGGAGCATTTGCAACCGGTTGGCACCATTTTTAAGTGAATTGCCAAAATCAGATTTTTGCTGAAATTGTGACCCCGGGGCTTAGGGATTTTTTCAAAAAAATATTTTCTGCCGGATAAGTTTTTGAGGGCTGATTTCTTGTCCTGTGATAAAAATCCTTCTGCTTTGAGTGCCACACCTTTCAGGGGAGCATTTTCAAGCTTTTGGCACCATTTTTGAGTGAATTGCCAAAAGTCAGATTTTTGCTGAAATTGTGACCCCGGGGCTTAGGGATTTTTTCAAAAAAATATTTTCTGCCGGTTAAGTTTTTGAGGGCTGATTTCTTCGCCTGTGATAAAAAGCCTTCTGCTTCCATCGCCAAAGCTTTCAGGGGAGCATTTGCAAGCGGTTGGCACCATTTTTGAGTGAACTGCCAAAAGTCAGATTTTTCCTGAAATTGTGACCCCGGGGCTTAGGGATTTTTTCAAAAAAATATTTTCTGCTGGTTAAGTTTTTGAGGGCTGATTTCTTGTCCTGTTATAAAAAGCCTTCTGTTTCGAGTGCCAAACCTTTCAGGGGAGCATTTTCAAGGTTTTGGCACCATTTTTGACTGAACTGCCAAAAGTCAGATTTTTGATGAAATTGTGACCCCGGGGCTTAGGGATTTTTTCAAAAAAAAAATTTCTGCCGGATAAGTTTTGGAGGGCTGATTTCTTGTCCTGTGATAAAAAGCCTTCTGTTTCGAGTGCCAAACCTGTCAGTGGAGTATTTTCAAGCTTTTGGCACCATTTTTGAGTGAATTGCCAAAAGTCAGATTTTTGCTGAAATAGTGACCCGGGGGCTTAGGCATTTTTTCAAAAAAATATTTTCTGCCGGTTAAGTTTTTGAGGGCTGATTTCTTGTCATGTAACTAAAAGCCTTCTGTTTCCATCGCCAAAGCTTTCAGGGGAGCATTTTCAAGCTTTTGGCACCATTTTTGAGTGAATTGCCAAAAGTCAGATTTTTGCTGAAATTGTGACCCCGGGGCTTAGGGATTTTTTCAAAAAAAAAAATTCTGCCGGTTAAGTTTTTGAGGGCTGATTTCTTGTCCTGTGACAAAAAAAAACCTTCTGTTTCGACTGCCAAAGCTTTCGGAGGAGCATTTGCAACCGGTTGGCACCATTTTTCAGTGAATTGACAAAAGTCAGATTTTTCCTGAAATTGTGACCCCGGGGCTTAGGGATTTTTTCAAAAAAATACTTTCTGCCGGTTAAGTTATTGAGGGCTGATTTCTTGTCCTGTGATATAAAGCCTTCTGTTTCCATTGCCAAAGCTTTCAGGGGAGCATTTGCAACCGGTTGGCACCATTTTTGAGTGAATTGCCAAAAGTCAGATTTTTGCTGAAAAAAATCTTTTTCCGCCGGTTAAGTTGTTGAGGGCTGATTTCTTTTCCTGTGATAAAAAGCCTTCTGTTTCGACTACCAAACCTTTCAGGGGATCATTTGCAACCGGTTGGCACCATTTTTGAGTGAATTGCCAAAAGTCAGATTTTTGCTGAAATTGTGACCCCGGGGCTTAGGGATTTTTTCAAAAAAATATTTTCTGCCGGTTAAGTTATTGGGGGCTGATTTCTTGTCCTGTGATAAAAACCCTTCTGTTTCCATCACCAAAGCTTTCAGGGCAGCATTTTCAAGCTTTTGGCACCATTTTTGAGTGAATTGCCAAAAGTCAGATTTTTCCTGAAATTGTGACCCCGGGGCTTAGGGATTGTTTCAAAAAAATATTTTCCGATGGTTAAGTTTTTTAGGGCTGATTTCTTGTCCTGTGATAAAAAGCCTTCTGTTTCGAGTGCCAAAGCTTTCACGGGAGCATTTGCAACCGGTTGGCACCGTTTTTGAGTGAATTGCCAAAAGTCAGATTTTTGCTCAAATTGTGACCCCGGGGCTTAGGGATTTTTTCAAAAAAATATTTTCTGCCGTTTAAGTTTTTGAGGGCTGATTTCTTGTCCTGTGATCAAAAGCCTTCTGTTTCCATCGCCAAAGCTTTCAGGGGAGCGTTTGCAACCAGTTGGCACCATTTTTGAGTGAACGTCAGATTTTTGCTGAAATTGTGCCTTAGGGATTTTTTCAAAAAAATATTTTCTGCCGCTTAAGTTTTTGAGGGCTGATTTCTTTTCCTCTGATAAAAAGCCTTCTGTTTCGAGTGCCAAACCTTTCAGGGGAGCATTTGCAACCGGCTGGCACCATTTTTGAGTGAATTGCCAAAAGTCAGATTTTTGCTGAAATTGTGACCCCGGGGCTTAGGGATTTTTTGAAAAAAATATTTTCTGCCGGTTAAGTTTTTGAGGGCTCATTTCTTGTCCTGTGATAAAAAGCCTTCTGTTTCCATCGCCAAACCTGTCAGGAGAGTATTTTCAAGCTTTTGGCACCATTTTTGAGTGAACTGCCAAAAGTCAGATTTTTGCTGAAATTGTGACCCCGGGGCTTAGGGATTTTTTCAAAAATATATTTTCTGCCGGTTAAGTTTTTGAGGGCTGATTTCTTGTCCTGAGATAAAAAGCCTTCTGTTTTGAGTGCCAAACCTTTCAGGAGAGTATTTTCAAGCTTTTGGCACCATTTTTGAGTGAATCGCCAAAAGTCAGATTTTTGCTGAAATTGTGACCCCGGGCCTTAGGCATTTTTTCAAAAAAATATTTTCTGCCGTTTAAGTTTTTGAGGGCTTATTTCTTCGCCTGCGATAAAAAGCCTTCTGCTTCCATCGCCAAAGCTTTCAGGGGAGCATTTGCAACCGGTTGGCACCATTTTTGACTGAACTGCCAAAAGTCAGATTTTTGCGGAAATTGTGACCCCGGGGCTTAGGGATTTTTTCAAAAAAATATTTTCTGCCGGATAAGTTTTTGAGGGCTGATTTCTTCGCCTGTGATAAAAAGCCTTCTGCTTCCATCGCCAAAGCTTTCAGCGGAGCATTTGCAAGCGGTTGGCACCATTTTTGAGTGAACTGCCAAAAGTCAGATTTTTGCTGAAATTGTGACCCCGGGGCTTAGGGATTTTTTCAAAAATATATTTTCTGCCGGTTAAGTTTTTGAGGGCTGATTTCTTGTCCTGTGATAAAAAGCCTTCTGTTTTGAGTGCCAAACCTTTCAGGAGAGTATTTTCAAGCTTTTGGCACCATTTTTGAGTGAATTGCCAAAAGTCAGATTTTTGATGAAATTGTGACCCCGGGGCTTAGGGATTTTTTCAAAAAATTATTTTCTGCCGGATAAGTTTTGGAGGGCTGATTTCTTTTCCTCTGATAAAAAGCCTTCTGTTTCGAGTGCCAAACATGTCAGGGGAGCATTTGCAACCGGTTGGCACCATTTTTAAGTGAATTGCCAAAATCAGATTTTTGCTGAAATTGTGACCCCGGGGCTTAGGGATTTTTTCAAAAAAATATTTTCTGCCGGTTAAGTTTTTGAGGGCTGATTTCTTCGCCTGTGATAAAAAGCCTTCTGCTTCCATCGCCAAAGCTTTCAGGGGAGCATTTGCAAGCGGTTGGCACCATTTTTGAGTGAACTGCCAAAAGTCAGATTTTTCCTGAAATTGTGACCCCGGGGCTTAGGGATTTTTTCAAAAAAATATTTTCTGCTGGTTAAGTTTTTGAGGGCTGATTTCTTGTCCTGTTATAAAAAGCCTTCTGTTTCGAGTGCCAAACCTTTCAGGGGAGCATTTTCAAGGTTTTGGCACCATTTTTGACTGAACTGCCAAAAGTCAGATTTTTGATGAAATTGTGACCCCGGGGCTTAGGGATTTTTTCAAAAAAAAAATTTCTGCCGGATAAGTTTTGGAGGGCTGATTTCTTCGCCTGTGATAAAAAGCCTTCTGTTTCGAGTGCCAAACCTTTCAGGGGAGCATTTTCAAGGTTTTGGCACCATTTTTGAGTGAACTGCCAAAAGTCAGATTTTTGCTGAAATTGTGACCCCGGGGCTTAGGGATTTTTTCAAAAAATTATTTTCTGCCGGATAAGTTATTGAGGGCTGATTTCTTGTCCTGTGATAAAAAGCCTTCTGTTTCGAGTGCCAAACCTTTCAGGGGAGCATTTTCAAGGTTTTGGCACCATTTTTGAGTGAACTGCCAAAAGTCAGATTTTTGCTGAAATTGTGACCCCGGGGCTTAGGGATTTTTTCAAAAAAATATTTTCTGCCGGATAAGTTTTGGAGGGCTGATTTCTTGTCCAGTGATAAAAAGCCTTCTGTTTCGAGTGCCAAACCTGTCAGGGGAGCATTTGCAACCGGTTGGCACCATTTTTAAGTGAATTGCCAAAATCAGATTTTTGCTGAAATTGTGACCCCGGGGCTTAGGGATTTTTTCAAAAAAATATTTTCTGCCGGATAAGTTTTTGAGGGCTGATTTCTTCGCCTGTGATAAAAAGCCTTCTGCTTCCATCGCCAAAGCTTTCAGCGGAGCATTTGCAAGCGGTTGGCACCATTTTTGAGTGAACTGCCAAAAGTCAGATTTTTGCTGAAATTGTGACCCTGGGGCTTAGGGATTTTTTCAAAAATATATTTTCTGCCGGATAAGTTTTGGAGGGCTGATTTCTTTTCCTCTGATAAAAAGCCTTCTGTTTCGAGTGCCAAACATGTCAGGGGAGCATTTGCAACCGGTTGGCACCATTTTTAAGTGAATTGCCAAAATCAGATTTTTGCTGAAATTGTGACCCCGGGGCTTAGGGATTTTTTCAAAAAAATATTTTCTGCCGGATAAGTTTTTGAGGGCTGATTTCTTGTCCTGTGATAAAAATCCTTCTGCTTTGAGTGCCACACCTTTCAGGGGAGCATTTTCAAGCTTTTGGCACCATTTTTGAGTGAATTGCCAAAAGTCAGATTTTTGCTGAAATTGTGACCCCGGGGCTTAGGGATTTTTTCAAAAAAATATTTTCTGCCGGTTAAGTTTTTGAGGGCTGATTTCTTCGCCTGTGATAAAAAGCCTTCTGCTTCCATCGCCAAAGCTTTCAGGGGAGCATTTGCAAGCGGTTGGCACCATTTTTGAGTGAACTGCCAAAAGTCAGATTTTTCCTGAAATTGTGACCCCGGGGCTTAGGGATTTTTTCAAAAAAATATTTTCTGCTGGTTAAGTTTTTGAGGGCTGATTTCTTGTCCTGTTATAAAAAGCCTTCTGTTTCGAGTGCCAAACCTTTCAGGGGAGCATTTTCAAGGTTTTGGCACCATTTTTGACTGAACTGCCAAAAGTCAGATTTTTGATGAAATTGTGACCCCGGGGCTTAGGGATTTTTTCAAAAAAAAAATTTCTGCCGGATAAGTTTTGGAGGGCTGATTTCTTGTCCTGTGATAAAAAGCCTTCTGTTTCGAGTGCCAAACCTGTCAGTGGAGTATTTTCAAGCTTTTGGCACCATTTTTGAGTGAATTGCCAAAAGTCAGATTTTTGCTGAAATAGTGACCCCGGGGCTTAGGCATTTTTTCAAAAAAATATTTTCTGCCGGTTAAGTTTTTGAGGGCTGATTTCTTGTCCTGTAACTAAAAGCCTTCTGTTTCCATCGCCAAAGCTTTCAGGGGAGCATTTTCAAGCTTTTGGCACCATTTTTGAGTGAATTGCCAAAAGTCAGATTTTTGCTGAAATTGTGACCCCGGGGCTTAGGGATTTTTTCAAAAAAAAAAATTCTGCCGGTTAAGTTTTTGAGGGCTGATTTCTTGTCCTGTGACAAAAAAAAACCTTCTGTTTCGACTGCCAAAGCTTTCGGAGGAGCATTTGCAACCGGTTGGCACCATTTTTCAGTGAATTGACAAAAGTCAGATTTTTCCTGAAATTGTGACCCCGGGGCTTAGGGATTTTTTCAAAAAAATACTTTCTGCCGGTTAAGTTATTGAGGGCTGATTTCTTGTCCTGTGATATAAAGCCTTCTGTTTCCATTGCCAAAGCTTTCAGGGGAGCATTTGCAACCGGTTGGCACCATTTTTGAGTGAATTGCCAAAAGTCAGATTTTTGCTGAAAAAAATCTTTTTCCGCCGGTTAAGTTGTTGAGGGCTGATTTCTTTTCCTGTGATAAAAAGCCTTCTGTTTCGACTACCAAACCTTTCAGGGGATCATTTGCAACCGGTTGGCACCATTTTTGAGTGAATTGCCAAAAGTCAGATTTTTGCTGAAATTGTGACCCCGGGGCTTAGGGATTTTTTCAAAAAAATATTTTCTGCCGGTTAAGTTATTGGGGGCTGATTTCTTGTCCTGTGATAAAAACCCTTCTGTTTCCATCACCAAAGCTTTCAGGGCAGCATTTTCAAGCTTTTGGCACCATTTTTGAGTGAATTGCCAAAAGTCAGATTTTTCCTGAAATTGTGACCCCGGGGCTTAGGGATTGTTTCAAAAAAATATTTTCCGATGGTTAAGTTTTTTAGGGCTGATTTCTTGTCCTGTGATAAAAAGCCTTCTGTTTCGAGTGCCAAAGCTTTCACGGGAGCATTTGCAACCGGTTGGCACCGTTTTTGGGTGAATTGCCAAAAGTCAGATTTTTGCTCAAATTGTGACCCCGGGGCTTAGGGATTTTTTCAAAAAAATATTTTCTGCCGTTTAAGTTTTTGAGGGCTGATTTCTTGTCCTGTGATCAAAAGCCTTCTGTTTCCATCGCCAAAGCTTTCAGGGGAGCGTTTGCAACCAGTTGGCACCATTTTTGAGTGAACGTCAGATTTTTGCTGAAATTGTGCCTTAGGGATTTTTTCAAAAAAATATTTTCTGCCGCTTAAGTTTTTGAGGGCTGATTTCTTTTCCTCTGATAAAAAGCCTTCTGTTTCGAGTGCCAAACCTTTCAGGGGAGCATTTGCAACCGGCTGGCACCATTTTTGAGTGAATTGCCAAAAGTCAGATTTTTGCTGAAATTGTGACCCCGGGGCTTAGGGATTTTTTGAAAAAAATATTTTCTGCCGGTTAAGTTTTTGAGGGCTCATTTCTTGTCCTGTGATAAAAAGCCTTCTGTTTCCATCGCCAAACCTGTCAGGAGAGTATTTTCAAGCTTTTGGCACCATTTTTGAGTGAACTGCCAAAAGTCAGATTTTTGCTGAAATTGTGACCCCGGGGCTTAGGGATTTTTTCAAAAATATATTTTCTGCCGGTTAAGTTTTTGAGGGCTGATTTCTTGTCCTGAGATAAAAAGCCTTCTGTTTTGAGTGCCAAACCTTTCAGGAGAGTATTTTCAAGCTTTTGGCACCATTTTTGAGTGAATCGCCAAAAGTCAGATTTTTGCTGAAATTGTGACCCCGGGCCTTAGGCATTTTTTCAAAAAAATATTTTCTGCCGTTTAAGTTTTTGAGGGCTTATTTCTTCGCCTGCGATAAAAAGCCTTCTGCTTCCATCGCCAAAGCTTTCAGGGGAGCATTTGCAAGCGGTTGGCACCATTTTTGAGTGAACTGCCAAAAGTCAGATTTTTGCTGAAATTGTGACCCCGGGGCTTAGGGATTTTTTCAAAAAAATATTTTCTGCCGGTTAGGTTTTTGAGGGCTGATTTCTTGTCCTGTGATAAAAAGCCTTCTGTTTTGAGTGCCAAACCTGTCAGGAGAGCATTTGCAACCGGTTTGCACCATTTTTTAGTGAATTGCCAAAAGTCAGATTTTTGCTGAAATTGTGACCCCGGGGCTTAGGGATATTTTCAAAAAAATATTTTCTGCCGGATAAGTTATTGAGGGCTGATTTCTTGTCCTGTGATAAAAAGCCTTCTGTTTTGAGTGCCAAACCTTTCAGGGGAGCATTTTCAAGCTTTTGGCACCATTTTTGAGTGAATTGCCAAAAGTCAGATTTTTGCTGAAATTGTGACCCCGGGGCTTAGGGATTTTTTCAAAAAAATATTTTCTGCCGGTTAAGTTTTTGAGGGCTGATTTCTTGTCCTGTGATAAAAAGCCTTCTGTTTCGAGTGCCAAACCTGTCAGGGGAGCATTTGCAACCGGTTGGCACCATTTTTGAGTGAATTGCCAAAAGTCAGATTTTTGCTGAAATTGGGACCCTGGGGCTTCGGGATTTTTTCAAAAAAATATTTTCTGCCAGTTAAGTTTTTGAGGGCTGATTTCTTGTCCTGTGATAAAAAGCCTTCTGTTTTGAGTGCCAAACCTTTCAGGGGAGCATTTTCAAGCTTTTGGCACCATTTTTGAGTGAATTGCCAAAAGTCAGATTTTTGCTGAAATTGTGACCCCGGGGCTTAGGGATTTTTTCAAAAAAATATTTTCTGCCGGTTAAGTTTTTGAGGGCTGATTTCTTGTCCTGTGATAAAAAGCCTTCTGTTTCGAGTGCCAAACCTGTCAGGGGAGCATTTTCAAGCTTTTGGCACCATTTTTGAGTGAACTGCCAAAAGTCAGATTTTTGCTGAATTTGTGACCCTGGGGCTTAGGGATTTTTTCAAAAAAATATTTTCTGCCAGTTAAGTTTTTGAGGGCTGATTTCTTGTCCTGTGATAAAAAGCCTTCTGTTTTGAGTGCCAAACATTTCAGGAGAGCATTTTCAAGCTTTTGGCACCATTTTTGAGTGAATTGCGAAAAGGCATATTTTTGCTGAAATTGTGACCCCGGGGCTTAGGGATTTTTTCAAAAAAATACTTTCTGCCAGATACGTGTTTGAGGGCTGATTTCTTGTCCTGTGATAAAAAGCCTTCTTTTTCGAGTGCCAAACCTTTCAGGGGAGCATTTTCAAGCTTTTGGCACCATTTTTGAGTGAACTGCCAAAAGTCAGATTTTTGCTGAAATTGTGACCCCGGGGCTTAGGGATTTTTTCAAAAAAATATTTTCTGCCGGTTAAGTTTTTGAGGGCTGATTTCTTGTCCTGTGATAAAAAGCCTTCTGTTTCCATCGCCAAAGCTTTCAGGGGAGCATTTGCAACCAGTTGGCACCATTTTTGAGTGAACGTCTGATTTTTGCTGAAATTGTGGCTTAGGGATTTTTTCAAAAGAATATTTTCTGCCGGTTAAGTTTTTGAGGGCTGATTTCTTGTCCTGTGATAAAAAGCCTTCTGTTTCGAGTGCCAAAACTGTCAGGGGAGCATTGTCAAGCTTTTGGAACCATTTTTGTGTGAACTGCCACAAGTTAGATTTTTGCTGAAATTGTGACCCCGGGGCTTAGGGATTTTTTCAAAAAAATATTTTCTACGGATAAGTTTTTGAGGGCTGATTTCTTGTCCTGTGATAAAAATCCTTCTGTTTTGAGTGCCAAACCTGTCAGGGGAGCATTTGCAACCGCCTGGCACCATTTTTGAGTGAATTGCCAAAAGTCAGATTTTTGCTGAAATTGTGACCCCGGGGCTTAGGGATTTTTTGAAAAAAATATTTTCTGCCGGTTAGGTTTTTGAGGGCTCATTTCTTGTCCTGTGATAAAAAGCCTTCTGTTTCCATCGCCAAACCTGTCAGGAGAGTATTTTGAAGCTTTTGGCACCATTTTTGAGTGAATTGCCAAAAGTCAGATTTTTCCTGAAATTGTGACCCCGGGGCTTAGGGATTTTTTCAAAAGAATATTTTCTGCCGGTTAAGTTTTTGAGGGCTGATTTCTTGTCCTGTGATAAAAAGCCTTCTGTTTTGAGTGACATACCTTTCAGGGGAGCATTTGCAAGCTTTTGGCACCTTTTTCGAGTGAACTGCCAAAAGTCAGATTTTTGCTGAAATTGTGACCCCGGGGCTTAGGGATTTTTTCAAAAAAAAAATTTCTGCCGGATAAGTTTTTCTTGTCCTGTGATAAAAATTTTGCTGAAATTGTCACTTAGGGATTTTTTCAAAAAAATATTTTCTGCCAGTTAAGTTTTTGAGGGCTGATTTCTTGTCCTGTGATAAAAAGCCTTCTCTTTCGAGTGCCAAACCTTTTAGGAGAGAATTATCAAGCTTTTGGCACCATTTTTGAGTGAATTGCCAAAAGTCAGATGTTTGCTGAAATTGTGACCCCGGGGCTTAGGGATTTTTTTCAAAAAAATACTTTCTGCCAGATACGTGTTTGAGGGCTGATTTCTTGTCCTGTGATAAAAAGCCTTCTGTTTCGAGTGCCAAACCTTTCAGGGGAGCATTTTCAAGCTTTTGGCACCATTTTTGAGTGAACTGCCAAAAGTCAGATTTTTGCTGAAATTGTGACCCCGGGGCTTAGGGATTTTTTTAAAAAAATATTTTCTGCCGGATAAGTTTTTCTTGTCCTGTGATAAAAATCCTTCTGTTTTGAGTGCCAAACCTGTCAGGGGAGCATTTGCAACCGGTTGGCACCATTTTTGAGTGAATTGCCAAAAGTCAGATTTTTGCTGAAATTGTGACCCCGGGGCTTAGGGATTTTTTGAAAAAAATATTTTCTGCCGGTTAAGTTTTTGAGGGCTGATTTCTTGTCCTGTGGTAAAAAGCCTTCTGTTTCCATCGCCAAACCTGTCAGGGGAGCATTTTCAAGCTTTTGGCACCATTTTTGAGTGAATTGCCAAAAGTCAGAGTTTTGCTGAAATTGTGACCCCGGGGCTTAGGGATTTTTCAAAAAAATATTTTCTGCCGGTTAAGTTTTTGAGGGCTGATTTCTTTTCCTCTGATAAAAAGCCTTCTGTTTCGTGTGCCAAACCTTTCAGGGGAGCATTTTCAAGGTTTTGGCACCATTTTTGAGTGAACTGCCAAAAGTCAGATTTTTGCTGAAATTGTGACCCCGGGGCTTAGGGATTTTTTCAAAAAAATATTTTCTGCCGGTTAAGTTTTTGAGGGCTGATTTCTTGTCCTGTGATAAAAACCTTCTGTTTCGACTGCCAAACCTTTCAGGGGAGCATTTGCAACCGGTTGGCACCATTTTTGAGTGAATTGCCAAAAGTCAGATTTTTGCTGAAATTGTGACCCCGGGGCTTAGGGATTTTTTTCAAAAAACTATTTTCTGCCGGTTAAGTTTTTGAGGGCTGATTTCTTGTCCTGTGATAAAAAGACTTCTGTTTCCATCGCCAAAGCTTTCAGCGGAGCATTTTCAAGCTTTTGGCACCATTTATGAGTGAATTGCCAAAAGTCAGATTTTTGCTGAAATTGTGACCCCGGGGCTTAGGGATTTTTTCAAAAAAATATTTTCTGCCGGTTAAGTTTTTGAGGGCTGATTTCTTGTCCTGTGATAAAAAGCCTTTTGTTTCCATCGCCAAAGCTTTCAGGGGAGCATTTGCAACCGTTTGGCACCATTTTTGAGTGAATTGCCAAAAGTCAGATTTTTGCTGAAATTGTGACCCCGGGGCTTAGGGATTTTTTCAAAAAAATATTTTCTGCCGGATAAGTTTTTGAGGGCTGATTTCTTGTCCTGTGATAAAAATCCTTCTGTTTTGAGTGCCAAACCTTTGAGGGGAGCATTTTCAAGCTTTTGGCACCATTTTTGAGTGAATTGCCAAAAGTCAGATTTTTGCTGAAATTGTGACCCCGGGGCTTAGGGATTTTTTCAAAAAAATATTTTCTGCCGGTTAAGTTTTTGAGGGCTGATTTCTTGTCCTGTGATAAAAAGCCTTCTGTTTCCATCGCCAAAGCTTTCAGGGGAGCATTTGCAACCGGTTGGCACCATTTTTGAGTGAACTGCCAAAAGTCAGATTTTTGCTGAAATTGTGACCCCGGGGCTTAGGGATTTTCTCAAAAAATGTTTTCTGCCGGTTAAGTTTTTGAGGGCTGATTTCTTGTCCTGTGATAAAAAGCCTTCTGTTTCGAGTGCCAAACCTTTCAGGGGAGCATTTACAACCGGTTGGCACCATTTTTGAGTGAATTGCCAAAAGTCAGATTTTTTGCTGAAATTGTGACCCTGGGGCTTAGGGATTTTTTCAAAAAAATATGTTCTGCTGGTTAAGTTTTTGAGGGCTGATTTCTTGTCCTGTGATAAAAAGCCTTTTGTTTCCATCGCCAAAGCTTTCAGGGGAGCATTTGCAACCGTTTGGCACCATTTTTGAGTGAATTGCCAAAAGTCAGATTTTTGCTGAAATTGTGACCCCGGGGCTTAGGGATTTTTTCAAAAAAATATTTTCTGCCGGATAAGTTTTTGAGGGCTGATTTCTTGTCCTGTGATAAAAATCCTTCTGTTTTGAGTGCCAAACCTTTGAGGGGAGCATTTTCAAGCTTTTGGGACCATTTTTGAGTGAATTGCCAAAAGTCAGATTTTTGCTGAAATTGTGACCCCGGGGCTTAGGGATTTTTTCAAAAAAATATTTTCTGCCGGTTAAGTTTTTGAGGGCTGATTTCTTGTCCTGTGATAAAAAGCCTTCTGTTTCCATCGCCAAAGCTTTCAGGGGAGCATTTGCAACCGGTTGGCACCATTTTTGAGTGAACTGCCAAAAGTCAGATTTTTGCTGAAATTGTGACCCCGGGGCTTAGGGATTTTCTCAAAAAATGTTTTCTGCCGGTTAAGTTTTTGAGGGCTGATTTCTTGTCCTGTGATAAAAAGCCTTCTGTTTCGAGTGCCAAACCTTTCAGGGGAGCATTTACAACCGGTTGGCACCATTTTTGAGTGAATTGCCAAAAGTCAGATTTTTTGCTGAAATTGTGACCCTGGGGCTTAGGGATTTTTTCAAAAAAATATGTTCTGCTGGTTAAGTTTTTCAGGGCTGATTTCTTGTCCTGTGATAAAAAGCCTTCTGTTTCCATCGCCAAAGCTTTCAGGGGAGCATTTGCAACCGGTTGGCACCATTTTTGAGTGAACTGCCAAAAGTCAGATTTTTGCTGAAATTGTGACCCCGGGGCTTAGGGATTTTTTCAAAAAAATATTTTCTGCCGGTTAAGTTTTTGAGGGCTGATTTCTTGTCCTGTGATAAAAAGCCTTCTGTTTCGAGTGCCAAACCTGTCAGGGGAGCATTTTCAAGCTTTTGGGACCATTTTTGAGTGAATTGCCAAAAGTCAGATTTTTGCTGAAATTGTGACCCCGGGGCTTAGGGATTTTTTCAAAAAAATATTTTTTGCCGGTTAAGTTTTTGAGGGCTGATTTCTTGTCCTGTGATGAAACGCCTTCTGTTTTGAGTGCCAAACCTTTCAGGGGAGCATTTTCAAGCTTTTGGCACCATTTTTGAGTGAATTGCCAAAAGTCAAGTATTTGCTGAAATTGTGACCCGGGGCTTAGGGATTTTTTCAAAAAAATATTTTCTGCCGGTTAAGTTTTTGAGGGCTGATTTCTTGTCCTGTGATGAAACGCCTTCAGTTTTGAGTGCCAAACCTTTCAGGGGAGCATTTTCAAGCTTTTGGCACC
The DNA here is from genome assembly GCF_965112155.1 of Podarcis liolepis. Lineage (NCBI taxonomy): Eukaryota > Metazoa > Chordata > Lepidosauria > Squamata > Lacertidae > Podarcis > Podarcis liolepis. The sequence continues at coordinate 393,583 of NW_028148749.1, read as the reverse complement.
ATTTTTGAGTGAATTGCCAAAAGTCAAGTATTTGCTGAAATTGTGACCCCGGGGCTTAGGGATTTTTTCAAAAAAATATTTTCTGCCGGTTAAGTTTTTGAGGGCTGATTTCTTCGCCTGTGATAAAAAGCCTTCTGCTTCCATCGCCAAAGCTTTCAGCGGAGCATTTGCAAGCGGTTGGCACCATTTTTGAGTGAATTGCCAAAAGTCAGATTTTTGCTGAAATTGTGACCCCGGGGCTTAGGGATTTTTTCAAAAAAATATTTTCTGCCGGATAAGTTTTTGAGGGCTGATTTCTTGTCCTGTGATAAAAATCCTTCTGTTTTGAGTGCCAAACCTTTGAGGGGAGCATTTTCAAGCTTTTGCCACCATTTTTGAGTGAATTGCCAAAAGTCAGATTTTTTGCTGAAATTGTGACCCTGGGGCTTAGGGATTTTTTCAAAAAAAATATTTTCTGCTGGTTAAGTTTTTCAGGGCTGATTTCTTGTCCTGTGATAAAAAGCCTTCTGTTTCGAGTGCCAAACCTGTCAGGGGAGCATTTGCAACCGGTTGGCACCATTTTTGAGTGAATTGCCAAAAGTCAGATTTTTGCCCGGGGCTTAGGGATTTTTTCAAAAAAAGATTTCTGCCGGTTAAGTTTTTGAGGGCTGATTTCTTGTCCTGTGATGAAACGCCTTCTGTTTCGAGTGCCAAACCTTTCAGGAGAGCATTTTCAAGCTTTTGGCACCATTTTTGAGTGAATTGCCAAAAGTCAGATTTTTGCTGAAATTGTGACCCCGGGGCTTAGGGATTTTTTCAAAAAAATATTTTCTGCCGGTTAAGTTTTTGAGGGCTGATTTCTTGTCCTGATATAAAAAGCCTTCTGTTTCGAGTGCCAAACCTTTCAGGGGAGCATTTACAACCGGTTGGCACCATTTTTGAGTGAACTGCCAAAAGTCAGATTTTTGCTGAAATTGTGACCCCGGGGCTTAGGGATTTTTTCAAAAAATATTTTCTGCCGGTTAAGTTTTTGAGGGCTGATTTCTTGTCCTGATATAAAAAGCCTTCTGTTTCGAGTGCCAAACCTTTCAGGGGAGCATTTACAACCGGTTGGCACCATTTTTGAGTGAATTGCCAAAAGTCAAGTTTTTTGCTGAAATTGTGACCCCGGGGCTTAGGGATTTTTTCAAAAAAATATTTTCTGCCGGTTAAGTTTTTGAGGGCTGATTTCTTGTCCTGTGATAAAAATCCTTCTGTTTTGAGTGCCAAACCTTTCAGGGGAGCATTTTCAAGCTTTTGGCACCATTTTTGAGTGAATTGCCAAAAGTCAGATTTTTGCTGAAATTGTGACCCCGGGGCTTAGGGATTTTTTCAAAAAAATATTTTCTGCCGGTTAAGTTTTTGAGGGCTGATTTCTTGTCCTGTGATAAAAAGCCTTCTGTTTCCATCGCCAAAGCTTTCAGGGGAGCATTTGCAACCGGTTGGCACCGTTTTTGAGTGAACTGCCAAAAGTCAGATTTTTGCTGAAATTGTGACCCCGGGGCTTAGGGATTTTTTCAAAAAAATATTTTCTGCCGGTTAAGTTTTTGAGGGCTGATTGCTTGTCCTGTGATGAAACGCCTTCTGTTTTTAGTGCCAAACCTGTCAGGGGAGCATTCTCAACCTTTTGGCACCATTTTTGAGTGAATTGCCAAAAGTCAAGTTTTTTGCTGAAATTGTGACCCCGGGGCTTAGGGATTTTTTCAAAAAAATATTTTCTGCCGGTTAAGTTTTTGAGGGCTGATTTCTTGTCCTGTGATAAAAAGCCTTTTGTTTCCATCGCCAAAGCTTTCAGGGGAGCATTTGCAACCGGTTGGCACCATTTTTGAGTGAATTGCCAAAAGTCAGATTTTTGCTGAAATTGTGACCCCGGGGCTTAGGGATTTTTTCAAAAAAATATTTTCTGCCGGATAAGTTTTTGAGGGCTGATTTCTTGTCCTGTGATAAAAATCCTTCTCTTTTGAGTGCCAAACCTTTGAGGGGAGCATTTTCAAGCTTTTGGCACCATTTTTGAGTGAATTGCAAAAAGTCAGATTTTTTGCTGAAATTGTGACCCTGGGGCTTAGGGATTTTTTCAAAAAAATATTTTCTGCTGGTTAAGTTTTTCAGGGCTGATTTCTTGTCCTGTGATAAAAAGCCTTCTGTTTCGAGTGCCAAACCTGTCAGGGGAGCATTTGCAACCGGTTGGCACCATTTTTGAGTGAATTGCCAAAAGTCAGATTTTTGCCCGGGGCTTAGGGATTTTTTCAAAAAAATATTTTCTGCCGGTTAAGTTTTTGAGGGCTGATTTCTTGTCCTGTGATAAAAATCCTTCTGTTTTGAGTGCCAAACCTTTCAGGGGAGCATTTTCAAGCTTTTGGCACCATTTTTGAGTGAATTGCCAAAAGTCAGATTTTTGCTGAAATTGTGACCCCGGGGCTTAGGGATTTTTTCAAAAAAATATTTTCTGCCGGTTAGGTTTTTTGAGGGCTGATTTCTCGTCCTGTGATGAAACGCCTTCTGTTTCATGGCCAAACCTTTCAGGAGAGCATTTTCAAGCTTTTGGCACCATTTTTGAGTGAATTGCCAAAAGTCAGATTTTTGCTGAAATTGTGACCCCAGGGCTTAGGGATTTTTTCAAAAAAATATTTTCTGCCGGTTAAGTTTTTGAGGGTTGATTTCTTGTCCTGTGATGAAACGCCTTCTGTTTCATGGCCAAACCTTTCAGGAGAGCATTTTCAAGCTTTTGGCACCATTTTTGAGTGAATTGCCAAAAGTCAGATTTTTGCTGAAATTGTTACCCCGGGGCTTAGGGATTTTTTCAAAAAAATATTTTCTGCCGGTTAAGTTTTTGAGGGCTGATTTCTCGTCCTGTGATAAAAAGCCTTCTGTTTCGAGTGCCAAACCTGTCAGGGGAGCATTTACAACCGGTTGGCACCATTTTTGAGTGAATGGCCAAAAGTCAGATTTTTACTTAAATTGTGACCCCGGGGTTTAGGGATTTTTTCAAAAAAATATTTTCTGCCGGTTAAGTTTTTGAGGGCTGATTTCTTCTCCTGTGATAAAAAGCCTTCTGTTTCGAGTGCCAAACCTGTCAGGGCAGCATTTGCAACCGGTTGGCACCATTTTTGAGTGAATTGCCAAAAGTCAGATTTTTGCTGAAATTGTGACCCCGGGGCTTAGGGATTTTTTCAAAAAAATATTTTCTGCCGGTTAAGTTTTTGAGGGCTGATTTCTCGTCCTGTGATAAAAAGCCTTCTGTTTCGAGTGCCAAACCTGTCAGGGGAGCATTTACAACCGGTTGGCACCATTTTTGAGTGAATGGCCAAAAGTCAGATTTTTACTTAAATTGTGACCCCGGGGTTTAGGGATTTTTTCAAAAAAATATTTTCTGCCGGTTAAGTTTTTGAGGGCTGATTTCTTGTCCTGTGATAAAAAGCCTTCTGTTTCCATCGCCAAAGCTTTCAGGGGAGCATTTTCAAGCTTTTGGCACCATTTTTGAGTGAATTGCCAAAAGTCAGATTTTTGCTGAAATTGTGACCCTGGGGCTTAGGGATTTTTTCAAAAAAATATTTTCTGCATGTTAAGTTTTGGAGGGCTGATTTCTTGTCCTGTGATAAAAAGCCTTCTGTTTCCATCGCCAAAGCTTTCAGCGGAGCATTTTCAAGCTTTTGGCACCATTTTTGCGTGAATTGCCAAAAGTCAGATTTTTGCTGAAATTGTGACCCCGGGGCTTAGGGATTTTTTCAAAAAAATATTTTCTGCCGGTTAAGTTTTTGAGGGCTGATTTCTTGTCCTGTGATAAAAAGCCTTCTGTTTCCATCACCAAAGCTTTCAGGTGAACATTTGCAAGCGGTTGGCACCATTTTTGAGTGAATTGCCAAAAGTCAGATTTTTCCTGAAATGGTGACCCCGGGGCTAAGGGATTTTTCCCAAAAAATATTTTCTGCCGGATAAGTTTTTGAGGGCTGATTTCTTGTCCTGTGATAAAAATCCTTCTGTTTTGAGTGCCAAACCTTTGAGGGGAGCATTTTCAAGCTTTTGGCACCATTTTTGAGTGAATTGCCAAAAGTCAGATTTTTGCTGAAATTGTGACCCTGGGGCTTAGGGATTTTTTCAAAAAAATATTTTCTGCCGGTTAAGTTTTTGAGGGCTGATTTCTTGTCCTGTGATAAAAAGCCTTCTGTTTCGAGAGCCAAACCTGTCAGGGGAGCATTTGCAACCGGTTGGCACCATTTTTGAGTGAATTACCAAAAGTCAGATTTTTGCTGAAATTGTGACCCCGGGGTTTAGGGATTTTTTCAAAAAAATATTTTCTGCCGGTTAAGTTTTTGAGGGCTGATTTCTTGTCCTGTGATAAAAAGCCTTCTGTTTCCATCGCCAAAGCTTTCAGGGGAGCATTTTCAAGCTTTTGGCACCATTTTTGAGTGAATTGCCAAAAGTCAGATTTTTGCTGAAATTGTGACCCTGGGGCTTAGGGATTTTTTCAAAAAAATATTTTCTGCCGGTTAAGTTTTGGAGGGCTGATTTCTTGTCCTGTGATAAAAAGCCTTCTGTTTCCATTGCCAAAGCTTTCAGCGGAGCATTTTCAAGCTTTTGGCACCATTTTTGCGTGAATTGCCAAAAGTCAGATTTTTGCTGAAATTGTGACCCCGGGGCTTAGGGATTTTTTCAAAAAAAAAATTCCGCCGGTTAAGATGTTGAGGAATGTTTTCTTGTCCTGTGATAAAAAGCCTTCTGTTTCCATGTTGAGTGAATTGCCAAAAGTCATATTTTTGCTGAAATTGTGACCCCGAGGCTTAGGGATTTTTTCAAAAAAATCTTTTCCGCCGGTTAAGTTGTTGAGGGCTGATTTCTTGTCCTGTGATAAAGAGCCTTCTGTTTCCATCTCCAAAGCTTTCAGGGGAGCATTTGCAACCGGTTGGCACCATTTTTGAGTGAACTGCCAAAAGTCAGATTTTTGCTGAAATTGTGACCCCGGGGCTTAGGGATTTTTTCAAAAAAATATTTTCTGCCGGATAAGTTTTTGAGGGCTGATTTCTTGTCCTGTGATAAAGCTCCTTCTGTTTTTAGTGCCAAACCTTTCAGGGGAGCATTTTCAAGCTTTTGGGACCATTTTTGATTGAATTGCCAAAAGTCAGATTTTTGCTGAAATTGTGACCCCGGGGCTTAGGGATTTTTTCAAAAAAATATTTTCTGCCGGTTAAGTTTTTCAGGGCTGATTTCTTGTCCTGTGATAAAAAGCCTTCTGTTTCGAGTTCCAAACCTGTCAGGGGAGCATTTTCAAGCCTTTGGCACCATTTTTGAGTGAATTGCCAAAAGTCAGATTTTTGCTGAAATTGTGACCCCGGGGTTTAGGGATTTTTTCAAAAAAATGTTTTCTGCCGGTTAAGTTTTTGAGGGCTGATTTCTTGTCCTGTGATAAAAAGCCTTCTGTTTCGAGTGCCAAACCTGTCAGGGGAGCATTTACAACCGGTTGGCACCATTTTTGAGTGAATTGCCAAAAGTCAGATTTTTGCCGGGGCTTAGGGATTTTTTCAAAAAATATTTTCTGCCGGTTAAGTTTTTGAGGGCTGTTTCTTGTCCTGTGATAAAAAGCCTTCTGTTTCGAGTGCCAAACCTGCCAGGGGAGCATTTACAACCGGTTGGCACCATTTTTGAGTGAATTGCCAAAAGTCAGATTTTTGCTGAAATTGTGACCCCTGGGAAGGAACTTTTTCAAAAAAATATTTTCTGCCGGATAAGTTTTTGAGGGCTGATTTCTTATCCAGTGATAAAAATCCTTCTGTTTTGAGTGCCAAACATTTCAGGGGAGCATTTTCAAGCTTTTGGCACCATTTTTGAGTGAATTACCAAAAGTCAGATTTTTGCTGAAATTGTGACCCCGGGGCTTAGGGATTTTTTCAAAAAAATATTTTCTGCCGGTTAAGTTTTTGAGGGCTGATTTCTTGTCCTGTGATAAAAAGCCTTCTGTTTCCATCGCCAAAGCTTTCAGGGGAGCATTTGCAACCGGTTGGCACCATTTTTGAGTGAACTGCCAAAAGTCAGATTTTTGCTGAAATTGTGACCCCGGGGCTTAGGGATTTTTTCAAAAAAATATTTTCTGCCGGATAAGTTTTTGAGGGCTGATTTCTTGTCCTGTGATAAAGCTCCTTCTGTTTTTATTGCCAAACCTTTCAGGGGAGCATTTTCAAGCTTTTGGGACCATTTTTGATTGAATTGCCAAAAGTCAGATTTTTGCTGAAATTGTGACCCCGGGGCTTAGGGATTTTTTCAAAAAAATATTTTCAGCCGGTTAAGTTTTTGAGGGCTGATTTCTTTTCCTGTGATAAGAATCCTTCTGTTTTGAGTGTCAAACCTTTGAGGGGAGCATTTTCAAGCCTTTGGCACCATTTTTGAGTGAATTGCCAAAAGTCAGATTTTTTGCTGAAATTGTGACCCCGGGGCTTAGGGATTTTTTCAAAAAAATATTTTCTGCCGGTTAAGTTTTTCAGGGCTGATTTCTTGTCCTGTGATAAAAAGCCTTCTGTTTCGAGTTCCAAACCTGTCAGGGGAGCATTTGCAACCGGTTGGCACCATTTTTGAGTGAATTGCCAAAAGTCAGATTTTTGCTGAAATTGTGACCCCGGGGCTTAGGGATTTTTTCAAAAAAATATTTTCTGCCGGATAAGTTTTTGAGGGCTGATTTCTTGTCCTGTGAGAAAAAGGCTTCTGTTTTGAGTGCCAAACCTGTCAGGGGAGCATTTTCAAGCTTTTGGCAACATTTTTGAGTGAATTGCCAAAAGTCAGATTTTTACTTAAATTGTGACCCCGGGGTTTAGGGATTTTTTCAAAAAAATATTTTCTGCCGGTTAAGTTTTTGAGGGCTGATTTCTTGTCCTGTGATAAAAAGCCTTCTGTTTCGAGTGCCAAACCTGTCAGGGGAGCATTTGCAACCGGTTGGCACCATTTTTGAATGAATTGCCAAAAGTCAGATTTTTGCTGAAATTGTGACCCCGGGGCTTAGGGATTTTTTCAAAAAAATATTTTCCGCGGGTTTAGTTTTCGAGGGCTGATTTCTTGTCCTGTGATAAAAATCCTTCTGTTTTGAGTGCCAAACCTTTCAGGGGAGCATTTTCAAGCTTTTGGCACCATTTTTGAGTGAATTGCCAAAAGTCAGATTTTTGCTGAAATTGTGACCCCGGGGCATAGGGATTTTTTCAAAAAAATATTTTCTGCCGGATAAGTTTTTGAGGGCTGATTTCTTATCCAGTGATAAAAATCCTTCTGTTTTGAGTGCCAAACATTTCAGGGGAGCATTTTCAAGCTTTTGGCACCATTTTTGAGTGAATTGCCAAAAGACAGATTTTTGCTGAAATTGTGACCCTGGGGCTTAGGGATTTTTTCAAAAAAATATTTTCTGCCGGTTAAGTTTTTGAGGGCTGATTTCTTGTCCTGTAATGAAAAGCCTTCTGTTTCGAGTGCCAAACCTGTCAGGGGAGCATTTGCAACCGGTTGGCACCATTTTTGAGTGAATTACCAAAAGTCAGATTTTTCCTGAAATTGTGACCCCGGGGCTTAGGGATTTTTTCAAAAAAATATTTTCAGCCGGTTAAGTTTTTGAGGGCTGATTTCTTTTCCTGTGATAAGAATCCTTCTGTTTTGAGTGTCAAACCTTTGAGGGGAGCATTTTCAAGCCTTTGGCACCATTTTTGAGTGAATTGCCAAAAGTCAGATTTTTTGCTGAAATTGTGACCCCGGGGCTTAGGGATTTTTTCAAAAAAATATTTTCTGCCGGTTAAGTTTTTCAGGGCTGATTTCTTGTCCTGTGATAAAAAGCCTTCTGTTTCGAGTTCCAAACCTGTCAGGGGAGCATTTGCAACCGGTTGGCACCATTTTTGAGTGAATTGCCAAAAGTCAGATTTTTGCTGAAATTGTGACCCCGGGGCTTAGGGATTTTTTCAAAAAAATATTTTCTGCCGGATAAGTTTTTGAGGGCTGATTTCTTGTCCTGTGAGAAAAAGGCTTCTGTTTTGAGTGCCAAACCTGTCAGGGGAGCATTTTCAAGCTTTTGGCAACATTTTTGAGTGAATTGCCAAAAGTCAGATTTTTACTTAAATTGTGACCCCGGGGTTTAGGGATTTTTTCAAAAAAATATTTTCTGCCGGTTAAGTTTTTGAGGGCTGATTTCTTGTCCTGTGATAAAAAGCCTTCTGTTTCGAGTGCCAAACCTGTCAGGGGAGCATTTGCAACCGGTTGGCACCATTTTTGAATGAATTGCCAAAAGTCAGATTTTTGCTGAAATTGTGACCCCGGGGCTTAGGGATTTTTTCAAAAAAATATTTTCTGCCGGATAAGTTTTTGAGGGCTGATTTCTTGTCCTGTGATAAAAATCCTTCTGTTTTGAGTGCCAAACCTTTCAGGGGAGCATTTTCAAGCTTTTGGCACCATTTTTGAGTGAATTGCCAAAAGTCAGATTTTTGCTGAAATTGTGACCCCGGGGCATAGGGATTTTTTCAAAAAAATATTTTCTGCCGGATAAGTTTTTGAGGGCTGATTTCTTATCCAGTGATAAAAATCCTTCTGTTTTGAGTGCCAAACATTTCAGGGGAGCATTTTCAAGCTTTTGGCACCATTTTTGAGTGAATTGCCAAAAGACAGATTTTTGCTGAAATTGTGACCCCGGGGCTTAGGGATTTTTTCAAAAAAATATTTTCTGCCGGTTAAGTTTTTGAGGGCTGATTTCTTGTCCTGTAATGAAAAGCCTTCTGTTTCGAGTGCCAAACCTTTCAGGGGAGCATTTTGAAGCTTTTGGCACCATTTTTGAGTGAATTGCCAAAAGTCAGATTTTTGCTGAAATTGTGACCCCCGGGGCTTAGGGATTTCTTCAAAAAAATATTTTCTGCCGGTTAAGTTTTTGAGGGCTGATTTCTTGTCCTGTGATAAAGCTCCTTCTGTTTTTAGTGTCAAACCTTTCAGGGGAGCATTTTCAAGCTTTTGGCACCATTTTTGAGTGAATTGCCAAAAGTCAGATTTTTCCTGAAATTGTGACCCCGGGGCTTAGGGATTTTTTCAAAAAAATATTTTCTGCCGGTTTAGTTTTTGAGGGCTGATTTCTTGTCCTGTGATAAAAAGCCTTCTGTTTCCATCACCAAAGCTTTCAGGGGAGCATTTGCAACCGGTTGGCACCCTTTTTGAGTGAACTGCCAAAAGTCAGATTTTTGCTGAAATTGTGACCCCGGGGCTTAGGGATTTTTTCAAAAAAATGTTTTCTGCCGGTTAAGTTTTGGAGGGCTGATTTCTTGTCCTGTGATAAAAATCCTTCTGTTTTGAGTGCCAAACCTTTGAGGGGAGCATTTTCAAGCTTTTGGCACCATTTTTGAGTGAATTGCCAAAAGGCAGATTTTTTGCTGAAATTGTGACCCTGGGGCTTAGGAATTTTTTCAAAAAAATATTTTCTGCAGGTTAAGTTTTTCAGGGCTGATTTCTTGTCCTGTGATAAAAAGCCTTCTGTTTCGAGTGCCAAACCTGTCAGGGGAGCATTTGCAACCGGTTGGCACCATTTTTGAGTGAATTGCCAAAAGTCAGATTTTTGCTGAAATTGTGACCCCGGGGCTTAGGGATTTTTTCAAAAAAATATTTTCTGCCGGATAAGTTTTTGAGGGCTGATTTCTTGTCCTGTGATAAAAAGCCTTCTGTTTCGAGAGCCAAACCTGTCAGGGGAGCATTTGCAACCGGTTGGCACCATTTTTGAGTGAATTACCAAAAGTCAGATTTTTGCTGAAATTGTGACCCCGGGGTTTAGGGATTTTTTCAAAAAAATATTTTCTGCCGGTTAAGTTTTTGAGGGCTGATTTCTTGTCCTGTGATAAAAAGCCTTCTGTTTCCATCGCCAAAGCTTTCAGGGGAGCATTTTCAAGCTTTTGGCACCATTTTTGAGTGAATTGCCAAAAGTCAGATTTTTGCTGAAATTGTGACCCCGGGGCTTAGGGATTTTTTCAAAAAAATATTTTCTGCCGGTTAAGTTTTGGAGGGCTGATTTCTTGTCCTGTGATAAAAAGCCTTCTGTTTCCATCGCCAAAGCTTTCAGCGGAGCATTTTCAAGCTTTTGGCACCATTTTTGCGTGAATTGCCAAAAGTCAGATTTTTGCTGAAATTGTGACATGGGGCTTAGGGATTTTTTCAAAAAAATATTTTCTGCCGGATAAGTTTTTGAGGGCTGATTTCTTGTCCTGTGATAAAAAGCCTTCTGTTTCCATCGCCAAAGCTTTCAGGTGAACAATTGCAAGCGGTTGGCACCATTTTTGAGTGAATTGCCAAAAGTCAGATTTTTCCTGAAATTGTGACCCCGGGGCTTAGGGCTTTTTCCCAAAAAATATTTTCTGCCGGATAAGTTTTTGAGGGCTGATTTCTTGTCCTGTCATAAAAATCCTTCTGTTTTGAGTGCCAAACCTTTGAGGGGAGCATTTTCAAGCTTTCGGCACCATTTTTGAGTGAATTGCCAAAAGTCAGATTTTTTGCTGAAATTGTGACCCTGGGGCTTAGCGATTTTTTCAAAAAAATATTTTCCGCGGGTTTAGTTTTCGAGGGCTGATTTCTTGTCCTGTGATAAAGAGCCTTCTGTTTCCATCTCCAAAGCTTTCAGGGGAGCATTTCCAACCACTTGGCGCCAATTTTGGAGTGAATTGCCAAAAGTCAGATTTTTGCTGAAATTGTGACCCCGGGGCTTAGGGATTTTTTCAAAAAAAAAAAATTCCGCCGGTTAAGATGTTGAGGAATGGTTTCTTGTCCTGTGATAAAAAGCCTTCTGTTTCCATGTTGAGTGAATTGCCAAAAGTCATATTTTTGCTGAAATTGTGACCCCGAAGCTTAGGGATTTTTTCAAAAAAATCTTTTCCGCCGGTTAAGTTGTTGAGGGCTGATTTCTTGTCCTGTGATAAAGAGCCTTCTGTTTCCATCTCCAAAGCTTTCAGGGGAGCATTTGCAAGTGTTTGGCACCATGGTTGAGTGAATTGCCAAAAGTCAGATTTTTGCTGAAATTGTGATCCCGGGGCTTAGCGATTTTTTCAAAAACGTATTTTCCACCGGTTAAGTTTTCGAGGGCTGATTTCTTGTCCTGTAATAAAAAGCCTTCTGCTTCCATCGCCAAAGCTTTCAGGGGAGCATTTGCAACCGGTTGGCACCATTTTTGAGTGAATTGCCAAAAGTCAGATTTTTCCTGAAATTGTGACCCCGGGGCTTAGGGATTTTTTCAAAAAAATATTTTCTGCCGGTTAAGTTTTTGAGGGCTGATTTCTTGTCCTGTGATAAAAAGCCTTCTGTTTCCATCACCAAAGCTTTCAGGGGAGCATTTGCAACCGGTTGGCACCCTTTTTGAGTGAACTGCCAAAAGTCAGATTTTTGTTGAAATTGTGACCCCGGGGCTTAGGGATTTTTTCAAAAAAATGTTTTCTGCCGGTTAAGTTTTGGAGGGCTGATTTCTTGTCCTGTGATAAAAATCCTTCTGTTTTGAGTGCAAAACCTTTGAGGGGAGCATTTTCAAGCTTTTGGCACCATTTTTGAGTGAATTGCCAAAAGGCAGATTTTTTGCTGAAATTGTGACCCTGGGGCTTAGGAATTTTTTCAAAAAAATATTTTCTGCAGGTTAAGTTTTTCAGGGCTGATTTCTTGTCCTGTGATAAAAAGCCTTCTGTTTCGAGTGCCAAACCTGTCAGGGGAGCATTTGCAACCGGTTGGCACCATTTTTGAGTGAATTGCCAAAAGTCAGATTTTTGCTGAAATTGTGACCCCGGGGCTTAGGGATTTTTTCAAAAAAATATTTTTTGCCCGATAAGTTTTTGAGGGCTGATTTCTTGTCCTGTGATAAAAATCCTTCTGTTTTGAGTGCCAAACCTTTCAGGGGAGCATTTTCAAGCTTTTGGCAACATTTTTGAGTGAATGGCCAAAAGTCAGATTTTTACTTAAATTGTGACCCCGGGGTTTAGGGATTTTTTCAAAAAAATATTTTCTGCCGGTTAAGTTTTTGAGGGCTGATTTCTTGTTCTGTGATAAAAAGCCTTCTGTTTCCATCGCCAAAGCTTTCAGGTGAACATTTGCAAGCGGTTGGCACCATTTTTGAGTGAATTGCCAAAAGTCAGATTTTTCCTGAAATTGTGACCCCGGGGCTAAGGGATTTTTCCCAAAAAATATTTTCTGCCGGATAAGTTTTTGAGGGCTGATTTCTTGTCCTGTGATAAAAATCCTTCTGTTTTGAGTGCCAAACCTTTGAGGGGAGCATTTTCAAGCTTTTGGCACCATTTTTGAGTGAATTGCCAAAAGTCAGATTTTTGCTGAAATTGTGACCCTGGGGCTTAGGGATTTTTTCAAAAAAATATTTTCTGCCGGTTAAGTTTTTGAGGGCTGATTTCTTGTCCTGTGATAAAAAGCCTTCTGTTTCGAGAGCCAAACCTGTCAGGGGAGCATTTGCAACTGGTTGGCACCATTTTTGAGTGAATTACCAAAAGTCAGATTTTTGCTGAAATTGTGACCCCGGGGTTTAGGGATTTTTTCAAAAAAATATTTTCTGCCGGTTAAGTATTTGAGGGCTGATTTCTTGTCCTGTGATAAAAAGCCTTCTGTTTCCATGGCCAAAGCTTTCAGCGGAGCATTTTCAAGCTTTTGGCACCATTTTTGCGTGAACTGCCAAAAGTCAGATTTTTCCTGAAATTGTGACCCCGGGGCTTAGGGATTTTTCCCAAAAAATATTTTCTGCCAAATAAGTTTTTGAGGGCTGATTTCTTGTCCTGTCATAAAAATCCTTCTGTTTTGAGTGCCAAACCTTTGAGGGGAGCATTTTCAAGCTTTTGGCACCATTTTTGAGTGAATTGCCAAAAGTCAGATTTTTTGCTGAAATTGTGACCCTGGGGCTTAGCGATTTTTTCAAAAAAATATTTTCCGCGGGTTTAGTTTTCGAGGGCTGATTTCTTGTCCTGTAATAAAGAGCCTTCTGTTTCCATCTCCAAAGCTTTCAGGGGAGCATTTGCAACCAGTTGGCGCCAATTTTTGAGTGAATTGACAAAAGTCAGATTTTTGCTGAAATTGTGACCCCGGGGCTTAGGGATTTTTTCAAAAAAATATTTTCTGCCGGTTAAGTTTTTGAGGGCTGATTTCTTGTCCTGTGATAAAAACCCTTCTGTTTCGAGTGCCAAACCTGTCAGGGGAGCATTTGCAACCGGTTGGCACCATGGTTGACTGAATTGCCAAAAGTCAGATTTTTGCTGAAATTGTGATCCCAGGGCTTAGCGATTTTTTCAAAAACGTATTTTCCACCGGTTAAGTTTTCGAGGGCTGATTTCTTGTCCTGTAATAAAAAGCCTTCTGCTTCCATCACCAAAGCTTTCAGGGGAGCATTTGCAACCGGTTGGCACCATTTTTGAGTGAATTGCCAAAAGTCAGATTTTTCCTGAAATTGTGACCCCGGGGCTTAGGGATTTTTTCAAAAACATATTTTCCACCGGTTAAGTTTTCGAGGGCTGATTTCTTTTCCTGTAATAAAAAGCCTTCTGCTTCCATCGTCAAAGCTTTCAGGGGAGCCTTTGCAACCGGTTGGCACCATTTTTGAGTGAATTGCCAAAAGTCAGATTTTTCCTGAAATTGTGACCCCGGGGCTTAGGGACTTTTTCAAAAAAATATTTTCCGCGGGTTTAGTTTTTGAGGGCTGATTTCTTGTCCTGTGATAAAGAGCCTTCTGTTTCCATCTCCAAAGCTTTCAGGGGAGCATTTGCAACCAGTTGGTGCCAATTTTTGAGTGAATTGCCAAAAGTTAGATTTTTGCTACAATTGTGACCCCGGGGGTTGGGGATTTTTTAAAAAAAACAATTCCGCCGGTTAACTTGTTGAGGAATGGTTTCTTGTCCTGTGATAAAAAGCCTTCTGTTTCCATTTTGAGTGAATTGCCAAAAGTCATATTTTTGCTGAAATTGTGACCCCGGCGCTTAGGGATTTTTTCAAAAAAATATTTTCTGCCGGTTAAGTTGTTCAGGGCTGATTTCTTGTCCTGTGATGAGAAAAAACCTTCTGTTTCCATCGCCAAAGCTTTCAGTGGAGCATTTGCAACCGGTTTGCACCATTTTTGAGTGAATTGCCAAAAGTCAGATTTTTGCTGAAATTGTGACCCCGGGGCTTAGGGATTTTTTCCAAAAAAAAATTCCGCCGGTTAAGTTGTTGAGGAATGGTTTCTTGTCCTGTGATAAAAAGCCTTGTGTTTCCATGTTGAGTGAATTGCCAAAAGTCATATTTTTGCTGAAATTGTGACCCTGGCGCTTAGGGATTTTTTCAAAAAAATAATTCCGCCGGTTAAGTTGTTGAGGGCTGATTTCTTGTCCTGTGATAAAAAGCCTTCTGTTTCCATCGCCAAAGCTTTCAGGGGAGCATTTGCAACCGGTTGGCACCATTTTTGAGTGAACTGCCAAAAGTCAGAGTTTTCCTGAAATTCTGACCCCGGGGCTTAGGGATTTTTTCAAAAAAATATTTTCTGCCGGTTAAGTTTTTGAGGGCTGATTTCTTGTCCTGTGATAAAAAGCCTTCTGTTTCCATCACCAAAGCTTTCAGGGGAGCATTTGCAACCGGTTGGCACCCTTTTTGAGTGAACTGCCAAAAGTCAGATTTTTGCTGAAATTGTGACCCCGGGGCTTAGGGATTTTTTCAAAAAAATATTTTCTGCCGGTTAAAATTTTTGAGGGCTGATTTCTTGTCCTGTGATAAAAAGCCTTCTGTTTCGAGTGCCAAACCTTTCAGGGGAGCATTTTGAAGCTTTTGGCACCATTTTTGAGTGAATTGCCAAAAGTCAGATTTTTGCTGAAATTGTGACCCCCGGGGCTTATGGATTTTTTCAGAAAAATATTTTCTGCCGGTTAAGTTTTTGAGGGCTGATTTCTTGTCCTGTGATAAAAAGCCTTCTGTTTCCATCTCCAAAGCTTTCAGGGGAGCATTTGCAACCGGTTGGCACCATTTTTGACTGAACTGCCAAAAGTCAGATTTTTGCGGAAATTGTGACCCCGAGGCTTAGGGATTTTTTCAAAAAAATAATTCCGCCGGTTAAGTTGTTGAGGGCTGATTTCTTGTCCTGTGAAAAAAAGCCTTCAGTTTCCATGTTGAATGAATTGCTAATAGTCAGATTTTTGCTGAAATTGTGACCCCGGGGCTTAGCGATTTTTTCAAAAACGTATTTTCCACCGGTTAAGGTTTCGAGGGCTGATTTCTTGTCCTGTAATAAAAAGCCTTCAGTTTCCATCGCCAAACCTTTCAGGGGAGCATTTTCAAGCTTTGGCCAGCATTTATGAGTGAATTGCCAAAGGTCAGATTTTTGCGGAAATTGTGACCCCGGGGCTTAGGGATTTTTTCAAAAAAATATTTTCTGCCGGTTAAGTATTTGAGGGCTGATTTCTTGTCCTGTGATAAAAAGCCTTCTGTTTCCATGGCCAAAGCTTTCAGCGGAGCATTTTCAAGCTTTTGGCACCATTTTTGCGTGAACTGCCAAAAGTCAGATTTTTCCTGAAATTGTGACCCCGGGGCTTAGGGATTTTTCCCAAAAAATATTTTCTGCCAAATAAGTTTTTGAGGGCTGATTTCTTGTCCTGTCATAAAAATCCTTCTGTTTTGAGTGCCAAACCTTTGAGGGGAGCATTTTCAAGCTTTTGGCACCATTTTTGAGTGAATTGCCAAAAGTCAGATTTTTTGCTGAAATTGTGACCCTGGGGCTTAGCGATTTTTTCAAAAAAATATTTTCCGCGGGTTTAGTTTTCGAGGGCTGATTTCTTGTCCTGTAATAAAGAGCCTTCTGTTTCCATCTCCAAAGCTTTCAGGGGAGCATTTGCAACCAGTTGGCGCCAATTTTTGAGTGAATTGACAAAAGTCAGATTTTTGCTGAAATTGTGACCCCGGGGCTTAGGGATTTTTTCAAAAAAATATTTTCTGCCGGTTAAGTTTTTGAGGGCTGATTTCTTGTCCTGTGATAAAAACCCTTCTGTTTCGAGTGCCAAACCTGTCAGGGGAGCATTTGCAACCGGTTGGCACCATGGTTGAGTGAATTGCCAAAAGTCAGATTTTTGCTGAAATTGTGATCCCGGGGCTTAGCGATTTTTTCAAAAACGTATTTTCCACCGGTTAAGTTTTCGAGGGCTGATTTCTTGTCCTGTAATAAAAAGCCTTCTGCTTCCATCACCAAAGCTTTCAGGGGAGCATTTGCAACCGGTTGGCACCATTTTTGAGTGAATTGCCAAAAGTCAGATTTTTCCTGAAATTGTGACCCCGGGGCTTAGGGATTTTTTCAAAAACATATTTTCCACCGGTTAAGTTTTCGAGGGCTGATTTCTTTTCCTGTAATAAAAAGCCTTCTGCTTCCATCGTCAAAGCTTTCAGGGGAGCCTTTGCAACCGGTTGGCACCATTTTTGAGTGAATTGCCAAAAGTCAGATTTTTCCTGAAATTGTGACCCCGGGGCTTAGGGACTTTTTCAAAAAAATATTTTCCGCGGGTTTAGTTTTTGAGGGCTGATTTCTTGTCCTGTGATAAAGAGCCTTCTGTTTCCATCTCCAAAGCTTTCAGGGGAGCATTTGCAACCAGTTGGTGCCAATTTTTGAGTGAATTGCCAAAAGTTAGATTTTTGCTACAATTGTGACCCCGGGGGTTGGGGATTTTTTCAAAAAAACAATTCCGCCGGTTAACTTGTTGAGGAATGGTTTCTTGTCCTGTGATAAAAAGCCTTCTGTTTCCATTTTGAGTGAATTGCCAAAAGTCATATTTTTGCTGAAATTGTGACCCCGGGGCTTAGGGATTTTTTCAAAAAAATATTTTCTGCCGGTTAAGTTGTTCAGGGCTGATTTCTTGTCCTGTGATAAAAAGCCTTCTGTTTCGAGTTCCAAACCTGTCAGGGGAGCATTTTCAAGCCTTTGGCACCATTTTTGAGTGAATTGCCAAAAGTCAGATTTTTGCTGAAATTGTGACCCCGGGGTTTAGGGATTTTTTCAAAAAAATGTTTTCTGCCGGTTAAGTTTTTGAGGGCTGATTTCTTGTCCTGTGATAAAAAGCCTTCTGTTTCGAGTGCCAAACCTGTCAGGGGAGCATTTACAACCGGTTGGCACCATTTTTGAGTGAATTGCCAAAAGTCAGATTTTTGCCGGGGCTTAGGGATTTTTTCAAAAAATATTTTCTGCCGGTTAAGTTTTTGAGGGCTGTTTCTTGTCCTGTGATAAAAAGCCTTCTGTTTCGAGTACCAAACCTGCCAGGGGAGCATTTACAACCGGTTGGCACCATTTTTGAGTGAATTGCCAAAAGTCAGATTTTTGCTGAAATTGTGACCCCTGGGAAGGAACTTTTTCAAAAAAATATTTTCTGCCGGATAAGTTTTTGAGGGCTGATTTCTTATCCAGTGATAAAAATCCTTCTGTTTTGAGTGCCAAACATTTCAGGGGAGCATTTTCAAGCTTTTGGCACCATTTTTGAGTGAATTACCAAAAGTCAGATTTTTGCTGAAATTGTGACCCCGGGGCTTAGGGATTTTTTCAAAAAAATATTTTCTGCCGGTTAAGTTTTTGAGGGCTGATTTCTTGTCCTGTGATAAAAAGCCTTCTGTTTCCATCGCCAAAGCTTTCAGGGGAGCATTTGCAACCGGTTGGCACCATTTTTGAGTGAACTGCCAAAAGTCAGATTTTTGCTGAAATTGTGACCCCGGGGCTTAGGGATTTTTTCAAAAAAATATTTTCTGCCGGATAAGTTTTTGAGGGCTGATTTCTTGTCCTGTGATAAAGCTCCTTCTGTTTTTATTGCCAAACCTTTCAGGGGAGCATTTTCAAGCTTTTGGGACCATTTTTGATTGAATTGCCAAAAGTCAGATTTTTGCTGAAATTGTGACCCCGGGGCTTAGGGATTTTTTCAAAAAAATATTTTCAGCCGGTTAAGTTTTTGAGGGCTGATTTCTTGTCCTGTGATAAGAATCCTTCTGTTTTGAGTGTCAAACCTTTGAGGGGAGCATTTTCAAGCCTTTGGCACCATTTTTGAGTGAATTGCCAAAAGTCAGATTTTTTGCTGAAATTGTGACCCCGGGGCTTAGGGATTTTTTCAAAAAAATATTTTCTGCCGGTTAAGTTTTTCAGGGCTGATTTCTTGTCCTGTGATAAAAAGCCTTCTGTTTCGAGTTCCAAACCTGTCAGGGGAGCATTTGCAACCGGTTGGCACCATTTTTGAGTGAATTGCCAAAAGTCAGATTTTTGCTGAAATTGTGACCCCGGGGCTTAGGGATTTTTTCAAAAAAATATTTTCTGCCGGATAAGTTTTTGAGGGCTGATTTCTTGTCCTGTGAGAAAAAGGCTTCTGTTTTGAGTGCCAAACCTGTCAGGGGAGTATTTTCAAGCTTTTGGCAACATTTTTGAGTGAATTGCCAAAAGTCAGATTTTTACTTAAATTGTGACCCCGGGGTTTAGGGATTTTTTCAAAAAAATATTTTCTGCCGGTTAAGTTTTTGAGGGCTGATTTCTTGTCCTGTGATAAAAAGCCTTCTGTTTCGAGTGCCAAACCTGTCAGGGGAGCATTTGCAACCGGTTGGCACCATTTTTGAATGAATTGCCAAAAGTCAGATTTTTGCTGAAATTGTGACCCCGGGGCTTAGGGATTTTTTCAAAAAAATATTTTCCGCGGGTTTAGTTTTCGAGGGCTGATTTCTTGTCCTGTGATAAAAATCCTTCTGTTTTGAGTGCCAAACCTTTCAGGGGAGCATTTTCAAGCTTTTGGCACCATTTTTGAGTGAATTGCCAAAAGTCAGATTTTTGCTGAAATTGTGACCCCGGGGCATAGGGATTTTTTCAAAAAAATATTTTCTGCCGGATAAGTTTTTGAGGGCTGATTTCTTATCCAGTGATAAAAATCCTTCTGTTTTGAGTGCCAAACATTTCAGGGGAGCATTTTCAAGCTTTTGGCACCATTTTTGAGTGAATTGCCAAAAGACAGATTTTTGCTGAAATTGTGACCCTGGGGCTTAGGGATTTTTTCAAAAAAATATTTTCTGCCGGTTAAGTTTTTGAGGGCTGATTTCTTGTCCTGTAATGAAAAGCCTTCTGTTTCGAGTGCCAAACCTGTCAGGGGAGCATTTGCAACCGGTTGGCACCATTTTTGAGTGAATTACCAAAAGTCAGATTTTTCCTGAAATTGTGACCCCGGGGCTTAGGGATTTTTTCAAAAAAATATTTTCAGCCGGTTAAGTTTTTGAGGGCTGATTTCTTTTCCTGTGATAAGAATCCTTCTGTTTTGAGTGTCAAACCTTTGAGGGGAGCATTTTCAAGCCTTTGGCACCATTTTTGAGTGAATTGCCAAAAGTCAGATTTTTTGCTGAAATTGTGACCCCGGGGCTTAGGGATTTTTTCAAAAAAATATTTTCTGCCGGTTAAGTTTTTCAGGGCTGATTTCTTGTCCTGTGATAAAAAGCCTTCTGTTTCGAGTTCCAAACCTGTCAGGGGAGCATTTGCAACCGGTTGGCACCATTTTTGAGTGAATTGCCAAAAGTCAGATTTTTGCTGAAATTGTGACCCCGGGGCTTAGGGATTTTTTCAAAAAAATATTTTCTGCCGGATAAGTTTTTGAGGGCTGATTTCTTGTCCTGTGAGAAAAAGGCTTCTGTTTTGAGTGCCAAACCTGTCAGGGGAGCATTTTCAAGCTTTTGGCAACATTTTTGAGTGAATTGCCAAAAGTCAGATTTTTACTTAAATTGTGACCCCGGGGTTTAGGGATTTTTTCAAAAAAATATTTTCTGCCGGTTAAGTTTTTGAGGGCTGATTTCTTGTCCTGTGATAAAAAGCCTTCTGTTTCGAGTGCCAAACCTGTCAGGGGAGCATTTGCAACCGGTTGGCACCATTTTTGAATGAATTGCCAAAAGTCAGATTTTTGCTGAAATTGTGACCCCGGGGCTTAGGGATTTTTTCAAAAAAATATTTTCTGCCGGATAAGTTTTTGAGGGCTGATTTCTTGTCCTGTGATAAAAATCCTTCTGTTTTGAGTGCCAAACCTTTCAGGGGAGCATTTTCAAGCTTTTGGCACCATTTTTGAGTGAATTGCCAAAAGTCAGATTTTTGCTGAAATTGTGACCCCGGGGCATAGGGATTTTTTCAAAAAAATATTTTCTGCCGGATAAGTTTTTGAGGGCTGATTTCTTATCCAGTGATAAAAATCCTTCTGTTTTGAGTGCCAAACATTTCAGGGGAGCATTTTCAAGCTTTTGGCACCATTTTTGAGTGAATTGCCAAAAGACAGATTTTTGCTGAAATTGTGACCCCGGGGCTTAGGGATTTTTTCAAAAAAATATTTTCTGCCGGTTAAGTTTTTGAGGGCTGATTTCTTGTCCTGTAATGAAAAGCCTTCTGTTTCGAGTGCCAAACCTGTCAGGGGAGCATTTGCAACCGGTTGGCACCATTTTTGAGTGAATTACCAAAAGTCAGATTTTTCCTGAAATTGTGACCCCGGGGCTTAGGGATTTCTTCAAAAAAATATTTTCTGCCGGTTAAGTTTTTGAGGGCTGATTTCTTGTCCTGTGATAAAGCTCCTTCTGTTTTTAGTGTCAAACCTTTCAGGGGAGCATTTTCAAGCTTTTGGCACCATTTTTGAGTGAATTGCCAAAAGTCAGATTTTTCCTGAAATTGTGACCCCGGGGCTTAGGGATTTTTTCAAAAAAATATTTTCTGCCGGTTTAGTTTTTGAGGGCTGATTTCTTGTCATGTGATAAAAAGCCTTCTGTTTCCATCACCAAAGCTTTCAGGGGAGCATTTGCAACCGGTTGGCACCCTTTTTGAGTGAACTGCCAAAAGTCAGATTTTTGCTGAAATTGTGACCCCGTGGCTTAGGGATTTTTTCAAAAAAATGTTTTCTGCCGGTTAAGTTTTTGAGGGCTGATTTCTTGTCCTGTGATAAAAAGCCTTCTGTTTCGAGTGCCAAACCTGTCAGGGGAGCATTTACAACCGGTTGGCACCATTTTTGAGTGAATTGCCAAAAGTCAGATTTTTGCCGGGGCTTAGGGATTTTTTCAAAAAATATTTTCTGCCGGTTAAGTTTTTGAGGGCTGATTTCTTGTCCTGTGATAAAAAGCCTTCTGTTTCGAGTGCCAAACCTGCCAGGGGAGCATTTACAACCGGTTGGCACCATTTTTGAGTGAATTGCCAAAAGTCAGATTTTTGCTGAAATTGTGACCCCTGGGAAGGAACTTTTTCAAAAAAATATTTTCTGCCGGATAAGTTTTTGAGGGCTGATTTCTTATCCAGTGATAAAAATCCTTCTGTTTTGAGTGCCAAACATTTCAGGGGAGCATTTTCAAGCTTTTGGCACCATTTTTGAGTGAATTGCCAAAAGTCAGATTTTTCCTGAAATTGTGACCCCGGGGCTTAGGGATTTCTTCAAAAAAATATTTTCTGCCGGTTAAGTTTTTGAGGGCTGATTTCTTGTCCTGTGATAAAGCTCCTTCTGTTTTTAGTGTCAAACCTTTCAGGGGAGCATTTTCAAGCTTTTGGCACCATTTTTGAGTGAATTGCCAAAAGTCAGATTTTTCCTGAAATTGTGACCCCGGGGCTTAGGGATTTTTTCAAAAAAATATTTTCTGCCGGTTTAGTTTTTGAGGGCTGATTTCTTGTCCTGTGATAAAAAGCCTTCTGTTTCCATCACCAAAGCTTTCAGGGGAGCATTTGCAACCGGTTGGCACCATTTTTGAGTGAACTGCCAAAAGTCAGATTTTTCCTGAAATTCTGACCCCGGGGCTTAGGGATATTTTCAAAAAAATATTTTCTGCCGGTTAAGTTTTTGAGGGCTGATTTCTTGTCCTGTGATAAAAAGCCTTCTGTTTCCATCACCAAAGCTTTCAGGGGAGCATTTGCAACCGGTTGGCACCCTTTTTGAGTGAACTGCCAAAAGTCAGATTTTTGCTGAAATTGTGACCCCGGGGCTTAGGGATTTTTTCAAAAAAATGTTTTCTGCCGGTTAAGTTTTGGAGGGCTGATTTCTTGTCCTGTGATAAAAATCCTTCTGTTTTGAGTGCCAAACCTTTGAGGGGAGCATTTTCAAGCTTTTGGCACCATTTTTGAGTGAATTGCCAAAAGGCAGATTTTTTGCTGAAATTGTGACCCTGGGGCTTAGGAATTTTTTCAAAAAAATATTTTCTGCAGGTTAAGTTTTTGAGGGCTGATTTCTTGTCCTGTGATAAAAAGCCTTCTGTTTCGAGTGCCAAACCTGTCAGGGGAGCATTTGCAACCGGTTGGCACCATTTTTGAGTGAATTGCCAAAAGTCAGATTTTTGCTGAAATTGTGACCCCGGGGCTTAGGGATTTTTTCAAAAAAATATTTTCTGCCGGATAAGTTTTTGAGGGCTGATTTCTTGTCCTGTGATAAAAAGCCTTCTGTTTCGAGAGCCAAACCTGTCAGGGGAGCATTTGCAACCGGTTGGCACCATTTTTGAGTGAATTACCAAAAGTCAGATTTTTGCTGAAATTGTGACCCCGGGGTTTAGGGATTTTTTCAAAAAAATATTTTCTGCCGGTTAAGTTTTTGAGGGCTGATTTCTTGTCCTGTGATAAAAAGCCTTCTGTTTCCATCGCCAAAGCTTTCAGGGGAGCATTTTCAAGCTTTTGGCACCATTTTTGAGTGAATTGCCAAAAGTCAGATTTTTGCTGAAATTGTGACCCCGGGGCTTAGGGATTTTTTCAAAAAAATATTTTCTGCCGGTTAAGTTTTGGAGGGCTGATTTCTTGTCCTGTGATAAAAAGCCTTCTGTTTCCATCGCCAAAGCTTTCAGCGGAGCATTTTCAAGCTTTTGGCACCATTTTTGCGTGAATTGCCAAAAGTCAGATTTTTGCTGAAATTGTGACATGGGGCTTAGGGATTTTTTCAAAAAAATATTTTCTGCCGGATAAGTTTTTGAGGGCTGATTTCTTGTCCTGTGATAAAAAGCCTTCTGTTTCCATCGCCAAAGCTTTCAGGTGAACAATTGCAAGCGGTTGGCACCATTTTTGAGTGAATTGCCAAAAGTCAGATTTTTCCTGAAATTGTGACCCCGGGGCTTAGGGCTTTTTCCCAAAAAATATTTTCTGCCGGATAAGTTTTTGAGGGCTGATTTCTTGTCCTGTCATAAAAATCCTTCTGTTTTGAGTGCCAAACCTTTGAGGGGAGCATTTTCAAGCTTTCGGCACCATTTTTGAGTGAATTGCCAAAAGTCAGATTTTTTGCTGAAATTGTGACCCTGGGGCTTAGCGATTTTTTCAAAAAAATATTTTCCGCGGGTTTAGTTTTCGAGGGCTGATTTCTTGTCCTGTGATAAAGAGCCTTCTGTTTCCATCTCCAAAGCTTTCAGGGGAGCATTTCCAACCACTTGGCGCCAATTTTGGAGTGAATTGCCAAAAGTCAGATTTTTGCTGAAATTGTGACCCCGGGGCTTAGGGATTTTTTCAAAAAAAAAAAATTCCGCCGGTTAAGATGTTGAGGAATGGTTTCTTGTCCTGTGATAAAAAGCCTTCTGTTTCCATGTTGAGTGAATTGCCAAAAGTCATATTTTTGCTGAAATTGTGACCCCGAAGCTTAGGGATTTTTTCAAAAAAATCTTTTCCGCCGGTTAAGTTGTTGAGGGCTGATTTCTTGTCCTGTGATAAAGAGCCTTCTGTTTCCATCTCCAAAGCTTTCAGGGGAGCATTTGCAACCAGTTGGCGCCAATTTTTGAGTGAATTGACAAAAGTCAGATTTTTGCTGAAATTGTGACCCCGGGGCTTAGGGATTTTTTCAAAAAAATATTTTCTGCCGGTTAAGTTTTTGAGGGCTGATTTCTTGTCCTGTGATAAAAACCCTTCTGTTTCGAGTGCCAAACCTGTCAGGGGAGCATTTGCAAGTGGTTGGTACCATTTTTGAGTGAATTGCCAAAAGTCAGATTTTTGCTGAAATTGTGACCCCGGCGCTTACGGATTTTTTCAGAAAAATATTTTCCGCCGGTTAAGTTGTCAAGGGTTGATTTCTTGTCCTGTGATTAAAAGCGTTCTGTTTCCATCGCCAAAGCTTTCAGGGGAGCATTTGCAACCGGTTGGCACCATGGTTGAGTGAATTGCCAAAAGTCAGATTTTTGCTGAAATTGTGATCCCGGGGCTTAGCGATTTTTTCAAAAACGTATTTTCCACCGGTTAAGTTTTCGAGGGCTGATTTCTTGTCCTGTAATAAAAAGCCTTCTGCTTCCATCGCCAAAGCTTTCAGGGGAGCATTTGCAACCGGTTGGCACCATTTTTGAGTGAATTGCCAAAAGTCAGATTTTTCCTGAAATTGTGACCCCGGGGCTTAGGGATTTTTTCAAAAAAATATTTTCTGCCGGTTAAGTTTTTGAGGGCTGATTTCTTGTCCTGTGATAAAAAGCCTTCTGTTTCCATCACCAAAGCTTTCAGGGGAGCATTTGCAACCGGTTGGCACCCTTTTTGAGTGAACTGCCAAAAGTCAGATTTTTGTTGAAATTGTGACCCCGGGGCTTAGGGATTTTTTCAAAAAAATGTTTTCTGCCGGTTAAGTTTTGGAGGGCTGATTTCTTGTCCTGTGATAAAAATCCTTCTGTTTTGAGTGCAAAACCTTTGAGGGGAGCATTTTCAAGCTTTTGGCACCATTTTTGAGTGAATTGCCAAAAGGCAGATTTTTTGCTGAAATTGTGACCCTGGGGCTTAGGAATTTTTTCAAAAAAATATTTTCTGCAGGTTAAGTTTTTCAGGGCTGATTTCTTGTCCTGTGATAAAAAGCCTTCTGTTTCGAGTGCCAAACCTGTCAGGGGAGCATTTGCAACCGGTTGGCACCATTTTTGAGTGAATTGCCAAAAGTCAGATTTTTGCTGAAATTGTGACCCCGGGGCTTAGGGATTTTTTCAAAAAAATATTTTTTGCCCGATAAGTTTTTGAGGGCTGATTTCTTGTCCTGTGATAAAAATCCTTCTGTTTTGAGTGCCAAACCTTTCAGGGGAGCATTTTCAAGCTTTTGGCAACATTTTTGAGTGAATGGCCAAAAGTCAGATTTTTACTTAAATTGTGACCCCGGGGTTTAGGGATTTTTTCAAAAAAATATTTTCTGCCGGTTAAGTTTTTGAGGGCTGATTTCTTGTTCTGTGATAAAAAGCCTTCTGTTTCCATCGCCAAAGCTTTCAGGTGAACATTTGCAAGCGGTTGGCACCATTTTTGAGTGAATTGCCAAAAGTCAGATTTTTCCTGAAATTGTGACCCCGGGGCTAAGGGATTTTTCCCAAAAAATATTTTCTGCCGGATAAGTTTTTGAGGGCTGATTTCTTGTCCTGTGATAAAAATCCTTCTGTTTTGAGTGCCAAACCTTTGAGGGGAGCATTTTCAAGCTTTTGGCACCATTTTTGAGTGAATTGCCAAAAGTCAGATTTTTGCTGAAATTGTGACCCTGGGGCTTAGGGATTTTTTCAAAAAAATATTTTCTGCCGGTTAAGTTTTTGAGGGCTGATTTCTTGTCCTGTGATAAAAAGCCTTCTGTTTCGAGAGCCAAACCTGTCAGGGGAGCATTTGCAACTGGTTGGCACCATTTTTGAGTGAATTACCAAAAGTCAGATTTTTGCTGAAATTGTGACCCCGGGGTTTAGGGATTTTTTCAAAAAAATATTTTCTGCCGGTTAAGTATTTGAGGGCTGATTTCTTGTCCTGTGATAAAAAGCCTTCTGTTTCCATGGCCAAAGCTTTCAGCGGAGCATTTTCAAGCTTTTGGCACCATTTTTGCGTGAACTGCCAAAAGTCAGATTTTTCCTGAAATTGTGACCCCGGGGCTTAGGGATTTTTCCCAAAAAATATTTTCTGCCAAATAAGTTTTTGAGGGCTGATTTCTTGTCCTGTCATAAAAATCCTTCTGTTTTGAGTGCCAAACCTTTGAGGGGAGGATTTTCAAGCTTTTGGCACCATTTTTGAGTGAATTGCCAAAAGTCAGATTTTTTGCTGAAATTGTGACCCTGGGGCTTAGCGATTTTTTCAAAAAAATATTTTCCGCGGGTTTAGTTTTCGAGGGCTGATTTCTTGTCCTGTAATAAAGAGCCTTCTGTTTCCATCTCCAAAGCTTTCAGGGGAGCATTTGCAACCAGTTGGCGCCAATTTTTGAGTGAATTGACAAAAGTCAGATTTTTGCTGAAATTGTGACCCCGGGGCTTAGGGATTTTTTCAAAAAAATATTTTCTGCCGGTTAAGTTTTTGAGGGCTGATTTCTTGTCCTGTGATAAAAACCCTTCTGTTTCGAGTGCCAAACCTGTCAGGGGAGCATTTGCAACCGGTTGGCACCATGGTTGAGTGAATTGCCAAAAGTCAGATTTTTGCTGAAATTGTGATCCCGGGGCTTAGCGATTTTTTCAAAAACGTATTTTCCACCGGTTAAGTTTTCGAGGGCTGATTTCTTGTCCTGTAATAAAAAGCCTTCTGCTTCCATCACCAAAGCTTTCAGGGGAGCATTTGCAACCGGTTGGCACCATTTTTGAGTGAATTGCCAAAAGTCAGATTTTTCCTGAAATTGTGACCCCGGGGCTTAGGGATTTTTTCAAAAACATATTTTCCACCGGTTAAGTTTTCGAGGGCTGATTTCTTTTCCTGTAATAAAAAGCCTTCTGCTTCCATCGTCAAAGCTTTCAGGGGAGCCTTTGCAACCGGTTGGCACCATTTTTGAGTGAATTGCCAAAAGTCAGATTTTTCCTGAAATTGTGACCCCGGGGCTTAGGGACTTTTTCAAAAAAATATTTTCCGCGGGTTTAGTTTTTGAGGGCTGATTTCTTGTCCTGTGATAAAGAGCCTTCTGTTTCCATCTCCAAAGCTTTCAGGGGAGCATTTGCAACCAGTTGGTGCCAATTTTTGAGTGAATTGCCAAAAGTTAGATTTTTGCTACAATTGTGACCCCGGGGGTTGGGGATTTTTTCAAAAAAACAATTCCGCCGGTTAACTTGTTGAGGAATGGTTTCTTGTCCTGTGATAAAAAGCCTTCTGTTTCCATTTTGAGTGAATTGCCAAAAGTCATATTTTTGCTGAAATTGTGACCCCGGCGCTTAGGGATTTTTTCAAAAAAATATTTTCTGCCGGTTAAGTTGTTCAGGGCTGATTTCTTGTCCTGTGATGAGAAAAAACCTTCTGTTTCCATCGCCAAAGCTTTCAGTGGAGCATTTGCAACCGGTTTCCACCATTTTTGAGTGAATTGCCAAAAGTCAGATTTTTGCTGAAATTGTGACCCCGGGGCTTAGGGATTTTTTCCAAAAAAAAATTCCGCCGGTTAAGTTGTTGAGGAATGGTTTCTTGTCCTGTGATAAAAAGCCTTGTGTTTCCATGTTGAGTGAATTGCCAAAAGTCATATTTTTGCTGAAATTGTGACCCTGGCGCTTAGGGATTTTTTCAAAAAAATAATTCCGCCGGTTAAGTTGTTGAGGGCTGATTTCTTGTCCTGTGATAAAAAGCCTTCTGTTTCCATCGCCAAAGCTTTCAGGGGAGCATTTGCAACCGGTTGGCACCATTTTTGAGTGAACTGCCAAAAGTCAGAGTTTTCCTGAAATTCTGACCCCGGGGCTTAGGGATTTTTTCAAAAAAATATTTTCTGCCGGTTAAGTTTTTGAGGGCTGATTTCTTGTCCTGTGATAAAAAGCCTTCTGTTTCCATCACCAAAGCTTTCAGGGGAGCATTTGCAACCGGTTGGCACCCTTTTTGAGTGAACTGCCAAAAGTCAGATTTTTGCTGAAATTGTGACCCCGGGGCTTAGGGATTTTTTCAAAAAAATATTTTCTGCCGGTTAAAATTTTTGAGGGCTGATTTCTTGTCCTGTGATAAAAAGCCTTCTGTTTCGAGTGCCAAACCTTTCAGGGGAGCATTTTGAAGCTTTTGGCACCATTTTTGAGTGAATTGCCAAAAGTCAGATTTTTGCTGAAATTGTGACCCCCGGGGCTTATGGATTTTTTCAGAAAAATATTTTCTGCCGGTTAAGTTTTTGAGGGCTGATTTCTTGTCCTGTGATAAAAAGCCTTCTGTTTCCATCTCCAAAGCTTTCAGGGGAGCATTTGCAACCGGTTGGCACCATTTTTGACTGAACTGCCAAAAGTCAGATTTTTGCGGAAATTGTGACCCCGAGGCTTAGGGATTTTTTCAAAAAAATAATTCCGCCGGTTAAGTTGTTGAGGGCTGATTTCTTGTCCTGTGAAAAAAAGCCTTCAGTTTCCATGTTGAATGAATTGCTAATAGTCAGATTTTTGCTGAAATTGTGACCCCGGGGCTTAGCGATTTTTTCAAAAACGTATTTTCCACCGGTTAAGGTTTCGAGGGCTGATTTCTTGTCCTGTAATAAAAAGCCTTCAGTTTCCATCGCCAAACCTTTCAGGGGAGCATTTTCAAGCTTTGGCCAGCATTTATGAGTGAATTGCCAAAGGTCAGATTTTTGCGGAAATTGTGACCCCGGGGCTTAGGGATTTTTTCAAAAAAATATTTTCTGCCGGTTAAGTATTTGAGGGCTGATTTCTTGTCCTGTGATAAAAAGCCTTCTGTTTCCATGGCCAAAGCTTTCAGCGGAGCATTTTCAAGCTTTTGGCACCATTTTTGCGTGAACTGCCAAAAGTCAGATTTTTCCTGAAATTGTGACCCCGGGGCTTAGGGATTTTTCCCAAAAAATATTTTCTGCCAAATAAGTTTTTGAGGGCTGATTTCTTGTCCTGTCATAAAAATCCTTCTGTTTTGAGTGCCAAACCTTTGAGGGGAGGATTTTCAAGCTTTTGGCACCATTTTTGAGTGAATTGCCAAAAGTCAGATTTTTTGCTGAAATTGTGACCCTGGGGCTTAGCGATTTTTTCAAAAAAATATTTTCCGCGGGTTTAGTTTTCGAGGGCTGATTTCTTGTCCTGTAATAAAGAGCCTTCTGTTTCCATCTCCAAAGCTTTCAGGGGAGCATTTGCAACCAGTTGGCGCCAATTTTTGAGTGAATTGACAAAAGTCAGATTTTTGCTGAAATTGTGACCCCGGGGCTTAGGGATTTTTTCAAAAAAATATTTTCTGCCGGTTAAGTTTTTGAGGGCTGATTTCTTGTCCTGTGATAAAAACCCTTCTGTTTCGAGTGCCAAACCTGTCAGGGGAGCATTTGCAACCGGTTGGCACCATGGTTGAGTGAATTGCCAAAAGTCAGATTTTTGCTGAAATTGTGATCCCGGGGCTTAGCGATTTTTTCAAAAACGTATTTTCCACCGGTTAAGTTTTCGAGGGCTGATTTCTTGTCCTGTAATAAAAAGCCTTCTGCTTCCATCACCAAAGCTTTCAGGGGAGCATTTGCAACCGGTTGGCAC
This sequence comes from Podarcis liolepis, assembly GCF_965112155.1. NCBI lineage: Eukaryota > Metazoa > Chordata > Lepidosauria > Squamata > Lacertidae > Podarcis > Podarcis liolepis. The sequence goes on along the minus strand of NW_028148749.1, from coordinate 364,291 downwards.
CATTTTTGAGTGAATTGCCAAAAGTCAGATTTTTCCTGAAATTGTGACCCCGGGGCTTAGGGATTTTTTCAAAAACATATTTTCCACCGGTTAAGTTTTCGAGGGCTGATTTCTTTTCCTGTAATAAAAAGCCTTCTGCTTCCATCGTCAAAGCTTTCAGGGGAGCCTTTGCAACCGGTTGGCACCATTTTTGAGTGAATTGCCAAAAGTCAGATTTTTCCTGAAATTGTGACCCCGGGGCTTAGGGACTTTTTCAAAAAAATATTTTCCGCGGGTTTAGTTTTTGAGGGCTGATTTCTTGTCCTGTGATAAAGAGCCTTCTGTTTCCATCTCCAAAGCTTTCAGGGGAGCATTTGCAACCAGTTGGTGCCAATTTTTGAGTGAATTGCCAAAAGTTAGATTTTTGCTACAATTGTGACCCCGGGGGTTGGGGATTTTTTCAAAAAAACAATTCCGCCGGTTAACTTGTTGAGGAATGGTTTCTTGTCCTGTGATAAAAAGCCTTCTGTTTCCATTTTGAGTGAATTGCCAAAAGTCATATTTTTGCTGAAATTGTGACCCCGGCGCTTAGGGATTTTTTCAAAAAAATATTTTCTGCCGGTTAAGTTGTTCAGGGCTGATTTCTTGTCCTGTGATGAGAAAAAACCTTCTGTTTCCATCGCCAAAGCTTTCAGTGGAGCATTTGCAACCGGTTTGCACCATTTTTGAGTGAATTGCCAAAAGTCAGATTTTTGCTGAAATTGTGACCCCGGGGCTTAGGGATTTTTTCCAAAAAAAAATTCCGCCGGTTAAGTTGTTGAGGAATGGTTTCTTGTCCTGTGATAAAAAGCCTTGTGTTTCCATGTTGAGTGAATTGCCAAAAGTCATATTTTTGCTGAAATTGTGACCCTGGCGCTTAGGGATTTTTTCAAAAAAATAATTCCGCCGGTTAAGTTGTTGAGGGCTGATTTCTTGTCCTGTGATAAAAAGCCTTCTGTTTCCATCGCCAAAGCTTTCAGGGGAGCATTTGCAACCGGTTGGCACCATTTTTGAGTGAACTGCCAAAAGTCAGAGTTTTCCTGAAATTCTGACCCCGGGGCTTAGGGATTTTTTCAAAAAAATATTTTCTGCCGGTTAAGTTTTTGAGGGCTGATTTCTTGTCCTGTGATAAAAAGCCTTCTGTTTCCATCACCAAAGCTTTCAGGGGAGCATTTGCAACCGGTTGGCACCCTTTTTGAGTGAACTGCCAAAAGTCAGATTTTTGCTGAAATTGTGACCCCGGGGCTTAGGGATTTTTTCAAAAAAATATTTTCTGCCGGTTAAAATTTTTGAGGGCTGATTTCTTGTCCTGTGATAAAAAGCCTTCTGTTTCGAGTGCCAAACCTTTCAGGGGAGCATTTTGAAGCTTTTGGCACCATTTTTGAGTGAATTGCCAAAAGTCAGATTTTTGCTGAAATTGTGACCCCCGGGGCTTATGGATTTTTTCAGAAAAATATTTTCTGCCGGTTAAGTTTTTGAGGGCTGATTTCTTGTCCTGTGATAAAAAGCCTTCTGTTTCCATCTCCAAAGCTTTCAGGGGAGCATTTGCAACCGGTTGGCACCATTTTTGACTGAACTGCCAAAAGTCAGATTTTTGCGGAAATTGTGACCCCGAGGCTTAGGGATTTTTTCAAAAAAATAATTCCGCCGGTTAAGTTGTTGAGGGCTGATTTCTTGTCCTGTGAAAAAAAGCCTTCAGTTTCCATGTTGAATGAATTGCTAATAGTCAGATTTTTGCTGAAATTGTGACCCCGGGGCTTAGCGATTTTTTCAAAAACGTATTTTCCACCGGTTAAGGTTTCGAGGGCTGATTTCTTGTCCTGTAATAAAAAGCCTTCAGTTTCCATCGCCAAACCTTTCAGGGGAGCATTTTCAAGCTTTGGCCAGCATTTATGAGTGAATTGCCAAAGGTCAGATTTTTGCGGAAATTGTGACCCCGGGGCTTAGGGATTTTTTCAAAAAAATATTTTCCGCGGGTTTAGTTTTCGAGGGCTGATTTCTTGTCCTGTGATAAAGAGCCTTCTGTTTCCATCTCCAAAGCTTTCAGGGGAGCATTTGCAACCAGTTGGCGCCAATTTTGGCGTGAATTGCCAAAAGTCAGATTTTTGCTGAAATTGTGACCCCGGGGCTTAGGGATTTTTTCCAAAATAAAAATTCCGCCGGTTAAGTTGTTGAGGAATGGTTTCTTGTCCTGTGATAAAAGGCCTTCTGTTTCCATGTTGAGTGAATTGCCAAAAGTCATATTTTTGCTGAAATTGTGACCCCGAGGCTTACGGATTTTTTCAAAAAAATCTTTTCCGCCGGTTAAGTTGTTGAGGGCTGATTTCTTGTCCTGTGATAAAAACCCTTCTGTTTCGAGTGCCAAACCTGTCAGGGGAGCATTTGCAAGTGGTTGGCACCATTTTTGAGTGAATTGCCAAAAGTCAGATTTTTGCTGAAATTGTGACCCTGAGGCTTAGGGATTTTTTCAAAAAAATAATTCCGCCGGTTAAGTTGTTGAGGGCTGATTTCTTGTCCTGTGAAAAAAAGCCTTCAGTTTCCATGTTGAGAAAATTGCTAAAAGTCAGATTTTTGCTGAAATTGTGACCCCAGCGCTTACGGATTTTTTCAGAAAAATATTTTCTGCCGGTTAAGTTGTCAAGGGTTGATGTCTTGTCCGGTGATTAAAAGTGTTCTGTTTCCATCGCCAAAGCTTTCAGGGGAGCATTTGCAACCGGTTGGCACCATTTTTGAGTGAATTGCCAAAAGTCAGATTTTTGCTGAAATTGTGATCCCTGAGCTTAGCGATTTTTTCAAAAACGTATTTTCCACCAGTTAAGTTTTCGAGGGCTGATTTCTTCTCCTGTAATAAAAAGACTTCTGCTTCCATCACCAAAGCTTTCAGGGGAGCATTTGCAACCGGTTGGCACCATTTTTGAGTGAATTGCCAAAAGTCAGATTTCTGCTGAAATTGTGACCCCAGGGCTTAGGGATTTTTTCAAAAAAATATTTTCTGCCGGTTAAGTTTTTGAGGGCTGATTTCTTGTCCTGTGATAAAAAGCCTTCTGTTTCGAGTGCCAAACCTTTCAGGGGAGCATTTTGAAGCTTTTGGCACCATTTTTGAGTGAATTGCCAAAAGTCAGATTTTTGCTGAAATTGTGACCCCCGGGGCTTATGGATTTTTTCAGAAAAATATTTTCTGCCGGTTAAGTTTTTGAGGGCTGATTTCTTGTCCTGTGATAAAAAGCCTTCTGTTTCCATCTCCAAAGCTTTCAGGGGAGCATTTGCAACCGGTTGGCACCATTTTTGACTGAACTGCCAAAAGTCAGATTTTTGCGGAAATTGTGACCCCGAGGCTTAGGGATTTTTTCAAAAAAATAATTCCGCCGGTTAAGTTGTTGAGGGCTGATTTCTTGTCCTGTGAAAAAAAGCCTTCAGTTTCCATGTTGAATGAATTGCTAAAAGTCAGATTTTTGCTGAAATTGTGACCCCGGGGCTTAGCGATTTTTTCAGTAAAATATTTTCCGCCGGTTAAGTTGTCAAGGGTTGATTTCTTGTCCTGTAATAAAAAGCCTTCAGTTTCCATCGCCAAACCTTTCAGGGGAGCATTTTCAAGCTTTGGCCAGCATTTATGAGTGAATTGCCAAAGGTCAGATTTTTGCGGAAATTGTGACCCCGGGGCTTAGGGATTTTTTCAAAAAAATATTTTCCGCGGGTTTAGTTTTCGAGGGCTGATTTCTTGTCCTGTGATAAAGAGCCTTCTGTTTCCATCTCCAAAGCTTTCAGGGGAGCATTTGCAACCAGTTGGCGCCAATTTTTGAGTGAATTGCCAAAAGTCAGATTTTTGCTGAAATTGTGACCCCGGGGCTTAGGGATTTTTTCCAAAAAAAAATTCCGCCGGTTAAGTTGTTGAGGAATGGTTTCTTGTCCTGTGATAAAAAGCCTTCTGTTTCCATGTTGAGTGAATTGCCAAAAGTCATATTTTTGCTGAAATTGTGACCCCGAGGCTTACGGATTTTTTCAAAAAAATCTTTTCCGCCGGTTAAGTTGTTGAGGGCTGATTTCTTGTCCTGTGATAAAAACCCTTCTGTTTCGAGTGCCAAACCTGTCAGGGGAGCATTTGCAAGTGGTTGGCACCATTTTTGAGTGAATTGCCAAAAGTCAGATTTTTGCTGAAATTGTGACCCCGGGGCTTAGGGATTTTTTCAAAAAAATATTTTCTGCCAGTTAAGTTTTTGAGGGCTGATTTCTTGTCCTGTGATAAAAACCCTTCTGTTTCGAGTGCCAAACCTGTCAGGGGAGCATTTGCAACCGGTTGGCACCATTTTTGAGTGAATTGCCAAAAGTCAGATTTTTGCTGAAATTGTGACCCTGAGGCTTAGGGATTTTTTCAAAAAAATAATTCCGCCGGTTAAGTTGTTGAGGGCTGATTTCTTGTCCTGTGAAAAAAAGCCTTCAGTTTCCATGTTGAGAAAATTGCTAAAAGTCAGATTTTTGCTGAAATTGTGACCCCGGCGCTTACGGATTTTTTCAGAAAAATATTTTCTGCCGGTTAAGTTGTCAAGGGTTGATGTCTTGTCCGGTGATTAAAAGTGTTCTGTTTCCATCGCCAAAGCTTTCAGGGGAGCATTTGCAACCGGTTGGCACCATTTTTGAGTGAATTGCCAAAAGTCAGATTTTTGCTGAAATTGTGATCCCTGAGCTTAGCGATTTTTTCAAAAACGTATTTTCCACCGGTTAAGTTTTCGAGGGCTGATTTCTTCTCCTGTAATAAAAAGACTTCTGCTTCCATCACCAAAGCTTTCAGGGGAGCATTTGCAACCGGTTGGCACCATTTTTGAGTGAATTGCCAAAAGTCAGATTTCTGCTGAAATTGTGACCCCAGGGCTTAGGGATTTTTTCAAAAAAATATTTTCTGCCGGTTAAGTTTTTGAGGGCTGATTTCTTGTCCTGTGATAAAAACCCTTCTGTTTCGAGTGCCAAACCTGTCAGGGGAGCATTTGCAACCGGTTGGCACCATTTTTGAGTGAATTGCCAAAAGTCAGATTTTTGCTGAAATTGTGACCCCGGGGCTTAGGGATTTTTTCAAAAAAATAATTCCGCCGGTTAAGTTGTTGAGGGCTGATTTCTTGTCCTGTGAAAAAAAGCCTTCAGTTTCCATGTTGAGTGAATTGCTAAAAGTCAGATTTTTGCTGAAATTGTGACCCCGGCGCTTACGGATTTTTTCAGAAAAATATTTTCCGCCGGTTAAGTTGTCAAGGATTGATTTCTTGTCTTCTGATTAAAAGCGTTCTGTTTCCATCGCCAAAGCTTTCAGGGGAGCATTTGCAACCGGTTGGCACCATTTTTGAGTGAATTGCCAAAAGTCAGATTTTTGCTGAAATTGTGATCCCGGGGCTTAGCGATTTTTTCAAAAACGTATTTTCCACCGGTTAAGTTTTCGAGGGCTGATTTCTTGTCCTGTAATAAAAAGCCTTCTGCTTCCATCGCCAAAGCTTTCAGGGGAGCATTTGCAACCGGTTGGCACCATTTTTGAGTGAATTGCCAAAAGTCAGATTTCTGCTGAAATTTTGATCCCGGGGCTTAGCGATTTTTTCAAAAACTTATTTTGCACCGGTTAAGTTTTTGAGGGCTGATTTCTTGTCCTGTAATAAAAAGCCTTCTGCTTCCATCGTCAAAGCTTTCAGGGGAGCCTTTGCAACCGGTTGGCACCATTTTTGAGTGAATTGCCAAAAGTCAGATTTTTCCTGAAATTGTGACCCCGGGGCTTAGGGATTTTTTCAAAAAAATATTTTCGGTGGGTTTAGTTTTCGAGGGCTGATTTCTTGTCCTGTGATAAAGAGCCTTCTGTTTCCATCTCCAAAGCTTTCAGGGGAGCATTTGCAACCAGTTGGCGCCACTTTTTGATTGAATTGACAAAAGTCAGATTTTTGCTAAAATTGTGACCCCGGGGGTTAGGGATTTTTTCAAAAAAAAAATTCCGCCGGTTAAGTTGTTGAGGAATGGTTTCTTGTCCTGTGATAAAAAGCCTTCTGTTTCCATGTTGAGTGAATTGCCAAAAGTCATATTTTTGCTGAAATTGTGACCCTGAGGCTTAGGGATTTTTTCAAAAAAATCTTTTCCGCCGGTTAAGTTCTTGAGGGCTGATTTCTTGTCCTGTGATAAAGAGCCTTCTGTTTCCATCTCCAAAGCTTTCAGGGGAGCATTTGCAACCAGTTGGCGCCAATTTTTGAGTGAATTGACAAAAGTCAGATTTTTACTGAAATTGTGACCCCGGGGCTTAGGGATTTTTTCAAAAAAATATTTTCTGCCGGTTAAGTTTTTGAGGGCTGATTTCTTGTCCTGTGATAAAAGCCCTTCTGTTTCGAGTGCCAAACCTGTCAGGGGAGCATTTGCAAGTGGTTGGCACCATTTTTGAGTGAATTGCCAAAAGTCAGATTTTTGCTGAAATTGTGACCCTGAGGCTTAGGGATTTTTTCAAAAAAATAATTCCGCCGGTTAAGTTGTTGAGGGCTGATTTCTTGTCCTGTGAAAAAAAGCCTTCAGTTTCCATGTTGAGTGAATTGCTAAAAGTCAGATTTTTGCTGAAATTGTGACCCCGGCGCTTACGGATTTTTTCAGAAAAATATTTTCCGCCGGTTAAGTTGTCAAGGGTTGATTTCTTGTCCTGTGATTAAAAGCATTCTGTTTCCATCGCCAAAGCTTTCAGGGGAGCATTTGCAACCGGTTGGCACCATTTTTGAGTGAATTGCCAAAAGTCAGATTTTTGCTGAAATTGTGACCCCGGAGCTTAGCGATTTTTTCAAAAACGTATTTTCCACCGATTAAGTTTTCGAGGGCTGATTTCTTGTCCTGTAATAAAAAGCCTTCTGCTTCCATCGCCAAAGCTTTCAGGGGAGCATTTGCAACCGGTTGGCACCATTTTTGAGTGAATTGCCAAAAGTCAGATTTCTGCTGAAATTGTGACCCCGGGGCTTAGAGATTTTTTCAAAAAAATATTTTCTGCCGGTTAGGTTTTTGAGGGCTTATTTCTTGTCCTGTGATAAAAACACTTCTGTTTCGAGTGCCAAACCTGTCAGGGGAGCATTTGCAAGTGGTTGGCACCATTTTTAAGTGAATTGCCAAAAGTCAGATTTTTGCTGAAATTGTGACCCTGAGGCTTAGGGATTTTTTCAAAAAAATAATTCCGCCGGTTAAGTTGTTGAGGGCTGATTTCTTGTCCTGTGAAAAAAAGCCTTCAGTTTCCATGTTGAGTGAATTGCTAAAAGTCAGATTTTTGCTGAAATTGTGACCCCGGCGCTTACGGATTTTTTCAGAAAAATATTTTCCGCCGGTTAAGTTGTCAAGGGTTGATTTCTTGTCCTGTAATAAAAAGCCTTCTGCTTCCATCGTCAAAGCTTTCAGGGGAGCATTTGCAACCGGTTGGCACCATTTTTGAGTGAATTGCCAAAAGTCAGATTTTTCCTGAAATTGTGACCCCGGGGCTTAGGGATTTTTTCAAAAAAATCTTTTCCGCGGGTTTAGTTTTCGAGGGCTAATTTCTTGTCCTGTGATAAAGAGCCTTCTGTTTCCATCTCCAAAGCTTTCAGGGGAGCATTTGCAACCAGTTGGCGCCAATTTTTGAGTGAATTGCCAAAAGTCAGATTTTTGCTGAAATTGTGACCCCGGGGCTTAGGGATTTTTTCCCAAAAAAAATTCCGCCGGTTAAATTGTTGAGGAATGGTTTCTTGTCCTGTGATAAAAGCCTTCTGTTTCCATGTTGAGTGAATTGCCAAAAGTAATATTTTTGCTGAAATTGTGACCCTGAGGCTTAGGGATTTTTTCAAAAAAATCTTTTCCGCCGGTTAAGTTGTTGAGGGCTGATTTCTTGTCCTGTGATAAAGAGCCTTCTGTTTCCATCTCCAAAGCTTTCAGGGGAGCATTTGCAACCAGTTGGCGCCAATTTTTGAGTGAATTGACAAAAGTCAGATTTTTGCTGAAATTGTGACCCCGGGGCTTAGGGATTTTTTCAAAAAAATATTTTCTGCCGGTTAAGTTTTTGAGGGCTGATTTCTTGTCCTGTGATAAAAACCCTTCTGTTTCGAGTGCCAAACCTGTCAGGGGAGCATTTGCAAGTGGTTGGCACCATTTTTGAGTGAATTGCCAAAAGTCAGATTTTTCCTGAAATTGTGACCCTGAGGCTTAGGGATTTTTTCAAAAATATATTTCCGCCGGTTAAGTTGTTGAGGGCTGATTTCTTGTCCTGTGAAAAAAAGCCTTCAGTTTCCATGTTGAGTGAATTGCTAAAAGTCAGATTTTTGCTGAAATTGTGACCCTGAGGCTTACGGATTTTTTCAGAAAAATATTTTCCGCCGGATAAGTTGTCAAGGGCTGATTTCTTGTCCTGTGATTAAAAGCGTTCTGTTTCCATCGCCAAAGCTTTCAGGGGAGCATTTGCAACCGGTTGGCACCATTTTTGAGTGAATTGCCAAAAGTCAGATTTTTGCTGAAATTGTGACACCGGGGCTTAGGGATTTTTTCAAAAAAAAAATTCCGCCGGTTAAGTTGTTGAGGAATGGTTTCTTGTCCTGTGATAAAAATCCTTCTGTTTCCATGTTGAGTGAATTGCCAAAAGTCATATTTTTGCTGAAATTGTGACACCGGCGCTTAGGGATTTTTTCAAAAAAAATCTTTTCCGCCGGTTAAGTTGTTCAGGGCTGATTTCTTGTCCTGTGATAAAAAAAACCCTTCTGTTTCCATCGCCAAAGCTTCCAGGGGAGCATTTGCAACCGGTTGGCACCATTTTTGAGTGAATTGCCAAAAGTCAGATTTTTGCTGAAATTGTGACCCCGGGGCTTAGGGATTTTTTCAAAAAAATAATTCCGCCGGTTAAGTTGTTAAGGACTGATTTCTTGTCCTGTGATAAAAAGCCTTCAGTTTCCATCGCCAAACCTTTAAGGGGAGCATTTTCAAGCTTTGGCCAGCATTTATGAGTGAATTGCCGAAGGTCAGATTTTTGCAGAAATTGTGACCCCGGGGCTTAGGGATTTTTTCAAAAAAATCTTTTCCGCGGGTTTAGTTTTCGAGGGCTGATTTCTTGTCCTGTGATACAGAGCCTTCTGTTTCCATCTCCAAAGCTTTCAGGGGAGTATTTGCAACCAGTTGGCGCCAATTTTTGAGTGAATTGACAAAAGTCAGATTTTTGCTGAAATTGTGACCCCGGGGCTTAGGGATTTTTTCAAAAAAATATTTTCTGCCGGTAAAGTTTTTAGGGCTGATTTCTTGTCCTGTGATAAAAACCCTTCTGTTTCGAGTGCCAAACCTGTCAGGGGAGCATTTGCAAGTGGTTGGCACCATTTTTGAGTGAATTGCCAAAAGTCAGATTTTTGCTGAAATTGTGACCCTGAGGCTTAGGGATTTTTTCAAAAATATAATTCCGCCGGTTAAGTTGTTGAGGGCTGATTTCTTGTCCTCTGAAAAAAAGCCTTCAGTTTCCATTTTGAGTGAATTGCTAAAAGTCAGATTTTTGCTGAAATTGTGACCCCGGCGCTTACGGATTTTTTCAGAAAAATATTTTCCGCCGGTTAAGTTGTCAAGGGCTGATTTCTTGTCCTGTGATTAAAAGCGTTCTGTTTCCATCGCCAAAGCTTTCAGGGGAGCATTTGCAACCGGTTGGCACCATTTTTGAGTGAATTGCCAAAAGTCAGATTTTTGCTGAAATTGTGACCCCGGGGCTTAGGGATTTTTTCAAAAAAAAAATTCCGCCAGTTAAGTTGTTGAGGAATGGTTTCTTGTCCTGTGATAAAAAGCCTTCTGTTTCCATGTTGAGTGAATTGCCAAAAGTCATATTTTTGCTGAAATTGTGACCCCGGCGCTTAGGGATTTTTTCAAAAAAAATCTTTTCCGCCGGTTAAGTTGTTCAGGGCTGATTTCTTGTCCTGTGATAAAAAAAACCCTTCTGTTTCCATCGCCAAAGCTTTCAGGGGAGCATTTGCAACCGGTTGGCACCATTTTTGAGTGAATTGCCAAAAGTCAGATTTTTGCTGAAATTGTGACCCCGGGGCTTAGGGATTTTTTCAAAAAAATAATTCCGCCGGTTAAGTTCTTGAGGGCTGATTTCTTGTCCTGTGATAAAGAGCCTTCTGTTTCCATCTCCAAAGCTTTCAGGGGAGCATTTGCAACCAGTTGGCGCCAATTTTTGAGTGAATTGACAAAAGTCAGATTTTTACTGAAATTGTGACCCCGGGGCTTAGGGATTTTTTCAAAAAAATATTTTCTGCCGGTTAAGTTTTTGAGGGCTGATTTCTTGTCCTGTGATAAAAGCCCTTCTGTTTCGAGTGCCAAACCTGTCAGGGGAGCATTTGCAAGTGGTTGGCACCATTTTTGAGTGAATTGCCAAAAGTCAGATTTTTGCTGAAATTGTGACCCTGAGGCTTAGGGATTTTTTCAAAAAAATAATTCCGCCGGTTAAGTTGTTGAGGGCTGATTTCTTGTCCTGTGAAAAAAAGCCTTCAGTTTCCATGTTGAGTGAATTGCTAAAAGTCAGATTTTTGCTGAAATTGTGACCCCGGCGCTTACGGATTTTTTCAGAAAAATATTTTCCGCCGGTTAAGTTGTCAAGGGTTGATTTCTTGTCCTGTGATTAAAAGCATTCTGTTTCCATCGCCAAAGCTTTCAGGGGAGCATTTGCAACCGGTTGGCACCATTTTTGAGTGAATTGCCAAAAGTCAGATTTTTGCTGAAATTGTGACCCCGGGGCTTAGCGATTTTTTCAAAATCGTATTTTCCACCGATTAAGTTTTCGAGGGCTGATTTCTTGTCCTGTAATAAAAAGCCTTCTGCTTCCATCGCCAAAGCTTTCAGGGGAGCATTTGCAACCGGTTGGCACCATTTTTGAGTGAATTGCCAAAAGTCAGATTTCTGCTGAAATTGTGACCCCGGGGCTTAGAGATTTTTTCAAAAAAATATTTTCTGCCGGTTGGGTTTTTGAGGGCTTATTTCTTGTCCTGTGATAAAAACCCTTCTGTTTCGAGTGCCAAACCTGTCAGGGGAGCATTTGCAAGTGGTTGGCACCATTTTTAAGTGAATTGCCAAAAGTCAGATTTTTGCTGAAATTGTGACCCTGAGGCTTAGGGATTTTTTCAAAAAAATAATTCCGCCGGTTAAGTTGTTGAGGGCTGATTTCTTGTCCTGTGAAAAAAAGCCTTCAGTTTCCATGTTGAGTGAATTGCTAAAAGTCAGATTTTTGCTGAAATTGTGACCCCGGCGCTTACGGATTTTTTCAGAAAAATATTTTCCGCCGGTTAAGTTGTCAAGGGTTGATTTCTTGTCCTGTAATAAAAAGCCTTCTGCTTCCATCGTCAAAGCTTTCAGGGGAGCATTTGCAACCGGTTGGCACCATTTTTGAGTGAATTGCCAAAAGTCAGATTTTTCCTGAAATTGTGACCCCGGGGCTTAGGGATTTTTTCAAAAAAATCTTTTCCGCGGGTTTAGTTTTCGAGGGCTAATTTCTTGTCCTGTGATAAAGAGCCTTCTGTTTCCATCTCCAAAGCTTTCAGGGGAGCATTTGCAACCAGTTGGCGCCAATTTTTGAGTGAATTGCCAAAAGTCAGATTTTTGCTGAAATTGTGACCCCGGGGCTTAGGGATTTTTTCCCAAAAAAAATTCCGCCGGTTAAATTGTTGAGGAATGGTTTCTTGTCCTGTGATAAAAAGCCTTCTGTTTCCATGTTGAGTGAATTGCCAAAAGTCATATTTTTGCTGAAATTGTGACCCTGAGGCTTAGGGATTTTTTCAAAAAAATCTTTTCCGCCGGTTAAGTTGTTGAGGGCTGATTTCTTGTCCTGTGATAAAGAGCCTTCTGTTTCCATCTCCAAAGCTTTCAGGGGAGCATTTGCAACCAGTTGGCGCCAATTTTTGAGTGAATTGACAAAAGTCAGATTTTTGCTGAAATTGTGACCCCGGGGCTTAGGGATTTTTTCAAAAAAATATTTTCTGCCGGTTAAGTTTTTGAGGGCTGATTTCTTGTCCTGTGATAAAAACCCTTCTGTTTCGAGTGCCAAACCTGTCAGGGGAGCATTTGCAAGTTGTTGGCACCATTTTTGAGTGAATTGCCAAAAGTCAGATTTTTCCTGAAATTGTGACCCCGGGGCTTAGGGATTTTTTCAAAAAAATCTTTTCCGCCGGTTAAGTTGTTCAGGGCTGATTTCTTGTCCTGTAATAAAAAGCCTTCTGCTTCCATCGTCAAAGCTTTCAGGGGAGCAATTGCAACCGGTTGGCACCATTTTTGAGTGAATTGCCAAAAGTCAGATTTTTCCTGAAATTGTGACCCCGGGGCTTAGGGATTTTTCCAAAAAAGTCTTTTCCGCGGGTTTAGTTTTCAAGGGCTGATTTCTTGTCCTGTGATAAAGAGCCTTCTGTTTCCATCTCCAAAGCTTTCAGGGGAGCATTTGCAACCAGTTGGCGCCAATTTTTGAGTGAATTGCCAAAAGTCAGATTTTTGCTGAAATTGTGACCCCGGGGCTTAGGGATTTTTTCCCAAAAAAAATTCCGCCGGTTAAATTGTTGAGGAATGGTTTCTTGTCCTGTGATAAAAAGCCTTCTGTTTCCATGTTGAGTGAATTGCCAAAAGTAATATTTTTGCTGAAATTGTGACCCTGAGGCTTAGGGATTTTTTCAAAAAAATCTTTTCCGCCGGTTAAGTTGTTGAGGGCTGATTTCTTGTCCTGCGATAAAGAGCCTTCTGTTTCCATCTCCAAAGCTTTCAGGGGAGCATTTGCAACCAGTTGGCGCCAATTTTTGAGTGAATTGACAAAAGTCAGATTTTTGCTGAAATTGTGACCCCGGGGCTTAGGGATTTTTTCAAAAAAATCTTTTCCGCCGGTTAAGTTGTTCAGGGCTGATTTCTTGTCCTGTGATAAAAAAAACCCTTCTGTTTCCATCGCCAAAGCTTCCAGGGGAGCATTTGCAACCGGTTGGCACCATTTTTGAGTGAATTGCCAAAAGTCAGATTTTTCCTGAAATTGTGACCCCGGGGCTTAGGGATTTTTTCAAAAAAATAATTCCGCCGGTTAAGTTGTTCAGGGCTGATTTCTTGTCCTGTAATAAAAAGCCTTCTGCTTCCATCGTCAAAGCTTTCAGGGGAGCAATTGCAACCGGTTGGCACCATTTTTGAGTGAATTGCCAAAAGTCAGATTTTTCCTGAAATTGTGACCCCGGGGCTTAGGGATTTTTTCAAAAAAATCTTTTCCGCGGGTTTAGTTTTCAAGGGCTGATTTCTTGTCCTGTGATAAAGAGCCTTCTGTTTCCATCTCCAAAGCTTTCAGGGGAGCATTTGCAACCAGTTGGCGCCAATTTTTGAGTGAATTGCCAAAAGTCAGATTTTTGCTGAAATTGTGACCCCGGGGCTTAGGGATTTTTTCCCAAAAAAAATTCCGCCGGTTAAATTGTTGAGGAATGGTTTCTTGTCCTGTGATAAAAAGCCTTCTGTTTCCATGTTGAGTGAATTGCCAAAAGTAATATTTTTGCTGAAATTGTGACCCTGAGGCTTAGGGATTTTTTCAAAAAAATCTTTTCCGCCGGTTAAGTTGTTGAGGGCTGATTTCTTGTCCTGTGATAAAGAGCCTTCTGTTTCCATCTCCAAAGCTTTCAGGGGAGCATTTGCAACCAGTTGGCGCCAATTTTTGAGTGAATTGACAAAAGTCAGATTTTTGCTGAAATTGTGACCCCGGGGCTTAGGGATTTTTTCAAAAAAATATTTTCTGCCGGTTAAGTTTTTGAGGGCTGATTTCTTGTCCTGTGATAAAAACCCTTCTGTTTCGAGTGCCAAACCTGTCAGGGGAGCATTTGCAAGTTGTTGGCACCATTTTTGAGTGAATTGCCAAAAGTCAGATTTTTCCTGAAATTGTGACCCCGGGGCTTAGGGATTTTTTCAAAAAAATCTTTTCCGCGGGTTTAGTTTTCAAGGGCTGATTTCTTGTCCTGTGATAAAGAGCCTTCTGTTTCCATCTCCAAAGCTTTCAGGGGAGCATTTGCAACCAGTTGGCGCCAATTTTTGAGTGAATTGCCAAAAGTCAGATTTTTGCTGAAATTGTGACCCCGGGGCTTAGGGATTTTTTCCCAAAAAAAATTCCGCCGGTTAAATTGTTGAGGAATGGTTTCTTGTCCTGTGATAAAAAGCCTTCTGTTTCCATGTTGAGTGAATTGCCAAAAGTAATATTTTTGCTGAAATTGTGACCCTGAGGCTTAGGGATTTTTTCAAAAAAATCTTTTCCGCCGGTTAAGTTGTTGAGGGCTGATTTCTTGTCCTGTGATAAAGAGCCTTCTGTTTCCATCTCCAAAGCTTTCAGGGGAGCATTTGCAACCAGTTGGCGCCAATTTTTGAGTGAATTGACAAAAGTCAGATTTTTGCTGAAATTGTGACCCCGGGGCTTAGGGATTTTTTCAAAAAAATCTTTTCCGCCGGTTAAGTTGTTCAGGGCTGATTTCTTGTCCTGTGATAAAAAAAACCCTTCTGTTTCCATCGCCAAAGCTTCCAGGGGAGCATTTGCAACCGGTTGGCACCATTTTTGAGTGAATTGCCAAAAGTCAGATTTTTCCTGAAATTGTGACCCCGGGGCTTAGGGATTTTTTCAAAAAAATAATTCCGCCGGTTAAGTTGTTCAGGGCTGATTTCTTGTCCTGTAATAAAAAGCCTTCTGCTTCCATCGTCAAAGCTTTCAGGGGAGCAATTGCAACCGGTTGGCACCATTTTTGAGTGAATTGCCAAAAGTCAGATTTTTCCTGAAATTGTGACCCCGGGGCTTAGGGATTTTTTCAAAAAAATCTTTTCCGCGGGTTTAGTTTTCAAGGGCTGATTTCTTGTCCTGTGATAAAGAGCCTTCTGTTTCCATCTCCAAAGCTTTCAGGGGAGCATTTGCAACCAGTTGGCGCCAATTTTTGAGTGAATTGCCAAAAGTCAGATTTTTGCTGAAATTGTGACCCCGGGGCTTAGGGATTTTTTCCCAAAAAAAATTCCGCCGGTTAAATTGTTGAGGAATGGTTTCTTGTCCTGTGATAAAAAGCCTTCTGTTTCCATGTTGAGTGAATTGCCAAAAGTAATATTTTTGCTGAAATTGTGACCCTGAGGCTTAGGGATTTTTTCAAAAAAATCTTTTCCGCCGGTTAAGTTGTTGAGGGCTGATTTCTTGTCCTGTGATAAAGAGCCTTCTGTTTCCATCTCCAAAGCTTTCAGGGGAGCATTTGCAACCAGTTGGCGCCAATTTTTGAGTGAATTGACAAAAGTCAGATTTTTGCTGAAATTGTGACCCCGGGGCTTAGGGATTTTTTCAAAAAAATATTTTCTGCCGGTTAAGTTTTTGAGGGCTGATTTCTTGTCCTGTGATAAAAACCCTTCTGTTTCGAGTGCCAAACCTGTCAGGGGAGCATTTGCAAGTGGTTGGCACCATTTTTGAGTGAATTGCCAAAAGTCAGATTTTTCCTGAAATTGTGACCCTGAGGCTTAGGGATTTTTTCAAAAATATATTTCCGCCGGTTAAGTTGTTGAGGGCTGATTTCTTGTCCTGTGAAAAAAAGCCTTCAGTTTCCATGTTGAGTGAATTGCTAAAAGTCAGATTTTTGCTGAAATTGTGACCCTGAGGCTTACGGATTTTTTCAGAAAAATATTTTCCGCCGGTTAAGTTGTCAAGGGCTGATTTCTTGTCCTGTGATTAAAAGCGTTCTGTTTCCATCGCCAAAGCTTTCAGGGGAGCATTTGCAACCGGTTGGCACCATTTTTGAGTGAATTGCCAAAAGTCAGATTTTTGCTGAAATTGTGACACCGGGGCTTAGGGATTTTTTCAAAAAAAAAATTCCGCCGTTTAAGTTGTTGAGGAATGGTTTCTTGTCCTGTGATAAAAATCCTTCTGTTTCCATGTTGAGTGAATTGCCAAAAGTCATATTTTTGCTGAAATTGTGACCCCGGGGCTTAGGGATTTTTTCAAAAAAAATCTTTTCCGCCGGTTAAGTTGTTCAGGGCTGATTTCTTGTCCTGTGATAAAAAAAACCCTTCTGTTTCCATCGCCAAAGCTTCCAGGGGAGCATTTGCAACCGGTTGGCACCATTTTTGAGTGAATTGCCAAAAGTCAGATTTTTCCTGAAATTGTGACCCCGGGGCTTAGGGATTTTTTCAAAAAAATAATTCCGCCGGTTAAGTTGTTCAGGGCTGATTTCTTGTCCTGTGATAAAGAGCCTTCTGTTTCCATCTCCAAAGCTTTCAGGGGAGCATTTGCAACCAGTTGGCGCCAATTTTTGAGTGAATTGCCAAAAGTCAGATTTTTGCTGAAATTGTGACCCCGGGGCTTAGGGATTTTTTCCCAAAAAAAATTCCGCCGGTTAAATTGTTGAGGAATGGTTTCTTGTCCTGTGATAAAAAGCCTTCTGTTTCCATGTTGAGTGAATTGCCAAAAGTAATATTTTTGCTGAAATTGTGACCCTGAGGCTTAGGGATTTTTTCAAAAAAATCTTTTCCGCCGGTTAAGTTGTTGAGGGCTGATTTCTTGTCCTGTGATAAAGAGCCTTCTGTTTCCATCTCCAAAGCTTTCAGGGGAGCATTTGCAACCAGTTGGCGCCAATTTTTGAGTGAATTGACAAAAGTCAGATTTTTGCTGAAATTGTGACCCCGGGGCTTAGGGATTTTTTCAAAAAAATCTTTTCCGCCGGTTAAGTTGTTCAGGGCTGATTTCTTGTCCTGTGATAAAAAAAACCCTTCTGTTTCCATCGCCAAAGCTTCCAGGGGAGCATTTGCAACCGGTTGGCACCATTTTTGAGTGAATTGCCAAAAGTCAGATTTTTCCTGAAATTGTGACCCCGGGGCTTAGGGATTTTTTCAAAAAAATAATTCCGCCGGTTAAGTTGTTCAGGGCTGATTTCTTGTCCTGTAATAAAAAGCCTTCTGCTTCCATCGTCAAAGCTTTCAGGGGAGCAATTGCAACCGGTTGGCACCATTTTTGAGTGAATTGCCAAAAGTCAGATTTTTCCTGAAATTGTGACCCCGGGGCTTAGGGATTTTTTCAAAAAAATCTTTTCCGCGGGTTTAGTTTTCAAGGGCTGATTTCTTGTCCTGTGATAAAGAGCCTTCTGTTTCCATCTCCAAAGCTTTCAGGGGAGCATTTGCAACCAGTTGGCGCCAATTTTTGAGTGAATTGCCAAAAGTCAGATTTTTGCTGAAATTGTGACCCCGGGGCTTAGGGATTTTTTCCCAAAAAAAATTCCGCCGGTTAAATTGTTGAGGAATGGTTTCTTGTCCTGTGATAAAAAGCCTTCTGTTTCCATGTTGAGTGAATTGCCAAAAGTAATATTTTTGCTGAAATTGTGACCCTGAGGCTTAGGGATTTTTTCAAAAAAATCTTTTCCGCCGGTTAAGTTGTTGAGGGCTGATTTCTTGTCCTGTGATAAAGAGCCTTCTGTTTCCATCTCCAAAGCTTTCAGGGGAGCATTTGCAACCAGTTGGC
Source organism: Podarcis liolepis (assembly GCF_965112155.1). Taxonomy (NCBI): domain Eukaryota; kingdom Metazoa; phylum Chordata; class Lepidosauria; order Squamata; family Lacertidae; genus Podarcis; species Podarcis liolepis. Next base: position 346,827 of record NW_028148749.1, on the reverse strand, counting down.
GCCAATTTTTGAGTGAATTGACAAAAGTCAGATTTTTGCTGAAATTGTGACCCCGGGGCTTAGGGATTTTTTCAAAAAAATATTTTCTGCCGGTTAAGTTTTTGAGGGCTGATTTCTTGTCCTGTGATAAAAACCCTTCTGTTTCGAGTGCCAAACCTGTCAGGGGAGCATTTGCAAGTGGTTGGCACCATTTTTGAGTGAATTGCCAAAAGTCAGATTTTTCCTGAAATTGTGACCCTGAGGCTTAGGGATTTTTTCAAAAATATATTTCCGCCGGTTAAGTTGTTGAGGGCTGATTTCTTGTCCTGTGAAAAAAAGCCTTCAGTTTCCATGTTGAGTGAATTGCTAAAAGTCAGATTTTTGCTGAAATTGTGACCCTGAGGCTTACGGATTTTTTCAGAAAAATATTTTCCGCCGGTTAAGTTGTCAAGGGCTGATTTCTTGTCCTGTGATTAAAAGCGTTCTGTTTCCATCGCCAAAGCTTTCAGGGGAGCATTTGCAACCGGTTGGCACCATTTTTGAGTGAATTGCCAAAAGTCAGATTTTTGCTGAAATTGTGACACCGGGGCTTAGGGATTTTTTCAAAAAAAAAATTCCGCCGTTTAAGTTGTTGAGGAATGGTTTCTTGTCCTGTGATAAAAATCCTTCTGTTTCCATGTTGAGTGAATTGCCAAAAGTCATATTTTTGCTGAAATTGTGACCCCGGGGCTTAGGGATTTTTTCAAAAAAAATCTTTTCCGCCGGTTAAGTTGTTCAGGGCTGATTTCTTGTCCTGTGATAAAAAAAACCCTTCTGTTTCCATCGCCAAAGCTTCCAGGGGAGCATTTGCAACCGGTTGGCACCATTTTTGAGTGAATTGCCAAAAGTCAGATTTTTCCTGAAATTGTGACCCCGGGGCTTAGGGATTTTTTCAAAAAAATAATTCCGCCGGTTAAGTTGTTCAGGGCTGATTTCTTGTCCTGTAATAAAAAGCCTTCTGCTTCCATCGTCAAAGCTTTCAGGGGAGCAATTGCAACCGGTTGGCACCATTTTTGAGTGAATTGCCAAAAGTCAGATTTTTCCTGAAATTGTGACCCCGGGGCTTAGGGATTTTTTCAAAAAAATCTTTTCCGCGGGTTTAGTTTTCAAGGGCTGATTTCTTGTCCTGTGATAAAGAGCCTTCTGTTTCCATCTCCAAAGCTTTCAGGGGAGCATTTGCAACCAGTTGGCGCCAATTTTTGAGTGAATTGCCAAAAGTCAGATTTTTGCTGAAATTGTGACCCCGGGGCTTAGGGATTTTTTCCCAAAAAAAAATCCGCCGGTTAAATTGTTGAGGAATGGTTTCTTGTCCTGTGATAAAAAGCCTTCTGTTTCCATGTTGAGTGAATTGCCAAAAGTAATATTTTTGCTGAACTTGTGACCCTGAGGCTTAGGGATTTTTTCAAAAAAATCTTTTCCGCCGGTTAAGTTGTTGAGGGCTGATTTCTTGTCCTGTGATAAAGAGCCTTCTGTTTCCATCTCCAAAGCTTTCAGGGGAGCATTTGCAACCAGTTGGCGCCAATTTTTGAGTGAATTGACAAAAGTCAGATTTTTGCTGAAATTGTGACCCCGGGGCTTAGGGATTTTTTCAAAAAAATATTTTCTGCCGGTTAAGTTTTTGAGGGCTGATTTCTTGTCCTGTGATAAAAACCCTTCTGTTTCGAGTGCCAAACCTGTCAGGGGAGCATTTGCAAGTGGTTGGCACCATTTTTGAGTGAATTGCCAAAAGTCAGATTTTTCCTGAAATTGTGACCCTGAGGCTTAGGGATTTTTTCAAAAATATATTTCCGCCGGTTAAGTTGTTGAGGGCTGATTTCTTGTCCTGTGAAAAAAAGCCTTCAGTTTCCATGTTGAGTGAATTGCTAAAAGTCAGATTTTTGCTGAAATTGTGACCCTGAGGCTTACGGATTTTTTCAGAAAAATATTTTCCGCCGGTTAAGTTGTCAAGGGCTGATTTCTTGTCCTGTGATTAAAAGCGTTCTGTTTCCATCGCCAAAGCTTTCAGGGGAGCATTTGCAACCGGTTGGCACCATTTTTGAGTGAATTGCCAAAAGTCAGATTTTTGCTGAAATTGTGACACCGGGGCTTAGGGATTTTTTCAAAAAAAAAATTCCGCCGTTTAAGTTGTTGAGGAATGGTTTCTTGTCCTGTGATAAAAATCCTTCTGTTTCCATGTTGAGTGAATTGCCAAAAGTCATATTTTTGCTGAAATTGTGACACCGGCGCTTAGGGATTTTTTCAAAAAAAATCTTTTCCGCCGGTTAAGTTGTTCAGGGCTGATTTCTTGTCCTGTGATAAAAAAAAACCCTTCTGTTTCCATCGCCAAAGCTTCCAGGGGAGCATTTGCAACCGGTTGGCACCATTTTTGAGTGAATTGCCAAAAGTCAGATTTTTGCTGAAATTGTGACCCCGGGGCTTAGGGATTTTTTCAAAAAAATAATTCCGCCGGTTAAGTTGTTAAGGACTGATTTCTTGTCCTGTGATAAAAAGCCTTCAGTTTCCATCGCCAAACCTTTAAGGGGAGCATTTTCAAGCTTTGGCCAGCATTTATGAGTGAATTGCCAAAGGTCAGATTTTTGCAGAAATTGTGACCCCGGGGCTTAGGGATTTTTTCAAAAAAATCTTTTCCGCGGGTTTAGTTTTCGAGGGCTGATTTCTTGTCCTGTGATACAGAGCCTTCTGTTTCCATCTCCAAAGCTTTCAGGGGAGTATTTGCAACCAGTTGGCGCCAATTTTTGAGTGAATTGACCAAAGTCAGCTTTTTGCTGAAATTATGACCCCGGGGCTTAGGGATTTTTTCAAAAAAATATTTTCTGCCGGTAAAGTTTTTAGGGCTGATTTCTTGTCCTGTGATAAAAACCCTTCTGTTTCGAGTGCCAAACCTGTCAGGGGAGCATTTGCAAGTGGTTGGCACCATTTTTGAGTGAATTGCCAAAAGTCAGATTTTTGCTGAAATTGTGACCCTGAGGCTTAGGGATTTTTTCAAAAATATAATTCCGCCGGTTAAGTTGTTGAGGGCTGATTTCTTGTCCTCTGAAAAAAAGCCTTCAGTTTCCATTTTGAGTGAATTGCTAAAAGTCAGATTTTTGCTGAAATTGTGACCCCGGCGCTTACGGATTTTTTCAGAAAAATATTTTCCGCCGGTTAAGTTGTCAAGGGCTGATTTCTTGTCCTGTGATTAAAAGTGTTCTGTTTCCATCGCCAAAGCTTTCAGGGGAGCATTTGCAACCGGTTGGCACCATTTTTGAGTGAATTGCCAAAAGTCAGATTTTTGCTGAAATTGTGACCCCGGGGCTTAGGGATTTTTTCAAAAAAAAAATTCCGCCGTTTAAGTTGTTGAGGAATGGTTTCTTGTCCTGTGATAAAAAGCCTTCTGTTTCCATGTTGAGTGAATTGCCAAAAGTCATATTTTTGCTGAAATTGTGACCCCGGCGCTTAGGGATTTTTTCAAAAAAAATCTTTTCCGCCGGTTAAGTTGTTCAGGGCTGATTTCTTGTCCTGTGATAAAAAAAAACCTTCTGTTTCCATCGCCAAAGCTTTCAGGGGAGCATTTGCAACCGGTTGGCACCATTTTTGAGTGAATTGCCAAAAGTCAGATTTTTGCTGAAATTGTGACCCCGGGGCTTAGGGATTTTTTCAAAAAAATAATTCCGCCGGTTAAGTTGTTGAGGGCTGATTTCTTGTCCTCTGAAAAAAAGCCTTCAGTTTCCATTTTGAGTGAATTGCTAAAAGTCAGATTTTTGCTGAAATTGTGACCCCGGCGCTTACGGATTTTTTCAGAAAAATATTTTCCGCCGGTTAAGTTGTCAAGGGCTGATTTCTTGTCCTGTGATTAAAAGCGTTCTGTTTCCATCGCCAAAGCTTTCAGGGGAGCATTTGCAACCGGTTGGCACCATTTTTGAGTGAATTGCCAAAAGTCAGATTTTTGCTGAAATTGTGACCCCGGGGCTTAGGGATTTTTTCAAAAAAATAATTCCGCCGGTTAAGTTGTTGAGGGCTGATTTCTTGTCCTGTGATAAATCATGGAACTTTGAAGTGTCAGGCATAGCCCTACTGGCTTTAGCCCAAACGTAGCAGAGTTTTCCTGCACAGCGAGGAAGCTAGTTGCGGTGGTAATGACTAGTCAGCTAGACTCAGAATAACTATTTACAGGATTTATTAAAAGGAAAAATAAAACCAGCAGAGTTTCTGCATACAAATAAAAGCAAAATAAATCCTCTCTTTCTCTCTCATAACCATACACAGCACTTCTAACTCCTAACACACCTCACACCAAACTGTGCTAGCAATCCTAGATAACAGAGTTGAGTGCTGCTCGTTAACCAATCAGAGTGAGTAATTTCTAGGTCAAGCAGACCTGGGCTTTCTGCCAAGAGTAAATTGACACCAGCTTGAGTTAATTGTGAGAAGCTAGAATCTGCAAGTTTCCCACGAGAACCAATTAACAGAAACTGAACACCCCCTCACAGATTCTGCTGAACAATTAACACCAAATACACCTATGTAGGAGATTATTTTTCCAGCAAACCTAAACCCTTGCACATTCGCTTGTTCTTTATCTTTGCCAATGGTTTAGTTAATACATCTGCTACATTTTCTTCACTTGACACATAAGTACAGGTGATGACATTGTCTTGTACACAGCAATGTACATTTTGGTATTTTACAGAGATATGTTTGGAACGCGATTTGAAACCCTCTGTTTTACTTAAGGTTATACAAGCTTGATTATCAATGTAAACTTGTACTGGTTCTCCACAATTCACATTTAAATCTGTTAACAAATGCTTGAAATAAATCACCTCGTTGCACAATTCACTCAATGCGGCGTACTCTGATTCCGTTGATGACACACTTACAATGTCTTGCTTGCGTGACCGCCAGCTGATTAAAGCTCCACCGACCATTATGACTAGTCCTGTGACAGATTTTCTATCTGGCAAATTTCCCCAGTCACTATCACAGTAGCAACTCAACATTTCGTCCTCGGAAGAATTTAATTGTAACATATAGCCAATTGTCTGTTTGAGATACCTCAGAACTTGTTTTACCCCTTTCCAGGCATTTAGTGTGGGTTTTGAGACCAATCTACTTAATATGCCTACTGCATAGCTAATATCAGGTCTGGACCACTGTGCTATATACAATAAACTTCCAATTACAGAGTGATATACATCAGGATGTTCAAATTCAGGACTCTCATCTATGTGAAGTGTTTTTATGAAACCTGGATCCATAGGCACCGTTGCCCCTTTGCAATCCTGCATCCTGTATGTAGTCAGTAGTTGTTTAACTTTGTTCTGCTGACTAATTAAGCAGCTGCCATCTTGGGCCCAGCACACTTCCAACCCTAGATATGTCCTAACCGGGCCTAAGTCTTTCACTTTGAACTTACTGGACAATTGCTTGGCAAACCTTTTAATTTGTTTATCTGTTTTACAGGCATACAATACATCATCTACATAAATCAGACAAAACTCTTGATTACTGCCTGTACCACGTACATAAACACAATTGTCAGCTGTACTCTGCTTGAAGCCAAATGACACTAAGGCCTCATGGAAGCATTTGTTCCAAGATCTTGCAGCCTGTTTGAGACCATATAGAGCTTTGTTTAATTTCAACACTCTATTGGAACCTGTCTCATAACCAGGCGGTTCGGCTAGATACAGGTCTTCTGATATTGATGCATGTAAATATGCAGTCTGAATGTCAAAATGGTTTAACAGGAGTTTTCTCTTTGCTCCAAGTGTTAGAATCAGCCTTACACTGTCCCCCTTAGCAGTAGGGGAAAAAGTCTCGTCATAATCTTTTCCAGGCCTCTGAGAATATCCTTGAGCCACTAAACGAGCTTTGTATTTGTACTCTCCTGTCACCAGAGGTTTAAGTTTGTACACCCACCTGCAGCCTACAATCTTTGCCCCCTCAGGCGCTGCTACTGGTGTAAAAACCTTGTGCTCATTCAGAGAGGACATCTCTTCCTCCATTGCCTGTTTCCAGAGCTCTGCCTCCTCTTTTGGTAACTTTAACACCTCCTGAAAACTCTTGGGCTCTGCAATTACACTAAACACATTTGCAGTATCTGGAGAAAAACGCACCGGAGGCACTCCTTTGTTTTGTCTTTTAGATCTTCTGGGAGAAAATTTTTCTTCTGACCCACTTTCCTCCTCAGAACTATGACCTCTCTTTTGTTGCTTAGCAACTGGTCTTTTGCTAACTCCACTTTCTTGAGAGCTCTTATCTGAACTTTCCTCCCCCTCAGACTCTGACTCTCTGTGTCTACCTTCAGAGTCATGAAGCTCCTGGGAAGGTTCAAACCAAACCTCAGTATTGGCATGTAGTCTCTCCCAGCCACTATGTTCACAAAAACTGGCATTCCTGGAGATCACAATGCCATTTGTCCCTTCAGCAAAGCGGAAACCTTTTCCCAGCTCCTGGTAACCCACAAACACTAGCTGTTTGGTCTTAGGATCTCCCTTCTTCCTCATTTGTTTTGGAATTAATACCCAGGCCTTTGATCCAAACACATGCAAATGGTCAATTTTGGGTTTTTTCTGAAACAATTTAAAGTACGGGGTTGTACCTATTGTTTGATGAAAGAGCCTGTTCTGGAGATAACACGCGGTGAGCATGCTCTCCCCCCAATAAGACATGGGTAAATCAGCATCATCAAGCATGGCAAACGTCATATCTTGTAAAGATCTGTTTTTTCGCTCTGCAACGCCATTCTCCTCTGGGGAAAAAACGTTCGTTTTTCTATGCCCAATGCCACGCTTTTGTAACCAATCTTTAAAGGCATTTGACATAAATTCGCCACCTCTGTCCGTCTGAATCCTTCTGAGTTTAACAGACAGAAATCTTTCCACAGATGCCACCCAGCCTTTAAACTTAGTGAACACGTCACCCTTATTCTTCATGGGAAAAACCCAAGAATAACGCGTGGCGTCATCCACAATTGTTAGTGAAAAACGCGATCCACCCCTGCTTACAGCAAATGGACCAATTACGTCCATGTGAACCAGCTGTAGCGGTGACTCACTAACTCTGTCGCTTCTGGGGTAAGAGACTCTGTGGGTTTTAACCTTTTTACAAACATTACAATCAAGGTACTTGTTACAACTCTTTAAATTACCCCCATCAGCCAATTCAGACATTTTTAGTACACTTTTCCAGCAAGCATGCCCCATTTTCCTATGCAATAAGTGCACACAGTTGTCATGTATAGCTTTGTTATTCACTGCAGGCTGAGATTTACTGACTACTGCTGCAACTTGAGATCCTGCTTTAAGCCAAAACAAGCCTCCCTCTGACTTAGCAGTGCCTAAAATCTCACCAGCCTTCTTAATAATGCAACTGTCTCCTTCAAAATACACTTTAAACCCAGCTTTCAGCAAACAATCTACAGACATCAGATTGCTCCTTAATGACGGCACACAAAGTACATTTTGCAGGCATTCACGAAGACAAGGAACAAAAACTGCACCCCCCGAAATCACTTCGGAAGTACTTCCGTCTGCTAGAGCCAACTGGCTGCGCTGTGCTGAGTTCTTGGAAACAAACAATTCATCTGAATTTACGATGTGCCGCGACGCTCCCGAATCGACCACCCAGACAGCTTGTTTCTCATCAGCAATCTTGGCCACGGCGGTCACCAGCTGAGCCGACTGTTTTTGTTTGAAGAATTTCTTTTTACGCTGCTGCTGCTGATCTCGTCTCTGCTCCTGCACCGGCAACTGAGACTTGACCAACTCCGGACGTTGTCGTTTTAGATGCGCTGAAGACCCACATCGGAAACAACGCCTAACAGCAAACGCTGACTCCTCACCGGTACGCTGCTTTTGCTCCACCTCTGGCACGGCATGAGAACTCCTTCCAAACCGCCCACCTGTAGAAGCCTCTGCAGCCACCGACCTTTCTTGCCTCTTCTGCCATTCTTCAATCAAACGCCCAGTAACGTAACTGACGGATAAATCACGCTCCTGTATGCCTTCTAGAGACAAAACTAAATTATCCCAGCTTTCCGGGAGAGAACTCAAAATAATAGCCACCTTCTCCTGCTGGTCTAATGCACAGTCTCTTTCCTGTAGCGCAGCAAACTTTAACTGTAAACTGTGTAGGTGTTCCTGCATTGTAACCCCAGGCTGTAACATTGCCTTGTACAATGCCTTGCGAATGAACAGCTTGGAAACCGCTGTCTCACGCACATGGAGTTCTTTAAGTGCTTGCCACACACCTCTAGCTGTCTTGATTCCCCTCACATACGGCAACTGAGAATCTTCCAGCCCCAAGACAATTGTGGCCCTTGCTCTTTGGTCTTTATCGAGGTCTTCATCATCAGGCTTCGTAGGAAACTTACTCACCACTTGCCAGAGACGATCCCTCTGCAGCACTGCCTGCATGCGTTCCGACCACAGCAAGTAATTGGAGTCATTCAGACGCTCAAAAGCCATCTGAACTGGTTGTGAGGTCATCTTGAGAGCGATGTCCCTGGAACCCGGAACCAGCTACTCACGACCACCGAGAGAGAAAACAGGAACCACAGCACCCAGCACTCACACGCTGCAGCTGTTGTCCTTGTGTCCACTGCGTCACCAGCTCACCACGGTCAGGAACCAGCCAGTGTCCATCTGCTGCACCAACAGGAACAACAACTTCTGGAACTACTGGAACCAACGCCGTTGATGCTGACACCACCGCAACTCAGGCTGGCAGCACAATGCCCATAACCTCATGGAACTTTGAAGTGTCAGGCATAGCCCTACTGGCTTTAGCCCAAACGTAGCAGAGTTTTCCTGCACAGCGAGGAAGCTAGTTGCGGTGGTAATGACTAGTCAGCTAGACTCAGAATAACTATTTACAGGATTTATTAAAAGGAAAAATAAAACCAGCAGAGTTTCTGCATACAAATAAAAGCAAAATAAATCCTCTCTTTCTCTCTCATAACCATACACAGCACTTCTAACTCCTAACACACCTCACACCAAACTGTGCTAGCAATCCTAGATAACAGAGTTGAGTGCTGCTCGTTAACCAATCAGAGTGAGTAGTTTCTAGGTCAAGCAGACCTCGGCTTTCTGCCAAGAGTAAATTGACACCAGCTTGAGTTAATTGTGAGAAGCTAGAATCTGCAAGTTTCCCACGAGAACCAATTAACAGAAACTGAACAATAAAAACCCTTCAGTTTCCATCGCCAAACCTTTAAGGGGAGCATTTTCAAGCTTTGGCCAGCATTTATGAGTGAATTGCCAAAGGTCAGATTTTTGCGGAAATTGTGACCCCGGGGCTTAGGGATTTTTTCAAAAAAATCTTTTCCGCGGGTTTAGTTTTCGAGGGCTGATTTCTTGTCCTGTGATACAGAGCCTTCTGTTTCCATCTCCAAAGCTTTCAGGGGAGCATTTGCAACCAGTTGGCGCCAATTTTTGAGTGAATTGCCAAAGGTCAGATTTTTGCTGAAATTGTGACCCCGGGGCTTAGGGATTTTTTCCAAAAAAAAATTCCGCCGGTTAAGTTGTTGAGGAATGGTTTCTTGTCCTGTGATAAAAAGCCTTCTGTTTCCATGTTGAGTGAATTGCCAAAAGTCATATTTTTGCTGAAATTGTGACCCCGGGGCTTACGGATTTTTTCAGGAAAATAATTCCGCCGGTTAAGTTGTTGAGGGCTGATTTCTTGTCCTGTGATAAAAAGCCTTCAGTTTCCATCGCCAAACCTTTCAGGGGAGCATTTTCAAGCTTTGGCCAGCATTTATGAGTGAATTGCCAAAAGTCAGATTTTTCCTGAAATTGTGACCCCGGGGCTTAGGGATTTTTTCAAAAAAATCTTTTCCGTGGTTTTAGTTTTCAAGGGCTGATTTCTTGTCCTGTGATAAAGAGCCTTCTGTTTCCATCTCCAAAGCTTTCAGGGGAGCATTTGCAACCAGTTGGCGCCAATTTTTGAGTGAATTGCCAAAAGTCAGATTTTTCCTGAAATTGTGACCCCGGGGCTTAGGGATTTTTTTCCCAAAAAAAATTCCGCCGGTTAAGTTGTTGAGGAATGGTTTCTTGTCCTGTGATAAAAAGCCTTCTGTTTCCATGTTGAGTGAATTGCCAAAAGTCATATTTTTGCTGAAATTGTGACCCTGAGGCTTAGGGATTTTTTTCAAAAAAATCTTTTCCGCCGGTTAAGTTGTTGAGGGCTGATTTCTTGTCCTGTGATAAAGAGCCTTCTGTTTCCATCTCCAAAGCTTTCAGGGGAGCATTTGCAACCGGTTGGCACCATTTTTGAGTGAATTGCCAAAAGTCAGATTTTTGCTGAAATTGTGACCCCGGCGCTTAGGGATTTTTTCAAAAAAAATCTTTTCCGCCGGTTAAGTTGTTCAGGGCTGATTTCTTGTCCTGTGATAAAAAAAAACCTTCTGTTTCCATCGCCAAAGCTTTCAGGGGAGCATTTGCAACCGGTTGGCACCATTTTTGAGTGAATTGCCAAAAGTCAGATTTTTGCTGAAATTGTGACCCCGGGGCTTAGGGATTTTTTCAAAAAAATAATTCCGCCGGTTAAGTTGTTGAGGGCTGATTTCTTGTCCTCTGAAAAAAAGCCTTCAGTTTCCATTTTGAGTGAATTGCTAAAAGTCAGATTTTTGCAGAAATTGTGACCCCGGCGCTTACGGATTTTTTCAGAAAAATATTTTCCGCCGGTTAAGTTGTCAAGGGCTGATTTCTTGTCCTGTGATTAAAAGCGTTCTGATTCCATCGCCAAAGCTTTCAGGGGAGCATTTGCAACCGGTTGGCACCATTTTTGAGTGAATTGCCAAAAGTCAGATTTTTGCTGAAATTGTGACCCCGGGGCTTAGGGATTTTTTCAAAAAAAAAATTCCGCCGGTTAAGTTGTTGAGGAATGGTTTCTTGTCCTGTGATAAAAAGCCTTCTGTTTCCATGTTGAGTGAATTGCCAAAAGTCATATTTTTGCTGAAATTGTGACCCCGGCGCTTAGGGATTTTTTCAAAAAAAATATTTTCTGCCGGTTAAGTTTTTGAGGGCTGATTTCTTGTCCTGTGATAAAAAAAACCTTCTGTTTCCATCGCCAAAGCTTTCAGGGGAGCATTTGCAACCGGTTGGCACCATTTTTGAGTGAATTGCCAAAAGTCAGATTTTTGCTGAAATTGTGACCCCGGGGCTTAGGGATTTTTTCAAAAAAATAATTCCGCCGGTTAAGTTGTTGAGGGCTGATTTCTTGTCCTGTGATAAAAACCCTTCAGTTTCCATCGCCAAACCTTTAAGGGGAGCATTTTCAAGCTTTGGCCAGCATTTATGAGTGAATTGCCAAAGGTCAGATTTTTGCGGAAATTGTGACCCCGGGGCTTAGGGATTTTTTCAAAAAAATCTTTTCCGCGGGTTTAGTTTTCGAGGGCTGATTTCTTGTCCTGTGATACAGAGCCTTCTGTTTCCATCTCCAAAGCTTTCAGGGGAGCATTTGCAACCAGTTGGCGCCAATTTTTGAGTGAATTGCCAAAGGTCAGATTTTTGCTGAAATTGTGACCCCGGGGCTTAGGGATTTTTTCCAAAAAAAAATTCCGCCGGTTAAGTTGTTGAGGAATGGTTTCTTGTCCTGTGATAAAAAGCCTTCTGTTTCCATGTTGAGTGAATTGCCAAAAGTCAGATTTTTCCTGAAATTGTGACCCCGGGGCTTAGGGATTTTTTCAAAAAAATCTTTTCCGCGGTTTTAGTTTTCGAGGGCTGATTTCTTGTCCTGTGATAAAGAGCCTTCTGTTTCGAGTGCCAAACCTGTCAGGGGAGCATTTGCAACCAGTTGGCGCCAATTTTTGAGTGAATTGACAAAAGTCAGATTTTTGCTGAAATTGTGACCCCGGGGCTTAGGGATTTTTTCAAAAAACTCTTTTCTGCCGGTTAAGTTGTTGAGGGCTGATTTCTTGTCCTGTGATAAAAAGCCTTCTGTTTCCATGTTGAGTGAATTGCCAAAAGTCATATTTTTGCTGCAATTGTGACCCCGGCGCTTAGGGATTTTTTCAAAAAAATAATTCCGCCGGTTAAGTTGTTGAGGGCTGATTTCTTGTCCTGTGATAAAAGGCCTTCAGTTTCCATCGCCAAACCTTTCAGGGGAGCATTTTCAAGCTTTGGCCAGCATTTATGAGTGAATTGCCAAAGGTCAGATTTTTGCGGAAATTGTGACGCCGGGGCTTAGGGATTTTTTCAGAAAAATATTTTCCGCCGGTTAAGTTGTCAAGGGCTGATTTCTTGTCCTGTGATTAAAAGCGTTCTGTTTCCATCCCCAAAGCTTTCAGGGGAGCATTTGCAACCGGTTGGCACCATTTTTGAGTGAATTGCCAAAAGTCAGATTTTTGCTGAAATTGTGATCCCGGGGCTTGGCGATTTTTTCAAAAACGTATTTTCCACCGGTTAAGTTTTCGAGGGCTGATTTCTTGTCCTGTAATAAAAAGCCTTCTGCTTCCATCGCCAAAGCTTTCAGGGGAGCATTTGCAACCGGTTGGCACCATTTTTGAGTGAATTGCCAAAAGTCAGATTTCTGCTGAAATTGTGATCCCGGGGCTTAGCGATTTTTTCAAAAACTTATTTTGCACCGGTTAAGTTTTTGAGGGCTGATTTCTTGTCCTGTAATAAAAAGCCTTCTGCTTCCATCGTCAAAGCTTTCAGGGGAGCCTTTGCAACCGGTTGGCACCATTTTTGAGTGAATTGCCAAAAGTCAGATTTTTCCTGAAAATTGTGACCCCGGGGCTTAGGGATTTTTTCAAAAAAATATTTTCGGCGGGTTTAGTTTTCGAGGGCTGATTTCTTGTCCTGTGATAAAGAGCCTTCTGTTTCCATCTCCAAAGCTTTCAGGGGAGCATTTGCAACCAGTTGGCGCCAATTTTTGAGTGAATTGCCAAAAGTCAGATTTTTGCTAAAATTGTGACCCCGGGGGTTAGGGATTTTTTCAAAAAAAAAATTCCGCCGGTTAAGTTGTTGAGGAATGGTTTCTTGTCCTGTGATAAAAAGCCTACTGTTTCCATGTTGAGTGAATTGCCAAAAGTCATATTTTTGCTGAAATTGTGACCCTGAGGCTTAGGGATTTTTTCAAAAAAATCTTTTCCACCGGTTAAGTTGTTGAGGGCTGATTTCTTGTCCTGTGATAAAGAGCCTTCTGTTTCCATCTCCAAAGCTTTCAGGGGAGCATTTGCAACCAGTTGGCGCCAATTTTTGAGTGAATTGACAAAAGTCAGATTTTTGCTGAAATTGTGACCCCGGGGCTTAGGGATTTTTTCAAAAAAATATTTTCTGCCGGTTAAGTTTTTGAGGGCTGATTTCTTGCCCTGTGGTAAAAACCCTTCTGTTTCGACTGCCAAACCTGTCAGGGGAGCATTTGCAAGGGGTTGGCACCATTTTTGAGTGAATTGCCAAAAGTCAGATTTTTGCTGAAATTGTGACACAGGCGCTTACGGATTTTTTCAGAAAAATATTTTCCGCCGGTTAAGTTGTCAAGGGTTGATTTCTTGTCCTGTGATTAAAAGCGTTCTGTTTCCATCGCCAAAGCTTTCAGGGGAGCATTTGCAACCGGTTGGCGCCAGTTTTTGAATGAATTGCCAAAAGTCAGATTTTTGCTAAAATTGTGACCCCGGGGGTTAGGGATTTTTTCAAAAAAAAAGAATTCCGCCGGTTAAGTTGTTGAGGAATGGTTTCTTGTCCTGTGATAAAAAGCCTTCTGTTTCCATGTTGAGTGAATTGCCAAAAGTCATATTTTTGCTGAAATTGTGACCCCGGGGCTTAGGGATTTTTTCAAAAAAATCTTTTCTGCCGGTTAAGTTGTTCAGGGCTGATTTCTTGTCCTGTAATAAAAAGCCTTCAGTTTCCATCGCCAAACCTTTCAGGGGAGCATTTTCAAGCTTTGGCCAGCATTTATGAGTGAATTGCCAAAAGTCAGATTTTTCCTGAAATTGTGACCCCGGGGCTTAGGGATTTTTTCAAAAAAATCTTTTCCGCGGTTTTAGTTTTCGAGGGCTGATTTCTTGTCCTGTGATAAAGAGCCTTCTGTTTCCATCTCCAAAGCTTTCAGGGGAGCATTTGCAACCAGTTGGCGCCAATTTTTGAGTGAATTGCCAAAAGTCAGATTTTTCCTGAAATTGTGACCCCGGGGCTTAGGGATTTTTTTCCCAAAAAAAATTCCGCCGGTTAAGTTGTTGAGGAATGGTTTCTTGTCCTGTGATAAAAAGCCTTCTGTTTCCATGTTGAGTGAATTGCCAAAAGTCATATTTTTGCTGAAATTGTGACCCTGAGGCTTAGGGATTTTTTCAAAAAAATCTTTTCCGCCGGTTAAGTTGTTGAGGGCTGATTTCTTGTCCTGTGATAAAGAGCCTTCTGTTTCCATCTCCAAAGCTTTCAGGGGAGCATTTGCAACCAGTTGGCGCCAATTTTTGAGTGAATTGACAAAAGTCAGATTTTTGCTGAAATTGTGACCCCGGGGCTTTGGGATTTTTTCAAAAAAATATTTTCTGCCGGTTAAGTTTTTGAGGGCTGATTTCTTTTCCTGTGATAAAAACCCTTCTGTTTCGAGTGCCAAACCTGTCAGGGGAGCATTTGCAAGTGGTTGGCACCATTTTTGAGTGAATTGCCAAAAGTCAGATTTTTGCTGAAATTGTGACCCTGAGGCTTAGGGATTTTTTCAAAAATATAATTCCGCCGGTTAAGTTGTTGAGGGCTGATTTCTTGTCCTGTGAAAAAAAAGCCTTCAGTTTCCATGTTGAGTGAATTGCTAAAAGTCAGATTTTTGCTGAAATTGTGACCCCGGCGCTTACGGATTTTTTCAGAAAAATATTTTCCGCCGGTTAAGTTGTCAAGGGCTGATTTCTTGTCCTGTGATTAAGAGCGTTCTGTTTCCATCGCCAAAGCTTTCAGGGGAGCATTTGCAACCGGTTGGCACCATTTTTGAGTGAATTGCCAAAAGTCAGATTTTTGCTGAAATTGTGACCCCGGGGCTTAGGGATTTTTTCAAAAAAATAATTCCGCCGGTTAAGTTGTTGAGGAATGGTTTCTTGTCCTGTGATAAAAAGCCTTCTGTTTCCATGTTGAGTGAATTGCCAAAAGTCATATTTTTGCTGAAATTGTGACCCCGGCGCTTAGGGATTTTTTCAAAAAAAATCTTTTCCGCCGGTTAAGTTGTTCAGGGCTGATTTCTTGTCCTGTGATAAAAAAAAACCTTCTGTTTCCATCGCCAAAGCTTTCAGGGGAGCATTTGCAACCGGTTGGCACCATTTTTGAGTGAATTGCCAAAAGTCAGATTTTTGCTGAAATTGTGACCCCGGGGCTTAGGGATTTTTTCAAAAAAATAATTCCGCCGGTTAAGTTGTTGAGGGCTGATTTCTTGTCCTCTGAAAAAAAGCCTTCAGTTTCCATTTTGAGTGAATTGCTAAAAGTCAGATTTTTGCTGAAATTGTGACCCCGGCGCTTACGGATTTTTTCAGAAAAATATTTTCCGCCGGTTAAGTTGTCAAGGGCTGATTTCTTGTCCTGTGATTAAAAGCGTTCTGTTTCCATCGCCAAAGCTTTCAGGGGAGCATTTGCAACCGGTTGGCACCATTTTTGAGTGAATTGCCAAAGGTCAGATTTTTGCTGAAATTGTGACCCTGGGGCTTAGGGATTTTTTCCAAAAAAAAATTCCGCCAGTTAAGTTGTTGAGGAATGGTTTCTTGTCCTGTGATAAAAAGCCTTCTGTTTCCATGTTGAGTGAATTGCCAAAAGTCATATTTTTGCTGAAATTGTGACCCCGGCGCTTAGGGATTTTTTCAAAAAAAATATTTTCTGCCGGTTAAGTTTTTGAGGGCTGATTTCTTGTCCTGTGATAAAAAAAAACCTTCAGTTTCCATCGCCAAAGCTTTCAGGGGAGCATTTTCAAGCTTTGGCCAGCATTTATGAGTGAATTGCCAAAGGTCAGATTTTTGCGGAAATTGTGACCCCGGGGCTTAGGGATTTTTTCAAAAAAATCTTTTCCGCGGGTTTAGTTTTCGAGGGCTGATTTCTTGTCCTGTGATACAGAGCCTTCTGTTTCCATCTCCAAAGCTTTCAGGGGAGCATTTGCAACCAGTTGGCGCCAATTTTTGAGTGAATTGCCAAAGGTCAGATTTTTGCTAAAATTGTGACCCCGGGGGTTAGGGATTTTTTCAAAAAAAAAATTCCGCCGGTTAAGTTGTTGAGGAATGGTTTCTTGTCCTGTGATAAAAAGCCTTCTGTTTCCATGTTGAGTGAATTGCCAAAAGTCAGATTTTTCCTGAAATTGTGACCCCGGGGCTTAGGGATTTTTTCAAAAAAATCTTTTCCGCGGTTTTAGTTTTCGAGGGCTGATTTCTTGTCCTGTGATAAAGAGCCTTCTGTTTCGAGTGCCAAACCTGTCAGGGGAGCATTTGCAACCAGTTGGCGCCAATTTTTGAGTGAATTGACAAAAGTCAGATTTTTGCTGAAATTGTGACCCCGGGGCTTAGGGATTTTTTCAAAAAAATCTTTTCCGCGGGTTTAGTTTTCGAGGGCTGATTTCTTGTCCTGTGATAAAGAGCCTTCTGTTTCCATCTCCAAAGCTTTCAGGGGAGCATTTGCAACCAGTTGGCGCCAATTTTTGAGTGAATTGCCAAAGGTCAGATTTTTGCTGAAATTGTGACCCCGGGGCTTAGGGATTTTTTCCCAAAAAAAATTCCGCCGGTTAAGTTGTTGAGGAATGGTTTCTTGTCCTGTGATAAAAAGCCTTCTGTTTCCATGTTGAGTGAATTGCCAAAAGTCATATTTTTGCTGAAATTGTGACCCCGGCGCTTAGGGATTTTTTCAAAAAAATAATTCCGCCGGTTAAGTTGTTGAGGGCTGATTTCTTGTCCTGTGATAAAAAGCCTTCAGTTTCCATCGCCAAACCTTTCAGGGGAGCATTTTCAAGCTTTGGCCAGCATTTATGAGTGAATTGCCAAAGGTCAGGTTTTTGCGGAAATTGTGACCCCGAGGCTTAGGGATTTTTTCAAAAAAATCTTTTCCGCCGGTTTAGTTTTTGAGGGCTGATTTCTTGTCCTGTGATAAAAAGCCTTCTGTTTCCATGTTGAGTGAATTGCCAAAAGTCATATTTTTGCTGAAATTGTGACCCCGGCGCTTAGGGATTTTTTCAAAAAAATAATTCCGCCGGTTAAGTTGTTGAGGGCTGATTTCTTCTCCTGTGATAAAAAGCCTTCAGTTTCCATCGCCAAACCTTTCAGGGGAGCATTTTCAAGCTTTGGCCAGCATTTATGAGTGAATTGCCAAAGGTCAGGTTTTTGCGGAAATTGTGACCCCGAGGCTTAGGGATTTTTTCAAAAAAATCTTTTCCGCCGGTTAAGTTGTTGAGGGCTGATTTCTTGTCCTGTGATAAAGAGCCTTCTGTTTCCATCTCCAAAGCTTTCAGGGGAGCATTTGCAACCAGTTGGCGCCAATTTTTGAGTGAATTGACAAAAGTCAGATTTTTGCTGAAATTGTGACCCCGGGGCTTAGGGATTTTTTCAAAAAAATATTTTCTGCCGGTTAAGTTTTTGAGGGCTGATTTCTTGTCCTGTGATAAAAACCCTTCTGTTTCGACTGCCAAACCTGTCAGGGGAGCATTTGCAAGTGGTTGGCACCATTTTTGAGTGAATTGCCAAAAGTCAGATTTTTGCTGAAATTGTGACCCCGGCGCTTACGGATATTTTCAGAAAAATATTTTCCGCCGGTTAAGTTGTCAAGGGTTGATTTCTTGTCCTGTGATTAAAAGCGTTCTGTTTCCATCGCCAAAGCTTTCAGGGGAGCATTTGCAACCGGTTGGCACCATTTTTGAGTGAATTGCCAAAAGTCAGATTTTTGCTGAAATTGTGATCCTGGGGCTTAGCGATTTTTTCAAAAACGTATTTTCCACCGGTTAAGTTTTCGAGGGCTGATTTCTTGTCCTGTAATAAAAAGCCTTCTGCTTCCATCGCCAAAGCTTTCAGGGGAGCCTTTGCAACCGGTTGGCACCATTTTTGAGTGAATTGCCAAAAGTCAGATTTTTCCTGAAATTGTGACCCCGGGGCTTAGCGATTTTTTCAAAAAAATATTTTCCGCGGGTTTAGTTTTCGAGGGCTGATTTCTTGTCCTGTGATAAAGAGCCTTCTGTTTCCATCTCCAAAGCTTTCAGGGGAGCATTTGCAACCAGTTGGCGCCAATTTTTGAATGAATTGCCAAAAGTCAGATTTTTGCTAAAATTGTGACCCCGGGGGTTAGGGATTTTTTCAAAAAAAAGAATTCCGCCGGTTAAGTTGTTGAGGAATGGTTTCATGTCCTGTGATAAAAAGCCTTCTGTTTCCATGTTGAGTGAATTGCCAAAAGTCATATTTTTGCTGAAATTGTGACCCCGGCGCTTAGGGATTTTTTCAAAAAAATCTTTTCCGCCGGTTAAGTTGTTGAGGGCTGATTTCTTGTCCTGTGATAAAAACCCTTCTGTTTCCATCTCCAAAGCTTTCAGGGGAGCATTTGCAAGCAGTTGGCGCCAATTTTTGAGTGAATTGACAAAAGTCAGATTTTTGCTGAAATTGTGACCCCGGGGCTTTGGGATTTTTTCAAAAAAATATTTTCTGCCAGTTAAGTTTTTGAGGGCTGATTTCTTGTCCTGTGATAAAAAACCCTTCTGTTTCGAGTGCCAAACCTGTCAGGGGAGCATTTGCAAGTGGTTGGCACCATTTTTGAGTGAATTGCCAAAAGTCAGATTTTTGCTGAAATTGTGACCCTGAGGCTTAGGGATTTTTTCAAAAATATAATTCCGCCGGTTAAGTTGTTGAGGGCTGATTTCTTGTCCTGTGACAAAAAGCCTTCAGTTTCCACGTTGAGTGAATTGCTAAAAGTCAGATTTTTGCTGAAATTGTGACCCCGGCGCTTACGGATTTTTTCAGAAAAATATTTTCCGCCGGTTAAGTTGTCAAGGGCTGATTTCTTGTCCTGTGATTAAAAGCGTTCTGTTTCCATCGCCAAAGCTTTCAGGGGAGCATTTGCAACCGGTTGGCACCATTTTTGAGTGAATTGCCAAAAGTCAGATTTTTGCTGAAATTGTGACCCCGGGGCTTAGGGATTTTTTTCCCAAAAAAAATTCCGCCGGTTAAGTTGTTGAGGAATGGTTTCTTGTCCTGTGATAAAAAGCCTTCTGTTTCCATGTTGAGTGAATTGCCAAAAGTCATATTTTTGCTGAAATTGTGACCCCGGCGCTTAGGGATTTTTTCAAAAAAAATCTTTTCCGCCGGTTAAGTTGTTCAGGGCTGATTTCTTGTCCTGTGATAAAAAAAAACCTTCTGTTTCCATCGCCAAAGCTTTCAGGGGAGCATTTGCAACCGGTTGGCACCATTTTTGAGTGAATTGCCAAAAGTCAGATTTTTGCTGAAATTGTGACCCCGGGGCTTAGGGATTTTTTCAAAAAAATAATTCCGCCGGTTAAGTTGTTGAGGGCTGATTTCTTGTCCTCTGAAAAAAAGCCTTCAGTTTCCATTTTGAGTGAATTGCTAAAAGTCAGATTTTTGCTGAAATTGTGACCCCGGCGCTTACGGATTTTTTCAGAAAAATATTTTCCACCGGTTAAGTTGTCAAGGGCTGATTTCTTGTCCTGTGATTAAAAGCGTTCTGTTTCCATCGCCAAAGCTTTCAGGGGAGCATTTGCAACCGGTTGGCACCATTTTTGAGTGAATTGCCAAAGGTCAGATTTTTGCTGAAATTGTGACCCCGGGGCTTAGGGATTTTTTCCAAAAAAAAATTCCGCCAGTTAAGTTGTTGAGGAATGGTTTCTTGTCCTGTGATAAAAAGCCTTCTGTTTCCATGTTGAGTGAATTGCCAAAAGTCATATTTTTGCTGAAATTGTGACCCCGGCGCTTAGGGATTTTTTCAAAAAAAATATTTTCTGCCGGTTAAGTTTTTGAGGGCTGATTTCTTGTCCTGTGATAAAAAAAAACCTTCAGTTTCCATCGCCAAAGCTTTCAGGGGAGCATTTTCAAGCTTTGGCCAGCATTTATGAGTGAATTGCCAAAGGTCAGATTTTTGCGGAAATTGTGACCCCGGGGCTTAGGGATTTTTTCAAAAAAATCTTTTCCGCGGGTTTAGTTTTCGAGGGCTGATTTCTTGTCCTGTGATACAGAGCCTTCTGTTTCCATCTCCAAAGCTTTCAGGGGAGCATTTGCAACCAGTTGGCGCCAATTTTTGAGTGAATTGCCAAAGGTCAGATTTTTGCTAAAATTGTGACCCCGGGGGTTAGGGATTTTTTCAAAAAAATAATTCCGCCGGTTAAGTTGTTGAGGGCTGATTTCTTGTCCTCTGAAAAAAAGCCTTCAGTTTCCATTTTGAGTGAATTGCTAAAAGTCAGATTTTTGCTGAAATTGTGACCCCGGCGCTTACGGATTTTTTCAGAAAAATATTTTCCGCCGGTTAAGTTGTCAAGGGCTGATTTCTTGTCCTGTGATTAAAAGCGTTCTGTTTCCATCGCCAAAGCTTTCAGGGGAGCATTTGCAACCGGTTGGCACCATTTTTGAGTGAATTGCCAAAGGTCAGATTTTTGCTGAAATTGTGACCCCGGGGCTTAGGGATTTTTTCCAAAAAAAAATTCCGCCAGTTAAGTTGTTGAGGAATGGTTTCTTGTCCTGTGATAAAAAGCCTTCTGTTTCCATGTTGAGTGAATTGCCAAAAGTCATATTTTTGCTGAAATTGTGACCCCGGCGCTTAGGGATTTTTTCAAAAAAAATATTTTCTGCCGGTTAAGTTTTTGAGGGCTGATTTCTTGTCCTGTGATAAAAAAAAACCTTCAGTTTCCATCGCCAAAGCTTTCAGGGGAGCATTTTCAAGCTTTGGCCAGCATTTATGAGTGAATTGCCAAAGGTCAGATTTTTGCGGAAATTGTGACCCCGGGGCTTAGGGATTTTTTCAAAAAAATCTTTTCCGCGGGTTTAGTTTTCGAGGGCTGATTTCTTGTCCTGTGATACAGAGCCTTCTGTTTCCATCTCCAAAGCTTTCAGGGGAGCATTTGCAACCAGTTGGCGCCAATTTTTGAGTGAATTGCCAAAGGTCAGATTTTTCCTGAAATTGTGACCCCGGGGCTTAGGGATTTTTTCAAAAAAATCTTTTCCGCGGTTTTAGTTTTCGAGGGCTGATTTCTTGTCCTGTGATAAAGAGCCTTCTGTTTCGAGTGCCAAACCTGTCAGGGGAGCATTTGCAACCAGTTGGCGCCAATTTTTGAGTGAATTGACAAAAGTCAGATTTTTGCTGAAATTGTGACCCCGGGGCTTAGGGATTTTTTCAAAAAAATCTTTTCCGCGGGTTTAGTTTTCGAGGGCTGATTTCTTGTCCTGTGATAAAGAGCCTTCTGTTTCCATCTCCAAAGCTTTCAGGGGAGCATTTGCAACCAGTTGGCGCCAATTTTTGAGTGAATTGCCAAAGGTCAGATTTTTGCTGAAATTGTGACCCCGGGGCTTAGGGATTTTTTCCCAAAAAAAAATCCGCCGGTTAAGTTGTTGAGGAATGGTTTCTTGTCCTGTGATAAAAAGCCTTCTGTTTCCATGTTGAGTGAATTGCCAAAAGTCATATTTTTGCTGAAATTGTGACCCCGGCGCTTAGGGATTTTTTCAAAAAAATAATTCCGCCGGTTAAGTTGTTGAGGGCTGATTTCTTGTCCTGTGATAAAAAGCCTTCAGTTTCCATCGCCAAACCTTTCAGGGGAGCATTTTCAAGCTTTGGCCAGCATTTATGAGTGAATTGCCAAAGGTCAGGTTTTTGCGGAAATTGTGACCCCGAGGCTTAGGGATTTTTTCAAAAAAATCTTTTCCGCCGGTTTAGTTTTTGAGGGCTGATTTCTTGTCCTGTGAAAAAAAGCCTTCAGTTTCCATGTTGATTGAATTGCTAAAAGTCATATTTTTGCTGAAATTGTGACCCTGAGGCTTAGGGATTTTTTCAAAAAAATCTTTTCCGCCGGTTAAGTTGTTGAGGGCTGATTTCTTGTCCTGTGATAAAGAGCCTTCTGTTTCCATCTCCAAAGCTTTCAGGGGAGCATTTGCAACCAGTTGGCGCCAATTTTTGAGTGAATTGACAAAAGTCAGATTTTTGCTGAAATTGTGACCCCGGGGCTTAGGGATTTTTTCAAAAAAATATTTTCTGCTGGTTAAGTTTTTGAGGGCTGATTTCTTGTCCTGTGATAAAAACCCTTCTGTTTCGACTGCCAAACCTGTCAGGGGAGCATTTGCAAGTGGTTGGCACCATTTTTGAGTGAATTGCCAAAAGTCAGATTTTTGCTGAAATTGTGACCCCGGCGCTTACGGATATTTTCAGAAAAATATTTTCCGCCGGTTAAGTTTTCAAGGGTTGATTTCTTGTCCTGTGATTAAAAGCGTTCTGTTTCCATCGCCAAAGCTTTCAGGGGAGCATTTGCAACCGGTTGGCACCATTTTTGAGTGAATTGCCAAAAGTCAGATTTTTGCTGAAATTGTGACCCCGGGGCTTAGCGATTTTTTCAAAAACGTATTTTCCACCGGTTAAGTTTTCGAGGGCTGATTTCTTGTCCTGTAATAAAAAGCCTTCTGCTTCCATCGCCAAAGCTTTCAGGGGAGCCTTTGCAACCGGTTGGCACCATTTTTGAGTGAATTGCCAAAAGTCAGATTTTTCCTGAAATTGTGACCCCGGGGCTTAGCGATTTTTTCAAAAAAATATTTTCCGCGGGTTTAGTTTTCGAGGGCTGATTTCTTGTCCTGTGATAAAGAGCCTTCTGTTTCCATCTCCAAAGCTTTCAGGGGAGCATTTGCAACCAGTTGGCGCCAATTTTTGAATGAATTGCCAAAAGTCAGATTTTTGCTAATATTGTGACCCCGGGGGTTAGGGATTTTTTCAAAAAAAAGAATTCCGCCGGTTAAGTTGTTGAGGAATGGTTTCTTGTCCTGTGATAAAAAGCCTTCTGTTTCCATGTTGAGTGAATTGCCAAAAGTCAGATTTTTGCTGAAATTGTGACCCCGGCGCTTAGGGATTTTTTCAAAAAAATCTTTTCCGCCGGTTAAGTTGTTCAGGGCTGATTTCTTGTCCTGTAATAAAAAGCCTTCTGCTTCCATCGTCAAAGCTTTCAGGGGAGCATTTGCAACCGGTTGGCACCATTTTTGAGTGAATTGCCAAAAGTCAGATTTTTCCTGAAATTGTGACCCCGGGGCTTAGGGATTTTTTCAAAAAAATCTTTTCCGCGGGTTTAGTTTTCGAGGGCTGATTTCTTGTCCTGTGATAAAGAGCCTTCTGTTTCCATCTCCAAAGCTTTCAGGGGAGCATTTGCAACCAGTTGGCGCCAATTTTTGAGTGAATTGCCAAAAGTCAGATTTTTGCTGAAATTGTGACCCCGGGGCTTAGGGATTTTTTCCCAAAAAAAATTCCGCCGGTTAAGTTGTTGAGGAATGGTTTCTTGTCCTGTGATAAAAAGCCTTCTGTTTCCATGTTGAGTGAATTGCCAAAAGTCATATTTTTGCTGAAATTGTGACCCTGAGGCTTAGGGATTTTTTCAAAAAAATCTTTTCCGCCGGTTAAGTTGTTGAGGGCTGATTTCTTGTCCTGTGATAAAGAGCCTTCTGTTTCCATCTCCAAAGCTTTCAGGGGAGCATTTGCAAGCAGTTGGCGCCAATTTTTGAGTGAATTGACAAAAGTCAGATTTTTGCTGAAATTGTGACCCCGGGGCTTTGGGATTTTTTCAAAAAAATATTTTCTGCCAGTTAAGTTTTTGAGGGCTGATTTCTTGTCCTGTGATAAAAAACCCTTCTGTTTCGAGTGCCAAACCTGTCAGGGGAGCATTTGCAAGTGGTTGGCACCATTTTTGAGTGAATTGCCAAAAGTCAGATTTTTGCTGAAATTGTGACCCTGAGGCTTAGGGATTTTTTCAAAAATATAATTCCGCCGGTTAAGTTGTTGAGGGCTGATTTCTTGTCCTGTGACAAAAAGCCTTCAGTTTCCACGTTGAGTGAATTGCTAAAAGTCAGATTTTTGCTGAAATTGTGACCCCGGCGCTTACGGATTTTTTCAGAAAAATATTTTCCGCCAGTTAAGTTGTCAAGGGCTGATTTCTTGTCCTGTGATTAAAAGCGTTCTGTTTCCATCGCCAAAGCTTTCAGGGGAGCATTTGCAACCGGTTGGCACCATTTTTGAGTGAATTGCCAAAAGTCAGATTTTTGCTGAAATTGTGACCCCGGGGCTTAGGGATTTTTTCAAAAAAAAAATTCCGCCGGTTAAGTTGTTGAGGAATGGTTTCTTGTCCTGTGATAAAAAGCCTTCTGTTTCCATGTTGAGTGAATTGCCAAAAGTCATATTTTTGCTGAAATTGTGACCCCGGCGCTTAGGGATTTTTTCAAAAAAAATCTTTTCCACCGGTTAAGTTGTTCAGGGCTGATTTCCTGTCCTGTGATAAAAAAAACCTTCTGTTTCCATCGCCAAAGCTTTCAGGGGAGCATTTGCAACCGGTTGGCACCATTTTTGAGTGAATTGCCAAAAGTCAGATT
Source organism: Podarcis liolepis (assembly GCF_965112155.1). Lineage (NCBI taxonomy): Eukaryota > Metazoa > Chordata > Lepidosauria > Squamata > Lacertidae > Podarcis > Podarcis liolepis. The sequence continues at coordinate 322,328 of NW_028148749.1, read as the reverse complement.
TTTGCTGAAATTGTGACCCCGGGGCTTAGGGATTTTTTCAAAAAAATAATTCCGCCGGTTAAGTTGTTGAGGGCTGATTTCTTGTCCTGTGATAAAGAGCCTTCTGTTTCCAACTCCAAAGCTTTCAGGGGAGCATTTGCAACCAGTTGGCGCCAATTTTTGAGTGAATTGCCAAAGGTCAGATTTTTGCTGAAATTGTGACCCCGGGGCTTAGGGATTTTTTCCCAAAAAAAATTCCGCCGGTTAAGTTGTTGAGGAATGGTTTCTTGTCCTGTGATAAAAAGCCTTCAGTTTCCATGTTGAGTGAATTGCTAAAAGTCAGATTTTTGCTGAAATTGTGACCCCGGCGCTTAGGGATTTTTTCAGAAAAATATTTTCCGCCGGTTAAGTTGTCAAGGGCTGATTTCTTGTCCTGTGATTAAAAGCGTTCTGTTTCCATCGCCAAAGCTTTCAGGGGAGCATTTGCAACCGGTTTGCACCATTTTTGAGTGAATTGCCAAAAGTCAGATTTTTGCTGAAATTGTGATCCCGGGGCTTAGCGATTTTTTCAAAAACGTATTTTCCACCGATCAAGTTGTTGAGGGCTGATTTCTTGTCCTGTGATAAAAAGCCTTCTGTTTCCATCGCCAAAGCTTTCAGGGGAGCATTTGCAACCGGTTGGAACCATTTTTGAGTTAATTGCCAAAAGTCAGATTTTTGCTGAAATTGTGACCCCGGCGCTTAGGGATTTTTTCAACAAAATCTTTTCCGCCAGTTAAGTTGTTGAGGGCTGATTTCTTCTCCTGTGATAAAAAGCCTTCTGTTTCGACTGCCAAACCTTTCAGGAGAGAATTTTCATGTTTTTGGCACCATTTTTGAGTGAATTGCCAAAAGTCAGATTTTTTCTGAAATTGTGACTCCGGGGCTTAGGGATTTTTTCAAAAAAAAAAAAAAAAATTCCGCTGGTTAAGTTGTTGAGGGCTGATTTCTTGTCCTGTGATAAAAAGCGTTCTGTTTCCATCGCCAAAGCTTTCAGGGGAGCATTTGCATCCGGTTGGCACCATTTTTGAATGAATTGCCAAAAGTCAGATTTTTGCTGAAATTGTGACCCCGGGGCTTAGGGATTTTTTCAAAAAAATCTTTTCATCCAGTTAAGTTGTTTAAGGCTGATTTCTTGTCCTGTGATAAAAAGCCTTCTGTTTCCATCGCCAAAGCTTTCAGGGGAGCATTTGCAACCGGTTGGCACCATTTTTGAGTGAATTGCCAAAAGTCAGATTTTTGCCTGAAGCTGAGGCTCCAATACTTTGGCCACCTCATGAGAAGAGAAGACTCCTTGGAAAAGACCCTGATGTTGGGAAAGATGGAGAGCACAAGGAGAAGGGAATGACAGAGGATGAGGTGTTTGGACAGTGTTCTCAAAGCTACAAACATGATTCTGACCAAACTGCTGGAGGCAGTGGAAGACAGAAGTGCCTGGCGTGTGACTATCAGTGGTCACAAAGAGAAAGGAAATATTTATGAAAATAACAACAAGAGATGTGGAAAAATAATAAGAAAGGACTGGATAGTACTGTGAACATCATAAGGTTAGGTTTGTGGACATTAAAACAGCAGTAAGAAGCAAGAAGTTGATTGGATCCCTCCGGCACTTGAAATATGGGTACCCCCAACAAGAATTTAAAATTCGGCTCTGTAATTTGGAATTTATGTAATTTGGTTTTTTTAAAATATTTATTAAAGCTTAAACATTAGAAAGAAAAAAAGAAAAACAAAAACAAAAAGGAAATACAAACAATAAACAATTACAAAACCTCAGAAACAAAAATAAATACAGTAATACAAAACATCAACAATACAAAAAAGAAAAAGGCAAAAAAGAAAAACAAAAACATTTAATAAACCCCAAAAAAGGACAAACAAAGATAAAAAGAACCCCATATTTTCATACCCTTATCTTTCATTTGCTTATTTCCTCGACTTCCTCACACCTCCTTTTTTGAATTCTAGTTCAGTTAATTATTCTAGCAAGTTCTTTCCCTCTTTCTCAAATTTAGTTCCATAATTTATCTTAACACATTTTAGCCTTAGATTTACCCCTTTACCCAATACCAATCTGTTCATACTTAATTCTTTATAGTATTTCTACTAAAGTCATGTAACTTCTTTTGGAATTTGTGTAATTTGGTTTGATTTGATGTGATTGGTCGGTTAACAAAAAAATAATCATAATAGAAGTGCCTGGCATGCTCTGGTCCATGGGGTCACGAAGAGTCGGACACGACTAAATGATTAAACAACAACAAAGTATATCAAACAGCACTTTCCAAAGCAACAAGAACCAAAATATAACTATCCTCCAAAATTCATACTTATCAAATAAATTTGATGCAGTTCTCTAGCCAAACAATGTTTGCAAAAATGCATATATTAGGAGGAAATGTCTACAAAAATGTGTGTGTTGGGTCCAATTCACTTTTTTGCTTACATAAGTTTTAGCTTGTTTTTAATTCAATGTAATTAAAATTTGGTAATGCTTGGCATAAAAGGTAAAGGTAAAGGTACCCCTGCCCGTATGGGCCAGTCGTGTCCGACTCTAGGGTTGCGCGCTTATCTCGCTCAAGAGGCCGGGAGCCAGCGCTGTCCAGAGACACTTCCGGGTCACGTGGCCAGCGTGACTAAGCGGCATCTGGCGAGCCAGCACCAGCGCCACACACGGAAACGCCGTTTACCTTCCCGCTATAAAGCGGTACCTATTTATCTACTTGCACTTTGATGTGCTTTCGAACTGCTAGGTGGGCAGGAGCTGGGACCGAACGATGGGAGCTCACCCCACTGCGGGATTCGAACGGCCGACCTTGCGATCAGCAAGTCCTAGGCACTGAGGTTTTACCCACAGTGCCACCCGCGTCCCCCATAGTTTTACATGGCATAGTTTTACTCAGATGCAGTGAAAGCAAATTGGTCTTCCTCATTGTGAGCTTATGTAAGTGTAATAAGATTGAATGGTATATAGTGAGTTAAAGAAAATGCTTAAAAATAGTTTTGTTAAAAAAAACAGAAGCCTTTTTACTGGGTATAGTGGGTGAAGAGATACCAAGGGAAGATAAACGACAGTTTATGTATGCAACAACTGCGGCAAGAATTCTTTTAGCCGAAAAATGGAAACAAGAAGATGTGCCAACGAAAGAAGAGCGGCAGATGAAGATGATGGACTTTGCAGAACTGGCGAAGCTGACAGGAAAAATCCGAAACCAGCACGATCAAGTATTCCAAAAGGACTGGAGCAAATTTATACAATATTTGAAAGATTATTGTAAGCAATTAACATCACTAGCAAGGTTGTCTAAAGACTCGTAATGAGAAATTTTCTACCTTTCTATATTTATTTAAATTTTGAGCCATTTTGTAATGAGTGTAATTAGGACTGGAAAATGCAATGATACAAAGGTTAATTTTGAAAGCCGTGAGGCAGGAGGGGAGGAAATCAATAGGCTCTAAAGAGCCAGGGCGGTAAAGTGGACAAGGATGATGTGAATGCATATAACTAAATGGAAAATAAATAAATAAAAATTGTGTGTGTGTGTGTGTGTGTGTGTGTGTGCGTAATTGGGTTGCTTATTGAGTGAATAGTAATATAAAGTAAATTTCACACCAACAGTGACCAATGAATATAAATTTTGCCCACACACCATCACACTCCCATCTTTGTCCTTGATCACAAGGCATTATCAGGGTTCAAGGGCAAATTCCACCCGAGCAAAAGCTCTCAAGGAAGGCACAACTGGGGAGCAGGAGTGGCCTAGGGAGAATCCTAAGGGACAGGGAGACATTAGGTCCTCAGTTCCCCACCACTGCCATTCTCCCAGTTGAGTTCAGGAGCTGGTACGTATGTTACACACTCAGGGCAGGTTTGGCCCACAGTATCAATTTGCAGTGCAGCAAGCCTGAGATTTCTTTTTTTTATTAAGATATTTTATTAAAGATTTTAAACATTTAATTCACCAGACATATATAACAACCTCACCCAAATACAACAAACAAAGAACAACAAAGAGAAAAAAAGCAAAAAGAGTAACATAGAATAACAAAAACACCACAAAATCAAATATCCAACATTCATCTTTTCTTAAGCTTTTGGACTTCCTCACATCTCCCATTCCTGCGTTCCCAGTTATAGAGTTATAAACAGCAAATTATCATCTTGTTTCAACTCTTATTTTGTAGTTTTCAAATATTATGTCCCCAGCTTTAAACATTTTTATCCAATACTTAAATACCTAGTTTAGACATAATGTTGTTCCAAAATTTATCTTATTTCTCTGATCTTACTTATTCTCATATTTCTTTCAACTAAATTGCTGGTGCTGTGTTATTTTCAGTCCTGCATCCTTCTTAACACTCATACAATTTACAATGTTTTTGTAAATAGTCCTTAAACTTCTTCCAGTCCTCTTCCACTGCCTCTTCTCCCAGGTCTCGGATTCTGCCAGTCATTTCTGCCAGTTCCATGTAGTCTATCAGTTGCGTCTGGCATTCTTCCACGGTGGGCAAATCTTGGGTCTTCCAATGTTTTGCGATAAGTATTCTTGCTGCTGTTGTTGCATGCAAGCCTGAGATTCCTGCCATTCCCATCAATGTTGTCGCATCACGCAGGCCGGGATATTGGTATTGGGCAGCAGCCAGGCTGCTTTACGACTAGATACTTGCTTTAGGTAAAGGTAAAGGGACCCCTGACCATTAGGTCCAGTCATGGCTGACTCTGGGGTTGTGGCGCTCATCTCGCTTTATTGGCCGAGGGAGGCGGTGTACAGCTTCCGGGACATGTGGCCAGCATGACTAAGCCGCTTCTGGCGAACCAGAGCAGCGCATGGAAACGCCGTTTACCTTCCCGCCAAAGCGGTACCTATTTATCTACTTGCACTTTGACACTCTTTCGAACTGCTAGGTTAGCAGGAGCAGGACCAAGCAATGGGAGCTCACCCCACCGCGAGGATTCGAACCGCTGACCTTCTGATCGGCAAGTCCTAGGCTCTGTGGTTTAACCCACAGCACCACCCGCGTCCCTGCTCCTTGCTTTACATCACACCAAATTGTGAGCCATAACCAATAAAATGTCCCCCCCCCCCCTCATTTGTTACCCATTCAGTGCATGCATAATTATTGTCACCACATCCGACCCTGGCTGCTGGCACAGAAAGAATCGTTCTATTGGCACAATACAGACAGATGTAACCACTTCAACAACTCCTTGATTTAAATTGCAAAGTTAAGGCGATATACATGCAACCCCCATTTTGCACGCATTCAAAGATTGCATGACCGTGCACGCACAGGACATTTTCAGACCCAGAAGAGGCGTAATAGAGGCATAACAGAGCATGATGGGAGCAGGGCCAGGGTGGGGGGCGTTACAGATAATGACCTGGAACGCAACCCCCATGCAAACCCCATGCCTGCATAACGTTTCTACTCAAAAGTCTTACTAAAAAGACAGGTAGCCTATATCAGATTGTAGTTTATACCCACTTACCTGGGAGAGAGAGAGAGAAATTGCTTGAATTTTGGGACTTAAAGGTAGCCCTGACCATTAGGTCCAGTCGCGGACAACTCTGGGGTTGCGGCGCTCATCTCGCTCTATAGGCCGAGGGAGCCGGCGTTTGTCCGCAGACAGCTTCCGGGTCATGTGGCCAGCATGACTAAGCTGCTTCTGGCGAACTAGACCAGCGTTTGGAAACACTATTTACCTTCCCACCAGAGTGGTACCTATTTATCTACTTGACTTTGATGTGCTTTCGAACTGCTAGGTGGGCAGGAACTGGGATCGAGCAACGGGAGCTCACCCGTCGCGGCGATTCGAACCACCAACCTTCTGATCGGCAAGTCCTAGGCTCTGTGGTTTAGACCACAGCGCCATCCGCATCCCTTATTTCTCCATAGAAAGATATAAGATTTCATTTTAAAATATCACACATTTCAAATTAATGGATCTTGAATTGTTTAACTCTAAGTGGATTGTGCCCTAAATAGCAATGTGCAAAATTCTACTGAGAAATATCAGAAGAATTCCATTGTCCCTAAACCAATGCCGAAATGGCTAATCTGAATGGTACCTATTGCCATGCAGATGAAACCAGAGCATCGTTTGCTTCCAGCCTCATGCAAGTTAAGAGACTGCATTTCCCTGCCAACACATATAGCAGAGCGATGAACATTTTAAGAAAATCAACCTCATGTGAGTGCACAATTAGCAAGTCTAAAAATAATGACACACTTTCATAACAGCCAATAAATGATACTGTTTTAAGGGAATAAGCAGTAATATATAGCCTAGAAGCAGATCTAGCAAAACACAAGGGAAACTGGAAGGAGTGATGGCATATTCAATAAGGGGAATATCACAGCATGCTACAGTCTGAAAAGAGAGAACTTGTCTTGAAAGATAGAATCAAGTTATTTTTTATTTTGAAAAAGCAGACCTTATTATCAAAATTAGACTTGTTTCCTTCAAAATCCCTAAATTACTTGCAAACCCTACAAAAAAAATTGCTTGCGGGTGATCTGCCAGTTTTCCCTCTAATTCCAAAACTTTGAAGTTTTGATGGTTTCTGTAGCTCCAACTTCTCATGTTCATTACTTTAATTGTTTTTATTTTATTTGCTTATTTATAAATCACATTTCCTCAGAAAGAGCCCAGGGCAGTATGTATCCGATATATGGGCAAACTATGACTTCAGTTGTGCTATACTCATCATCATTGCAGTTTGATGCTATTAAAATGTAAAGGGGGTTATGAGTATATCTTTGTGGCATGATCATGTTGGCACTATTATTTAAATCAATCAATCAATCAATCAATCTTCTCCAGTGTACAGGGGTGGGGGGAGAAAGATGCAATATTTTCCGAGGATGTTGAAAGTTATTTTTTTCTAGCTGAGCTACCAGTGCAGTTTGACTTTCCCATTCTAGGTTTAATTAGCCAAACCAGCTGCTTCTTGTTTTATATATAAAAACAGTAGTGCAACTGACTCTATCATGCAAGATTCTCACAAGTTCTAACATAGCAAACAAATGAGAACATGTTGGTTTCCCCCTTCTGTTTAACTTCTGCTTATCCTTCAGTCCCATGGGAGTGTGATTTGGACAACCCAAAATATGTAGGTCCCCTACTGGGCTAAACAGTATCTATAAGCAGTAAATTGGAACTATGACTGAAGTAATTTTACCTCCAAGTTTTCTCTGGCAGCCTCTCGCTGCTGCCGCACCGCTGCCATGCGATTTCTGTTCTCATCCTGAAGCAAAGTTCTTAACTCGAGGTACTACTTCCAAGTTAGCGGTCTGTAACCCGAAGTGTTTGTAACCCAAGGTATTTGTAACCTGAGGTACCACTGTAACCAAATATAAGCCACTCCCTTAAAATTGGGTTACAGGCTGTAAATCGCTGCAATTGGTAGAACTGTAACTCCGAGCCAATTTAAGCCTTTGATCTTGCAAGCCCACAAAAGTTACCGTACAATCGCTAAAATTGCAAATCGCTATTTAATTGTTACAACTCCGCAGGCACTCACACCCGTAATTGGCAAATGAACAGTCTCAAGCTCGCAAATCAGCAATAAAACATTTTTTTGTTCCATTTTGCCATATGTCTGTTTCAGCAGCGATATTTGTAAAAGGCATTTTTTGTAAGGTCACGAATTTAAGCCACACTTTAACTTTTCACAGTCGGAATTTGGGGGGGGGGGGGTTGAGGCTTATATTCAGGCCAATATGGTATCTATTGATTGGTGGATATTTGGCATGTCTATTCAGCATTGTGGAAATCCCCTATTAAAGCATCAGTATAATTAAAAGTAAATTGGCCATGGTAAAAATGGGAAAACAAATGTATAAAATTGTTTTTACTCTGCAGTCAGAAGATCATGAAGCTGAAAAATAATCAGTGTTAAAGCACATCCAAAGGTAAACACGGCTTCTAAATTACTGTGGTACAGTTGAGTACACTTCGCTGAATTTAGTAATAACAAAGATTTAACTCATAAACAGATATTATATGGTCTGCAGGTTAAATGCAGGGAGTTTTCCATGTTAGGTTTCTAGACCTCATGTTTGCAGAGATAGTCGGGGCAAGGAAGGGTAATCCATACAAAGTGTGTCATCCAAATATTCTTGCAGCTTAATTGTTACAAACAGACATGAACCAGAAAAAGTGAAAAATGGGATTACACACATTCTTCCAATTGAATGCTTGAAGTGTAATTGGAGAGTGGGGGAAATTGTCCTACCTAGGCTACCTATATCCTTTTAAAATTTGGCTCTTTTTTGGGGGGGTGTTATTGGGTTGTTGTTTTTATTTTGATTATTTATATTGTGGTTTTTATGTTGATCTTTTCTGTGAGCCGCCCTGAGACCTCTGGGTATAGAGTGGTATATAAATTCAATAAAATAAGAATAATAAGAATAATACCTAGGCTGGCCCCACCCGTAGCATCCACTCAATGAATGGGATCAGGGGCGCCGACTTATAAAAAATATTGGGGGGGCCCATACCGGGGTCCATACTGGCGGCAGGATGGCAGTGGTGCTTTTGCATGCAAGAACCGGCCTGCCCTCCCCAGGCTTCGCGCCGGGAGGCGGCCACCCCCTCCTACCAACGTCACCTTAGCCGAACCCAGAAAAAAAGCCCCGCTCCGGCGGCGGGAACTCCCGTCCCCTCCATTCTCCCCTCACCCCAGTCCCTTGCCGGCGACGAATACGCCGTTCCTCGGCCCCGCGGCTCCATTCCTTTCTAAAGTCCCGCCGCTGGGGGTCTTCCTCTGACTGACCGACCTGCCCACCCCTTCTCAGGAGCTCCCGGTCACTTTGGGAGGCGCGCGCCGGAGTCCCCTGCGCGGTTTTTGGCAAGGTGCCTAATAATTTTCTTAAATTATTGGGGGGGCAGAGCCCCCCCAAACAAATTTTTGAGGGGGCTCGGGCCCCCTCAGGCCCCATAGAGTCTGCGCCTATGAATGGGATCATGGAAATAAAAAAATTACACCATAAGTGGGCCACAAGAGGACTTCACAGTAATATAAGTAAGGATACTTTTTCAGTCTCAAAAGAGAAATATTAAACACCGGAACAAGAATTTCATTTCAATATTGTCCTAAAGTCAACAAAAGCCTCCTTCCCTATATCTCTTTAGGACATATACAGAAGGTTTATTAGAAACATTAGTGCCAAGGGCCTACAGGTCTCTTGTCGAAAGAACATTGACCTTTTTTGGGGGGGGGGAATAGCTCACCTGTAACAATGACACAGGGACGTGGGTGGCGCTGTGGGTTAAACCACAGAGCCTAGGACTTGCCAATCAGAAGGTCAGCGGTTCGAGTCCCCACTACGGGGTGAGCTCCCGTTGCTCGGTCCCTGCTCCTGCCAACCTAGCAGTTCAAAAGCACGTCAAAGTGCAAGTAGTTAAATAGGTACCGCTCCGGCGGGAAGGTAAATGGCGTTTCCGTGCGCTGCTCTGGTTCGCCAGAAGCGGCTTAGTCAAGCTGTACACCAGCTCCCTCGGGCAATAAAGCGAGATGAGTGCCGCAACCCCAGAGTCAGCCACGACTGGACCTAATGGTCAGGGGTCCCTTTACCTTTACCTTTAAGAACAACGCAGCAGAAGAAAAACTGCTTTTGTTTCCTGACTCATCAGAAATATTTGACGCTACGGATTAACAGAGCAACAGAGGAAGGGGGCAGGGACTTTCACTCCATTGCTTTTCACCACCGCTGATAGAGAGGAACCGGTATACAGTAGGTATAAATTTGCCGCCCCCCAGAATTCGGCTCCCGGGTAAATATGGCCCCGAACACACCAATGAGGGAGGTGGTTGGTGGAGGAGTTGGGGGGGCAGGGAAATCTGGGAGGAGAAAGGAAATATCCCAGGTGAGAGCTGAGAGGGACCTTCTGTGGGTGGAAACGGCTAAGAACTACCCTTAAGAGAGGATTCCCATTCTATTTATTCTCTTTGTATTTTTTTTGTAGCTGTTTATTTTTATTGTAGTATGAAAAACTTAAATAAAATCTTACTTCAGAACAAATGAGGGAGATGTCACAATTCACACAGCTCATCCGATGCAAGATTTCTCAGCTGTTAGCGTAATTTAAGTTGCACACAACAACCCCTCTTAATTGGTGGTGTCCTTCCTTGCGTTCTGTTACAGGGAATTAATTAATGTTTTCTTTTAATTCCATACTGTCATTAGCCTGTTAGTTTTCCGCAGAGGAAATCATCTGTTTCTTGCAGGTGTAAGAGGGCCGGCTGGATCCGCAGTTCTTCTCCTACCGCCCCTCCCCCACATCAAAGACTAGTTATTAGCCCTAATTACATAGTGGCTCACATTAGTGTCTCTTATGCTATGTGCCTGTGGGATTTTAACAAAATTAGGAATTTGAAACTTCATTAAATAAACTGCTTAAGGGCTTCCTTTCCCCCATCACACTGTGTAAAACATCCTACTTAAAATTCTTTGTTTTCACTGCAATTTAAGTTATCTGATGTTGACTATGAAAACATAATTAATTAAGTGCACGGAAAACATATTGTTCCTGTTATTTTGCTGATAAGGTGGTCTGCTGATAGCGTAGGAAACACAAAAGGGCAGATGTTGGAAAGTCTTTAAGGTTGGAGCTATTGTGCAACAGAAATTTGAATACAGAGCACACAGCTGGTAGACAGGGAGCTCCTAGCACAAGCCTGCACATAGGCGGTTGGAGGATGGATGGTGGCTAACAGATTGAGATTGAATCCTGACAAGACAAAAGAACTGTTTTGGGGGGACAGGGGGCAGGCAGGTGTGGAGGACTCCCTGGTCCTGAATGGGGTAACTGTGCCCCTGAAGGACCAGGTGCACAGCCTGGTAGTCATTTTGGACTCACAGCTGTCCATGGAGGCGCAGGTCAATTCTGTGTCCAGGGCAGCTGTCTACCAGCTCCATCTAGTACACAGGCTGAGACCCCACCTGCCTTCAGACTGTCTCGCCAGAGTGGTGCATACTCCAGTTATCTCTTGCTTGGACTACTGCAATGTGCTCTATGTGGGGCTACCTTTGAAGGTGACCCAGAAATTACAACTAATCCAGAATGCGGCAGCTAGACTGGTGACTGGGAGCGGACGCCGAGACCACATAACACTGGTCTTGAAAGAACTACATTGGCTCCCAGTACGTTTCCAAACACAATTCAAAGTGTTGATACTAATCTTTAAAGCCCTAACGGCCACGGTCCAGTATACATGAAGGAGCGTCTCCACCCGCATCGTTCTGCCTGGACACTGAGGTCCAGTGCCAAGGGCCTTCTGGCAGTTCCCTCGCTGCGAGAAGCCAAGTTACAGGGAACCAGGCAGAGGGCCTTCTTGGTAGTGGCACCCGCCCTGTGGGACACCCTCCTACCAGATGTCAAAGAGAAAAACAACTACCAGACTTTTAGAAGACATCTGAAGGCAGCCCTGTTTAGGGAAGCTTCTAATGTTTAATAGGCTATTGTATTTTAATATTTTGTTGGAAGCCACCCAGAGTGGCTGGGGAAACCCAGCCAGAGGGGCGGGGTATAAATAATAAATTATTATTATTATATTATTATTATAGCTAAGTCAAAGTGAATAAGGCACATTTACTAATCTGGCTTGCACTGGGGGGGGGGGGAATTGTGGCCACTTTGCCCCTCTGCCAGTCCTGCTACTGCTGACTTCAAACAACCAGCTGCTGTAAAGCCAAGAAAAAAAATATTGGTTACAGCTCATGGTTTGTCTGGAGTGAGACAAACCATGAGTTTGTGTTTGGATGACACAGCAAGCCAAACCATGACTTAATTCACAGCAGGATGGTAGGAGTGCAACAGACATGATCTCCTCTCTGGGAGCCTTCACATTCATACTAAGCCATGGTTTGGCTTCATGTTAGATGCAAACCATTTCTGAGTCCAATGGGACATACTCCCAGGGAAGTGTGTATGGGGTTGTGGTCTCAGGAACTGACTTCTACCCCACAAAAAACCCTGCACAATAAAGAAGGATAGATGTATCCCAGGCCTTTAAAAAATCTAGGTAAAGGTCATCCAAATTCTGTTCCAGGAAAATAATTATTTATTTGTTCATTCATTCCCCACCTATCTGGCTGGGTTTTCTCAGCCACACTGGGTGGCTCCCAACAGAATTAAAAGCACAATAAAACATCAAACATTAAAAGCTTCTCTAAACAGGGCTGCCTTCAGATGTCTTTGAAAAGTCAGATAGTTGTTTATCTCCTTGACGTCTGATGGGAGGGCGTTCCACAGGGCGGGCGCTACTCTTAAGAAGGCCCTCTGCCTGGTTCCCTGTAACTTTGCTTCTCACAGTGAAAGAACTGCCAGAAGACCCTTGGTGCTAGACCTCAGTGTCCGGGCAGAACGATGGGGCTGGAGACGCTCCTTCAGGCATACTGGGCCGAGGCTGTTTAGGGCTTTAAAGGTCAGCACCAACACTCTGAATTGTGCTCAGAAATGTACTGGGAGCCAATGTAGGTCTTTCAGGACTGGTGTTATATTAGATTCTGTCACTCGTATTAAGGATGAAAATTTGCAGAATTTTACCTAATTTTCCTATTCATTAAGAGGCCTCAGGATCCAGCTGAGACATTAAACCCCCCATAGTCAATTTTCAAGTACGTTTAGGCATTTTTGGAGAAATATGCCAGTTATATATAGAGGTTTCAAAGCCATCATGTTTAGCAATCCATAACACACCCAATATTAGGATGTCCTGAAAATTCATTCCCGACAATGCTTTCGCGTTCAAGGATGTGGCACTGAAGAGACTGGGAGACTTCCCTTATTATGAGAAAGAAAAAAAATTGTTGAGACAATTTTCCTTTGACTTATAAAGAGAGGATCTTTCTGGGAAATTAATTGGCAATACCCTCAAGATGTAATGCCAACGAAATAATTAGAAACAGGGGCAGGAGCCCAGCAGGAATTGCCGTTCTCCAAAGAGTGAAGGATACCATCCTTCTGCAAACTGTCTGCCCTCACGGCAGGTGATCCCATTTGTAGAAAAGGTCAGAGGATTAACAGGTGTTTAAAAGAGTCAAGGAGAGCTGGAGTAGCAGCTGCCATGGCAACAAGGAAGAAACATCTACGCACACACAAAAATACCTTTTTGGTAAACAGTAACTGTTTCTAGTCCAAGTACTCCAACATATTCAGTTCAATTTATTTATTTTCTTACATTTCTAGATCATCATTATTCCACCATGGAACCCCAAGCAGCATATCTGCTTTTCCCAAGAGGCTAGCCCTTTCGGAAGGGAGCAGACCCGGGGCTCCTAAACTTCAGCAAGATAGTCTCTCAGATGCCTTCAGACCATGCCCTGCAATGAGTGCAAGTAGGGATCAAAGGTTAGGTGCATGGCAGGCACTGCAGGCAAGCAAGGGAAACTAGGTGGACTTAAGGACTATGAGGAACAGGCAGGAGATGTAGACATGGCAGAAGCCAAAGGAAGGGTATGACCAGGAAAGACAGGGAGGAACAAAGGCTGCAGACTTAGTCATCATTACAGCAAACCCAACAAAACCAATGGGGCTTCAGCCCCATCAACTTCAGTGGGTCTACCCTAAGCATGACAAACACTTGATCCAACCCAAATCCTATGAATGTGAGATAGACATATGAATGTGATGGTGTGTCAAAGGTGTGTCAAAGATGATCTGAGCCAAATACTCCTGTGTGTGTGTCTAAAATAGTGCATGTGTCTAAAATACAGTGGTGCCCCGCAAGACGAATGCCTCGCAAGACGGAAAACTCGCTAGACGAAAGGGTTTTCCGTTTTTGAGCTGCTTCGCAAGACGATTTTCCCTATGGGCTTGCTTCGCAAGACGAAAACGTCTTGCAAGTTTGTTTCCTTTTTCTTAACACCGTTAATACAGTTGCGACTTGACTTCGAGGAGCAACTCATAGAACGCAGTGTACATAGTAGCCTTTTTTGAGGTTTTTAAAGACTTTGGTGATTTTTGAAGCTTTTCCAAAACTTCTTTTGCGGCCATTTGGTAAGTTAAGCTTTTAAACCTTTTTTGGGGGGGTTGGATTTTGGGTTGGGGTGTTTGGAATTCAAGGACTTGGTGTTGGGAAGGGGTTTGCAAGAATCTGGAAGCTTGTGTATTTTTTTCCTGCATTTTTATGATTTTCTGTGACCATTGGGGCACTCTGCTGTTTTTTTAAAAAAATTCTGGATTTGAATTTCTGTGTGCTGGGTGGCTGGGGGAACAGTTGGGGAGGGGTTTGCAAGAATCTGGAAGCTTGTGGTTTTTTTCCTGCATTTTTATGATTTTCTGTGACCATTGGGCCACTCTGCTGTTTTTTTAAAAAAATTCTGGGTTTGAATTTTGAAATGCTCTTTACAGTATGTGTGACTTTAAAGAGCACTTAATAAACCCTTGTTGTACCAAATTTGGCTTTGTTTGGACTTTTTTTGACCATAGGAACGCATTAATTGATTTTCAATGCATTCCTATGGGAAACCGTGCTTCGCAAGACGAAAAATTCGCTAGGCGAAAAAATTCGCGGAACGAATTAATTTCGTCTTGCGAGGCACCACTGTAGTGCTTTAGTTCCATCCACACTTTGAAGCTATCTCCAGTCCTCCTAAAAGAGAAATCAGATGCATTGTATAATGTAATTATGTTTGTGGGGGGAAGCGATAGAGTTGGTAGTATAATTTAACTCATTTCTCATCATGCACCAACTATTCATTACTTAAAGCAATGATTTGTTAGTCGGCTTATTAGTACTCTTTTGTAGTTCACATTTCAAAGCGAAAGAGAAACAACAGAACAGTTTTCACAAAAAATTCAACTTTATATACAGTATATAGCAAGGGATGCGGGTGGCGCTGTGGTCTAAACCACTGAGCCTCTTGGGCTTGCTGATCAGAAGGTCAGCGGTTCGAATCCGTGCAACGGGGTGAGCTCCTGTTGCTCTGTCCCAGCTCCTGCCAACCTAGCAGTTCGAAAGCACACCAGTGCAAGTAGATAAATAGGTACCACTGTAGCAGGAAGGTAAACGGCATTTCTGTGCACTCTGGTTTCTGTCACGGTGTCCCGTTGCACCAGAAGCAGTTTAGTCGTGCTGGCCACATGACCCGGAAAGCTGTCTGTGGACAGGCGCCGGTTCCGTCGGCCTGAAAGCAAGATGAGTGCCACAACCCCATAGTCACCTTTGACTGGACTTAAGGATCCAGGGGTCCTTTACCTTTTTTACCTTTACAGTATATAGTCAAATGGTTGTGAAATGCCTGTCCTTAAGTGTGCATCACTTCAAAACCCACACACACCCTCAAATAAAGAGCAAAATTTATTTCCCTTTGGACCACACAAGGCCAACCCATGGTTTGTATGAAGGAGGAGCAAGACTCATTGGTTTAGTCATAGAACAGTTTTAGGAAAAGGATACCGCTTGCTTCTCCCATGCTTTATGCAGGTTGAGAACTGGATAAAGATGAGTCCAGAGGCCGTGTGTCATGTATAGTCCTTTTCTCGCAGTCTCACTATGTGTGATTCTTTCCTGTCACAGAAAAGGAACTCAGCACAACGGAGCCAACTGTTATTATTTTTTATTAAATTTCTACACCAGCCTTCATCCAAAGATAAGAGGGCATTTAACAATATTGTTATAGATTTAGGGTAAACCCTAGAAAATAATAAAACCTAGGAATGAATAAATATTAGGATTTTGATTGATTGGGATATGGATTAAGACACCAACTGAAGAGCCTTATGCAAACCAGCCTGGCCAAGCTAGGGGCCATTGAGGGTGTTTTCCAGTACAAGAGGGTTTCGCCCCTGCCCTGAGGTGTGAACAGAGACAGGGGTTTGAAGGGTGCCAATGTGATGGGTGTGTTTTGGAGCAGAGGTTTCTGGGAGGAAGGAGGAGGGAGACGAGTTGGGATTCATCCTTGAAGGAAGCAGCCTAAAGGTGGGCAGCACTGCTGCCTCTGGCAATGTGCCTGTCGTAAGATCCACGCAGACTGAAGGTGTAAATAGGTGAATAAAGCATGGCAGTCTCCACTCTGTCTTCCAGTCTCCAAAGGGACACAGACCATATGTGTGTGTGCCTTGGATCCCATAGGCTCTTGCCACCGCTTGGCAAAGAGAGGGGCACACACCATATCTGTCAACGTTTCCCCTTTTTAAAGGGAAATTCCCTTATTCCAAATAGGATTCCTCGCAAGAAAAGGGAAAAGTTGGCAGCTATGGCACACACCCAGCTTTTGTAACAATATAAACACAAAAATACATACCATAGTAACAAACAAAAACAGTGACTCCACACACAGAGTTTGAAAGGCCATGTTGTTGTTGTTTAGTTGTTTAGTCGTGTCCGACTCTTCATGACCCCATGGACCAGAGCACGCCAGGCACTTCTGTCCTCCACTGCCTCCCGCAGTTTGGTCAAACTCATGCTGGTAGCTTCGAGAACACTATCCAACCATCTCACCCCCTTCTCCTTGTGCCCTCCATCTTTCCCAACATCAGGGTCTTTTCCAGGGAGTCTTCTCTTCTCATGAGGTGGCCAAAGTATTGGAGCCTCAACTTCAGGATCTGTCCTTCCAGTGAGCACTCAGGGCTGATTTCCTTCAGAATGGATAGGTTTGAGCTTCTTGCAGTCCATGGGACTCTCAAGAGTCTCCTCCAGCACCATAAAAGGCCATAGATTAATTAGACAAAGGCCTGAGAGAACAGGAATGTTTTCACCTGGCGCCTAAAGATATGTAACAAAGGGGCCGGGCAAGCCTCCCTGGGGAGAACATTCACCCAATGGGGAGCCACCACAGAAAAGACTCGCTCTCATGTTGCCACGCTCCAGATTTCACACGGAGAAGGCTCACAAAGAAGGGCCCCGGATGATCATTTCAGGACCCAGGTCGGTTCATATGTGGAAAGGCAGTCCTTGAGGTATTGTGGTCCTGAGCCGTTTAGGGCTTTGTCGGTCAAAACCAACACTTTAAATTGGACTTGGAAACTACCGTATTTTTCGCTCTATAAGACGCACTAGACCACAAGACGCACCTAGTTTTTGGAGGAGGAAAACAAGTAAAAAAATATTCTGAATCTCAGAAGCCTGAACAGCAAGAGGGATCGCTGCGCAGTGAAAGCAGCAATCCCTCTTGCTGTTCTGGCTTCTGGGATAGCTGCGCAGCCTGCATTCGCTCCATAAGATGAACACACATTTCCCCTTACTTTCTAGGAGGGAAAAAGTGAGTCTTATAGAGCAAAAAATACGGTAAGTGGCAGCCAGTGCAGTCAGGCCAGGATTGCTATATGTTCAGTTTTTGTGTTTTTTTCCTAGTTCTCCCACATGAGCCTCAGACTCAGCCTCTTACAGCACTCCGTTTGGGGACAAAAAGTGCTTTCTACAAAATTATAGAGCAAGGTTTTGAGTAAATAAGTCTAGGAAATGAACATAACAGGCCAGATTTTGCAACTTTATAGGTATTCATAAACGTTCAGATTACATAAACTGAATGTATCAGCCATGACCAGGAAAACCAGGAAAGTGTAATCCAACCGCAATTGCAAAACACAAATGCAAAGCATCAAAGCAAATGAGTTAGATAATCTCTCGTTGCACTTTATAAATGCGCCTTCCTCAAGCACCTAAAAAGCATCTTTGCCAAAGCAATACAAATATGCAACTGTTCTTGCTCTCAGGGCTGAGTGTTTTTCATTCAAGCACTATAGTCAGATGGGTATCTCTGCTCACATACATTCGCATGATTCTAGCAGGTCATACTTTGCAAAGCCTCTACTGACTAATTAAAGTTTTATTTCAGACCTTTAATAGCCCAATCAATAATTTAGGGAGCAAAGAAAACATTTTCTGGAAAGGCATTAGTGAAGGATTCACAGAAACCACCTCACTGCTCAAAACTTTCCCTTAATGTAAAATGGGAGGTGGGGTGGAAAGAGATTGTGAGTGGATGCAGTGATTCTCATGTTGTGGTGTAATATCTCTGAACAACATATTTGATGAAGCAATAAATAGCACCAAAACAAACCTGTGGCGGAAGAAAATTCTCCTTGGAAGAGGTTCAAAATCATTATCTACTAATGTAAGTACCAATGGGAAATTAAATTGAATTCTGAAGTTGCACACACTGAAATCAATGTTCTTGCTTGAATGAGAGATGTAGATGTGTGTGATTGTGTAATATTTCTCCTCAGTATAATTCTTCACCTTTCTCCATTTTGTAGTGTTTACTTTATCTACAAATAGAAAAATCTGTAGACTGGCTAAGCACAAGAAGCTGAAGAACCCAATTATGTGAGATTTATTATTATTAAAGATTAGCTTATGTTACCCAGTAAAGGCTTCTAGGAGATACTGCTGCTTCTGTTCAAGTAAAATTGGTTGGTTCTCAGACCTACATATGCAAAATCAGGAAAACTTTGAATGGCCTTGAATGACTTTTCAGATATATTGTTGGATGCAAAAGCAAAACATAGGGGCATATCACTCCCTTTATTAGTGAGCTCAGGTGGTGAGTTTCAAGGTGATATGACTGGAGCCAAAATGGGACCCCCAAGAAACAAGAGCGGGGTATCAGCATCCTTAGGACAGCCCCAAAGTTTGCAAAAGTTAAAAAGCGGATATTGTGAATACTGTGGAGTAACAGATTTAAACACCATTGCCCAGTGAGGACTGAGGAAACTTGCACTGAATGCAAAATGTCAGTTGGAAAAGAAAAACACAAAACAGGCCTTAATATAATGGGTTGCTTCAGCCCATATTCTCCTGAAGGAGGACATGACTGGCTGGCTAGAACCGTGAACAGAAGTATTCACAGTTTTTCTAAAACTTGGGTCCCCAGATGTGTGTTTTTTTTAATAATAATATTTATTAGTTTTCAATTACAGTGGTACCTCGGGTTAAGTACTTAATTCGTTCCAGAGGTCCGTTCTTAACCTGAAACTGTTCTTAACCTGAAGCACCACTTTAGCTAATGAGGCCTCCCACTGCCGCCGTGCCGCCAGAGCACGATTTCTGTTCTCATCCTGAAGCAAAGTTCTTAACCTGAAGCACTATTTCTGGGTTAGCGGAGTCTGTAACCTGAAGCGTATGTAACCCGAGGTACCACTGTACAGTCCAATAATAGTCTCATTATAACAATACCAATTTATAATACAATTAGTAATACCAATCATTCAAATGCCAAATTATATAATTTAGCTAAAGTGGCCTCCCGCATGCTGATGGTTTGATTATTTTCTTTATTTCTGCGTTCCAAAATCTTATTAATTTCCATTACATTCCGGTCATAATAATAATCCCTTATACAACAACTGCAATATTAATAACTTCTATTTGTGTTGACACATTAATTTATAAAACTGCGAGTGAGGAACTCAAACTATATCTGTATTCTTCCTGTGTGTGGCAATTATTCTGCCCATGGTGTATCTTCCTGTCTTTGCATGATGTTATGTCTTTTGTTCCCCTGATTGTTGCTGTTATATGCCATGCCTTGGGCACAGCTGATATCCTATTGTTGTTCCAAAAATTTCTCCTTTGCTCCAACCCGTACTTTGTTGTTTTGCACCGAGAACTTTAACAACAGCTGCAAAAGTTGCATTGTCCCAAGAAAAAAACAACTGTTGTCACCATTTTTCCTCTCAGGCTAGGAATTAGAGCGGTCTGTCAAACTGCAGATGACTCAACAAAGAACCTTATCAGTTCCTTGGCAGTTCACAGACTCCCTTCATCCCTCTTCCAGCTGAAGATATATGAGCAATTATACTTCCAATTAAATTAAATTCCAAGTCCTCTTAGTGTTATTCAAGTCACTTCGTAAATAATAAAAGATTGGGAAGAGTCAGCTCTAAGTTTCCATTGTAAACCTTTTGCAAAATGGAGCTTCCCTCCCTTTTCCCCTTTTTTACACACACAGTTCCGTTTGATGTTATATTCCATATTTATAAACCAATTTCTAACATCCTCACTTGTACAAATATAATTTGAACTAACATTCAGAAGAGGGTTGCCAAATCATAAATGTAGAGAAGAAACTGTGGACTCCCCTCCCCTACTCACCATCTTTTGCACCAAATGAAGTCTTATCTCAAGTTCAAACTTTAAAGTCCTTGCAAGCTGGTTTGTTCCCCAGTTTATTATATCATCTCTTCTAGCATGCACCTGTACTTTAATCAATTGAACTCTAATTAACAGGACAACCTCTGCTTCTTAATGGCGCCATTGGAGGGTTTTCAAGCCAGCGAAGTGCTTTTGCACTCAGCGCCTCCCTGCCTCCCACATTCCATGCCAGAGCGAGAACCAGGTACCTAAATGAACTGTGAGTGAAGCCCGTTCCCCCTGCCCCTTGGGGGAGTTTGCAAGGATCATTACCTTCAATCATCCTTGTTTTTCCTTCGCCAAAGATCTCCTGCTGTTGTGGGAGCTGCCTCCACTAAGGCAGAGCAGATCTGGAAGCCAGTCCCCAGATGTTATTGGACTACAACTCCAATCATCTCTGACTGCCGACCATGGAATGATGGGAGTTGATGATGGGAATGATGGGAATTGTAGCCCCAGAACATCTGGGAACTCAAGTTTGAGAAAGGCTGTTAGGGAAAGGGCTGTCACTCTTCTGTGGCAGAATACTTTCTTTGCATGTACAAAGTACTAAGTTCAATCCTGGGAGACAGCTTACTCTGCAATTGTGCCTCACTTATGGAGTACACTCCCCTTTGATATACGGCTAGTGTTAATTCTGCTGTGTTTTCAGCATCACTTGAAAGCTCTCCTCTTTCAGCAGGCTTGTGTGTGTGTTTCTCATTATTGCTATTGGATTCTTTGTTAATTTCACCCACTTTTCTTATTCATAATTGTGCTTTGGCTTATTGTTTTAAATGTTCACTGTTCCCCATCCTCAAATCATGTTGTGGTGAAGGACAGGCTGAAAAATATTTTACATAAGTAAATGTTAATGCACTAAGGGGACTACAGCACAAGCTCTTTTACATTTACATCTACAGAACAGCACTATTTTTCATGGCTCTTTGTGAAATGCATGCCATCAACACCCAAGAAGGTATCTGTGCCTAAGTATGTCAGTAATTCCTTCCTACACACATCCCCCTGCCCAACTATTTGATCTGCATTTACATCTAGAAGGTCACTTTATGGTTCCTTGCCTGCTGTCATATAATCATGCTGCTATTTAAGCTATTATTGTTTGAAGTAAACTGCGTAACTAAGGTAACATGGTGCCTCAATTTAACTGTCACTGTGAAATTATAAAGCAGCTTATCGAAGACAATGTGTGCTAAAACACAAAAGCCCTAGGAATTGTCATTTTTAAACAATTAAATGTGCCTTTTCTTCCACCTTGCCCTCAAAGCCTTCCCACTTAAGCATCTGTCCAGTAATCACCTGATAAAAATTATTCAGGTTGGTGGGGTTTAAACAATGACCAAGAGGTCACCATTGGACCCTGGTTTGCATTCTCAGCCAACCCCCAACCCCCTCAAAATAAGGAGAGAAAATGCTAGAGAGCTAGAAATTCCCCTGAAGTTTCCAGTTCATGTTGTATGCCGAGGAAGTTAAAAAGCCAGTTGCCTCCTCAGCAATGGAAGCAACTTCACAGAAAAGCACAAAGGGGTTCTGTCTACTCCATAAAGATTCAGAAAGCTGCATGGCGCTGTGGGTTAAACCACAGAGCCTAGGACTTGCCGATCAGAAGGTCTGTGGCTCAAATCCCTGTGACAGGGTGAGCTCCTGTTGCTCGGTCCCTGCTCCTGCCAACCTAGCAGTTTGAAAGCACGCCAAAAAGTGCAAGTAGATAAAGAGATACCGCTCCAGCAGGAAGGTAAAGGGTGTTTCCGGGCGCTGCTCTGGTTTCGGTGTTCTGTTGCACCAGAAGCGGCTTAGTCATGCTGGCCCATGACCCAGAAAAACTGTCTGAGGACAAACGCTGGCTCCCTTGGCCTGTAAAGCAAGATGAGCACCACAACCCCAGAGTTGTCTACGACTGGACCTAACGGTCAGGGGTCCTTTACCTTTACCTTCAGTCTCAACCAGTGCTGGCTTCCTTGTCTCACTCATATATAAAATAGTGGTGTTGCAGAACTCCCTTGGAAACGGGGCAGTGTCATAGACTGGTTGGACACAGAGGAATGGTGGGAGCAACCAGGTGGGGAACCACCAAAGGAAGAAGGCTCAGAGCCCATGGAGTAGTGGTGAGACAACCATGAGTGTTCAGAGAGAAAAAGGGGAAAAGACTGGGAAGTGGAGGTGGGGGAAGCTGAAGATGTATCAGGCAGGGCTTAAGGAGCTGGGAGAGTCTATGGTGGAGAGAAGTCCAGAATCAGAGGCAGAGGCCAAAGCAGGGGATGTCAAGAGACAGAGATGAGTCGGGCTGGTGAAGAGTCATGGGTGTCTCCCCTACCCACAGTCTCTTGGAACCAGAAGAGGCATGAAGTAGCAGGAGCATAGACAAGCATGCAGGCCTAGTCTCTGATTGCTTGGGGAAAACCCTTAGCAGGAGCAGACATAGACAGCTGTAGTAGGGACCTTAAGTCTCAGCAACTGATCCATAGGGCAAGAACTACCAGGGATTAGTTCCTGTGCTCAATATGCCTGTGATTTATTGCTGGCTCACTCCTGTCAGGCAGAAATGGCTGCAATTCACATGTTCATACCAAGGTCAGGAACAGAAACCACACAAGCAAATTTGAGCGGTATTCACTACCATCAATCCTTGAGTCCCCAAATTATTATGTAAATAATTACATTTTCTGCATTGTTTTTGATGCAGAATTCACTGAAGTTAATTACAAACCTCCTTGTGTAATTCATCGCATCTGCTTCAGCCATATCAGATAGCAAAACAAAACATGGGTCTTTGTGGAAACCAAATTGTAATTGAATATAACATCCTATGTATGTCATTACGCAAGTCTCTTTGGGTACTCCTGAACATTCTCAGTTCCAATGTAGCCAAAGCCAACATAGCAATTCACCCATCAAGTCACCCCCCCCCCCCCCGGTTTTTAACACCACAAAACTGTTCCTTGATACCCTTGAGGAAGGCAAAAAATGGTCACATGAGGAATCACAACATTTTGTTTTATATTTTTAAAATCTCAAGCCTTTCCCAAAATTAAACCAAATGTCGTAACTACCGTTATTGAAGAGATATGGTTGTTTTACACAGCTCTAATCCACAGTCTTTCAGTAAAAGCACCAGCCCTACAGGTCACCTATTTCAACTATTTCAAAGTGATTTCCATACATCTGATTTAAAGTTAAGCATGCTGTTAATTTTTAAGTTATTTTCCCATTAGCGGAGGCAAAGTACTTGACAGCTGCATGGCATCCACTGTGGATTGCATATTGTTGAACTAAATGGCTTTAACCTGTTGGATCAGAGGCCAGAGAACTAATCTCCATGGCAACCTTGCTTTTAGATTTCCCTATTACAATTGCTGGGTGACATGTTGGTCCTTAGCTTTCATCTGAACGGAGTTATTTTTGTGTCTCTACATGTTATTGATAAATATGTCTTCTAAAAGGAATTTATTTCATAATGTGCATTAAGTGTGATTAAAGATAGAGAATGGGGATAAGGAAGCTCACATTCAAGGCTAAGGACAGACACATGTGTTAGTTTTGGTTTCTCTCCGATTCTCATTTTTCCAATATTCAGCTCACCACCTTTCCAAATCATTTTGCAACAGCCCCCACTCCCCGCAAAAAATCCTTACAAAAATCAATCAGCATTTGAATGTTCATTTCTACATAGAATTATGTCTAATACGCAGATTTTTGCAAGCAAATAAACCCCCCCCACACACACACACAAAAGTATTTCCAGTAAGGCATGCATTCTTATCCACACTTTCTTCCTAAAATGTGCATTTTGTGATGCGTTCTTCGCTTGGAGAACTACGCTACAAAATTCAGACGTGTGGATTTTGAAGAATAGCTGTGTTTCAATTCACACATTATTCTAGAAGTGTGCATTAAATAGGTTTGCATTAAAATCTTAACTGGACTGAACTGAATCCCACCCACCCACCTACCCCATCCCTGCTCAAGCCTTGGAACAATGAAGCTTTGTCCCAGCTGATGGGTTTTTTTAAATGCCAAAATTCCTCAAAAAAAACCATGGTCCAGGGAGCAGTGGGCTTAAAGGAAGCAATTGGTAAGACATGCTGGAGGAGGGTGGGAGCAGCAGCAGAAGAAGTGGTGTGTGGAAAGCCTTGCAAATGAAACAAATACTCATAATTAATGTAGGTTCCTGCTCCTAAATTCCTCATTCTGCCCACGCAATAGGAGACAGCACAAGCTCAGAAGTTCAGAAGATCAGGAAACAATAGAAAGCAACTAAACAGAAGGGAAATGGAACTTTTGAATTTCTTCCACTGCCTTCTGGAGACAATTTAAGATGCTAGTTGTAACTTAAACAGCTTTGCCCCAACATACCTGAGAGACCACTTCCTGTTTTGATCCACTTCAGCGTATGATGTTATGATAATGTCTGTGCATTCGGTTCAGTCAGCAAACGTGCAAGGAGAGGTGTTTTCTGTGGCTGAACCCAGAGTATAGTTCAGAAAGCATAGCGAAACACCACTGAATTAAATAGAGTCTAATTCTAGTTTATTGATTTTGGCTACCTTTAAAAATCCTAAATCACCCTTTATGCAAACAGATCCCAGGGCAGCATACGATAGAAACAGCAATAATACAATACAATAAAAGCAAAATCCAAACCATTACAAAACCTAAAATCATCATAAAACAACAAAAATGAAAAGAAAACGGGGGGGGGACCCAGATGTCATTCAGCTAAATTCTATTCATGTAGAACCTGAGTTAGTCGTGTCCATTAACCTCAGTGGTGCAAAAGGGATTATAATGTCAGCACCAGTTAACACTCACTACAGAAATGGGTTTTTTTACTCCCTTTTCCTTGAGCCTTGGTGATGGGGGAAATTATACATCAGGAAATGAACGAATAAATTCAGGTTTCTGGTCTTGGAGCCCTTAAATGGCCTGGGACTTACCGTATTTTTTGCTCTATAAGACTCACTTTTTTCCCTCCTAAAAAGTAAGGGGAAATGTGTGTGCGTCTTATGGATCGAATGCAGGCTGCACAGCTATCCCAGAAGCCAGGAGAGCGAAAGGGATTGCTGCTTTCACTGCGCAGCGATCCCTCTTGCTGTTCTGGCTTCTGAGGTTCAGAATATTTTTTTTCTTGTTTTCCTCCTCCAAAAACTAGGTGCGTCTTGTGGTCTGGTGCGTCTTATAGAGCGAAAAATACGGTACATTCACCTTGCTGCCTTCTGGATTGAACTATCCATGAACCAAACTTAAACAGCAAGAGTATCAATGCTTTCCTTGCAAGTAGCCCACAGTGGCCAAAATCCAATCCACTAAGAAAGAGTAGAAAACATCACATGCAGTGCCGGATTTACGTATAAGCTAAACGAGCTACAGCTCAGGGCCCCACTCTCTTAGGGGCCCCCAAAAATGTTAAAGGAAAAAAACTGGATGTACATTTCTAAAATATAAGATAAAAAACAAATGAAATAAAACCTACAATATTCTGTTATGCGCAAATGGCTTTACATACCTATTAGGTCCATAAATTACCATATAGCATATATTCAACACAAAAAACAGTGACAATTTGTTGTTGACAAAGGACAGCTGGACATATAAAGGGCCCTATTACCTTCAGTAGCTTAGGGCCTCGTCAAACCTAAATCACATGGTAGAAGTCTGAGGGCATTTTTGTATGAGGACATTACTGTAGAGAAAAAACTATGGGAAACCCTTTTCTATAACAACATGAGTGGAAAGTGATAAAAGTCATGCACCATCTGTAGGATAAGCCTTATCCCTTATCATAAATACCTGTATTTAGCTAATGCATGTGAGTCAATCCCAACCAAAGGAATCAGTTAGCATCATTTCTCCGTGCGAAATTGCTGATAAATATAATGGGCAGGCTTAGGGCTAGTTAATCCATGAAGGGGTTAAAACCACAGAATTTCCCCCCCCCCCCGACTCAGCTGGTCATGTCCCTCACCTGGAAGGAAGTTAAGTTTCCTCTGTTCATTCTTTCTCACCATGTGATCTCACTGAAATAGGATGTGTTTAAGCTTGCTCACTACAAGCTCAGACCGTACACTTAGAGTTATTCATTATATTTTGTATCCCAAGAATTCTGCCTGTGTTTTTCTTGCTGCTGCATGTAATAACTCATGAATCTGTCCTGTGGAGGTTTATGAGGATTTGAACTTACTAACAGTGTAGTCTGTTCATTGCAAGCAGTGTAGAGAGGGGAAGTGTTGTAAATGGATTAAGCAGGATATTTTAAAGGTCTAACAGCCTACATTCCTCATGCTTCACTATGCTGCATGATTCTGTGATTTTAATATTCTGCTGGGGGCTCTGTCTTATTGGAGGGTGTGTTTTAGCTCTGCACTTTAGATCTAGGGATTCAGCCAATTCTTTTATTAATTACCCCATGATCTATTCATTTCCCACACACACTTTCAGGATTGCTAAAATAACAATTTACCAAAAAGTCAATAAGTACAGTCACATCAAAAGCCGTGATAGAAACGTACAAATTTACAAATACAGCTTTGATTGGAAAGCCTTGCTGCAATTCAGAGGCACCAAATCGCCCAGGATAAGAATTTTCTGTGGATCTTTGTTTTTAATTTAATCTCTCTCAGCTCTTATTAAAAGCTTGAAGCAATTCCTAAATGGATTCTGTGACTCACATTGCAGTAAATCATATGACATATATGGTTAAGGCATCAACAGCAAATGCTATTTTTTGAAATAATAAACACTAGAAATGCTTTTAAGTACTGTTCTGTGATATTGCAATTTTATTTATCAAAATGGTTAATGAAATGATTTTATATTTGTATAAATTAAGACAATTTAGTAATTACTAGTTTGCTGTATCCTATCAGAACAGGGTTGCTGCCTTTGAACCTGGCCAACTGAGTTCTGTGCCAGCAGGACCTCAGAGGTTTATTCCAATCAAAGTAGAGCCCAAGGTGCTTAACTGCATTATTGTAATTTTGATTACAAAATACAGAGACCTAATTTACCTAATGCATATTATAGTCTTCTCTCACTGAACATGCAATGCAGCCCCAGAGGGTTTCTGGTGGGCTTTTCTCGTACCTAATGTGTGCTAGACTTTGCTCCCAATATTAGATTTATATTCCACTCTTTGTCAGATCTCAAGAGTAGTTCACAAAATGAAAATACAAGATAAAAACACAAATAAACAGAAACCAGAAACAACAAAACAATAAGCCCCTCCCATTCTAGATTTTTTTGAAACAACCACAACAAGAACAACAATCAAGTATTCTCAAGGCTAAATCTCCTTCCTTTTTGCTTTTTACCTCCACAACAACCCGTGTGAGGTAGGTGGGGCTGAGAGATGATGACCGTCCCAAGGTCACCCTGAGTGGGGATTTGAACCTACATTTTGCCCTGGGCCACCCCCACCCCAATATGCTTCCATCCGGCCACCTTTCGCTCTGAGAAAAGCACAGATTATCCTTCCATTTATTATAGGCAAGTCTCCAAGCCACAGTCCTTGACTATTCTAATTCCTTCATTCTGCCAAGTAGCAACACCCCCTCCCCACACACTTTCATTTAAGAAGCCCAAGTGCTGGATTTGGTATGGGGAGAATGTCTGCTCCCCCTATATTGTACACTTCTCCCCCTGCTTTGCCTTCCACAAGCCACAAGGAACCATCTTCAGCACAGCTCTATTCATATAGACTCCCCTATGATAGAGAATCCTGATTTCCACCGCCTCCCAATGGGGTGAGCTCCCGTTCTTCGGTCCCAGCTCCTGCCAACCTAGCAGTTTGAAAGCACATCAAAGTGCAAGTAGATAAATAGGTACCACTCCGGCGGGAAGGTAAACGGTGTTTCTGTGCGCTGCTCTGGTTCGCCAGAAGCGGCTTAGTCATGCTGGTCACATGACCCGGAAGCTGTACGCCGGCTCCCTTGGCCAGTTAAACGAGATGAGCGCCACAATCCCAGAGTCGTCTGCGACTGGACCTAATGGTCAGGGGTACCTTTACCTTTTTAGCTTGGATGCTTGGAGGTTTCTGCACCCTTGTCCAAACAAATACGGAGTCTTGACATATTTTGTCTGTGGCTATCCCATCTTCTCCTGATCCCTAATCATAGTCTGAACTTTATTTTTTATATTATTTAGAATTATTACTTATAAAACTTGTGGGCATTGTTTTAAACAGAGCTCTGTTAGGAGTGAGTGTTCCTCTCCTTTATTTCCGTTGTCTTGCCTCAGGGCTCTCTTCCATTTGTTTTTACATCCTGGCAATGGCGTGGCTAGGCAATTTCTGACACCAGACTTGGTGACCTTAGACACACACCCTTTTTAGATGGCACCATTTTACTGTTGTTACTTTACTTACTTACATTTGGGGCATTTACATTCACTTACTTACTTACATTTCCGGCATCTCCTGCTCATTCTGCTGACTGGGACCCTGGACATTTGACCTGAACCCCTGACGATCATTCTGGGGCATACTGCATTCTGGGACCATTGCTATTTCTTATTAGTTGGTATTTCTAGTCATGCTAATTTGAGACACTTGGGAGACTTAAGGTTTAGGATAGTACTGATGCTGTTTAAGAGGATTTTGGCACGCTGAACAGATGGCAGATAGAGGCATTATCTCCCTGAATTGTGCCTGTTGGCTCCTTAGGCAAAGGAGAGAATTCTCCAGTTGCCAATATCAAGTGTGAGAAACATTTTTTTACTGACATTGTCACTCAGCACCAAGAGATTAATCAATAAAGTATATTTTTTTAAAAAAAAACCTACACAATTGTTGTTGCTATTATAGAGAATAATGATTCTATATTGCAGAAACGGACATATCTTCTTAAATAATGTCCCTGATCTCTGTGGGGCTCCGTGTCCACCTCCCATATCCTCCTAATCTCTCATTTCCCAGTAGCAATTCGTTTCTTTGGGGCCTTCTTTTTTTGGTTGCTTCTCGATACTGTTTTGAATACTAATATTCCCAGGGAGTGTGCCTGCTTCCTTCTTTCCAACCAACGTGCACATTTGTAAATAACACCAATAACACCATCTGTCTGTTGTACACTTTCATCATAAGGAAGTGGACTTTGTAGCGGCAGGCCCTGGAATTTCCTGCGGCTTGAGGAAGTGTTGAAGCACCACACACAAAAAATGCTATTCTCTCATTCTTGGTAGCAGCAGCCCCTTTCTGTTTCTCAAAATGGAAACACGGAATCTTCTCTAGTCATGACAACATGTACAGCAGCAGTGTTTGGATACTTGCTTTGTAACAATAACAATGGAAATGTGTGTTTTTCCCCCCTTCACATTTGCCATGGCTGATTTTTAGTATTGTCAAAAGAAAATTACTCCTCTGGATGCCAGATACTTTAATTAATTGCTTGTTTCCAGAATGTCATTTGCTAATGCCTGCTGAGGCATGAACTCTTGTATTTGGAAATTAAAAATTGACATTTATAATCATTACATCTTTGCCTAAAGTCATAATTGTAACCTGAGCTCCTAATTCCATTACTGTGAAGCTTCTGAATGGAAAAAGGAGTGCAACAACAGCACAACTAATGCAAGGACTGTTAAAACCCCAAATTGAGTATTTTTTTTCCGTTCTGTCTGGTTTACCAGCTATTGCCCCCTATGCATAGAGGTCATTCCTGAGCCAGACCTGAGACATCTTCCATGTGGATGTTGAAGTCACCCAAAGTTCTAGGTTCCTCAAACACCAGGGAGGTGGTTGAACCAGGGAGGTAATACGAGAACAGCCTCCCTAATACGTCTCTTTGGCCCAACACCCCTCCCGAAAGCACCAAAAACCATAAAAAGGACAAGGGCTTATCCACATTGAGTGGCAGACAGCTGCTCTTCAATATGGCTTACAAAATCCACCCAATGCATTCAAATGTATAAAAAAGGTAAAGGAGCCCTGACAGTTAAGTCCAGTCGCGAACGACTCTGGGGTTGCGGCGCTCATCTCGCGTTGCATGCCGAGGGAGCCGACGTTTTGTCCACAGACAGTTTTTCCGGGTCATGTGGCCAACATGACTAAGCCACTTCTGGCGAAACCAGAGCAGTGCATGGAAACACCATTTACCTTCCCACCAGAGTGGTACCTATTTATCTACTTGCACTTTGACATGCTTTCGAACTGCTAGGTTGACAGGAGTTCAAATGTATAGATCACACCATAAATGGAACAGCGGGGAAATAAATGAATCTTGTAATTAAGGCATTAGAGCATTAAAAACAAAAGATAAAATCATGTATGCAGTGGTACGTCGGGTTACAGACATTTCAGGTTACATACACTTCAGGTTACAGACTCCGCTAACCCAGAAATAGTACCTTGTGTTAAGAACTTTGCTTCAGGATGAGAATAGAAATCGTGCTCCAGTGGAGAGGCAGCAGCAGGAGGCCCCATTAGCTATAGTGGTACTTCAGGTTAAGAACAGTTTCAGGTTAAGAACAGACCTCCAGAACAAATTAAGTTCTTAACCAGAGGTACCACTGTAGTAGCATTTCTGTCATAGCAAACCCTGTGAAAGGCAATAACCAGTGATAACTGATTGTTGACACCCACATATGGACTGTGCTTCTGCGGGTGAAGTCAAACTGCTGTTTCAGCAGCAGCAAAGTGACCTCCCCAGGGCTCAAGCCTGGGCAGCGTGTCTGGAGGTCCTGGGCTGCCCAGACGACTTGCTGATAGGGTCCGAGGGATAGCAGAGCAATATGTTTGACACCAGCTTGGCTGCTGGAGGGAGGTTTACAAGGTGCCATCTGTGATGGAAAACTGAGAAAGTCCAGAATTTGGTGATGGAGTGCTGTGGAATTCCACTAGAGTGGAGAGTAGCTTGCAAAGCACTGAGCTGGAAGCCTCAGTCTGGTTCACTGTGGGTACAGCTAGTCAGAGGGGATGGAGACAGCCACACCTGCTAACAGCTTCTAGGAGCTGCAGGTGAGAGCTGAGTGCAGGATGGGGATGAAGGCGAACAAACTACCCTGGAAGGAGCATGGTGTGTCCCCCACCAGAGGTACCACCATGAGTAACAGCATAGCTCCTCTAGACCACAACAAGTAGAGATATTTCGCCAGGAAGAGCAGACTCCCCTGCAGTGAAGAATAAGCAGCTGGCTGTTATCTCCTCTCAGAAATCATGGAAACATTGACTTCTTGAAAGTCTTCTTGTTTACTTTTACATAAACATCTCATACCTGTCTTTTTGTTTCTGAGCTACAGGAGAACAGAGCACACTCTGCAAGGCAGTGGAGATGAGTCACAGCTCCCTGTCACTTAAACTGATAATATGTTACGACAAATTGTATTCCAAGACATTTTGTGTTTCATAAGGCTAACAAAGTAGGCGTTGCCTATTTGGGTATCTTGAACGATGGCTTAAAGGTGCGGCGTAGAAACAAAGCAACGAAAGCTCTATTCATGTGTTTGGAAGAATGTGAGTGGGCACAAAGTGTATAAAATGTGTGTGCATGCACCACCCTCACTGCCAGTGCCCTCCTGGTACCACGCACACCTTTTCCACCTCTGAGGGGCTTCAAAGTGGATGCACTTGCAAATCACTTTGTGACTGGCAGCATCAACGTTTGGGAATGCAGAAGGGTGAGGGGGTGAAACAGGCTTAGGCCCACATGTGTTCTTTTGAATACATGAATAAGGGGAGACTATCTTCTGTTCCAACATTTACCTTAAAACGACAGACGACTCTGGGGTTGTGCGCTCATCTCGCTTTATTGGCCGAGGGAGCCGGCATTTGTCCGCTGACAGTTTTTCCGGGTCATGAGGCCAGCATGACTAAGCCACTTCTGGCGAACCAGAGCAGCGCACGGAAATGCTGTTTACCTTCCCGCCGGAGTGGTACCTATTTATCTACTTGCACTTGAACATCCACGTTTGCGAGAAACAATAAATGCCATCAGATGCCCTCAAAGTATGTAAATTTATAGAAAGGTATGTAAAACTATAGAAAGGTATAGAAAAATTAACGTTATTCATTGTGGTGGGAGTTTGTGGTCACATAATTAAATGTTTGCTTTAATGATATTGAAGACATAAAGATCAAGGGACTTTAATTGCGGCATTTCCTGACTTTTGAGAGCTTAATGCAACCTTACATGGGCTTCTCCATTTAGTAGGGTATTTATAGTTTGTGTCGAGAGAAGCAGCATCTCTCTAATTGTCTTATTGCCATTTGTCATCAGATGTTAAGCTAAAGACAGAGTGATGAGGAGCAGGAATACCCTGTTGAAGTCAGAGGGAATTTAAATCCTCCTTTGCTTTAACCTGATCATTCAGCACCTCTTTGCAGTGCTTACCTTTCTTATTTGGCCATTCAAAGTGTCCAGGTTTTGTGAAAGAACCGGTCTGCTTACTTTTGGTCTTGGCATTGTAGCCGTTCTCTTTGCTCCTGAGTCTGTTCTGTGAAGTTTTTGGGGAGGAGACTCCTTGAACATGCACAAGCTGTTATTGTATACACAAACATAGTAGCCATGGATTCTTGCAAGCCATTGTGTAGGTTTCTGGTGCACCCTTACCTGGCAGTGATGACTGTTGCCACCGGTGTCAAAACTGGGCATTGTCTTTCTTGGCAACGTAACGTTCTAAACAAAGCTTTTCTGTAACACTTGATGCCCCTGTCTGCACGCTTGTCACTGTGTCTGCCTTTAAAACAGAGGGACCTTGTATTGGGAGCAACCTAGGCCTCTAGACCAGTGTTTCCCAACCACTGTTCCGCGGCACACTAGTGTGCCGCGAGATGTTGCCTGGTGTGCCACGGGAAAGATTAAAAAATTCAAAAGATATTTTTTTTAAGTCAAATTTTCGATTGGGGCGCCGTCACTAGATGACCCCTGGGGTTCCCTCCCTCCCTCCCGCTCTGTGCCCCCCTCCTCCTCCTCCTCCTCCTCCTCCGGGGAGGCCCTTCCTGGCTCTCGGCCAAGGCTTGGCGGCTGCCACTCACTCGCTCGCTCGCCCACCCGTCCCTCCATCCCTGCACCCGGCCTCTCCCCCTCCGTCCCCGGCGCGGGGGCTGCCGGGATCCGTAGTCCCCTGGCCCTTGGGCTCTGCGCCCGCGCGGGGTGCGTGAACTACGTTTCCCAAGCGTGGCCTGGCGGGCCGGGCGTTTTGTTTGAAGCGCTCTTCTCCCGGCCATGGAATGAGTGCAGCGGCGGCGGCCGGGCAGGCAGGGGCTCTTCCGCGCAGACCCCGCGCAGCCTGCCTGCGCCCCCACGGAGATCGGGCGGCAGGATGGAGCCCGGGGATCCCCGCGGAGGCGGAGCGGCGGAGGCGGAGGCTGCCCCCCAGGTAGGGCTGCGTCGGGGGTTTTTTATTTTTGCAATGCTGCATCCGCGCCGGAGGGGACGCATCGGACCGCGGGGAGACCCCTTGGCGGGCGTGCAAGGCAATGCATGCGTGCAGGCGTTGCATGGAGTGCAGTGCAATGCAATGGCAACGCGGCGCCCTGCATGCATGCATGCAACTTCCACCGGCGTTCCGGACTTGGCAGGTGAGGGGGGTCCCCAGTGGGCGGCAGAGAGAGCGGAGGGCGAAGGGGAGCCGGGGGGAGCAGTGCTGCTCCCCGAGCCGAGCCCGGGGGGAAACTTCGGCGTCATTGCGCCGGGTGTTGGAAGCGGAGGCTGGCGGGGGCCCCTCACCTGAAAAACCTGGTCGCCTCTCATATATTTCGTGCATTGCATTCATCACCCGCTTTCTCCTCCAAGGAGCTCCCGGGGGCGCGCGTGGTTCTCCCCGTGTTATCCTCGCAACAACAGCCCTGCGAGGTGGGTCAGGCGAGTGGCCCAAGGGAGCACCCAGGGATTGTCCTGGCCAGGTGGGGTGATTTGAACCCTGATCTCTGCCCGGTCTTCGTCCTCATTTAGCCCCCACATGTGCATGACTGTGCATGACTGAGGTTTTCCCCCCTCGTCTTGGCTATGGTGTGAGTCTGTGCTGTTAATTAATGGGGTTCTGCCTTCGGAGAAGATGAGCCAGCCCTCAAGGAGGTGATTATGTAATTTGCTAGCAATTCATGTCCCTCCCGGCGTGACGCTGCGCGCTGACGTCACGGGGCTGTAATGGTGGTGTGCCTCAAGATTTTTTTCATGAAACAAGTGTGCCTTTGCCCAAAAAATGTTGGGAAACACTGCTCTAGACTACAAGAGAACATGAAAGCCATGCTTGGGAAAAATCAATCTTTTAGTGTGGCAGCATCTATTCTCTGCAACTCCCTGCCTATTGATATTAGACAGGCACCTTCACTGTACTGTTGTTGACACCTAGAATCATAGAATTATAGAACTGCAGAGTTGGACGGGACCATGAGGGTTATCTAGCGCAACTGCCCTGCAATGCAGGAATCTTTTGACCAATGTGAATCCATGACCCGGAGATTTATAATCTCATGCTCTACCAACTGAGCTACCTGCTAAAACCTTTTTGTTTAGGCAGCCTAGTCAGACATATTTTATTGTGTGTATTTATTTTTAAAACTGGACGTGGGTGGTGCTGTGGGTTGAACCACAGAGCCTAGGACTTGCCGATCAGAAGGTCGGCAGTTCGAATCCCCGCGATGGGGTGAGCTCCCGTTGCTCGGTCCCACCTCCTGTCAACCTAGCAGTTCGAAAGCATGTCAAAGTGCAAGTAGATAAATAGGTACCACTCCGGCAGGAAGGTAAATGGCGTTTCCGTGCGCTGCTCTGGTTCGCCAGAAGCGGCTTAGTCATGCTGGCCACATGACCCGGAAGCTGTACGCTGGCTCCCTCAGCCAATAAAGCGAGATGAGCGCCGCAACCCCAGAGTCGGCCACGGCTGGACCTAATGGTCAGGGGTCCCTTTACCTTTACCTATTTTTAAAACTGTTGCTTTTATCTATATATTGATAAATGTAATTATGTCTACTTGTTTAATATTGGTAGATGTTATGAGTGTTTTATATTGTTTCATGTAAACTGCTTAGAAAGTTGTGTGTGTTTTTTAAATTAAGCAGCACATAAATAAATAACTTCTTTCTTTCTCTTTATATCTTTCTAGAGAGTTCTTTGTGCTTACGGTTTTGCAGATTGAGAATTGAACAGAAACTCCCTGCTATTATAAGGTGTAAACATTAACTTACCTATATGACCACGAGGCATATATTTCCATGCTAACCTTTTCCCTCTGGAATTGTCATCCTTTACTTATTATGGAGAATCCAGACGTTGCCACTGGCAAAAGGGTGCAATCTAGTTTTTCTCTGCTGTCTTCCAATTCTTGATTCGTGGTGATGATATTGCCTTTGTCTGGAATTGCACTAGGCTTCCATAAGTGGATTGGCAAAGTTGTCTTAATTCCATTGCATTTCCGCCATTATGCACATTCCTCCATTACATTATGGCTAGTAGGAGAGGATATGTTGATTAAATATTATCCTTCCTTCACTCACACTAGTGAGTCATGTAGCACAGCAAATTCCCCTCAATACAGCAGGAAGCTAGTTTTCAGATTCATTTGAATCTCTTTAGTTAAGCAATCCAGTCTGGTTTGATCAGACTGGATTATTCCTGGTGTCCCCTTTGATCCCTATTAAAAGAATAAAGACACAAGAGTCATTCCTTAAAAGCAACAAAAAGTTTACTCACATTCAGTTCACAGAATGATCCCTGAAGGCAGACTTTAGCTCAGCGGTCAGCAAACTACAGCCCGGGGACCGGATGCGTCCCACCAGGCTCATAAATCTGGCCCATGGACCCTGCCACCCACTCGGTCAGTCCCCGTGTGCTGATCTAAACCGGCACGGCACAGCATTTCCTTGAAAAGAAGCTGCGGACGCCACGCCTTGTGGGAACTGACTTTGGGTCTCCTGCAGCCCATCCGAAGCCGCGGACAGCTCTGGGCAGGCAGCAATTCTGGCATGGCTTTGGATTGGCTGCAGGAAGTTCCTGCAGCCAATCAGAAGCCTCACTGCCCACACATTGAGGTAAACCCGGCGCGGACATAGAAGGAATTTTATATTATTGAGTGTCTTACAGGAGCAAATGCATTAATTGACTGACACAGTTAATTATATATTTTTAATTTACAGTGGTACCTCGGGTTAAGAACTTAATTCGTTCTGGAGGTTCAGGTTCTTAACCTGAAACTGTTCTTAACCCGAGGTACCACTTTAGCTAATGGGGCCTCCCGCTGCCGCCGCACAATTTCTGTTCTCATCCTGAAGCAAAGTTCTTAACCCGAGGTACTATTTCTGGGTTAGCGGAGTCTGTAACCTAAAGCGCCTGTAACCTGAAGCATCTGTAACCTGAGGTACCACTGTAATGGGAAGGTACATTTCCAGCAGGTGCTGTCATATTACATTAGATGTCATTGGTTAAAAAGAGGGGGAGGACAGCTATTTCACATTGAAGAGAAAGCTGATTTCCACCACATTAGGCGCCCCTCATGCTGTCCACAGCTGGTGTGGGGAAGACCAAGGAAATGAAAACAAGTGATTGGAATTGGGTTGAGTTAGGCCACAACTTTATTGATTTCAGGTAAAGGTAGGTTTGGCTAAGGCAGTGGTTTTCAACCAGTGTGCCTTGAATGACAGTCAGGGATGCCACAGGCAACACTGGCCTCTGCTCCTCTTTCCTTCCCTCCCTCCTCTGATCCCTTCTTCTGTCTCTTCCTCCCAAAGGCTTGCACAGCTGTTTGTTGCAGCAGCCCTGGCTATAAGCTCCCTGGGCAAATGGTGCCCCTGGGGCTGGCCAGGGGGTGCTGGTTGCCGGGAGTGGAAGTGGTCTTGGAGTAAGCAAGCAAGCAGACGAGGAAGCCCAGCTAGGCAGTCCACCAGGCCTTGCTGTTGGGAATGGACAGACAAGTGGGAGGCTGCGCAGGCAGGCACTGGCTTTCTTGTGCTTGCTGTGTGCAAGACCTGCCTGGGAGCTGAGAGCCCAGTGCTGAAGAGGAGACAGTCTGCCATGCAGGCCTGGCCGCACCCACTGCTGCCTCCGAATGTAAGCTGCTGGCCTCACATTCACCTATGGCCAGTCTCTCTTGGGCCACTAAGGCTAAGGGCATCCTCTTCCCAGGCCCCTGTTGGGCGGTGTGAGGAGACACCTCTCTTTGGGGCAGGAGGACAGCTCAGAGAGGAGAGGAGGCTGAGGGAACACTCAACAAGGGAGGGTGTTCGAAAAACGTTGAGAGGCTGCCAGCTCTACAGACAAGGGGTGGCGTAGCTGGGCTCCTGAGCCCCACAGGGGTCCACAGAAAGAATGTAGTTGGTCAAGGGAGCCATGGTCTCAAAAAGGTTGAAGTATTCTGGGCTAAGGTATTGGGCATGTATCTAGCATCAGGCAGTCCTCATAGGTAAAGGTAAAGGGACCCCTGACCATTAGGTCCAGTCATGACCGACTGTGAGGTTGTGGTGCTCATCTCGCTTTATTGGCTGAGGGAGCCTGCGTACAGCTTCCGGGTCATGTGGCCAGCATGACTAAGCCGCTTCTGGCGAACCAGAGCAGCGCACGGAAACACCGTTTACCTTCCTGCCAGAGCAGTACCTATTTATCTACTTGCACTTGGACGTGCTTTCGAACGTTGGCAGGAGCAGGGACCGAGCAATGGGAGCTCACCCCGTCACAGGGATTTGACCTTCTGATCAGCAAGTCCTAGGCTCTGTGGTTTACCCCCCAGCGCCACACGCATCCCGCAGTCCTCATGCTGACTGACAAAAACTCAGAGGGTCAACCTCATTCTGGGGAGTTGCTCCCGACATGGATCAGGTGCCACAACCCCACACAGGCCCACCATTGGGAGAGGTGTTTTGGCCCATGGGTGGACTCCTGGACAGAGTAGTCCCTACTAGACCCTTTTAATGGGGTACCTGCATGAATAAGAACCCAGCCCAATGCCTTACCCGCCAAAGTTGTGACAGTTGCTGTGAGGGATGTGAAAACCTGCAAGCCGGCCAATTTGCTTGAAGGAGAAAAGTGCTGCCTGGCCCCGAATATGGCAACCTGCAAACACCCACAAGTGATGTCAGGTTTACAGCAGCAGAAAACAAGGTGAAGCTAGTCGTTTCATCCAGCATTACAACTGATGGGAAAGATGGACGTTCTGTTAATGCAGTCTGCTCTTCATCAAGCCAGGCTTTTAGATTCCTTGCACTTACTCTGACCCTTGTTAAGTGAAGACAAATGAAATCACCCTCTAACTGTAATCTGAAGGATTTATTACAACCAGCATCCTAGACTGGAGAAGGGAACAGTGGGAGATTTATGAAATGGGAAGACCAACATTAATTTTTCAGGCCAAAGAGGGCAATCTCTTTCCCTCTGTTGCCCTCCTTCTCCACTCACCATCATGCAGCCTCAATCTGCCAACCAGTTTCTTATGTACGCATGGCCAAACTGCATAAAAACAATCGTCTGGTTTCATTTCTGTCATCTCTTTCGATTTTGTAGAAAGCTACTGTAAGGAGTGTCCAGCTTGGATCAGAACCACCACACTTTGAGAAGGGCGTTAACCCTTTGCCCATCACACCACTGTAATTATCCACATTAAAATGCCCTCCAATCTGTTAGGTTTTCATATGTTTTCCCTAATGGAGCACATGGTAGGCCTGGTTTTCATTTAGAAAACAGCTACTGCAGGGGAATGGGGACTTGCCGATATAGGAGATACAATAATAATAATAATAATAATAATAATAATAATAATAATTAATTTGCTACGACACTCTGAAACACTTGCTGATCCACTATCAGCTAGAAGTGCAATTAATGACGAATTCAACGTTGGACCAAGTTAATGTCATTTGGCCCCAGTTGCAGTAGCAGAATGGCTTCTGCAAGAAAAGGGTAGGAATCCAGCATGTTATTGTTATGCAACAGATTGCTGTTGCCCCAATAATTCCTGTTGCACAATCAGCTGCACACCAGTGCAACCGTGTGATTTCATATTGCGCTAGCATTATTCTCACCCTTAGGTCTGAGGACTTGAGACAATGCACACTGGACCATAAAGCTGTTCCTTCCTAAAAGCGATTGGATAAGAGGAGCTAAGGGTAAGGTTACCAGATTTTTTTCAATGAATCCGGGGACACAATCAATCATTCAATCAATCAATCAATCATCATCAATCTTTATTATGGTCCAGAGACCCAACAAATCGTTACAAAGCAATACACAATTCATACAGCCTACCTCCAGGTTAAACAAGCATTTTGTTCAGAATATAGGGATCATTGGTTCTTGCAACCACCGATAAAAACTTTGCCACTGCTAAAGCGTTTGTCCGGTCTTCCAATAGGAACTTGACATAGTGAGCCTCTGATTTTCCCAGGAAAGGTACCAGCAAGGGTAATATCAGTTCAGCCCTGGCTTGCTCATATTTTGCACAGTGCAACAAAATATGTTTTATGGAATCAATGTCTTGAGCACATGAGCAAAGTCTGTCCTGGTAGGGAACTCCTCTCAACCTGCCATCCAACACTGCAGAAGGAAAGACGTTTAGTCTGGCTTTGGTGAAAAGCCTTCGATAGTTTGGTACTGTCAGGTTTTTAATGTAAGATGTTAACTTAAAGACATGCCCATATTGTACTCCTACTGCCAGACTGCGTGTGATCAAGATTGCAAGTCACTGTGTGCTTTATCCCATAATCTTTGCTTTAACATCTTTAGGGCGCCTTCATAAGCCAGGTTATACAGTTGGAAATAAATACATACATACATACATACATACATACATACATACATACATACTACACATTGAGGAGCAGCCCCATCCCAACTCCTACTTGCGTGCAAGCTGAAGGGGGAAGGGATCTCTCAGGCAGTACAATGCCTCCCTTCCCATCGGAGCAGCCCCAATCCCATTCCTACTTGTGTGCAAGCAGGAGGGGCGGGGATCCCACAGCTGGGAAGGGAGGCTTCCCATTGCCTAACTGAGAGATCCCTGCCCCCTCCTGCTTGCACGCAAATAGGAGTTGGGAAGCTGCTCCGATAGGCAGCATGAAGCCTCCCTTCACAGCTGAGTTGCTGGGGTCAGGGAAGGTGGAGGCAGCCCGGAAGCTGCATCTTCGAGCCCCTGCACCACCATCATATGGGGACTTCTGAGCAGCTCCTGAAGCCAGCCAGAGCCAACTGCTCCGGGTTGCTTAGACTGCCGCTGTTGCGTTTCCCGGGGACATTAGATGAAATCCGGGGACATTCCAGGGATGGAATTTGTCCGGGGACTTATTCGCAAATCCAGGGACTGTCCCTCGGAAACTGGGACATCTGGTAACCCTAGCCAAGGGTCCTGCAAGAGCAGCAGCAGCAATAGCAATAGCAATAGCAATAGCAGAAAGACAACCTGCCATTGTTTTTACAGAAACATTAGTGACTCATCCTTGTGAGCTTGACAAATTAGTTCACATCACATCATTTCTACCTGCTTAACCCTTAGCAGCTCAGAAAGCCAGAGTCTAAAATCCAAAGGGGATTGAGATCAGCAAATCCCTACCCCCTGTTGTGAAAGGAATGACGCTGTCAGGGCTGGAGTTGACTTTGAGAATCCTCCTTGGTAATCCAAGTGCTCTCAGGCTCTTTAAAAATGTGAAAGGGCAAAACAGCTTCCCATGGCCATGCGACTGTCCAGAGGGAGATGAATTTACATCATGACATTCTGGTTTTTTTTTTATATTTTGCAACTGCAACATCATTAAGAAAGCTGACTTCTGCAAGATCATACAGTCAGTATATAGCCCAATTTTGTCTACCGGCTGTGGCTTTTTTCCAAGATCTCAGGAAAATCTTTCGTTACCTGATCCTTTTAACTAAAGATGTCAGGGACTGAGCTATGATCCCTACATGAAGACCGTTATCAGATTACTATTAATTATGTGAAAGAAGAGCCAGCATTATGTTCATAGGGGCTGCTGTTTACCAGGTCAGGCTATTTGTCTGTCTAGTCCCAAAATGTCTACTCTGATTGGCAGAGTCTCTTCAAGGTCTCAGGCAGAACACGTTTCTCCATCACCCGATACCTAAGCCTTTTTTTAAAAATAGAGATGCTGTCTGCATGAAAAGCACAGGCCCTGCCATTGTGCTATGGTGACAGTCACTCCTAGATAAATCTGTATACCGTTGTTGTTGTTGTTGTTGTTGTTTAGTCATTTAGTCGTGTCCGACACTTCATGACCCCATGGACCAGAGCATGCCAGGCACTCCTGTCTTCCACTGCCTCCCGCAGTTTGGTCAAACTCATGCTGGGAGCTTCGAGAACACTGTCCAACCATCTCATCCTCTGTCTTCCCCTTTTCCTTGTGCCCTCCATCTTTCCCAACATCAGGGTTTTTTCCAGGGAGTCTTCTCTTCTCATGAGGTGGCCAAAGTACTGGAGCCTCAGCTTCAGGATCTGTCCTTCCAGTGAGCACTCAGGGCTGATTCCCTGAAGAATGGAGAGGTTTGATCTTCTTGCAGTCCATGGGACTCTCAAGAGTCTCCACCAGTACCATAATTCAATAGCATCAATTCTTCAGCGATCAGCCTTCTTTATGGTCCAGCTCTCACTTCCATACATCACTAATGGGAAAACCATAGAATGGCACTTTCCAAGTGTTGTTTATTTATCTGGGGCTGATGGGATTTGGGAGTCCATCAACATCTGGAGTGCACTACTGTATCTTGCCTACCCTGATGTGCAGCCTTGTAAGTGAAACTACTTTAAATGTCAGTTTAAAATGTTCCCATTTTATGTATTGCTTTGTTTCTTTTCAAAAAATGGCAAAACTGTGTAATTTATACACAAAATTATTCAAAAGAATTCACATTTCTCAGATAAGAGCCTAAAGAACAAATGCCTGAATTACTTAGAATTTTTTTAATAATAATAATAATAAGCTGATTGCCCCTTTCAAAGCATTTGAAATGCTCTGTCACAAAAAGTGTAACTAAGCAGGAAACACTTAATATGTTGATTGCAGCAGTGTTTCCATGTTAATACATTTTTTACTTAAGGGAAACTTCCCTGGTTTCAGGGCCAGAAAATTCAAGTCCTTTCAGCTGCCAGGATAAAGATGATATATCTGCAGAGGTTCAAAGAAGCTCAACCTTTGGTACGTAAGCCATACCCTCCAATATTTCTCCGACGGAAATGTTGTTGTTTAGTCGTTTAGTCATGTCTGACTCTTCGTGACCCCATGGACCAGAGCACGCCAGGCACTTCTGTCCTCCACTGCCTCCCGCAGTTTGGTCAAACTCATGCTGGGAGCTCCGAGAACACTATCCAACTATCTCCTCCTCTGTCGTCCCCTTCTCCTTGTGCCCTCCATCTTTCCCAACATCAGGGTCTTTTCCAGAGAGTCTTCTCTTCTCATGAGGTGGCCAAAGTATTGGAGCCTCAGCTTCAGGATCTGTCCTTCCAGTGAGCACTCAGGGCTGATTTCCGTCAGAATGGAGAGGTTTGATCTTCTTGCAGTCCATGGGACTCTCAAGAGTCTCCTCTAGCACCATAATTCAAAAACATCAATTCTTCGGCGATTGGCCTTCTTTATGGTCCAGTTCTCACTTCCATACATCACTACTGGGTGAACCATGGCTTTAACTATACGGACCTTTCCAATGAAAATAGGGACATTCTATTCTATATAAGGAAGCTTTGATCTCGCCGCACACATAGATGCCATACGAACGTATACATCTGTCACCTTTGAGACAATTACAACCTTGCAGGCTATCCTACCTCACAGGTTTGTTGTAAAGAAAGATGTGTGACAGAAAAGCTCGTGTGCAACAACTTCAACAGCGAAATGGAATGAAATAAGATTTTAGCTGTAAGCTGTCGTGAATCTAGTTTCAAAACAAAGGCAATTAACTGGTGGGTAACATATAGAACTCAATCATAACACTATATGTATGCGAGTGTCCTTTTTTTTAATTGCTGAGGGCTATGGAACATACTCTAACCTACACAGCCTCGTATAAAAGGCTTCATTCATTCCGGCAACTTGACTTCTGTTGAAAAGCATCTTACTATGTAGGATAGTCCATTGTTTCAAGAAGGCAATTGAACTGAGTGAGGGATAACTACAAGGAAGAATGGCAAAAATGGGCTGGTGGTATTAGACGTATTTGTTGTTCAGTACAATTTGACTGGTATGAAGTAAAAATTAATATTCCTATGGGGTTGTTGCTTGGTTGTTTAGTCGTGTCCGACTCTTCGTGATCCCATGGACCAGAGCATGCCAGGCACTCCTGTCTTCCACTGCCTCCCGCAGTTAGGTCAGACTCATCCTGGTAGCTTCAAGAACACTGTCCAACCATCTCGTCCTCTGCCGTCCCCTTCTCCTTGTGCCCTCCATCTTTCCCAACATCAGGGTCTTTTCCAGGGAGTCTTCTCTTCTCATGAGGTGGCCAAAGTACTGGAGCCTCAGCTTCAGGATCTGTCCTTCCAGTGAGCACTCAGGGCTGATTTCCTTCAGAATGGATAGGTTTGATTTTCTTGCAGTCCATGGGACTCTCAAGAGTCTCCTCCAGCACCATAATTCAAAATTCCTATGGGGTAATGTTTGGCAAAGCCTAGGAATACCTGTTTGTCATCACTTCATAACTTCCCCTTTTGGTTTGCATGCACACTTTCTTCCAAAAGATATTTGTAACATCTCAAAGGTGCTGAGAACTTTCTCTTGCCTCTGTCGCAGAGCGTTACAATAATTGGTGGTCTCCTCTGATATTAGAAATTCAAAAGGGAAATATCTGGAGTGAGTTGCAAAGTGCAAGGCTGAGCTGCATTCTCAAGTGTTTTTTTATCCAGCAAGGTGACTCTTGGAGCTCTGGCTTCAATTTCCAAAAACATCAGATAGGAAACCTCAATAAATTAGAAACTGATGAGAACAAATCCAGGAGATCACACATTCAAAGGAGCAGAGAGATATGC
Source organism: Podarcis liolepis (assembly GCF_965112155.1). Classification (NCBI taxonomy): domain Eukaryota; kingdom Metazoa; phylum Chordata; class Lepidosauria; order Squamata; family Lacertidae; genus Podarcis; species Podarcis liolepis. Next base: position 278,352 of record NW_028148749.1, on the reverse strand, counting down.
TCCAGACTGGAGAGTAAGAGCTGGTAGATCTGCATAGTGGATACTAGCCCATACAAGTAAAAATAAAAATTACCGTATTTTTCGCTCTATAAGACGTGCCAGACCATAAGACGCACCTGGTTTTTGGAGGGGGGAAACAAGAAAAAAAATATTCTGAATCTCAGAACAACAAGAGGGATCGCTGCGTAGTGAAAGCAGCAATCCCTCTTGCTGTTCTGGCTTCTGGAATAGTTGCGCAACCTGCATTCGCTCCATAAGATACACACACATTTCCCCTTACTTTTTAGGAGGGAAAAACTGAGTCTTATAGAACAAAAAATACGGTATATTATTCTCGCTGTACTTTATCTGTTGATTATCTTATACTGCACAGTTACACATTTCTTATATAGTTTCTGTTAATTGGAAGTCATTTTTAATTTCTTGTTTTGCAAGTTTTACAATCGTTTACATCATTGGGAGGACAAATGATGTTAGTTATAAGAATTGTGTTGTTTCATATATTGCTTTGTCTGTTTATCAATTTATAGTTTGTTGGTTGGTTGGTTGGTTGGTTGGTTGGTTGGTTCGTTCGTTCGTTTGTTTGCTTTCCTGGCATAAATGTATCTATTTTAAAACAATAAAGATATATTGCCCCCCCCCAAAAAAAAAAAATTATAGCCATAGCAGACAAAGAGCTCTAATCAGATCTCTGGCAGACTTTACTGTCAGAGTCTGGAGTACCAACAAAAGAGGAGTGGCAGTTGAAATCAATGGAATATGCAAAATTAGCTAGTTTGACTAGTAAGGTTAGAGAATGAAATGAGACAGCCTTGAAGGAGGCTTGGAAAATGTTTGTAGATTATTTAAAAAACTTACTGTAAACATGTTAATATGCTAGCTGGTTTGGAGTAAGTCCAGTAGTAAAAGGTATTTTGAGAATAAAGTTGAGAAAAGAAGGTATGTAATAAATATGCAGCAGTAAAATATAATAATGAGAAAACCAAGAAAGGATGGAAGTCGGTTTTCTTTTTCTTTTTAAAGTGAATGTATATTAGGAAATGTTCGATTAATTGTATTTTATTTGTGGAAAAATAATAAATAAAATCTTATTAAAAAAAGATTTGAATCTGGGACCTGTTGCAGGCAAGTACGTGTTTTACCAATATAATTGAAATTGGGCGTTGCTAGACACAACTGGTGATGTAGAAAACAACAGCTATGTGTCTCTTCCTCTTGCATAGCAAAACAAAACAGGTGTTGTGATGGTGTCGTTGTGCCCCAAGCTTCCTTGCCCCACAAGCAGCTAATGGAGTAGAGCAGGGTTCAATAAATGTAATTGTGTCATCTGTCAGGCATTTGATTTTACTACACATTATCAAAGAGAGAGAAGGATGGGAGGAGGTGTGGGACTTTCAGTTCTTGAAGGTACAGTTGATAATAATAATAATAATAATAATAATAATAATAATAATAATAATAGAGAGAAGGATGGGAGGAGGTGTGGGACTTTCAGTTCTTGAAGGTACAGTTGATGTGTCTCTCCAGTTCTGTCTGATTCCTTCTGGCCTCACAGACTCACTCCCAGCATGATAACATTGGGCATGGCAATGGCTAACCATATTATTATTATTATTATTATTATTATTATTATTATTATTTTCTTAATTGAAAAATAAGTATAAAATTACCAGTGCACAAGGTAAAATAAGCTGTGAACAGGAAAAAAAATAAAATAAAATTGTCTTTTTAATGATAATTTTTATTTGGTTTTACAAATACTAGTTTATAACAATCCAAATTACATATCCATATTTCGAGATTTCACCAAATCTCTGGACTTCCCACCTTCCCCTCCATAGGTCCTGTCAGGGCCAGAATTAAGTTTTCCTGAGGCCCTAATCTACTGAAAGTAATGGGTCCCTTTATATATGCAGCTGTCCTTTGTCAACAACAAATTGTCACTGTTTTTTGTGACTAATAGGTCTCTAAAGCGATTTGCACATACATTGGTGCCTCGCAAGACGAAATTAATCCGTTCCGCGAGTCTCTTCGTGTTGCGGTTTTTTCGTCTTGCGAAGCACGGCTATTAGCAGCTTAGCGGCTTAGCGGCTATTAGCGGCTTAGCGGCTTAGCGGCTATTAACGGCTTAGCGGCTTTAAGAAAAAGGAAACAAACTCGCAAGAACTCACAAGACGTTTCGTCTTGCGAAGCAAGCCCATAGGGAAATTCGTCTTGCGGAACAACTCAAAAAACGGAAAACTCTTTTGTCTTGCGTGTTTTTTGTCTTGCGAGGTACCACTGTAACAAATAGGAGCCTACACAACACAAAACATTGTTGCTATATGTAGGTTTTATTTTATTTGTTTTTTATCTTATATTTTGGAAATGTACATGCAGGTGCTTTTTCCTTTAATTTTTTGGGGGAGCCCCCAAGAGAGTGGGGCCCTAAGCTATAGCTTGTTTAGCTTATACTTAAATCTGGCACTGGGTCCTATCGTACACCCTCTGAACTGCATATTATTTCATAATCCATATTTCATATTTTTCCATATTGTCCATAATATTTGCTACATTACAAGTGTTGAAATCCTGATAACATTTTCATCTGCTTACTGTGGTCTCCAAAATAAATTATAATTTTCCCCCATTCTTTATTGAAGTTTTGGTCTTCTTGGTTTCTGAGCCTTGACTGCAGAACCCTTCCTAGTGGTTCGTTATGATCTCTTCCTCTAATTATCCACTTTGTTTCCTTCTGTCTACTTTCATTTAAACTCCCTGGGTCTCTCCCTCCTCCTCAAACCAGCTGAGACTGTAGGGACACAAACCCCAGCCTACATTTCAGAAAGCGACACATGCAGTAGCGTCCCTACCTCTCGCAGCTTACTAGCTGAGGAACAATTACAACTTTATAGTTGCCATCAAGAATGCCAACAGATTGTAATACAATCTGTCGGGTATTCTCATGAGGGGGAACCCAGCAGCGTACTATGTTCAAAGAGCTGTAATTTACCATTTGGGAGTTACACTGCACATAGATTTGGTACGATCAAGCTAGCTGAAAACATGGGGAATTATGATGAAAACCTGAGCCCAACAACAAGAGTTTTCAATAACAAGCTGGATAATAATAATAATAATAATAATAATAATAATAATAATAATAATTTATACCCTGCCCATCTGGCTGGGTTTCCCCAGCTACTCTGGGCGGCTTCCAACAAAACACTAAAATACAATAACCTATTAAACATTAAAAGCTTCCCTAAACAGGGCTGCCTTCAGATGTCTTCTAAAAGTTTGGTAGTTATTTTTCTCTTTGACATCTGGTGGGAGGGCGTTCCACAGGGCAGGTGCCACTACCGAGAAGGCCCTGTGCCTGGTTCCCTGTAACTTGGCTTCTCACAGCGAGGGAACTGCCAGAAGGCCCTCAGTGCTGGACCTCAGTGTTCGGGCAGAACGATGGAGGTGGAGACGCTCCTTCAGGTATACTGGACCGAGGCCGTTTAGGGCTTTAAAGGTCAGCACCAACACTTTGAATTGTGCTCGGAAACGTACTGGGAGCCAGAGTAGGTCTTTCAAGACCGGTGTTATATGGTCTCGGCAGCCGCTCCCAGTCACCAGTCTAGCTGCCGCATTCTGGATTAGTTGTAGTTTCCGGGTCACCTTCAAAGGTAGATTGACCTACAGATCACGTGTGTGTGTGTGTGTGTGTGTGTCAGTCCAATCAACAGCATTCCTTACCTTCTTAAAACTGATTATTTTTATTACTATTATTATTTACAGATTCTCTATCTTTGTCATGCTCTTAAAAGCACAAGATTCTTTTCAATTCCAACCTGGTTCTTGTTGACCAACATGACTTCATTAATCATCATCATCATCATCATCATCATCATCCCCGCACAGAGAAAATTGGATTGTCAAGGAGAAGTCTTTTCCCTGACATCTGATTTGTTTGCTGTTCAAAGCAAACAAAGGTGACCTGCAACAATCTACACAATATGTACTTACTGACAGAATAAATAAGTACAGATTTAATTTGTAATGTTCATGTCATTTTTTCCCCAACACATACGGGTTCCCGTACTTGGAGGGATTAGATTTTTAATAATAGAACTCCTGCGTCTCTTTTTAATGGTGCATTTGTTTTGTTTCATTTTCCAAATTCTGATCACAAATTACATGGGAAATGCTGAAATATCTGTCTCTTTTATGTCGAGTGTCTAAATGGGAGATTAGTCCTCTTAGTGACCTAGACTTTCCTATCATGGGGTGCTTTTTATAAAAAATAAAATAAAACCTACAAGCATTCAGGATGAAATCTGCACAATAAATACACAGGGACCCAAATATACAAAAATATGTACATTAGTTTTAAGAAGCATACTAAAATATTGGTGAATTTTCATGAATACTTTTTAAAAATTGCAAAGTGACCTGGAAATCTGGAGAACTCTACATAAGATTGGAAAATTTAGAAACAGAGAGAGACCAAAATTTCCCCAGGTTAAATACGAAGCCAGGCACGTGAAGTGCTACACAAGTAAGTTTTTCATGCACACCTTGTTTCATGTTTAAATCAGATCTGTGATTGGGGGCTGGGGGGTGGAATCCTTGCGTACAAAGAGTAAAATCTGAATTTCTTCAAGGATTGTTTGCCTGTACATTGTCGACACATTTATCTAACTTTTGTCAAAGTTAATACAGTGGTACCTCGGGTTAAGTACTTAATTTGTTCTGAAGGTTCGTAACCTGAAACTGTTCTTAACCTGAAGCACCACTTTAGCTAATGGGGCCTCCTGCTGCCGCCGTGCCGCCGGAGCACGATTTCTGTTCTCATCCTGAAGCAAAGTTCTTAACCTGAGGTACTATTTCTGGGTTAGTGGAGTCTGTAACCTGAAGCATATGTAACCTGAAGTGTATGTAACCTGAGGTACCACTGCATATATCTGTATATAAAGGTAAAGGGACCGTTGACCATTAGGTCCAGTCGTGGCCAACTCTGGGGTTGTGGAGCTCATCTCGCTTTACTGGCCAAGGGAGCTGGCTTACAGCTTCTGGGTCAAGTGGCCAGCATGACTAAGCCACTTGGTGAACCAGAGCAGCACATGGAAACGCCGTTTACCTTCCCGCAGGAGTGGTACCTATTTATCTACTTGCACTTTGATGTGCTTTCGAACTGCTAGGTTGGCAGGAGCTGGGACTGAACAACGGGAGCTCACCCCGTTGCAGGGATTCGAACCACCGACCTTCTGATCGGCAAGTCCTAGGCTCTGTGGTTTAACCCACAGCGCCACCCACATCCCACATCCCTGTATATATTCTGTATATATTCTACTGATTCTGAATTCCTAGCATCTTCAAAGGAGAGCAATGGCAGTTTGTTACTAACAAAATGTGCAGAAGAAGCCATGAATCTACTTCCTTGTACAATTCTCAGGAAAATAACCCTAGTTTGAAATAAGCAGGTTGCACAACTACAAATCTCATGTTAAGTTATTCGCTAGAGAAAATATATCTGAGCAATTTCTCAAGGAAAAAATTAAAAGGCTTTAGAAGAGAAAGTCTTTTGTGTGAATTCATGTAACCCCAGAGAATGAAACAATCCACAACTTATGAGCTGAATGTTGAATGACCTTCAACATTTGTCGTGAGGCACTATTGTCTTGTATTTTTTAAATCAACCTTTATGTAGAAAAGATATTTCAAATGATTGCACAGGCTGCATAATATTTCACTAGCACTTATAATTCTAACATCATTTACGGTATATATATTTTAGTGAAGTCGAAGCCAGCTTTCGATAATATATCAAGAACACTTCCTACAGCCACGACGAGATAAATGAGGTCCAGAACTGAAGCCCAGAAGCAAACGTTCTGAAAATCCTTCCCCGAAGTGACTCTCCTGACTTTCTGATCCCCATTGACTACAGACCACCCACATCATTTGCCTTTCATCACCCTTTTATAGGATAAGAAAGTACTCCTTCCATCTGAGTTACCATAGTTTCTTGTTTCCTTAGTAACTCTTTGGAGAGCGCTTGTGTTTGTGTCTGTGCGAAAACATGTTCTGTACAATAAAAAAAAACTGCTAGCACGTTTGCAAAGCTAAGCAGGATCCAATATGGTTTCAAATGGCTAGGAGATTCCTAGATGACCCTTGGAATCAGTTTCCAACTCTACAGTTCTAGGATTCTGTGAGTCTATGAATGAAGACCTCTCATAGCTCAATTGGTTAGAGCATGGTGCTGATAATGCCAAGGTTGCAGGTTCCATCCCCATATGAGACAACTGCATATTCCTGCACTGCAGGGGATTGGACTAGATGTTCCTCAGGGTCCCTTCCAACTCTATGATTCTATGTTAGGTCTTTGGTCTGATCCAAAGACCAAAGATTGTTTATGTAGCAGTTGCCACTCACTATCATCCATCCCGTCAGGGACGCGGGTGGCGCTGTGGTCTAAACCACTGAGCCTTGGGCTTGTGATCGGAAGGTCGGTGGTTCGAATCCCCGCGACGGGGTGAGCTCCCGTTGCTCTGTCCCTGCTCCTGCCAACCTAGCAGTTCGAAAGCACATCAAAGTGCAAGTAGATATATAGGTACCGCTCCGACGGGAAGGTAAACGGCGTTTCCATGCCCTGCTCTGGTTTCGCCAGAAGCGGCTTAGTCATGCTGGCCACATGACCTGGAAAAACTGTCTGTGGACAAACGTCAGCTCCCTCGGCCAGTAAAGCAAGATGAGCGCCAACCCCAGAGTCGTTCGCGACTGGACTTAACTGTCAGGGGTCCATTGTTGTTGTTTAGTCGTTTAGTCGTGTCCGATTCTTTATGACCCCATGGACCAGAGCAGGCCAGGCACTCCTGTCTTCTACTACCTCCCACAGTTTGGTCAAACTCATGCTGGTAGCTTCGAGAACACTGCCCAACCATCTCGTCCTCTGTCATCCCCTTCTCCTTGTGCCCTCCATCTTTCCCAACATCAGGGTCTTTTCCAGGGAGTCTTCTCTTCTCATAAGGTGGCCAAAGTATTGGAGCCTCAGCTTCAGGATCTGTCCTTCCAGTGAGCACCCCTTCATGGATCACTGCCTTGCCGTGGCAAAGGGGCTTGAATAACTCAGAGAAGCTATGAGCTATGCCGTGCAGGGCCACCCAAGATGGACAGGTCATAGTGGAGAGTTTTGACTAAACGTGATCCACCTGGAGCAGGAAACGGCAAGCCACTCTAGTATCCCTGCCAAGAAAACTCAATGGACAAAGACAACAGGGGTCCTTTACCTTTACCTTTTTTTACCATCCCTCCTAGATAACCCATAATTAGGTGGGCTCCTACCTGTTTGGTTGGAGAAAGTAGCTATCTGTGGCCAGTGCTCAGTCTTCTGGAATTTGCCCTGTGGAGTCTGCCGCGGCCCACCTTTCCCCCGGTGTTTTTGGCATCTACGTGAAACCTGAGAAAGATTGTCCAAGGATATGGAATGCAGTGTCATCAAAATGCCAAAGAGACCCATTCATTTCTTCAGAGCTGGTAGTAGAAGTTCAATCCCTGACTTGAAATGTCTGAGGGCAGTTTTGAGATGAGAGTAAACAAACTGAAATGTAATCCGGACAAGAGACAAAGGTAACCATCATAATAGGCCTGCCTCAGGCAAGAAGTTATTGTCTGTCTTGGATAGGGTTACATCCATCCTAAAAGGCAAGGTGCATTATTTGCATGCATTCCTCAACCCTACATTACTATGGGATTAAATTCTGGCGGTGGTGAGGGGAGACTTTCATAAACTTTGACTGTTCAGGCAGTGTGGGCACTTTTCTTAGACAAAAGTTTGGCTGTGATCATTCCTTATGAAGTGAGCAACTACCACAATGAACATTATGGTAGCACAATGAACATGTGCAGAGCCAATTTACGCTAAACAAGCAATAAGCTAAACAAGCTATAGCTTAGTGGAGGGCCCCAAAAAAATTAAAGGGGGAAAACTGGATGTACATTTCCAAAATATAAGATAAAAAACAAATAAAATAAAACCTACATACAGCAACAGTGTTTTGTGTTGTGTAGGCTCCTATGATGTAAGAAATTGGGCCCTGCCTGCTCCCTAAAATATCACTGGTTTTACTCATTTCTGCATGGACTGGCTGCATGGCAACAGGTGCAAATGGCTTCAGATACCTATTAGGTCCATAAATTACCATATAGCATATAGTAAAGGTCAAGGGACCCCTGACCATTAGGTCCAGTCATGGCCGACTCTGGGGTTGCGGCGCTCATCTCGCTTTACTGGCCGAGGGAGCCGGCGTGCAGCTTCCGGGTCATGTGGCCAGCATGACTAAGCCGCTTCTGGCGAACCAGAGCAGCACACAGAAACGCCGTTTACCTTCCCGCCGGTGCGGTACCTATTTATCTACTTGCACTTTGACATGCTTTCGAACTGCTAGGTTGGCAGGAGCAGGAACCGAGCAACGGAAGCTCACCCCGTCACAGGGATTCGAACCGCTGACCTTCTGATCGGCAAGTCCTAGGCTCTGTGGTTTAACCCACAGTGCCACCCACATCCCTCCATATAGCATATATTCAACACAAAAAACAGCGGCAATTTGTTGCTGACAAAGGACAGCTGGACATATAAAGGGCCCCATTACCTTCAGTAGTGTAGGGCCTCATCAATCCTAAATCCGGCCCTGGTTATGTGGGGCTACCTTTGAATCTTCATTGAATGCAGAATGCTGTTTCTAGCTTCCTGATGAGGACAGATTCAAGGGAGCACAACACCCCAATATTTGACTCAACTGCATGAGTCTCCTATTTGGTTCAAGAGACAATTAAAAGTGCTGATGGTTTGCTTTCAAGTCTTACACAGTGATCTACTTCCTTCCTTTCGGTTCCTGTGTTTCCTGGTGGTATGCACCACATCAAGTACCGTATTTTTTGCTCCATAACACTCACTTTTTTCCTCCTAGAAAGTAAGGGGAAATGTCTGTGCGTGTTATGGAGCAAATGCCTACGGATGGGGGGGGGGGATCTGCTGCAGTCGTGAGCAGAGGCTCCATGGTTCCCCTTCCTTCCCTCCTCCATGGCTCGCTTTGCTCACTTTGAAACAGCAAAGTGGGAGAAGAGCCACTGAGTGGGGAGAAGAGAGGGACAGAGAGCCTGGTTACAAAGCATGGATCCACATGGATCCTCAGGATTTTTGCACTGGGTCACCCCAAATTCACCATCAGATCACATAGCATGTCTAGGGCTACAGCTTGCACACAAAAAAATCACGCACCCACTGTTGCCTGGGGCCGCAGTGGTGCAAAAACGTGGTTACAAAGCATGGATCCACATGGCTCCTCAGGATTTTTGCATTGGGCTCCCCCAAACTCACTGTCAGATCACATGTCTATGACCACAGCATGAACCACAAAAATCATACATCCACTGTTTCGTTTTTTTTTCTTGTTTTCCTCCTCTAAAAACTATGTGCGTGTTATGGTCGGGTGCGTGTTATAGAGCGAAAAAAAGTACTTTTCTGCTGGCTGAGAATGAGGTATATAATATACCTTAAGGTAGTTGTAATGTGTATGGGTTGCTCGTGCGTAAGTTGCCGCCTCTCCAGGCTTTGTTGCCTTGCTAAACCTTTCAGTCTGGGCAGCCCTTCACTTCGTGGCTGCCTCAGTCGCTAGCAGAATCCGTCAGTGGGCGTTTCTTAAATCTTTTCCAACATAAAAGTTGTTTGACACCCAGTCTCCTCCTACTCTCTCTGCGCGGAAGTCTTCTGCGCAGGGTGGGCGTGGGTAGCGGAGGACCCGTGCTCTCCCCGCTGGTGTCCGGTGAAGAGTCCTGGAGCCCTCTCGCCGATTCCCCCATCAGCCCCTCTATATCCCTGGTGTTGCGCTGATTTGCTTCCCCATCTGCGGAGCTGCCTCTCTCCCTGCTGGGCCCTTCTCCAGCGTCATTTGAGAGCCTTCCCTCCGCCTCTAGCTCCGATGTCAGTTCCCTGACAGTAGTAGTAGTAGTAGTAGTGTAGCAGCAGTAGTAATAGTGGTAGTATTAATACTAATCTTAAACATTTGGTGTGATTCAAGTCTTAGATTTCCTGCATAAAGAGAGGGGAAACATTAAACTAGAAGCCAGAACAGTGTGTTGTTCTATCTTTGGGAGGCAAATTTGCACTGGAAACTGTAGTTGCACGCTGTTTTAAGCAGACACCCCCAAACTGTTAAGTGGGAAATAGGTGATTTGGCTATACAGTGGTACCTCAGGTTACATATGCTTCAGGTTACATACGCTTCAGGTTACACACTCCGCTAACCCAGAAATAGTGCTTCAGGTTAAGAACTTTGCTTCAGGATAAGAACAGAAATTGTGCTCTGGCGGTGCAGCAGCAGCAGGAGGCCCATTAGCTAAAGTGGTGCTTCAGGTTAAGAACAGTTTCAGGTTAAGAACGGACCTCCGGAATGAATTAAGTACTTAACCTGAGGTACCACTGTAGCTCCCTGCTGGTGAGCCAAATAGCACAATCTTACTGTAACCATCTTTATCCTGAAGTTAGCCCTTCCAAGTTCATTGAGACTTACTTTCCAGTAACTGCATTGGGAATTACAACCCCAGTGGCAAACCCAACTTTGTTGCTACGTAATGTGTGAAATGGTCATGCTTCCAGTTCAGAGTTCAGTTCTGTAAACACTGCACAATGGTTTCGACAAAAATGGCTATCCTGCTCAAGCTGCGCGGCTAAGCACTGTGCATCCCCCGTGATTTAAAGTGACAGCTACGAAACCAAGGAAACAAAGGCATGTCATTTTGCAGAGACTCGTGATTCATATAAAGAGGAGGCTATATACAATGCCATCTATTTAAAGCTACAGTCTCCCAGATATGGCACTATAGGTAGAATTGTTCAGTACATTTGAATGTGGATTGCCAAACAACTGGAGAATGAGGGATTGTTTGTTTGCGTGCCAGCAACTTAAAGGAAGTAAAAATATATAAATCTTAGGTGTATTAAGTTTAGCATTAACATACACCCCAACTATCACTCTCCCTGTTTTCTGTTAGCTGTTCCACATAAACAGCTGCCTGTATTTTGCCTTTTGAAGAAATTGCTAGGATGTTGTGTGTTTATTTGTTGAGTTAGTTTCTGCACAGATACACAAGATTACACTCATTTCTTTCCCACCCCAAAATTGCTTAATCAGATAGTAAATTTTGCTGAATTTATCTGAGTTGCTGTGAGTCTGCAGTAATTTCAACCTAGATCCATTGTGAAAGGAACATTTTGTTATGAATTCCTAAATTTAACAAAATTCAGCCTTCTCCAAGTACATACCGTATTTTTCTGTGTATAACACCCCCCCCCCATGTATAAGATGCCCCCTATTTTGGGGGACTCCGATTTAAGAAAATGGAGGGAGATCTATCCGTGTATAAGACAATCCACAATTTTGAACATAATTTTTTAATAAAAAAGCCCTAGTCTTTTTATTAAAGGCTATGTTACATGGCATCAGGCAGTAATCTTTGATGTAAGAATAGGATTATTAGGGCCGAATTACACATGACATTAAACACCTCTTTGCATTTAATGTTCTTTACACAGAATCACAGAATTGTATTACAGATGGAAGGGAACCCAACGCTCATCTAGTCCAACTGTCCTGTTGAGCTGGCTTCTCCAATGGATGCAAAAATGTTTAGTGAAACCCCTATCCCCAGTTCATGTGTGCACCAGCCCAGCTCCTTGGAGGCTTCCAGGTGGGAATTATGTGGAATTTCAGTGGAAATTATGTGACAACACTTGCTTTGACACAACATCATCTAGCCTCCCAGCAAACAAATCCGAGTGAATTCTCAATAAATAAAAGTCATCTGAAGTATCCTTATTTGCTGGGCATTGATTACTGGTAATTTTTTTTTGTAAATGCAGTTGCCACTTAGGGTGACTGTATACAATTCTGTGACTACCTTGCTTATACTGCATTTCCGTGCATTGTATATTACAGGAGGTGCAATTAAAAAGTAGGAGGTTCTTTTTAAAAATATATATTTATTAAGTTTTAAAAGAAAACACACATAACTACCACAAAAGTAAAAAGAAACAAAACATAATCAAAGATACATATAAGACAAATCAGAACAAAAAAATACAAAAAAATAAGATTCCACCCAACAAAATACAAAACATAAAAACTCCAACTTTTAAAATCATATTTAATTGGCTTCCTTTCTTGACTTCCTCGCACCTCCCCTCTCTGTGTTCCTCTTTACCCAATCAGATACAGCAAATCCTTACCCTCTTTCAAATCTCATTTCTAATTATTAAATTCAATCTATTATGTCTCCAATCTTTCCTCATTATACTTAAACACCTTTAAAATGTTATTGACTTTCGACATAATATAACTTTAGTTTTTCACCCTTTTCCTGTAGCCTTTTTGCATACTTTTTTTTTAAACTATGTCACTAATGCCATATTATTTCCAAATCCAACATCATTTTAACATTCATAAACTTTACAATGTTTCTGCAGGTAGTCCTTAAACTTCTTCCAGTCCTCTTCCACTAATTCTTCTCCCAGGTCTCAGATTCTGCCAGTCATTTCTGCCAACTCCATATAGTCTATTACTTGCATCCGCCATTCTTCCAAGGTGGGCAAATCTTGTGTCTTCCTAAAAAGTAGGAGGTTCTTAAGTCAAGTGAATGGTATTGTCTTTCTTCGTTATGCTTTAATCATGATCCGGCTGTTGAGAGTAAAATGGAGGATAAAATTTTCACGCCGCATATTCACTCCACCCCTGCTGAGGTTAACATTGAAAAAGCCAAGGAGGTTGGGGCAAAGGCTGCCAAACAGGTTATACAGAATCAAAGTCACTCCCACTGATAATAGCAATGAGACTGTGCAGTTGGTTCTCACAGAAATCAATAGCACAAGGACAGCACAATAATTTTTTTAAAACTCATAAAACTTATCTGGAAAACCCCATAATAAAAGAACAGAAATAGCAGAATAGCTACAGGTTGGTGAATGTGTCATGAGCCTCACAAGGAAGCAAGACAATCCTAATGTGGATTGCACCTAGATTTTGCTTGCATATGTTGGTAATATATTCCAATCATAATTTTAACACCATGAAGTCCAGTCACTTGAAGGTGAAAGAAACCATAATTGTATATATATTACATTTAAAAACCAGCCTGATAAACTCAGTTATTTTGATCACTATTAGTTGCCTGATCACCAAAGAATTGATGCTTTTGAATCATGGTGCTGGAGGAGACTCTTGAGAGTCCCATGGACTGCAAGAAGATCAAACCTATCCATTCTGAAGGAAATCAGCCCTGAGTGCTCACTGGAAGGACAGATCCTGAAGCTGAGGCTCCAATACTTTGGCCACCTCATGAGAAGAGAAGACTCCCTGGAAAAGACCCTGATGCTGGGAAAGATGGAGGGCACAAGGAGAAGGGGACGACAGGGGACGAGATGGTGGGACAGTGTTCTCCAAGCTACCAGCATGAGTTTGACCAAACTGCGGGAGGCAGTGGAAGACAGGAGTGCCTGGCGTGCTCTGGTCCATGGGGTCACAAAGAGTCAGACACAACTAAACGACTAAACAACAAGTTGCCTTTGCTTTCGGCCAGTTCAATAGAATCCTGTAGGGTATTTTTTAATAAAAGAAAATGAATTTACTTAGCAAGGTACAAAATGTGCCATCAGCACAGTGTTGGTTATTTTTGTATTGGGACTAGTGTGTCTTGCATGAAGAAGTAAAGACAGTAAGTGGCATATTTCATTTATAAAATAAACTTTTGCAAAAAGGTTAAGTGCACAAATATTTAACATATGGGAAAACTAAAAATTGGGGGCAGTTTTGACAGCACGTCTGTGATGAGCTTCTGTTTCTCTGCTAAACATTTGCCTTTGCACCTGACATGATTGCTCTGAATATAGGTGAACTGGCAGGTTCCCTTTTCACTATGTGTTGCCTGCTGAGACTGAAAGAAAAGTTGTTTTCTATTGCAGTTTCTTCTGAAGAGACACTTTGGGAACTCCAGCTGTTCACAAGCACGTATTTTAGGAGCAAGGACAGTTTGAGATATATATTTATTATGCACTTGCTCTGGATTAAGAAACCCATCCCGAAAGTTGAATTTAATGCAAATTATTAAGTTTGCAGATGATGCTACCATAATGGGTCTAATTACAGGTGGAGATGAATCAGCGTACAGGGGGGAGGTTCCAAAAGTATCTACATGGTGTCTAGAGAATAACTTGCACCTAAATATTAGCAAGACAAAGGAGATGGTGTTGGACTTTTGGAGGAAGAGAGGGGAACTAGCCCCGTTGTATTTCGGGGGGGGGGGTTGTGTGGAGAGAGTCTCTTCCTTTAAATTTCTGGGAGTTTACCTTAGTGAAGACCTGACTTGGAAAAACAATATAACTCAGGTGGTTAGGAAGGCCCAGCAGAGACTCCATTTTCTCAGGGTCTTGCGAAAGAACAATGTTAAACAACAATTGATGGCCTCCTTCTACCAGCCCACAGTAGAAAGTGTCCTCTCATATTATACCACAGTGGACATGGACAGAAAGTCTTTACAGAGGGTGGTGAACACAGCACATGATATCATGGGCTGTCCCCTGAGCCCGCTAGATGACATCGCAAGGGATCGATGCCTTAGGAGAGCGAGAAAAATTCTCTGGGACGATTCACATCCTGGCCAGCACCTCTTTAATCTTCTATCCTTGGACAGGAGATACAGTCATATCTCGGGTTGAAGTTGCTTCAGATTGAGTGTTTTCGGGTTGCGCTCCGCGGCGACCCAGAAATAACAGAACACGTTACTTCCGGGTTTTGCCACTCGCGCATGCGCAGCCGATTAAAATGACGTCATGCGCATGCGCAGAAGTAGTGAATTGCGGCAAGAGCAAACGCGGGTTGCATTGCTCAGGATGTGAACGGGGCTCCAGAACGGATCATGTTCGTATCCAGAGGTACCACTGTATAGAAGTATAATTAGTCGTACCAACAAGCTAAAAAAACGTTTCTATCCATGGGCTGTTAGGTTGCTGAATGGAAAATAATAAAGTGCAACTGACTTTCGGGGTTGGTGTGTTGCGCGACAAGCACACAGAGTGCAATGAGACTGAGTGTATGCAGGGGGAGGCTCAGTTAATTTCATTGTACACAGGTTGTACATTGACAATAAAGGTATTATTTTTATTACAGTGCTTTTCCCCCTTCTGCATTTTGCTCCTGCCTTGCATTTCGCAGTACTCAAATGGAAACCAGAAATGGGAATTGTGTGCAACCCGTATTCTTCTGTCTCCCTGACAAACAACTTGGAAATTAAATGTTTCTCTTGGATAGCTTTCCATTGTTAATAATTCAGCCATTTCAATCGTAAATATGACACTAACAGGATAGCACAGGCCCTTCACATCATATTAGGTGTTAGTCAATAGTGATATTATTAGCAAGCAAGATGCAGCCTTAAAGTCTTTCTTTTTCCCTCTCCAAAGGAAACCACGGCAGGTTTAAAATGGTTCTTAAGTTGTTTGCACATTACCATTTACTCCAGCCTGAGTGAGTTCCCACCGCTGGTATTTGATGCAGAGTACATATGACATTAGCCACAATCCATGAGAAATACTGCTGTTTGATGTGAGGTTTTCCCTCAAACCTGCTTCTATCCAATTTGAAACTGGGAGCTGCGGTCAACCTGAGCTGTGTACAGTTCAGACAGCCATTGCTCATGTGCAGATGACAACTTTCTTGAACAGGAATTGGGGCGGAGGGTTGCAAATCGATTAATGTGCACCAGAATAAACACACACACACAGACACCCATATGGTGTTTACAGCAAGTGTGAATTTGCAGCAGGCAGAAATTACCTTGCTATTATTTTAAACCAATAATGTGTCTGAAATACACTCGGAGTCGAGTGTGGATTTCATGCTCTTTATTCAGCTCATAGTAGTGAGGAATGGAAGTTTCCCCATGAATGTCTGCTTTATATACAGTGGTGCCCCACAAGACGAATGCCTCGCAAGACGGAAAACCCGCTAGACGAAAGGGTTTTCCGTTTTTGAGCTGCTTCGCAAGACGATTTTCCCTATGGGCTTGGTTTGCAAGACGAAAACGTCTTGCGAGTGTTCCGATTTTTTTTTGCCCCCCCCCTTTTCTAAGCCGCTAAGCCGCTAATAGCCTTTTAGCCGCTAATCCGCTAAGCCTTTAATAGCCACTAAGCCTTTAATAGCCGCTAAACCGCTAATAGCGCTAATCCGCTAATAGGGTTGCTTCGCAAGACGAAAAAACCGCTAGACGAAGAGACTCGCGGAACGGATTAATTTCGTCTTGCAAGGCACCACTGTACATTATTTACACAATGGGCCCCACGTGATTGGCTAGTTCTGGGATTCTCCTGTAGGCCAATCAGGTTGCGGATTCACTTCCACCTGGAGTTGGATTGGGTGGCTCCTGCGGACCAACCAGACTGCTGCATTCTGGACCCTATTGTTCTAGGGCCAATCAGACTGCTGCATTCTGAATCCTATTGTTATAGGACCAATCAGACTGCTGCAATTTGGATCCTATTCAACTCAGTACATAACAGTGTCCATAGCCTTCAATGTGTGTTAAAAGTATACCTGAGCCACATGTTTTCTATAGTGAATTTTTGACTTGAAATGAGTAGGTGGAGATGGGGAGGAAGGCAGCCTTTGTATTTCTCAAATCGGACTTTGATTTGATGCCTAGAGAGCAATCATGGGAACAGTTGATAAGACACCTCAGTTGATAAGGAGGCAACTTCATCTCATGAAACAATTATATTTGGAAGCTTCAGTTCAAATCCGAAGTTGTGTGCGAAGCTGTCTACCATGTCCCTGTTATTGTTGTTGTTGTTGTTGTTGTTAATATTAATAATAATAATAATTTATACCCTGCCCGTGTGGCTGGGTTTCCCCAGCCACTCTGGGTGGCTTCCAACAAAATATAAAAATACAATACTCTATTAAACTTTGAAAGCTTCCCTAAAGAAGGCTGCCTTCAGATGTCTTCTAAAAGTCTGGTAGTTATTTTTCTCTTTGACATCTGGTGGGAGGGCGTTCCACAGAGCGAGTGCCACTACCAAGAAGGCCCTCTGCCTGGTTCCCTTGTAACTTGGCTTCTCCCACCTTTTCCGCTGGCAGAGACTGAAGGCAGCTATTGTATTGCAACATCTAGGGAAGCTAGACAACAGACTCAGCTATACAACTGCAAATAAAACGTTTTAAATGTGTTGTAAAGTGAATTATGGGACGCGGGTGGCGCTGTGGGTTAAACCACAAAGCCTAGGACTTGCCGATCAGAAGGCCGGCGGTTCGAATCCCCGCGACGGGGTGAGCTCCTGTTGCTCAGTCCCTGCTCCTGCCAATTTAGCAGTTCGAAAGCACGTCAAAGTGCAAGTAGATAAATAGGTACCGCTCCGGCGGGAAGGTAAACGACGTTTCCGTGAGCTGCTCTGGTTCGCCAGAAGCAGCTCAGTCATGCTGGCCACATGACCTGGAATGCTGGCTCCCTCAGCCAATAAAGCGAGATGAGCGCCGCAACCCCAGAGTCGGCCACGACTGGACCTAATGGTCAGGGGTCCCTTTACCTTTACCTAAAGTGCATTATACAAATGTGACACTAGATGGCGATGGTGAGATATGGCAATTTCAATATATTTTTCAAAACTTTTTAAAAGCATTTTCACTTGTTGTTTACATGTGTCTAGATTCCACCAGCATGTATTCTATCTGTTCTTTAGTTCAAACCTTTATGTTGAGGATCTTGCACCTTGTCTTAACTCCCCCAAATTCCATACACCAAACTTTGCAGAAGCAAGGGTTGCCTCTATTCCTCATTGCAGGCGATGCCATTCTACTCAGACACAAAGAGGTCTAAAATGTTTATTAAAGGAATTGTCCTAACTTTTGCAAGAATGGAGCTCCCGTAAATAACTATGACAGGACTCAAATATTACCCATAGGCTCAAGACGTAACAAAAACTATAATTGGCCTTTTGATGGACGTGCAAGTATCTAGGCATTTTGTTTTATTCTTCATTATCTTGGACATCTCATGGGAATTTTGTTAATTGAAACTCTAATATGGTTGCTACTCAGCATTCCCTGCTCCCCTGACACTTAGAGGAGGGTCTTAATAAACCCCTCCGTATTGCAAGTTTTTAGTGCTAAAACACATGCTAAGCTTTATATGGTTTTCACATTTGGATTTCAGTTCAAGTGTTGAAGGCAACGAGGTAATCCACACATCTGGAGCCAGGGCAGACTCAGGCCCCTGACTCAGCCCAGCTGATGTTTGTTGCAGGGGAACCTGTGCAGACTGGGACACTTCAGGATCAGGCCCCAGACTTGGTTCAGATGATGCCTGAGGCTAAGGATCCGGTGCAGACTGAGTCTGCTCTGAGGCCGAGTCCATCATAGGAGCTAAGGTGGTCTCAGAGTAAGCAAGCATGTGGCTGAGGGACGCCAGCAAGCCAGCCTACCAGCCTTTGCCATTGGGAAAGAAGCGACAAGTGGGAAACCAGGCAAGAAGGCGCTGTGCTGGCTCTGTGCAACGCCTGCCTGGGAGCTTAGTGCCTAGTGCCAAAGGGGAGGCTTTCTACTATGCAGGCCTGGCAGTGACCACTGCTGCCATTGCTGCCTCCCAAGGTGAGTATGTTGCTGGCCCCATGCTCACCCTTTGGCCAGACTCCATCAGGCCACTAATTCTGGGGACATCCTCTTCCCAGGCCCCTGTGGAGCAGCAAAAGAAGGTACCACTCTTTGAGGTGAGAGAGCAGCTTAGAGACAAGGAGTGGTGGCTACAGCTGCCCAGAGGACTCCCAAGGAGAGGGGAGAGGAGGCTGAAGGAACGCTCCACAAGGGAGGGTGTTCAAAAAGGGGTGAGGGGCTGCCGACTCTGCTGGCAAGGGGTTGTTGGGAAACTGTGTACATGCAGCTACTCATACAGAATCAATTAAGGTTTGGCAGACAGTCAGAAGGCAATCTGAAGGAGTAAGTCTGCCTGGTGATGACAGAGACATGGAGACCGCTCCCTGGTTGGTCAAGCTCTCTCAAGGGAGTGATAATTAATGGCCTACTAACTGGAATGCATTAGTTCGTGAGTTCAGTAGTTCAGTGTGTCAGTGCAGGAGTTGTGAGTCGTGTCAGAGAGAGCTAGCAAAAGATCCGTGTTCTGTTCCTGTAAATAGTCCACTGTATATAATAAGCTAGTGATGTATGAAAGTGAGAGCTGGACCATAAAGAAGGCTGATCGCCGAAGAATTGATGCTTTTGAATTATGGTGCTGGAGGAGACTCTTGAGAGTCCCATGGACTGCAAGAAGATCAAACCTATCCATTCTGAAGGAAATTAGCCCTGAGTGCTCACTGGAAGGACAGATCGTGAAGCTGAGGCTCCAATACTTTGGCCACCTCATAAGAAGAGAAGACTCCCTGGAGAAGACCCTGATGCTGGGAAAGATGGAGGGCACAAAGAGAAGGGGACGACAGAGGACGAGATGGTTGGATAGTGTTCTCGAAGCTACCAGCATGAGTTTGACTAAACTGCGGGAGGCAGTGGAAGACAAAAGTACCTGGCATTCTCTGGTCCATGGGGTCACGAAGAGTCGGACACGACTAAACGACTAAACAACAACAACATATAATAAACACCTAACTACAAGTTCCTGGTTCCTGCTTCATCTATCCTGTCTGTAGCCAAGTTGCCAATTGCTTCCGTGGATTCTGCGTGTACTCTGCTAAGGTCCTGCAACTAGTCAGAAAGTTGCGAAACACCAATAGGTTTTGCCAATAGGGGTGACATAACTGGGCTTCTGAGGCACGGAGCGCGTTTCCCCACAGGGGAGCCACAGAAAGAATGTACCGTATTTTTTGCACCATAACACTCACTTTTTTCCTCCTGGAAAGTAAGGGGAAATGTCTGTGCGTGTTATGGAGGAAATGCCTACGGGTGGCATGCCTACGGATTTTCCTCCTCTAAAAACTACGTGCGTGTTATGGTCAGGTGCGTGTTATAGAGCGAAAAATACGGTAGTTGGTCAAGGAGCCATGGACTCAAAAAGGTTGAAAACCTCTGCAATAAGCCAATGACCATATTCTGCCATATTCTGGAATATCATCTTAACATTACACTTACATTACAGAACCTATAGCTAGAATCCTGTTGAAACTAATGAAGATGTGTGTAAAAGTCATATCCAAAAAAACACAATCATGTTTTCCTATCTGCTTGATGTGGATTTGGGGACCACCAGTGTACAATCAAAGCAGGGGCCAAAAAAAACCCAAAAAACTTTTCCCAGTGCAGTAGCAAATGATAAAACTGAATTTTGTGAACCCCTGCTCCAACCAATACGTCCTCACAAAGGGACCCTTTCCAAAATAAAAACAAAATATGTAACCAACACATATTTGATGATTGAGAATGAACTACTAAGGGAGCCCTTTTCTGCATTAAATTTGAAAGGTTTATTGCTGGTGAAATGTGTTTATTAAAGATTTGCATGTGTGCTATTTGGTAAAGGCAACCAGAAGTGAATACTGTTGTTTTTTATTGTACATAATAAAATATGTCTTCAACTATAAGAATCTGATTTAAAATCCTCTAGTTCTTTGCTGAAAGGAGTTATGAACCTTGAAAGGTCAGCTGTAGATTTCTCACTCTAATACCACTAGGGCTTAGAAGAGCTTCATAATGAGTGTGCCGAGATATTCTCAGAGGTATCACAAATTGTTAAGTCATTTTGCTTCTCCAAGTACTTTCTCCTTCTCTTGTTCCTCATCTCCCTACCTATATGGCTGGAAACAGAAGACTGGCTTTTCACTACTCCCGTGGCAATTTCCCAAATGCACCAAATCTATAAAATAAAAGACAGTAAAAACAAAATAGCATTTAATAATATTCAGCCATTAAAGACTGATTCAAATAACATGAAAACTAAAACTATCTCCCAAAGCAGATTTATTAATTCTACATTTCAGTGTACCATGAACTACAATTTTTTTAAAAAAAATATCTACAGATTTAGTCAGTGTTCTGCATTTCATACAGTTTTGGCTCCATGGGTAGCCCCATTAGAGCAAGACCTTTTCCCTGCTATCTGTGAGCCCCCCAAATTGGCTCTGGAGGTCAGGATAACCCCCAGAACAGTCGTCGTCTTCTTCTTTTCTTTGGCGATCACTCATAGCCGAGTAAGATGTCTTTCACAAACACGGTTTTAACAATGGGTCTGTAAGTGACTGTGGAGGCCAATTCTGGATCCACACATCCTTCCACAGTAGGGACATTGGTTTCCAGGTGGGAGTTGATCATGGTGTGGATTTGCCAAGCGTGCCTTCCTCTTAGCATGCTTCTCCTTTGTGTCCTGAGTTTGAGTGTCTTCCAAGCCCATGACACCTTTGGTGGAGTGTTTTACAGTAAAATCCTTAAATGTGTATGGAGGTCAGAGAAATTTGTGTATGGAGGTAAATCCCATTTAATGCTTTGAGAATTACTCCCAGTATGTACAGGATTACAGTTTCTGTAGTTTGGGGTTATAGAGAGAGATGCCAGTAGATATATTGAGTGAAATTCACACCATTCTGTGACAAAGGTTCTGTCTATACAAGCACTGCAGGTGGAACAATCCCCTCTCTCCTTACCCTGGACTGTTCTGGCCTCATTCGTTCCTTGAGTCCACACTCCACCGTGTCTGTTTGTGTATTGGTGTCTAAATTTTACTAGACCTCAGGGCTCGTGTAGCCATTTGCTATGTTTTGTTGGATTCAATAAGGCTGTTTAATTTTAATATAAATTTTTCTATTAAAATTAATTATAGTGTGTATTGGAATTTGTGGTTATTATTAATATTTTCTGCTTTTAGGTGTCAGTCACTCATTCGTTTTCTAAATAACAAGGAACCCTCTTAGTCAGTTGGCATTTTCTAGTGTTTTAATTGCCTGCTGTGATATAATTATTGTGACATTTGGGGATGTTTTTAACATCTTGAATTAAATATTCTGACATCCCACAGAGCACTTCATGAAAACAGCCAAAGTGTATTTGAGTCATTAGTAATCTACAGCTGTCCCTTAGCATTAAAATTGTTTTTGACACAAACACAGATGAATTGTAAAGCATTTAACGGTTTTATTCTAGGCCAAATTTTACCTCTTAAATATGTGATGTTATTGGAAGTCCATTATAATTTGCTTGGGTCAAAACATCACCTTCATTAACATGGCCTTTGAGCCATTATACAGGTGCCAGATTTAGAAGATCTTACATACTAGTAATCTTTCTTCAAATAGAAGCAACACGAAACCATCTCTGAATCCTACAAATGCTATGTTTATTTAGCATTTGTCCTAAGGCTGTGTCCACACCATGCATTTAAAGCATATTTTCCCACACAATGAATTTTGGGATTTGTAGTTTGTCAAAGGTTCTGTAAACTCCCAATATTGTTCTGGGGGGGGGTGGTACTTTAAATGTATGGCGTGTACAGTGGTGCCCCGCAAGACGAATGCCTCGCAAGACGGAAAACTCGCTAGACGAAAGAGTTTTCCGTTTTGGAGGTGCTTCGCAAAACGAATCTCCTATGGGCTTGCTTCGCAAGACGATAATGTATTGCGAGTTCCTGCTGGGTTTTTTTCCTTCCCCCCCTTTTTCTAAGCCGCTAAGCCGCTTATCAGCTGATCCGATCAGCAGATAAGCCGCTAAAAGCAGCTAAAAGCCGCTAATAGCGCTAATAGCGCTAAGCCGCTTATCAGCTGATCCGTTCAGCAGATAAGCCGCTAATAGCGCTAATAGTGCTAAGCCGCTTATCAGCTGATCCGATCAGCACATAAGCCGCTAAAAGCCTCTAATAGCGCTAATCCGCTAATCCTTCAATGGGCTTGCTTCGCAAGACGAAAAAAACCGCTAGACGAAGAGAATCACAGAACGGATTCTTTTCGTCTTGCGAGGCACCACTGTATATTTGTTTGCACAAAGCTTAATATGGTGATTAGACTGTGTTCAGACTTTATGGAGCATAAGTTCTGGGGTTTTTATGGAGTGATTTTAAAACAATAGACATCCATCCTGCTTTGCTTGAAGGGTGCTTACATGTCTTCCAGTTCTGGTCCTTTGTTCATCCCAAATTTATCAGTGTACGTCCCCATCACTTTTTCTTTCTTTCTTTCTTTCTTTTGCAAATACATTTTTATTAGTTTTTCACAGCTACATTTTTACAAATAAAAACAAATACCTTTTCACAAACCTTCTCTTTGAGATTCTTTAAATCTCTTTAAATCTCCGGAGATTTAAAGAGATTTAAAGAATCCCCATCACTTTCTTAACAGCAAAAAAAAAGGAAAAGTTTTAAAGGGGATTTGTTGTGCTAGGTTGACAAAGCACTTTGGATCCAACCTAAAGTTCTGTTATGTACTTGAATCCCTCCTACAAAACCTCCTAGTGATTCAGCAATAAAACTAGTAGCAGATGTGCAAAACTAAGCTGAGTCTGGTATGGTTTCAAACTGAATAGGGGGGCGTATGTATTTCATGTATTACAGGGGTTGGGGCTAGATTACGCTCACAGTCCCTTGCACCATTACAATTCTATGATTCTATGAAATTAGTGACAGGCTGGAATCACCCTTTGTCTACCCCCTCACTGTCCAATGCCTCTTCTCCCTTCTGCAATAGGCCACTCACTGTGCTTTTGACTAAGAGCCAGGGCAAGCCTCTCTTTGTGATGTAATGAGAACTATGGTGCTGATTAAGGGGTCATTCCTGCCTGGTCCTTGTAACCACAACTTCCAGAGGACGAGCAGAAGGAGAGAACAGGCCTTGTTTGCCTTGCCTTTTTTGGCAACCCTCCAGAGCCCATTCCATTGCAGGCTTCTGGAAGATTTCTTCTGCCTTTTTACGCTAGCGTTAACATCCTTCCCATTCCTGGGTCAGCTTGCATTAGTTCCAAGCACTTTTGCAACAGAGTTACTGGTTAAACCTCCACTTTCCTGTTGCAGGCTTCCAGATGCCAGCAAGAGTCTCGGTAATACAGCACTGTGCCAGCTTATTCTTAATAATGTAGCATGAGTAGCTGATGGATCTCAAACCCTCAGTGAGTTAGGGACTTCCTCTGCATGTGACAACAGGCTCCAGTCAACTGAGCGGACAAGACCAATGGTGGGCCCAAAAGTCAATACAGTGGTACCTCGGGTTAAGTACTTTATTCGTTCCGGAGGTCCGTTCTTAACCTGAAACTGTTCTTAACCGGAAGCACCACTTTAGCTAATGGGGCCTCCCGCTGCCGGAGCACGATTTCTGTTCTCATCCTGAAGCAAAGTTCTTAACCCAAGGTACTATTTCTGGGTTAGCGGAGTCTGTAACCTGAAGCGTCTGTAACCTGAAGTGTATGTAACCCGAGGTACCGCTGTAAAGTGATTTCTGCATAAGCTGTAGAGCAGGGGTCAGCAAACTTTTTCAGCCATAGGCTGGTCCATCGTCCCTCAGACCTTGTGGGGGGCCAGACTATTTTTTTTTGGGGGGGATGAACAAATTCCTATGCCCCACAAATAACCCAGAGATGCGTTTTAAATAAAAGGACACATTCTACTCGTGTAAAAACATGCTGATTCCTGGATCATCCACAGGCCAGATTTAGAAGGCGACTGGGCCATATTCGGCCCCTGGGCCTTAGTTTGCCTACCCACGCTGTAGAGGTAAAATGAGGGGCAGATGAGACTCATCAACCTGGGAAGGTAGCCCATCTAGGAGAAGAAAAACTCTGATCCTCAAACCTCCACTGCCTTGTGGGATAACTTCAGGAGAAGAAATGGCTAAGGAGTAAATTTACACAAATCTGTAGTGGAGTCCCTAAGATGGTTGGATGGCACCTTGTATGCCTCTTTCTGGTAGCTCCTGCAACTAAGCTGGTGCCAAATGTGTTTTTCCACTTTCTTTTGGACCACATCAGTGAGGCCAAGAGGGGAGTCTTGTCAGTTCAGGACCTCCCTACACACTGTGTTGGCTTGTACCCTGGGGGTGTCATTTTGGTGCTGCTAACACAGTGGTTTGACTTCACCCCTGGAGGCGCACTCCCTTGTCTCTTGAGAAAGATGGATGCCTACAACAGTGTAAGCCTTCGGTCATCTCTGATCAGCACCAACCCACTTTCCCCAGTTGGGAGTCCAACAACCTATGGAGAATCATAGGCTTCTTAACCCTGTCCTGGGGGCTATTTTCCTTCTTTTATAGTCAAGCCCCCACCCAGGAAAACCTGAGGTTCTAGTTTGGAGGCCTGGGTAGCTGTCCCACTGTAGCCCCACTTATGCGTCCTTAACTACATTTCATATACAGTGGTGCCTCGCAAGACGAAAAGAATCCGTTCTGTGATTCTCTTCGTCTAGCTTTTTTTCGTCTTGCGAAGCAAGCCCATTGAAGGATTTGCGGATTAGCGCTATTAGCGGCTTTTAGTGGCTTATCGGCTGATCGGATCAGCTGATAACTGGCTTAGCGGCTTAGAAAAAGGGGGGAGGGGAAAAAACCAGCAGGAACTCACAAGACATTGTCGTCTTGCGAAGCAAGCCCATAGGAAATTCGTTTTGCGAAGCACCTTCAAAACGGAAAACTCTTTCGTCTAGCGAGTTTTCCGTCTTGCGAGGCATTCGTCTTGCGGGGCACCACTGTATGACCAAATACAACCACGGTAACATCCTCCAGCAACTGAAGCCTCACAATGGAGGGGATATTTCATGTGCAATTAAGTCCTTCTGAAGTCCCACTTTCTTGATGTGATATGCCACATTCTGTTTGCATGTGCTTAATTACTGACTGCTGACCCTGTGCTACCTGTTTTATTTTCTACTGTTTCTATTACAGTGGTACCTTGAGTTATAAACACCTCGGGTTACAAACACTTCGGGTTACAGACTCCGCTAACCCAGAAGTAGTGCCTCGAGTTAAGAACTTTACCTCAGGATGAGAACAGAAATTGCGCGGTGGCAGCAGGAGGCCCTGTTAGCTAAAGTGGTACCTCAGGTTAAGAATGGTTTCAGGTTAAGAACGGACCTCTGGAACAAATTAAGTTCGTAATCAGAGGTACCAAAAATAAAAATAGAGATAAAAAAACACTGAAGGGTGCATTGACATTCTCTAGCAGATGGCATTGAGGTCATTGTGGCTTTCTCCCTTGGCTTCGGAGACTCCTGCTGTATTTTGCAGATCCTGGCACTAAACTGTTTTTCATAGTTGCATTAATTATTTCTGCTAGTGGTCAGATGCTGCTTTTACATGCAGTTTTATTTGCTCTGCTGCAAATCACCCTGAAAATGTTTTTTTTATTATTTATGGAAAGACAGTGGAGAAAGATTAAAAATAATTGACACACACATGCACCTGGATGCAAATGACATTAACCCCATACTGGGGTGTGTGGGTGTGCACTTGCACACACATAAACTTATACCATCCAGCTTATAAAGATGGGCAAGAAGCATTCATCAATAGTGTCAAAACACAGGGAAAGGTTTAATTAAACAAAGGAGATGTTTTAAATAAAGGTTTCCTAAAGTGAAAGGACAAGAACAGCTTTTGAAGAAATTCTTGTGACATCTTCCTTTCATCATGCTTGTGCAATTTTTTTTTATTTTAAGAAGACTGCTTTTAGCCTTTAAAAAAAACAAAACCCATCACTTTAGAGTTAAAATTCCTTTTCTCTGTTACAATGTGCATTTGCTAAGTCAACAATATCCTCCATACGTGTCTGGAAATCTTTCATCTGTAACGTGAGGAAACATGAATGAGCCAAAGGAATGTTTAATAACTGGCCTTGATATTGGATTTTTTTTTTTTAAACTTTCCTTGGACAACACCCATATGCCCCAGTTCACTTAGACATATAAGGCTTTGTTTATGAGAATTAATAATCTGAATTCAATCCTCGGGTAAATTGTTTATCTTAAAGTCCTCCAGAGCAAAGGTACTTTTCCAGTGTTGCATAAGCTGTCATCTTAAAATAAGTGTGTGTTGTTGTGTGTGTGTGTGTGTGTGTGTGTGTGTGTGTTAGCTAATATGGGAGAAACACAACAGTTTCTGCTCTACATTTTGAAGACTGGCATGCTGAAAAAACAACAGAAATTGATTAGCTTTTCTCCAGCTCATTTCCAAGCTTTTTTCTTTTTCTTTTTTGGGGGGTAGATTTGCATTGTTTCCGATAGTTCTTCAAGCATTCATAATGTTGGAGCACCCAGCAGAGCTCTTTGCCACTCCTCTTTAACATTTTCTCTTTCTGAAAACTTAAGGTTTGCCCACACCTCCGCTTGCTCCATGCCTAAAAAGCACAGGTCCGAGAGGATTTGTCAGTAGGGTTTGCCAACAGGATTCTGCCTGGCCCATTATAAGGTTTGAGGCAGTAATGCTTCCGAATTCCAGTTGCTGGAAAATGCAGGAAGGATGGGGGGGATGCTCTTGCGCTCATGTTCTGTTCCCCAGTTTCCCACAGGGATCTTGTTGGCCACTGTGAGAACAGGATGCTAGACGAAATGGGCCTGTCGGATAATCCAGAAGGCTATTGTGGTCTTCTTAAAGTTCCTGAATGCAATGGGACGCGGGTGGCACTGTGCTCTAAACCACAGAGCCTAGGGCTTGCCGATCACATGGTGAGCAACTCGAATCTCAATGGATTGAGCTCCCATTGCTCGATGCCTGCTCCTGCCAACCTAGCAGTTCAAAAGCATGTCAAAGTGCAAGTAGATAAATAGGTAAGGTAATGGCGGGAAGGTAAACGGTGTTTCCGTGTGCTGCTCTGGTTCGCCAGAAGCGGCTTAGTCATGCTGGCCACACGACCCAGACATGTCTGCAGACAAATGCTGGCTCCCTCAGCCAGTAAAGCGAGATGAGCGCCGCAACGCTAGAGTCGTCTGCAACTGGACTTAACGGCTGGGGTCCCTTTACCTTTACCTAACGGCGTTTCCGTGCGCTGCTCTGGTTCGCCAGAAGCAGCTTAGTCATGCTGGCCACATGACCCGGAAGCTGTACGCCAGGTCCCTCAGCTAATACAGTGAGATGAGTGCCGCAACCCCAAAGTCGGTCATGACTGGACCTAATGGTCAGGGGTCCCTTTACCTTTACCTAAGGTTCCTGTATGACTCAACTCACTGATCAGAACAACTTTTCATTCAACTTGAATCCTGCACTCTGTGACAATCTGCTTCAGAGTTGTGTGTTTATTCAGTACTTCTTGATTTTGCAAGGGATCCTTGTTGTTGTTTTTTTAAAAAGAGATAATTTATGTTTGAATTCCACTGTGTGCACAGATAGGTTCTGCCCCCTAAAATAGACAAGGAACCATCTACAATAGGGAACCTCCAGGAACACATAAAAGCACCAGCGCCTTGAAGTAATCACTACACAGCAGCTCTTCTGTATGTGATTAAAGATTGCTCAAAATCTTCCTAACATACCAAATTTACCGTACATTAATCTAATGCACCATCAAATCTAATGAGCAGCTCAATTGTCAAAACCTTGAAACCAAAAAATTATTTGCTGGGGCCATCAAATCTAATGTGCGCTCTAACTTTCACGACATTATTTGGCCAAAAAAGGTCCGCATTACATTCAAGTAAATACAGTAACATTTTCTCTCATTGATTGGAAGAGGAATCCCAGATAATTGAGGTATCTAATATTATCCAGCACTTAAATTTGGAAGCTTTTGTTATATTTATGATTTGTTAAACATGATGTGTCAAGACATCCTAGATAGGTTAACATTGAAGGAATTTTATTTTTCCATACATGATATGAATGCCATATGTAGGATCCTTACATGTCACAGTCGTGTGGTGGAACTGTAGCTCAGTGGGTATAGCACAGGCCTTTGTATGCAAAGAGTCTTGGGTTCAAAACCTGCTATCTGTGACTGTGCATATGGTGTGGGCTGTGCATACAGGTGAGCGGTTGACCAACTTTCAATGCAGCCCTCTGGTCGGAAAAGGGGTTGCAGGCAATAGGGCTGCAGAAAATCAGAATGGAATGGACAACATCACACATATACTACTGTAAGCTACATGTTTGTCCAATTAATGGGAAATTGTATGCAGGTACCATACAACATAGGGACGCGGGTGGCGCTGTGGATTAAACCACAGAGCCTAGGACTTGCTGACCAGAAGGTCGGCGGTTCGAATCCCCGTGACGGGGTGAGCTCCCGTTGCTCGGTCCCTGCTCCTGCCAACCTAGCAGTTCGAAAGCACGTCAAAGTGCAAGTAGATAAATAGGTACCGCTCCGGCGGGAAGGTAAACGGTGTTTCAGTGTGCTGCTCTGGTTCGCCAGAAGCAGCTTAGTCATGCTGGCCACATGACCCGGAAGCTGTACACCGGCTCCCTCGGCCAATACAGCGAGATGAGCGCCGCAACCCCAGAGTCGGTCATGACTGGACCTAATGGTCAGGGGTCCCTTTACCTTTACCATACAACATGGCTTATGTGTAGAAAGCAGGGGTTTTTTTCAGCCAGAACTGAATTCCAGCACCTCTGTAGGATTGTTTATTCTAAACAGTTTTGATTTTACTTGGTCAATATTGAAATCATCGCAATGAACCAAGAGGATTAGAAAGACATCTTCACACCAACTTGGAGGCTGTATGCTCGCCTAAACAGGCAAATCCATGTGCAAATCCCTATCTAGATAAGGAACCGTGTGAATGGCAGACATGGAGTTCCTCTACATAATCCAGTTGATGGGGCTACACGAATGGATCCCTTTTTAAAAGCCGCAAGAGCTGTTGAGCAGCTGTGGGTTTCCCTCCCCAGCACTGCTGCAAACAACAGAAAGGATGTTTGGGTGTGCCTACTCCCATCTTCTTCCTTCTCTTCTCAACCTGGTTTTGCTTACGGTATTTTTCGCTCCATAAGATGCACTTTTCCCCTCTTAAAATCTAAGGGGAAATGTCTGTGCATCTTATGGAGCGAATGTGTGGTCCCTGGGGCTGGGGGGCGACCCAGGCTTCCCTCACCAGCCCCACAAGCTCGGGGAGCAGTGGAAAGGCTGCACACAGCCTTTCCGCTGCTCCCTGACCTGCTCTTTGGGTCGAGCAGCTCTGGGGTAGCTCGCAAACCCTCCGCAGAGCAGGGGGGAGCCTTCATCCCGCTGCCCTGGGGAGGCTTCGCGCAGCTATCCCTGGCTTTTGCGGGAGGTGGGGGAAGGGACAGAGTGAGGCTCTCTCACTTCCCCCACCTCCTGCAAAAGCCCCCAAGAGCCGCATATATTTTTTTCTTGAATCCCCCCCCCCCAAAGCCTTATGGAGCGAAAAATACGGTAGCTACTCCTTGGAGGAATTCCAGTCCATGCATACAGTCTCTCCTCTTGCACATGCCCTATACCAGCCTCCAGAGTCCAGCAGGAGCATGCTTCTGCTGCCATAACAACTGACTCATGTACCATGGGTCATTGCTTCACTGGCCCTTCTTTCACCAGAGCCACTGTTTGCTCCCATTGGCCCTGCACACAAGCACTAATCAATCCCATTGGCCAACCAGGAAGTACGGCCTGAATTATCCTTTCTACTGAGCAGCTTATTGGATCTGCATTACTATCATTTGAAGAGGGCTCTGTGCATATTAGCCCCAGATGCTATAAACATGCACAGTTGGATCTGGGTATCTGTCATTTATCCAGGACACTCAATAATAAATGGGATTTACTAGTAAATGTCATCACTGAACATGTTATTTGGTTGAATTTGGAAATTATCCCATCTGGCTAAGTAAATGTCAACATTTACTGGGAGTACAAGTACTTTTCTAGTTACTAGTAGTAAATGACAGAATGTTCTGACATTTCCCCCTCTCCTTGTAAATGCTATGATTTGCTAATAAATGCTAGCTTTTGTTAACCTTTGGACATTCGCTGCAGTAGATATCATAAACATGTGTAATATAATATGGAAAGTTGTTTCCTTTGATTCCAAATACTGCAGGGCACATTAAGTACATGCCCAGTTCTGCACACTTACGATTCACTCTACTAATAAAGTTATATTGTAATTGAGTAGAAAGATAAATTATATAGATTTGCAATTGCAGTCTCACACTCAAAAACTGGGGGCAAAATGTCACAATTTTACCAAACATATCAGCCAGGAAATATGGACTGTTCCTAGGAAGAAAGGCCATCTGGAATCTTAGGAGAAACAGTGGATCCATTTTGAGATTAAACATGTTTTCTTTTTTTAAAAGGAAACTGTTATGGCCAGTTTAAACACACACACTTTCAGTGTAAGTCAGAGCAGAACAAGCTGTTGCAGAATAAAATGAATGCAATGCAGAGCCTTTAGTTGCGGCAGGAACAGAGTTTAGGCAGTGATCCTTGGGGTTAGGATAGGTGTTACAAATGCAAATGTCCCTATTGGAGGCTATATTATTCCAAGACTCCTCCACTTGACTTATTTAGACCAGTCACATCCAAAGCGTTATGAAGAATGCTGAAGCACGTGGCCATTTCACATGGGAAAATGGAGTTCAAGCACCCTGGTCCTAAACAATTCAGCATTGTATTATGTATATGTTTGTGTATATATGTGTACACAGGTAATTTGCAACTTATGCACATTTAACTTGCATACATTCAGCTTTATGTGCTCAGCAAATTTAGAAAAATAATAAAGTGTGAGCAGAAAAAGGATAGTTGTCCACGGAAAAAGGACTTTGGCAATCCTACCTGCCATTGAACCCAATGTGTTTTTTACATGCTATCCCTGGAATGAAACTCCCACATAAGTTGAGAATCACCTGTATCTCTCTCTCTCTCTCTCTCTCTCTCTCTCTCTCTCTCACACACACACACACACACACACACAAAATGTATATTCTATTTTTCCTCCCCGTGGAGGAAAATAATGACCCAGTACCTTAAATTGTGCCTGGAAATGTACTGGTAACCAATGCACTAGTTAATATGCAGTTTATTTATTTGCCTACCTATCTGTATTCTGCTCTTCAGTATATGTATTTCCAGAGCAGCTTGCAAAACACCTGGGGGCGGGGCTTAAATGAATGGTCATATTAAATGCCCTATTCTCATATATACACCTGCTTTCCACTAGAACATATATTAATCTATGAGAACCCTTAAAAAACAAAAAGACTGTTTCCTCAAAGACAATAGACCTCTCTGTTCAGGAGTCCACAGCAGATACTAAAACCTGGACAATTTTTAAACTATTGGGACTGCTCTGTTCCAAGTGAGAATACATCTATTGAGAAAGAGCAGGTGCTAAAGCCAGCCTGTTCCAAAGGTACAGGTGCACCGGAAAACATCTGGTTATAGCAGGCTAAATCCCACAACATGATGATGTAACTGTTGCATTTGATAACTCTGTAAAGGTAACCTGATTCCTCTACCCGCTTCTCTACCAAAATAAAATGAATGAGACTGTAAACTGTCCATTTACTTTGCCGGCTACAATGCAGATTTACTTTACAAGAAAGTAGGTCTGGTTGATTTCTGCAATTGTTCTGGAGCAGGTATACCATTAGCCTCTTATCTATTCCGTTCTATTGGCCTATATAAAAAAAACAAAGGCAGTGAGCAAGCTTACATCAGTGCCATGGTGAATCTTGAACTACAGACCTTCTGGGAGCTGGAGTTTATCCATTATTCCCGCCTCAGAAATGGGCACCCTAGCTCCTAAGCAGCTTAATCCATAAATATTGTTTTAAAAGAAAGAGGTAAGAGCAGCCAGAATTGTTTTGCATTAAATGGAGATATGCCATCAGCTGTAATGCTCTATCATTCAGGGGGGAATTGCTCTATCAATTCATCTCCAGTAAAACCCCATATACCGTGCAATGAGTTAATTAGCATTGCAGCAAGTTAATTTAAAACTGAAAATGTCAATTAGTATTGGAGAAGGACAACTCTGATCCTAAACCTCCACTGACTTGCAGCTATACTCATTCATGAGAATGGCTTCGGGGTTAAACCCCAAGGAACAAGCCGTACCTGCTACCTTGTGGGACATCTTTGGAAGAATAAAAAGCTAAGGAGTAAACCCTACACAAATCCTGAGTGGAGTCCCTAACATGGTTGGATAGTGTCTTTGTAAGCCTCCTTTTGGCAACTCCTGTAGCCAAGCTGGTGCCAAACCTATTGCTCTGCTTTCCTTTAGACCAGTGTTTCCCAACCTTTTTTGGGCAAAGGCACACTTGTTTCATGAAAAAAATCTCGAGGCACACCACCATTACAGCCCCGTGACGTCAGCGCGCAGCGTCACGCCGGGAGGGACATGAATTGCTAGCAAATTACATAATCACCTCCTTGAGGGCTGGCTCATCTTCTCCGAAGGCAGAACCCCATTAATTAACAGCACAGACTCACACCATAGCCAAGACGAGGGGGGAAAACCTCAGTCATGCACAGTCATGCACATGTGGGGGCTAAATGAGGACGAAGACCGGGCAGAGAGCAGGGTTCAAATCACCCCACCTGGCCAGGACAATCCCTGGGTGCTCCCTTGGGCCACTCGCCTGACCCACCTCGCAGGGCTGTTGTTGCGAGGATAACACGGGGAGAACCACGCGCGCCCCGGGAGCTCCTTGGAGGAGAAAGCGGGCGATGAATGCAATGCACGAAATATATGAGAGGCGACCAGGTTTTTCAGGTGAGGGGCCCCCGCCAGCCTCCGCTTCCAATACCCGGCGCAACGACGCCGAAGTTTTCCCCCGGGCTCGGCTTGGGGAGCAGTGCTGCTCCCCCCCGGCTCCCCTTCGCCCTCCCGGCTCTCTCTGCCGCCCACTGGGGACCCCCCTCACCTGCCAAGTCCGGAGCGCCGGTGGAAGTTGCATGCATGCATGCAGGGCGCCGCGTTGCCATTGCATTGCACTGCACTCCATGCAACGCCTGCACGCATGCATTGCCTTGCACGCCTGCCAAGGGGTCTCCCCGCAGTCCGATGCGTCCCCTCCGGCACGGATGCAGCATTGCAAAAATAAAACCCCCCCGACGCAGCCCTACCTGGGGGGCAGCCTCCGCCTCCGCCGCTCCGCCTCCGCGGGGATCCCCGGGCTCCATCCTGCCGCCCGATCTCCGTGGGGGCGCAGGCAGGCTGCGCGGGGTCTGCGCGGAAGAGCCCCTGCCTGCCCAGCCGCCGCCGCTGCGCTCATTCCATGGCCGGGAGAAGAGCGCTTCAAACAAAACGCCCGGCCCGCCAGGCCACGCTGGGAAACGTAGTTCACGCACCCCGCGCGGGCGCGGAGCCCAAGGACGAGGGGACTACGGATCCCGGCAGCCCCCGCGCCGGGGACGGAGGGGGAGAGGCCGGGTGCAGGGATGGAGGGACGGGTGGGCGAGCGAGTGAGTGAGTGGCAGCCGCCAAGCCTTGGCCGAGAGCCAGGAAGGGCCTCCCCGGAGGAGGAGGAGGAGGAGGGAGGCGCAGAGCGGGAGGGAGGGAGGGAACCCCAGGGGTCATCTAGTGACGGCGCCCCAATCGAAAATTTGACTTTTAAAAAAAAACCTTTCGAATTTTTTAATTTTTCCCGCGGCACACCAGGCAACATCTCGCGGCACACTAGTGTGCCACGGAACAGTGGTTGGGAAACACTGCTTTAGACCACATCAATGAGGTCTTGTCATCTCAGCAGCCCAGGGCCTCCACACACACTGCCCAGGCTTGGCCCCAGAGATGTCCCTTCGGTGCTGCTAACACAGCAAAAACAATGCAGAAGGCAGCAGTTACAAGTTACCGGTTTCTGCACAGTAGGTGCTGTGATTCTCCAGCGGTCTGACTTCACCCTGGAGGCGCATTCCATTCTCTCTTGAGACAGATGAATGCCAACAACAATTAGTATTGGACTGAAACTGTACCCCCTTGATTTCACCACTCTGCACCTTGCACCACTTGTCTCCCCTCGGATTGGTCACTGAACTTTTCTTTTTTTAAAAAAAAAAATTAACAATTTCAACATAACAAAATATCAAAACATCTCATATTCATCATTCCCCCCACCTCCCCATCAAACCCTCCCTCCCCCCCAAGACTTCACTCAGCTCACTTGATTTCTCAACTCATATTGTTCTCTGCATACTGTAAAATTGTATAAATCCTTATATTATCTATCTACTACGTTAACAATCAATAGATTGGTGTATGTTTATTCAAAACTTGCCAAGGAGTCCAATTCGTTTTGTCGTCTTTTTAAGTAATATGTGAAAATTTCCCATTCTTCTTTAAAGTCACAGTTGTCCTTATCTCTCAGATTGTATGTTAATTTAGCCATTTCTGCATAGTTCATCAATTTCACTGAACTTTTCTGTCCTTGTATAGCTTTCCCTTTCTAGCTGCAAGCTTGCAAGCCTATGTGTCCTTGCTCTGCTAAGATTCCTGTAACTCACCTTGGCTTAGCTCTCTTTATGCCATTCCTTCAAACTAGCTACCTTGGCCTGATTTTCTTCCTCTGGAAGATCCAGTTGTTGCCTAATCCTTAGTGAAATACGGGACTCTCCAAAGTGTGATAGCTGTAGGCTTGGGCTTCTGGGAATATAGGTGGCTAGGTAAGTGATACTAAAGTCTGAATTAATTGCTATTCTAAAATGGGCAAGATCCTGCCAGGCTTTTAATTACAGGAGTCTGTGAAATAGTCTGATGATGAAATATCCATTGTCAAATAGTCAATAATGCTACATTACTCTTGTTGACTAATTTGACATTTCCTTTATGTATTGGTAGGGATGCGGGTGGCGCTGTGGGTTAAACCATAGAGCCTAGGGCTTGCCGATCAGAAGGTCGGCGGTTTGAATCCCCATGATGGGGTGAGCTCCTGTTGCTCGGTCCCTGCTCCTGCCAACCTAGCAGTTCGAAAGCACAAAGTGCAAGTAGATAAATAGGTACTGCTCCGGCGGGAAGGTAAACGGCGTTTCCAGGTGCTGCTCTGGTTTGCCAGAAGCGGCTTAGTCATGCTGGCCACATGACTCGGAAGCTGTCTGCGGACAAGTGCCGGCTCCCTTGGCCAGTAAAGCGAGATGAGCACCGCAATCCCACAGTTGTCCGTGACTGGACCTAACGGTCAGGGGTCCCTTTACCTTATGTATTGGTAATTGTTGCTGAAACAAGCAGCATGTATAGACAGCCTAAACAAGAGCCCCAGTACATATTGGTCTGATCATGCTCTGGGCTGGCTGTTAGCTTTACTGTCAAACTGGCTGCTGTAGGGGAGAAAGGCTACTCCCTGGGTGCTCTGCTCCCATAGTTGAGAGTTTTTTTCCCCTGGGGATGGGGGCGGGGGATGATCAATAAGAAGGCTCTTATATCCATTACTTCTATTTATTTTGTAATTTTTTCCCCAAGCACTTTAACACAAAATGCTTCCAGGGCAGCTCAGGAGAATTAAAAATAATATCTGGCTATCTAGCTATCAAACATGCCTCCTGTGCACAGATTCATGTTTCTCTGCTTTGGGTCCTGTTTGGATATCTAATATTAAAGTGCAATTAGTAGTGTATCCTCTGTAGGGCTTGCCTCAATATATTTTCTGCAGCCGAGTTGCTGTGGTGATGACATACTTAGTTATATAGCCCCTCTGCAAGAACCATATAGTGGTCCTATTTCAAACCATATTGTTTGAAATGAACTAAATCTACCACCAGTACCAAATACCATGAATGGTGCTATCATCTGAACTGACATTTACCATGGTGTACATAACTGTAAGATACTAAACCTGTGACTCACATTGGACTACATTATCACAAAGTTGTAGGAGGCATAATTGTACTACAAATTTATATGTTAAACAGTGGTACCTCGCAAGACAAATGCCTCGCAAGACAAAAAACTCGCTAGACGAAAGGGTTTTTTGTTTTTTGAGCTGCTTCGCAAGACGATTTTCCCTATGGGCTTGCTTCGCAAGATGGAAACGTCTTGCAAGTTTGTTTCCTTTTTCTTAACACCGTTAATACAGTTGCAACTCATAGAACGCGGTGTGGTAGCCTTTTTTGAGGTTTTTAAAGACTTTGGTATTTTTGAAGCTTTTCCAAAACTTTCCCGACACCGTGCTTTGCAAGACGAAAAAAATCGCAAGACGACAAAACTCGCAGAACGAATTAATTTCGTCTTGCGAGGCACCACTGTACCAGATTTGCTATCCTGATTCTTCTCTCTTCGTTCACACCCTCCCCAAAGAATCCTAGTTTACAGTGATGAGAACTGTCTCGAATCCCTAGTTCCCCTCCCAGACCCCAGGGTGCCCTAGAGGTATGAGATATATTCAGGCATTCAGTCCATATAGTGAGGAATTTCAGAAGCGAAGAGCTAGACCATGACTGCAAAACCAATCTCTCCCCATTCTCATGTTGGGGGAACACCTGCAGATAGGCTCCCCTTGTGATGTGGAACATAAGGGAGTGTGAAAATCCTATATGCATACCTGCTTCTATAGATGCCCACCCCACCCCCCCATGGGTGGTAGGAGTGGGTGGCAAGTCTAATAGGAATATGATGGTAGGAAAGAACCAGCTGACATCTCTCTCTCCCCCTCCTCGCCCTCCTGTACACATTTAGACTTACACGGCAGAAATTCCTCAACAGGTCTACGGAATAGTTATAAAGCCCGTTTTAAGTTTGTAGTATAGATGCGCCCATAGTGTAGGCCTTGTCTATGAAAACATTGCTAAAGGAACATGCTGACAGAATACTGCCCTTGAGTGTTCTATATAGAGAGGGTAGGATACACATACTTTTAGGTGAGCTCTTCAGGTTTGCAAGCGTGCCCATGGGCCCCCAAAGGCTGGTGGCTGCTGCTTTAAAAAAAGACATAGTCAAATGTGTAGTTACAAACCTGTATATAAGGTCCAATTACTAGAATGAGGAGGTAGATAGCAGGGAAGGATAGCAGCGCTTCAACTCCTCCACAGCATATGAAAGAACAACAAGCACACTAGCTGGTTAATTTAGTATTCAGGCTTGTGAACCAGAAAGGAAATGTACAGTACCTTCCCCCTTCCACCAAGGTAGAGACTGGAATGGGGAAGAGGAGACTAAAACAGGGATTGAGATAGTAAGGGTAGCAATTCTCATAACAAAACTTTTTTTTAAAAACTTCCATAATCTCCTCCAAAGTAGGTAGAGGTACCGAAAAATGGGGCAGTTTTTGATTTAAAAAAAGAAAAGAAATAATTGGTCAATTAATGCTAACAAATAGCAGAAGAACTGGCTCAGTCCTAGGTTTCAGTAGCTACCAAATGTGGTAACTGATATTCCTCTTGGGATTAGATCTTGTGATCTTCTCACTGCCCTTTTTAATTCATATAGTTTAATATTTATATAGCATCACCAACATGCACTAGATGTAGTATAGAATGGTCATGCAGAATCTATGAGACACAAAATCAACTAACCTACTTGCAACGTGCAAAGCTGTTCTTGTTCATCAAATCATCTTTAAAGGAAGAATGGGTTGAAATGCAATGCTGAGACAAAGGTCAGTAGATTACTAAGGCTGAATCCCATATATCGGGAATAAGGCACATCCCATTGTAAACTGTGGTGTTTTCTTCCAAGTCAGGCTACAGGATTACTGTATGTGCCTCAAACAGCTTTCTACAGTTTGTTGTTTCTGTTTCTGAAATAAGCCATCTTCATTTGTTTTATGTTGCAATGTTCTACACTTATCATGTTCCCTGTAACAGGCAGCTAGTATCTGGCTGCTGCTAATCCCCTGCTATAACCACAGTAAAGTTTGAAGGTGGGGGGAGAGAAAAGCCATTGTATATGGTTATACTAGCATAATTCACGAGGCATGCATCTGGAGCAGTGACAGGTAGATGGACCTCGAGAGCAAAGGGGGAAACACTTGTCAGGTAAGTAAACAGGAAAAAGTAATTTGTACTTGTCAAGGAATAATCCCAAGAGAGTCAACCACTGATGTATGCAAACTAAAAACAATAGTATTTAATCTTATTAGGCAGTTTGATTGAACATCTTGTGTCTTTGTGTTGCCTTTTCCCTAGCATAACATAGTTGTCATAAACAGTCTTTACAACATCTGCCTGGTAAGGGTTTTAAGCAAGATCTTGAGTAGCCTCTTCAAATGAACAAGTTAGAAATTGGGTTGTAAGAGGATCTCTTATAACACTTGACCCCCTAACATGCTGTTATGAGTACTAGAAGAAACTAAAATTGATTAAGTTGGTGGTTCCTGGAAGGAATATCTATCCCTGTATATTTCATTGAAAACTGACGATGTGTGCACATTACTAGCTTAAAACACAGCGAGGTCATTCTTTTTTTCAATTCAGGTCAAAACTGGTTTGGGGAAAACTGCATCAAAACACTGTGTTTCCAAAGAAACAACAGAATATATATGGATTGCAGCCAACGTTGTGTGCACACCGCTTCCCAAACCATACCACATGGAAGTATTCTACTATGAATCTTCGGTACATTGTTGCAAAGCAGGAGTATTTGCTTCCAAATCCTGGAGGAATATGAAGCTCAACTTGTAAAAAAAGTTTAGTGGCCTAAATGTTAAGTGGAGAAGACCTGCATAATGTGTAGGTATCACAGCAAATCCTGTTTCCCTCATTGCAATCTAATGGCCATTAATGCCTAGCTGGTAGGATGATCCCCTTCATGGATCACTGCCAACGTGATCCACCTGGAGTAGGAACCGGCAAGCCACTCCAGTATCCCTGCCAAGAAAACTCCATGGACAAAGACAACAGGCATATAAAAGTTATGACGCTGGAAGATGAGCCCCTCAGGTCGGAAGGTGTCCAACATGCTACTGGGGAAGAGCGGAGGACAAGTACAAGTAGATCCAGGGCTGATGAAGCGGCTGGGCCAAAGCCGAAAGGACGCTCATCACCTCCTGGCAAATAGATGGGGAAGAAATGGAGGCAGTGAGAGATTTTACTTTCTTGGGCTCCATGATCAGTGCAGATGGTGACAG
Organism: Podarcis liolepis; assembly: GCF_965112155.1. Taxonomy (NCBI): domain Eukaryota; kingdom Metazoa; phylum Chordata; class Lepidosauria; order Squamata; family Lacertidae; genus Podarcis; species Podarcis liolepis. The sequence continues at coordinate 238,427 of NW_028148749.1, read as the reverse complement.
CAGTCACGAAATTAAAAGACGCCTGCTCCTTGGGAGAAAGGCGATGGCAAACCTAGACAACATCTTAAAAAGCAGAGACATCACCTTGCCAACAAAGGTCCGTATAGTAAAAGCCATGGTTTTCCCAGTAGTGATGTATGGAAGTGAGAGCTGGACCATAAAGAAGGCTGATCGCCGAAGAATTGATGCTTTTGAATTATGGTGCTGGAGGAGACTCTTGAGAGTCCCATGGACTGCAAGAAGATCAAACCTCTCCATTCTGAAGGAAATCAGCCCTGAGCGCTCACTGGAAGGACAGATCGTGAAGCTGAGGCTCCAATACTTTGGCCACCTCATGAGAAGAGAAGACTCCCTGGAAAAGACCCTGATGTTGGGAAAGATGGAGGGCAGAAGGAGAAGGGGACGACAGAGAATGAGATGGTTGGATGGTGTTCTTGAAGCTACTAGCATGAGTTTGATCAAACTGCGGGAGGCAGTGGAGGACAGAAGTGCCTGGCGTGCTCTGGTCCATGGGGTCACGAAGAGTCGGACACGACTAAACGACTAAACAACAACAACAACGGTAGGATGATGTTTTCTCCATGAAGGGGTGGGGTGGTGCTTGCTGAATTTCTGCCTACATCCAGCTGTTAAAGATACTTGCTCTGCTTTGCAAACAACACAGTTAACCTTACTATTGACTATGAGTTGAATCACTACAGCAGAGCTGACATATATTGGGATAAATATTATGAGCCATGGCCATTTCTAAAACATTTGTTTGAAGGAAGAGGGGCTTGTGGTACTCAGGGGAACTGTGATGTGCTGCAGCCACTTGCAGCAAAGCCCAGAACCACTCTGAGAAAATGAAGACGGTGTCTGTAGTCTCACCCAGCACTCTACTGATCAGGGCTGGACTGCGTACTTACAGTCTAGTAAAATAGCACTCATTTCCACTTTGCTCGAGGAGTGTCTGATTCCTTATGTCCTACCTTGATCACCAAGGCCCCTTATGGGGGACTTCTGGCAGTTCTCAAAGTCCCTGAGATTTGGCTGGCCATCACTAGGGACCAAGGCTATACAGTGGTACCTCAGGTTACATACGCTTCAGGTTACAGACTCCGCTAACCCAGAAATAGTACCTCAGGTTAAGAACTTTGCTTCAGGATGAGAACAGAAATCGTGCTCTGGCAGCACAGCAGCAGCAGGAGGCCCCATTAGCTAAAGTAGTGCTTCAGGTTAAGAACAGTTTCAGGTTAAGAACGGACCTCCGGAACGAATTAAGTACTTAACCCGAGGTACCATTGTAGTGTGTCAGACCCTACCCTATGGAACTCCTTATTTGCAGTTCAGCGGGAACCATTCCTCCCTTTAGTCACATGCCTCTTGACGACTGTCTTGCTCAGACAGGCCCTTGTAACATGAATTTCTTTTTAACCCAATCACTATTTGATGCTTCAAATGATGTTTTAATGTTGTTTTATGTATCTTTGTTTTTGTTGTTAAATATTGTATAACAGCTTGATATGTTTTTTAATGAGAGTGCTCTTTATAAATTTGTAAATAAAAATCTTATTTAAAAGGCAGGTAGGGATGTTCATTTCTGCTGTTACCACTGCCACTACTTAATAAGCTTATGTGAGCATGGAATGGCATTAGGACTGTACTGAGGGTGGGGACTGGAGGGCAGATTGCCCAGGGTGATGGCACTGATCCGCACAGTCTGTTGAGAATTGAATTTTCAACTTGCTTCTATTCTTTATTTTATTTGAAAAAACTACTAAGTATTTTTTTGTAATATGAACTGAAATAACTGCATTGCAAACTTTTGTTTCACCGGTACTCATGGCAAAAGCGTACTCTAGCAATTCTCCCCTGGTCGGTCCCTGCTGACCTCCCATAACATAACTGAGGATGTTATTAGTAGGAGGATCTTGTGTCCTTGATTGTAGCTGGCTGGAACTGATAACTACTCCACAGCATATGTCAGGTGTTCGTTGTGATCAACTGTCCAATAAGATAATGTAGAAAATCACAGTCACATGTGATGCACCTTATTTTTGTGATTGTCAGTTGTTTAATTGTTGTAACCTTAGGGTAAAAGGTGGGTAATAATTTACTATTATTAGTGATAGCAGAAGGCTTTGGTTTAAGAAAAGGATTGGTTAACATCCTTCCTAGAGAGGAATAAGTATGTGTGGACAGAATGTGGTATTGGCCTCCAAACTACACTTTCCTACCACAGTATCTGTTAATGAACAGCTGCTACACAGCACAAAAGATTCTGGGACATGTTCTTAGATGTGCACTTCACATTTCACACATATCACCATGAAAATACCCCCCAGAAGTTGGAATGTTCCTCTTTTGTCAGTACACTGCAATGAAGATCATTAGTGCATTTGTAAGTTATGTTTCATGGCGCTCACTGAGATGATTTTAAGGACCCCCTTCTGCCTTCAAGTGTCCCTTGGAATGCTATTTGAAAACTATTGGCAACTCCTACAGCTGTGGAAAAAAAAGATTAAGGGTACTTCTTGTTTATAATGCATTTGAAATGAATCCACATTTTTCAATCAACTAAACATAAATTGGGACGCAGGTGGCGCTGTGGGTTAAACCACAGAGCCTAGGACTTGCTGACCAGAAGGTCGGTGGTTCGAATCCCCACAATGGGGTGAGCTCCTGTTGCTCGGTCCCTGCTCCTGCCAACCTAGCAATTTGAAAGCACGCCAAAGTGCAAGTAGATAAATAGGTACCGCTCCGGCAGGAAGGTAAACGGTGTTTCCGTGCGCTGCTCTGGTTTGCCAGAAGTGGCATAGTCATGCTGGCCACATGATCTGGAAACTGTCTGTGGCCAAATGCCAGCTCCCTCGGCCAATATAGTGATATGAGCGCCGCAACCCCAGAGTCGGGACCCCTGACCATTAGGTCCAGTCGTGACCTTTACCTTTACCTAAACATAAATCAGCGGGGGGGGGGGGGGAGGATAGCAATGAAGCTCCTAGTTTCATTAGTTTTGTATTGTTCTTTCCCCCCTTCCTGCTGATTTGTCCTCTATTGTGTGCTGTTAATTTTCCAGTAGCTTTGGTTATGTTTTTTAAAAAAATAATTTAATTTTTCTTACAAAATTGTACATGCATAAATAATGATGCATGACATGAATAAGAAAAAGCTGGTCACTGGGGGACGAGTAAAATACTAGCACTTTGGGTACAAATTTGTGGGCAGCTGAATGTCTGTAATTTGTGTTGATCAACTGGTTTATTTCTACACTACTTAATGTTATGGTGAGATCATGGCAGATTGGTGTGAGCGTGTGCAAACTACTACCCAGACCCCGTGATCATAATCTGAGCCCCTTCTTTGTGTGCTTCCTCCACAAGAGGACTGGAGGGTGGCACACAGGATTTGGCCTTTTCTGCAGTGGTTCCCCATTTTTGGAATCCTCTCCCCAGGAAGACTCACCTGGTGGCTTCACTACATATATTTTAGGCTCCAGGTGAAAACTTTTTTCTTCTCCAAAGCCTTTGGCTATTCAAACAATCTAAGGCCTTTAAAAATTTGTGGGAGGGGTGGGGGTCATTGGTTTGTGTTTTATTCTGGCTTTTATTACGTAATTTGCATTTTTATCTTGTGTTTTTATGAGCCTTGTTTTTATAGATGCTGAAAGCTGCCCAGAGTGCCTGGGGAAACCCAGCCGGATGGACAGGGTATAAATAATAAAATTATTATTATTATTAATCGCTGAGATGCATAGACGAAGGGCGGTATACAAATGTAATAATTTGAAGAGCAGCAAACAGCAACCAGATTTATGCAGTTCGCGAAGCTGACAAGGCTCGCGAACCTCTAGGTCCGCCCATCTCGCAGCTGCTACAGGCAGGAGGCCCGCCCTTTGGCGCAAGGGCTTCTGGGGTTTGTAGTCCGCAGGGAGGAGGCCCGCCCTTCTGTTTAACGGCTTTCCACACAGCGCATTACCGGCCCGGCACCCGCTCGCCCGCCGCTGGCAGTACGGAACGGCTGTACCTCCTGCCTCTCTCCGATACTATCCGCTCAGGCGCTTTGCTTCTCCCCGTCCTCCTCTTCGTTCTCGCGGGTTCGGAAACCTGAGCGAGGAAAAGGCAGCCGCGAGCGAAGGAGCCTGAGGAGAATCTGAGGGGAGCGAGAGAGAGTAGGCGTGGCGAGCGCGCGCTCCCTCGTATGCAAATGAGCGGGCGTGCCGCGTCGGGCGCCCTCCCGCTCGCGCGGGCTCCCTCCCTCCCGTATGCAAATGAGCGGGCGTGAGGTCAGAGGCAGACGGGAAAGGGAAGAGGCAGAATGGCCGCCGCGGCTCCCGCTCCTGGCGCCTCGCAGTGCCGGAGCCCCCGCTGCACGGCGGAGCGCAGGGGAGTCCGCCGCGAACTCGACTCCTGGCGGCACCGGCTCATGCACTGTGTGGGTAAGGAAGGCGGAGGGGAAAGGGGCTGAGGGAGGGGGGTGTGGTGTGCGCGGGGCGGGGGGTCGGCCGGTGGAGAGGAGCCGCCGCCGTGAGGGAAGCGCCGTGAGGGAAGCACGGCCAGCGCCGAGTGCCGGCCGCCAACTCCCCCTCAGGGAAAGGCCTGGAGGGGCGGGGTGGGGCACTTGCCCGCCGATTTAGGCTCCGCCACAGCCGCGCTGAGGAGGGCGGATGAGCGGCGGCTCCTTTTGTCCCGGGTTCCCTCCTCAGAGGGTCCGTCCCTGTGCGCGCCCGCCCCTTTAAGAGGGGAAGCCGCTCGTGCGTTGACGGTTGGGATTTGAAGTTTCCCCCTCCCTCCCTCGCTCGCTCGCTCGCGCTGGCCTGCGCCCGCCAGCCTCCCTCCCTCCCTCCCTCCCGGGGTTGTCATAACAACGGCAGTTCTCGCTCCTTTCTCCCCCTCCTCCTCCTCTCCCCCATCCCCGGCTATCCTGTGTCCAGGGCGGCTTATAGGGTCGGGTCGGACACCGTTGTTCTTCTCTCTCTCTCCCTCTCCGCTCTTGGAAAACTTTTCGACAGCTCCGTTGGCTGCAAAAACCACGTATTAGCTGTGGATTTGGTGGCCGGGTGTGTGTACATGTGTTCACATAGAGATTTTCGTGTAGCGTGGGTTGGTGGCGCGACTCTCGATTTCTCGATCCTTAGGGTTGCTTTTTCCTGCAGACCTTTATCCAGGTGTTGGCCTTATCCCATTCGGGTGGAACTGTTAACATAAGATGAGCAGATCGTACCCAAGTTGTACAAGCATTATCAAAATGTGCAGCTCCCGTTTCTTGCAGGGACATTTCCAAGTGGGTCCTGCCCCCATGTTAGAGATGGGGAGGGAGGAAGGAAATGCCATTTGATTTTTATACAGTGCGGTAGTTCCAGTAGCAAAGTGATTTGAGTTCGTCCTTCCTCTGCCTAGTGCTGCTACTTAAAGATCTTTGGATATGATTGTTGAACTACCTCCAGATAGCATTTTTGTTCAGAACTGTGTCTTCCAGTCTTAGGCTTCAGGAAGGCATTTTCTCTCTAGACAGTGTGGGGCATCTAGGTTGGCATCATTTAAATTTACATGAAGCACATTGTCTTGCAATTATCAGGTGAATCTCTTGAAGTCAGTACTATGCTGGCTTCTGTTCATTATGTGGCTAAGAATAAAATGAAAGTGGTTTGGAGCAGTGTTGGAAACTCAAGATATATAAGCTAGGTGCAAAATGGTTCCTTAACCCAAGGTTACAGTCGCCAAAACAGAATGTCTGGTTGGCATTTTCGTGCAAGATGCTCTAAAGACTTATTTGTCAAATGATGGACTGACTGATTGATTCTCAGTTAAACATCTGGCTAGTTCAGATCATAACCTTCAGCTAGGTTAAGAGCTTTGAGAGCTTAAGAAAAGTCAGTCACATACATACATACATACACATACACACATACACAGTCACATACATTGGCCTATTTCAACCTCTTATTCTTAATGTTGACTGCTCCTGCTCAGGCTGCATAGGAAAAGCATTTTGGTTCCAGAAATTCATTCCAATTGTGCATCTAAAATATAACAGAATTCTACAGGATGTGGTTTTAGTGTGTGAAAACAGTCAAGATCCAATGATCCCAAGGCATCCACCTCCAGATGGCAGAGATTGTCAGGTTCCCTCCTGGCACTCGGGCATCTTCACTTGGTCTCAAGTGGCCAAAAGCCTGCCCCCTGGCTAATTTCAAACACTTGTTTGGAGAGATACTGATGTATGAATTATGTTTGGATAGCATTAAGCTGAAGGATTGCTTTTTATTATTTGGGGCCTCTGTCAAATGGACTTTAGCCATTCTGCTAGCTTTATGCAGTGTTTGAGTTTCGTGTTTTAATTTGTTCGAAGCAGCCCAGAGTGGCTGAGGTAAACCAATTAGATGGGTGGCATATAAATAATAAATTATGATTATGATTATTACTATTATTTGTGTGGAGTAGCATAAGCAGCTGAGAACTTGCAAATTCTGGCACCTCATTATTTTCCACTACATTGCTGCTTGCAGATCGAAAGCTCTTTCACTCAGATAAGAAAAATGATGGGGAAGCAAAAATAAAGTATGGACATTCATATGATCTAGTACAGGTGGTGGTTTCATATTCAAAGGTACTCTTGAAAGTGGGGGACTTTAATTGTCTATGGAGCCTACTTAAAAATGGTAGAAGCGCAGTCTTCAGGTTGCCCCGCTTCTGTCTAATCTATTGGCAATACAACTTTTATAGTTGGGCATCCTTCCTTCCCCCCCTTTATCCCTAGAAATGGCATAGTATTGCTAGTTTACAAAAATGTGGAGAATTCAGAAGCAGTGCTTATTGTTTGTAGAGCAATTGCTATGTCTTGATTAAGAACAGAAGAGCCTGCTGGATAAGGCAAGTGGCATCCTGTTCTCACAGTAGCTGAATAAATGTAGGAAACCTGGAAGCAGGACTTAAGCACAAAAGTTCTCTCCCCTTCTATGGTTTCCAGCAATGGTATTCAGAAGGATTATTGCCTCTGAGTCCATGGAGAACGATCATTGCCATCATGGCTAGTAGCCCTCTCGTCAATGGCTCATGACTCACATGTTGGCTATTTTTACCTGACGAACATTTCTCCCTCCTCCACACTTTCATTCAATATTTTTGGAAGCGCAGAATCAATATTTTAATATCCAACTACTGTGTTGCCCAACTGCCATATGTATTTGAAAGATAACATGGACAAGATCCTGGTGAATCATTAGAACCATTACACCATCTTTCATGTAGTACTGGGTACCTCGGTTGTAAACTTAATGGAACAAGTAACTTGGAATATGTCTCTTGCAGGACCAGTCAAAAAGCCAAACTTTTGGAGTTGGCCTGCAGAATTTATGTGACAGGAAGTTATGAGAGCAGAAAACTTGAATTCAGAAAGAAGTAAAGTTCACTGTGTGTCACATAAATTTGAATAGTTAATGATGTGCAATTGAGGATGTTGTTCTGAAATTTTCTTACTGTTAGAAAACTGGTTCCAGGTAGGGCTGGGTGATATCTAGATTTCAACTGTACGATATATCACCAGCTAAATATCACAATATCTTTATTACAATATGTATCGGCTGTGGCGGAGGGCCTTGCTGGGCCTCCCTGCAGGCACAGAGGGTCCCCCCGTACCTCCCCGCAGCAGTGGAGGGTGTGGCACTCTTCCTGTGGCAGCGGAGGGTACCGCGGGGCCCTCCTCCACCAAAGGGAGGTCTGGCAAGGCCCTCTGCCACCACAGATATATATTATGATATATCAAGATATTGTGATGTTTAGCTGGTGATACATCATGATATTGAAAACCAGATATCGCCCAGCCCTAGTCTAGTGTGTTCTCTGTATGACCTGTTTTGCTGTGGCTGGTTGCAACCCTCCAGATACCAAAAATTGCAAAAAGAACCAAATAAATTCTGTCTGTAAAGTTGTTCACAAGTTTATAAAGATACAGGTTTTGGCAAACTACCCCCTCTAATTGAGTAAAAGAGGTTTGGTTCTGTAATGAAACTGCAGTCACATCTCTTCTAGACAGCTTTTCTACTTGATTGCTTTTGTGTGTGTGTTATAAAAAAGTTGTCATTTGTGCACAGCATTTATCCATCTTTAGCTAGATCCCCCATCTTGTCTTCATGTGCTTTGTAATCGTGTTAAAAAGTTCCTGGACTGAAATCTAGGTTTAAGGTACCATTTGGCTCCTAGCTTTTATCAGCTTCTAACACTGATCTTCTTAGTCTCCTCTTTTTCAGGCTAAACATGCCCAACTCACTCAACTGTTCCTTATCAGCTTGGTTTCCAGACCATTGATCACCTTGGTCTCTCTCCTGTTCACATGTTCCAGCTTCTTTATATTCTTCTTAAATTGTGGCCCCCAGAACTGAAAACAGTACTCCAGGTGTGGTCTCACCAAGGCAGAATAGTGTGGTACTATTACTTCCCTTGACTGGGACAGTTGATGAAGTCTAGAATCAGGGTAGATTTGATTTAAATCAATTCGATTTAAACCACTAGTCAGTAAGACTTGATTTAAATCATTTTTTTACAGAAATACTCATTCTTGCTGGTATAATCTTAATATTTACAACCAGATAGTTTTATTTTTGGAATAATAAATTTTCAGAGTAGTTTTTACAGTTATATCAAAAATTACTGATTTTGTTATACTATTAGAAATACACAGACAGATAATTTTGAAATTATTGTGAGGTTTAATAAGTTAACTGTTTATATTTGGACAATGTTTCTGCTGTACTTTATTGGAAGGAAAAAAATAACTTCCTTAATAACAATTTAAACAACTAAAACAATTAACATTATAGCGTATGTATCCATGTTTGTTAACTGATGTGGTTAAACAAACAAAAACTTAGACTGAGTTTTTTTTTTTCCAGATAAGTATTTATTGATTTTCCAAAGGTAAAAGACAGAAAAAATGAATAAGGTAACAAAGCAAAAATTAAAGAAAAGAAAAAACAGCCCGAAACAAATATTCCGTATATACAATAAAAATTTTCTTTCTATCAAATTAACGTAGTCGTCTCTTTCTGGACTTCCTTCAGCCCGCCCGTGAATCTTCCGCAATAGAAATCGAAAATACACATTACCTATTATGTATTGTCATTAGATACTCTTTTACCTCTATTTTCCTTGGACAATACCTCTTCCTCTTTCACAGTGCTTCTCTGAATCCCCTTAACGTTATTTGACCTTCACTAAGGTGTTCCAAGTAATCTGCATATTTCCCCCAGTCCTTGACAAACTTTTGGTCTCTTAGGTGTCTAATCTTTCCCGTTAACCTATCCAGATCCGAGTAGTCTAGTAACTTCGCTCTCCACTCCTCTATTGTTGGCATTTCCTTTTTTTTTCACTTTTGAGCAAGGACTATCCTTGCAGCTGTTGTTGCATAGTACATAAATTTATGATCTTTCTTTTTAATTTCATTCCCTAATATTCCTAACAGAAAGATTTCAGATTTTTTAGTGAATGTATATTTTAGAACCTTTTTTAGTTCAGTATAGACTTCTTCCCAAAATTCTCTCACTCTCCTGCACTCCCACCACATGTGGTAGAAAGCACCCTCCTTCTCCTCACACTTCCAACATTTGCTGTCTACTTTGTACATTCTTGACAATTTCACAGGTGTTATATACCACCTGTAAAACATCTTCATGACGTTCTCTTTCACAGTCATACACGCAGTAAAGTCCAGACCCTCTTTCCATAAATTCTCCCAATCTTCAAATTGTATAGCGTGGCCCACATCATTAGCCCATCGAACCATTACTGTCTTGACTTCTTCGTCTGCCAAATTCCAATCCAACAATATTTTATACATAAATATTTATGTATTTATTTATATATGTATAAATATACATATATATTTATTATATAAAACTTAGACTGAGTTTTAGCACACATGAAAAACTTACAACAAATCCTTATTTCCTGATGAATAGCCTTTGTACTGTAATGTAACTTAAATAGAAAACTATCTTTAGAAAGATTTTTCCTCCAAAAGCGTTTTAAAAATCCAATTTAAATTAAAAAATGATTTTTTTAATTTATTTTTTTAAAATCATTGATTTTTGTCCACTCTGCCTAGCATAACATTAGCTTTTGTTGTTGTTATTGTGGACTCGTGTTAAGCTTATGGTCTACTAAGGTTCCCTAGATTCTTTTCACATTTAGGTCTGGCAAGCCACGTGTCCTCCATCTTATATTTGTGCAGCTGATTATTCCTGCTTAAATGTAGAACCTTAAATTTGTCCCTATTGACATTCATTTTCTTAGTTCTGGCCCAGTTCTCCAATCTGTTAAGGTTGTCTTGAATCCTGTTTCTGTATTTTGTGGCATTGACTACCCCTTCCAGTTTGGGGTCATTTGAGATTTGATGAGTATCCCCTCAATTCCTTCATCCAAGTCATTATGGGCCTGGAAGGGAACCCTGTGGCATCCCACTTGTCACTTATTTCTAGGATGACGAGAAACCAGTAGTGAGAACTCTGGGTTTGGTCAGTCAACCAGCTACGAATCCACCTCACAGTTATCTCGTCCAGTCCACATTTTAGTTATCTCCCGCTTGGACTACTGCAATGCACTCTATGTGAGGCTACCTTTGAAGGTGACCCGGAAACTACAACTAATCCAGAACGTGGCGGCTAGACTGGTGACTGGGAGTGGCCGCCGAGACCACATAACACTGATCCTGAAAGATCTACATTGGCTCCCAGTATGTTTCTGAGCACAATTCAAAGTGCTGGTGCTGACCTTTAAAGCCCTAAACAGCCTCAGCCCAGTATACCTGAAGGAGTGTCTCCACCCCCATCGTTCAACCCAGACACTGAGGTCCAGCGGCGGTTCCCTCACTGCAAGAAGTGAAGTTACAGAGGGCCTTCTGAGTAGTGGCACCCACTTTTGTGGAATGCCCTTCCATCAGATGTCAAGGAAATAAGCAACTTCCTGACTTTTAGAAGACATCTGAAGGCAGCCCTGTTTACGGAAGTTTTTAAAGGTTGATTTTTTAAAAATTGTATTTTTAATATTTTGTTGGAAGCTGCCCAGAGTGGCTGGGGAAACCTAGCCATATGGGCGGGGTATAAATAAATTGTTGTTGTTGTTCTACCGGCTTTTTAGCAAGAATAACATGGTAGACTTTGTCACAAGCCTTACTGAAATCAAGATATACTACATCCACAGCATTCCCTGATCCATCAAGTTTGTATCTCGGTAGAAAAAAATGAGATTCATTTTTTGAAAAACCCTTGCTGGCTCTTAGTAATCATAACATCCTTTTCTAAGTGCTCACAGTCCGACTACTTAATTATAACTTGAAATTGTTAGCCTGGAAGTAAATATTCCACAAATGAAGAATTACGCTCTTTCTTCTCTGCATCACTGCAGGGTTTGTTTGTGTGTTTTTTTAAAAACCCTCTTAATTAAATCCTCTCTCCCTCTGATCCGGAGTGTTTTCTCTGTACCATGTAGTACATTCCCCCCCTTTTTTTTACTGCATCCCCATCACACACCTCCAGCCTTTAGGCTGAGTGAGACAGCTTCCTCAGGTGGCAGATGCTTGGGAGATGCATGGAACAGAGAGAGCTATGTGTGCCAGGCAATCTGCCCTGCATCTCCTAAGCTAGTTTACTGTCCCAGAGTGTAGTGGAGGATGCTGTCCCATGGCCGGTGTTAAAGAAAATGCCATTATAATTGGCCTCTATACTTACGAGTCTATAGTAAGATTTGTAGAATTGAAAGGGACCCCGGGGATCAACTAGCCCAGGGGTCTGCAACCTGCGGCTCTTTTACATCTTTGCTGCGGCTCCGGGGCGGATACTAGCGAGGGGAGGAGGCGCATTGTGCGCCCCGACACTCCTCACTGTGGCGGGCGCTGTACTGGCTGTGACGTCGCATGGGGGCGGTGCGTGCGTTAGTCACGCACCATCCCGACATCACCTTCCCGTCCGCTGTCAGATCGTGGCTCCGGAGATATATTTGTTTTAAATGTCGCAATGGTTTTGCGGCTCCCAGTTGTTGTTTTTTCTTCAGAAACGGGTCCAAGTGGCTCTTTTTGTCTTAAAGGTTGCAGACCCCTGAACTAGCCCTATCCCCTGCAATGCAGGAATCTCAACAAACTCATACATGCCGAATAATTGGGGGTCCTTGTTTGCCTTATGCAGCAAAATGTCTTGGGGCCAGCCCTGTTTACCCCTCCTTCTTGTTTCCCAAACTTGGTTCTCCAGCTGTTTTTGGACAACAACTCCCATCATGCCTAGCTAGCAGGACCAGGGGTCAGGGATGATGGGAACTGCAGTCCAAAAACAGCTGGAGACCCAAGTTTGGGAAACACTGACCTGCCAACCTGTGCTTCTGAGATCTGCAAAAGAAGCCTTGATGGTGGTGCCCCCAACAAGAACTGTGTGTAGATAGATGACTCAAGAGATTATCTTCTTTGCAGTGGTGCCCCATGTGTAGAACTTTCCCCAGGCAGGTAATTCTGTCCCCTACATTATCGGCACTAGAGTAAAGATATTTTTGTTTACCCAAGCCACCTGGTCTTCAAGTGACAGTTTGGAATTAAGAAATACCCACAAGCTACATACCTGCTTCTTTGGGGCAGTGCAACTGCTCCAAGAACAGGTAGGCTTTCTAATTCCCAGACATGCATATATATGCTTTAAAGTTCTTGAACGTTGCCTGTTTCTTAATGTAAGTAGCTTGGGGGGGTTGGTCGGTCGGGGGGGATAGATAGAAGCTGTGTTGTTGAGTTCCACTTATCTTGGGGAAAGTGGATAAAACTTTTGTGGGCAGGGATGATAGCATTTGGAAGAATACTCAACTATTCAGATACTTAATACTTCACTTTAACACTGGCTTTTTTATTTATTTTTCAAGGCATGCAATTCTGTCAGAAAGCTGAAAGTGTAATATTAAAAGAAAAGACAAAAATAAAGTAAAAAAAATAAAATTTGTCATATTTGGTGTCTTGTAATAGGTGCTACTCCACTCTTATCAAAATCTGTATTTTGTCTGCTTTTATTGAACTGTTGTACTCGGCTATAGTATTCTATTTCAAGTAACAGTAATTTTGTTAAAGACTGTTCTGTTTTGTTTTAATTGTGAGATAACTGTCAGGTATATCAAACTATTCCTGTAAGGAAAAAAAGTCTTGGGCTGTGTTTTGGAATTCATTCACTGGTGTGGTTTGCTGGTAAAGCGCTTGAGGAATGTGAAGATCTGGGAGATTTGGAGCGTTTCTTACTGTATTTACCTCTGAAATTGGATATGGAAAATGAGTTTCACATTGCAAAGCCAACATTTTCAGGTATCTAATCTGGCAATGTGCCAGGCTTGCCGCTCATGGGTTTTGTTTTTGGAGGTGGATGGGGATAACCATGAGCATTGGTTTGCACATAATGCAAACAAAGTCTCTTGTTTCCTCCCCAGCATGTCAACAGCAGGAGCAGGACAAGAGTGAAGCAGAGATTTTTGAGCAGCATACTGCAGCACACTGCTGATTCATTTTAAATCATAGTTTATTTTTAACTAATTTAACCAAATACAGTACCCCAGCTTCCATCCCCCCCCATTATATTTGCAGCAAGGCTGGATATTTGTCATCCTCTTGGTTGAGAATGTAACAACATTTTATACCCTTAATATTATCTTTGCTATCTTTCACAGTTTGCCTGGCATAAATATCCTTTGTTTATTTGGAACCTAAATTGATTAATAATACTTAAAAATTAAAATTAATTCTGCAGAAACTGAAGGATCTTTGCAAAATAGTAATTAAACCATTGAAAATGTATTAAAAGTGTGTAGGTAGAAGCTCTTCACTTCTTGATCTTGTCTCCTTTCCAGCTTGCCTGCTCTAGGTTTTTCTACCTACTTACTCCTCTCATTCTGCTCCCCCCTCCTTTTCTTACCATTTTTGTTGTGCCTGGATCCTAGGGAAAAGGAAGGCACTTGTTTGTTGAAGTCCAACTTCAGCAAAACTTGCTTCTAAGTAAGTGTACATAGATTACAGCCCAAGCCCCTCAATTTTCCTCCACTCCCAAATCTATAATTTTGGTTACGAAATGTTGTTCAAGTTAATTTCAACTCTCCCCACCCCCGCCAAAAAAAAAAATTCCCCTTGCCACCCCCTTTGGAACTCACCTGTGTGCTGTTCTTTCCTGCTGAGGTGTATCTCACTTATTTCCGATCAGCCTATTAAAATTTCTAACTTTGCAGGGTACTGTTGTCCCAAGTCCAATCAGCTGCTGAAAGGATCCCAGAGAGAAAATTGCTGCTACTGAATCCTGCTACTGAAAGAGTTCTGGATAAGTGTATTAAGCTTAGAGCACTGGTTCCCACTTAGCTAAGTGCTGTTGACCCCCTTTTTCAAAAGCCAAGCCATGGCCCCCATACTTCTGAAAATTTTGGTAGCTCTATGGTAGGGCTGGGCAATGTTGGTTAAACTGTGATGCTGAAAAAAACTGCATTGGCCCCAGCCGGCGGGGTGTCAGGTGAAACTGCCGCAACTCTCACCATGCAAGCTGAGGTGCTTTCACCCCAGCGCCTCGCGGGTTGTGGCCAATACTTGTGCGCGACTGGCAAGGGACTCTGGGCTCCTTAGGCAGGCTCCGTGTGTTTAACTACCTTAGCCTTTACCCGTGCGGGTGTGCTGCCTCTTTCTTTCACCCCAGAAGGAAAGACACAGCCCACCCTCCCGGGTGAAGTCTGCAAGGAGTGGGGTCAGGGCTCTCTCAGCTGGGAAGGACAGGCTTCACGTTTCCCAGCTAAGCAGCCCCAATCCCACTCCTACTCTTGTGCAAGCAGGAGTGGAGGTGGGACTCTCAGCTGAGGAGGTGGAACATTTTAACAGAGCCCCCATTCTGCCTCTGGCTCCTGCGAACCAGTGGCGGGTCAAGGGCTCCGTAAACTGCTTTGCTGAAGGGAGGGCAACAGCACGCTCCTCAGCAAAGCAGTTTAAGGAAGTGGAGGGAAGAACAAGCTTTATCGGCAATTCGCCAGTGCAGCTTGTTTCTCCCTTTGCCTGTGCTGAGTGCGATGGCGGTTTCACCAGCAGTATATCACTGGTGAAACTGCCACTGCTTGGGTCCCTCTGCCTCCAGCTCCTGGCTAGTTTGTTTCTCCCTCAGCACACTGGGCGCTGGAGGCAGAGGGACTTGAGCGGTGACTGTTCCACCAGCGATGGAGTGAAGCTGTCATCATGGTCTCCCCTCCATATCGATCCTGGGTGATATATTGATATATCACCCAGGCCTACTCTATGGTCGTTTTTGTTATGTGAATGGTACCACGCACCCCCTGGGTGAGTTACAGAGATCCCCTGACGTTTGGGGACCTCTGGCTTAGAGGATGTGTAGGTCAGAGTGTGCATACACCTTGTCCAAAAGTTGACCTTTGATCTGTTTTCATTATTTCCTGACTATGTATAGGTACCATAATAAGCTAGATGAGCTCCGAGTTTTGCTCAAAAATTTTGGGGCGCTGTATGTCTTCTATAAACAAATAAAGGCTCTTGCTCTTTTGGTGTTCCTTGCTAATCTAAGCCTCAACCCTTCTGCTGTGTTCTGTCACTCTTCTGAGTGACCATGTCCAGCATCTTCACTACAGACACACCAGGACCTGTAGACCTATAAAAGATTAATTAGGTGCTGGCAAAAAGAATGCTGGCATGTTTGTCAATACTATATGGAACTGGAAAACCAGTCAGATAGAGTGACAGACATGAGAAGACATGATGATGTCAAAGATCTTCCATGAACTTGGATTTACATTTGTTATGTATTGGGGGTTGTGTAGGGAGTCCAGCCCATGAAACCATTAGTGGGAAGATCCTACCAATGCATCTAATGAGTCTAATGTCTTGAGCAGGATTTCAGCTGCTGATTTTACTTAGGAAACATATTCAGTCGCTGCCCAGGAGAGGCTGCGCAGCGATCCCGCTTGCTTGTCCTGGCTTATGGGATAGCCGCGCGCAGCCTCCCCCGGCCAAGGGGAGTCTTCATCCCCTGCCCAGGAGAGGCTGTGCGTGGCTAAGGCTCCCCCCAAGAGCTGTGCTCCCTTTAAAGAGCACACGGGAGGGCTGCCCTTCTCCCTCAGAGAAAAGCCCCAAAGAGCCGCACACACACTCCACGCGGCTCTTTAAAGGGAGCCCTGAGCAGAGCCTCCCACCTGCATTCGCTCCATAAGACGCACACACATTTCCCCTTACTTTTTAGGAGGGGGGAAGTGCATCTTATAGAGCGAAAAATATGGTACACGGTAAAGGTACCCCTGACTGTTAGGTCCAGTTGTGGATGACTCTGGGATTGCGTACTCATCTCGCTCTATATGCTGAGGGAGCCGGTGTTTATCCGCAGACAGCTTCCAGGTCATGTGGCCAGCATGACTAAGCCGCTTCTGGCGAACCAGAGCAGCGCACGGAAACGCCGTTTACCTTACCCCCGGAGCGGTACCTATTTATCTACTTGCATTTTGACGTGCTTTCGAACTGCTAGTTGAGCAGAAGCTGGGACCGAACAATGGGAGCTCACCCTGTTGCAGGGATTCGAACCACCGACCTTCTGATCGGCCAGTCCTAGGCTCTGTAAACAGATTTAATACACAAACAGATGTTTCCGCTTTTGTTAACAGTGCATGACCCTTTTTCAAGGCTTTCAGTTGTTTTCTTGAATGTTGCTGAGGGGTGTCAAAAAAGACTTCGTGAGCCACATGTGGCCTGTGGGCTGCATGTTGGACCACCCTGGGCTATGCTCTGCCTCCACTGTCAGAGACAGTATGCTTCTAAATACAAGTTGCTGGAAACAGGAGAGGAGAGTGTTCTTGTTCTTAGGTCCTGCTTGTGGGACTCCATCAGTCTGCGTGGCCATTGTGGGAAACAGGATGCTGAACTGATGGATCACTGGCCTGATCCAGCAGGCTGTTATTATATTCTTAATAGTAATATGTTCCATAGCTTGAGAATCATTGGCTCACTATTCCTAAATTGGGCTTGCTGCTGATAGCTCTCTGCCTCAAGTTTTCTGCACATAAAACTTACACATTTCCCTGAGCATTGGAGCAGGTAGCTCTTCCTAAGCAGTGGAGTGTTAGAGTTTTGTCATCCTTAACATTCAGATCCGTTTTGGGTGTTGGTTGTTCATTGGTTGTGCTTCATCCCTCTTCTGGTCTGATTGCCATTTGGTGTGCTGTCCTGCTGGTAGACATCTTGTGTCATTATAGATTATCATACAGGTGGCTACTTAATTCAAATTAAACTGCTGCAACGGCCTGCAGCATTAAAAAAGTATTTGAGACACCTGAAAGTAAAAAAAAATGAGGATGCCTGCCAAATCTTTGCTGGAATAGTGCTCCACAGCATAGGACACTGCAGAGAGTACCCCTATGGATGATTTCCATCAATGGAATATTTTTTTTTCCATTCTCAGATGTGATGGAGTAGGTAGGGGCTTCTTGCTACAAGAACAGGAGGAGGAAATATTGTTTACCCCCAGCACCGCCTTCCAAGTTATTCAAGGGGTTCTGCTATTCAGAACAGACATTTCATGGTGCATAGAGAGCAGAAAGAATGGATTAAAATCACATCCCACCTGTAGGAACATGCAGTTTGCAGAGGTTCACACTGAATACAACCCTACAGGTGCAGATTTTAACATGTTTATTATATGAAATTAAGATTGCATTTTAAGACGGAATATCTTGAAGAGATGCTTCAGATATCAGAAGATTTTAAAAATTCACTATTATTAACCCATGCTACTTGTTTTCCAAGTCAAACAGATTAGAAAATGAATGTCCCTATAATTAACATGTCACAGAACTGAGATATAATACTTTAGGTTGTTTATTGGTTATTCAGCCAGACATTATAAGAGTTTTCTTATAGTATCATAATCACCCTGTTCATACTTCATGGGTACCCAATTTCTATATCATAGTTAGCAGACTGGAATGTGCTTATCTGCTTCCTGCTTACCTTTTCTGGCTCCTGCTATGGGCCATAGCCAATACTGTAATCTGTGCAAAAATGTACTGATTCAGATTGACGCTACATGTTGAAACAGTAACCATAGCTCAACATTTTTCCATATGTGTATGTAATATACAGAGGAGTCACTGCTTCAGATTTATATCTTCATGAATTTTACGTCTTGGAAATGTATGTGTGGTGTATTTCCAATACATTGGCAAGTTTCTTTCATTATACGCAGAAGATGGAGAAATCTGTAGCAGAGGAGGAGAAATCTGAGGCCGTGTGTGACCTTGCCATTGTTTTACAGCCGTAAGAAATCTACGTGGCAGATTTCCAGATTACATTCTTGGACCTGAAGATGTTCTATATTCTTTTAATATTTGAAAGTACTTTTATGACTTTGGGGGAACCAGAAAAGAAAACTCTGTATTTAAACTTTTCTTGAATTTGGTGGTGAGGGCATTTGAATATCTTAAAACAAGCCTTTACATCTTCTAGTGTTACTCTAGCGCCACCATAAACTCAAAACAAGATAATGTGCTGAACATTCGGTATTGGGTGCATAACTAAGTTGATGTGCAATGTTACCTTAATTTTCTTCTGCATACTATATAGCATTATTATTTCTGTGATGAGATATTCTCAGAAACTGAAAGATGTGATGGAGCCACGTTGATGTTTAGATCACTGAGTCCACAGAATATGACTTTATGGCACAACAAGCTTTAAAAGTTCTTTGGCACTTCCTCCATTAGTATAACTCTTTTAAAAAAAGAAGTCCAAATATCTCTTCCACACCATCTCAAAAATAAAACTACATTTGAAGTCGCCACTCTGTATTCTTTCTTTCTTTCTTTCTTTCTTTCTTTCTTTCTTTCTTTCTTTCTTTCTTTCATATGTCTTCTACATCTTTCATTGGGGAGTAGAAGTTGGCAAATAAAGATGGAGTGCATGTGAACACTTTATGATCTTATAAAGTTAGTTAGAGTTGGCACAATTGTCAAATACGGACAATTGATTGCTTAGTATTTGATCTTGGTCAAATATGGTTAAATATTCAAAGAACAAAATAGCATACCTTTTTGAAAACTCATTAATGGTAAAATTCGTTAGTAAGAGTGGGAGTGAGGGCAGCAAAGGCATGAGAACTGCAAATCCTGCAACAGTCCAAGGCAGATCTGCTACTGTCTCACTGATAAAGCTGGAGCCATCTTTACACAGGAACATAAGCATTCATCAGTGGCAATGTTGAGTGCACAGTGTGTCTTATCTAGGATCACAGAGACTTTGGTTTAGAGCAGTGTTTCTCAAACTTGGTCCCTGACTGCTGTGGGACTACAACTCCCATCCCTGACCACTGGCCTTGCTAGTTAGGGATGATGGGAGTTGTAGCCCAACAACAGTTAGGTACCCAAGCTTGAGAAACATTGGTTTAGAGTTTGATTTGGCCAAGAAGATCATTATGTGATGTTGGCCCCTGCTTTCCTCCACCAGACCCTTCTGCCCTCTGGTTTGTTAAAAATCCAGTTCAGCACTGAATGATACGTTTGAAAAATGTGAGACAGAACAAAAATCAATATTCATTTTGAAACCTGCTGCTTTATTTCAGTAATGAGAAGTCTGTGTCCTTCCAGACATTTTTGGGCTCCTGCCATCATCTGCAGTTAGTGTTAGAAACAGAGATGGAAAAGCTAGGAGCCAAAGGATCCCAGAACCTGGGTTACAGGCACAAAACCAAAATGGCTAGTCACCCCCCCCCCCCAAATGCAGCAACACTTTCTGTTTATTTTTTTGAAACACATGAACTAATGCACAATTTACATCAGTGACAGTTTGCTATTATCATATTTTTAAGAGAAACATAATTCATAAGTACCGCAGTCACAGTTGAATATGTCTCTAACAGTATATCAAACTTATTAGAAGAACAGGCCTAACAACACAACCCTAACCATAACCCTAACACAGAAGTAGATCCTACTGAAATATATCAAGGCAAATGGGATTGGGGTTGCAACCTAATTTACTATTTTTGAGCAGTAACTCTCCACTTGCAAGAATTTTTTTTTTTGCAGGACTGCCTGTACAGCTGAGCCTTCATAATCCTGTTACATGAAAGGTTCTGGGTACCTGGGATGCCACATTTACCATGGCAAACCAAATATGTAAATGTTATTGCATTTTGCAGGCCTTTTAATATTTGAGAATCTCACTAAAAGATTAATGTTAGCACCATCCCCTCCTTCTCCCTTCTGCCATGTCCTCTCGAGTGTTTTCTTGTCCCAGCCAATGTGAGTCCAATATTATGTGATTCATTACAATAAAACAATGAGGTGGCAGACTTACAAAGTGGGTTTAAATGAGTCTTTAAAATGCCATAATATTCATCCTGAATATTATTCCATAGTATTCCTTCGAAACATTGGGGGTTGGGGGAAGAGAGAAGGTCCCAAACATCTCCAAAGCATCCTTCCAGCGCCTCATTATGTAAACCAGAAAGGAATGCCCACAAATGGAGGAAATAAACTTGTTGCTAAAATAACAACAAAGCAACCTCCCATTCTTCCTTGATTCCCCCCTCCAGCAAAGCTCATTTTGCTTAAAGAATGTCCATACAAACCCCTTCTAAAATAAGGGGGTGGGGGAAGATAACCACCTGGAGGAGAAAGAAGAAGGGGAGACAGACCAAATCATGCCTTTCCTACCTGGGAGCAAAGAACAGAAAGCAAACTGAAAAATGTGTGCCTCATTAACAACAGACAGCTTTTGGAATCCTCAGGAGTCTGGGAGCAACCCAGGCAGTTTGCTTTGTCTCCTGTAAAGTTGGATTCAAAGCTTCCCTCCTACCCACAAGAGATATGTAATCCATTTAAACGCAATAGCTTCACAGGTGGATTGTTTACTTATACAAACAGTTCCACAATGGAGTGTCTCTAGCACCGGGGTCAGCAGACTTTTTCAGCAGGGGGTCGGTCCACTGTCCCTCAGACTTTGTGGGGAGCCGGACTATATTTTGGGGGTGGGATGGGAAATGAACGAATTCCTATGCCCCACAAATAACCCAGAGATGCATTTTAAATAAAAGGACACATTCTACTCATGTAAAAACACGGGCCTTAGTTTGCCTACCCATGCTAGGCTAGCATATCAACAATAGTTGTTAACATCTGCCCTTGCTATCCTGCAGTGGAGATTACTTTCATGGGCAAATGAGGTGACTGCAGTTCTTAACTTGGTCACTAGATGGTGATCTTAAGTTGCAAAAAACCCGAAAAGTGGCCAGTAATTTCGGACTGTGTGCAGTTGGCATGGCCAGTGGTCAGGAATGATGGGAGTTGTAGTCTAGCAACATCTGAAGATCCACAAGTCCCCCTGCCCCCAATTCATTCCAAACTGGTAACAAAAAATGATCCTGGCCATTGCTGCCACCTGCTACTCAGGTGGAGCAGCATCCAGTAATGTCCCCAACTTAAGCTGCAAAACTTCAGAGGATGTGTGACACCATCAAAGACCAGATTTATTGAAACTGGTCATAAATTTATTGAGTAAGTTTCTGTTACTTTACCATCATGTATCCCAAAATGCCTCTTTTCTATAGGTAGCTAGAAGGGAAGGTTAGTAAAACTATGCAAATGTTAAAGATGCTTTCTGTTTTAAAACATTTACTGTATGTATATAATAAAATTGTAAGAAGTTGTGTGCTAAAAGACTTGCCCTTTAAACTGTTTTCAGTCTAGGTCTACTTTCAAACAAAGTTATAGTTGTGTTCTCTGCAACAAGCAGCATATGAATGGAAATTGGAGCTTTTGAAATTTTGCCTACCTCTTCAATATTTACTGTCTTGCATATATCATTCTAGTATGGGAAGGGGCAGTATCTCTGGTGTGGGACATGTGTTCCTTCTGGGTAGTTTGTGCACTCAGCTCTGGGCTCCAAGAAGCAAAATAGAGGAATGGTATTTGACTACTGAATGACATTTATATTTTCCTTTCCTGGTGTGGTTAATGCTGCCTTCTAGATTGCCTCCATTTGGGCAAGCTGTACACTTCTTTGATTTGGCTTCCTGTTGTCTTTATAAACCATGCAAATGATGGCTGTCTCAAGAGGCTAGGTTATCATAACAGTAGTTTGTAAATAAAACTACCTTTACAATGTGTTATGACCATACATAGTAGCAAAGGTATATCAGAAGGGGAGCTCTGGATTCCTCCATTCATTAGGCTTTTAGCATATGCAATATAGGTAATGTTTGGTGATCCAAAACGTATGTGCAGCGTAAATATATACTATACACCAGGGTTTCACAAACTTGGATCTCCAGCTGTTTTTGGACTATAACACCCATTATCCCTAGCTAGCAGGAGCAGTGGTCAAGGATGATAATTGTAGTCCAAAAATAGCTGGAGACCCAGGTTTGGGGAAGCCCTGCTTTGCACATTCTGCACATGTAAAATAGGAAGGTAGCTACTGGCCTTTCACTTATATACCAAGCCAGTGACAGTTGTGCTTTAAACTTACTGTATATGGCAACAATCACAGAGCTCATGAGCTGGAGAAGAAGCTATTTGTGTAACATAGGATCTTCCTCATCCAGTTTCGTACCTTGCCCAAATCAGCTATTAAACCATGTTCCAAAATACTTAAATCTTAGAGGTGGAATGAGTAACAGCATAGCCTTGGTGTGTCCACAATTTAACTATCATTTGAGGGAAGAACAAGAAAGGAGGAGGCCGAATTCATTCCACTCTGTATATAAATCGTAGCTGCCATACTAACTTTGATCTTGCAAACTTTGCCAAACATCATCAAATAAATAATAATATAGATATCCAGTTAACACATAATATTAAACCAAACTGGTTGTGAATTCTTAAGAGTATTAAAATGTAAAATACACAGAAGAGAGATAATGTAGTACTGCAGTAAGACAGGGTTGGGTTGTAATTTTACTTCAGAGAAATATAGACAGTAACTCTTTTAATTTTTAAATAAACTTTGTAAATATTGAAGAATTGAACAATAAAGAGATCCTCTTATTAACCAACAATCCATATAATATGTTAATCCTAGCAGTACTATCTTTTAGGATGTGCCCAGTGCTGCCTGGATATTTTTAGAAACCAACAAATATTGTGAATTTTAAATGGATTGTGCAATTTGTGAGTTTGGACCCATCATGCCAAAAATTATGTCTAGTTACTCCAAAAGCATGTTTCAGTCCACCATCTTGATTAAATATGAATCAAACATCCGAATGGCATCTTGGTGGTGATGAAGTCTTCCATCCCCACCACTGGAGTACAAGGACTGGGTTTGGTGATGATATCTCAAAGCGCAAGCAAAACTATGTCAAATGAAGGGCAAAGACAAGTTTCAATGACATCCAGACTTCGACAAACAGCACTGTCCCCACCTTAGAAACCCTCTGCCAAGTATGGCAGTGTTACCTACACAGGTATCTAAACGTATAGTGAACAAACAAATGGACAGACAAAGCTTTCCCCAAAATATCTAGTAGATATCTTGGGAACAAAGCTCTGGAAATTCTATTTCTTGATCCTACAAGCCACAACATTGTGTGAAGGGATTTCAGAGATTTGGTGGGCTGGGACACACAATTTTAAGGGGGTGCAATTCACTGGAGTTCTCACACAAGCCACGATCTCTCCCCACACACACCCTAAATGCTCTATTCGGAGATGCATTTGTGGGCTGGGGGAGATTATGTACAAGGTTATCAATAATGTGGATGGTGCCATTCTATCAGTAACTCTACTCCCCCCAAAAATACCACTTGGAAGAAGACATTGGAAGGGAAAAAGAAGATACCCACTAGCCAATTAGCACTGAGAAGAAACTCCATTTAGTGTCTTGTCTCCAATTGTAATTACATACTTTTCCCACTGCTACATTTGTGTAAATAACTTTTTGATGTAATTGTAAAATGTTTTAATTTTTCTTTTTGGTAGGTTTTGAAAGTATTTTAGAAGGGCTTTATGGACCAAGGCTACGAAGAGACCTCAGTTTATTTGAAGGTAAAAAAAAGTTTGAAGTGCTTAAAGGCTACCTTTAAATAATGTGACAATTTGAAGCATGTTTTTGAAAAATAAGGAATTGTGCTGGGGAATTTTAGTGTGTGTTCTCTTCTCTACAAGTGCTTTTCTATTTCTTTTAACCTTGATTTAAGAGTAGTTTAACGTCCTTGATTTAACATAAGTGTTCCTGATATTTTGTTCACTTTAGAATATTGACACTGCTCAGTTTCTTTTTGGGCTGTTACCTAATGAAAGGAATAATAGGAATCGGTGTACTGCTAAGATTATTTTTGAACTAATTAAATATGATAACAGTAATGATTTTGCACCATTATTATCATAACTGAATAAAGTCTCACTTTTCTGAATCCTGGGCAAATGTATATTTGTAAAAATATATTTCTTTTAATAAATTATTGTTTAATTAAAAAAAAACTTTTTAAAAGAGAGTTGGTGCAGTGGCTGAGGACTAGATTCCAGAGTCAGCAGAATCAAGCAGTAAAGCTTTCCCCATGTTTATGGCTTCAACGCTATCACTTCTGCCATGGAAAAAGATGTTAGCAGGGAAAATAACAAGAGACTTCAAAGAAGTCAGGAAGACTACTTTTTGGGTGCCTTGTACATCAGTCTACTTGTTCTCTGTGTTGGAATTTGTTGGTTTTTCTCTACTGTGATTGGGAACTGCTTGGAAATGAGGTGTCTGGACAGGGCAGAGAGGAATAGAAGTGGCCTTGGTATGCATATTCCAAGGCAGGAGCAGATAGGGCTGGGGCAGAGAGATAGGCTTATGGGCAGAATGCTGGTAGACGTTTGAGGGTTAAATCCCCTTCCCCATCTCATTGTCCTAGCAGCACCCCTTTTGTTTTTAAGCTTCTGTTTCTCAATTCAGGTCCATTAATAGATTTCATTCTTGATTAACATACTAAGCTAGTGTTTTATCACAGAAGCCTGGTCAGATGATGCTGAGTTAAAAGTCAGCTTTATCCACTGGAGTTTTCTGTGTTGCAGTATCTTAAACCTAGAAGATGGGTAGTGGAGATTCTGTTGCAATTTCGCCATTTAAAAATTATCTGGCAGTCATTTTGAATGTTCTTAAGGGTCAGTGTTAGAGATAAACCTGGGCTTCTGGTGGATGTATCACCCAATCTGCAGTCCAGCAGTCTTCCTACCTAAGTTAGCTGGACGGTCTTAGTTTCCCAGGATTGTTTTCTGAGGGATTTCATCTATGCTGAGATCTACTGGTACTTGTCATGATAGTATTTCATGATCTCCATGACAGCTATGAGTCTGTCTGTTAATATCTGTCACCACTCAAGTGTCTGGACACGGTCTTGCTTTCATGTTTTGTGTTGATTGGGATGACAGTGATCCGAAGGTGGAATAACTTGTTATGGTTCCTTTGTCATGGCTGCAACACTACTTGGTAGGGTTTAGGCTTAGTGGACTTCCCCTCCTCTGTAGATATGGTTACCTACCTAAATACGCCACCTGCGGAGACAGACAAATCAAACTGGTTTCCTAAAAGTTGTAGGGGATTTTCATGCCGCTACAGCTGACATTCCTCTTGAAACATAGTGGTTTTTGGAATTAGGAAATGGTCCAAGATGCTGTATTACTCCTGTTGGAAAACACAATGACAGGAACAATCAAGGAAAATTTGTGAAGCATTTCACCAAAGACGGACTAAAGCCATTTCAAGTCTCCTCTCATTTTATAAGTTGTTTGTTTAATTTAAATATTGATAGACAGCATTTTCACATCTTGGTTGTGAAGTCAAGACAGTACCTCCACTTACCTTCATCTTGAACAGCAATATGAAGAACATAATAGTGACCTAACGTAGAAGATTGGAAAGGTTCTCTGAGATAATGTATATGAGGATGGCAAACATGCCTTCCCCCCTCCAGCTCCAGAGGATGCTGAACTACAGTCCTCATTATCCCATTATGACCATGCCGGCTAAGGCTGATAGGAGTTGTAGTTCAGCAAAATGCAGAACTCATTGGTTCAGCATACCTGATGTTTGCGGAACTCAACACTCATAAAAAGCATTATAAATGCTAAGCATTATTATTACTTTCATATAGTTTCACTGACATTCTTCTTGAAGGAAAGGAAGATATTAATTGGCAAGTACACAGTGGTCATCTGTCAATACCCATTGTACAAATGGAATGGCTTGCCTCTTTGAAATGCCGTCCTGGTGAGATATGCCTAATGCCAACTTTGTTTTCTTTTAGGCACCAGGCAGAAATTAGATTGATGACCCAATCATTTAAAACATTTTTACTATCTTGAATAGCAACCCTCATTTGCCCACATTTTAAACTCTCAATTTATTGCACTTCTACCTGCTGTTTATTTTTTTTAATTGTTGTTTATATGCTGAATAGTTTATTGTTCTTTGTGTTGTTTTTAGTCTTTGTAAACTGCATTGAAAGGCAATATATAAATGTTTTAAATAAATAAATAAATATAAAAATAAAAAAATATAAAAAGAAAAAATATAAAAAGAAAAAATCTGTAAATATTTGCTTAAGAGAGAATACATTTTACTTTACGTACTAGCCTAGCAAGATATACAATCCTGCCATCTAAACATTTTAGAGCCCCATTTATTTCAGTGAAAAATATTTAAGAGATAAATGAGGTATCAAAATGTTTAGGTTTCATAAATCAGGATGATTTTATATGGAGAGATCTTGAAAAATTTGACATGATAGAATTTAGTGTTGTTATGAGTTTTCTCCTGCTACTGATTAAAGACAATAAGGTATGGTATATTGTATAGTTCAGCTGGAACTAATTTATGGTGACACAATTATTTTCTATAATTAAATTGCCCATCCTAATTTAAATACAGTATGGGAACTTCTAGTTTGGTGCTTTTCCACCATATATACCTGTTGAATTTAATCCCTTTGGGATTTCTATAGATTAATAGGTGCTAGAAAGTGTTGTTTTATTTATTGGAGTTCAGATTCCAGCCAAGAAAATACACAGTGCTGAGTTCATTTGTTTTGATCTTTAAAAAGCCAACATTTTCTCTAGTAGCAACTCAATTGCATTGCCCTACCAGTATCTGCTGCTATCTTGCTTATGCTGTCATGCCCCTTGTATTCCCCCAATTGGTTGACTAAGCAGGAGCTGACAATGGCATTTTCATCACCTCCTTAACAGAGTACTAGTCTGCCTTCTAGGTACTAGAAAAAAATCCTAGTGTTAGAAACAGAATTAGCTGGTGCTAGACTCTTAGTCTTTATGCTAGTGTGTTAAATTTTGTAAACAAACACAACCCAATCTGAATGAAGTATGGAGAAATATTCAAAGTTCCTTAAAGCAAATACAGTGGTACCTCGAGTTACAAATGCTTCAGGTTACAAACTCCGCTAACCTGGAAGAGTTACCTTGAGTTGAGAACTTTGCCCCAGGATGAGAACGGAAATTGTGTGCCAGCGGCGCTGCAGCAGCAAGAGGTCCCATTAGCGAAAGCACGCCTCTAGTTAAGAACAGTTTCAGGTTAAGAACGGACCTCTGGAACAATTTAAGCTCGTAACTACAGGTACCACTGTAACTTGTGTTTCACATATCCAATATTAGAGGGGAGAATACATCTCAGTGGGTTCAATAGAGAGTGTTATATTGGAATCCTATGCATGTTTATTCAAAAATAAGTTTCATGGGGCATACTCCCAAGTTAGGTAGAGGTAGCAGAGGTAGCCAACATGAGGGCATCCTGGGGTTTGGGATTGCAGCCTTAGTCATTCTTAGTCATTCTGGAATTTAAGTTTTGTCATAGTTACTTGCACTTAGGCTCCATTGAATTAAACAGAAAAAGTCACTAATCTGCTTGGGCTCCAAACTAATACAGTATATCTTTTTGAAAACAATGTACTGTGTACATATGCAATCTTCTCATGGTGACAGCTCATTGTAAAAGTATCTCTTCTTAAGAATAGTTAAACAGATAATTGCCTTTGGTAGTAGTCAATTATAAGTTTCTTTAACACTTTATTTTTATAATTTTCTTTTAATTTCCCCCTCTAGACTGTGAACCAGAAGAAGTGGCTGACTGGTCTATGGAGGAAAAATGTTCCTTTTGTAATTTACATAAAGACACAGTCAGTGTGAGTATGTGTGTTATAAATTGTTGAAAGAGATGGTTTCTAATATATTTATTAAAATCTTATTTGAATTCAAATTATTTTACAGTATAAAAGATCTGATGAATGCGTATTTTTAAAATGGAAAGCCTTCTTAATCTTAGTCACTATTTGCAAACTTTTAGAGCCATAATTTACCCATATTTAGAAGTGTTCTTTATACCTTTTAGGATCATACAACAATTATTGGTTCTTTGCAGTCAACACCTACAGAGGAACTATCATCTCAGGGCCAGTCCAACACTGATAAAATTGAGTGCCAAGCAGAGAATTACCTAAATGCACTCTTTCGCAAGAAAGGTAATATTACTTCAATTGATGTCATAATTGATTGTATTTGTCTAGTAATTCTTTTGAATCACTTTATTTTTATTAAGTACAAATTAGAAAACATACATATTTACAACAAAAGAAAATACAAAGGAAAAAGAAAATATACATAACCAAGGGGAAAAAATAGAGAATCACTTTCAACACGCAACCCTGCAATTGGATATTGCCATCCCTTCGCAATTTTCATATGTTCTGTTTACCATTGCCAGTCTGTCCCAGTGTAGCTTTATATTCTTCTTTATTTTTCTTTTAAAAAAATTAAAACTTTTTCTAATGGTAAGCATTTCTAATTCACTTACCTTATGCTAAAGCTACTTTAAGGGGGAACTGGTTATGGGGTGGGCCTCCCTTTTGGTTGGCATAGAACTGTATGCAGGATGGTCCTGTATCTATGCTGGAGCTACTTGTGGAGAGCAAAGGGAGAGTAGTTTGCAGTAGTCAGCCGCTGGAACACATACACTTCATAGAATGCATGACTGTGACTGTTTCCATAATTTCTTGCCTTTTTGAGCAAATATACACTAGGCTTTTCAGTCAAGGGCATGGATGGTGGTGTACACCTCTGCTTTCCAGGCATTGTTTATTTAGCACATAATATATAACTGCAATATTTCCACGTACATGATTTTCTGCCTGAGAATCCAAGAGTAATGGCAGCTTCTGGAGCATACTAAAATTATGCATCAGATCCTGTAGGGCTAAACAAAAGCCAATCAAGTGTGGGTACCTCATTTACTTTGCAGGAATTTCTAGATCTAATAATCTTTATGTTGTCTTCAATTTTAGTTTGACAGGTTTCATGTAATATATGCATGACTGTATACTCTTGTGCCAATTAGAACTGGGCAATGTATCAATACATTGTCAAAAATCAGTTTGAAGTTCACATTGTGGTAACACTTTCATAATATTCAACATGGCGATATATCGCGAATCACAATGTGTGTGTGTGTGTGCTATGTAAAAAATTGTGATGTGGGGAAAACCGTGAAGCCAGTTATCGCGGTGCCTTCTGCCCCTGTTACTCTGTACCATAAAATAACAGTTGTAAAAATATGTTAAAGGTAAGTAAACATGTATCCATTTTATAACCCTAAGTCAGTGATGGCCAAACTTGGCCCTCTAGCTGTTTTGGGACTACAATTCCCATCATCCCTGACCACTGGTCCTGTTAGCTAGGTATGATGGGAGTTGTTGTCCCAAAACAGCTGGAGGGCCAAGTTTGGCCATCGCTGCCCTAAGTAATAGCAGTTTCCAGGACATTACCCCGTTCACCTCTACATAGTTACATCCTTAGTTCAGACATCGTGTTATATTGGTATATCACAATGTTGAAAGCCAGACATGGTTCAGCCCTAGTGCCAATTAAGCGTTTCCTACTACAGTATTACATGTTTCTGCCTATTTTTGCAGTAGCAAACATTAATCCTTAAAATCAGTTTGCAAGTGGGGCAGGGATATATTAATACCTTTTTTTTTTGTAAGCTACATTGAATGGAAAAAATGGTGGGATATAAATACTTTTTGAAAAGTAAATTAATGTCTTGCTCACATGATAGCAGTAATTCAGAATGCATGGGCAAAGTACTTTCTGCTGGGTACGAGGGTAGGGGGTGAAGGTTGTCTATTCATGGAAGTTTCTCGTGCAAGATTCCTGCAATGCAGGGGGTTGGGCTAGCCGACTCTTGGGGTTCCTTGCAATTCTATGCAGTTGAGGACTTTCTAGCCCAGATTTTCTGTATTTTGAGGAGCTGAAGCAGCAGCTGCCTCTTCGGCATTGAAGATCTTAGAGCAGAAACTAAGTAAATATTTGACTACAAGTGCGATTCTCTTGTGTATATTTGTATTCCTTCTTTGGGATTTTAGCCCTTGAGTTTGTTGAGCTGACAGGACTTACAGAAAATATTGAATTAACTGCTATTATTTAAATAAGTGAAATCTGTAGAGCATAGACCAAGGGTCAGCAAACTTTTTCAGCAGGGGGCCGGTCTACTGTCCCTCAGACCTTGGGGGGTGGACTATATTGGGGGGGGGGGGAATGAACGAATTTCTGTGCCCCACAAATAACCCCAGAGATGCATTTTAAACAAAAGGACACATTCTACTCATGTAAAAACACGCTGATTCCTGGACCGTCTGCGGGCCTGATTTAGAAGGCGATGGGGCCGAATCCGGCCCCCGGGCCTTAGTTTGCCTACCCATGGCATAGACCGACAACTTTATAAATGTTCCATTGGAGTATTAAGTCTTGATGCAGACGGATAAAGCAAATGCAGTAAATGTGTTTATTCTAATTCATATGTTTATTTGCTATTATTTTCCTACAGATCTTCCTCAGAACTGTGATCCTAACATTCCCTTAGTTGCTCAGGAATTAATGAAAAAGATGATCCGTCAATTTGCAATTGAATACATTTCAAAAAGTAGTAAAATGCAAGAAAATAGAAACGGTTCGTCATATGAAACAAGTCTGATATGTAAAGGTATCCAAATGAACCAAACAGAAAATTCATTTCAGGAAGAACAGGATAGCCCTCTAGACCTCACTGTGAATCGAATACAAGAGCAGAATACTCAGCAAGGTAAATTTCTTTTTTGTTGTTTGTTTGATGTGATTAGAAATGAAATTCTTGGAGTTTTATGATAAATAAGAAAGCTATCTTGAATACAGTTTCACTTACTATTATCTATACAAAACAATTTGTAAAGATAGGTGCCACAATCCACAGATCATACATGATTCTCTTGCACGTATGACTGCACCATATTTCAATGAGCAGATTTTAAACACACCTGTTCACATTGAGTTTTTTAAAATGAATTGAGAACCTCTTGGAATATATCTCTCAAGTAGTTGCTGGAGTAGGGCATTTAAAATGTAACCAGTTTGTAACCAGTTGCTGTGGGAGTCATCCACTTCCTTCCTTTGCCACCAGCACTTCCCGTAGACTCTGAATCCAAGTGAAAGCAAGCAAGAGGGAAACGAGATTACAGTGGTGCCTCGCAAGACGGAAAACTCGCTAGACGAAAGAGTTTTCCGTTTTGGAGGTGCTTTGCAAAACGAATCTCCTATGGGCTTGCTTCGCAAGACGAAAATGTCTTGCGAGTTCCTGCGGGGTTTTTTTCCTTTCCTCCCCTTTTTCTAAGCCGCTAAGCTGCTTATCAGCTGATCCGATAAGCAGATAAGCCGCTAAAAGCTGCTAATAGCGCTAATCCGCTAATCCGTCAATGGGCTTGCTTCGCAAGACGAAAAAACCGCTAGACGAAGAGAATCACAGAACGGATTCTTTTCGTCTTGCGAGGCACCACTGTACTGTGCTTATTGTCCCACACACAGCATAAGAAAAGCACTGAATTTTCTTCGCTGCTGCAGCTCCTAGATACAAAGGCCCAGTGAGAAAGTCCAGTGAGAGAATCACAGCCACTGTATCAGGTTCTGTGGCATTTGCCTTTAAAAACCAGTAAAAAGAGAAAACAAATTGATGGGAGGGTAGCCCTAGCTTACTGCCCCTGAAATCGCATGTGCTGGCTACACCTGCAGTGAAAATTGCAGAGGGCAATATAATTTGCCACTTGGGTGCTTACCCATGGAAAGCTGCCAGCTACTTAGTGCAGGCAAGTGGCAAATTACAAGACTGAATTGCGTTATTTCTGCTAAATGTGCTGTCAGCCACAAATGAAGATTGAAAGTATAGTTAGTTGGGCATAATGATTAACCTTGATGTTCTTTCAGAGTTGTAGGCATTGTTCTCTGTTTTTGTTTTTTAAAATATCCCTCTTAAATTGACCATATATCCAAATCAAACCAGGAAGGGGCAGCTCACATGAAGTTCATTTGTAATTTAGTTCTAACCAGGACTTCATGAAAGAAATAAGGAGATAGTTCTTCCAAAGTCAAGTCACTGATTTCAGTGAAAGGGAGTTAAGTATTGCAGCTTCTCCATGTAAATTAGTGCATCTTTAAAGTTATTTATTTAAAAATGCAGAACAAAGAGTTAGTAGTAACTGTTTTACTTTTCAAAATGCCATTAAAGAGAATTAATACTGAGCAAGTTAGCATCCTTAGGTCTTAATTATCCTTTTGTTGGATGGATTAATATATGGACTTTTGCAGACACAAAATAAATTGTTGGTAGTATATAAATGTCTTGTCCTTATTCCATTGCTATAACCTCTTTAAATAGAAGGAATAAGACTGTTCACAGACATATACTTATTTAGTGAAAATTTATTTTGTTGTATAAATTTGCCTCTTTTTGACTTTCAACATTGGGGGTGGAGGTTTGTAGTAGGAGTCATACTTACCTGTGTTAATGCATCTTCTCTACAGCTGCTGTTTTCATTTTCAGAAAATGCCCTTTCTGAAAACGTGGTTTTATTCCAAGCAGCATGATGGGGTTGGGGGTTGCAGCAGCTGTACGAATGGGCCATGAAGCAGGGGATTTCTCTTTAGCCTAAATTTTAGATATCTTAATGAGTAGAAGAGGAATAGGACTGCATTGAGCAATGAAGATTGAGGGAGTAAAACTTAATACCCTCCAGGTGTGTACAATGCCAAAGAGCTGGCCCTTTTGAGCAGTGAAGTGGGTTGTAAGCATGTTATTGATACTTCCATTATACAATAGAACAAAGTCAAATGGCTGAAAATGCTGACAGGTATAAATTTTATATATCATATTAGCAATGGCTGTTATAAAAAGTAGTTATTAAAGACACTTATTGAAATAATAACTTGCACCTCAGCCAGGCAGATGAAGATGTTGTCCTATAGGCCTCAGGAGTGGGGATTTGGTCCAACTATCGTACTGGATCCTTAATTTCCTACCTGGCTCTGGGTCAACTTTGACAGGTGCCCAAAATTGCAAATACACCTGTTCACCACTTGCTTTGGTCAGACCTTGCTATTCCCCCACATTGCCTATCAAATACCTGAAGAGTACTAATGACCAGGCACTTCTCAGGATGGGTTACACTTATACTCATTTCTGATATCTGAAATTTAGGCTAAAGAGAAATCCCCCATTTCCAACCCATTTGTTCAACCTGCACTTTGAAATGGCTGAGTATCTGTAACTATCTGCCAAGATATTCTCTTTAAAGCTATATAATTAAGGATATGCCTCCCAGTGCTTTTCTGCTAAGCTGCAGCATTTTTCCTAAGCTAAACATGGCATGCACCCAGGGGCGTCTTACCCATAGAGGGGCACCAGGGCGCCAAGTTCTGGAGGGCACCAGGGAGGAGGCAGAGGCTGGACGTGGCGCCTCCCGGCATCAGCTCGTCGCCCTCGCCCACCTCCTCCATGCCGCGCCGAAGCTGCACCCATAGCCTCCGTCTGCCGTGGCCACTGTGACACGAAGCAGCCAGATGAGCCGGGAGATGCCACGTCCAGCCTTCGCCTCTTCCCCGCTGGAGGAGCCGCCCTCCAGCTGCTGCCCGGCTCCTCCAACCCCGTCAGCAGCGCCATCCTCCCTTAAAAACTCTGGGTAACGGGGAGGGGGGTACGCCACCAGAGGGAGCTTTGCACCACGGCACCAGATTAAGGCTACCAACTATTGTGCCACTGCCATGTAATTATGAATATGGCAATATGAGAAGTAGCTTTCTGTCATCTCATTATGTAGCTCATTTACTCATCTTAATGGTATATATTCTAATTGCATAATTTATATATATCTGCCATCAGTTGAATGTAAAACATATACGTAGCAGAATGAGATGGTAGGATGGGCAGTATCATTTCAGGTTGCTGGTGGGCAATCACATTTTTAAATGTTCCTGTGTGTAAAATCTTCCTGCAATTAGAAGGTTAGCATATTATGAAACAGACTGGATTAGTACCTTTCTCTCTGGTATGCTAGGTTTTAACTTGCTGAAAATCTTTAAACATGGATAGGTAAAGGTAAAGGGACCCCTGACAGTTAAGTCCAGTTGCGAACGACTCTGGGGTTGCGGTGCTCATCTCGCTTTACTGGCTGAGGGAGCCAGCGTTTGTCCGCAGACAGCTTCCAGGTCATGTGGCATGGATAGGGGACAGTGGTGTAGCATGGGTTGTCAGCACCCGGGGCAAGGCAAGTAATTTGCGCCCCCTAACCCGTGGATTTGCACCCCCTAACCCCCAGATGTTGCGCCCGGTGCAGCCGGCCCCCCTGCCCCCCCACGCTACGCCACTGATAGGGGAGCATTAAAAAAGCATTCTTCATCTCCAGGCATTCTCATTCTGCTGCATGTATAGATCAGGCTTGTATGTGGAACTTGGAACCCTATTTGGCCCTGGGGCTGGGGACATATATGACCTGCACCATAGGTCACCAACCTTTCTAGATCTGTGAGCACATTTTGAAAACCCTAGAAACTGTCATGGGCCCTATTAGAGATAGCTTTTTGATGAAAAGGAACATTAAAATGAATTTTGTTACTGTAAAGGAAACCTATTACCTAAGTAATCCTTATACTGTTTGCTCTTACAATAGGGGATGGAGTGCTAGATCTTTCTACAAAGAAAACAAGCTTGGAACAGTCAGCATATGATGGATCTTGTTCTGAAAATTCTGTGTCTGGGTAAGCAAATAAACATTATTTTTGTTTTGTTAAACGTAATAAATGGAAATTAAATTTTAAGCTTGAAAACATATTTCTTTTGTAACCGATTTCTGTAAAATGTTTACTGACAAATGTTTTGCTTTTGCCAAAGAGTTTCACTCATAATTGTGTGTTCATATATAACTCATATGTTTCATTTTGTGTTTTTCACATTTTTCTGTTAAAGAAAAGTTATCAGAACAATCACCAAACTTTACTGAATGCTTACATACATAAGGAAACTAGGCTATTGAAGAAAATTTATTCTTCATGATTTAGAGACAAAGAAAAATATTTACATTTTAATAGTAGAAAGTTTTTTTAAAAACAGCTATACTCCTTATTGTTTCCTAATGAAAGAGAGAGCTCTTGATGGCCATTCTTGCATTTTGATACTATCACTCGTGTCATGCTGCTGAGAGACCCATTTATTATTAGATGTTTAATGTGCTGAAATGTACTATTTACTGAAATAATAGTTAAATAACAGATTTTATAATTTTAGCATCCTTCCATCAATAGCAGGCTCTTTTTGTCAATTGTGCTTTTTGCAAACTTTTTTTTAAAAAAGACTAACAGTTCAGTAGAATTATTCCATGTTGTTTTAAAATTGCTTGTTTTTTCAGATAGTCGTGGAAAAAAATAGATCATTTTATTAGCAATTAGGATGTAAGATTAGGACTTAATTGCAAAACTGAAAAAATAGTTGGATGTCTTAATATGTTTTCTGTTAGTAGTTGCAACGAAGTTTCTATGAGGGGGTTGACTCTTTTATTACTTGTTTAGCGGTAACGTCACGTTTCTACTAACAAAACTCCTTTTGGATGGGGGCATTCAATGGA
Organism: Podarcis liolepis; assembly: GCF_965112155.1. Classification (NCBI taxonomy): domain Eukaryota; kingdom Metazoa; phylum Chordata; class Lepidosauria; order Squamata; family Lacertidae; genus Podarcis; species Podarcis liolepis. The sequence continues at coordinate 202,510 of NW_028148749.1, read as the reverse complement.
TGTTAAATTGTGTAAAGTTTTTAAGTGTTACTCTGCAAGCATCTGTCAAAAGGGAATTGCAAGCAGATACGAAAGTTATCAAATACTGAGCTAGGATTTAAAGTTCTTGGAAGGGCTGCTGTAGAAGCTGGGGTATCATTTTTGACACATGGTCCTACCAGAACTGTAGCTTTTGCTATGGTAATCAATAGCTACCACATCTCAAAGACTTAAAAGTATCAGAAGCAGTGATGTTACCTAAGCAAGGAGTATAATAAAGGAGTGGACCCTTCCCTTCCATAGCTGTGTGAGAGTCTCTCATGCATCAGTTCACCATCGTTTCATTCCATCCATCCAGGAGACTCCACAGACACAGAGAGGACTATGTGGAAAGAAGTGCTGAGTTTGCAGATGGTTTGCTCTCAAAAGCGTTGAAAGACATTCAGTCCGGAGCACTGGACATTAATAAAGCAGGCATACTTTATGGCATACCTCAAAAAACTTTACTTCTCCACTTAGAAGCCTTACCAGCAGGAAAGCCTGCACCCTTTAGAAACAAAACTCGAGATTTCAATGACAGTTACTCTTACAAAGACAGTAGAGAAACTTGTGCAGTGCTGCAAAAAGTAGCCTTGTGGGCAAAAGCTCAAGCAGAGCGCACAGAAAAAAGTAAACTCACTCTACTTGAAACCTCAGAATTAAGATTCCCAACAGCTTCCAGTTACCTCCATCAGTTAACTCTACAAAGAATGGTCACTCAGTTTAAAGAAAAAAATGAAAATGTACAATATGAAACTTCAGCTCCAACAGTACAGTTAAAAATTCCTCAGCTAAGAATCAATGCTGTGCCCAAACAACAGCCTGATAGTGCTGGACTTCTGGATGTTATGTACCATGTTTCCAAAACCCCATCAGTCTTAGAAGGATCAGCTCTTCAAAAATTGAAAAATATACTCCCAAAACAGAACAAAATCGAATGTTCTGCAGCTGTAACTCAGTCAAGTGTTGATTCATACTTTCTGCATGGGGACCTCTCTCCTTTGTGTCTTAATGCTAAGAATGGAATTGTTGATGGCACCTCTGAATCCACAGAAGATGGTTTAGATCGCAAGGATAACAAACAGCCAAGGAAAAAACGTGGTCGCTACCGACAATATGATCATGAAATAATGGAGGAAGCTATCACAATGGTAATGAGTGGAAAAATGAGTGTTTCCAAAGCACAAGGAATATATGGGGTACCTCACAGCACTTTAGAATACAAAGTTAAAGAAAGATCTGGAACGCTGAAGACTCCGCCGAAAAAGAAACTCCGATTGCAAGACACTGGGTTATTTAACATAACGGATTCAGGGACTGGCACCTGCAAAAATAGCAGCAAGCCTATATAGTTTCATTTGTTAGAAACCTCTGTGTGCGTGCGTGTGTGTGTGTGTGCGTGTGTGTGTATGCGGCTGTGTTCAACATACACACATGAGAAACAGAAAAGTTCACTTAGACAGAAGACAAATTTTACAGTTCAGAAACCACATACATGCCTTTTTGAAGAATAACTTTATTCAGGGTTTTCACTGTGGACAAAATGATAGAATCGATCACAATTGTGATAGTTTGTATTTAATATAATCCTTGTACAAATAAGTGAAAAAGATTCAGGTTTTATTCAGTAGTCAATAGCATAAAATGTTTGGAATAATATGTATTTGTCATGTGAAACATTTTTTTTACTGATGAAGAGTGACCCTAGCCATTCAATAATCCATCTTATTAAGGAAATACATGATTAATACTTTGAAGACATTTATGCCTCAGAATTTTTCAGACGTTGCAAGTAGCTGAAAATAATACAAATCAAGGGAAATTTAGGGGACAGTGCTAGTTTCTTAACTTGGAAACTGATGTGAAGTATTAGCTGAATATAGAATTTTCTATGGAAGAGAAACTACATAAAGGCTAAACATCTGATATAGATAAAGTTTCATTTTAAAAAGCGTGTGTTAGGTATAAAACTTGGTTCTTTTCATTTTATTGTTGGTTTAGCAAGAAATTGGTGTTTACAAAATATATACTTGTGAAAACTGACAAATTTAGTGTAGCTATAGAATGATTAACTATTAAATAAGATGGAATACTAAAGGCATAAAATTAACTGTTTTCCTTTAGTGTGGAAAATAAGCTAACTTGTAAGGGTTAAAGATGAAAGTTGGAATGCAGATTAGAGCATGTTCATAATGTGCACAGAATGAGCTTGAGAATGGTTATTTTGGTTTAAGTGTGCTGATTAGTTAGTTGGTGTTATGACTACTTACATTTTATTTAAGGATTGTGTAACACTCCTACTGAAAAACCTCACTTGTAACAGTAATGTATTTGCTGCTGTGACATTTCAGAACTTTTTACTTTATCAAAATGAACATCAGGTTTTCATTTTGGTGGGCCGATACATCATCACTTTGCTAATAACCAAATTTACAGTTCAGGGTCTTATAGAATTACAGATATGAAACAGTGAAACTGTTTTGAATCTTCAGTAACTAGAGATTATTTGTATATTTACTGTTTGGAAGCCGGGCAGTTCATTTTAAATATATAACTTTTCATAGAATCTCAGAGGACCAGTTACCTTTAGATTACAGTTTTTTAAATGAATTTCAGAGTATTCGTACTGGGCATGATCTTTCCCTGCAAGAAGAATCCCTTTGTGTTCATAGATTTACCATGCTCCACTTGGCTCTCCCAGCAAGCACGCAAGCAGTGCACTAAGGCAGCCTGGGAGATGGGATCCCTGTGTGCACCTCCAATTTTTGCAAGCACCAGAGCTTATGTAACTTGACCAAGTGGGGCTGTGTGAACGTCTGGGACACACGTACACATCCAGTCCCTGAAAACCATCCACTGTGCTACCTGTGAATTCACATGGGCTCAGGGTGTAAGCAGAGCAACAGAATGGCTTTTGAGCCCTATGGAAATTCCTTATGTGTTGGCAATGTGCCCCCTAAGGGAAGGATCATAGCCACTAGATTTTATACTATGTAACCTGGGTATACTGTCAAATCATATCTCATATTAATGGAGACATCCATGGCCTTTTCATTGAAAAACTAGATTTTTATGGGAAAGCTTACAATTTTCAGACACTGTATTTTGCCATGCATGTGTGACTGAACATGTTCTAAGCAACATTTTGTGTAAGGTAATATTATTTCGACTCTGTGAATTATACCATCTGAATTCACATGCCGTTATATTTTAAAAGTATGCTATCCACCTCAGTTGGTAACATTTCATAATAAACTATTGAGAGGGGAATCAGCCCTTTCTTATTGATATTTTAAAAACTGGAGTGACAATATAAAATAAAGGTAACAAAACTGGCCTCTTAGTTCCGTGCTGAATCTTCTTCAGCTCTGTTGCGTATTAGGAAATCTTTTCAAAGCAAAATTCTGTATTAGAGAAATTAAGAGACCGTCAAACATCAGGTGTCCAGGTCATCTTTCGTTTTGAAGAACTAAGCCATATTTTTGTCAGGATTAAGATGATTGATTTCTTGTGTCTTTCCCAGTAGAAAAAAAAGATTACAGGTTTCACTGTCTTTTCTAGAACATTTTACTTGGAGAGCTATTGGGACTTAGTTTACTGCTTAATACATGAGCTGGGATCCTTCTTAGACACCATCATTTCCATCCTTCTCACTACAGTTCCTTGCTCCCCCTGAAAAATGGTTCCTGAGGGTCAAGACCTTCTGGACCACTGTGTTACGTGACATAAGAGGGGGATTCCACTGTGAGAGGATTTCCCACTGATGCACAACTTCTTAGATCTCAGCTTTTTTTTTTTTTAGTTTCTCAGACAATATTAGACTTTAGTCAGAGATATATATATCAAAGACATTACAGTACACTTTTAATATCATTTTAAAAGGTGGCCTGACCAAAAAAGTAACAGGATTCATAAAATCAGGGATCATTTTTGCTATTGACTTTTAACAGTGGTAGTTTTATATGTAATATTAATTTTCAGCATTTTAGTACTTGTATTTATTTTTGGTCAGAAATAGTATATTAAAATATTTTTTGATAGTTTGTAGATAATGCTCAACCTGTACGTTTTAAAAAAGAAATGTAATTATTTCTAATGAATGGTCTGAACCTTTGATTATACAACTGAGGAAAGGCAGGGAAATGCATAGACTCCCCTTATCCATCCCTAATGTGTTCTTTTAAAAAGGTTGTTTAAGTTATAATTTTGAAGTACTTTTAAATTCAGTTACCAGATGCTACTAAGAAATTGACAAGTCTCTGAAAATACATATTTCAGCAGACTTTTAAATGAAGGTGAAAGCAAGCCCTACATGCTTTCTACTTATTTGAATGTTTCTCAAGTATTTTATATTAAAAAAAAACAGTGCCTCTGTTTTTAGAACTACTGCTCAGTAAAGTTGTTTAAACCATTTCTGGTAGCTAATGACTATTTTATATTAAATTAAATTGTATATTAACTTTAGTAATACTGTTTTTTTAGTTGTTTACAGTACAAATACCTGTATTTGTGTGTTTTTTTTAATTGCAGTATTTCCATTGTTGCAGTAATTTAGTAAAACTCTGTGGCTGCCTTGATTTTTGACAGATTTTGTTAATAACTGATTTCTAGGCAATTAGTTCTATTTATGCATAAATCAATTGCACTATAATTCATGAATTATTTATTACAATATTTTCTAATGAATTCCATGTATTTGTCTTGTGTTGTAAATGTACTGTAATTCTGTTTCCTCTTTGTGTTGTTATATTTCTAAATCTGATTGTATGAATTTGTTAATGTGTTTCTATGTTGTAATTTTTAGTAAAGCACTTCAATGCTTTTGCACATAAATTTACAAAACTGATGTGTCATTGATTTGCTCATTCAGTAAAAAGAAAAATACTTTTATGTTGCCTCATTTGATTTAATCCATGGGCAAGAAACAGTGGTATAACAAGAGCAAAGTTGCAATAAGTTGCAATTTCACTTTTTACACACTTAGCACAAACATTGACACAGGGCAATATTTTTCATATATGGGCCACTGCCTTTTGCGCAGATTCCATTTATTTAAATGGGACGTGTGCAGGAGAACTTCTTGCTGGATTTCCCCCCATAGTTAGGGAAACCGATCAGTTCTGATCTGCAAATTTTACAAATTCGTTCACATTTATAATCAGTTTCAATTTCCAGTATCTTGTAAAGACCTGTATTTTAATTGTAGACCAGATGAGGAAATCCATATTATTATAACATGCTCTTTTAAATGCCCATTTAAAGCCAACAGATAGCTTTTAAACTTTTCTTCACTTTGTGGTAAAACAAAATGCATAGGACTAGTGGTAGATCTCATTGCAATTTCCCCTTTAGTGTCAAAACAAGAGTAAAATACAGTGGTGACTCGCAAGACGAAATTAATTCGTTCCGCGAAAAATTCGTCAAGCGAATTTTTCGTCTTGCGAAGCACGGTGTCGGAAAAGTTTTGGAAAAGCTTCAAAAATCACCAAAAACCTCAAAAAAGGCTACCACACCGCGTTCTATGAGTTGCTCCTCGAAGTCAAGTCGCAACTGTATTAACGGTGTTAAGAAAAAGGAAACAAACTTGCAAGACGTTTTCGTCTTGCGAAGCAAGCCCATAGGGAAATTCGTCTAGCGAAGCAGCTCAAAAACTGCAAAACCCTTTCGTCTAACGAGTTTTTCGTCTTGCGAGGCATTCGTCTTGCGGGGCACCACTGTACTGTTAACTGTGTAGCCTAATCTATGCATGGCACTATATGTGCAGCGAGAAACAGTATTGGAAATTCAGTAGAGAAGCTAAGCTATTCTATGTATGTATATGTGTCCTCAGGGTATATGTATGTACTACCTCTTGTTTCCTTTTCTACAGCCTTTTTCACTGATGGGAATCATACCTTTAGATACATTTATAGTTTATTTCTCTGCCATTCTTGGTGCCCTAATAACATGAAGCATGTCATTCTTTCACAATTAGGGGCTGACATTTATATTTGAAGTGGAAAGGTCTGAGAAAGTCATACAAACATTTTTAATGCATACATTTACTTGCAGAGATCATTTACTTTGTAAAAGTGAATGACTGGTATCACGCCAGTCTAAATTATTGTGCTTGACTCTTCAAGTTTATAGAACACATTCTGAAACTGAATAGTTTTGCAAGATGACATTTTTCTCGTCGTAACCTGGCTGTTAGGAAGCATGGCTTGACTTTTTCCATGGCCTTTTCAGTAGGAGGTAATCTTGCACATAAATTGATAGTTTTAAGGGAAGAACTGCAGGGGGGAGGGCGGGTAAACAAGTTACCCAGGATAATGGAGATGCAGGAGCAGAGGCAGCAGAATGGCCCCTCAGTTCCACCTAACAAATCCCCCCTTATTTTTGCTAAATTAAGCTTGATTGCAGTTTTGGATATGAACCCTCTGTCCATTAGTTCTCCCATTCAAATACCCCTACATTAGCGTTGTGATAGAAACATGGTGTTGGGAATTATGTTTCCTTTGCAGTACTTACTTATACTGTGAATCCACCCTTAGGACAGCTTCTTGAGGGAAACCTATCTACATTTCCTGAACACGGGTCTTCTGTAACCCAGTGCAAATCTTGGGTTTTTCTTATATCAGTTGCCTACTGACCTCTAGAGAGCGTCTCCATTCATAGATGGATAGACTATGGCAGCTGAAGGGATTTAAAGCCCCATCTAAATCATTGAAAAGTCAGAGTACTGTGAGACTTTTATATATGATCAATAACAGGAAGTTTTATTGTTTCTGTGTCACACTTATTTGATAAGAAGTCAATTGTACCAAACCCACTTTGCATCACCGACACTATAATCAATGCACTACAGTTGTACATAAACATAAATGAGCTTCGATTGTAAAGATTTAGCTTATTGGTGCTTTTAGGCCACCATTACATAACCTGACCAGCAGTGGTTTTCCAAAGTCTCAAATGGAGGTCTTTTCCAGCCCTACAGCCTCAGTTATTTTAGCTAAAGACATAAAATGTTGTATTTTATGTACGCTTCTAGGTATGTTCTCTATCACTGGGCTTTGGGTCTTCCTTTCTTTGGGACTACTTCACAATTGTTATTCAGAGCTACTTGAGCCATCAAAAGAATATACTCTTGGTAACCTAGGAACACTTGACATGTAAATTTGGAGCTTTTAATCTGGTAACAGGGACTGGAATAGTGTGAATCTAGAGAAATTCTATATTATTTTTAGACAAGAGCAAGACTATGCTTTACAACTTCTGAATCAACAGCAATACTAATGCTACATGTGATCTGATAAGGTATATCTTAAAAAAACATTCTATAAGGTTAAAGCTATAAACACTAAATTTTAGAAAACAAAAATGGACAGCTAGTGTCATGTTCAGAGTTTGGTGATATGTTTGAATACATACTTTTCTGAAACAGAATTATAGTAATATAAGTTAACTTCTCTTAATCAGTACTTTTAAAAATATTGATAGATGTTAATGATTGAGGTTGCAATTCAGGAATGTTGTTCTTAAATCTGTATTTACTTTCTGCTATGAGCTATTAGCTTTTCAGTTTGAATTAATGATTAGGTAAGTAGTAACAGTTTTAAATATTATGTAGTTAGAGAAAATATTTAACTGATTATTTTAGTTGAAGCCCTACTTAGATCCATATAGATTTACTCTAAACTGTAAAAACTACATTGATTCCTATAGATAGATAGACTTGTCCTATAAACCAGTGTCTTTCAACCTTTTTTGGGCAAAGGCACACTTGTTTCATGAAAAAATCACGAGGCACACCACCACTGTGTGCGGAGAGGGAGATGTCAGAGCCCCGCTGCTCTCTATGGGGAATCGGATGAGAGCGGACCTCCTGTCCGCTCTCATCCGATCCCATCCGATCTGATCCCCACCCAGGATGGATGGGAAATAGGGTGGACACAGTCCGGCGCCCGCCTAGTGGGCGAAAATTTGACTTTTTTTTTAATCTTTCGAATTTTTCAATTTTTCCCACGGCACACCAGGCAACATCTCGCAGCACACTAGTGTGCCGCGGAACAGTGGTTGAAAAACACTGCTATAAACTGAAATATATGTGCACTTGGTTCCTTTTCATTGACTCAGTTGTACAGTGACTAAAAATGGTACCCACTACACACAGTTGTCATGTTGTGGGCACGCATAAGGGCTTTTCCATTTATTTAAATGAAGGACAGCATAGTTCTAAAAGACCAAGAGTTGACTCTGCCCTTGAAAGGAATGAGGAAAACCATTCATGTAAAGTTTTGAGTGAACTAAAGCAACACAGGGTCCAAATTCATATATGCAGTGCAGACTTTAAAAGAAAAGCCAGCATTTTTACACAGTATCCATTCAATTTTATTTTATTTATTTTTTTATGTTTAGCAGACTGCTGCTTGTTTAGAAAGAGATTGGAAATAGTCTGGCCCAAGTAAAGCTTTTTTAAATAATACTGATTTCTTAAATTCAAGATATAAAACGAAATACTACATTTATCATTTAACTGGTAACTTAACCTAAATAAGCGTCACATGAAATTTAATATTAGTGTTTTACTTCCAGAACACATTTTTTTCAGAGTAAGGGTTGCTTACCAAATGGCTAATTTCCTGTATGGAAATATGACATTCTTGTAGGAAGCTCATTACATCTTGAATATATTATTATTTATGGAATTTATATACCACCCTATACCCGGAGGTCTCAGGGTGGTTCACAGAACAAAATCAAAATATAAAACCACAAAATATATAATCAAAATAAAAACAAATATACAGTCATGTCTGATAAATTCAAATGTGTATGTTTTGCTCCATGTACTAGTAGGGGAAACCATCAACCAACTGAGGGTTTTTTCCCTGCGCTGTGTGCTTTTGTAGCACAAAATGTACTTTAGAACTCACGAAATTTGCTATTAAGACATGATATTTGTATTAGAAATTGGCCATGTGTGAAGCGGCCCAGAGTCCTATTGATTTAAATGTAATTTACTTATAGTTAAAATGTGATTAGGATGACAACCATATCGTGACTATTGTTTAAATTAAAATATTATCTCACTGGAGTAAATGAAGGCTTATTATTTCTGTGGTTAGACTATTTTATGGAAGGTGCAGTTGCATATTTTATATTGGAGAATCTATCTGACTAAGAAAACAATTTATTAGCCAAGCTTGAGTTTTTCTTACTGTTGTATCACATAATGTTAGCAGATTCATTAATGTTGTATGTGTTCCATACAACGTATATGCAGAACCTCAGTGGAAGTGTAACTTTTGAAATAAGAGTTTTGGTACCTTATCAGAATTAATCTTCAGTCATATTGTGCCATATTTAACTGCAATTTCCTTTTTGTTTTGATCTGCTTTTCGTTTTCAGTTCAAGTGCAACAGATGGTGCAAAATCAGAGGAAACATCTAAATTGGAAAGAGGAAATTCTGCTCTAAGCAAAGTTTTGGAATCGTTGTGCTCTTATCACGGGCATCAGATTTTAGCTATGTTGAAATTTTTAATCCAAGAATCGTGTATTCATTCTGTTGGCAGTTGCCAGCTGCCGCAAACTATACATTCAGAAGCATCTGAAGATGATGTGCACATTCCAGTCTGCAGTTGTGATGGCAACATGCAAATGAAAAGGTGCTGTTTACAAAATCAAAGACCAAATACCTGTTTGCCACCTCTGTCAGTCTCTGTGAAAGACTTAGATCGTTTGTCGTGCCAGTCTGTGACCGTTGGATATGTTAACACAGTGGTAAACAAAGGGAATCCTGTGCCTTCTAGTCCTCCTAGGTGCTGCCTCAAACAGTTAAAGGAGTGTAAGAGCCACGCGGCAAGAACAGCACTTTGTACAAATCTCATTTCAGCAGGGCAAAAGATTAACAAAGCTAGCAGAGGCCACAGCCCTTCGCCACCTACACTATCACCTGTGGAAGCTGATGAATATGATTATTTGGAGGAATCAGTTGAAGGATCTCTAAATAGACTTGAAATGAATCATAATCAGCCTCCTTCCCTGTCGCGAGCTGAAAGACGTTCTGTGTGTGAACCGAAAAATAAATTATGCATTGCAGAAGTGGCCGGTAACGTGGATAAGACTTTTCTAAGTGCAAATCAAGAAACTAGCCTTATAAATTCTGATAAGCTTGAAAAAATTGAAAATGCTGCCGCCTTTCAGGACTTAATGGATAGAATTAATGAGAAATTAAAATCAATTGAAACTACTGATACAGCAAATCTTGCAAAATTATCTAAGAGTGATGGGAGAACAGAATCTGATCTTAAATTACAGAGCTTCATAACCTCTCTCTTACATGATGCTAAGGCAAATGATTATAATTTTATGGAGTTGTTGAGCCAGCATGACAAAGAAGCAGAAAATAAAATTATCCAAACACGATTTCGCAAACGGCAAGAAACCTTACTTGCACTGCATAATTCCCCCGATTCATCACTGTTTAAAAGACAATCGTTGCAAATTAAGAGAGAGATAGCCAGTCTGGATGAAACCTTCATAAGGAAAAAGGCAAATTCAAAAAGAAATGTGAGAAAAAATTACAAACTATCACCAAACAAAAATGAAAATCATAGCACATCAAAAGATCATTCTTTACAAATTAATGAAAATAAATATCAGCTATTTTCTCCCATTAAATCAAAGTCTTTGCCAATAGGTCAAGAAGAGACAGTAGAACTACTTCTGAATAATTCAGAGACCAATTCTGGTTTAGTAGCATTTTCAGAAAATACTTCTACAGCATCCCAAAGCAGCTTGGCTAAAATACATGGAAATTGTGAACTACATATGGATCCAGTCTCTGTGAAGGGAGATGATGATAGGATGTTGGACAGGACCAAACATAATGTTATTCCTCCTATGTGGTGCTCTGTGTATGTGACAAACAATTTTTTATTTCAAAAATCCTCAAACGGGAAAAAACCTAACTGCGTGGAAAGAGAAAAAATGCTTAAAGATTTACAGGCCCAAACGTGCAGCAATGAAGATATAAACAAGATTGTTCGAAACACAAATCTACATGTTGTTGTAGAGCGCTTGGAAGACACAATAAATATGGCTCAAAAGACTAAAAAGCCATTGTTTAATAGTTATAAAATATCCAGCAAACTGAAAGATACGCACAAGTATGAAGCCAACAAGAATGCTAAAAATGGTCTTCTTATTAGCATGAGTGAAAGTGGAAGTACGGGACAATATGTACTGTCACAAGCTCATGTTCCATGTAGCAATAATAGCAAACAGGAATGTCTGCCAACAAAAGAAGAAAAAGTGTCTGATGAAGGATATAAAAGCCTTTTGAAATCATCAGCATTCAATTCAGATACGTTGACTTACCATAATGAGGACTTGCAATCAAGTTCTGATGTGGGAGATAATTCTCCAGCACTAAATTACACTAGTCCTATAAAACTTATGTTCCTTTCAGAGATTAATAGTAGCGAAGGAGTGAAATACACACTAACCTCTGTAAATGATTCTGCTAAATTAAACATTGACCTTTATTCTCTTCAGCGGAAAACAAGTGTGCTGGCAGAAAAACAATTGGAAGCTGTGGATCCTGGTAAAACTGTTTCTCTTGAAAACAGCCCTACAAATGAAGTAAATTCTGTTTTTCCTTCAGTAATTGCTCATGAAACAAACATTGGTGAGCACAAGCCAAATGAAGATCCTGTAGAACAAAGTGGCAATGGATCCTCTCTGAAAAGAAAACCGGGCCGACCAAAAAAATTAGGTCCTCAAGTTGTGAAGCAGATTAAGCGTCCAATTGGCCGACCGCCAAAGCCTAAGGTAGATGCTGAAAATGCCAATAATATAAGTGATTCCATCAGTGCTAGGAAAAAAAGCGTGAGCTCCAATGCAGAAGTTCTAGAGGACAGTAATATTAACAAGAACATTACTGTGACAGTGGTCTTTGGAAGGTCACGAAGGACTAAGAGGTGTGTTTCTGAAAGTAGCCTAAATGTAGTCAGTTTGGTACCAAGTCCTCACAATCATGTTGTATGTGAATCTGATCAAGTGAAGCAAAACTCAGAAACAAGGAATAGTTTGCCAAAAAACAGAAGTATGCAAAGCTCTATTGAACGCAAGACCTCTTCATCTGGCTATGAGTATGTTAGACCTTTAGAGAGCAGCCCAGTGCTACCATCCCATTGTAGCAATATCGTAAGACCAAAACAGAAGCCTTTAAATATAATTCGAAAACCTGGTAGACCAGCAAAAGTAAAAATATCTGGCATATCAGTGACTGTTAACCAGATTTCATCTCAGGAAAGAATAGTGAGTATTAACAGCTGCCTGCCTCCTTTAGAACAAGAGACTGTGTTAGAAAAACATGGGTCTCCTAAGAAGGTTGATCAACAATGCAATAAGTTGGATGTTTCAAAAAGCTATTGGAATGATAAAAGTAAGGATTTTTCAGATGAAATTATTACAATAGCGCCAAGTAAACCTGAAATCCCTTTGAGACAATCTCTTAGAGATAGAAGACCATCGCTGCCTTTCTTACAGTCCTTAGCATCCTCTAACTCGCTGTCTTGTAGACGTGCCTTTCTACACAAATCCTATAAGCTCTGTTTGAAAAATGCTAAGAATCAAAAAATAAAACATTCAAACATGGCACCCAAAGATACCTCAGGAAATAAGGCCCCAGAAAAAGCAAAAAAAAGTTCAGAGAATAATAAGTTTAGATTTGTTAATGAAATGTCGTCAGATCCCACCATTTCATCAAATTCTTCCCTCAGATGGTGGGATCCTTCCATTTCTAATGATTCCTTGTTAAAAGAACTAAATAGTAGATATGAACAGATAACAAATACTTGGTTGCACGTGAACGGAGAAGAATTTGAAAAATGCCTCTATGATGAGCGGTGTCATATTGAACAAGACTATAGCATTAAAGTATCAAAGCCTTTGGACTCCTGCGTGTTACAGCTTGAAAACTCTCCTATAAAAATGCTTTTCCAGAAAAAGTGTAATATAGATGAACTGTGCACATGGTTTATGCAAACTACGGAAACGCAGTCACTGGCATTAGTGAGAAAGGCGAATGCTCGCAATCCTGTTGAAGTAATCAGTACACGGCAATTTAAAATTGGAACAAGACAATGTGATTGTAATACTAGTCCTTTGAGAAAGCACTTTAAAAAATTTGCACTATCCACGCCATCGAAATCGGCGGGAAAGATACAAATCCTCCATAAAATAGTCAGGTCTCGAGTCTTAAAGAGGAAACGTAACTTCACTTTAGCGAAATTAAGAAGAACCAAATTTGAGAATTTACAGCACGATCGGTGGAGACAAGTGAAAAAGCTGTACAATCATGGAACAAGTGACTGGAAATCGAAAAAGCAGCATTTGCGATTCTTCTGCCAAAGCCAGCGTTTTGCTAACACAAGTCAGGAAATTAACAACAAAACGAGCACAAGCCACGAGAATGGTACAGTAGACACTAAATCGCCCGCAATTCTTGTAGACTCTCAGAGTAGCACTTCAACTGGAAATGAAATCACAGGTGCATTTTATCAACAGAAAACACAATTGACAGACCTCAGCACAAAGCCTGGCTTGACAAATAATTGTAGACCAAGCGCACAATCCGTAGATCACAACCAAAAAAATATCGGGAAAGCACATGCCTTTGGTGAAGATGACTGGAAAGACAAAACCTTTAAGGATTGTAGAATATTTTTGAAGAAAATCAACCCATCTGAAGAGCAGCATTCTTTCAGTAGCACTGTTGTTTGCACTCCGGAATCTGTCGATCGTAGTGCCAGTGACGGCTACTTTCAGGGGAAAAGGCACTGTACTTTAAGGTCCCATTCTGCTAAGCAGAGAACGTCTGACAGATGTGAGAAGGATGCTGAGGAAGCTAAGAATTTCAGCTTGGTTAAAGACCTGCATATTGAGCAAGACTGCAAGAAACCAAGCAAGCGTGTCACTTTTGAAGATGGTCCTGCCGAGGTCCCTAAGAAGACAAGCAAGAGGAGGAAGACGCAGTACAAGCTTACCAACCTGAATATCAGAGAAAGGAATACGAGGCAATTATGCAGCACTGGCCAAGTATCAAGTTGTTACTCAAAGTACCAACTGGGTAAGTTGTATTTCATCTCCCCCTCACCCCTATACAAAATCTGTATTAACTTTCCATTAAAATGAGACAAGTGAAAATGCTCAGTACAGAAGAGCATTCTTACTATTTTTACAAAAGTCAGGAATCTACCATTTTAAACGATGCAATGCTAAAAGTGTTTAGCACTGCTTAATGTTTCGCTGTATAAAATTGAATTTCCCATTTGCTTTGAGAGTACAATATTTTCAAGCAGGAATTCCCAAACTGGTCTGCAAATTACAAGCTTCATTGAGGTCTGCGTTCTGTCTGTGGATTTGTGGTTGAAGGATGGGAGATGGCCTATCCGTCACCTTAAATATACTGATTTATAATTGTGTTAATTGCTTCTTTTATTTCTTCAATTGTATTCTTATTGCGTTGCAATTTGAATTCTGTGAAATATAATAAAAATACAATATATAAGTAATATAAGAAGCATTACTAATGCAATTACTAACCATACAACATCTGACACACTGCAGTTGAAAAGCTACAACAGGCAGGAAAAGCATTAAGTGGTCTGCCAAGACCCTCTGCAATTTTCAAGTTGGATGTTTTAAAGCATTTTGAGCACAGTCTTGAAAAAGTTAGACATATACTAAATTCTGCTTCCTTTCAATAAAGTTTAAAGCACACAGTCTTCCTGAACCAGGAAGCTTGCTGTATGTGCAGCAATGAGACTTCCTTACACAGATACTATGGGGAAAGCATCCACTGGGATACAACTATATCCCCTCCCTACTCTGATAGAGCCCAGTATTATGAAAATAGACTGCTGACCACTTTAGCAGCTGTGCATGTCCATTCTTGGAAAAAGCAGGGCACACACCAAGTACTACTTGGTGTAATAGTCTAAGGAATCTGAATTCAGACAGAGAACTAACAGTACAGAGCTGAAATCTTTTCATTATAAAGGCATAATTAGAAAAGAAGGTTGGGTGTGTAATTAAAAATAACATTTAATATGGGTATATAAGAAACCAAAGAAGATAAAATTTAAATCATGACTAATTGGGGCTAGTTTCCAGTTATTCAGAATCAGAATGGCAAATTGTAAATTGCAGGGAGGGGAGACACAACCAAATTATATTTAAAAATGCAGAATTGTGCTAAATTGGGGAAGAGGCTAAAATGTTTAATTGCTTAGCTTATGTCCCTTTTCATTTACCTGTATTATTTCCAAGCCTATATAAACATACTGGGTGGGGGGCGGTGGAGGGATAACGTGCATATTTTGATTTCTTGAGGACTCTATCTTGAATGTGTCCTTATGCGATCATTTTGAACCACACTGGTGGGGGGGGGGTTAGGTAAATGAACTGTCTATAGCATGGAGTCATTGTTATAAAATGAGCTGCCCATTTTTATATTAATGTATGTATAAAGAGCTCTCTCATGGCTGCCAGTTTTCTTGGTAGGCTAGAGTTTGCCAGATTGCAACCCCGCCCCCCAAATCTTGCCTGTTTATTTAAATCCTAAAACAGGACTGCTGCAATTTCTGCCCCTCAACGCCCATCCTCTTTACCTATTGAGAAAATGAAGGCACCAGGAACGAGGCAAAATGATATTGTAGCCACATACTTTGCATTTAAAGGGGCCGGCAGGACCTCATGTTGTAATCTGGCAACTTTAGATATATATATTCTTGTGGTGGGGTGGAAATTCAAATTACATAGAAAGCACAGGTGTGTTAAAATTGGCAGCGGCAACAAAATTCTGCTTACTATAATAGCTACTTTTTCAGGCATAGCTTTGTGATATCCTTTTTAAGAAAAAGAAACTGATAACTTTTTCATAGTCTTTCATTATTTCACTTGAGACTTCTGTTGTGTTGTTTTTGTTCTTTCTCTGTTGTTCATGGTTTTCCATACTTACTAGCATGTAAAGGAAACAAACCATTGCTCGCTGGACAGTGCTGTAACCAGAGCAGACATCATGTCAAATCTGCCTCCGTTTGTAATCCAAAGCTCTGATGGTATTAATTTTAGGCACATAATTAGATTCCACGTGCCCTCTTCTAATGACCGTAAGAAAATGCCTCACTTTAATGTACATAGTCCTGTATTTAGAATATTCATGCTCTTTCCAGTATTATTATTTTTTAAGTACCAAATCGGTGAATAATAAAACTAATTCAGAACCAAGCAACAATTCTGAAACAATTTAATATTCAATAAAACCCCATATTACAATTACCAAGACCAGGAATCATTGAACTTGCATCAGAGGCCCAGGGAAATGTGAGTAATTAGATAGGCTTTAACAGCTGGCAGAAGCTCTCCAGAAGCCATATCTCGGTGGGGAACTTATTCCACAGGCTGAGAGGTCACATAGAGAAGACCCTCCTCCAAGTTGCCACAAATGAAGGTCTGTAAGGCCTCCTCTGAACATATTAATCAATGGGCAGAATGGGAGAATGACATAGATGTACAATAGCATTAATGTGAAACTTCAGTAATACAACTTAAAGTATCTGTATTGCAGTGCCAAAGTTCTAGTATCAAATTTTCACCAACTGTTTCATGCAGTGGTACTTTTAGGAAAGGGGAGTGTTTCGGTGCAATTATTTTTCAGGGCACCTGTATTTTTGAACAGTTGATTGCTGCTATGCAATTAATGTCTATTTTTTATAAGGAATTAACAATGCAAGCCTCTATATTTTTTACTTAGAAGTAATTCCCATTGACCTCAGTGAACTCTGAATTGCCATTCCGCTTCATTTGATGACCCCATTTTTTCTAGTATTATCTATTTTCTTCACCCCATGTATAAAGAAAGCTATAAAGCCCTTCTCGTTATCCTTTACTCGCCTTATTAAAAATAGAAAGGGCCAAATGTAAATAACCTTTCCTCATAGAAGTGTTTGTTCCAGCCCCCTGATCATTTTAGGTGCCCTTTTCTGCACCTTTTCCAGCTCTACAATATTCTTTTAGAGATGCAACTATATCCAGTATTTTGAAGGTGAGTGCACCATTGATTTGTTTAAAGAAATGACATTGTTAGCAGTTTTATTTCTAAACCCTTTTCTAATGATCCCTAGCATATGGAATTTACATTTTTCAGGGCTGCTCAACCTTTTCATTCAGCTGCCCACCACACCCCCAAGAGCTGTTTCTCAGTTCAGATCTTGTCACTGTGCATCATGTTAAACTTATTTACAATGAATTGCCTTTGCTGTATTCATTCTGTTTGGATAGATCTTTTTGGAGCTTGAAAATCCCCTTTCATCTTTACCACCCCAAATAATTTGGTGTTTTCAGGAAATGTCATCATCTCACCTAACTAGATAATCTGGGTCTGGGTGGTGCTGTGGGTTAAACCACAGAGCCTAGAACTTGCCGATCAGAAGGTCAGCAGTTTGAATCCCCGTGACAGGGTGAGCTCCCGTTGCTTGGTCCCAGCTCCTGCCAACCTAGCAGTTCGAAAGCACGTCATAGTGCAAGTAGATAAATAGGTATCGCTCTGGCGGGAAGGTAAATGGCGTTTCTGTGCGTAGCTCTGGTTCGCCATGCTGGCCACATGACCCGGAAGTTGTACGCCGGCTCCCTCGGCCAATAAAGCGAGATGAGCGCCGCAACTCCAGAGTCCAGCCACGACTGGACCTAATGGTCAGGGGTCCCTTTACCTTTACTATAGCTCCTGAGGGAACCCAACTTCTCTCTCCAATGTGAGAACTGAACATTTATTCCTACTCTTTTGCTTCCTGTTCTTTATCCAGCTACTGTTTCATCCGACGGCTTGCCCTCTTGTCACATTGGGGTCACAAAGGAGTCTTTGAGGAGGAACTATCAAAAGAGTATTCAAAGTCCAAGTTCATAGTCTGTATGGCATTCTCCCTGTCCATATGCTAAATGACATCTTCTTTACTGGATCTCTTTTAAAAATGTATGTTACATTTGGCCGTTTTCCAGTCTTCAGGTATGGAGCTGGTATTTTAGGGAAAAGTTGCATAGTTTTGTTAGCAGACCAGCAATAATAACATTTGAGTTCTTGAAAAAAACTCAGGAGGGATAACATTTGCACCTGGTGAATAGTTAATTTTTAATGGGCCAATAAGATCTAGAACTCCTCGTTGCCACTAATTGTCTTATTTTAATTTTATTATTTTTATTAAATTTGTATACCACCCTTCATCTGTAGATGCATATAGATCTCAACCTTAGCTGTTCACACTTTCTTTGTGAACATACCAGTTTGGACCTGGTGCTGTTGTACATCTTCCACAGTGAAGACGTACACAAAGAGTCAATTCAGTTTCTCTGCAGTCTCTTTCTTCTTTTGATACCCTTTTCACTCCCTTGTTATCCAGCAGTCCAACCACCTTTGTGGCTGGTTTCCTAGTTCTGATGTTAGTTAACTACATTTTCTTAATGTTTTTAGCAATATGCTGCCCAGATTCTTCTTTCGGCTCTCTTGTTTGCCTGCATTTCTCTTGCTTGCCAGTGTTTGTGCTCCTTTTTTGTCTTCCTATGGGCAAGGCTTCCATCTTCTGAAGGAAGGCTTCTGTAATAGCTTCCTTGATTCTGCTCATTAACCACACTGACATCCTGACACCCTCAAGGATTTGATGCTACCGTTCCTGATCTATGTGAGCTTCTATTCTTGCAGTTTTGAGCAGTTGTTTTGGAAAGAGTTAACACTTTTGAAGGTGCCTTTCAACTTCGTTTTTACTCCCCCTTTTATCTCCCCCTTTTACCCTTTTATCTCCCCCTTTTACCATTTACCAATCTGCTCCCTAAATCTCTAGCAAATAAAACAAGTCTTAGCCTCTTCCCTGACATCCCATCTACAAGATATCTGGAGTAGGGGTGGGTGATATATCAATATATCGTCTAACACCGGTTTGAAATTCACATCTTGATAATTGTTTCATAATATTTGAGCTGGCAATATATCACGATTCACAATGTGTGTAAGGGTTAGGCGATATCTGGTTTTCAACATCACAGTAACTCATCAGCTAAACACTGCAATGTTATCACCAGCTAAATATTGCAGTCTACCACAATGTCAGAAATAAGGAACTACACAGCAGCAAACAGGACAATGTCCTGGCAACTGCTACTACTTAAGGGTCTAAAACGGATAAATGACAATATTATCAATCATCAACACTCAGTTTCATCAGCAGACAAGCCAAGATTCATCCCAACTGGACTTTTGGTTTTGGGCTTGGCTACCAAATGGTGATATTCAGGACAATCCAGAGTACGGTGATGATAATCTGGGACTGCCAGCAAACCTGCTGGGAGGCAGAAACAGCAGTGGCAGAAACAGCTTGCCATGACCGCAGTATGTGTTGACAGAAGCAGCGACAACCTGCAAGGCCTGGCAATGGCAGCACAATCAGTGGTGGCCTGCGAGTCCTCGTGGCTTCTGCCACCGTTTCCTGCCACCACTGCCATGACGATGCTTCGCAGGCCGATTATTGTGCCCCTGCTGCCAGTGCTTCTGCCGCTGCCAGGCTGCTGCCGTTTGAGCTGCCTTGTAGGCCTGCTGGCCAGATGAATTGTATTCACTGTCATCATTTATCAGTTTTAGACCCTTAAGTAGTAGCAGTTGCCAGGACATTGCGTACGGTATTGGCCAAAATAAAAGCCGCAGCTTTAAAATTCAAGGGTTATTTGCGGGTGCGGCCCATCTCCTGGTACTATCGCCCTGAACTGGCGGCTGGTTCCAGGCACGCTGCGCACCTGCTTCCCGACACTACCGCCTCCTGGCACTACCTCCCCAGGCTGGCGCCGGGGGAGGCTTGAGAGTGGCGGGCAGGCTATGTGCCATTGCCCCGTGCTCCCAGGCACACTTTGCCAGTAGCCTCCCTCCCTTCCTTCTGGTGTAACATGCATTAGAATCCCAGCTCATATGCAGAGTTTTAGATAAGACTTGCAAAAGAAAGCTACAGGCATCCCTAACTGGATTATTTGCCTTGTCTACTGTTTCGCTTTTCATCTCATTCTATTTTTATTTTTTTTTCCTCGTTCTGTTTGTTGTTAGCTGGGAACTTGAATCTGCCCCGGATGCTCTTGCTGAACTGGGGACAAAAACCTTTTCCAAAAGTTTCAATGCCAGTTATTTTTCTGCAGCTGTAGGAAAAGATAGAAGCAATTGGCCTTATTTCAAATACATTAGCTTAGAGTGTGAAATATTGGAACTTACTTAAGATGAGATACTAAAACAAACACTGGCATATTAAGATGAAATACTAAAACTACATAATTTCTGTTAACTCTGATACCCTTTGTGGGGGGACTAAATAGGCTACATACAAAATCAAGTGGAAAGGGAACAATCAAGCCAAAGTTACTCAGTGGGGCAGTATAATCAGAGAATTGTAGGGACCGTGAGGGTCATCTAGTCCAACCTGCAACGCAGGAATCTTGCTCAACATGGGGCTTGAACCCGTGACCTTGAGATTAAGAGTCTCGTGCTCTAGCAACTGAGCCATGTTAGTAAATCCATAGGATTTTGAAATGCTTGCTTTTAGCGATACAATGCCCTGAATAGTTACATTTTGCCTATCTAAACTAGGAGCAGATTTGATGTCTCTTTAACTGGTCACCATGCATTGATCTGTGTAGCTAAAGACCTCCAGAATCCAGCTCCAGATGTGCATGGGCATGTACAGTGATACCTTGGGTTAAGTACTTAATCCGTTCCGGAGGTCTGTTCTTAACCTGAAACTGTTCTTAACCTGAAGCACCACTTTAGCTAATGGGGCCTCCTGCTGCCGTGCCACAATTTCTGTTCTCATCCTGAAGCAAAGTTCTTAACCCGAGGTACTATTTCTGGGTTAGCGGAGTCTGTAACCTGAAGTGTATGTAACCCGAGGTACCACTGTACAAATGGGAAGGCAGGTTTATTGGAAGTGGAGGAAGAACTATGACTTGAAAAGTTTGCTTTCTTAATTTTGGTAGTGAGCGCTGTGTTTTTTGTGGCTTACCTTACGGGCAATGAAGCCTGATAAAATGTTCAAAAATGGATTAGTGGACAAAGATGTTATTAAGGTGAATTTAGGGGCTACCACAGCTGACGCTCAAGGAAGACACTTCTCTGTTCATCAGCTGTGGAAGCTGGAAGGGCAGCAGGGCTTTGTTGAGCCGCTGACCTGATATATGGGGAAACTTTCCCGCACATCTGCTAAGCAGCCGCAAAAAGCCTCTGGCTTGCAAGAAGACCCTCCTTGGAACCTAAAGGGGACAACCAACCTCTTTGGGCTCCGGGGAAGGTCTCATTGGGAGGAGGTGCAACAGGGCTTTGCTGAGGCTCTTCAGCCTTCTGGCTAACAGCTGACACATGGGAAAGTGGCTACTGTTAGCTGGAAAGCCCCACTGCACCTCCAACTCGGAAGGAGTCCTCTTTGGGCCCTAGGAAGGGTCGTCTCGTGAGCCAGAGGTTTGTTGAGGCTGCTCGGATCAGCTGCTCTCCAGATCACACTTTGTTGTGTGTGAGCTGTGCAAACCCCCATGTGTCTCCAGCTCCTACAAGCCGGAGGCACAACGGGGAGCCTTGACCAGCTCGGCTGAGGTGCAGGGAAGCTTTCAACAAGTATCTGGCTTGCGAGGAGGGAGCAATCTCCAGGGTGCTCCCCATTTCGCTGATGCACACAGGGGTTCAGAACATAACCCCTGTGTAAGTGGCTATCTCAAAACAGAGATGAAAGGAATACGCTTCCTTAGATGATGTAAATACCTTAAATTGATAATTTAGGTAATAATATAATTGAGGCAATAATATAAAGTCTTACAACACTATGTAGGTGGCTCCCTTGCAAATCACTGACAGACAAATCCTGAATTTGTAAGCTTTGGACAAAGGCCGGGCCTTACATCCCATTGACTTCAATGGAAAAGATTGAAGAGCATGCATGCTTAACTTTTCCATTGAAATTACTAAGGCCGAATTATTTAATTTAGCTGAACTATAAAGAAAAACAACATTTGACAAAAATTGCAAAGAATATATTTGTACTGATTAAATGGGTTTTTGTACCATCAGAACCTTCTGCCAAATCTGTGAATATTGTGAACGCACACACCATTCATACGAAAATGTGTGAAGTCCGGGTCTTAATTTTCTCTTTTTTATAGGACCTCTTAAACCTGTTGGACTGCCTTTGCTGGGAGGATTTGCAAGCAGAGCTGTTGAATACTCCATGATCCCATTTCAGTTGCCTCTTCATGGAAGCTCCCAAGTCTAACAGCAAAACCCATGAATCGTCAAGATGAGTCCGTCTGTCTTGTAGTCCCTGATAAGCATGCAATACTGTGAATGATTGTAAAAACTGAGCAAGCCATTGCTGTTAATAACTAAGCAAAACTGCTTTAAAGAGCTAGACACTACCTTTCTGGGGGCTGTTTGGGTCGCTGCCTGGGGTAAGAGCTTTTTCTGATGGTCGGGCATAGTCTTCACGGAAAGTGGCCTGGGGGACTGTGCCTATTCGTAAGCTTCTTATGACTGACTTCTGAACATGCATGCCAAAATCTCTTTAAAATGGTTAGCCATTCGGTCGTGGTGCCCAGAAGTTGCATGCTGGGCAAACTGGCTTCCTAAAATTCCAAACCCCCCCACCATGCAGAGTAAAATTGCATTGCTGTGTTTTTATGTGACATTTTTTGCGTATCTTAAGATCTATGTGCGTGGTGTTTTTTTTCAAAAGAACTTTGGAAGCAACCCTGCCGAAAATAGCAGCTTCAGAAACCTCTCTCTGACGAAGTTGAGATTGCTGTAATGAGCCCTATTTTTATGTATATTTTTTCTTGGTGTTAAACTTAGCTTTTTTTGTCTGCAGAGCTTCCTTAAAACTGTCCCTTTGGCAGACAACTTGGTTGACAAGTTGTTTGGTTGGTAAGGGATCTTTACTGGATACTTGGACTTCTGCACTGTTACCTCACCTGAGACAGACTAGCGGGAATGTAACTGTGGAAGCTATGGACTTTAACTAGATGTCGTGTGGAGGAATGGGGTTAGCATTGTCGTGTCCTTATTTACCTTAGGGTCGAAAGGGTTTCCCCCAATCTCTGACCCAATCCAGCTCATTAAGCTGGACTCAGGTGAGCATCAAAATAGGTGCACACCTGCATTGGCCTTGCTAGTAGACGCTTGCTTCTCTGCACAGATTCCCCCAGTCCAGGACTACATACTGAGTGCAGAGGGAACTGGGAGTGACTTGAAACGGTTTTGTTCTCGATCAGGACTGATGCTACCCCACGGTGATGAAGTTTGTGTAGCTTGAAATGTGTAGGGTCCCTAGATATTATTCCAGTAAGAAATCTACCTCTGCACCGAGCTGTCGATTATTTTCATGTACTTTTGATGGATTTCAAAAGTCTCCAGGTTCATAGCTTGGGGGGGGGGGCGAGTTCTGTAGATTCAATGGGGGGAAAAGATATACTTCCATGGAGGCTAAACTATTTCCCTCTCTCGCCCCTCCCCAGAGCTAGGCCTGCCAGGCTTTCATCAAGCAGAACAGACAATCATGTATAGCTTGGTTCATATTGTAGTCTGCAGCTCTGCTCTTTCTTCCCAGTCTGAGGTATCTGCATGGAAGCACCAAGAAACAGTGTAGCAAGGAGTTTATGCACATGTATATTATTTGGATGGTGTTTCTTTAGTACTTGAGCATCGCAGTTTATGGTTTAGCTTTGCTTGATAAGTTCAGATTTTTGGGGGGGAGAGGGGACGTTCAATCCAACATTGTATAATCGCAGTAGGCATTTCTTTTTTTAAAAAAATAATAATAATCATGTGTTTCAGCTACTCATCTTGCAGATTATATTTTAAATAAATGTATAAAAATGCCAGAACATTTTAACCTTTTGTAATGATTCAACCTAAGTAGAATTAGGATTGTTAGATTTGGCAAGAGTAACTATAGGGTTAATCCATCACAGGCTGCTTTTTACAGTATCTGTTTCCGCAGAGTTATGTAAACCTTTGCACTAGAAGGTATAGTCATGCCATCTATAGTGAAAAGGGCACTTATATACCTTTTGTCAGTCCCATTGTGTCTTTGCCCTGGTATTTCTGCTCAGACGGCCCAAGTTATAAATCTTCAAGTACAGTAATGTTCAGCAATTACATTATTTCCCTCACCAGCCCAATGGGGAGAAGGAAATTCACTTTTCCCCAGCAGAGGTTGATGGAGGGATTCCATGAGCAGAGTATGCACAGATCCCTGAATGTGCATGGCTGATAGATATAGGGGACATCATTCCCCCAAAGCAGCCATTTGATATAGTAGAATGGTCTGCACAGTGCACATAGAAACCTGTCCACAAATTATCCTCTTCAGGACTATGCCATCTTTTTTAGAAGTCAGGTACTGCCTAAGATAGAGGTTAAATCTAGTTCATATTTACAGACCAGGATGCGCATGCTTATATATAGGCTCTAGAAGTATGCAGAGTAAATCATTGGGTGGAATGCAGTTACCGTATTTTTTGCTCTATAAGACTCACTTTTTCCCTCCTAAAAAGTAAGGGGAAATGTGTGTGCGTCTTATGGAGCGAATGCAGGCTGCGCTGCTATCCCAGAAGCCAGAACAGCAAGAGGGATTGCTGCTTTCACTGCGCAGTGATCCCTTTTGCTGTTCTGGCTTCTGAGATTCAGAATATTTTTTTTCTTGTTTTCCTCCTCCCAAAACTAGGTGCGTCTTGTGGTCTGGTGCGTCTTATAGAGCGAAAAATACGGTACTTTACTCAGTGTAGTCCTATGGAAATGAAAGGAAGTGACTAAGTTAGGTCACTTAATTTCACTGGATCTTCTCAAGAGTAAAAGGAAGTTGGATAACACCCTGTGCATTTGGCCATGCAAGAGCTTAAAGTGGCCTACAAGGATGCATTAAAAGCACAAAGCTCAAATATAGAGTAATACATATGTTTGGAGATTAGTAATACAGCTTGCACTTATGTATTTTTGTAAATAAGCTGATTTGGCCATAAAGGATTCTTGCTTTCCATGGGATCTTTAGGTTAGGATTGTCATGAATGTTTATTAGAGCAGGATATTATGCAGTTACAAACCATGGCTTTCTGGGTCTTGGTGTTGGCAACTACGCTCTGAATTATTATTATTATTAATAGTAGTAGTAGTAGGTACTACCTATCCTTCACCCTAAGGTTTCAGGGTGGGTCACAACCATTAAAACACAGTTCTTAAAATAGTTTAAAACTCTCTGCAATCACAGAAATAAGATGGATCCTAAAAATATACATATTGGGTATCAAAAGAGGTGTTTGCAGCATTTGCTAGAGCGGTATGATTTAGATGTGTGGGGATGGTATTCCACAACTTAGGAGCTGCAATAGAAGATGCCCTCTCCCGGGCTGTCGCCACCCCCAAGCTTCTGAGGGTAGTGGAATAACAAAAAAGGCCCCCTCTGCTGACTTTAACACCTGAGAGGGTCTGTAGAGAAGTAAATGATATTTCAGGTATTTGGGACCCGAGTAGTTTAGGGCTTTTAAACACCTTGCACCTTGGATTGGGCCTAGAAATGAACTGGCAACCAGTGCAACTGTTTTAAATCGGGGCAGGATGAGATCTGAACTGGTAGCACTGCATTTAGACCAATTGAAGTTTCCATGTTGTCTTCAGGGACAGCCCCACACTTTGCAATAATCCAATCTGGAAGTTACCAGAGCATGGAGTACAGTGGCCAAGTCATTTCCAACCCAACAGAACCTTAACTGGTGAACCAGCCAAAACTAGAAAAAAAAAAACCCCACACCTAGTCCTCATAAATCCCAAGCCTCCAGTGCCACCATTCAATTCATGAGTACCTGGTACCCCATCCAAGACTTTTGAATGTAGGCCACCGTTTTTAAAAGTTGGATTTTAATGGTTGGAATTAACTGGTGGTCCCCTTTGGCCTTTTTCTCAACGGCAGACATGCACTCATTCCTGTAAGACTTGTGCAGTTATATTAGACATCTGGATGCTTCCACCAGCCCAGTTCCTATACTGTTTGATCTGAATCTGTTCTGAGCATGTACACAGTTTTAGGTGTAGCAGCTAGCATTGGACTTATATGAGTTAAAATCTCAGTGATGTCACTGGCTTACTTAAGAGTAGTCTTGATCATAACCTGTCGCACCAGTGGTGTATAGCTAGTGGTGTAGATTCACGACACAGCAGCCTATACTATGGTTGTCCCCAAATGCAACTCTTGACATTTCTCCATAAAAAAGAAACAGCCACTCATTTATAGGAGAAAATAATATGTAGTGTAACTATACCTTTCAACATATGTGCAACTTAACATACTAAGTAAAATAGATCTTGCTGCTTAATTGCACAGAAAAGCCAGGCTCTTTATAAGGGAATGTCATCACCTGGTAGCATGGTGTTCAATGGCTAAGAGCATTCCTTCATTCTTCTTTTTGAGCTAAAATTATGCAACTGGTAGTAAGTTCACTTGAAAGGTGCTAAACCCAGGCACTTCATCCAGTTACCTAAAAAAATATTTCTGTATTTTTAGTGAAACATTGAAAATGTTTGCTGGCAGATGTGCAGATGCATTTAAAAATACTGTTGAGCATAGCATATAGAGCCTGTACAAACACAACTTAGTTCCAGTTGAGTTTCAGTTACCCAAGTCTATTGGAAACATAGTAAGTGTGCAGAGTCCTTCCCTAATACCCTTTGAAATATTTGCAGAAATCACTTTCAAGCACTGCACTCTCAGACCATCAATCCATGCTACTTAGATTAGCTGCAAAGAAGTCTAATACAGTGGTGCCTCGCAAGATGAAATTAATTCGTTCTGCAAGTTTTTTCTTCTTGCGAGTTTTTCCTCTTGCGAAGCACGGTTTCCCATAGGAATGCATTGAAAATCAATCAATGCGTTCTTATGGAGACCGTCTGGGGACAGAGGGGAAGCGCCGCTCTGTCCCCTCTTTTGAAGCAAGGGGCGGAGAGGAGAAGATCGCTTCTCCCCCTTGCCGCCCCTTGGTTCAAAAGGGGTCTGGGGAGAGGGGGGAAGGCGCTGCGCCTTCCCCTCTGTCCCCGGAGCTTGCGGGGCTGGCAACGGGGAGAAGCGATCTTCTCCGCGCCGCCCCTTGCTTCAAAAGAGGTCTGGGGACAGCGGGGAAGACGCGCTGCGCTTCCCGCTGTCCCCAGAGCTTGCGGGGCAAGCTTCGTTTTGCGAAGCAAGCCCATAGGGAAATTTGTCTTGCGAAGCAACTCGAAAACGAAAAAAACTTTCGTTTTGCGAGTTTTTCGTCTCGCGAGGCGTTTGTCTTGCGGGGCACCACTGTAGTTGCCTGCCTCTTCCATCTACTACTGCCACCAGAGAATAAACATGATATAGAAAGTATAATAATTTGAAGTGTACAGGACGGGCTCTACATTAAAAGCAAGCAAATACCCTAATGTATAATAGCAAAACAAAAATGGGGTTGGAACCCATTAACTGTAAGTGTAAGTAATCCCTCAAATCCTATATGAAAGGGTTCCCCAACCCTCAGAAGCTTTTAATTTTTTGTGGGGGGAGAAGAGAGGTTCTGCAAAAGTCCTTCTGCTTGTGGCTCTCAGGATCCAACCAAATGTATTCCAGAATTGTCCTCATCTCCCCGATTACTGGGAGAGGGTTATGCAAGAGCATACATACATCTGTGCCTTACTACAAGCCAGAGAGCCATGTGTTGTGCAATTTGCAGCAGACTTGAGAAAGTTGTAGCTTTTCCTAAACAGAGATTCACACCCATGACTGCACTAGACGTCTGCACTAGAAGGCAGAATAGACATGTATTGCAGTTCCAATACATGCACTGAGAAGCCCAAACAACTTTACCATTGTTAAGTTATTTTATATACATGTCTCTAGGTGTACTGAGTAGTAGAATTAAGTCCGTAGCTTGTAGAGTATTCCAGCGCTGGAAGCAGACAGTTTCTGCCTCTGCAAAGCCCAAGAGGTTTCAACGTTTTCCATTTTTAGAAGCGTTAATTAAAACTTTGCTCGAAACCACTACACCCTCGCGACGTTTTCCAGATAGAGAAGTAGGACACTGCTAATCACTTTGGAGACTCCTGTTCCTGATTGGGAAATCCAATTTCATAGTAGTTGTGAGATGGGATCTGTGTATGCTCAAATAGCTCAATCCAATAGGACAGGGCAGCACTTAGAAAAAGCCAATGAAACCTGATATTCTGGACAGTGCAATAAAATTCAGGTTGCTGCATCTACTTTAGATGATAAGTTTCAATTTTTAATCTAAATTTAATTCCTGTCCTCCCTCTAACCAGTTTCTACATATGAAAAAAACAGAAAACTGGAACATATTTGACACAAGATAAGCACCCAACCTGTGAAAATAATGATGTGCCTTAAATCTACCCATGGAGTAGAAGCTAAGTTTCACAACAGCATCTCTGGTCAGCTGTATAGTTTTTAACCAAAAGCTCAAAGATGAAGAGAACAAGGAGTTTGCAGCTCTTCTTGCACTATTGTTTTGTACATTGTGTGCAATTGTTTTTTTCTGCCGAATAAGCATTTTTGATCATGAGATGACATGCTGGGGTTGTGGCTTCATAGTAAACCATGAATATTGTTAGTTGGCTGTGACTCTTTGCATGTAAATACGAAACAACTTCAGTATAGGTCATAAGAATGAGATACTGTCTTTTTTACAGTATGCTGTATTTCTTTCTATTCTTTTGCCGCTAATGATATATTCTCTGGTTTTATTTCGTGCACAGATGTTAATATATTTATGTAACGTGATGTGTAAAAGTTATTCATACATTCAGTAGATAGTTTACCTTGGTGCAAAGCTGTATAAAAATGCAAAGGGTTTTAAAAATCTTACAGATTATAATTATTAAAATGTATGGTATGCTTTCTAAATCATAATTTTCACCTATTTCATCTATGAAATGTATGTCATTTTTAAAAAAAATAATAATCTGAAGGGCCATTGATTGTAGAGAAAACAGACTCAGTCATTTCCTAAGCCTTCATTTTATCAACATTTTGCTAAGTGTTTGGTGATGGGGGTGAAAACTTGTAGAAATTACATCAAACTAAGATTAAAATGGTTATAAACTACATTCTGGATTTTCTGTCTTAAAATGGTTACATTGTCTATAGTTTGTTTTAAAAATAGATTACTTGATACTTCTAGCACACACACAGAAGGCAGTTCCTGGCACTATGTTTTCAAATATGGAGCATGTTATATCCTACAGCCAGTTTAAACAATCAATATAATAAATCAACCATTCAATATTCACTCTACAACCAAGATTTCAAAGAAACCCACCTCTTTTCCAAAATACTGCTAATAAATTACAGCCGCATTTTATGCCTTTACACAGCTTTAAGTATTATGAGCACTAACTTTTTTTCCACCGAAACGTGACAGTTAGTGGTTGAGAATTCTAGCACACAAGGTGAACCCAGGACTAATGGATCAGCCATCTCTATCACTACTCCCACCACCAGTGATTTCTTTTTAATAACAACAGTATGAGACACCAGAAGGCAGCCCTGTATAAAGAAGCTTTTAAAGGTTTGATGTCCTACTATGTTTTTATATTTGCTGGAAGACACCAAGAGTGGCTGGGGCAACCTAAGTCAGAGGGGCGGGATAAATATAATAATATTAAGGTACAGTGGGCAACTTGAACTGACCTATGTTTCAGATACATCTCAAATATAAAGGCAATAAGTCTGAAATTTTAAGGTTTCAGACTTCTAGAATTTTATGCCAGTCCGAGCTACCAAAATTCTGCATAATATGTTTATAATCCCGCTTTTACCACCACCTTTGAAGCCAAAATAATCTTACAGCCATCAAACTGGTAAAGATGAGCAACATCCAGTAAATGTCCTTTATTTCATCTTTTAAAAGAGTAACTTCAACAGTACATTTATACATTTTGCATGGTAAAAAAAAACCTGACCTATAATCCATAAATAGGTTAGCACCTGCACCATATGCAAGAAACAGAATACAGCTTGCAATTAAGCCAGATATGCAATGTAACCTCATTAGGTGGTACTATTCGCAAATCATCCACATTGTGCACTATCTTAAAAAAAAAATGCAAGTCAGAAAAAACTTCTGAAATTAAAGAAGAAAGTATTTGTCTTTGCATACCCAAGTCTAACCATTTACTGCAAGTGCACACACAAAAAGGATTAAGCAGAAAACGAGTTACCGAGCAGGTATGCTTTCCTTTGTTTTTTACATACAATTATTTAAAAGTGGGTTTACATCCAGCTGCACTGGTCTACTTTTCGGTCAGTTGAATTATTTGTCCAGAAGCTTGGAGAGATTCATTCTGGTTTTTTCAAGAGCTATTGCTTTTGCTCGGCGTGATGGTCTTGCCAGTGAAACAGATTGTTGATCTTCTTCACTGCAAAGTAACAGGGTTTAGGAATCATTAATCCACCATTTTAAACTAGAAGCAGCACTCATTTATTTGTGTTATTGCAAACTATTGTGTGAAATTCAGCCTTCTTTACCTCTGTTCTGGGTCATATGCACCTCTGCTTTATCTGCCCATTCCCACCCCCAGCTGGGGTGAAACTACAGAAATGGCCATATCTTGCATCACCACACAAGCAGCACTCGCCTGGGACCAGCATGAAAGTATCCCAATAAAGCCTAGGCAGGCTGGTACTGGTAGAGGCCATACAGACCCTAGACCCTAAATTGTTCAGGACTTTCTAAGTGGGTCTGATAACATGCACAAGCTCTTTTGGGAAGAAGGGCAGGTTGCAAAACAAATTAACAATATATAATATAAGCCGCAAGTGTGGATCCTGCAAGATCAGTACAGTGGTGCCCCGCAAGACGAATGCCTCGCAAGACGGAAAACTCGCTAGACGAAAGAGTTTTCCGTTTTGGAGGTGCTTCGCAAAACGAATTTCCTATGGGCATGCTTCGCAAGACGACAATGTCTTGCGAGTTCCTGCTGGCTTTTTTCCCTCCCCTCCCCTTTTTCTAAGCCGCTAAGCCGCTTATCAGCTGATCCAATCAGCAGATAAGCCGCTAAAAGCGCTAATCCATCAATGGGCTTGCTTTGCAAGACGAAAAAACCGCTAGACGAAGAGAATCACAGAACGGATTCTTTTCGTCTTGCGAGGCACCACTGTACACGGTTACGTAACACCTACCGTATTTTTCACTCCATGAGACGAACTTTTTCCCTCCTAAAAAGTAAGGGGAAATGTCTGTGTGTCTTATGGAGCGAATGCACTGGATGGCAGAGGGATCCCTCGGCTGCCACTGCAGTCGCGAGCTGAGGGATGCCTCCGCAGCCGGAGCCATGGCTCCCGTCCGTCAGGCGCTGTAAAGTAGAGCAACAGCCGCTGACACACTCTGCGCAGCTCTCGCTTTTCTTGCTTTAGAGCAAGAGCCGTGGAGAGCGTATCAGCGGCTCTTCCTTTCCTGGCTTTACAGCGAGGTCTCGCCTACATAACGGTGACCCAAAGTCCCAAATGATGGCAGCACCAAACAGCTTCCTATACATGTTTCAAAGCACTGAGGGAACTTTGTAGCCCTGCAGGGTCCCACAGCTCACTGCCACAGGGTCAAGTCACCCAAAGCTGCAGTCCTGTTGTATATATGTAAATAAGCAAATGAATAAACAGATCAATTTAGCTGAATGTCTGCTGGTGGGGAGATGAGTGAGAATTATAAATGTTTGTCCAATTGAAACAGGAGTTGCTGCATAAACATTCCATGTTTGCACACAAGTTACCTTTCACTTTCGGACTCCACAATTCTGTTATTTCCTCTTCTCGGCACAGACTTCTCTTCCGTTTTTCTCAGACCTAAAAGACCACAAATTACTTTTTTCTCCCTCAAAGACTGCCTTTAAAATTGTAGAACTAGTTTCTCTACCCATTTTCACTGCTCCACCCGCAGAGTCCCTGCAAGCACATTCACTGTACTGGCAGTTCCTGACACAAAGTCTCTTTAGCATGCCTGGCTTCTAGCAGGTTGTAAGACTACAGTTCCATCAACACTCAAAGGCTGAACAGGGTCAAAATGAAATCTTCTCTAATCTAAGGGACAGTTCTGTAAGCCAATATTAGAGGGCTTGTAAAGGCCTTAAGGACTATAAAGCCACAAATGTATCTTATCCAATATGTGTTACAGTAATAGCAAAATTATGTGAATGTCTCCGTACATTTTGAGTCACTTACAGACTCATTGTTAAAACTGTGTTTATGGAAGACAATCCTACTCGGCTACAAGTGATCACCAAAGAAGAAGACATTTTGATCATACAGCAACACACTAACAGCAGCTTAGATGTACAGGCAGCAACAAGGAGGACCAGAATTTGAAAAACTGGTATCAGGAAACACACACAAAAAATAATCTAAATATATAATCTAAATATTAGAATGGGAGACTAAAGATGAACTCATTAAATAGGCAATGACAAAATGAGCAATAGACACTGGGCATATCATTGAAATCTTAGCTTGGGGGAAAATATGGAATAAAACAATGAACTTTTCTGCCCGTTATCAGATAAGAGAAAACATGCAAAATATGCATTACAGGTGGTATTTGACGCCTGGCAAATTGGTCAAAATGTGCAAAAGAGGTTCCACGCTTTGCTGGAAATGCTTAGAAGCAGAGGGATCATTTCTCCACCTGTGGTGGCAGTGCAAATACACCTGGAAATTTTGAGTTAAAAAAGATCTTTAAATTTACTTTCCCTAAGAAACCAGAAGCATTCCTTCTGGACATAACTGGAGATGAAGTGACTATGCAGAATTAGCGAGCATAAAATATGAAATAAAATTTAAAAAAAAGACAATGAGTGGAAAAACTTCGGGGAATATCTACAAAGATATGGCGTTAAATTTAACGTTCAAGTAGGGGTAATCTTACGATCAACAGTTGATAACAATGATATGGAAGGGGGGCGAAAGAGGATGGGTAAATTAATGGATATGCAGGGAGATAAGATGTATCTGAATGCCATGGAAAGCTGGGTGGTGAAGTCTATGTGAATTATTGTACAAGGATGAAAATATGATCTGTAAATATAAAACTGGAAAAAGCCCATAAACAAAATATTTCTGCCCACAGCAGCAAAATAAAATGATGATGATGATGATAAATGTACAGGCAGCAACTGTTTTAGGCGAGTCCGATATGCGCGTGACCACACAAATGTGCTGAACCCGGAAATGACCTCAAAACGTCACAAAAAGGGGCACGGCGGAACAGGGTGAGATAGGCTTACACTTGTAAGACCTGTGTAAATTGCTTGCTGCCTGTATAATTAAAAGAGACAATAGGAATGATTGTATACTCATGAGGGTGTGGTAGAGGGTTGATGGAGGACCCTGTGAGAGAGACAAGGAAATGTTGGTCTCCAGGGTAAGAGGCAGGTAGGAGAAAGGAAAGATCCCAGGTGAGAGCTGGGAGGAGCCACTGTCCTCTGTGGGTTATATGAGCCAATAATTACTTTTAAGAGAGAACTTTATATTTTACTTATTCGGTTTGTATCTTCTGTAGTTCTACTTTTACTGTATTATGGGGAAATCTTAATTTAAAAAAAATATTTTAAAAAATGTTTCTAAGCCCTCATAAAAAAAATACTATTCATATATTTACAGGAGAATATTAAATACCTTTTGTGGTTTTCTTTCTTGAAGATCTTGACACTGCAGTTGTGCTTTCTCTCTCTTCAGTTATTTGAGTGGTTTCTTTATTTTCTACTTAACACAAAGAATATCAAAAGCAGAAATTAGTATCCAAGCATCCCTAAACGCATTTCTGAGATTTGAAGTCCTTTTCACACACAAAATGTTTAGGATCACAGGCCCTAAATTTAGGGGGCAAAAATCCAATTGAAAGTTTTACTGCACATGTCCCCACTAAAATGGCACGGTGCCCTCTGGGGGAGCCCTGAATCAGCCCCATCACTCCATGCCACCCTCGTGCTCCCAAGCGAGCTTACGAGACAGTAGCCAGCAGGTACCCCTTCCTTCCTTCATTTCTTCCTTAATTTTTATTAAAGATTTTCTCTGGTTACAAAAGTATGCACTTGGTCTCTCTTTCAGGTTGTAACATCTTTTCTACAGATCAGTTACATTTGATGTGAAACATTAGCGTTGTATACAATACAGTGGTACCTCAGGATGCGAACGGGATCCGTTCCGGAGCCCCGTTCGCATCCAGAAGCAAACGTATCTAGCGATGGCACATCTGCACACGCACGCGTCGCTTTTCGCCACTTCTGCGCATGACGTCCTTTTGAGCGCATGCTCGAACACGCTCAACATGAAGCATATTCAACCTGAGCTATGAGTGTATAAGGTTGGGGGAGAAGAGAGGGGGAAAGGGGTGGGTGTGATGGTAAAACTTAACATTCTTTTAGTTTGGGGGGGGGTTGGTGCCAGTGTCACCTGGATAGGTTCTTTTTCCATTCATTTATTATTTTTCCTTGGCAGTGAGAGAGGCTCAGGGGCAGGGCACAGTTGGTTGTCTTTTTCACAGTAGTGATGTATGGAAGTGAGAGCTGGACCATAAAGAAGGCTGATCGCCGAAGAATTGATGCTTTTGAATTCTGGTGCTGGAGGAGACTCTTGAGAGTCCCATGGACTGCAAGAAGATCAAATCTCTCCATTCTGAAGGAAATCAGCCCTGAGTGCCCACTGGAAGGACAGATCCTGAAGCTGAGGCTCCAATACTTTGGCCACCTCATGAGAAGAGAAGACTCCCTGGAAAAGACCCTGATGTTGGGAAAGATGGAGGGCGCAAGGAGAAGGGGACGACAGAGGACGAGATGGTTGGACAGTGTTCTCGAAGCTACCAGCATGAGTTTGAGGCAGTGGAAGACAGGAGTGCCTGGCATGCTCTGGTCCATGGGGTCACAAAGAGTCGGACACGACTAAACAACAACAACATTTGACTGCAGCGAGAGTTCTTTGCGTATGTGGTGGAAGAGAGAGAGATTGTTGGGTCAAGTTAGCCATATCAATCCGTATGCTTTCGAGAGCAGCTGCCTTGCAAAGCAAAGTCAAGGCTGGCGACTTCCAGGAAGATGGCAGGCACCTGCAGCCTCAACCAGAATTTTGCTGCACATCGCCATGTAAAAATGTGGAGGGGGGTGGATGTTGGCACTGTTGAGGTTCAAATCCTCACTCATTTGTGATGCTCAATGAGGTAACCTTGGAACAATCATCATCTCTGAAGCCAAGCTATCCAACAAGGGGAGAGAAGAACCATGTAGTCATACCTCATGTTATGTCCGCTTCGTGTTGCATCCTGCGGCAACCCAGAAGTACCGGAACAGGTTACTTCCGGGTTTCGCCGCTCATGCATGTGCAGAAGTGCTAAATCGCATCGCGCATGTGCGCAGATGCGGCCCTTTGGCTCGCGTCAGTTCCGTGTTACGGGTGGGGCTCCGGAACAGATCCTGTCCGTAACACGAGGTTCCACTGTATTCCACCTTGCGTTCATTGACGGAAAGGCAAGATATAAATATAGCAAAATACAAAAATATTTAAAGGATGTACAGATAATAAATGCCTCCCCACTCATTTCAGTGGCTCTTGTGCAGAAAAACCTTATTGGACGCTCTCCTTCATGCAGAGGCAATACAGAATCAGGCATAAAGTTGAACAGTTTTCTCACAGGTTAACTTGATTTATATTGCAATCTTGCATATGTCTACTTAGAAATATGCCTCAATGATTTATTTCCACATAAGTGGGTACAGGGTTGCAGCATTAGACAGCAGACACTCTTTACATTAGACAGCTATTCTAGAGAGAAGAATTAAAAAACAACAACCAGAGGTCTTTTTTAGTTTATTGTTTTTACATTACCTTCTCCATTCTGGTCAGCGGAATTAGATGTTCTGTCATTATAGTGGTGTTTGTCGGGGCTAGCAGTGTCTTGAGTTACTTGAGAAAGGTCCGTTTCCTGTACCTCTTCAGAGATGCCTCCATTAATTCTGTTTTCCCCGTTTATGTTGCTCTTCACTTTTTCTATCATTCGTAAACACATTTTATCGTTCAATTTCTGCAGTGAAGGATAATGGTGAATATTAATACAACCTTAAATGGTGGGAATTAATTATAAAGTAATTGTGCAATGGGCATATATCAACATAACAACACATGCATCTTTTTCTCCATCTTAGATGTGAAGCAGTTTAAATTAACTTCAGCTTTAACACACACATTAACAAAGAAACCCAAGTTAATAACTGCCAATAATCAAACAGCAACATGAGAGATATAGGAATGTGCTGGAAAACATTTATACCAAGGTTTAAAGTCACTCGTTTTAATTTTATGGGTTTTTTAGAATCGGCAGAATAAAAGCAAATAAAGGCTTATCATCAACAATACTTGTTTTCCAAAATGAAGTTCTCCAGGGCCATTTATTAATTACTTGACTCAGAGGCAACTTGCACCATAAAAACCAAAGTTATCTCACATGGTCAGGAAGTTCTTGTTTTAAAGGATCTCTCCTATTCAGTTAAGTTCTACTTACGGCAAATGAAGCTAAGGGGCTACCATTTAAGCACTATTCCACACACACACACTCCAAACTTAATTTTAAAAAGTGATTACCTACCCCAAGGATCTCATCTAATAAAACCAGCAGGTCTTTTGTGAAGTCTTTATTAAGTTCTAAGGAACTCAAAGCTTTTATATAGATACGGACATCAGGCGCACTTGGATCCATCAAGATTTCATGGCATATTTTCACTGCCAGATTATCATGAACTGTCAACCCCTGGAAAAGGTAATAGTATGTCATAATATCTGACTGCATATTGTTTAAGAATTTCCTTTTTAAAATAATTTTTGAGTTTTTGAAAAACTTGTATACGTATAAAACAAAATGATTTCCAACATTAAAATAGAGTTCTTTCGAACCCTCAGACGTCCACCCCTTCCTCTATGCATTCCATCTTTAAGATTAAATTAACTGCCTCTTTTACGCTTATCTATTTATTATATAGGGGACACGGGTGGCGCTGTGGGTTAAACCACAGAGCCTAGGGCTTGCCGATCAGAAGGTCGGCGATTCAAATCCCCGCAATGGGGTGAGCTCCCGTTGCTGGGTCCCTGCTCTTGCCAATCTAGCCGTTTGAAAGCACGTCAAAGTGCAAGTAGATAAATAGGTACCGCTCCGGTGGGAAGGTAAACGGCGTTTCCGTGCGCTGCTCTGGTTCGCCAGAAGCGGCTTAGTCATGCTGGCCACATGACCCGGAAGCTGTAAGCCGGCTCTCTCGGCCAATAAAGCGAGATGAGCGCCGCAACCCCAGAGCTGTCCGCGACTGAACCTAATGGTCAGTTTACCTTTCCCTTTACCTATTTATTATATAACCATAATGACCAAAAAATAAATTTAAAAAATCCACATTACAAGTGTCTTTATGGTTTAAGAATTTTCTGCAGTTACCGTATTGGCCCAAATATAAGCCACACCTTTAAAATTCAAGGAGGGGAAAAGAAAAAAAGTATGGTGGCTTTCCCCCCTTCTTTTCGGCAGCTTGGGGGAGGCTTGGCACAGGGTAACAGGCAGGTTCCAGCAAGCAGCAATGTTGCTCCCGCAACCTGGGGCAGGGTCCTGCAGCCTTTTATCTCTGACGGGCTAACGGCCGGTCCTGATCCCCCGGTGACTCACTTCCCTGTCTCACCTGAAGGCGAGCACTCCTCCTGCGTGTACTCAGGTCTCTCCTTCTCTCAGACCTCAGTCTCCGCAGCTCGGGAGACGTCAGTGGGTTACTAGACCCAGAGGCCGCCTCAGCCCCCCCGACCCAATTGGTAGTGGAGCAGCTGTAAGTGATGGCCCAGCTGAAGGCAACAAGGTAATCCCCGCATCTGGAGCCAGGGCAGACTCAGGCCCCTGACTCGGCCCAGCTGGTGCTTGTTGCAGGGGGACCTGTGCAGACTGGGGCTCTTCAGAATCAGGCCCCAGA
This sequence comes from Podarcis liolepis, assembly GCF_965112155.1. NCBI lineage: Eukaryota > Metazoa > Chordata > Lepidosauria > Squamata > Lacertidae > Podarcis > Podarcis liolepis. The sequence continues at coordinate 164,441 of NW_028148749.1, read as the reverse complement.
CTAGGTTCAGATGCCACCTGGGGCAAAGGATCCGGTGCCGACTGAGACTCCTCTGGCTCCGAGTCCGAGTCCCAGGCCATCACAGGCACCCGTCCTGTCCGCAGCTCCCAAGCCACCGAAAAGACGGGGGAAGGTAGCCAGCAAAGCGACATGGCTCCTTCTCCCCAAAGCAGCACAACCTTACAAAAATTGGCCTTGCCTTCCAAGGCCGGAATGGAGAGCACCCCCCCCAGATGCCACCACAAGGGCCGTCGGGGGTGTGGGACAACGGCGCCCCTCCCAACTGCGGCTCCCCAGCTGCCGAAAAGGGGGAAGGCTGATGGGGAAAGAATCAAATATTGAAAATTCCTGTGCCACAATCATCTTGTAGCATTTACCAGGTATCAGGAGGCACTGCTCAACCTCAGCTTCAGCAAAATAGGATAGGACTCTGCATACCTGGTAGTTCCGTGAATTCTTAGCGCTGTGATCCAGCCCACTTGGTCTTGTCAGGTCCACAAACAACTCAGAGACATTTGCTGCATCAACTTCAGACAATGGTGAAGATGCAGGAGCGTTAAACAATATTTTTAAAGTTGGAAGAAAAGCTTCTCCAAAGCATTCCTGATTTGTCCTGGATTTTTAAAATGGAGATGTTAATACAATGCATTACAAGAAACATTCCAGAAAGTTATGTCCAGATCTTGTAATACACATTCAAGGGAACTTGTTTCATTGTCTTGTAATTTCTAGGCTTTAATGGAGGACCAAGTCATCTATGCCTCCCCCATGCACATTCCCAATACAGTGGTACCTCGGGTTAAGTACTTAATTCGTTCTGGAGGTCTGTTCTTAACCTGAAACTGTTCTTAACTTGAAGCACCACTTTAGCTAAATGGGGCCTCCTGCTGCTGCCACACCGCCAGAGCACGATTTCTGTTCTCATCCTGAAGCAAAGTTCTTAACCCGAGGTATTATTTCTGGGTTAGCGGTGTCTGTAACCTGAAGCATATGTTAACCTGACGTGTATGTAACCCAAGGTACCACTGTACAGAAGAAAATATACCTTCATAGTCTTGTAAAACTGGGCTCTTTGTTATCAAAATTCTACTTCTAGAAACTGTAGGAAGCTCTTCCAAACTCAAGTGAGGAATAAATGAAATATTGGGTTCTGCCCAAGCAAATTGGATAGGGAGGTACAGTTAAAAATGTAGAGTGGTCTTGCCCAGCACACTAAACCAAGATAAGCTACTCACAGCAGCTAGGCATCTGGAGGACAAGGTTAGAAAGAATGAGATGAGACTGCAACCCAAGCACACTTACCTGGGAATAAATCCCACTAAACTCAGTGGACCTTACTTAGGAATAGGCATGTATAGGAGTGCACTACACTGTCAGGCAACTTTTCTCATAGAAGCATGAAAACAAACTTTTTTCCTCCTGTTGTCCAATTATGTTAAATTCAAACTGGCTAAAATGTAGAGAAAGGAGGGGGAAAGTGGAGTGGCAAGAGTCGTACCTATTTGAGTAAGCAAATAAAGGAAAGAAAACGCCTAGGGAATGTCGCAGACAGGTATCTTCTTCAGTCACTGGATTATACCACAACAAAACAAGTCGAGAAAGCAGCTTAGCACTAATCAGTCGCCCAGAGAACATGAGCTTGGCTAGGCCCTCAGCAGATACGGTCCTGAGTTCTGAAATCTAGAAAAAGGTTTTACTTAGGGTTGCATTTGTTCATTTAGCCTAGAAAGGAAAAAGAGCGAGCTATTTGGGTTTCGTTCAGTAAGATTAATACAACAGCACTTGACAGCCCTCAATCATCTGTGGTCTGGGATCACTCATACAGTAGATATATCAGCTCTATAAAAAGCAACAGTGTAAAGAAGAAACCATAAATTGTGACACCCTAGCACATCTGCAAAAGTAAAACGTCTCACACGTATTACACAGCCTCTAAAACAGAGTTTAAAGGGGATGGAGGCAATTGCACTGGGTGACCCTTTGTAATGTTTTTTCTCTCTCCAGAGATGGTGAACACCCAACATGGTGGGTTATGCTGCCCTCCTGTGGCTAAAGATGGGGAAAGCAGACTGGTATTTGTCCATCGGACAGGTATTGCTCAGAGGTGTTGAAGAGACAGCATAGATAGGAGAAAAAATAGAAAGGCAGCCAACTGGGTGGACCTATGTGTTTGCTGCAATGCCCTTTTTACTAAGTTTCTGTAGTTTGGTTGATTGTTTTACTGCTTTTCAGGCACTAATTTCCTTACATGAGTTTAGTCTGATCCATTCAAATGACTGAGGTGATGGAGGCATGGCCAATGGACAAAGGCCAGTCTGCATTTCCTGCCTTCAGCCACAAGATGGCAGCATAACGCACCATACCATGTGTTCAACACCTCCAAGACAACACCTGTCAGACAAGAACCAATTGTTCTTTCTCACTACCTCGGAAAGGGCTGCCCCACTGCAAACTACATTATCTTCCCCAGAGAAGGTCCATTATCATTTATTCTAACTTTCTTCATCTCCACTGACCTAAATTAGTTCACAGAGAAAATATATAAAATCAATTTTTCCCCCTAATGCTAATTCCAAACTATGAGGTCTTTCCACCTTTTATCTTGGAAGCAAAACTCTTTAACGTACTAATGTTATCTAGGACTGTGAGCTCCTCCTGCTGCCTGTCCTGGGCCCAAGAAATAAGGAAAAGTAGTGAATCTATGTAAACAAACATGTAGCAGCAGCAAAAATGTCTTTTCTAAGTCAGTTTTACATACTTAGCTCTGTTGAAATAATAAGCTGCAAGAATATAAACATACCAGTTGTTGCTTTCATATTTAATAACCAACATACTTCTATCCTTTTGTTAAAAAAAATACAATAAAACCCCATGTATTAATATTAGCTGATTTCATGACCTTACCTCACTGTCTAAGAACCCAGAAAGAAGCTGAAGGAGATTGCGGGTAGTTGCAGTTTCTTCTTCAGTTTCCTTAGTCACCTCATTTTCATTCTCTTCATTTTCATTCTTTTCATTTTCATTCTCTTCATTTCCATTCTTTTCATTTTCATTCTCTTCATTTTCACTTTGGGCACATTTTCCCTTTTTTGCTTTGAAAGGTTCCATCCCAAACATCATCAGTTGGTCAAAGACAGCCTTTAAAGCACTTAGTTTTACCTTTATTTCATCAATTTGCAAGACCTGGCATTAGAAAGATGAACAGGATACCTGAATTCATAAATGTGACCAATTTAATCCCCTTGCCTTCAGTGTCAGTTTTGCACACTATTGTCTCTTAATCCCACCTCCCTGAAAATGCTAATAAAGGCAAAGGCAAAGGGGCCCCTGACCATTAGGTCCAGTCGTGACCGACTCTGGGGTTGCGGTGTTCATCTCGCTTTATTGGCCGAGGAAGCCGGATTACAGCTTCCGGGTCATGTGGCCAGCATGACTAAGCCGCTTCTGGCGAACCAGAGCAGTGCATGGAAACGCTGTTTACCTTCCCGCCGCAGCAGTACCTATTTATCTACAGTGGTGCCCCGCAAGACGAAATTAATTCGTTCCGCAATTTTTGTTGTCTAACGAATTTTTCGTCTTGCGAAGCACGAAATCCCATAGGAATGCATTGAAAATCAATTAATGCGTTCCTATGGTCAAAAAAAGTCCAAACAAAGCCAAATTTGGTACAACAACAGTTTATTAACTGCTCTTTAAAGTCACACATACTGTAAAGAGCAGTTCGAAAATTTAAGGGAAAATAAATTAACTTTATAAACAAAACATGTCTTTGTTTTTAGTCAAAGAAAAAAAGTCGCGAGACGTTTTCGTCTTGCGAAGCAAGCCCATAGGGGAAATTCGTCTTGCGAGGCAAATCGCGAACGGAAAAACCTTTCGTCTAGCGAGTTTTTTGTCTTGCGAGGCATTCTTCTTGCGGGGCACCACTGTACTTGCACTTTTTACGTGCTTTCGAACTGCTAGGTTGGCAGGAGCAGGGACCGAGCAACGGGAGCTCACCCTGTCGCGGGGATTCGAACCGTCAACCTTATGATCGGCAAGTCCTAGGCTCTGTGGTTTAACCCACAGTGCCACCCGCATCCCGAAAATGCTAATAACCCCAAGTTATAAAAAGATTAAAAAGCAATATGAAAAGCTCTACATTCTCAGGTAATAATGAACGGTTGGGGGTTTGTTGTTTTTCACTTGGTTAATAGCTGTACACAACTCCCAAATTTGGAGATACTGCAAGCTCATCTCTTATTTGTTTTTGCGGTCCTTCAACATGAAGTGGTGCCAAGGTTGGAGATCCATTCTTAACTCCACTGATATGTGGAAAACTACAGCTCTGCAGCTCTCTTTCTCACTAGGGTATAAAAGTAACAACCAATCACCTCTTAATCATCCAATTGGAAGGAAAGATTTCAATATGCAAGAGAACTTGCCTCCTCATGACACAGTAAGAGCCCACGCATTATTGTACTGAGCCAAAAAAGCAAGTCCAAGTTTACTAATATGGGGGTCAATTGTTGATATGCCAGGTTCATCAATTAGCAAATCGCTTCCCATTGCACCTTTCCATGGAAAGATATGCAAGTTAAACGAGCCTTTACACTCCACCACTTTTCAAAGCGATAAAGTTTCTTAATTTAAATGAGATAATGTAGAAAGGTCACAATGTAGAATATTTACCTGCAACAGCAATGCAAGGTGCTGGCTGGCAAATTCTTCGCTCTGCAAACCACAGCCACCCAAACATAAAACTGCCAAATTTCTTACAGCAGGATGGATATTAGTAACTCCTGGGATGATCTAAACAAACAGTAATGCACATTTCATGTAAAGCTTGACATAATCTTCCAGTCAGTCATTAAATTAATTACCTGGGACAAGTAAGAATCTCCTTCAGACAACTAAACAGGAAAATGAAAGGGTGATACTTGTCTACACCTGACTTCCACCCTTTCAGAACTTATCATAGGAATATTCAAACAGGCAATCTGTCTAGGTAACACCTCACTCCCACCCCGGAATAGTAATTTTTGCATTTATTTGAAAGCGCAGCAGAAAGAACAGAACTAATTCTTCGTAAGTTTTACATTAGAAATGGAATCACTTTTCTTCCTCCCTGAAATTTTCACTGCTCTATCTTTTCAGTGGTTGGTAGCAGCAAGGAAAATAGGCTGTCAGGCATTCCAGGCTAAGCAGAACTGACCAACAAGCGCCTTAAGGATGGAGATTGGCTGTGTGTACCAAAGCAAATCCAACCTCCCATATCACTACTCTGAGATGATTCGAAATGTAATCTAAGTTGAAGGATAATTGGCCATAAATCTCAGCTGTAAGGATGAAAAGAAACTGTGGGCTGTGGGGGGAAAAGGGATGCAGAGGTCTTGGGAGTTCAAAAGGAGAACTGAATCATCTAGACATTTGAAAATAGCCCACTCTTCTCAGGCTGAGGGGGGGAAATGGCGAAGATCTGAGACAGTTTAATCAGTGGGACAGAGTGGATTTTAGTTCTCTTTTGAAACATTGAATCAAGGCGTTGAGAGATACAGTTCTGCCCCAAGCCATGATGGGAGATGACAGCCAAAAAAGTGGAAGATACACCATATATCAGGGGTAGGCAACCTAAGGCCCAGGGGCTGGATGCGGCCCAATCGCCTTCTCAATCCGGCCTGACGGCCCAGGAATCAGCCTGTTTTTACATGAGTAGAATGTGTCCTTTTATTTAAAATGCATCTCTGGGTTATTTGTGGGTCATAGGAATTTGTTCATTATTTTTTCCCCAAAATATAGCCCGGCCCCCCACATGGTCTGAGGGATGGTGGACCGGCCCACGGCTGAAATAGGTTGCTGACCCCTGCCAAATATGATCAGAAGGAATCTCCATGGACATAACAGTTTTCACACGCAGGACAGAAGAATGAGAGCAGTTACAGCTCCTCACTTGAAGTTTTATAAAGTTAAATAATATCATAACACAATTAGAAACCATTAAGAATGCAGTTGTCGTATAAAGTATTACCGTACTATTTTAACTGTAATGTAAGTGAAATTAATAAGATTACGGAATGCAAAAATATATTATCAGGAATGCATTAAATCCACTGTGCGGGGAACCACTTTAACCAAAATGTATTAACTGGGAAATAATTGGTATTTGAACAATTGTATTAACTGATATTGTTATTACTGGACTATTATTGGGGAATTATTGGGAAATTAATTTTTAAAATTGGCACAAAAAAGTGATGCTTAGCAATCTTTGTTGGGTCTGGAGTAGATGGTTTCATCCTCCATATTCTATTGTTCTGCAAAGAGATGAGGTGAGAGTCTCTGAGGCCCAGCCTAACCCTCTGATTTCTGTCCTTGGTTGTCCAAATATGCATTTACAAAGTTCAGAAATGGAATATTAATATTCAAGCAGCTCAGAATACATATTCTCAACTCCCAGGTATGTCTTCTTTTGTTGTCACCTACCAAAGATTCAATTATTGCATCCATTGTTGGGCCTAATCCTTTCGAAAGGGACAGCTGCTTGAGAAGTTCGTTGCACATCATCAGACATTTCAGTAATGTTTCAGGATCACTCTTTTTTTAAAAAAAAAGGGGGGGAGAAAATAATAATTATTTGAACACACTGTAGAATGCCACCTTCACATCCCACAAACTCTATCTCCAATTCCATCCCTTTAAGATACTAGGGAGGTCCAAGAAGGTTTCTCTAGTCCTTCATAATTGAGAAATAGACACTGTGTACAAAGCCTAAATAATCAGACAGAAACTGTTATTTGATGTCAGCATTACAACACATCAACACGAGAAGTATACTTCTTTAAGGTTTACTTCGTACCAATTTAAAAAAACCACACAAATACATTCATGCTTATTTAAAAACGATGTAACTGAACCCGAGTAGCTGGTGTAAAGGTCAGCACCTTTTCCATGCATATTTCTTTGGCTGGAGGCGCCTCGGCCTCTTTTAACAGGTCACTTTTAATGCTTTCCAGTTCCATTATTCTCTCTTTCAACAGGGATGCCTGGCTGAAATCCTGCAAAGCCACACTTTTCTCCAATGCATCTTTTGCTTCCATAAGTTTCACTTTAATTTCAGCCAGCTGGAAGGAAAACCAGAAATTATAATACAAAAGTAGTTTTTATTATTTCTAAAACTGATTTTACAGCCTCGCTTTCAACTTGCCACATCTAACGTGGGAGACTAATGCCTAACTTGTGACCGCTTTGGAACTGAAGTTTACTTAATAATTGACAGGTACACCTATCCTGACAGAATCATAGAATCTTAAGAGTTGGAAGGGACCCTCAAGGGCCATCTAGTCCAACTCCCTGAAACGCAGGAATCTCAGCTAAACCATCCATGACAGATGGCCATCCAACCTGTTTAAAAACTTCCAAGGAAGGAGAGCCCACCACCTCTCGTGGAAGTCTGTTCCACTGCCAAACAGCTCTTACCGCCAGAAAGCTTTTCTGAATATTTAGTCGTAATCTCCTTTCTTGTAACTTGAAGCCATAGCCTCGAGTCCTACCCTCCAGAGCAGGACTCTGAGGGTCATCTAGTCCTGTAATGCAAACCCTGTGCAATGCAGGAGTGTCAACTAAAGCATCCAAGACAGACGGCCATCCAACCGCTGCTTAAAAACCTCTAGTGAAGGTCCAAGATAGATGATCCCTTGTTGGTTTTTCCACCTTCTGGGAAATGAAATTGTCGGCATGATATTAGAGGAATTTGTCAGACCTTACATTCTTAGCAGAGTTTTAGTCCCAACAGATATCGGGGAATCCCCCATGATTACTATATTTCTTCTCTTTGAATGTTTGGTAATCTGCTCTAGTAAGGCACCATCCAAGTCTTCAATCTGGCTTGGTGGTCTATAGCAGACACCCACAGTAAGGTCACTGTTGTTTCTCCTACAATTTTTACCCATATAAATCTCAATCTGCTTTTTATGCTCCAGGTCATAGATTTCTTCACAAGTGTACACAACCTTTACATATAATGCTGATCCCTTCCTCTGGAACAGATTACCGGTATACCCCTCAATTCCTACATTCCAGTCGTGAGTCTCATCCTCCAATCAATTCCTACATTCCAGTCGTGAGTCTCATCCTCCAATCAATTCCTACATTCCAGTCATGAGTCTCATCCTCCAATCAATTCCTACATTCCAGTCGTGAGTCTTTATGATTAAAGATATTAAAACTTAATGAGTTACACTATAACTGTTGGAGTTGTTGTTGCCTGGATGTTAACAGTGCATCATTTGTGACTTTCCTGGCTGCTAAATGCATAAGCCTTACTTTCTGTCTATGAATGATGTTCTCCTCACTACAGGAACATGACACTTAACCTCAGGGTTGAGCGCCACATTGGACAAAAGATTCCTGCAGTGCAGGGACAGGATTAGGTGACCCTCGTGGTCTCTTCCAACTCTGCAATTCTATGATTCTATGTCACACAACACCGACAATACTGCATTAGTAGCTCTACTGCAATTTGGACTGTCTTGCAATAGCTCAAAGCTGTTGAAGGTTTGACCCCTCTCCCTTCCTAGTAATTCTGTTTGTATAGTAAAGCTGGGGAGGGCTAGTAAAATATTCAAGCAGTGCTACAGTTACATTAAACTACAATTCTTTAAAACAAAAATGTAGTGCAATCACCACTTACTTTAAGCTGTTGCTTTCTTATTTCAGTTGCATCTGGGGGCTTGTCTACTGTAATAATTTCATCACGAACCTCGGTTATGATTTCAGCGACCTGGTGATGCAAAGAAAGTTAGTACTCAGCTCAAATTTTGAAAAATTTTGCAAATATTTTCTATCCCCCCCCCCACAAAAATCCATCCCGCCTTTTCAGTTACTTTTGGAAGGATGCAAAATAGTTTACAGTGCTAGACCATCCATTCATTAAGCCCCTAACCCTCCAAACTTAACAGTGAAGTAAAGCTTCGGATGGAGGATTCTTAACATTCCTAAATGCTGCTGCTTAGCATAATTTCACTCCCAAACCTGTCTTCTTTCTAGCATAACCAAGTAAACAAGCACATGTGAGATTTTAGGGACCATTTATTTTCCCCTAAAGCCCGTTTTTCATAAATATAAATAACCCTAACCCTAAATATATCCTTAACATCACCCCCCCCCAAAAAAAAGTTCACATGCCACTAGATAAACACTAAGGCTATAGAAGATAATATGCTGCCTTTTTCATATCATGTTTAGGAGGAACCGCTGTATTACTTTCTGCATAAAGGCCAAGTGCCTGATCAAACTGCTTTAATAAATAAAAATGCCATCTTCCTGCAAGCAAGGATACAGTACTGCATTTGAAACAAACAAACAAAAAATTATCTGCTCCTATACTGAGCTATCAAGTGCAATTATATTAGGTTTCTTTGTAATGTGTGAAAAAAAATACTTAATGAGGGCTTCGGGTCCCGCCTGTCTTAATAGAGGCAGCCCCCATGACAACAGGGGATTGTCAGCAAAGTCCCCCTTGCAAATTCCCCCTAGGGATGGGGGGTGGGGGTGGGAAATGGGCTTCATTTGAAGTTTGTCTTGGTACCTGGCTCTCACTCTGGCATTGAATGTGGGAGGCAAGGAGGTGCTGAGTGCAAAAGCACTTCATCTGGCATGTTGGAAATGTCCAAATTTTTGAAGCTTCGGGGATTTTTTAAAAAAGAAATATATAAATGTGCAATACTTATCAAAGCAAAATTTTATCAAGCCAGAGTTTATCTTTCTGCTTTAACAACATAAAGTGCAAAATTTATTTATCTTAGTTCATAGGTCACCGAAAGGCCATCCCTGACAGGATCCTCTACTCTGCCCCAAATCCCACTGGAAATAGGTTTGAAAAAAGCACCGTAATATTGTGGTATATACAGTGGTACCTCGGGTTACATACACTTCAGGTTACATATGCTTCAGGTTACAGACTCCGCTAACCCAGAAATAGTGCTTCAGGTTAAGAACTTTGCTTCAGGATGAGAACAGAAATTGTGCTCCGGCGGCGCAGCAGCAGAAGGAGGCCCCATTAGCTAAAGTGGTGCTTCAGGTTAAGAACAGTTTCAGATTAAGAACAGACCTCTGGAACGAATTATGTACTTAACCCAAGGTACCACTGTACTTGATTGAAGTGGCAGGGGAAGGTGTGTCTACAAGTTTATTTACAAATGTGGCAATTGGTCCAAAAAGTTTGGTAAGCCCTAACTTAGTACAATTTTATAGCCTACTTAGTATGTTTATTAAATCTGTACAATTTGTACAAACAAAATTGTGAATACGAGTTGCAGCCCACTTCCATCTGTTCATCTTGCTTAAAACTCAGTTCTCACAAAACCTTTCAGATTTTTCCTCTGAAGTTTTGGCAGCCACAAAAGGTATTTTGAAGTTTCTGTCCCAACTTCTTTTAACCTTTTTATCCTACAGCAAGGCAGGGCAAGATGCTATTTGTTTCCCAGTCAGTAGCAGGGTGTTCCTGTTGTTGTTTGCGGGGGGATAGTGAAAAGGCTGACCAATAGGAAAGTAGAAAGAAAGCACAAACACGATACTTCTAGTATCTCCAAACTAAAACAAAGGTCATAAAAAGCCTTTAGAATGTATTTTTCCAGTCTATAACTGTATTGGATTTGAAATAGATTTCATTGCAAAATTGTTTTATATATGCTTTTGTTAAATCGCTTTGAGATATCTCATAGGAAGCGATTGGATGAAAAAATGGATCTGAGTGTTGCATGCGTCAGAATTATTCTCTAATATTGCAGAATGTCTGAGATAAAAATATATTTGAAGGCACTACACTCATTCTAGATGAGAACATTTTCATGAGGCTTTTTCAGTGTTCCCTGAAATCTCTGATTTTTTCAAAGTTTTTGGGACGTAGCAGGGAGTGATATTCTCTCTCTCTCTCTCTCTCTCTTACACACACACACACACACACACACACATTTTTAATGGCTTTTTTCCTGGAATATAAACTGACAAGAGCAATTAGAACTTACAGTCTGGATTCTTCTGTCATCATCTTTGAGAATGCGGAGTAGATTCTCTGTAAGTGATGATACAAGGGATGCTGAAGTAGTGGGCATCATAAGGATTTTTTGTAACACTGTCAGCAGTCTCTTCCTTAAGAATAATAATAACACTGATGAAATAATAATAAAATGATCCCTAAACAATGAGTAATATCTATTCTCGTTTAAAATCCAAGAACTGGCAACTAACTGCTACTTCAGAAGTGAGGCAGTTTCTTTGAATAAGCTATGTTGGTGTTTCCAACGTGTAAATGTTTAAGTGCCTCCCTTCCCAGCCATCACACTTGCAGAACCTGATTATTACAACTGGAATCTCTTTAAAATCTCTTCCACAGTGGAAAGCAAAGCACAACTTTTACTAACATTTCTGATGGGGAACAAAACATTCAAACATGACCAGAGATGGAAATCTAGAACACCAACCAACATGGCAAAAATAATTTTTAAAAAATATATTTTTATTAAAGATTTCTTGGTTTACAAAAGTATGTGCAATGTCTCTTTTTTCAAGGTACACTTTCTACAGATCAGTTTCATTTGTTGAGACATTAGTGTTATATTAGGAAGAAAAGGGGAAAAGAGAGGGAGGGGGAAATGGTGAGTAGGGTGGGGTCAGCTGGCAATGCTTCAATTCTACTTACTGTATGTGTGGGGTTTTGTGTCAGCGTCACTTGTGTGGGTTCTCTTTACTATTTGCTTGTATTCCTTTGGTGGTGAGAGGCTGGGGTTGGCATAGGGCATGGGTAGGTAAACTAAGGCCTGGGGGCCAGATCCGGCCCAATTGCCTTCTGGATCCGGCCCGCGGATGGTCCGGGAATCACTGCGTGGATCTGATTCTGATTGTTCAGGCAGCACCATTTCCTCCCTCTCCCTCACACACACTGCGGCGCCACCTCCTCCCTCCCTCCTCCTGGCTTCTCCCCGCCCTGCCTACAGGAGTAAGGGGGCTGGGCTTTGTTGCTGCCAGCCCCACTCCAGAGTCCTTTCACGCGCCACTCATCCTGCCGCTGCCACCAGCCCCTGCCACTCGCAACACACAGGACCCGCGATTGGCTGAACGCCCATCTCGAGCGGCCACCATTTAAAGCAGCACCTCTCCGGAGCCCTTTCACACGCCGCTCATCGTCCCTCGTTCATTTCCCCACAAAAAATATAGTCTGCCCCCCCCCCATAAGATCTGAGGGACGGTGGACCAGCCCCCTGCTGGAAAAAAAAATTGTCAACCCGTGGCCTAGGGTTTGGTTGGTTGGTTGTGATTGGCTGTGGTGAACTTTGTTTTCATGTGAGTGTGGTGTGTGTGTGGATCAGATTAGCCATACTGATTTGAATGCTGTTGGTGGGTTCTTCTTGTCTTGTTGGGCTCTGTATGTGATAACGGGGAACCGAACTGGGGTGAAGACATCTTCTTCTATCTGTCCCCGTGTTAGTTTCAGTTTGTTGGTTAGTTTTTCTAATAAGGCCGTTTCCCATACTATTTGATACCATTGGTCTATGTTTACTCCTGGCAGGTCTCTCCAGTGTCTGGCTATTATGTTTCTGGCTGCTGAGAGTAGGTGGGTTATGAGCTCTTTGTGTTGTGAGTAGGCATTATTGTCTTGAAACATAGCAAATTATTTATCCTGGAACTAGAGAGGAACCTGAAAGGATCTATGGGGGAAACCTGGATGGACAGTAAAGTAGTAAGTCCCACCCTATCCAGGCCTGTATAAAGCACTACACTGTTTCATTGCAGGCCCAGGACAAGAAACATATTCTGGTTTCAGTGTGCTGAAGGATGGAAAGAGAAAGAAAAATGTTCAAAACAAGCTATTTAAGTGAATTTGACCATTAAACCAAGTCACTTGGTGCTGTACTGATGAATATTAATGTTGGAACTTTGACATGAAACCAAGTGACTAGAATGCTGAATAAAATGGACTGAGCTACTGAAACATTTCCGAGTCAATTCGAAGTCAACAGAATAACATATACATCAAAAATCTCTTTGTTGCTAAACTAAGTCTTACCTTCCTCCTTCTTCGGCGGTATCCATGCAGCCTATCATAAGGATCAGCTGCTGACCTATAAACTCTTTCGTCATCAGTTGCTCAACACAAGCCATATCTTCTTTCTCTTCTTGACTGAGAACTGGCATATTCTGAAGGTAACTTAATTAAAAACAAATGGTTATTCGGTATGATGCAAGCAACATCTTGATATTTATTTGAATTTTATGTTACTGTACCAGTTAAAGGGCTTACAAATATAATTTGACTGAGTCTATCTACAGACAACAATGCTGCCTCGTCGATCTTCACAATACTATGCATTTATCACTGCTTTTATTTTATTCCTTTGCTGGGCCTTACATGAAGAAAAACGGGCAGTTAGAATGTATCTAGTTGAGCCTCCCAAGAGCATGTCCTACTTTCCAGTGCTAAAAGATTCTTTTTCACACAGACCTATTTTAGCCTACATAGCTACTTCTGCACACTCTACAAGGAGTCGGGAACATAAATTAGTAACAGTAATCTTTATGTTCCAGCAAACCAGTTTAATTGTTGTTTTGTGAACAACACAGAAGTAAGTCCAAATCCAGTAACTGGAGATGAAGAGAAGAATAACTGTGAGAACCAAAAGCAGTATAAATTAAACTAATGCCAGTGATTTTTTTTTCAGGGAGTACTCAAGGGTACACAGTACTGGCACCTCTTTTTGTTGTTAAAATGTGTAGCACTTACTGTAACAACTTCATGGTGAGTACAGGCACCTCTTTTTCTGGAAAAAAGCACTGACTAATGCTTTAACTTTCTTGTTTACTTTACCTTTGCAAATAATCTGCATATATGGCAGGTTCTGGCAGAATGTTCTCTAAGAATTCTTCCCCTTCAGATTTCAAGTACTCACAAAGGGTCTTCCAATATAAAGCATTCTCAGCGGTTAGTTTTTCTATTGGAATTACTTTCCTTGAAAACAAATATATACACGTTACATTTTCAACGGGGGGGGGGGGTTGCTTTGTCAATTAAGAAGGCAATCACAGTATTTGACAAATATACAAGCTGGAATTCACATTTTAAGCCACACACATTAAAAGCTGAAAAGACAGAGCAGCTGTTACAAGAATTATGTTGTAGACAATTTCATTGATTTAAAAAATGACTTAAGGATCATTATCTCATGGTAACCAGCAGGAATGCCTCACTGAAGCAAAATATAATTATGTTCCACGCAAAATGTTATTCCAGTTAGTTGCTAGGCGAATACTAGTAAGCAGAGCACTATCTTTATCCTAAATTAATGTAATATCTGTATATGAAAGTTGGTTCCTAGTGTCACTCTTTAGCATTATTAAGAGACTAACCCCAGTTTCTTGGAATTGCATTGCATTCTACTGAACAAAATAAATGGGCTGGCATCTGCGCCCAGGTTGAGGGAGGGGTAATATCTTCCGAAGTATTACTGCCGGGGGGTGGGGGTAGAGTGCATATACCCTACCACCTCTCATCTGTTATTTTAATGGACATTTCTCTTCTCATACGTACAACCAATTCTGACTAAACCTTTAGGGGTTGTTGGGGGGAGCCTAAAAACTCTGTCTGCAAACACTCAGCATGTGCACTACAAACAGCCTCTTTAGCGGTGCTACTTTGCCCACTAATAAATTGATGGCTTTTCCAAAAAGTATCCCTCACTAGTTAATAGGATGCCTTTTAGTAGGTGCTTTTTTGATTTGCCTAAAAACGGGAAGTTCTGGCTGCTACTTACAGATATTTACTTTTTAGCTATTTTAGCAAATATGAGTTCAAGTTTATTATTTTCAGAAAGTAGTATGTCATAGAAATGTTCAGAAACAAACATAGTTATTTCACTAGTCCTTGGAATAAAGTTTAGGTAAGTAATGAGGCAGAAACCTTTAACTTACTTTCCCAAGTTCAACTCTCAAGTATACAGTTTTTTAAAAAACAAACAAACACATACGTACGTACCTTTCATCAAGGTCTGAGAAGTTTTTAATCAAGTCATTGACTGGTGACAGCGAAAACATGGCATTAAGCGCTGGAATACCCACTTCAGGACAACTTTCCACATCCAGCCGATGAAGGAGTTCTAGCACATTTCCCTCAACCAGCCGTAGCCAGGCCTGAAGAAGTTTCTTCTGCACCACTTCTTTTACAGATTCTATTAAGCCGGGAAATTTAAACTGAGATATAATTTCTCTGAATATTTTGTAAAAAACCCTTTATAGAATAGTTACTATGAGATACACACACACATAGTGATTAAGCTGACTGTCTCTACCATATCACATTCAACAGTATATAAGCTACCTACATATAGCAGTGTTCACATTATCAACTCCTGACTTGATAAGCCAAGATTTTGTACACACCTTCATTTCTGTTTCGCTTCTCCCTTCACTTGAGTCAAGATTCAAGCTGGGAAGCTACAGTTAACAACAGCTTCTTGTTACATGCAAAATGAGTTATGGTAAATGGCTTCCAAACAAGCCAGGATTCAGACGCCAACTTTTCCTACTTGCAGGAAGAGATGAATGAAGGCACTTTGCATTAGTGTGTCTATGTTGACTCACTAAATCAGGATTTCCTTATGAAAGCTGTGCTACTATAAACAACAATGAGGGCTTCCCAGAAAGAATACTTTAGATGCAATGTATTTTAGTATATTCTTCTATTATATTTATACTGTCTCTTCACATCACTGTGAAGTTTATTTGTAGATCCTAGCTGTCAGACAAATTTCTCCAACAGAGCAACATGCATATACTTGCATAAGGCTATCCCTTGTTACTGCCTAACTCCTCCTTTACCTTTTTAGAGGGCTTTTCAGCTAATGTGGGAAGCAGAGATATGTCTGTTAAAGCCTGGCAGAAGAGATGGAGCCTGTCACCAACATGAGAACTACATATGTTGTCACACATGAGGAGCAGAAGAACCAGATTGCCCACTGTTACAATATAAGCCTTTACTTGCTTATTCAAAAGTATGTCCCACTAGTTTGCAATGGGACTTACTCCCAAGAATGCCTAGGACTGCAGCCTTCGTTTACCATTGTTAGCAAGTTGGCTCTCAGGCATTTCGCTAGCAATGAAAAAATAAGGAATTGGCACACTGAACAAGTACACAATATAGGCAACTATAGAATAAAATAAAAATGTCTTACCTGATCTATCATTAAGCCCTTGCTGAACAAGCTTTACTCGTTGGGCTATTGTCAAAGCTTTCATATGAACTTTTTCTGCCAAAACCTTTTAAAGAGCACACAGATTTTAGGGCTTTACTAATAATGATTTTTGACAAATTGGTGCAAGCAACTTTATGTGCCTATCACAACAGATACATACTGGGAATCTTGCCATAATAAGTAATAAAACAGCAAGAAGGGAAACTTGAGTTTTGTGAGTTGATCTCAAATTCTGTGTCTAAAACACACTTTAAAAGCTCAGAATACATGAACTAGGGCAGGTGGAATGAGAGATATAATTTGACATTTTAATTCCATCATAAAATGTAATGGATTGATTCGTAAGTAACCAGGCTGAAAATTAAGAGCCACTGTATTTGTTTTGTTTATATATTGTTTTCCTTCTAAAAGGAAACCCATGAAAACTTCCAAATAGTCACTATGCTTTTGTCCCAGAACTAAACTCTTAAGACTTTCAGAGAGACATTCACTGCACTGACATAGAACCCGTTATGGCCACAAGAGCAGGTGATATGTTTTATCGACACAAATCCCAGTCCAGCAATGAATACCCATGTATAAAAAGCATACTTCAGTGGTTAATATGGATACAAATGCACATCTGCATCATGCTCCTCCAGACCTCTGAACTGGCTGCACCCATTATTTGATGCAACTGTGCAGCTCATTACTTCTTATGGCAAGCTGAATGCTATAAGAGCTGAGCCACAATATTTAACAGTTAATATAATGCACTTTACTAACATTTACATTAGTTACACTAAACACTGAACCAGAGCTTGAAACAAAATTCAACCATATAATCCTCAATAAAAAGCTGTATTAAAATGGACCAAAAACTGTGCCTGGCATATCCCAATGGTCCTCTGCAGTTCAATTCTGCTCATGTTTTGAACAGGCTAGGACAGATTTAGAGAAGAAGAAGAAGAAGAATACTTTTATTATTAATTGCCATGTACATTCATTGCTTCTGGACCATCTTGATGAAAAACACATGGCAGCCAGAATACAGTAGATTAATTGGAAAAACTGCTATGATGCAGTTTGAACTGACTTCCTTGGCACAATGATCAGAACCAGCAATATTTATAACGAGTTTAAAAAACACTGCAAATACACCTAAACATAAATTTACACCTGTACCCCAAACATAATTTTGCTCCCCAGAGAGAATAAAGTTGATTTCTCCAAATGTTTACATCATATATTACTAAGAAGCAATGTAAGTAATTGTAGTAAGATCTTGACTTACCTGGTATGCCAATTTCCTAACCGTCTCTTTTACATCCATAGTACGACCTATAATTTTTGGCAGGGTTTCAGCTGATGGACCAATACATGACAGCACAGTGCGCCTGACTTCTGGATTGGAGTCGTTCTCAATTAAATTACTGTAAACTAAACAAAAAACAGTATTACACAGAGTATGTTAATGACCGGAAAATGTACATAAAGAAAATGTACATGAATAACAAGTGGCCAACACCCTTTGCATTAAGATTTTATGATGCTCATGTTAGATGCACAACTTCTACATTTTTGGCAGACGTTTAGTTGATGGGCCAATATATGACAATGTTTTTTCACACCAGATGTAAATACTCAGGGAAATAGGCTGGAATTGACAACAAGCGAAGGGCTTCCTAGCACATGCCCCTGATTCTTAAAAGGCAGAGCACATGTCAGTCACACTTCACATATTTGCTACAGGAAACATTAAGTTACACTACTGTAGCAAACTTGACACAAACCAAGGCAAACATGATACAGCTTGCAGAAACTAGTAGCCTTTGGCCTAACCACAGTAGGAAGAGCTGTTTTGGATTAATGCCCTCTTCCTCTTCCCCTCCAGTTCCCCATGCTTCTTCGAAATCCATTCTGGAGGATTTGTGGGCATGTAGAGGGATGGGAAGTAAACGGAAATCCTGCTATACTAGGAGAATCCCACTGCCACAGCATTGGATATAAACCATTGATTAGAGTATTGACTCAAGAATTGACCGCAGATATCAAATGATTTAGGCATAACACAGGAGTACAAAGTAACCCTTTTGTGGATGACACCTGTGTTAACTTTCCAGTCCCTGGAACTCAGTAACAAGTCATACTAAACTGACACAAACAGCTGCAGTTTGATGACTGATGAAAACTCCCCCCCCCCCGAAAAAAATATTGTTATCACTGCAAATAAAGCAACTTTTTATAAGAGGGTCATAAAATCAGTTTTAAGAGATTGTCTGCATTATATTCAGATATCATTTTAAACCAGGTTATTTCCCAAAAAATGTATCGTTCAAAACTTTTTAAGAAATAAAGAAAAACAGATTTTAAAAATTAGATTTTGAAACAAATGGTTATTCAGTAGATTTCAGTTTCATGAAGGGGGAAGGCAAGCAAGACTATACCATAACAAGCCAGGAAAAGTACGGTACTTCCAAACCAGGCCAGTTTTCTAACTTTTTCTTTTCCCCAACTAGGCCATTACCATAAACTGTTCTTGTCCCCTATGTCCTATATTCATACATATCTATTTGCCAATATTATAAAGTATCAACTACTTTACAGTTGCTTGAATAATTACATTCAAGTCTCCCAGGCAGAATTCAATACTAATGTTAATGTCTTAACTATTATAGCCAGTTTTTAAGAACTGAAAAGATAAAAATACATCTTTAAATTAAAATAAATATCATTGATACAGTAACAACGTACCATTAACCACAGGACAATCACTGTCCTTTGGATCTTGAAGTCTAGACAATGCCAGCACAGCTTGAATTCTCACATTTGGAACTTTATCTTTCACTCTGAGCAACATGGCATTGCTAATTTGATCAAATAGCTCATCTTCAATCTGAGCATTCTCCGGCAGGCTTACCAGAAGCTTATTAATAATTTGGCACACCCGAAATCGTACTGCACTGCTGTTTGCATCGTGAGACTTAAAAAGAAGCAAGGAGTTGATTTTTAGTATTCCTGCATTATTGTTCTTATGTATAAAAAATATGAATAGTTTCAAGTATTTACATATAAAAATCTCATAAATTCACACAATATTTAAGTACCAAATGTATTCTTTTGGTATAACACCCCCTTCATTTATTCTTACAATCCTGGCAGTCAGTCTTAATCTTAAATTATTTATTTTTCCATTTAAAGGATCTTTAACCCATGAATGAATGACACCAGATTTAAACCAGAACGGGGTGCAAAATAAACTTGGTGCTTAAGACAGCAATTATGAAGCTGGTCTTCAGCTGTGGCTGAATGCAAGACTATAGAACATAAACACAGACTGTAATTATAACCAAAACACAGCCACATCCCATAGAAATCAATTGAGCAAACTGGAGCCTAAGCAACTGCATATCCAAGACCCCTATAATTGCACTTCAGAAATTCTGGCCTTAGGTGAATATTGGTTAGCAGCAGATTGTTCAGACAAAAGCTAAGCCCACTTATCATTGCTTTATGGCCTTCCAGATGTTTTTGAGACTACAACTCCCATCATCCCTGACCACTGGTCCTGTTAACTAGGGATGATGGGAGTTGTAGTCCCAAAACATCTGGAGAGCTGAGTTTGCCTATGCCTGCTTTATGTCTTTAAGAGCAGGAAAGATAACACAGCCCTTGCATTCAGTGTGATTTCTACCCAATATAACAAGACTGATTTTACATCACCATTAAGAAAATAGCATTTATGTGCAGATTCATACGGTGTCCATTAGATCATACTATAAAGAGGAACATTATGCATCCATTGCTATTTTTTCACCATTACATTATTGCTAAGATACCTCAAGCAGAAACTTGAACAAATAATTCAGAAGAGAATTTTCCACTTGCTCCTCTTCTTCAGTGTCATCTTTTTCTGGCTCATAAAATGAAACAACAAACTTGGCCGCAAAATTTATCACTTGTTCTACTGCAGGTTCTCTTTTGTAGACAATCAGGGCAAATTTAAGGTAATGAACAAATTCCTCATGAAAAGAGATTTTGTCCTGCAACTAGAACAAAGTTACACAGTAAGTAATGCAATTTCAGTATCAAAACTGATCAATGGTGGAACAGACCTTTATTTAAAAAACGGGCAGACCCATTGACATGTTAAAATCCTTTCCACTGAGAACTGGTTCTTTGGACAGAGCTTGAAAATTCCAGATTAAGATTTGTAATCTGAAATACTGGTCATAATATATGTTTTGTTGATACAGTCTTCTCATGTCACAGTACAGTGGAACCTTGGTTTTCAAACTTAATCCGTTGGACTCCTGAAACCATTTGAAAACCAAGGTGTAGCTTCTGATTGGCTGAAGGAGCTTTCTGCGCTCAAGCGGAAGCCACGTCGGACGTTTAGCTTCTGAAAAACGGAAAACTTTCTTCTAGGTTTTTGATGTTCGGGACCCGATTGGTTCATCAACTAAGCTGTTCAAGAACCAAGGTTCCATTGTACTGTACTGTGACATGAGAAGACTGTAAGTATTGTTATAAGAATTTTAAGGTCTTATATATATAAAATGTTCATAAATGTACCAAGCAAATGCATGTAAATCACACGTGTGAAACCCACGGAAAAGTACTGAAACCACTTTCTCTCCCAAAATGACTTCAAATATTTCTCTGCAAGGTTGAAGGAAATGGGAAATCTCCCCATTGTCTCTGTGCTCACAAATCCTGCCAAGGGCACATTTAAGGTGTGAACAGGGTTAGCCTGTGACCTGGATTCAGGAATTAAGTGCAGGAGGCTGCGGGAGGCTGCGGGAGGCAGTGGAAGACAGAAGTGCCTGGCGTGCTCTGGTCCATGGGGTCATGAAGAGTCGGACACGACTAAACGACTAAACAACAAAACAATAACAAAGAGTGGCCAAGCCCCAGATAATGCAATGAGGTAAATGGCAGACAGGAGATAAACAACACACTCAGGATTCTGTTTTAGACCTCCCCCTGTGATGTATGTATGATGTATTTGGGGAGGTGGTCTGGAGTTTGAGAGTGGGCAATTTCAAAGTCTATATAAGGGCAGGCACACATTTGTTCTGGGTCCCTTCCCCCCTTGTGTGTGTGTGGGAGCACCCTGTTGCAACAGCTTTAATAAAGATCAGGCTTACTAGCTGCTTCACTTCTCAATATTCTCTGGTTGGTCTGTTATTTTCTCCGCAGGCAGCTGGATCAAGGCGGGTCAGGGCTGCTGATTCTTCTAGATCTGTCAGCAGCCTTTGACATGGTCGATCACGAACTCCTGGACCACCGCCTTGCCGACGTGGGGATCCAGGGCACAGTCCTTCAATGGCTGCGCTCGTTTCTCTCTGGTCGGGGACAGAGGGTGGCGCTTGGGGGGGAATTGTCATCACGCCACTCCTTGGTGTGTGGAGTGCCTCAGGGTGCAATTCTCTCCCCGATGCTTTTTAACATCTTTATGCGCCCCCTCGCCCAGCTTGTCCGGAGTTTTGGGCTGGGTTGCCATCAGTATGCTGATGACACCCAACTCTATCTGTTGATGGATGGCCATCCTGACTCGGCCCCAGACACGCTGACCAGATGTCTGGAAGCGGTGGCTGGATGGTTACGTGGGAGCCGGTTGCAGTTAAATCCTTCGAAGACAGAGGTCCTCTGGCTGGGGCGGGACGATATGGGATCGAGGGGGCAACTCCCATCTCTTGCGGGGGTGCAATTAGTGCCAGCACCGTCCGTTAAGAGTTTGGGTGTAATCTTCGATACCTCCCTCTCTATGGAGTCGCAGATTACAGCTATAACAAAGGCGGCATTTTTTCATCTCCGCCAAGCTAAGCAGTTGGCCCCTTATCTCTCTCGTCCTGACCTAGCCACTGTGATCCATGCGACGGTCACCTCCAGACTGGATTATTGTAACTCGCTCTACGTGGGGCTGCCCTTGAGACTGACCCAGAAACTCCAGCGGGTGCAGAATGCCGCGGCGAGACTCCTTATGGGGTCTTCGCTGCGAGAGCACATTCATCCGGTATTATACCAGCTGCACTGGCTCCCGGTGGAGTACAGGATCAAGTTTAAGGTGCTGGTTTTAACCTTTAAAGCCCTATACGGCCTAGGACCCTCGTACCTACGGGACCGCCTCTCCTGGTATGCCCCACAGAGAAACCTACGGTCTGCAAATAATAACATCCTCAAGGTCCCAGGCCTCAGAGAGGTTAGGCTGGCCTCAACTAGAGCCAGGGCCTTCTCGGCTGCGGCTCCAAACTGGTGGAATGCTCTGTCACAAGAGACTAGGGCCCTGCGGGACCTGACATCCTTCCGCAGGGCCTGCAAGACAGAGTTGTTCCGCCAGGCTTTTGGTCAGGGCGCAGCCTGACTCCCTCCTCTGGCAACCTGCACAGAATTTTGTTTAATC
The DNA here is from genome assembly GCF_965112155.1 of Podarcis liolepis. Lineage (NCBI taxonomy): Eukaryota > Metazoa > Chordata > Lepidosauria > Squamata > Lacertidae > Podarcis > Podarcis liolepis. The sequence continues at coordinate 141,839 of NW_028148749.1, read as the reverse complement.
AGTTGCCATCAATTTGATTTTAACTAATTTTTATAATGAAATATTTTTAGAATGTGTTATTATTTGATTGCTTATTTGATTGTTGTTAGCCGCCCTGAGCCCGGCTTTGGCTGGGGAGGGCGGGATATAAATAAAAATTATTATTATTATTATTATTACCAATAGAGAACCTACAAAAGGACTCTATATGGGCTCTTGGGTACCCCATAAGGGAAAAGGAGTTTTTTTCTTATAACAGTATCAACAAAACATATATTATGACAGTATGGGTGATATCTGGTTTTCCGTATCACGATATATATCACCAGCTAAACACTGTGATATCTCAGTATATCACAATCTCTGAAATAAGGCTGCAGCTTATAATAATCTGGGGAAATATAACATATGAAGAGCATAGCAATTGATTACAATATCATTCCCTGCAAAAGAATGACTTAATGTTTCCTATAGTTAATAGTTTCATGGATTCATTGACAAATGTCACCTCTCCTGAACTCAATAGGTGACCATAAGTAGGCCCCTTTCAATCCTTGCTTTCCTCCTCCACTTAGGCAATACAATAATACTACAAGGGTTCTGTACCAACATAACATGAAGCACTTTGAGAACTGTTATATGGAAGTGAAGCACTGTTTATTGCTACAAAATATACTGTTGTAAACTGAACATGGTTCACTACAGTGGTACCTCGGGTTACATACGCTTCAGGTTATATACGCTTCAGGTTACAGATTCCACTAACCCAGAAATAGTGCTTCAGGTTAAGAACTTTGCTTTAGGATGAGAACAGAAATCGTGCTCCAGCGGCGCAGCAGCAAGAGGAGGCCCCATTAGCTAAAGTGGTGCTTCAGGTTAAGTACGGACCTCCGGAACAAATTAAGTACTTAACCCGAGGTACCACTGTACTTGCAAATCCATATGGATATTCTGCAGTTGTATTTATTTAGGGAAGGCAGGTAAGTGAAGGTACGTTCACATGCCTGTTAGATATGCTCAGTTGACCAAGCTTTCCTGTTACATATTCTGTTACATATTCTACTTCCCACCCAGTATCTTTCTTGAAGCAACCATCGCATGGTTTTGATGTGTAAAGGGTAAGGTTTTCAGTGAGACCAATGTATTTTATGAATGTGTTAGCCACCTTTGGGGGTTAAAGTCAAAAAGCATGAAATTAATAATATTTACCTCATTGTACATGTGCTTCAAGGATGCCACAAGTTTAGCATGATTTTGGTGAGCTTTTTGAGCTTTTTCAAAGGTCTCCTTAATATTGAACTTCTTCCCTTTCATAGCTGCAAAGAAATGGGTCATTTTAAAAACTTAACTGAATCTTGTACATTCATGGAACCCACTTCACTAGGTGTTGGAGTCACCATGGATCAACCATTATGCCTAGTTACCAGAGTTTTTCAAGTTTTTTCAACTTGCCTAAACACAAGCTTCTACCTGCATTACTTTGCAAACCCTTTTATTTTTAGTCTTATATGAAAGCTAGTTCTAAATTATTTCATATTTCACTTATATTCTGCCTTTCCACCAAAGGTCTCCATAATAGTTAACAAGCAAGATTAGAACGACAACACTTCAGAAAAACCACCTGCAGTTTCCACAGGTGGAATATATTCAAAATCAATGTCACTTTTTTATTTTAGCACATGCCCTCTCATTTCTTTAGGGCACACAAGTGAGAAATATGCAGCCCATTTTCAGAAGCCCTATGCAAGTGATCAGTTCAGGCCTCAGGTAAAAATTACTGGACTTCCCATACCTGGCAGTATGGGGTAATGGAGGCTGAGAGTAAAGGAGGTACCATGCCAAACAGTGGCTTCTGTGCCACCCACGGTCAGTATGCAGCCCTTGGAAAAATGCCCTCAAAGGGGAGCAGAAAGGTTATCTACTTTTCCCTCAGAAGATAGTAGAGCCACTTACAAGAGCCACTAATACTGATGCCTAATCTAAAGAACATAAAGAGCAAACTGTCAGTTTCTATCATTTCAGACTACTTGTCATTCTAAACCAATGACTTCTCTGATGTGCCACACCTGTCCAGGTTTTAGATAGGAAGCTTTCTCTTCCATATCTGGGAGTGTGAGATGCCAGGGATTGAACCTAGAACAGGGGTTCCCAAACTGTGGTTCATGGACCAACAATGGTCCACAAACATCATTCCAGTGGTTCATGATGTGTCCGTGGATTTGCGGTTGAATACAGGAGTCAGCATATCTATTGCAATAAATATCCATGTTGATTTTTGACTATTTTATTGAGGTACAGTGGTACCCTGAATGCGAACGGGATCCATTCCGGAACCCCATTCTCATCCAGAAGTGAACACAACCTGCGTCCGCGTGTGATGTCAATTCGGCGTCTGCACGTGATGTCATTTTGAGCGTCTGCGCATGCGGTGAAACGGAGCCCGTTACTTCCGGGTCGCTGCGGAGCGCAACCCGAAAATATTCATCCCAAAAGTACTTCAACCTGAGGTATGACTGTAATTTTAATCTGTTTTAGTATGGCTGTGAATTTTTCTCTGTTTTATTTTTATTTTTGTACACTGCTTGATGGCCCAGCTGCATTCCTATCTGGATAAAGATAGCCTAACGTCTGGTAACCTCATTATGTTTATTAAAATTGAATGGACAGTGGTACCTCTGGCTGCGAACGGGATCCGTTCCGGAGGCCCGTTCGCAACATGCATAGAGCGCAACCCACAGCGACACATCTGCACACGCATGGGTTGCGATTCACCACTTCTGCGCATGATGTCATTTTGCACATCTGCGCATGCGGCGAAACCCGGAAGTAACCCTTTCCGGTACTTCTGGGTCGTAACCTGAAAAAACGTATCATGAAGCAAACACAACATGAAGTATGACTGTATTTCAAAGCGACAGCATTTCAACCGGTCCTTGGCCGCGTCTGCCATTCGCTTTCCCCCCTCTCCTCTGCCCGATTCCTGTAAGAACCTGCGGGAGAAGAAACCGCTTAAAAAGCAGCTTCATCCCAACCCCGTGTCGCGATATATTCATTTATGGGTCATAAATTCATTTATGGGTGCCTATATTCTTGTATATTGACTTTGCAGGCCGCCTTGTCTCGCCCAAGGCGGCTTACAGTCTCATTCCTCTCCTGCAGGTAATAATAGACTTGGCACGCCGTTCTCTATCGCAGGAAACTGATGAACGTATGCATTTATTTCCTTTAATTTCGTAAAACTTCATACACCGCTCGGTTGTGGAAAAACCTCAAAGCGGTTTGCAAAAGATAAAGCAGTATAAACGTCATAATAATAACAATAATCCCAATAAAAACCCCACCCAGAGGGAACGTGGCGGCGGGGGGGGGGGGCGGCGCCGCCCTCCCAAGCCAGCCCTCTCCTCACGTGCCCTCAAAAGACCCGTGTCACCTGAAGTACTCAGCGCAGGCCACCAGAAGCCGACCCGGCCGCTACGACGCTGCAACTGCCGCGCGCCTCCCTCTTCCCGCCGTCGCCTTCAAAATGTAGACACGCCCACAGTGGCAAGGGGCGGGGCCGAGCTCGAGCGCTCTCTCTTTCGCGCGCTCTCTTTCCCCACCCTATTCTCGCGAGATCCCGGCGTGAAGGACGCCGCCGCGAGAGCCAACCGCAAGCTGAAGACTTCAAAATCTTTTATCGCGCGTCCACGGAGGGAGGCGGAGCTCGCGCGCGCTCTCTCTCGCTTCAAATCTCGCGAGATCCTGGCGGAAGAGGAGCGCGGCGGAGAAAGGAACGGAGAAAGGAGGGGCGCGGTTAAGACTCCCGGGTTGTGACTGGGGGATGGAAAAGGGGCGGGGCAAATAAACGACGTCAGCGCTATCGGTACCTCAGGTTGTCCGTTGGCCCTTTCGCGCCACGGTGACTGAAGCTGCCTGCATAAATGTCTTCCAGGGTCGAAACGGCGCCAGCCCTTCGCCATGAGGAAAAGTTGCTGCGGTTGTGGGCCTTTCAGTTACACGCAGCCTTTTTCCCCCAACTCTGGTGGGAGGGGGCGGAATGCTCAGGTTATGTTGGACTACAACTCCCATCGTGCCTTGCTAGCAGGTTCAGCAGTCGAGGATGATGGGAGTTGTAGTCCAGCAAATACGTGGCGGCTGCTCCCTCCCGGCTGAGAAAGACTGGTTTAGATTCGTATGCTTCCTCAACCTTGGCCCTCCAGATGTTTTCGGCCTACAACTCCCATGATCCCTAGCTAGCAGGACCAGCAGTCAGGGATGATGGGAATTGTAGTCTCAAAGCATCTGGAGGTCGAGGAAGCCTAGTTTAGAGGAAAGACGAACAGAAGAGGCTGCGGGGCATGAGTTTGTAGAAACCTTGGAGGCTTTTCAGCAGAAGTTGAGCGAGTGGATCTTTTCCTTGAGTTTCCTGCAGTGCAGGGGGTTGGACTAGATGACCCTCAGGGTGCCTTCCAAACTCATTGAGTCTAAAAAGTACACAGCCATGGAGAAAGAGCGGAGACAGAGTTTTTCTCCCTTCTCACAACACCAGAATTCATGAAGCTGAACGTTGGAAGAGTTAGGACAGAAAAAGCACTTCTTCACAACAGAATAATAATAAAAATAATAATAATTTATTATTTATACCACGCCCATCTGGCTGAGTTTCCCCAGCCACTCCGGGCAGCTCCCAATCAAGTGTTAAAAACAATACAACATAAAATATTAAAAACTTCCCTAAATAGCTACTTATTTCCTTCACATCTGGTGGGAGGGCGTTGTCTGAAAGACAAGCCCCATTGAATGTTGAGGATCTGCTTCTAAGTAAACAGGCTGCACTTATAACAACAACCACCCCTCAAGTACTTGCAATGGTATTATAAATGAATATTTTTATTTATCTTTCTTCTTATTATTATTATTTAGCATTACCTGACATTTTCAGAAGATAAAATAGTTTTGTTTACCAAAAGCAGTTTATGTGCTTCTTCATCAGATGTAGACTTACCAAGCTAAAAGTTGTCCAGTCACAAAAATAATATTTTTAAGACTCCTCAGTGAAGTAATTAGTTTCACTTCCTAAAATGACATGCCCTGTGCCTGGAATATGTGACTGTTTATTACATGTGATAGTGTTGTTGACATCCTCATTCCAAACAGACTAATGCAAGAGAGATACCCAGCTACCAGTTTAGTAACATTTAAGTGCTGCACAAATCGTAGGCATGTTTATAGTGCAATCCTATGCATGTCAAACAAGACATGTCAAATCCAATTTCAGGTATTCTGTGTTGTGTGTGTGTCTCATGCTCCAACTGTAATATATTAACACTCTGGTAAGATGCTTCTGAAATTCAGAATGAAAGCAAAGCAAGAGAAGAAGATTATCGTGCATTAGATGCTGTGTCAGTCCATTTTCTTATGTGGAAAAGATTCTAAGCTTTGAGGGAATGTATTTTAAACATATTTTAAGAACTAGCCGCTAGGGGACAATCAAGTTGCAGATTTGCATTGCTCCTGTGGTCAAAGCACCACTATTATTTGTGTGTTGCAGCACTGAAAGATTTGGCTATATGCAGAACTGCCTTTAATGCATAAAGAAAAACACTTAAAGTATGTGAATACATAAATCTGGCAAGACTCACAGCTTACATAAGGGGACAATCGGACCAGAAATTATTAAAAGAATGGGGTTGTGCTAAAGAGTATATGAAAAAACATTGTTCTGGAGTTAGTATATTGGTATGTAATGAATGATGCTTTACAGGGTTAAAGAAAAAGAAAAATGGTGTAAAAAAAAAAAGTACCAAGGTGGAAGTAATCTAATTAGACACAACAATACAGTAAGAGTAAATTTTTTGAGGTCTTAGAACAAAGGAAGGAAGTCAATTTGTGTTTATGTACGTAATGATATGGTTTTTTTTCTGTAGATGTGTGCTTTTTCATTTTTGTTTAGTTTAGTTTTGTTTCCTTTGTTTTTTTCCCCTCTCCTTTTCTGTTTTTTTTTTTATATGTTCCGGGGATTTTTGTTTGTATAGCATTATTTTGGATTCAATGTTTGTAATTTTTGTTATGATTCTGAATTGAAAATAAAAAAATTCTTAAAAAAAGAAAGAAAAACACTTAAAGAAAGCAATTCAACTTGCTTTTTATATATATCATAAAAGGGCAGGAAGTATGTGGCATGTCATACACATACTTATTTTTTGTAACCATTTGTTGTCAAAACACATGCAAAATGTGATGTTCCATTGAATTCCACACCATTAATCCAAGTGTCTACAAATCCTGAAGAATTATACAAAACCCCACCATTCAGGTCATTTACATATATACACAAGGGTAGCGGGTGGAGCTGTGGTGTGGTCTAAATCATTGAGCCTCTTGGGTTTGCCAATCGGAAGGTTGGCGGTTCGAATCTGCATGATGGAGTGAGCTCCCATTGGTCTGTGCCAGCTTCTGCCAACCTAGCAGTGTTAAGTCGTGGGTTGACATAGCAGCCGGCACAGCGATTTCTTCAAGTAGCTCTTTATTATGGTAAGCTGGAATAGAACTGAACCCGAACAGCTCAGCCGGCCTGTATTTATAGGCAGCCGGCTGTCAACATTGTAACCACAACCGCCCAGAGTTCCCGCCTAAAATAACTGCCGCGGACCTGAGTGAAAACTATCTACAGACCTGAGTGAAAACTATATACAGTATCCCCCTGTTGGCCCAGGGTGAAACTACACTACATAACACCCCTCCCCACCGAGATAAGGCGTTAGTTACAATCGTAATGGTTTCCTTATATACAGCACTACGCGTAATGGTTCAATTAAGCACAAAAGCATATCGGTTACATTTCCCATACTTAGACCAACAGTGATACCTGTCCAACAACATAGTCCTTTAAATAAGTTGGGCGCTTGGAAACTCTGCCAGACCGCCGGGGACTGGTAGCCAAGTCCGGAGGGCCACACAGTTCTCGCTGAGGCTGTGGTGCGACCCTAGGTGGCGTTGGAACCAACTCCCCTGGATCCGCTGCTGTGGGTGGAGCCTCCGCAAGTGGAGTGGTCTGAGTCTGTTCTGAAACGGCTTGGTTCGGCTCCACGCTGGCAGTTTGCGAGGGAGGTGTAGGTGGGGCCTCGCCATCTGTACGTGTCTCTTCTGGAGCCGCAAGCGCAGTTGGGGGCACCTCGGTAGTGTCCAAGTCCCCAACCCTGCGCCTAAGCTGGTCTATGTGCCGTCGCCACAAGCGTCCGTCTTCGAGTGCCACCTGGTACGAGCGAGGTCCAGTGACTCCCACTACTGTGGCTGGCACCCAAGGGATGTCCCCCACATAGTTCCGGGCAAAGACCTGGTTTCCTGGGACAAATGACCGTGGTGCGTTGGCACAGCCTGGGGGTTCAGCCACGGCAAAGTCTGGGTGTAGCCGGTCGAGCGGTGACCTGAGGCGGCGGCCCATAAGCAGTTCAGCAGGACTCCTCCCTGTGGCCGCATGAGGGGTGATGTGTTGCACGAACAAGTATTCGGCGACCCGCTCATGCCAGTCTCCCCGGTCCAGGCGCGCCAGTGCCTCTTTTGTCGAGCGCACCATTCTTTCCGCTTGCCCGTTGCTGGATGGATGAAAAGGTGCCGTTAGGGCATGGCGGATGCCCAGTCCCAAAAGATACCGCTCAAACGTGCCTGACGTGAACTGCGGTCCGTTGTCAGAGACAAGGACATCAGGACACCCATGCATTGCAAACAGGCCTCGCAGCACCCGGATGACAGCTTCGGTAGTGGTGGAGGGCATCAGGGCGACCTCCAGCCATTTGGAATAGGCGTCCACCACTACCATAAAGGTCCGGCCGTGAAAGGGGCCAGCCAGATCGATGTGCACCCTCGACCAGGGTGTCTTTGGCGTCTCCCAGGTGTGTCCCTTAGCTGCCGGTGGTGCAGGCCTCGACTCCTGGCACGCTTGACAGGCAGACACCCAGGCAGTGATGGCATCGTCCATATTAGGCCACCAGACGTAACACCGAGCCAACGCCTTCATTTTGACAATTCCCGGGTGGCCAACATGCAGAGCCTCCAGGACGCGCTGACGGAGTCCCTGGGGAATCACGACGCGGTCTCCCCACAGCAGGCAGCCGCGATGAGCTGAGAGTTCATGTTGTCTGGTTGCGAAGGGCTGGAACTCCGATGCAAACGGCCCTTGTGGCCACCCCCTCCACACCCAGTTGAGCACCCGGCTGATGGTGCGATCCTGGGCAGATGCGGAGGCCACAGTGGCAGCCGATACAGGCGCTGCCAGAAGATCCTCAATCAGAAGGAGCGATGAAGCTGGAGCCGGGTCTTCCACAAATGCTGGAAGAGGGCAACGGCTGAGGGCGTCGGCATGGCCCATCGATTTCCCCGGGCGATGGATGAGCCGGTAGTGGTAGGCAGCCAGGAAAACAGTCCATCGCAGCATGCGTGGTGAGAGGACCGGTGGAGTTGGACGATCACCGGCGAGGAGGCCCAGGAGTGGCTTGTGGTCAGTGATGAGGTCAAAAGTCCTGCCATAGAGGTATTCATGGAACCTCTTCACTCCAGCCACAAGTGCCAATGCCTCCTTGTCGAGCTGGCTGTAATTCCGTTCCGTCGGAGATAGTGTCCTGGAAAAGTAGGCGAGCGGTGCTTCTCTTCCATCTGGAAAACGGTGACTAAGGACAGCACCGATGCCAAAAGGTGAGGCGTCGCAGGCAAGGACCAGCGGCCTGGATTCACTGTACTGTACCAGCACACTGTCTGAAGAAAGGAGAGCCTTGACCGCGTTGAAGGCCGCCGTCTCCCGATGACCCCAGACCCAAGGCGTCTTAGTGCTAAGGAGTCGGTGAAGAGGCTCAGCCACTGTGGCTTTGTGGGGCAGGAACATGTTATAAAAGTTCAGCAGCCCCAGGAATGCCTGCAACTCCGTTTTGTTCTTTGGGGTGGGGGCCTGCTGGATAGCGCGGATCTTGGATGTGGTTGGATGAAGGCCGGAGGCATCGATAAGATAGCCCAGGAACTCTACCTGTGGAACGGCGATCTGGCACTTCTCCCTCTTTACCTTGAGCCCGGCCTCCTGGAACCTGGTCAGCACGGCACGGAGGCGCTCGAACAGCTGCTGGTGTGAGTCTGCCGACACCAAGACGTCATCAAAATATGGTACCACGCCCGGAAGCCCTTGCAGGAGACGCTCCATAAGGCTTTGGAAGATGCCAGGAGCCACACTCACCCCGAACTGCAACCGGCGGCAACGGAATGCCCCCCGGTGGGTGACGATCGTCTGGGCTTCAGCAGTGGCATCATCGACTGGCAGTTGTTGATAGGCTTGGGCAAGGTCCAGCTTAGCGAAGACCTTACCCTCACCCAGGGAATGCAGCAGGTGTTGGACAACAGGAACCGGATAAGCGTGCTGCTGAAGTGCCTTGTTGATTGTGCACTTGTAGTCAGCGCAGATTCTCACCGACCCATCTGGCTTGACAGGCGTGACAATGGGGGTTTCCCACTTTGCGTGGTCAACCGGCTCCAAAACTCCTTGGGCGATCAGTTTGTCCAGTTGTTCGTCCACCTTAGTCTTGAGGGCAAAGGGAACCCGGCGTGGCTTTAGCTTGATGGGGGCGACTTGTGGATCAAGGCTAAAGGAGATGGGCGTACCTGTATATTGGCCCAAGGTGCCGTCAAAAACCTCGGCAAAGTCTTTGACCAGACCCTCAGTCTCTGCGTTAGAGATGCAGTTGATGCCGGTGACTTCCAGGCCGAGGGCATCAAACCAGTCTAGCCCTAGGAGGCTTGGCCGCTGACCTTCGACCACCACCAACCGGAGCAGGCCCGAAAAATCCTTGAAGGCGATCCGGAACCGGCCAACGCCTACCACGGGAATGTCGTTTCCCTGGTAGTCTCTCAGGTGTACGCGGTGAGAGTCGAGTTGCCTTTTGGACACTCTGGGTACCAGTCTTTTGATGGTGCTCCATGACACGATGGACAGGGCAGACCCGGTGTCGATCTCCATGTCACATGGAGCTCCTTCAATGAGCACCGTGACGTTCAGCTTGCGTCGCGTAGGCGAGTCGGTTTGGCCAATCGTGGTTCCAGACGGGCAGCGGCAGTTGGTGAGAGCGAAACAACTTTCCTTGGCAGACTGGAGTGAAGACTTGGACTTGCGAGTCGATGAAGGGGGGGTGTCAGACGGAGCCGATCGGCAGACCTTAGCGATGTGGCCCCTTCTGGAACACTTCCTACAGATGGCGTCTCTGAATCGACACTTGGCACGGGAATGGTTGCCTCCGCAGCCAGCACATTCCGGTTGGCCCTTGGACTTCTGTTGGAACTTCCTGCGCTCCCGCTTTGTCTGGTGCACGTCATCGTCTTCACTGGAGGATGCCTCCTCACTGCTGGCCTCTTCATGATGCACCGGAACTGGCTCCCTAGCAAGACGCGGGCTGCTGGACTTGCGGATCTCCTGGGCGGAGCGTTCAGCAGCTTCTGAGGCCACAGCCTCCTCAATGGCTTTCTGTAGCGTGAGGTCTGGCTTGGCTAGGAGGCGCCGTTGCAGATGGATGTCCCGGACCCCGCAGACGATTCGATCCATCAGGGCATCGTCTAAGTCTCGGAACTCACAGTGCATTGCAGCCTGTCGCAGGGCGGTGGTGTAGTTGTTGATTGACTCCCCCTCTGCCTGGTTCCGGTGGTAGAACGCATGGCGGGCAGCAATCTTGGACGGCTTTGGTGCGTAGTGGTTGCGGAGCTTCTCTTGGATCGTGTCCCATGGTGTTGCCTGGACTGCTTCAGGCGCAACCAACGCTCGGGCCGTCTCAAACACCTCAGGCCCACAGAGGCTGAGGAATAGGCCCCGCTTCCGATCCTTTGATACTGCTGTCAGCTCGTTGGCTTGGAGGTAGCAGTCGAACCGAGCGAGGTAGGAGTCCCATGATTCAGAGGCTGGCGCAAACGGCGGTAGAGGCACAAGTGAAGCCATGATTCTGATGCCGGCGTGAAGGGCGATGGATGGAACACAGTGCTCTAGCCAGAACAGTCAGCTCTGAACTGGTTCTGCCCAGTGATTTCGCTCAGTGATTTCGCTCTGTGATTCAGCTCAGTGATTCAGCTCAGTTCAGAGGCTGGCCGCATCTGGCTGTGCTCTGATGTCCATCCATCCCACCTTCGTCGCCAGTGTTAAGTCGTGGGTTGACATAGCAGCCGGCACAGCGATTTCTTCAAGTAGCTCTTTATTATGGTAAGCTGGAATAGAACTGAACCCGAACAGCTCAGCCGGCCTGTATTTATAGGCAGCCGGCTGTCAACATTGTAACCACAACCGCCCAGAGTTCCCGCCTAAAATAACTGCCGCGGACCTGAGTGAAAACTATCTACAGACCTGAGTGAAAACTATATACAGTATCCCCCTGTTGGCCCAGGGTGAAACTACACTACATAACAGAAAGCATGTCAGTGCAGGTAGATAAATAGGTACCACTGCGGCGGGAAGGTAAACAGCATTTCCATGCGCTCTGGTTTCTATCATGGTGTTCTGTTGTGCCAGCAGCAGTTTAGTCAGGGAAGGAGCTCCTGTGCCGCTCCTGTGGATCCCGCCACCTGAGGTGGTTGCCTCACTTTGCCTTATGGGTGGACCGGCTTCTCCCACTGGTGCTGGCCTGCCTGCAGGGGAAAAAACCAACCACTCTTGAATAGCCACTAGACCCCAGTGTTCCCAATTTCGCTGAGGGGCAATTCTGCTATGTTGACATATTAAGCCAATCTACTGATTTGTGATGTGTAACGGATGTGATATTATTGATTTTATGCTGTTCGCCACTGCAAAAATATGTTGGTTAACATGCCGAAGGATTCTCCTCACACAGACCTGGACGGGGGAATGCAGGAATTTCCCTGTATATACTCTTAGTTTCAATTGATCAGTCAACTCCTTGGCTGCAGCCTTCAAGAAGCATTGATTAGAGTGTCTTCAGAAGATTTGCATCCAGTGCCTTGCCTGCTAGAAAGTAGTGTTTGCTGACTTCTTAATCAAGTCAGGTAGACAAAATAGCTGTGGATCAAAGCAAGGCTTACAGAATAGTGCAATATATCTCCTGGTGCACTCTTTTCCCCCTTCTTTTTTTAGATACAGCATTTCCAAATGGACGGTTCATATATGCATTAGGAAGCAATCCAGGCAAATTACATACATGCACAAATAATATTTATGCTATGTTAAGAATTCTCAATCAGGCATATTTGGATCACATCAAATAAGTATCATTGCTTTGTGGCAAACTTCCTATCAAAAGTACAAATCTATACATATATTATTTTAACTAACTAATTGGGACGCGGGTGGCGCAGTGGTCTAAACCACTGAACCTAGGGCTTGCCGATCAGAAGGTCGGCAGTTCGAATCCCTGCGACGGGGTGAGCTCCCATTGCTCAGTCCCTGCTCCTGCCAACCTAGCAGTTTGAAAGCACGTCAAAGTGCAAGTAGATAAATAGGTACCACTCCGGCGGGAAGGTAAACAGCATTTCCGTGCGGTGCTCTGGTTTCGCCAGAAGTGGCTTAGTAATGCTGGCCACATGACCCGGAAGCTGTATGCCGGCTCCATCGGCCAGTAAAGCGAGATGAGCGCCACAACCCCAGAATCGTCTGCTACTGGACCAAATGGTCAGGGGTCCCTTTACCTTTAACTAACTGATTAATGTATATACCACTAATGCCCAGATGGCTCCTAAGCAGTTTACAAAAACATAAAACCAATGGCACAACATTGTTAAAATACAGAATAACAACAAAATACACCATAATTATAATACATGATTAAACAAACAAAATGTAAACTTCTGTGATTAAAATATGCAATAAAACATTCCCATTAAAAAGAACATAGCAATTAAAGCAGGAACGTTGGGTCAGTAGACTGAGCAAATGCTTGTGTAAAAGAGTGCACTTTCAAAACTATTGCAGTTCTATGCAGATGGGGGCTCTTGTATTTCAGCAGACAAACATCAATGAAAAAGGCTCTTGTCACTACAAGGTGATCAGGTAAAAAAAAAAAAAAAGGTAAAGGACCCCTGGATGGTTAAGTCCAGTCAAAGGTGATTATGGGGTTACAGCACTCATCTCGCTTTCAGGCCGATCCAGCGTTTGTCCGCAGACAGCTTTCTGGGTCATGTGGCCAGCATGACTAAACCACTTCTGGCAAAATGGGACACCATGATGGAAACCAGAGCGCACGGAAATGCCGTTTACCTTCCTGCCAGAGCGGTACCTATTTATCTACTTGGATTTTGATGCGCTTTCAAACTGCTAGGTTGGCAGGAGCTGGGACAGAGCAACAGGAGCTCACCCCATTATGGGGATTTGAACCACTGACCTTCTGATTGGCAAGCCCAAGTGGCTCAGTGGTTCAGACTAACTAAGTTATTTTTGATGGTCTTAAGGTCCTTACTGGGCAATGAAAGGGAGATCAGTCAGGTGCCACCCAATTCACCCACTCAGGTCTGTTATGCAAGCCAGCTCCTTCATCTGCAATTACAGTGGTACCTCCGGTTAAGTACTTAATTCGTTCTGGAGGTCCGTTCTTAACCTGAAACTGTTCTTAACCTGAAGCACCACTTTAGCTAATGGGGCCTCCCGCTGCCACCGCGCCGTCAGAGCACGATTTCTGTTCTCATCCTGAAGCAAAGTTATTAACCCGAAGTAATATTTCTGGGTTAGCGGAGTCTGTAACCTGAAGCGTATGTAACCTGAGGTACCACTGTAAATCGTGGGTTTGGGTGGTCCTATTATGTACTGACCTGACGTTGAGCACCAGCAGCAGCAGCCTTGCAGCCTCTGTAGCCACCAGTCACTTGCAAATTTGGATCAGTAGAGAGAATGGCCAGCAGCTACCCCCCCCCCCCCGGTTTTTCTGATCCCTGCCATTCACCATGTTGCAACTTCCCCTCCCAGAAATAACTTGCAACATGATACCAATACCCCCACACCACGCTCATCCTATACCACAAATGTTCAGTTATCAGAGTATATAATCTCAGAACAGCTGAACCAAACTGCCACCACAGTAAACTATTTCCCCCTCCACTCCCCCTCTCATTGAGGGGCTGAGATGCAAACACTCCCCACACGCTCTGTTAATCTCTTAGGAGTGACCCCTCTGTCAAAAACTCCCAGAATTTCCTTACTTCCTCCCTGCAGCTTACCTCTTTCTTACGCCTCCTTTGCCAGTCTCCCTTTCATTATTTCTCCATCCTTCCCGTCTTAACATTATTTAAATTCCTTATGGAACAGTGGTAGCTTTATGCCTGTCCTAATGTTAATCAGTTAATGGGAAACTTTATGAAATGTAATTTTCTACTCTTTAATCAAACTGGGTTTCCATTACAGTTATTGAGCCATAATTTTCAGGAATGTATATGTGCCTCTGATACTAAGATATGGCAAACTGCTGCCAACATTCCTTCGACTCTGGTTATCTGCTATATTTATTCTTTCCGCTGTTGCAGATGCATGCAGCAGCCGAAGTCTCCTTAGTATTCAAAATAAACTTTGGATCTTGTAATCACCTGGATTCCCATTGAAGCTAATTGGGATCCAGTTTGGATTTCACATACAGTGGTACCTCGGGTTAAGTACTTAATTCGTTCCGGAGGTCCGTACTTAACCTGAAACTGTTCTTAACCTGAAGACCACTTTAGCTAATGGGGCCTCCTGCTGCTGCCGTGCCGCCGGAGCACAATTTCTGTTCTCATCCTGAAGCAAAGTTCTTAACCTGAAGCTGGGTTAGCGGAGTCTGTAACCTGAAGTGTATGTAACCTGAAGCGTATGTAACCCGAGGTACCACTGTGGTTTTGCAAGAATTAATGCATTTTGCAACCCACGGTGAGTGAGTAAATCTAGCCAAGGACAGAGTGGTGTGGGAGTATCACTACAAGCTACAATCTTACAAGTTTTAAATAATATTTTAGATTGCATTCACAGAACACTGTCAAATACAGGCGAAGCCAAGAAGCAGAACAGTATGGGGCTATGTGCTCTGAAATAAAACCTTGCCTGGTCATTCAAAGAATGCAGAGGTCAGTTACTCAGCACTGAGGTGTAAATATTTGGAGATTTGTAAATATTTGGAAGAAAATATTGTAATGGTTAAAAGAGCTGAGGTGTGAAGCTGTAAACCAAAGCAAACAGGAATAAAGTGGGAAGGGAAGAACTAATTTGGCCAGAGATTCAAAAAGCAAGGAAGCCCCTCAACTTCCAGAGGGATAGTTTATCCATTCAAATGCACTGCCCATCATATTTCAGCAAAAAGTCATTCTCAGGGGCATCTAATAACAGTAAATTAAGAATACAACACAGTGTGGAAGCAACAAGGGCGCCAGACATTAGAGACCGAGATGCCGCTTACACTGCTCACTGGCTAAAAGTTAATTCTGTTTGAAAAGGTGGTTCCTTGTTTTATTCAGTTTCTATTTTGATTGGAAGGGACTCAGGACATCAACCAGACTGACCCCCTCAAAACTTTTGACAATAGTTTTGGACTTAGGAAATAATATAAATGGTTATTATGGTATAACTTCATAAAATAATTGAAATATTGTTTCCGACTTATAAACTGGCATTCGTTTGGTCACCAGTGGGGAATAGGATGGGGGAAATTCATAGTGACTATTATACATGCATGTAGGCAGGCTTACAAAAGTGTTGTTGCAATTATCATGGGCATTTGCAAGGCTGTGCTACTATTTATTGCAAAGCGGTTCACTGCTTCTCAGTCGTACCTCTGATTTGCTAAACATGAAAGACCACTTTTCAAAATCCTCATGTGATCCAAGATGGCATTATTTGAGCAACATCTGGAAATTGTGTACTATTGGGCAACACTTCCTCCCAAGTGGGGAGGGGCGTGCCATATGCCCAAACATTTATCGCTTGAAATTTATATTGTTTGAAAGGCTGAACCGCTCCTCTATTATACAGGGTTCCAGCTAGGCATTAGATCCACTTACACCCCCCCCCCCGCTTTTCCGTGCGCTGCTCTGGTTCGCCAGAAGCGGCTTAGTCGTGCTGGCCACATGACCCGGAAGCTGTACGCCGGCTCCCTCGGCCAGTAAAGCGAGATGAGTGCCACAACCCCAGAGTCATCCGTGACTAGACCTAATGGTCAGGGGTCCCTTTACCTTTACCCACCCCACTGACCAATTTTCTCGTTCTTTCTGCAACATGGTGATCACCTTTGAAGGTGACGTTATGTGCACATTTACTACAGCATGTGTTCAATGAACTCAGAAACTATTTCTGAGAAAATTTATATGACGTGGGTGCATGGGTGTACAGGTCTGCTACTATGCCACCCAATCTTACGTGTGTATAGTGGGAATAAGTTGTACAGTGGTACCTCGGGTTACATACGCTTCAGGTTACATACACTTCAGGTTACAGACTCCGCTAACCCAGAAATATTACCTCGGGTTAAGAACTTTGCTTCAGGATGAGAACAGAAATCGTGCTCAAGTGGCGCAGCGGCAGCAGGAGGCCCTATTAGCTAAAGTGGTGCTCCAGGTTAAGAACAGTTTCAGGTTAAGAACAGACCTCCAGAACGAATTAAGTTCTTAACCCAAGGTACCACTGTACTGAGGTCACTGCAGTAGATGGCCCACGCAGATGCACAGCGGACTGCAACCGTCCACAATGCTGGTAAGAACTTGACAATGTGGCAGCCGTGGATTGGACAGCCCATTTTTCATTCTGTTGGAATCCATTGACTGCTGAACAATTGCAGACAAAATTGATGCATGGACCTTCACATCCTCCAGTCTTGGTGGTGGGGTGTGTGTGTGTGGGGGGGGGTGTTTTTCCAACACACCTGAGTTCCTTATTGTGGAAAATCCAGCCTGCCCCTAAAAATATTGAGAATAAAAATAAATAAAGTGCTTTTTGCTTAAAAAGGCAGTTGACATTTTTATTTTTTAGAAGAGTTAAATTCTCAAACACATGCAACCTTCTCTCTTTTTCTAAGCAACATTCATTTCCAAGGTAGCTCAGTTGGTTTTGGGTTCAAGCAAAAGACTCCTGCATAGGCAGGGGGCTAGACTAGATGACCCTCAGGGTCCCTTCAACGCCACAATTGTATGCTGGGCAATAAATCAATATATTGTCCAACACCGGTTTGAAGTTCATATTGTGATAACTGATTCATAATATTTGAGCTGGCAATATATCGCGCATCACAATGTGTGTAAGGGCTAGGCGATATCTGGGTTTCAACATCCCGGTAACTCACCAGCTAAACACTGCAACGTTATCACCAGCTAAATATTGCAATCTATCACAATGTCTGAAATAAGGATGGAACTATACAGAAGCGAACAGGACAATGTCCTGGCAACTGCTACTATTTAGGGGTCTAAAACGGATAAATGACAATATTATCAATCACCACACACTCAGTTTCACAAACAGGCAAGCCAAAACGCATCAAAACAGGACTTTGCTTTGGGCTTGGCTACCAAATGGCAAGGGGCGCGGGTGGTGCTGTGGGTTAAACCACAGAGCCTAGGACTTGCCGATCAGAAGGTCGGCGGTTCGAATCCCCGCGACAGGGTGAACTCCTGTCGCTTGGTCCCAGCTCCTGCCAGCCTAGCAGTTCGAACGCATGTCAAAGTGCAAGTAGATAAATAGGTACCGCTCCGGTGGGAAGGTAAACGGCATTTCCGTGCGCTGCTCTGGTTCGCCAGAAGCGGCTTAGTCATGCTGGCCACATGACCAGGAAGCTGTACGCCGGCTCCCTCGGCCAGTAAAGCGAGATGAGCGCCGCAACCCCAGTGTTGGCCGCGACTGGACCTAATGGTCAGGGGTCCCTTTACCTCCACCTTTACCAAAAGGTGGTGTTCAGGACAATCCAAAGGACAGCGATAAGCCAGAGTGAATAGAAATAATCTGGGACTGTCAGGCAGAAGCCTGCTAGGATGCAGAAGCAGTAGTGGTAGAAGCAGCTTGCCATAACCGCAGTACGTGTTGGCAGTAGCGCCAACAAGCTGCAAGGCCTGCGAGTCCTCCTGGCAGCAACAGGAGGGGCAGCAGTAGCGGTGGCAGCCTGCGAGGCTGTAACGGCACCCTGCAAGGTGTTGTGGAGATGGCGGTAAAGGACCCCTGGGTCCATTCAAAGGCAACTATGGGATGTGGTGTTCCATCTTGCTGCAGGCTGAGGGAGCCGGCATTTGTCCACAGACAGCTTTCCAGGTCATGTGGCCAGCATGACTAGACCGGTTCTGGCACAACGGAACACCATGACGGAAGCTAGAGTTCACAGAAATGCCGTTTACCTTCCCGCTGCAGCGGTACCTATTTATCTACTTGCACGGGCGTGCTTTCGAACTGCTAGGTTGGCAGGAGCTGGGACAGAGCAACGGGAGCTCACTCCGTCGCGGGGATTCAAACCACTGACCTTCTGATCGGCAGGCCCAAGAGGCTCAGTGGTTAGATCACAGCACCACCTGCTCCTTTATATTGTCCTGAATACCACCAATTGGTAAAGGTAAAGGGACCCCTGATCATTAGGTCCAGTCGTGACCGACTCTGGGGTTGTGGCATTCATCTCGCTTTACTGGCCGAGGGAGCCGGCGTACAGCTTCCGGGTCATGTGGCTAGCATGACTAAGCCGCTTCTGGCGAACTAGAGCAGTGCACGGAACCACTGTTTACCTTCCCGCCGGAGTGGTACCTATTTATCTACTTACACTTTGACGTGCTTTCGAACTGCTAGGTGGGCAGGAGCAGGGACTGAGCAACTGGAGCTCACCCCGTCACCGGGATTCGAACCGCCAACCTTCTGATCCACAAGTCCTAGGCTCTGTGGTTTAACCCACAGCGCCACCCGCGTCCCATCCACCAATTGATAGCCAAGCCCCAAACCCAAAGTCT
This sequence comes from Podarcis liolepis, assembly GCF_965112155.1. Taxonomy (NCBI): domain Eukaryota; kingdom Metazoa; phylum Chordata; class Lepidosauria; order Squamata; family Lacertidae; genus Podarcis; species Podarcis liolepis. The sequence continues at coordinate 122,987 of NW_028148749.1, read as the reverse complement.
CATTTGGCTGCATTTTGCCTTGTCTGCTGCTGAAAGTGTCTCTCCCCTGCGCTATTAAGCGATGGGATCATTTGCTGCCAGAAGTTGCCCAGCAGCTTCCGAGGAGGCAGAAAAGGCCGAGATCCAGGGCGCGCATCAGCGAGCCGTAGGCAACCTCGGCGAGCCGAGGCGTTGAAGGAGAGGTGCTGCTGGGAACCCAGGCGGGGTGGGCAGGATCCTGGCTCGCCTTGGACGTCTCCAGCCAGTCACCGTCGAAGCGGGACGCTGCGCCAGACAAACTCACTCACTCTCTCCAGGTTTAATCTGGCGCGGCTGCATCCTTTTTTCGCTCCTTCTTCTCCGGGGGCGGGCAAGCGGCTCGGCGTCTCCGCCAGGGAATGCGCAGCATCCCACCCGCGTGGTCTCATCTCTCGGGGGCGGAGGCCGATCCCTTCGCCGAGAGGGGAGGGCCACGATCAACGGGCGGAGGAGTGGGTGGGCGGGCGCGCGCGTGGGGTGCTCGCCTTCTCCTTGCGCGCGGCTGCCTTGTGTTGTGGATCGGGCGCAGCAGGGAAGCTTAGCCGGCATGCGAGGCGCAATTGGAAATTGAGGGCTCCCCGTGTTTCTTCTATTTTCTAGCTAGCGAGGAAAGGCTCTGTGTGTGTGTGTGTGTGTGTGTGTGGCACGACAAGGCGATCGCAGCACGCGGAGATATTTTTTCCCGATGGCTTCCGGCGCCAGCCAAATCCCCCAGCCCCGGACTTGCAACGGGGCTCCGGGAGCGCGTCCTGCGCGCAGCGCGTCGGAGGAAAGCGACCCGGACCTGCAGGTGAAAATGTGCAAGAAGATCGCCCAGCTCACCAAGGTAAAAATAAATAAATACAATACAATACGGGGTGTGTGTGTGTGTGTGTGTTGAGGGTCGCTGGCAGCTGCTGCTGCAGGCAAGGAGAAGTTTACGCGTGTGCTTCCCATCTCCCAAGGAAGGGAAACGCCTAGAAACTTTCGTTTCCGTCGGGAGAGCGCGAGACTCTCCATCGCAGGGTCGTGGGTTCGAGAGACAGATCCTTGCATGGCAGCGGGTTGGACTAGATGACCCTAGGGGTACCCCGCAACTCTCTCCAAGAGTCTAGTGATTTCCCCCTCGGGATGGAAAAGATCGGCCGTCTTGGACGCCTGACCGCCTCCATCCTCTCTAGTCTAGCGATTTAAAACAATGGGGGGGGGGGGAGCAGCAGCCAGCGCTGGTTGCAGGTTGCATGATGAAATTAGCCCTGCTTTTAACGACGTGGTGGAGTCGATCTTCAACAAACCGCCAGGGAAGTTTTGCTTTTCCTTTTCCTTTTTTTTTTTTGCAGTGCTGATATTGGATGTTGCCTGTAGCTGTCGTGGAGAGAACGGAGAACTTGTCCTTTCAGTCAGGATAAGGGCGCAAATGAGAAAATAGAATGTTTAATAGAAATACAGTGGTACCTCGGGTTAAGTACTTAATTCGTTCCGGAGGTCTGTTCTTAACCTGAAACTGTTCTTAACCTGAAGCACCACTTTAGCTAATGGGGCCTCCCGCTACCGCTTTGCCACCGCTGCACGATTTCTGTTCTCATCCTGAAGCAAAGTACTTAATCCGAGGTAATATTTCTGGGTTAGCGGAGTCTGTAACCTGAAGCGTATGTAACCTGAAGTGTATGTAACCTGAGGTAGCACTGTACGGGAATGCTGCTCAGCTGCATCTTGTACAGAGGTACCTCAGGTTACATACGCTTCAGGTTACAGACTCCGCTAACCCAGAAATAGTACCTCAGGTTAAGAACTTTGCTTCAGGATGAGAAGAGAAATTGTGCAGCGGTGGCACAGCGGCAGCGGGAGGCCCCATTAGCTAAAGTGGTGCTTCAGGTTAAGAACAGTTTCAGGTTAAGAACAGACCTCTAGAATGAATTAAGTTCTTAACGCGAGGTACCACTATATTCTGTTTCAGGATGCAGCAACGGAGTAGGTTTTCAAGGTGGCCACAGGGCTAGTCCACCCAAGGGGCCCGGTGAGGTGACCGCTTCAGGCGGCAGGACCCCTAGGAGCAGCAGATCCCAACATCAGTCTTTCTTGTCCACTTGTTCCTAATGTAGAGATTTACTCATCCCTTTCTCCCTGGCAGGGAGGGGGCACCATTTTGGGGGTTGTTGCCTCAGGCGACAAAATGTCTTGGACCGGCCCTGGTGGCAGATGATAGCAGCGAGTTTCTCAGAGGCTTGGTGAGGGCAGCAGGACAGGCAGAGTGATGCAGCTGTCTTCTTATCTTCTTATTGGCCCAATGCTTGCAGCCTAACACAGTAAAGCACATCAAGAAGTGAATCTTCCGGTTGTGGAGAAGAAAACTTGAGAATCAAAAATAACAGGGTTTTCTCTTGGTGTTTTGGATCTGCAATATATCATAGCGGTGAGATCTTGTCGTCTCCACAGCAACAGTTCTGGTTCTTGGTGGAGAAGAATTGGTCCTGAGCATAAGGTAAAGGTAAAGGGACCCCTGACCATTAGGTCCAGTCGTGGCCGACTCTGGGGTTGTGGCACTCATCTCGCTTTATTGGCCGAGGGAGCCGGTGTACAGCTTCCGGGTCATGTGGCCAGCATGACTAAGCCGCCTCTGGCGAACCAGAGCAGCACACAGAAACGCCATTTACCTTCCCACTGGAGCAGTGCCTATTTATCTACTTGCACTTTGACGTGCTTTCGAACTGCTAGGTAGGTAGGAGCAGGGACCGAGCAATGGGAGCTCACCCTGTTGTGGGGATTCGAACCACCGACCTTCTAATCAACAAGTCCTAGGCTCTGTGGTTTAACCTGCGTCCCTTCTGGTCCTGGGCATAGACACCACTAAATAAATAAATTGCCTCACCTTATGTGAACAAAATATGCTATTTTAACACAGGGATTTGGGAGTGTCCTGAAGGAGATGCTACCATTTTAATATGTTGCACTTCTTGAAGAACTTGCAAGACATTTGTGAACTGAAAATAGTCATTCAGTTTTTTACTGGACATAATATAGTATATTATAGTGGATAGCCTTCCTCTCTCCCATCATTTTATTTGTCACCTAGCTCAATGCAAAGTATAATTAATATATCAGTTGTAAAAAAAAAAAAATTGTGTTTTCTATCTTTTTTTGCACTTCCCCTCAAATTTATCTACGGTTTTATTTTTTAAAAAAATCTTGCTTAGCCTTGCTTTTTCTGTTTAGGATAATAGTGCCTCATTATAGTCCATGCTAATTAACCTAATAGATCTGGTTTGTGAGTGGTAGTTTCTGTCTGAATATGGAACTGAACAAGATCAGTATATTTTAAATATTTTGTCAGCCTGTCCTTTAATTCTATGCTTACTTGTGGGTTCTAACTCCCGTAAGTGAAATTCAACTGCTCAGTGAACCAGACTGAAGGATACATTTACCATTTGAGATTCCCTTGGGCTTCTTGCATTTTAATAGAAATAGCATTTGTGAGGATGAATATCAGGATTTCAGCATGAAGGAAGAGTGGTTTGACCTTTTCATCCCATACCATCTCCTCTCCAAAAATCCCACATGGGTGCCATTGAAACCTTGTCCTTCATCTCAGTAGAAAATAAAACATACCTGTCATTTAATTCAGCCATGGATACACAATCTTGCTAACAGCAACCTTGTAGCATGCAAGTGTTTTTATATACCACATAGCTCTGACCTCCCTACTGAATACAGTCGTACCTTGGAAGTCAAATGGAATCTGTTCCGGAAGTCCATTCGACTTCCAAAACATTTGGAAACCAAAGAGCAGCTTCTGATTGGCTGCAAGAAGCTCCTGCAGCCAATCAGAAGCCACGGAAGCCCCATCGGGCGTATGGCTTCCAAAAATAGTTTGCAAACCGGAACAGTCACTTCTGGGTTTGCGGCATTCGGGAGCCAAAATGTTCGAGAACTAAGCTGTTTTAAAACCAAGGTATGACTATACTGATTTTGGTCTGGGTGTGCTAGAAATGGGGCTAAAAATATTGTTACACTTTTGTAGGCATTTTGATATTCATGCCTGCTTAGTTACTTTCCCCCACACCCTAAGAACCATATCCCATACTCTGCAATTGATGGAACATAGGAAGGTTTTCAGTTATGTTACACAACATTTAATTACACACAACATATAATTTAGCTGCTTGTGATCATTTTTAAAAGGAGCTTTTTACTATTGATGGTCTGTAGGTAGTATGTGACCTGTAATTTCCAGGAGGCTTTTATGTGTGCACACTCAAAAATGGAGGTTCCAGTTTCCACACAAGCAACTCTATTCTTAAGTTTAGATTTTGTCATGAATATGCAAAAGCGAAAACAACAACCCTATTTAGATGTTTACGGCTCTGGGATGTGAACATTGCATACCTCTGCGATCTGCTTGTGATTTCCACTCATGCCTTAATAATGACAAACCATGTGTTTTGTGCATGGATAATACACAGTACGTAGAAATGTATACACGAGTGAGTTTTTATACGTTTTCAGAAGACCAAGTACCGTATTTTTTGCTCTATAAGACTCACTTTTTCCCTCCTAAAAAGTAAGAGGAAATGTGTGTGCGTCTTATGGAGCGCATGCAGGCTGCGCAGCTATCCCAGAAGCCAGAACAGCAAGAGGGATCACTGCTTTCGCTGCGCAGCGGTCCCTCTTGCTGTTCTGGCTTCTGGGTTTCAGAATATTTTTTTTCTTGTTTTGCTCCTCCAAAAACTAAGTGCGTCTTGTAGTCTGGTGCGTCTTATAGAGCGAAAAATACGGTATGTGTTTTGTAATAGTTCCATCTATATGCATGGATGCACAAACTTCACACATGAATAAACCTTGATTCTACAGGAAACATGAGCTAAATGGCCAAATACACGGTTAGTTAAAGTTTATAGGTCTGTAAAGAACACATCACCGTTCTAAGGGAAGCAGCTGGACGTGGTGCTTTAAAACACAGAGCTAGAAAGTGCCTAGAGAGTGTGGCCTTTTGCCCACCATGCAGCCCTTTCACCACATGCTGTGGTTAAACTAAAGGTAAAGGGACACGGGTGGTGCTGTGGGTTAAACCACAAAGCGTAGGACTTGCTGATCAGAAGGTTGGCGGTTCGAATCCCCACGACGGGGTGAGCTCCCATTGCTCGGTCCCTGCTCCTGCCCACCTAGCAGTTCGAAAGCACGTCAAAGTGCAAGTAGATAAATAGGTACCACTCTGGCAGGAAGGTAAATGGCGTTTCCGTGCTCTTGCTCTGGTTCACCAGAAGCAGCTTAGTCATGCGGGCCACATGAGCCGGAAGCTGAATAAAGCGAGATGAGCGCCGCAACCCCAGAGTCGGCCATGACTGGACCTAATGGTCAGGGGTCCCTTTACCTTTAAAGGTAAAGGACCCCTGACAGTTAAGTCCAGTCGCAAATGACTCTGGGGTTGCAATGCTCATCTTGCTTTGCTGGCCGAGGGAGCCGACGTTTGTCCACAGATAGTTTTTCTGGGTCATGTGGCCAGTATGACTAAACTGCTTCTGACAAAACCAGAGCAGCGCACAGAAAGGCCGTTTAACTTCCCACCGGAGCGGTACCTATTTATCTACTTGCACTTTGACGTGCTTTCGAACTGCTAGGTTGGCAGGAGCAACAGGAGCTCACCCCGTCATGGGGATTCAAACCGCTGACCTTCTGATCGGCAAGTCCTAGGCTCTGTGGTTTAACCCACAGCGCCACCCTCATCCCAATGAAACTTTAAGCAATGCATTTGGGAGGGAAACTTCCTGCTTCCCTGATACGTGATGGGCTGGAAACCTGCTGAGAGAGATCCCCAAAAGGAAGGCAATGTGTCCTTCTATGTAGGTTGCGCAGAACTGCGATGTACTTTGTAGGATCCTTGCAATATGCAAGCCTTCCCTCTGTAAAAAACCCACCTGCTAGGCATTTTGCTAGGATATATGTAAAGGCCTTTGAGATTCCAGGGGAGGAAGGCTGTAATCAGAAATGTCACACAGGATCAGTGACAGCTATTAATAACTACTGATGGGATATTTTAAAGGATGTCAGATTGGCCGGGTGAAGTATTAATTTCATTATAAACCTGCATGCTGGTGTCTCGTTCACCAGACCATAAGGCGAGTTTGCAAGCAGATAGCCTAACTCAATGCTTCCATCAGGATAAGTGTGTGTATAAGTTTAGCTAAAGACATATTTTGTTGTTATGGAGGGACAAAATCTTGGCACTGAAGGCTGAGTAGGGCTGAGGCAGGTAGGGCACCCTTGCCCTGATCCAAATTAGAGCCCTCTTCACAACCACAGCTGCTTTAAAGGGAACAACAGCAGCAACCACACATAGAAAGGCAGTCACATTTGAAACAGCAACGCCATGCCCACCACAAATTATTCCAGAGTAATCGAAACTCTTCATTGCAGCATTTTTTTACCTTCACCTTTCTGAGATTTCCCATGTGATAAAATTTCTTTGTCGACATGGTACTGGTGCAAAACGAAGTATGTTGTTGTTTAGTCATTTAGTCGTGTCCGACTCTTCGTGACCCCCTGGACCAGAGCACGCCAGGCACTCTTGTCTTCCTCTGCCTCCCGCAGTTTGGTCAAACTCATGCTGGTAGCTTCGAGAACACTATCCCACCATCTCGTCCTCTGTTGTCCCCTTCTCCTTGTGCCCTCCATCTTTCCCAACATCAGGGTCTCTTCCAGGGAGTCTTCTCTTCTCATGAGGTGTCCAAAGTATTGGAGCCTCAGCTTCACGATCTGTCCTTCCAGTGAGCACTCAGGGCTGATTTCCTTCAGAATGGATAGGTTTGTTCTTCTTGCAGTCCGTGGGACTCTCAAGAGTCTCCTCCAGCACCATAATTCAAAAGCATCAATTCTTCGGCGATCAGCCTTCTTTATGGTCCAGCTCTCACTTCCATACATCACTACTGGGAAAACCATAGCTTTAACTATATGGACCTTTGTTGGCAAGGTGATGTCTCTGCTTTTTAAGATGCTGTATAGGTTTGTAATTGCTTTTCTCCCAAGAAGCAGGCGTCTTTTAATTTCCTGACTGCTGTCACCATCTGCACTGTTCATGGAGCCCAAGAAAGTAAAATCTCTCACTGCCTCCATTTCTTCCCCTTCTATTTGCCAGGAGGTGATGGGAAGTATAGAAAGCATAATTCCTGGATTCCAAGATCCAAGTTTTGGGCAAGAAGTCTTTGGTGAGAGAACTCTAGCAGAAATTTAAAACCCACAAAATATGCATCAAAGCAAAGCATGGAAATATAGGCTGTTGGACCTTTAGAATATGCCCTTCCAAGCTCCTTCCAAAGTTTCCTTTCTCCCCCAGCAAAGGAAAAGACCACAGATTTGATAAGTTAAAAGATGGGTTTACTTACAAACACTCCAAAGGTCAGGTTCATGTGCTTTTCCATACATTAGTCAGAAAGGTTGCACAGGCAGTAAAATGTAGCTTGGTGGAACAGCATGGATGTTGAACTGCCCTGGAACAGTAAGTCCCATGCTCAGGCAAGGAGACTACTGTACGGTGTGTGAGACTAACAGAATCCCTCTTCTGTCTCTTTGGCCCATCCTCAAGTGCAAATATCAAAAGCCAGCAACCTGCCAAGCAGAGCACCTGGGAAGAGAGTAGTAAATGTGTAAAATAAGCCAGTGTGTTGTAGTGGTTAAGAGCGGGGGACTCATAATCTGGTGAACCGGGTTTGATTCCCCGCTCTTCCACATGCAGCTGCTGGGTGACCTTGGGCTAGTCACACTTCTCTGAAGTCTCTCAGTCTCACTCACCTCATAGAACGTTTGTTGTGGGGGAGGAAGGGAAAGGAGTTTGTTAGCCACTTTCAGACTCCTTAGGGTAGTGATAAAGCAGGATATCAGATCCAAACTCTTCTTCTTCTTCTTCTAAACCAGAGCTCCCTGCCCATAATACAGTGGTACCTCAGGTTACAGATGCTTCAGGTTACAGACTCCGCTAACCCAGAAATAGTACCTTGCTTCAGGATGAGAACAGAAATTGTGCTCTGGAGTCACAGCAGCAGCAGGAGGCCCCATTAGCTAAAGTGGTGCTTCAGGTTAAGAACAGTTTCAGATTAAGAACAGACCTCTGGAACGAATTAAGTTCTTAACCCGAGGTACCACTGTACCTAGTGGCACTTCCAGGCAGGTGTTTATTGGGAGACATGTGCTCCTCACGCTTACAGCTTTATTAATTAATTTGCAGTATCTCAATCCCCACCCCAATTTAGATCTCCTTTCCCTTGTCTGCTTTTCCTATACCTCCATCTGCCCAAGACTCATTCAGTAGAACTGTGCCACCTTCTGTGAACAACCATCTGTCCAACTGCCAAAACACATAACTGTTGTCAGCAAGCAAGGAAAGCTAAAACATCTAAAGGAAACGCGCGCGCACACAGACACACACCCTGCAATTTTCAGGAATAAGCTAGTTAACACATAAAGCTATCAGTGCAGTAGTACAATATAATCAATAGTGGAAATTGGGGCTGGGCAATAGCCTGTTTTCAACCTCACGATATATTACCGGCTAAATATCTTGATATATCATGATATATATCTGTGATGGCAGAGGGCCACAAAAGCACTGACCAGGATATTCCTGGATGTTCTTCAATCTATGGGATTTTTAACCTACTCCAGAGCAGATTTCAGGACCAGGGCAGCTCCAAGAAATTACAGTGGTACCTCTGCTTGTGAATGGGATCCATTCTGGAGGCCCATTCGCAACAGAAAAAAGCGCAATCTGAAGCGCTGCAGGTGCGTGGTGCAATTTGGTGCTTGTGCGCATCCGTGAGCGGTGAAGCATGTCAAAGTGCAAGTTGCTTCTGGGGAGGGAGAAAGGAGGGGAGGTTGACCCAACATGGTGGGTGGCGCAGAGGGTTAAACCCAACACTACAAGTGCAAGACAAGACACGTACCATGCATTCACATGTTTCATGCCACACCTATTTTGACCCTGAGTAAATGCCGTATTTTTCGCTCTATAGGACGCACCCAACCTTGTTTTAGAGGGGAGAGAACAAGAAAAAAAAACTACCCTTCTCTGCTCAGCGCCCCATTTCTCCTCCCACTTGGCTGAAGGGGCGCTGCGCAGCTCTCCCTCTCTGCTGAAGCCAGGAGAGTCTTGCTCTCCCAGCTTCAGCAAAAGGAACCCTTCAGGCAGCTATCCCTGAAACCTGGAGAGTGAGAGGGGTCAGTGCACACCGACCCCTCTCGCTCTCCAGGCTTCAGCGAAAGCAACGTGAAGCCTCTGGAGCACAGAGGGAGCGCTCCCTCTGTGCTTCGCAGGCTTTGCATTGCTATCGCTGAAACCAAGGAGCCTGCATTCGCTCCATAGGACGCACACACATTCCCCCTTAATTTTTGGAGGGGAAAAAGTGCGTCCTATAGAGCGAAAAATACGGTAGTGGCAGAAAGCGGAGACAGAGACACAGAGCAAGCAGAGATTAGAGAAAAGACAAGTGTGCTGGCAATATCCATGCACAGACAGGGCCTAGCAGCAGAAGTCTCTGTGAGTGCAGCTGTTTCGAAGGAGGAGCAGACAAATAAGGGAGCTAATGAAGCTTGAAGCAGCAGGCTGCGCGTTTCCTAGATGAACTGAATCTCAAAAGCAAGTTATCTTTGCCTTTCTCCTGAGCTCTGAATTCCCTTGATTCTTTGGAATACATAATTTATGGACCCATTAGAGAAACCAGTACATGGATAATGAGATTATCGGTTTTCATTGTGGTTAGAGGAAGTTGTGTGTCAAACTTCGCATGCTGCGCTTGAAAAGCTAACCGAAAGCTTGGCACCTCAATATGGCAAAGTGCACCAAGGACCACAGATCACGACTAATCTCCTTTGCATAACATGTGGTGAGTTTAGGTCACAAACATAGAAAACCAAGCCGCGCATCATTTACATTTTTGATTTTCCTTTGGTCTAGAATAATCGCGAAAATGTCAAGTTCTTCCATTTGTTGTGCAAATCCATCTTTTAAGTATCCATGCCCTTACATCCTAAGCCCATTTATTTGAAAACACAATTTGTTTATCTCACTGAATGTTATTTCCAGGTCCTTCAGTATCATAGCTGTCAACGTTTCCCCTTTTTAAAGGGAAATTCCCTTATTCCGAATAGGATTCCTCGCAAGAAAAGGGAAAAGTTGACAGCTATGGTCAGTATGATGTAGGATTGCCTTCCAAGGCCACAATTCTTTCCACACATGGGCTGCGTACACAACGCTGGCTTAAAATGCAACTAGGTCATTATTTTTTCCAATTCAGATCAAAGCTTGTTTGGGAGAAAACTCATCAAGACGCAGTATTTAATAATGTGTGTCTGAAAGCAGCAATCTAAATTTGCCAATTTGAGATTGAATCTCACCCCCCAAAAAACAGTCCAGAAGTACGCCAAGTTTTATTTACTTAAGAATTTTAAATGCCACTTCATAATGTTTAGCTGAGAACAGTTTACAGTGTAAATTAAAACAGTAAGATATACAACAGAACAATAAAAACAATAATCAATTAACACTGTTGAAAGAGCACTGTGAAAACTTCATTTCCAGTGCTTGAAATTAGTTACAATTTCTCTAATTAGTGATTGTTCTGTATTGTTAACTGTCCTGGTTCCTTGGAGTGGGATTACTTATTCTTTAGAACAAAGAACAAACTGAATTTTCAGTGAAGTTAACATGTCCATCTCCCAAACCTTAAATTTCCACATATTTGTTTTGCTGGTGTGTAGGACAACAAATGGTTATCAATACATGTTTAGTTCATCGTACAAAAAGGCTTGAGAGCTTCCCTAAGAATTCTTTTGTTCTGACTAACGGGGTGAGTAAAAATAAATAGGAAATCATCTGGTATTTGCTCTCTTCTAGGATCCTCCAAAAGTGCTTTCACATCATTTACTATATTGTAGTATATTGATCTTTCGAAAGGCTCCTGCAATTACACTTAGAGCCTTCAGTTACCCTTATAAATCAGGTATATGGCATCCAATACATTTCTGCTTTGCTTCGTGGACCACTTTTGTTCAGTTAATTATACAGGAAATAGAGAATTAAATTAGTAAAGTTTGCGATCCTTTCTGCAGGTATTTTGTCATTTCAGTTTTGAGCACAAGAACACTAAAAGCTGAAGTGTCACCAGGATATGTGAGGTAGAATCTTCTTTTAGAAAGGTCAGCAGAGAGACTTCCATTTTTGTATTCTAAGACTAGGGTTGCCACATGCCTGGAATTTCTCGGACATATCCTGAATACTGAAGCCTTCCCTGAAGTGTGACTTTGCCATTTGATAATGTATCATGTTACAAAAGTCAGGTGCCTGCCCCTCTCTCTGCCGAGCAGTAGCAAGAGCCATGGGGTACCAGGCACCCACACAGGGTCTGTCTCCCTTTGGAGAAAGGAATACATGGAGGAGACTGTCATGAAATATGGTTTATTCACCTATTTACACCCTCAGTCTGCATGGAGGAAGTACAGATCTCACAGCATGGTCGTTTCAAGAGGGACTTGCCGCCAGCTTCCCCCAAAATGGATCTCGGCTCTTCCTCCTGCTTCTCCTTCCCAGCACCCTTGCTTTAAAATGCCCTTTTTCTGTCCCCATCACCTTAGTAACATCTGACTCCCCAGGCCAGGGGTCTGCAACCTTTAAGACAAAAAGAGCCACTTGGACCAAAGGAAAAAAAAACTGGGAGCCGCAAAACCATTGCGACATTTAAAACAGTGGGGAGTGTCAGGGCACACAATGCGCCTCCTCCCCTCGCTAGTATCCGCCCCGGAGCTGCGGCAAAGGTGTAAAAGAGCCACATGCGGCTCCGCTGCGGGTTGCTGACTCCTGCCCCAGGCCAAAGGATTCCTCCTCTATGGCCTGCCAGCACCTTTTGTCATGTTAACAGGTTTGCTCTTCACTAAGCCAGCCAGGCTGGTTTCCATAAGCCAGGCCAGGAATTCCCTGTCTGACAGAGCTCTGCAGCTTGTATACCAGTGGCATAGCGGGGAGTGGGGGCTGTCACCCCGGGCAGATTTGGGGGAGGTGGTGCCCCCAGGTGCCCCCACAACAGGCTCCCATTGGGCAGGCTCCAGCGTGTGAAGCTCTGATTCGGGAGCGCAGTGGAGAAGAGTCAGCAGCAGAGAGCTGCTGCCCCTCTCCTTGGCTGGACTGTGGTGAGGGGCAACGGGCTCCGTCTCTGCCCTGCCCCCCCCTTGGGGATGTGCCATGCACATTTGCACCAGGCACTGGAAGCATGCGCTCCACCACTGGCTTGTACTTAAATCCATATCCCCAAATCCTAGCATTTATTAATTTCTAGGGTTTAGGGGGGTCCCCCCCTTAAGTCTATAACACCACTGTGTTTGTATAATGTGGTGTTTTAAAGATTTGTTTTTATATTGGCTGCGTATATATTTATTTCTGGGAGGGACACGGGTGGCGCTGTGGGTTAAACCACAGAGCCCAGGACTTGCTGATCAGAAGGTCGGCGGTTCGAATCCCCGCAACGGGGTGAGCTCCCGTTGCTCTGTCCCTGCTCCTGCCAACCTAGCAGTTCAAAAGCACATCAAAGTGCAAGTACATAAATAGGTACCACTCCAGTGGGAAGGTAAACGGCATTTCCGTGCGCTGCTCTGGTTCGCCAGAAGCGGCTTAGTCATGCTGGCCACATGACCCGGAAGCTGTACGCCGGCTCCCTCGGCCAATAAAGCGAGATGAGCGCCAAAACCCCAGAGTCGACCAAACAAGCAGGATGAGTGCATCCAGAACGTACATCCTACCTGGCCCTCAGTCCAGGCCAACACATCTTGAGGACTAGCGAGCTAAACACAGCTCAGCAGTCATGTATTGTTGATGCCTAGGACTAGGAAAGCAGTAAAGTTCTTACATCACAATCTAGTATATGATTTATGAGTTGCATTCAACTGAGTGGGTTTGTGGACATGCCTTGGTTTCATCCTGGAGGTAATTCTTAAAACCACCAGATCCCTACTTGTGTGCCTGAGCAGAGAGGCTTCTAAAATACAGTGGTACCTCGGGTTACAGACGCTTCAGGTTACAGACTCTGCTAACCCAGAAATAGTACCTCAGGTTAAGAACTTTGCTTCAGGATGAGCACAGCAGCAGCACAGAGGCAGCAGGAGGCCCCATTAGTTAAAGTGGTACCTCAGGTTAAGAACAGTTTCAGGTTAAGAACGGACCTCCAGAACAAATTAAGTTCTTAACCCACTATATATCCAAACAGACAAAAGATGACAAACCAGCGAAGGACACATTTTACAACACACTAAAAAAACCAGAATTGAGACAGCAGCGAGAGAACGAAAGACAGTAAAAGCGGGATCCGTTTCTCCATGTTTTTTTTTAATGTTAAAAATGAAGTGAACTCATGAACCCCAGCTCAGGAGACTCATTCCTCGGCTTCAAGGAATAGATGCTATCATTTCTGCCTCTGTGCTAGCAAACTGCACTTCTAATTTTTTTTGGACAGAATAAAATAATAATAATAATAATAATAATAATAATAATAATAATAATAATAATAATGTGTATGGGAAATTAGGCTGGTGCTGCCATTTCCCATCACTGTGCTGCTGGTGCAGAAAGTATAGGAAGTGTGCAGTGAAGGGCAGGTTGGATTAAGTGAGGGGCAGGGAGGGCCCAACGTCATCGCCAGCACAGCCCACTGGGCAGACAGGTTTAAACCTTCCCAACCCAGTAAGCATGAACTGGAAGAAAACAGCTGACTGCATCTCAGCTGATCTGATGGTGGGGTGGCTTTCTGCCTGCTGTGTGGGGCAAGGAGCTTTAAACCCAGCGTGAGACAAAGGGAAGCAATGAGCATGTGCATGGCTTTTATTTTGATGCCGTTTGCTTAATGGACAGCAGCCATGTGGAATCTTCACTGCAGCAACACCACTTAGCATCAACCACTGCTATTCACCATATTGGTACGGATCATCTGAGTGAGAGATAGGCTTTCATCCTACTTTAAATCTCGCTGCCCTGCCCAGGGATGAAAATATCCCACTTCTCAGCTGAGCTGAACAGGTTGGGGAGGGGCACCGACTTGGCCCCATCCCCTACGGATCTGGCCCGGCCACTGCTGGAGTGTGACCCCATGATCTTTCTTCCCAAGTAATCTCATCCTTCAGATGAAATGTATTCCTGTCCCTTTCTAAAGAAGAGCACCCCTGCCCAGGATCTGAGCCATTGCTTCAAATTGGCAACATGCAGAATTATTTAATTCTGTTTCCGCCAATTTGACAGCAGTCGTTGAATAATTGAGCAACATCTGGGTTCATTAGCGCTCCTCTAGGAGGAAGGATTATGGAAGACCGTTTTCTCTGGCTAAAAAGAAAAGAGAAGAGTTGATATTACAGTGGTACCTCGGGTTACATATGCTTCAGGTTACATACGCTTCAGGTTACAGACTCCGCTAACCCAGAAATAGTACCTCGGGTTAAGAACTTTGCTTCAGGATGAGAACAGAAATCGGGCTCCAGCGGTGCAGCAGCAGCAGGAGGCCCCATTAGCTAAAGTGGTGCTTCAGGTTAAGAACAGTTTCAGGTTAAGAACAGACCTCCAGAACAAATTAAGTACGTAACCAGAGGTACCACTGTACATAGAAATCACAAGAAGTAATAAGAAACTCCCTCATAGGAGTGTCTTAACAACCAATATAGCTTTGGGGTGTTTGTTTTGCTCAGTTCCCAGAATATGTTTTGCTGTTGCATATTTATCTGGAATGTTCCCAGACACAGCACGGATACTCCTGTTATTTTTAAGACTGCAGTCTTCAAATATCACCTAGCAATGAGCATGTGCATGGCTTTTATTTTGATGCCGTTTGCTTAATGGACAGCAGCCATGTGGAATCTTCACTGCAGCAACACCACTTAGCATCAACCACCCAACCCCAGAGGGTGCTCTGTTTCAGCAGCTGCCCCATGGCTCTTGAGCCGTCTTAGGGGTAATTCCAGAAATTCTGCTCACCTCCCTGATAAAGGGGGATCGTTAACTATTTCAATATGTTACGGCTGCAGCTAGGATCCTCGTGGCTCAAAAGTGGAAATTACAGGAGACCCCAACAGTATTGGAGTAGCAGACTAAATTTTTTGAGTATGCAGAATTAGCTTATAAAATTCGAGACCAAAAAGGGACAAAGTTTGAAGAAGAGTGGGGTAAATTTGTTGCATATATAAGAATTAACTGTAGAAGTCTAAAAACTGTAGTAGGGTTAACATAAATCCTGTGATGTGTACAGAAGGTAAATAAGAATCTACAAGAGAAGTTATAAACTAAGAACACTGAAGCAGGGAAGGATGGAAATCTGGGCGTGAATTTACGCAGTGTAAATAAGATGATATAATATGATGATTGTAAAAGATTAAGTTTTATTTATGTTTGTGAAAAAACCAATAAAAATATTTTTTTTGGGGGGGGGGAAACAACAGAAATTCTGCTCACCTCCCATGAACCCCTTCCATTATCTCACTTCTGCCCATGTACACATTGTATATCATTATGTCGCTGGACTTAGTTGCTGTATCAGTTTCCTGACTGTTCGGTTCTCATTTGGGAAATATAAAGTTTTTATTTGGTTTCCTGACTGGTGTGCCAAAGCCTTCTATGGCATGTGCCCCCTTTGGGAAGGCATGTGTGGACTAGGACCAGGCGATATCTGGTTTTCTGCATCGCAATATATCACCAGCTAAACATTGTCATATATCACAATGTCTGAAACAAGGATGGAGCTATGCTATTGGCTATTGGCTGGCTTCGCAGTTTTCCCCTCATTGTGATTTTTGCATAGCATACACACACATACATCATGATTTTCAATAGATTGCCAGGTCAAAAGTTATGAAACTGATATTGCGATATAGACCTCAGATCGGTTTTGGATGATATATTAATATATTGCTCAGCCCTAGTGTGGACATCTCTTGCTCTGCATGCAGAGACTTTTCAGATGTGTTTTTTTCTTCCTCCCTCAGCTCAGGGCTTATCCACTTTTCCTCTTGTTCTGTTGCTTCCCCCATCCCCAGGGAAAACTGCTCTTGAGCACTCAGTCAGAGCAAACGGCAAATCAGAGAATACCATTTGTTCCAATCTACTGCTAAAGAGGTTTTCCCTCGGAAAGGGGAAAACCTCTTGGACCCCTGCCTAGAAAGCGTGTCAGTAAAGAGCACAGACCTGTGCTTTTTAGACACAGCCCGAGCGGAAGTGTGGACAAGCGCTCGGCCGTGCTTTGCATCAGTGCATAAAAAGGTAAAGGGACCCTTGACCATTAGGTCCAGTCATGGCCGACTCTGGGGTTGTGGCGCTCATCTCGCTTTATTAGCCGAGGGTGTTATGTAGTGTAGTTTCACCCTGGGCCAACAGGGGGATACTGTATATAGTTTTCACTCAGGTCTGTAGATAGTTTTCACTCAGGTCCGCGTCTGTTATTTTAGGCGGGAACTCTGGGCTGTTGCGGTTACAATGTTGACAGCCGGCTGCCTATAAATACAGGCCGGCTGAGCTGTTCGCAGTCAGTTCTATTCCAGCTTACCATAATAAAGAGCTACTTGAAGAAATCGCTGTGCCGGCTGCTATGTCAACCCACGACTTAACACTGGCGACGAGGATGGGATAGATGGACATCAGAGCACAGCCAGATGCGGCCAGCCTCTGAACTGAGCTGAATCTCTGAGCTGAATCACAGAGCGAAATCACTGAGCGAAATCACTGGGCAGAACCAATTCATTTTTTTTTTTTAAATAATCTTTATTGATTTTCTTTTATGCACACAAAAAGAAAAAAACACAACATTCAACAAAAAATCATGACACTTAAGTACTATGAAAGAAACAAGAAAAAAGAAAAATAAAGAATCAGACAAGAGGGCAAAAAAGAAAGACAAAAAACTACAACATAAAAACGTAAAACTTTCGACTTCCTTCCCTGCTGATTTCGGGTTTTTACATTCAGTAGTTATCTTTTTACCGCTGGTTTTGTTTATACTTTGCACATCGGGAGTTTTACACCAAACCTGCTGTATTTGGTAGCTTTTTAAAATTACCTTCAAAATAGGCCATAAATTTACTCCATTCTTCTTTTAACTTTGTATTTTTGTGATTTCTAATTTTTTGTGTCAATCTTGCTAATTCAATAAAGTCATGTAGTTTTAATTGCCAGTCCCTCACCGTTGAAAGATTTGTGCTTTTCCAATTTTGGGCGATTAGCATTCTGGCCGCTGCTGTTGAATATTGGAATAGAACTTTATCTTTTTCTTGAATTTCTTTCCCGACCATCCCTAATAGAAAGGCCTCTGGTGTCTTGGGAAATGTATATCTAAATATCTTTTTTAACTCATTATATATCTGATCCCAAAATTTTTTAATTTCCTCACATGTCCACCACATATGTATAAAATTGCCTTCTTTTGTCCTACATTTCCAACAAGCCTTGTCTGCGGTCTTGTACATTCTATTCAATTTTTCTGGTGTAAGGTACCATCTGTATATCATTTTTTCTAAATTTTCCCTGATTGCAGCGCTTGCCGTGAATTTTAATCCCTCGCTCCATAGTTTTGACCATTTTTCGTATTCTATATCATGTCCCAGGTCTTTTGCCCATTTAACCATAACTTGTTTGATTTTTTCGTCTTTAGTTTCCCATTCCAGTAGTATGTTGTACATCTTGGATAGTATCTTCGATTTACTTTCAACTACTTCAATCTGAAATTTGGACTTCTTTTCATTCATTCCTAATTTTTTATCTTCTGTCCATATTGCATTAATTTGATGGTACTGTATCCAACCCATCAACCTCTCCCTTAGTTCTTCATATGGTCTTAGTTTTCAGCTGTCTTGGGATCTCACTAGTAGGTCTTCATATGTCAGTTTCTGTACTTCCATGTTTGTTTTTTTGATAGACAACAAATCTGTTGGGGACAGCCACCAGGGTACTCTTCGCTCCAACAATTTCTTATTTTTATCCCAGACTTCATACAGGGGTCCTCTTATAATATGGCTCGAAAACCTTTTGTGTACTTTTTCTTTATTTAACCAGAGGTAGGCGTGCCAACTGAATCTATTATCGGCTCCTTCCAGATCTAATAAGTCCGTATCTTCTAAGGTTATCCAGTCTTTGACCCAGCAAAGACAGGCCGCTTCATAATATAATTTTAGGTCAGGTATTGCCAATCCTCCTCTCTCCTTACGGTCTGTTAGTAGTTTGAATCTAATCCTTGGCCTTCTTCCCTGCCATATAAATCTTGAAAGTGTCTTCTGCCAATCCTTAAATATTTTAGACCCTCTGATGACAGGTATATTTTGAAATAAGAATAGCATCTTAGGGAGTATGCTCATTTTTATTGCTTCCATCCTGCCCAGCCACGAGAGATTCACCCTGTTCCAGACATCCAAGTCCTTTTTCACTTTATTCCATGTTGGTGTGTAATTATCTTCGATTAGATTTATATTTCTGGGTGTAAGCCAAATTCCTAAATATTTTATTTTCTTCACCACTTTGATTCCAAATTGTCTCTCTAGTCTTTCCACCGCATCGTTTCTCAGATTCTTTGTTAACATTTTTGTTTTGGTTTTGTTCAACTTGAAGCCCGATAGTTTACCGTACTCCTCCATGATCTCCAATACTTTGCCCACGCTTTCCTGCGGCTCTTCTAGGGATAACATCAGATCGTCAGCGTAAGCTTTTAATTTAAACTCTTTAAATCCTATTTTGATCCCTTTTATCTCTGTTTTGGACCTAATTTTATTCGCCAGGACTTCCAAAGCCAGAATGAATAGAAGCGGGGAGAGGGGGCATCCTTGCCTTGTTCCTTTCTCTATTCTGAATTTATTCGTAAAGTTGTTGTTTATTATCAATTTAGCATGCTGGTTTGAATATATTGCCTGTATTCCTTTTAGGAATTCCCCTTCGATCCCTACCTTCTCCATCGATTTTAGTAAAAACCACCAGGAAACGTTATCGAACGCTTTTTCTGCGTCTATGAAAATCAGGGACGCCGGGATATTATTATTAATCTCCAAATATTCAATTAGATTAATGACGTGCCTCACATTATCTTTCATGTATCTGTTTGGGAGGAAACCCGCTTGATCTTTGTGGATTATCCTTATTAAACATTTCTTCAATCTGTTCGCCATGATATCCGCATAAATCTTGTAGTCGTTATTTAATAACGATATTGGCCTGTAATTTTTCATGTTCGATTTGTCCGTATCTGGTTTTGGAATTAATGTTATAAAAGCCTCTCTCCACGTCTCAGGAATTTTCCCTCCTCTTAAAATATTGTTCATGGTATCACAAAGTACTTGTGCTAATTGGCTTCCCAACACTTTGTAATATTTGGCCGATAACCCATCCGGGCCTGGTGCCTTCCCCAATTTCAATTTTTTTATCGCATTTTCAATCTCCTCCATATTTATAGGTCTATTTAATTGGGTTCTTTCTTCTTCTGTGACAGTTTTTCCTATGCAGTTCTCTAAATATTTTTCTATTTGGACTGGGTCTTCTTCTCCTTTTTTATATAATTCCTCATAAAATTTAAGGAAATTTTTTTGTATTTTTTTTGGGTCGGTTATTAATTCTTCTTCTACCATTATTTTATTTATCACATTCTGCTTCTGTCTTTTTCTCAGTTGCCAGGCTAGGAATTTTCCTGTTTTGTTCGCTGATTCGAAGTATCTCTGCTTCATTAGCTTGATTTTCCATTCCACTTCTTGGTTCGTTAGTATTGAGTATTGTCTTTGTAATATTTTTATTGATTGTAAACTTTGCTCGTCTTTCGGATGATCTATTAATTTCTTTTCATACTCCCTCAGCTGTTTAAGTATTTCATCTGTTTTTTGCTGCCTTGTTTTTTTCTTGTGGTTGTTTTGCTGGATAAAGAAACCTCTTAAGACCGCCTTGCTGGCGTCCCAAACTGATTCTATGTTTGTCCCTTTGTTAAGATTCAGGTCCCAATACTCTTTTAATGTAGTTTTGGCTTTTTCGATCACCTCATCATTATCCAACAGAGAGTCATTCAATCTCCATCTAAAGCCTCCGTTTGATTTCCCTTTTAGTTCCAAAGTTATTGAGTTATGGTCGGAGAGAGTTTTCGGTTGAATTTCACATCTTATCGCTCTTAGAGTAATTTCTCTTGAGGTCCAAATTTGATCTATTCTTCCCCAGCTTTTATGTACTTCTGAGAAGAAGGTAAATTGTTTTTCTGTTGGGTGCTTGTGTCTCCACACATCCGTTAGTTCCATGTTCTCCTTCAGATCTTGAAATGATTCCGGTAACTTTCCTTGTTTTCGTTTTCTCTTTTCTGTTTGCCTGTCCAATTCTAATGTCGGTACAGCATTGAAATCTCCTAATAATATCAACTTATTGTTCCCTAGTTCTACTAACACTTGTTCCAGTTTTTTATAGAATTCAGACCTATTTGAATTTGGAGCGTAGATGTTTACCACGTCAATCTTTTCTCCTTGAAAGCTTATTTGTACTCCCAAGATTCTCCCTTCTTCATCTTTGTAGGACAATTTGGGTTCCCATTTTTCATTAACATATGTTACCACTCCCCTTTTTTTCTCTCTCCCAGAATTTATAAATTCTATTCCCAGGTTCTTATTTACTAGTACATGCTTGTGCTTTTTGGCTACATGAGTTTCTTGTATACAGATTACATCCAATTTTTTCTTTTTCAGCACATTTGCAATTTTATTCCTTTTTGTTTTTTCATTCAATCCATTCACATTCCATGTTAAAATTTTAAGATTCATTATTACTTTTATCTAGTTGAGAAGTCAGTAATTTGTCTGTTTCGGTTTTGGGTTTTAACTAATTTAAATTCGGGTGTTTTGATTCTCTGTTTCCTCCTGTTCCTCCCCTTCCTCTTCTTCCTTCGCTTCCTCTTCTCCCTCCTCCTCCCCACCCTCCTCCTCTTCACCCCCTCCCTCCGCCCCTCCCCCTGCTCCCCCCCTCCCCTCCCTCTCCCCACCTCTCTCCCCATATCTCACCATCAATCCCCCAAGTTCCTTTTCATATCTGCGAAGGAATTTACTGACTTCCTGAGTCTCTGTTAACCTGAATCTTTTTCCTTTGTAAAAAAATGAGATCCCTTCAGGGAATTCCCATCTGTGTTGTATGCCATTCTTTTTCAGAGTATTGACTATCTGTTTGTAGCCCTCTCTCTTGCGAAGGAGCCTGATTGGTATTTCCTTGAAAATAATAATTGGTTTCCCATCAATCATTAATTTCCTTTGATAACTTTCTCTCAGAATTATGTTTCTCATTTTTATAATTCTGGGCAGAACCAATTCAGAGCTGACTGTTCTGGCTAGAGCACTGTGTTCCATCCATCGCCCTTCACGCCGGCATCGGAATCATGGTTTCACTTGTGCCTCTACCGCCTTTTGCGCCAGCCTCTGAATCATGGGACTCCTACCTCGCTCGGTTCGACTGCTACCTCCAAGCCAACGAGCTGACAGAAGTATCACAGGAGCGGAAGCGGGGCCTATTCCTCAGCCTCTGTGGGCCTGAGGTGTTTGAGACGGCCCGAGCGTTGGTTGCGCCTGAAGCAGTCCAGGCAACACCATGGGACACGATCCAAGAGAAGCTCCGCAACCACTACGCACCAAAGCCGTCCAAGATTGCTGCCCGCCATGCGTTCTACCACCGGAACCAGGCAGAGGGGGAGTCAATCAACAACTACACCACCGCCCTGCGACAGGCTGCAATGCACTGTGAGTTCCGAGACTTAGACGATGCCCTGATGGATCGAATCGTCTGCGGGGTCCGGGACATCCATCTGCAACGGCGCCTCCTAGCCAAGCCAGACCTCACGCTACAGAAAGCCATTGAGGAGGCTGTGGCCTCAGAAGCTGCTGAAGATCCGCAAGTCCAGCAGCCCGCGTCTTGCTAGGGAGCCAGTTCCGGTGCATCATGAAGAGGCCAGCAGTGAGGAGGCATCCTCCAGTGAAGACGATGACGTGCACCAGACAAAGCGGGAGCGCAGGAAGTTCCAACAGAAGTCCAAGGGCCAACCGGAATGTGCTGGCTGCGGAGGCAACCATTCCCGTGCCAAGTGTCGATTCAGAGACGCCATCTGTAGGAAGTGTTCCAGAAGGGGCCACATCGCTAAGGTCTGCCGATCGGCTCCGTCTGACACCCCCCCTTCATCGACTCGCAAGTCCAAGTCTTCACTCCAGTCTGCCAAGGAAAGTTGTTTCGCTCTCACCAACTGCCGCTGCCCGTCTGGAACCACGATTGGCCAAACCGACTCGCCTACGCGACGCAAGCTGAACGTCACGGTGCTCATTGAAGGAGCTCCATGTGACATGGAGATCGACACCGGGTCTGCCCTGTCCATCGTGTCATGGAGCACCATCAAAAGACTGGTACCCAGAGTGTCCAAAAGGCAACTCGACTCTCACCGCGTACACCTGAGAGACTACCAGGGAAACGACATTCCCGTGGTAGGCGTTGGCCGGTTCCGGATCGCCTTCAAGGATTTTTCGGGCCTGCTCCGGTTGGTGGTGGTCGAAGGTCAGCGGCCAAGCCTCCTAGGGCTAGACTGGTTTGATGCCCTCGGCCTGGAAGTCACCGGCATCAACTGCATCTCTAACGCAGAGACTGAGGGTCTGGTCAAAGACTTTGCCGAGGTTTTTGACGGCACCTTGGGCCAATATACAGGTACGCCCATCTCCTTTAGCCTTGATCCACAAGTCGCCCCCATCAAGCTAAAGCCACGCCGGGTTCCCTTTGCTCTCAAGGCTAAGGTGGACGAACAACTGGACAAACTGATCGCCCAAGGAGTTTTGGAGCCGGTTGACCACGCAAAGTGGGAAACCCCCATCGTCACGCCTGTCAAGCCAGATGGGTCGGTGAGAATCTGTGCTGACTACAAGTGCACGATCAACAAGGCACTTCAGCAGCACGCTTACCCGGTTCCTGTTGTCCAACACCTGCTGCATTCCCTGGGTGAGGGTAAGGTCTTCGCTAAGCTGGACCTTGCCCAAGCCTATCAACAACTGCCAGTCGATGATGCCACTGCTGAAGCCCAGACGATCGTCACCCACCAGGGGGCTTTCCGTTGCCGCCGGTTGCAGTTCGGGGTGAGTGTGGCTCCTGGCATCTTCCAAAGCCTTATGGAGCGTCTCCTGCAAGGGCTTCCGGGCGTGGTACCATATTTTGATGACGTCTTGGTGTCTGCAGACTCACACCAGCAGCTGTTCGAGCGCCTCCGTGCCGTGCTGACCAGGTTCCAGGAGGCCGGGCTCAAGGTAAAGAGGGAGAAGTGCCAGATCGCCGTTCCACAGGTAGAGTTCCTGGGCTATCTTATCGATGCCTCCGGTCTTCATCCAACCACATCCAAGATCCGCGCTATCCAGCAGGCCCCCACCCCAAAGAACAAAACGGAGTTGCAGGCATTCCTGGGGCTGCTGAACTTTTATAACATGTTCCTGCCCCACAAAGCCACAGTGGCTGAGCCTCTTCACCGACTCCTTAGCACTAAGACGCCTTGGGCCTGGGGTCATCGGGAGACGGCGGCCTTCAACGCAGTCAAGGCTCTCCTTTCTTCAGACAGTGTGCTGGTACAGTACAGTGAATCCAGGCCGCTGGTCCTTGCCTGCGATGCCTCACCTTTTGGCATCGGTGCTGTCCTTAGTCACCGTTTTCCAGATGGAAGAGAAGCACCGCTCGCCTACTTTTCCAGGACACTATCTCCGACGGAACGGAATTACAGCCAGCTCGACAAGGAGGCATTGGCACTTGTGGCTGGAGTGAAGAGGTTCCATGAATACCTCTATGGCAGGACTTTTGACCTCATCACTGACCACAAGCCACTCCTGGGCCTCCTCGCCGGTGATCGTCCAACTCCACCGGTCCTCTCACCACGCATGCTGCGATGGACTGTTTTCCTGGCTGCCTACCACTACCGGCTCATCCATCGCCCGGGGAAATCGATGGGCCATGCCGACGCCCTCAGCCGTTGCCCTCTTCCAGCATTTGTGGAAGACCCGGCTCCAGCTTCATCGCTCCTTCTGATTGAGGATCTTCCGGCAGCGCCTGTATCGGCTGCCACTGTGGCCTCCGCATCTGCCCAGGATCGCACCATCAGCCGGGTGCTCAACTGGGTGTGGAGGGGGTGGCCACAAGGGCCTTTTGCATCGGAGTTCCAGCCCTTCGCAACCAGACAACATGAACTCTCAGCTCATCGCGGCTGCCTGCTGTGGGGAGACCGCGTCGTGATTCCCCAGGGACTCTGTCAGCGCGTCCTGGAGGCTCTGCACGTTGGCCACCCGGGAATTGTCAAAATGAAGGCGTTGGCTCGGTGTTACGTCTGGTGGCCTAATATGGACGATGCCATCACTGCCTGGGTGTCCGCCTGTCAAGCGTGCCAGGAGTCGAGGCCTGCACCACCGGCAGCTAAGGGACACACCTGGGAGACACCAAAGACACCCTGGTCGAGGGTGCACATCGATCTGGCTGGCCCCTTTCACGGCCGGACCTTTATGGTAGTGGTGGACGCCTATTCCAAATGGCTGGAGGTCGCCCTGATGCCCTCCACCACTACCGAAGCTGTCATCCGGGTGCTGCGAGGCCTGTTTGCAACGCATGGGTGTCCTGATGTCCTTGTCTCTGACAACGGACCGCAGTTCACGTCAGGCACGTTTGAGCGGTATCTTTTGGGACTGGGCATCCGCCATGCCCTAACGGCACCCTTTCATCCATCCAGCAACGGGCAAGCGGAAAGAATGGTGCGCTCGACAAAAGAGGCACTGGCGCGCCTGGACCGGGGAGACTGGCATGAGCGGGTCGCCGAATACTTGTTCGTGCAACACATCACCCCTAATGCGGCCACAGGGAGGAGTCCTGCTGAACTGCTTATGGGCCGCCGCCTCAGGTCACCGCTCGACCGGCTACACCCAGACTTTGCCGTGGCTGAACCCCCAGGCTGTGCCAACGCACCACGGTCATTTGTCCCAGGAAACCAGGTCTTTGCCCGGAACTATGTGGGGGACATCCCTTGGGTGCCAGCCACAGTAGTGGGAGTCACTGGACCTCGCTCGTACCAGGTGGCACTCGAAGACGGACGCTTGTGGCGACGGCACATAGACCAGCTTAGGCGCAGGGTTGGGGACTTGGACACTACCGAGGTGCCCCCAACTGCGCTTGCGGCTCCAGAAGAGACACGTACAGATGGCGAGGCCCCACCTACACCTCCCTCGCAAGCTGCCAGCGTGGAGCCGAACCAAGCCGTTTCAGAACAGACTCAGACCACTCCACTTGCGGAGGCTCCACCCACAGCAGCGGATCCAGGGGAGTTGGTTCCAACGCCACCTAGGGTCGCACCACAGCCTCAGCGAGAACTGTGTGGCCCTCCGGACTTGGCTACCAGTCCCCGGCGGTCTGGCAGAGTTTCCAAGCGCCCAACTTATTTAAAGGACTATGTTGTTGGACAGGTATCACTGTTGGTCTAAGTATGGGAAATGTAACCGATATGCTTTTGTGCTTAATTGAACCATTACGCGTAGTGCTGTATATAAGGAAACCATTACGATTGTAACTAACGCCTTATCTCGGTGGGGAGGGGTGTTATGTAGTGTAGTTTCACCCTGGGCCAACAGGGGGATACTGTATATAGTTTTCACTCAGGTCTGTAGATAGTTTTCACTCAGGTCCGCGTCTGTTATTTTAGGCGGGAACTCTGGGCTGTTGCGGTTACAATGTTGACAGCCGGCTGCCTATAAATACAGGCCGGCTGAGCTGTTCGCAGTCAGTTCTATTCCAGCTTACCATAATAAAGAGCTACTTGAAGAAATCGCTGTGCCGGCTGCTATGTCAACCCACGACTTAACAGAGGGAGCTGGTGTACAGCGTCTGGGTCATGTGGCCAGCATGACTAAGCTGCTTCTGGTGAACCAGAGCAGCGCACGGAAACGCCGTTTACCTTCCCGCCGGAGCAGTACTTATTTATCTACTTGCACTTTGACGTGCTTTTGAACTGCTAGGTTGGCAGGAGCAGGGACCGAGCAATGGGTGACCACCCCGTTGCGGGGATTCAAACCGCCAACCTTTTGATCGGCAAGTCCTAGGCTCTCTGGTTTAACCCACAGCGCCACCCGCATCGGTGCATAGGCAATATGAAAACCATTGTTGATGCCTGGAAGGGAAAGGAGAGGGGGAAATGGCTTCAAGGAGAGGAGACAGATAATTTTCACCACTATCTCTTGATGTGCGTGTGCATAACCGGCTTGGCCTCAATACTCCTAGAGGCTGTCGTTTAGCCTGCGTATTCAAGTCAAGTAATATTAAGCTGTTTGCACTGATAGACTTAGCTGTTGCAGGTTGTAGACAACAGGATTTTGGATCATTCTTCAAGTTCATGCATCTTCCTCAGCTGCCTGCAGACTCTCTAATGTCATTTTATTTAATAGCCAGTCATTTTTATAATTTATCTGTCCTGCTTTTAATAGTGTTTCATTTGTTTATTTTTCACATTGCTCCCATATTGTTTTATGAGAGGGTAAAGGTAAAGGGACACCTGACCATTAGGTCCAGTCGTGACTGACTTTGGGGTTGCGGCGCTCATCTCGCTTTATTGGCCGAGGGAGCCAGCGTACAGCTTCCGGGTCATGTGGCCAGCATGACGAAGCCGCTTCTGGCGAACCAGAGCAGCACACGGAAACACCGTTTACCTTCCTGCCGGAGCAGTACCTATTTATCTACTTGCACTTTGACGTGCTTTCAAACTGCTAGGTTGGCAGGAGCAGGGACCGAGCAACAGGAGCTCACCCCGTCGCAGGGATTCGAACCGCCGACCTTCTGACTGGCAAGTCCTAGGCTCTGTGGTTTAACCCACAGCACCATCTGCGTCCCTTATGAGAGGGTAGTACAGTATATAACTACTTTTACAAATAAATAAGTAATGGGACCTACAAACATGGCTATATATATTGAGCCAGCCTGTTTAATTCATAGAATTGTAGAGGCGGAAGGTATCCCGAGGAAACTTCATTCATCCCATTTATTTCTCCTGCAGAGAAGAGAATGCACAAGCATGGCATGTTCCTCTGTAGGGCTATGCGATAAATTGTCATATTGTTGAATACCGGTATTGAAATAGCATTGTGATAAGTGTTTCAACAATGCAGTATACAGTGGTACCTCAGGTTACAGACTCTTCAGGTTACAGACTCCGCTAACCCAGAAATAGTTCCTCAGGTTAAGAACTTTGCTTCAGGATGAGAACAGAAATTGTGTGGCGGCAGCAGGAGGCCCCATTAGCTAAAGTGGTGTCTCAGGTTAAGAACAGTTTCAGGTTAAGAACAGACCTCCGGAACAAATTAAGTACTTAACCTGAGGTACCACTGTACTGGTGAACAAAAGGTTGAGACTTGACAGCTTCCCAGGGGAAAGCTAATGTTGTAAGCCAAAAATGGCTTATCTTCTGAGTTTAAGCCAATAAAACTCGGAGGCAAGAGGAGTTAGGTGGCCATTGTTGTTTATTGCAAAGCAATAGGTACCAGTCAAATCTTTTCGCAAAACTTCAACACTGCCCAAGTGGTATTTATAACATTTCAAACAAAGGATTTCCATTTTCACCAATCATGTACATCATTACCTCATTTCATGTTTAATACACATGCACAATAAGCACTAGCAATTTCTGTTGATTCAGCTCTGATTCCCACTGCTTGTAACATTGTGTTAGTACAGTGGTGCCCCGCAAGACGAATGCCTCGCAAGACGGAAAACTCGCTAGACGAAAGGGTTTTCCGTTTTTTGAGCTGCTTCGCAAGACAAATTTCCCTATGGGCTTGTTTCGCAAGACGAAAACATCTTGCAAGTTTGTTTCCTTTTTCTTAACACCGTTAATACAGTTGCAACTTGACTTCAAGGAGCAACTCATAGAACGCAGTGTACATAGTAGCCTTTTTTGAGGTTTTTAAAGACTTTGGTGATTTTTGAAGCTTTTCCAAAACTTCTTTTGCAGCCCTTTGGTAAGTTAAGCTTTTAAAACTTTTTTGGGGGGTTTTGGATTTTGGGTTGGGGTGTTTGGAATTCAAGGACTTGGTGTTGGGGAGGGGTTTGCAAGAATCTGGAAGCTTGTGTTTTTTCCCCCTGCATTTTTATGATTTTCTGTGACCATTGGGCAACTCTGCTGTTTTTTAAAAAAAATTCTGGGTTTGAATTTTGAAATGCTCTTTACAGTATGTGTGACTTTAAAGAGCACTTAATAAACTCGTTGTACCAAATTTGGCTTTGTTTGGACTTTTTTTTACCATAGGAACACATTAATTGATTTTCAATGCATTCCTATGGGATTTCATGCTTCGCAAGACGAAAAATTCGCTAGACGAAAAAATTCACGGAACGAATTAATTTCGTCTTGCGAGGCACCACTGTATGCATGTTGGGAACCTATGTTACGTGTAGCCGTTTGCACCATGTAGCAACTTATGTTCTAGTTTATGAGCTGTATCTTTGTGATTCACATATGAGGTGTACTTCTGCCCCGGTGGTGAGGGGGGGGCGGCAACTTGCAAAATCATCAGTTTCATAAAGCAACAGGTTACCATAAATTCTCTATTAGAAGCACACTCAAGGATTTATAGGGGTTCACATTATTATATTTATTGTGACCACACCACTTCCTTACATTTAGGTTTGGCCTCATTGAAGGGCAGCATTTCAATAGGAGTCAGAAGATGAGAATACCCCCTAAACATTTTTAAAGGAAAAAAGCACTGGGTAGGACACCTGCCCTATAGCCATCTGTAGCGTCTGTGTCACTGATGAGAAATCTGTGAAAACAGAGAAATGACAACATTCTCATGGCTTGGCAGAACCCACAGCTTAAGCTTGCTAAATTTTCAGTGTCCCCCACACTGTGGTTAATCTTTGTGGGGGTATGGCTGGCTATTATTCTGGTCCCTACTTCCATGCCTTACACATAACCAGAAGGAAGTAATCTGCCACATACATTTGGAGAAAAAACTTAAATGGTTTTTCCTCTGAGCATTCATTAGAAACATCTCATTTGCTCCCTGCCCCCCATTCCCAATCTTTACTATTGGTCCTTGCCCTTATTGCCTATTAATCCCTTCAGTTGTCACCGCTTGGGGCACACAAGTGTCCCTGAACTTTTAAAAAATGCATAAACTGCAATGCAAACCATGTTTTGTTGGAAGTAAATCCAATCCCCACACAGCAGAGAGGCCCAACTGGCTTGGACCAGAAATTTAGTGGCACCAGCAGACTGCAGACAATTCTTCTAGCAGAGATTTGACATCCTTTAGACTTTCAGGCATCTCTTGAAGATTTTTTATATGCAAACAGGCCTACGCAACTGTTTAACATTTCCTTGTGCATTCCATCATTCGAACAACAAAATGCTTCTATATTGCTGTTTTGCCGATTTCACAGGGTCCCCGGGCATTTCACCATCTACTGATCCCTGTGCCACCACTTTATTTCTTGCTGCCACCACCCAGGCCCCTACCTGGTACAATACTGAGTCCAGTCAGGGTTAAATTGGAACATAAACTTCTGTTTATTTATTGCAGTTTAACAAGCGTGTGGTTTCATAAACGGTATCGGTCAGTTACAATCATGGGGTGCCTATCCAGACCTATAACTTCCGCTACCTGCTCTCCCTCACTAAACCACTTCTCAGATATTTACTCGTCTTTCTAGCTCCTAACTGTTCCTGACTCAGCTTATTTCGCTACACTAACTCAACCTACCCCCAGACTCTATCCCAATTCACTCCCACTCCAACCAACCAACCACCCAACTCCCAATGAACTCTCCCCCTTCGCTCCTCCCAGAGCTGGTTTTATAGTCCCTCTGACTCCACCCCCTGGGTTCTGATTGGGTAACCTGTTTAACTATTTCACCTCCAGCACTCTCATATGTTACTGTCACAGCTGTATACTAGCTTGATACTTTATGAGAGGGCAGTATCTAAACACTTTAATAAATAAATATAGATAAATTTGGTTGAGTAGAGGTTGCTCCCAGTCAAGTGTGCTCTGGATTACTTAGAAGTAAAACCATGGAACTTTCACTATCATATATTAACAGGTCACACACACACCCTTTATGTGTCAGTTCGCATTCCTTGGTGCAGAAAGTATTGATCTGATGTGTGGAGATCTTTCCTATTCTGATTAATACAAGAGGATTCTAGAAGCTACTAGAAGTTTCTCTGTGTGAGAGAAGCAGGCAGAAGCTTCATGACTGTTTGGGTTATACCTTCTGGGAAGCTGGTTTGAACTGGTTCTCTTATCTCTTCCAATTAAGGTCATGCTGACTATAAATATAGGCCAGAAGGAGCCTGGGTCTTACTTTCTCTCTCTCTCCCTTCTGGTGTGGTGTTCTGTAAGGCCAGGCGTAACAACTCTGTCTTACAGGCCCTGCGGAAAGAAATCAGATCCTGCAGGGCCCTGGTCTCATGAGGCAGAGCGTTCCACCAGGCCGGAGCCAATGTTGAGAAGGCCCTGGCTCTGGTTGAAGCTAATCTAACTTCCTTAGGGCCCGGGACCACTAGGGTGTTGCTACTCTTGCCTCTGGTCTAATTTTGGGAACTCTTCTATGTGTTTAAGTTTTTCCTCCACACGTATGACATTACGTTGTTCTTTCCTTTTGGGTGCAGGTGATCTATGCCTTGAACACTAAAAATGATGAGCATGAGGCCAGCATCCAAGCTCTCAAAGACGCCCACCAAGAAGAAGTTCAGCACATCCTCGATGAGACAAGGGAAACTCTCCTCCAGTACAAAAGCAAAGTGGAGGAAGCAGAGGCGCTCCAGAAGCACATCCAGACCCTTGAAGAAACATTGGAAAAACACAGGAGGCTGACAGAGGTGGTACCTTCAGAATTCACCATGTGCAAAAGGAAGATAGGAGAGAGGGAACCACAAAGAGAGGACAATCTAGTAGATCAGAAGGTTGTCCTCCCCAAGCAGATGGCACACACGAAGCTCAGCTTCGAGAATGGAATCCAGTCTTCAAGTGAGGAGTCCAATGAGCTTGTCAACAAACATTGGGCATTTGCAGGAGACACGCTGGATTGCAAGGAGGAGTTAAGCGAAATGGCCAGCGTGGAAACACAGGCAGCCCACCTCAAGTGGGAGAACCAGAAACTCGCCAGTGAATTTGCCGAGAAAGTCAGGCAGCTCCAAGCCTCCCACGAGAGGGAGAAAGAAACTTGGAGAAAGACCATGCAGCAGTCCCTGGCTGATTCGTACAAAGAATGGCAGCAAAGGGAACTGGAGCAGAGGAAAAATTACCAGGCCCAAGAAGCTGCCTCCCAGCAGCAGGTGAAGAAACTGGAGGCTGACCTGGTGGCAAAAGGCCAGCGAATCTGTGAAATGAATAAGTGTTGCCAGAAGCAGAAGGAGAAGATGCAGGTAGGACCATAATGCTAGAGCAAGTGAATAAAGCTTTTTCTTGCTTTGCACCTTGAGTCGTCAAGTCATCAGCATGCTTCTAAATCTATGAAATGAGTTCCTGGCAGCCAATAATATAATAATAATAAAAAATTTTATTTACCGTATTTTTCATCCCATAGGACGCACCGGCCCATAGGACGCACCTAGATTTTTTTGGGGGGGGGAATAAGGGGAAAAAAATTATCCCCCCCCAGGCGCGGGGCTGGGGTGGGGGAAGCCCGAGCTTCCCCCAACCCCAGCCCCCAGAACAGGCAGCTCTCCGCAAGCAGTGGGAGAGCTGCACAACGTCGCACAGCTCTCCCACTGCTTGCGGAGACCTGCACGCAGCCCAGAAGCCTGGGGGGTGCTGAGCTCAGCACGCCCCAGGCTTCTGCATCCAGGCAGCTCTCCGCAAGCGGTGGGAGAGCTGCGCGACTTCACGCAGCTCTCCCACCGCTTGCAGAGAGCTTCCTGAAGCCTGCATTCACCCCGTAGGACGCACACACATTTCCCCTTCATTTTTGGAGGGGAAAAAGTGTGTCCTATAGGGCGAAAAATACGGTGTATCCTGCCTTCCGCAGCCGAAGCCGGGCTCAGGGCAGCTAACAACAATAAAATAAAAAAATTCCTTCCAGTAGCACCTTAAAGACCAACTAAGTTAGTTCTTGGTATGAGCTTTCGTGTGCAAGCACACTTCTTCTTCGTGTGCAAGCACTGTGTATCTGAAGAAGTGTGCTTGCACACGAAAGCTCATACCAAGAACTAACTTAGTTCGTCTTTAAGGTGCTACTGGAAGGAATTTTTTTGTTTTGACTATGGCAGACCAACACGGCTACCTATCTGTAACTGGAACAATAAAATAGTACAACATACTAAACATACTTGGCCAAGGATGGCCAAGAGTGAAAATTCACGAGGGGGCTGTGTGCAGCTCTCACCAGAGCCATTCAAAGCAAATGGCTGCCGTTTAGGGCAAATATATATAAAATACTACATTTGAGAAGACCAATACAGTGGTACCTCGAGTTAAGAACTTAATTCGTTCTGGAGGTCTGTTCTTAACCTGAA
The DNA here is from genome assembly GCF_965112155.1 of Podarcis liolepis. Classification (NCBI taxonomy): domain Eukaryota; kingdom Metazoa; phylum Chordata; class Lepidosauria; order Squamata; family Lacertidae; genus Podarcis; species Podarcis liolepis. The sequence continues at coordinate 90,489 of NW_028148749.1, read as the reverse complement.
ACTGTTCTTAACCTGAAGCACCACTTTAGCTAATGGGGCCTCCTGCTGCCGCCGCGCCACCGGAGCACGATTTCTGTTCTTATCCTAAAGCAAAGTTCTTAACCCGAGGTAATATTTCTGGGTTAGTGGAATCTGTAATCTGAAGCGTATGTAACCCGAGGTACCACTATATAGCAAAGGCAAAGCTTGCGCACCGTCCATGACACTGGTTGGCTTAACCTGAGCTTTGATTTCCCTTTCTGAAGGGGGCAGTTTTTATAAAGTTCTCTCCCCCACCAAAAGAAAACTGATGGAGCTGAGCTAAGGAGGGCAATGCAAAGCTAAGTCCAGTGGCAGCACCTGAGACCTTTGGGTTTCGTCATACCATCAGGACCCATCAGAACTGGCACCCATCCAGGGCCCTTTGCAGTGGGTGACTGAGAGCCGCCATTTTAATGCCTCACAAGTGCCCCACTGGGCATCCCATGGCATTGTAGGAAATTAAAAACAGCAGCTTGTAGCAACAGTTTGCTGCTGTCAGGTAAGCACGCAGTCAGGGGAGCAACAGAATGGGGCCCCCCTGGAACCCATTGCTGTCCATGGCTGCCTCCATCCTAAACGCATCTTCTGGATTGTGAGGGGCATTTTCTCTCCTGTGGTCAGTGTGAGGTAACAGGAGGCGGGACCTCAGTTTCTCCAGCAGAGGCAATGGGCAGGAAGGGGGCAGGAGATGGACGGAAGGAAAAGCTGTAAGATCCTACTCTTTGCTGCCCCATTCATCTTCTTCAGCTATGACTGTCATAGCATGAGGAGTTAGGGGGCAGAACCAGGGCAGCTTCTCTGCTAGAGTAGAAAGTGCAGCCAAGCTACGTTTTAATGTGTGTAGCTTGCAATTGCCTCTCCCTTTTTTACTCTTAGCAATTACCGGCATGCCAAATTGGACAACCTTTACAGGAAACGCGGCACAAGGGGAAGGCAGGTTTATCTCATCCCTCTCCGGAGTTATTGGAATCAGTAATCCCCTATGCAGCTAGAATGACATGGGGGGGGGGGAATTCCTATTGGTGTCCATGGGAAGGTTTTTTTCCCTAAGGATTGTAGCCAAATTAGGATGGGGACTGGAATTTCCTTCTGATCATGCTGTGGAGTGAAGATGTAAGCCTACATGTTGCATTTCTGCCGCACCTATAATTGATAAAAGTTCATTTGTTTTTAAAGAAGAGTTACCGCATTTTTCACTCTACAAGACGCACCAGACCACAAGACGCACCTAGTTTTTGGAGGAGGAAAACATGAAAAAATATATTCTGAATCCCACAAGCCAGAACAACAAGAGGGATCGCTGCGCAGTGAAAGCAGCAATCCTTCTTGCTGTTATGGCTTCTGGGATAGCCGTGTGAAGCCTGCATTCACTCCATAAGTCGCACACACATTTTCCCTTTTTAGGAGGGAAAAGGTGCATCTTACAGAGCAAAAAATACGGTAACTACAAGCTGCACATTAAGAGTAATGTGTAGTTTGGCCCTGGCTGGGCGCATGAACTTGTAGTAAGTGGGGTTTGAAAAATGGATGGAAAACTACATTCTTTTCCACCTGCAAAGCTTTATGGGCTCAATTTAAATGATGTGGTGTTGGGCGCTACCTGTTTTTGTTGCATCAGGCCCTCATTCGCTATGTATGGGGTTAGCACACCACAAGCAGCACTCAGCTGGACTCCAGATCTCTCAAGTGGTGATACGGCTTGCCTGGTGGCTCAGGGTCTGGTTTTAAATGAGATGCTGGGCCTGTGCAAAACCACAGGATTACATTCTTCTTGCCCACTTGCATCATATTTTAATGCAGCCTTCCAGCTGCCATCAGCCTCAAGGCATGACACATGCTAGCTGGGGCTGATGGAATGGGAACAGTTTAATGGATTTGTGTCATCTGCTTTAAAAGCCATCTAAGTAGCACTCATCCTTTTCCTTTCTTCCTCGCAGGCCCGCAACCCAGTTGCCATTACGATTGACATTTTTCTCGTTTATTACTAATTAATCAACCATATCTTCATCAACAAATGGATTTCAAGGCAGTATTCTTGGGAATTGAAAATCTACAATACAAAAACATAAATTGCTGTCAGGGGTTCAGGAGAAGAGGCGAGGGCAAGGGAGGAAACAGAGAGCGAGGGGGAGGAGGCAGAAGAAAAGATGAGTGATGACGACGACCCGAGATCTCCGAGTCTTTCCAGTGAATCAGAAGATTCACAGAAAGGAGCACCAGTGGCCAGGGCAAGGGGGGAGACTAGGGGGACACCCCAGGAAGATAGAGCCAGAGGGGACTCAGAGGGGAGCAGTTGGAAATCGGGACCAGCGTCACCGCCAGAGAGCAGGGAAGAGGAAGGGCGCCAGGGATCAAGCGCTGGCAGCTCACAACAGGAGGGAGGGCACGAGTCAGGAGTGGCCACACCTCCATCGGGGAGTGAAGAGACGGTTAGACGGAAGGTGGAAGGTTGGGCGCGCGCGCCAAGTTCAAATGCACAGGAAGGTGGCGCAGTAGGCAGCCCGGAAAGGGAGCCAGGTCCTAAAGCCCGGCGCAAGGAGACAGGAGGGTCCGGGGGGTCAGCGTCAGAAGAATCCCGGAAGGAAGAGACCCCGGGGGGCAGAGGGACCCAGAGAAGAACAGTCAGGCGGAAAAGGTGGAGCAGGGCTAGGATATTAAGTTGGTGTACAAGGGGCGGAGATTCAGACGGAGCTTCGCCGATCTAAGCATAAGACGTAGAGTTGCACGCAGCAGCTTGAGAATGGAAACTGTAACTCAATAAAGACTTTTATTTAATGATCGCTGGCTAGCGTGATCCTCTGTGAGCTAGGATCTGGAAGCAACTCTGACAATTGCGCACATGTTAATTGTGTCTATACATGAGCACGTTGCTTTAGGCATTTGCGATTTAGCCAAGTGAAGGCTTTATACGATCAGGGGCAGGGGAAACACAGCACACATTGCCCCCCTTGAAAAGTGTGCCTTATGTACTTGTTACTGATTTAAAAAATCTTGCAGAGAATTGACTGTGCTAGAAAGATCTGTCCCAGCAGCTAGCTTTGCAATAGTGGAAAACAACACTACACAACTGAAATAACTTAAAATTTCCGATTTTATTCCAACTCACAAGCTAACACAGGGTGTCAAAAGAAAGCAGCCATTCTCCAGAAAAAAATGTGGGCAATGCGAACAAAAGGAACATACTTTACACATTTATCATGCAAGCTTCTTTTGATTTCTTATGAAAGCTTATTTTGCTTAGGGCAGAATTCTCGGTTGGCAGAAACTTCTTTCAGTACCATGAGATTTTGTTCCCCCAGAAATTTACGTAGGATGAAAGGATGAAATGAAAGGGGTGTTTCTTGGGAAACATCAGTCTGATCATTAATTAATTCTTAAGGCAAAGTTATATAGAGAGGACTGACACATTTCCACGATTTTCCGGATGTGTTTTCCTTCGTGTGAATATGAAGTTGTTAGAGAAAAGCAACTGAAAGGCACATTCTTGTTGCAAATGAATAATTATTATTAATTGCTAAGCTGATCTACTGAGTGGCTAAGAGTGTCAGCTAGAAAACCCCTGATTCAAAACTCATATCTGCCTAAAATTCACTGTGGCTTTGGCAAGCCATATTACCCTTGCACCTTTCCCTGCAAAATAGGCATAACGATACCAGCCTACCTTGTAAAGATGGTAAGGCTTGCTGAGAAAATTTCAGGAAACCACCTTGGAGCACTCTAAAGTGCTCTACAGACGCTAAGTGTTCTACTTATCGTACTTCTTATCATGATGCTAAAACACAGAGACAGATGATGTTGGTTTTTGATAGCTCCCAAGTGACCAGCTGTGAAGTGGGGACCACCAGAAAGCATTGGAACGGAATCTGTCTGTGCCGGATTTTGCCCTAAACCAAATACCAACTGCAGTAGAGGGTTTTTGCCTGGTAAAAGGTAAAGGATGCGGGTGGCGCTGTGGTCTATACCAGTGAGCCTCTTGGGCTTGCCGATCAGAAGGTCAGCAGTTCGAATCCCCGCGACGGAGTGAGCTCCCATTGCTCTGTCCCAGCTCCTGCCAACCTAGCAGTTTGAAATCACACCAGTGCAAGTAGATAAATAGGTACCACTATGGCAGGAAGGTAAACGGCTTTTCCGTGTGCTCTGGTTTCTGTCACGGTGTTCCGTTGTGCCAGAAGCAATTTAGTGATGCTGGCCACATAATCTGGAAAGCTCTCTGTGGCCTGAAAGTGCAATGAGCACCGCAAGCCCATAGTCGCCTTTGCCTTTACCTTTACCTTTTACCTGGACTGCAGCTATGGAGGAAAGTGTTAAGTTCCCACATTACTCTTCCTGTAATCCCAATAATTATAAGCCACTTAAAAAATAAGAAGAGCACCTGAATGTTAAACGTATTAGCCTTCACACCTGCCTGTCTATCTGCAATACTTCCTTGTAATGTGTGTGAGAGAGGTCGGATGCATCACACCTTTAAAGGGAAAATCCTACAGTACTTGTGCAGATCAAGCAAGCACCCACAGGGAAACACACCATTTAGCTGGTGAAAATTTAGCTGGTTTTGCACACCCACCTCCCTGCAGACCATTACTCTTCAGCAGGTGGAGAGTGGTGGGACTGAAGCACTGAAAGGGTGGAGCTTGTGAGCAAATCCCTGCTCTCATCACATAAGCCCTTTTACAATTGATTAGGGTAATAAAGGTAAAGGGACCCCTGACCATTAGGTCCAGTTGCGGACAACTCTGGGGTTGCGGCGCTCATCTCGCTTTATTGGCCGAGGGAGCCGACGTACAGCTTCCGGGTCATGTGGCCAGCATGACTAAGCCACTTCTGGCGAACCAGAGCAGTGCACGGAAACGCTGTTTACCTTCCTGCTGAAGCGGTACCTATTTATCTAGTTGCACTTCATGCTTTTGAACTGCTAGGTTGGCAGGAGCAGGGACCGAGCAATGGGAGCTCACCCCGTTGCGGGGATTCGAACCACCGACCTTCTGATCGGCAAGCCCTAGGCTATGTGGTTTAACCCGCATCCCTGATTAGGGTAATAGTTCCTACCAAATCCCCCGCCATATTCCAAGACGAGAAAATTTCTGGGCTGCTGCCCTGAACAGAAACTGCAAATCATTCTTATCTCCACATGGTCAGACAGTACTTATCAAGAGGGAAAGAAATTCATTGACAACTGGGGTGCTCCCAGATAATGGAAATTATTTTTTTAAAGGCAAAAACAGCAGTCTTAAGTTTGTAATTGTGTGGCGCATTTACAGGACCTGGAAATTCGGCTCAAGGAGGCTCATCAGACGACTAAGGAGGCAAAAAGTCTCACAAAAGCACTGGAGGAGGAGCTGATTATTGCCAAAGAGAGGCTTCTGTTGCAAGAAAATGAACTGCTGCATAAAACAGGTAGGACTTGCTTCCGTGCAGGGAGATGCAGAAGCGGAACATTTATGAACGTGATCTGGGAAATTCCCAGTTCAAATATGACCCCAGCTATGAATTTTATATGTAGGTTTGTTATGTATACTACTGCCCTCCCTGCTTCTGCCCCAACTGCAACATGAGAATACAGTGGTGCCTCGCAAGACGAAAAGAATCCGTTCTGTGATTCTCTTCGTCTAGCGGTTTTTTCGTCTTGCGAAGCAAGCCCATTGAAGGATTAGCGGATTAGCGCTATTAGCGGCTTTTAGCGGCTTTTAGCGGCTTATCTGCTGATCGGATCAGCTGATAAGCGGCTTAGCAGCTTAGAAAAAGGGGGGGGGGAACCCGCAGGAACTCGCAAGACATTGTCGTCTTGCGAAGCAAGCCCATAGGAAATTCGTTTTGCAAAGCACCTCCAAAATGGAAAACTCTTTCGTCTAGCGAGTTTTCCGTCTTGCGAGGCATTCGTCTTGCGGGGCACCACTGTAATAATACTGGCCTCGCCTTACAGGTCTCACACCAACAGCCCTTAATGAACTATGTGAATGCAACACTCTTTTAAATGCATTCATCCATCGTGCTCATGAAAATATAAGCACATCACACGGCATTTTTCGCATTCACAGAAGCAATGGAAACGGTGCAGAATTCCCAAAGCAAGACCAGGAGCGAAGCAGAGGAACTGAAGAATCAGATCTTACCCCTTCAGCAAGCAGCATCCACCAAACAGAGCCAAGGCAAGCAAGACGGTGGAGACGTTCAGGTGCATAACCTTCACATTTCTCTTTTTGCAGATGAAGTTCTATATGATGATGCGGTTTGATAGACTAAGTTAACCGGGAGCCATTCCTTCCATTTCCATGTAAATTGATCATGGTTCATTGCAGCTAGTCTGCAAAAGGACCTGACAACCCTTTTTCACTTCATGACAAGAACGGGCCTTTTCTGCAGTGGCTCCCTGTATGTGGAATAATAATAATAAGAATTTATTATTTATACCCCGCCCATCTGGTTGGGTTTCCCCAGCCACTCTGGGCAGCTTCCAACAAAATATTAAAATACCGTGGTCTGTTAAACACTAAAAGCTTCCCTAAACAGGGCTGCCTTCAGAATGCTCTCCCTAGGAAGGTTTTCTGTCTAAAGAGGCTTGCCTGCTCATTCCATATCTCCAGGCACAAGGCAAAAGTGTTTCTCTACATCTAGGCTGATGGCTGATTAAGCAACCCATGGCCTTTCAAATGTGTTTGTAGGATGGGGGTTATTGGTTCATTTTTGCTTATTTGTTACGTGTTTTGTGTTCTCACTTTGTATTTTAATGTTGTGAGCCACCCTGTGGCCTTTGGATGAAGATCGGTATACAAATTTAATAAATAAAGTAAATACATTTTGTGGGACGCGGCTGGCGCTGTGGGTTAAACCACAGAGCCTAGGACTTGCCGATCAGAATGTTGGTGGTTCGAATCCCCGTGACGGGGTGAGCTCCCGTTGCTCGGTCCCTGTTCCTGCCAACCTAGAAGTTCGAAAGCACGTCAAGGTGCAAGTAGATAAATAGGTACTGCTCCGGTGGGAAGGTAAACGGCGTTTCCCTGCGCTGCTCTGGTTTGTCAGAAGTGGCTTAGTCATGCTGGCCACATGACCCGGAAGCTGTACGCCGGCTCCCTCGGTGAATTAAGCAAGATGAGCGCCGTAACCCCAGAGTCAGCCACGACTGGACCTAAGGGTCAGGGGTCCCTTTGGTGTAGTGGTTAAGAGCGGTAGACTCGTAATCTGGGGAACCGGGTTCACAACTCCGCTCCTCCACATGCAGCTGCTGGGTGACCTTGGCGTAGTCACACTTCTCTGAAGTCTCTCAGCCTCACTCACCTCACAGAGTGTTTGTTGTGGGGGAGGAAGGGAAAGGAGAATGTTAGCTGCTTTGAGACTCCTTTGGATAGTGATAAAGCGGGATATCAAATCCAAACTCTTCTTCTTCTTTACCTTTTAAATACATTTCCCTACCACTTTCCTCATTGTAAAAAGTGGCGGGAGTGGGTTTGTGGCACAAGATCTCCAAACCAACTCGTAATTGCAAGACATGAATTTGCTGGCATGTGACTGAATCCCATCCAAAATTAGCAACCACCTGGAAGTGCCCAAGTTCTTTCTGTGCTTCTGGAATGTTCTGATGCCCTTGGGCTCCATTTTGTTATTGATGTTGGCTTCCCCTGGTCTAGTGGCTCCCTCTTTTGGCAAGCCACTATGGTTTAAATATGATGGTTTAAGGAGTAAAGTATTGACACTCTAGCTGGAATTATCTGAGGTCCAGCTCCGTATACCTGAAGGAGCATCTCCACTCCCATCGTTCAGCCTGGACACTGAGGTCTAGCTCCAAGGGCCTTCTGGCGGTTCCCTCCCCGAGAGAAGTGAAGTTACAGGGCCTTCTCGGTAGTGGCACCCGCCCTGTGGAACTCCCTGCCATCAGATTTCAAGGAAATAAACAACTATCCGACTTTTAGAAGACATCTGAAGGCAACCCTGTTTAGGGAAATTTTTAATGTTTGATGTTTTATCGTGGTTTTAATATTGTGTTGGGAACTGCCCAGAGTGGCTGGGAAACCCAGCCAGATGGGCGGGGTATAAATAATAAACTATTATTATTATAAATTATTATCTCCATCTCGAGACTCCCAGTGCTTCGAGACTGCATGTGGGGTGCTAGCACATCAGGGACAAGGGTGCTGGTCTACTTTGTGACAGTCCAGCTTTCTGCAGACGTTCTCCCTGTTGATGTTTAGGGGTGTGCAGAATTCCAGCTTGTTGGATCTGCTTTTCTGTTTTGGGGGTGAAAGTTAGAGTTAAAGAGCTGGGAATTGCTTGCCAGTACCAGAACTAAGCTGAGCTCACTGTCCTTTCAAACACAGGTCCATCCTTGCTTGGCTCCCTTCATTCCAGCAGCCTCACTTAGGTGGTGGAAATGATTTTCTTGCTGCTATTGTTAAACAATTGGGAATCAGGAACACTTGGCAATCTCCTGCAAATCACCCTGAGATCTATCTGTATACAGTGGTACCGCAGGTTACGGACGCTTCAGGTTACAGACTCCGCTAGCCCAGAAATAGTACCTCGGGTTAAGAACTTTGCTTCAGGATGAGAACAGAAATTGTGCAGCAGCGGTGTGGCGGCAGCGGGAGGCCCCATTAGCTAACGTGGTACCTCAGGTTAAGAACGGACCTCCAGAATAAATTAAGTTCTTACCCCAAGGTACCACTGTACAGTTCTGGAGGTCCATTCTTAACCTGAAACTGTTCTTAACCTGAAGCACCACTTTAGCTAATGGGGCCTTCTGCTGCTGCTGCGCCGCCAGACCACAATTTCTGTTCTCATCCTGAAGCAAAGTTCTTAACCCGAGGTACTATTTCTGGGTTAGTGGAGTCTGTAACCTGAAGCATATGTAATCACCTGAAGCGTATGTAACCCGAGGTACCACTGTATTCCAATCTCACCCCAATGTATGCTTTAAAAGAGAATGAAAGACCTCTTGATTTAGTTGTAGTGTCTCTTATTTAATTGCCTGTCTTCAGTAGCCTCCCCTATGTTGATAAATGTTTACCTGCATAGTTTGCATTTATATGTGTGCATTTGCTTTATTCCTTGAGTTAACCCTTTTGCCTTTCTCTGTGGTCACTTTAATTGATGTGGCTGCCCCTTGTCACTCCAGGTAACGGCAGGTTTGGAAAAAGACGCCGTTAAGCCGCAGCAGAGGGAAGAGTTCCGCAAAGCCAGACACGAGCCGGGCGAGGAGAAGATTCGTCTGAAAGCGCAGCTGGTGAAAGGTCTGGAAGACCTTGTGAAGAAGCACAGCCTTGAAATCAAATCAGCCCAAGCCTCCATGGACGCCGAGAGAAAAAAACTGCACAAGGTGGGATTGTTCTATTAATAGTGCGCTGTGATTCATCTGTTCCTTTAAATCTCTTTAGTCATGGTGACATCATTTAAATTGTTCTTACTAGACAGGGAGCTTTAAATCACAACGAGGATTTTATTGCTGTGTTTTTCTTTTTTAAAAAAAGGAGCTGAGCTGATGTTTTCCGATGAAATGAAAGCTTTTGCAAGAGAGGAAGGAAGGAAGGTTAGCTTACCCTTGACAGGATCCTTGTATTCCCGGCATTGCTGTTGCTCGCCCGTGCTTCTCGTCATGACAGTGCAGTGATTAATGTAATCGCTGCCGCAAACAATGCAGATTGCAAATGTGTGCTCCAAACTACAGGTTTTAGGGTCCTTGCTTTTTCAAGCCTGGTATGATCCTCCTGGCTGGCAGCTCGTTTTTCAAAACAAGAATCCTATCTTGAAGTGAGGAAGGGCAGCACTGACTTGCCCTTGGATGGGGCAAAAGGTTCTTTAGCTCCTTCCTCTTCAGCATAAGCAGCAAGAGAGGCTTGCCCCAGGGCCGGCCCATGCATGGGGCAAGGTGAGGCAACTGCCTCAGACAGCAGAGCAGAAGATCCCAATGTATATATTTATTCCCCTCTTGTTCCTGTTGTAGATCTTCACTCACTTCTCTTCTATGGAGAGGAGGGGACCCCATTTTGTGGTTTGCCTCAGGTGGCAAAATGTCTTGCCCTAATTCACAGGCCCCCTTCCTGGCTTGAGTGTCCTAAGTGGTTCCAGATAGATAATAATTGGGGGGGACGGGACAGGACCTGAATTGAAAGAAGATCTGGGTTATGCTGTTTATTTGGTGAAATAAGTGAATTTAAGACACCTGGAGGTTATTGGGGGGTAATTAATAGGGGAAATCAGCGGGGAATGTAATTGATTGGGAGAAAAATCTGCTGGGAAACTAATTGGGGGTGATCTGAAAAGGGATGCAAAGTAATTGAAAAATTGGTCTGGAGAGATTTGAATGGGAAATGAGTTGGCTGGTGACATTTAAGTTTTAAATTTGCATCTATATATGTCTATATTTTAGCATACACAAATGCTATGCATATTTCTGTCTGCGGGGCCCATGCCCTGAATCTTTAAATCTGTTATTGTCATCTGCCGTGGAGACCAAGCCAAAAGAAGGAGTAGAAACTCATGAAGAATTGAATATATTCCCCACCAGAAGTGTCCCCTAGTTCTTGGGAAAGAGATGAGTAACTATTCAACCTTTAGAAGACATCTGAAGGCAGCAATTGTATAGGGAAGTTTTTAAATGTTTAATGTTTTATTACGTTTTTATATATGTTGGAAGCCGCCCGAGTGCCCTGGGGTTAACAAATCATCATCATTATTGAAAATGAAATTAATCAGAGTGTTGGATGGGCTGTTTTAGTGCTCCTCACAGAGATTTGCCTTGTCAGCTCCCTCTTCTTGCTTCACCAACAGGCAAACCCAGTTTATATCCAGAAACTTTTCCCACCTAGTAATACTGATTCTGGTGGTGGTTTTGTCAGAGGGGATTTAGAAATCTTGGTCTTACCTGATGTAGAGCTTTCTGTATTGGAATGGCATTTTTCTTTTCGTTTGTGAGTTCAACACATGTACGATACATAAGTTATAGTGGAAAGTAGTACTGTAGCCCTGGTCTCTCTCTACATATGCCACTGCAAGATTGTTGTCCAACTGTGCAGAAATCTCTGGCCAACCAGCTGCAAACTGTGATCAAAGTGAGCTGATGCCTATATCCATAATTCACTCCCAGCCAGCCAGGTCGACTTTCTTTCCACTTATTCCAAACTGGTTGCCCTGGTAACGCCAACGTTCATGCAGAAACGCTGTAGGTAGGAGTTTGCAGTGTGCCATTGGCTTCCTCCAGCACCCGCTGGCTACAGAAATTAATCACACAGAGGGAAGTGTCAGTATTCTGCTTTCACGTGCGTTGGAACAGAGAGCAGCCATTAATCAAAGTCTGCCCTACCACAAGTCCAGCTGTGGATTTGTCTCAAGAGTCTATAATGGTCTTACATGCCATAGGGTTTTTGTTTTTGTTTTTTTACAAACTTGTACTGATATCTGGCTTTTGGGGTTTTTCCCTTGGCTGTGTCTTTCTGGCTTCTGTTGGGTGTTTGTGGTTTGTTGACTAGAGTCATAGAATTGTAGAGTTGGAACGAACCCTGAGGATCATCTAGTCCAGGCACAGGCAAACTCGGACCTTCAGATGTTTCAGGACTACAACTCCCATCATCCCTAGCTAACAGGACCAGTGGTCAGGGATGATGGGAATTGTAGTCCCAAAACATCTGGAGGGCCGAGTTTGCCTATGCCTGATCTAGTCCAACTCCCTGCAATGCAGGAATATGTCCCTTATGGGGATCAAAGCTGCAGCCTTGGCATTATCCGCACCACACTCCACAACAGAGCTATCTTGTCAACTGATGGGACTATTAGGCACATGACCTTGGAAATTCAGGTAGGCTGTTTCTCAGCAGCCTATGTTTTTCAGGCAATTGAGCAAATGACATCTGGGCTGTTTTGCTGTCTGCTCCTGCCTACTCCCTGCGTATCTAGAGACAGTATAGCTCGGGGGTCAGCAACCTTTTTCAGCTGTGGGCTGGTCCACCGTCCATCAAACCTTATGGGGGGCTGGACTATATTTTGGAGGGGGGGAAATGAACGAATTCCTATGCCCCACAAATAACCCAGAGATGCATTTTAAATAAAAGCACACATTCTACTCACGTAAAAACACGCTGATTCCCGGACCGTCCACAGGCCGGATTGAGAAGGCGATTGGGCTGTATCCGGCCCCTGGGCCTTAGTTTGCCTACCCCTGGTACAGTCATACCTCATGTTACTTTTGCTTCATGTTACGTTCTTTCAGGTTACATCCCGCGGCGACCCGGAAGTAGCGGAAAGGGTTACTTCCTGGTTTCACCACTCGCGTATGCGCATAAGCGCTAAATCATGCTATGCGCATAAGCGCCAAATCGCGCAGATACGGCACTTCAGGTTGCACTCTTTTCATGTTGCGAACGGGCCTCCGGATCGGATCCCGTTCGCAACCAGAGGTACCACTATATAGCTAAATCTTCACCTTTCCTGTTTAAATGTATCAAATCCACTACCAGTCTGGTGTTATCTGCAGCTTGTCTCATCTTTATAAACCCTGTTTGGTCATTTTTAACAATAGTTGATCTTGCTCTTTGCAGTCTATTCACCAATATCGTTGTTAAGATTTTTGTATCAATGTTTATCAAAGAAATTGGGCGATTGTTGGCACATTGCGTTAGGTCCTTGCCAGGCTTTGGAATAACAGTAATATAAGCCTGGTTAAATAGTGCTGAGCTGATTCCTTCTCTAAAGATCTCATCATATAACTGATATATTGATCTCCTGTCACTTAGATAATATGTTTTATACCATTCCACTGGAAAGCAGTCTAGCCCAGGTGTTTTACCATTTGCCATATTTGAGATTGTTTTCCTAATCTCGGCTTCAGATATTGGAGACATCGATAGTTGTTGTTTTTTGTTTTCTAGCCCTGGTAGTTTTATGTATAAGAATTATTGTGTTTTATCCAGGAACGTGAAGAGCAAATTATTTCTAGCGGAATAGGAACCTTTGTTTTTTTAGGGGAAGAAACCCATTTCTTACTTTGAAATGTTGCTTACTGCAGCTATCCTCAGATTAAATCTAAATTTCCTCATCACTTATTCCCTTTGCGGCTGTTACGGCTCTCCTTTTTATTGCTTCTACTCAGTACGTCTTAGAGCCTTGCTTGGTTGCGCTGAATCATCTTAAGCTCCTCTGCTTTGAAATTTATTGGTCTCCACTAGGGACGAAGCCCTTGTCATCGGCACTCCCTGCTTCCCTCCCCAATTCATAGTCTTTCAAGATCAGGCTGAAATATTGTATTCCGTCAGCAAGTTGGTTCAAGTAAGGAAGAGTAAGTTCACTAGTATGCTAAATAGGGATATCCTAAGGCAATTCATACAAGATGAACATTCAGATCTTTCCACTGTAAATGAGCACTCAGCTTTTGCAGCTTCCCAGTGGACCCTGTGAGCTAGGCATTCAGCTCAGGGCTCAGAAGTTTAAATAACTGATTTGTGTGGTAGCATGATACTTGTTTGGGACGCGGGTGGCGCTGTGGGTTAAACCACAGAGCCTAGGACTTGCTGAACAGAAGGTTGGCAGTTCGAATCCCCACGACGGGGTGAGCTCCCGTTGCTCGGTCCCAGCTCCTGCCAACCTAGCAGTTGGAAAGCATGTCAAAGTGCAAGTAGATAAATAGGTACCACTCCGGTGGGGAAGGTAAATGGTGTTTCCGTGCACTGCTCTGGTTCACCAGAAGCAGCTTAGTCATGCTGGCCACATGACCCGGAAGCTGTACGCCAGCTCCCTTGGCCAATAAAGCGAGATGAGCACTGCAACTCCAGAGTCAGTCACGACTGGACCTAATGGTCAGGGGTCCCTTTACCTTTACCTTTATGATACTTGTTGGCTTTGGGTATTATACACATCTTAGCAGTATGCCCAGAAAATCGGAGTTTAGGACAAGCAGTGAGCATCACATGGGAAGGAAGGGGGCAGGTGTGCCTGCCTTTCTAGCACTTTCACACACCTCGTGCTCAGCTCTGCTCAGCTCAGTTCAGTGAAACCTTATGCAGGAGAACTTCCTATTAACTCTTGAATGACTGGATGATGATGATTAATAATAATAATAATAATAGTTTCCCCAGCCACTCTGGGCGGCTCCCAACAGAATATTAAAAACACAATAAACCATCAAACATTAAAGACTTCCCTAAACAGGGCTGCCTTCAGATGTCTTCTAAAAGCCTGGTAGTTGTTTATTTCCTTGATGTCTGGTGGGAGGGCGTTCCACAGGGTGGGCGCCACCACCAAGAAGGCCCTGTAACTTCTTCTCATGGGGAGGGAACCGCCAGAAGGTCCTCAGAGCTGGACCTCAGTGTCCAGGCTGAAGGATGGGGGTGGAGACGCTCCTTCAGGTATACTGGTTTTTTGTGTCACACTGGGAAAGTGTGAAGAACTCTCACAGATAGAAGAATAAAGGAATTGACTTCCAAACCAGAAGGTGGCCTGGTTTTCAGCCAGACTTGAACCTTGAGTTTTCTTTTTCTACAGATCAAATGCTATGCCATGGGCACTTCTACAGAACATACCAGTCTGCCCTGTTAAAAGTACAGGCTTCTATTTGAAGTTGCAACTTGGCAAGCCTAATTATACTCATCTATGTATGAATGGATTTACTTGGGGCGGGGTGGGTGGGAGCTGAATGATTCAGAGAAAACGGTTCTGGTGCATTTCTCATTTTCTTCTTTTTTGATGGCTTGTCTAGAGAAATCTAAATCTTATGCGTGTTTACTCAGATGTAAGTCCCAGCAAGTTCAGTGGGGTTTGCTCCCTAGTAAGAGGGATTGCAATCTTATTAAATGCAACACTATGAAATGCTGTGGCGCTGTGGGTTAAACCACAGAGCCTAGGACTTGCCGATCAGAAGGTTGGCGGTTCGAATCCCCGCCAAGGGGTGAGCTCCCGTTGCTCAGTCCCTGCTCCTGCCAACCTAGCAGTTCAAAAGCACATCAAAGTGCAAGTAGATAAATAGGTACCGCTCCGGCGGGAAGGTAAATGGCGTTTCCATGTGCTGATCTGGTTCGCCAGAAGCGGCTTAGTCATGCTGGCCACATGACCTGGAAGCTGTATGCCGGCTCCCTTGGCCAATAATGCAAGATGAGAGCCGCAACCCCAGAGTCAGCCATGACTGGACCTAATGGTCAGGGGTCCCTTTAACTTTACCTTTATGAAATGCTGTAGAATGTGAAAGTGGGAGTGTACTAATATCCTTAAGTTGAGAAATTTGTTCCCAAGAATGCAGCTGCTCCTAAACTACCTGGCCTAGCCTTCTCCCAAACCTGTCAGTTTTTACTGCAGCAGCAGCTGATTTTATTTAATTTATTCAAGGTTATTTCTTAGCATTGGGAAGTCATGGTATAGCATCATTCCCAGCGGCATTCTTGGAGTGGTAGGTGGCAGCCACACACAAAAATCTAAAAATATAGCCACCCCACCAAAGTCCCTTAATGCACACACACTTTTGAGAAGACTGAGTGTTCTTGCGAAGATGGGGATATTTCAGATACTTTTAATGTTCTCCCACATGCCAGATTTGAGAAATGAGAAAAGTGTTATTCGTTCCTTTGGGTTCGGTGTATCTGTTTTGAGTGTGTGTTTTACATGTTAAATATTTCTCCCTGTGCCTCTACGCATTGTTTTGCTGTATAGTGCTCAAATATGACAATCGCTTGATTTTTCAATTTTAGGAGGCTCAGATACAGATAGAGGAATTAAAAAAGAAATACGAGAATGATATAAGACAGCTACAAAAGGAAAAAGAAGCAATAAATGGAAAGCTGGAAGACTGTTCTCTGGAGGTGTGTAAAGCATAAATCCATCTGTGATCATGCAAGCCATTTTAGTTTTACTTCCTACCTGAAAAACTCTTGATGGGATTCATAAGCTTCAACTTATTCTTCAAGAAGGACTTCACAAGACTATAGCCTGAAACTACAGCCTGAAAAAATGACTATGCTGATCATCATTTAAATAGGATCCTCATTTATAGAATGAGTTGGTTCTGTAATAGCACCAGCAACTCTGTGCAGTATATGATCCAGAGAATAATGGTTTGCTCTCTCCAAGGCATCATCTGCCCAGTATATTTTAAAACTTTATGGCTGGGAGGTTTTATTTCTTGCTATTAAAATGATCAGAGGTACCAAACTCTGACTGTTTATCTCCCATGAAGGTTGGAGAACAATCCAGGAAAATGAACTGCATTTGTCACCAATTCTCAGCCAATCATACGTGAATTCCATGCAAAAGTCAAATTTTATATTGTTTTCTTCTTGTGGCAGCCAAGCCTTGACACAAACACAGTGTGCACCAGGGAGAAGATGGGGAGGAGAGATAATGGGAGATTCTCCCATGGTTTATTGACTGGGCAACAAGGGGACAGAAGGGTATGCTTTTACCAGCCCAAATTTTGGCTTCACACCTAATGTGTATATTCATTATTTCAGGCTGCAGTCCTATTTAGCTGGCAGTAAGCCCCATTAAAAGGGTGGCGCTGTGGGTTAAACCACAGACCCTAGGACTTGCCGATCAGAAGGTCAGCGGTTCGAATCCCCGCGATGGGGTCAGCTCCCGTTGCTCTGTCCCTGCTCCTGCCAACCTAGCAGTTCAAAAGCACATCAAAGTGCAAGTAGATGAATAGGTACCACTCTGGCAGGAAGGTAAACGGCGTTTCCGTGCGCTGCTCTGGTTCGCCAGAAGCGGCTTAGTCATGCTGGCCACATGACACGGAAGCTGTACACCGGCTCCCTCGGCCAATGAAGCGAGATGAGTGCCGCAACCCCAGAGTCAGCCACAACTGGACCTAATGGTCAGGGGTCCCTTTACCTTTACTTTTTAAGCCCCATTAAAATCAGTAGGCATTACTTCTGAGTAGATATGGTTAGGATTCCACTATAAAAAGCATCCTCTGCAGGCTGGGCCTGCTCATAATGAGAGGTGAACTGGCCTCATCTGGAACAATTAGGAATATATCAAATAAGCAGATGTTGCACCAGTGTATGTTCCCCATGTTATGTGCCTTTTTTATTTTGCTAATTTAGGTTTTAAGGCTAGAGAATTTCATCAGGCAAAACCGAGACATCCCCAAATATGCAGAATTTCTTAAATCCCATGCCAGAAAAACTCATGAGCGGCAACAGGAGGTAAGGGGTGGACATTTGTTGGTCATTAAAGGGCCAAGCCAGCTTTTTCTGACTTCATATTTGTAACCTAAATTGCTTCCATACTAGAGCCTGTTAGCATTTCCACAGTATTGCTTTCTGTAATTAATAGGAATCAAAATGGAGGTTCCACACAGCACGAATTTGGCAATACACTAGCCTGCGGTGCTCTTACTATGGCAAAGATTCTCGCATAATCGTCACTCACACATTAATTTTATAAAGTCTATGGCAACTTCAATTACAGGTTTATTGTTTGCAAGTACAACCTGTTTTTCCCCGCATTCCTGTTGATTCCAACAAGGGGATTATTGTCACCTGAGTACCCTCTTGGGATAATTAAATGTCAGCTTCTGTTTCCTTTCGCAAGGGAGGGAGAAGCTGTGATTAATGACTTCTCTTGTTGTGTGTGTGAAATAACACTGCTATTCAGAAAGCAAAGGAAGATAGGTAGTTTTAATCTGGTTGGATCGTACTTATCAGCACCATTTCATTTATCAGCACCATTTCATTTATCAGCACCATTTCATTGCCAGGCTGGAGCTTAGGAGTCTTGCTTTATCAATAACAAACTGCTAAATAAGGCTCTGCACCTATTGTCAGGAGTTCAGCCTACACTCGAGTAGGACCCTGGCAGAGAATAATAATAATAATAATAATAATAATAATAATAATAATAATAATAATAAATAATAATAATAAATGTATTATTTATACCCCGTCCATCGGGCTAGGTTTCCCCAGCCACTCTGGGCGGCTTCCAACGAAATATTAAAAATACAATAAAAAATCAACCATTAAAAACTTCCCTAAACAGGGCTGCCTTCAGATGTCTTCTAAAAGTCTGGTAGTTGTTCTTCTCTTTGACATCTGGTGGGAGGGCGTTCCACAGGGCGGGTGCCACTACCAAGAAGGCCCTCTGCCTGGTTCCCTGTAACTTGGCTTCTCGTAGTGAGGGAACCACCAGAAGGCCCACCCTCGGCGCTGGACCTCAGTGTCTGGGCTGGATGATGGGGGTGGAGACGCTCCTTCAGCGTCTGGACCAAGGAGATTTAGGGCTTTAAAGGTCAGCACCAACACTTTGAACTGTGCTCGGAAACGTACTGGGAGCCAATGTAGGTCTTTCAAGACCGGTGTTATATGGTCTCAGCAGCCGCTCCCACTCCCAGTCAGTGGTCTACTAGTTGTAGTTTCCGGGTCACCTTCAAAGGTAGCCCCACATAGAGCGCATTGCAGTAGTCCAAGCAGGAGATAACCAGAGCATGCACCACTCTGGCGAGACAGTCCGCAGGCAGGTAGGGTCTCAGCCTGTGTACCAGATGGAGCTGATAATGACTGGCATGTTCCCTCCCTCCTGGTCTTTCGTTCAGGAGCTTCAAAAGCTTTCTTCAGCCCAAACATCACAGCGACCGATGCCAACTGACACTGGCACACTTAGGGATCTGCAGAGTTTGCACAACTTGCATAACAGACCTCAGCAACTCAGCATTTTGGCTAATCTACTTTATTTACATATAAACACACACGGAGCACTGCAACATGGCTCTCTCTCTCTCTAGCATCAGACAGCAAAGAGGAAAAGAACAAAGGACAATAGTCCCACTTAATGGAACACAGTAACACAAGCATCCTGTCTCCATCACTTCCCACTCTGTGGAGTCAAAACATATACTGTCATGTGAAAGACAACAATCCCATGACTGCAGTCATGGAGCAGGAATTCTAACATCTATGGTTCCAGGTTTTAAAGTGATTTAGTTCAAAGTGGTAGAACTGATCTTCAGGTTGTATCCTGGCAACCTTAGGTTCTCCACATGGCATTTATTGTGGACTTGGTATTTATCGTGCATTAAAGTATTGTGCAGCATCTATTCTAGCTGATGACATCTTCATGAAAATGCCATCTCATATTCTCTGCCCCCTCCCGTTTAATCCAAATGTGCCATTTCCATCATTGTTTTTACCTTCTGGGTTTCTGCAGAAACCGTAACCATTGAAGAAGTGAGGAAATAATATGGAATGGCATTTTGATGAGGACAATGTCATGCAGACATTGGGTGACTCTTGTGTGTGTGAGCAGCCACGAATCAGCAGTAAACTGCTGTGTGGAAGCTCCTTGAGGAGAAAGAAGTTGTCTCTGGGAGACCTAGCAGTGCCTACAGACGTGGCTGATCAGATTGTTGCCTTTCATCACATCCTGTTAGAGCCATTAGATTGAAATATTTGCCTTTGGAAAAGCACAGTTTGCATTTGTTGCTGTTTAGTCGTTTAGTCATGTCCGACTCTTCGTGACCCCATGGACCAGAGCATGCCAGGCACTCCTGTCTCCCACTGCCTCCCACAGTTTGGTCAAACTCATGCTGGTAGCTTCGAGAATACTGTCCAACCATCTCGTCCTCTGTCGTCCCCTTCTCCTTGTGCCTTCAATCTTTCCCAACATCAGGGTCTTTTCCAGGGAGTCTTCTCTTCTCATGAGGTGGCCAAAGTCTTGGAGCCTCAGCTTCAGGATCTGTCCTTGCAGTGAGCACTCAGGGCTGATTTCCTTCAGAATGGATCGGTTTGATCTTCTTGCAGTCCATGGGACTCTCAAGAGTCTCCTCCAGCACCATAATTCAAAAGCATCAATTCTTCGGCGATCAGCCTTCTTTATGGTCCAGCTCTCACTTCCATACATCACTACTGGGAAAACCATAGCTTTAACTATACGGACCTTTGTTGGCAAGGTGATGTCTCTGCTTTTTAAGATGCTGTCTAGCATTGTTTGCATTGTTAGTGTCATTTCTACGGGAAGCCATAGCTTCTTGGCACCACAACCCGAAAGCAAGTTATGAGAGAGAACAGCATAAGCAATGAAGAATTTGCCATTCTTTCAAATGTCATAACTGGAAGGGCCACTACAGAGCATATAGGAAAGTGTGTGTTTTGCTGACAGTGCGACTCCCAGCTGAGAGCAGTGAAATGGAACAGGCTTTAGAGAGCCAGTGTGGTGTAGTGGTTAAGAGCGGTAGTCTCGTAATCTGGGAAACCGGGTTCGCGTCTCCGCTCCTCCACATGCAGCTGCTGGGTGACCTTGGGCCAGTCACACTTCTGTGAAGTCTCTCAGCTCCACTCACCTCACAGAGTGTTTGTTGTGGGGGAGGAAGGGAAAGGAGAATGTTAGCCGCTTTGAGACTCCTGAAGGGGAGTGAAAGGAGGGATATCAAATCCAAACTCTTCTTCTTCTTCTTCTTCTTCTTCTTCTTCTTCTTCTTCTTCTTCTTCTTCTTTTTCGTCCGAGTTGCTCTCAGCAATGCAGTTCTAACTTGGACACAACTGTAAACTAAAAATAACTTCTTTGCCTGCGTAAGGCGCGTTTTGGCCCAACACCAAATTCAGCCTATGTGGAATAGACAAAAATGTTACAGCTAAAGTTGTTATAATTCAGGTCATTTTTAAAATACCCAGTCACTCTTGCTGATTTTTTGCCAGATACTTGCTTAATACAATACAACTTTCCAAAAGAAGTTCCATTATTCTAATAAGTGTTGGGGAAACTCACTGTGGGGAGGAGAAAAGGTGGAATAAGAGTTTACAGTTCCAGCTAAGTTGTACAGTCATACCTCGGGTTAAATATGCTTCGAGTTGAGCGCATTCGAGTTGCGCTCCTCGGCAACCCGGAAGTGACGGAGCGCATTACTTCCGGGTTTCGCCGCTTGCGCATGCGCAGACGCTCAAAATGACATCACGCGCATGTGCAGAAGCAGCGAAAAGTGACGCGTGCGTGCGCAAACATGCCGTCGCTAGTTACGTTTACCTCTAGAAGCAAACGGGGCTCCAGAATGGATCCTGTTCATATCTAGAGGTACCACTGTAATGCCTCTTTGGCAAACCATGCTTAAAGTAGCTCACAACAACATCAGGCGCAGCAACATTTCAGGATAAATCACTTTTAACTATTGCAAGGCAGAGGAACAAGAAAGGGCCTTTCTCATCTGCACTGACTTCCAGATTATTTCCAAATCCAGTTCTGGGTGCTGGTTCTGACCTATAAAAACCCTACACACTTGAGACCTAATGGATCACCCTAAGGTCATCAACAGAAGCCATTCTTCACATGCCTCCTCTGGCAGCTGATCTTGTGCATCATGAAAGAGCAGAAAGTTGTCAGTTGCTTAATTTAGTATTGTATTTTTATGGCCAGGGGGAGAGAGAGGTGCTTCAGAAATACTAGGCTGCAGATGCCAGGATAACATTGTTGGCCTTAAGTATTGTGCTCCATGACTTGTGTGAAGGGCATTTGCTGTTCCACCTCAGGTAGCAAAATGTCTTGTGCCTCTTTAATGGCATAACAAAGTCAGCAAAGCTGAAAGCTAACTGGCAAACTGGGTGCCGATGAACAAGTAAATTAGGCTGTTAACAGCAGCTCCCACTGCCTGTTTTCACAAATCCAAGTTTCCAGCTAACATTGTGTTGTCACAATGAACTGTCACTCATAATTTTCACACGCAGTTCAATGTAAGAGGGGGCTCTTGACAAAGTGGTTTCCCTTTTCCGGGGAAGAGGCACAGGTAGACAGTGGTCCACCAGACAGATATTTCCTGCCCAGCTCAGACACACAGAGACACAGACACACATGTTTGTGTTGGCCCTCTATTGTTGTTGTTGTTTAGTCGTTTAGTTGTGTCCAACTCTTCGTGACCCCATGGACCAGAGCACGCCAGGCACTCCTGTCTTCCACTGCCTCCCGCAGTTTGGTCAGACTCATGCTGGTAGCTTCCAGAACACTGTCCCACCATCTCGTCCTCTGTCGTCCCCTTCTCCTTATGCCCTCCATCTTTCCCAACATCAGGGTCTTTTCCAGGGAGTCTTCTCTTCTCGTGAGTTGGCCAAAGTATTGGAGCCTCAGCTTCAGGATCTGTCTTTCCAGTGAGCACTCAGGGCTGATTTCCTTCAGAATGGATAGGTTTGATCTTCTTGCAGTCCATGGGACTCTCAAGAGTCTCTTCCAGCACCATAATTCAAAAGCATCCATTCTTCGGCTATCAGCCTTCTTTATGGTCCAGCTCTCACTTCCATACCTCACCACTGGGAAAACCATAGCTTTAACTATACAGACCTTTGTTGGCAAGGTGACGTCTCTGCTTTTTAAGCAGAGACCTCTGGTCAAACGCACTTTGCAAGTTTTTGAAACCATATAAAAACCTGCAAAGCCAGTTTACTAGAGACAAAAGTGAAATGAGTAAACGCACCACAAGCAGCTATTTCTCTAACACTGCCTGCCTCCAGGCTTAGCTGAGCTTGCTCAATTAATTTGTACCCAGCTAATTTGATCTTTCTGTTGGCATTCAGAGTATTTTCAATCATTGATTCCTCCCCTGGTACCTTCTTAACCTACAAAAGCACAACTGGAGTTCAGATGCTTAGTATTCTCCATAAATGTTTTATTTGCAGGATCTGAGATGAAAGCTTTCCCCCCTTTAAACGAGGGAAATGTGAACTGTTAATCCCTAACATTTTGCTTTAAAGTTATTCTGTGCAACTTCCGCTCACTTCATTATCAGAGCTCAGGAGGAGGAGAGGCACCCAGGGGGTGCATTAACATTTATGTGCTTCACACCTACACAAACAGAGGAGGGTAACAACTATCAGCAGCTTTCTAGGCTAATTTTGAAAGGAAATAAGCACCCTGCCTCTCTGGATTTGTTTGTTTTTCTCTTGCGTGATCAGAATTGGGACTGCCGGTGAAAAGGAAATCCCATCTTTCCTTTTCTTGATTTGTTCCATTGCTTTACAGCTTATTTCTATATCGCCTTTTGCACAGTGGCTCCAAACAGGGGAAGAAGAAGAAAATGCCAGGCAGGGATGGCGCTGTGCGTTAAACCACAGGGCCTAGGACTTGCCGATCAGAAGGTCGGTGGTTCGAATCCCCATGACGGGGTGAGCTCCCTGCTCCTGCCAACCTAGCAGTTCAAAAGCATGAAGTGCAAGTAGATAAAGACGTACCACTCCGGCGGGAAGGTAAACGGCATTTCTGTGTGCTGCTCTGGTTCGTCAGAAGCGGCTTAGTCATGCTGGCCATATGACCCGGAAGCTGTACGCCGGCTCCCTGGGCCAATAAAGCGAGATGAGTGCCACAACCCCAGAGTCGGCCACGACTGGACCTAATGGTCAGGGGTCCCTTTACCTTTAGTTGATCCCAAGTTGATTAGGGCTTTAAATGCTGAACCCAGAAACTTGAACTGTCCATGGTAGCATATTGTCAGCCAATGCAGCTCCCACAGCTGAGGTGTTCTCTGGTATTGGTGGGGTGCCCTGGTCAAGATCCTGGTTGCTGCATTTGGCTGCAGCTGCCAGATTAAGCCCAAGAGAAGATCCACGTTGCAGAAATCCAGTTTTGAGATTATCAGTTTCAGGACCGCAGTAGGCAAGCTCTCACAGCCCAAGAATGGCCATCACTGTCTTAGCAACTGAAAGTTGGTCGGAGGCACTTCAAGCCCACCTGAGCCTCAGTCAACAGTGATAGATCCAGGAGTACCCTCAGACTACTGGAGATGTCCAAATGAGAATGTTTTATTGGTGTATTAAATTATATTTTATGGATATTTACAGACTGGTTTTATTGCTGTAAGCCTCCTTCTTGTATTTTATGAAACAGCAGGTTATAAGTTTTCAAATAAATAAATAAATCACAGTGGCTTGGATAACCTTGCTTAGTCTGGGAAATTTAGCCAAGACCAATAGTAATATGTTTGCTATGGAAGTCTGGCAACAATCTCACTGCTGTTGCAATTATAATATTTATGAACAAGTGAATAAAAGTTTTATGGTAATAGCATACCAATATAGAATGTCATGGTGCTGTCAGCGGGTTCCGGCTGGTTGCCCAGGGAAGTCTAAAGACAAGGAAAAGTTTATTGCGGTCCTTTTTTATTTCAAGCTTTACAGGGAGAAGCTATAGAACCCAGCCTCTGGGATAATGGCGTTGTCCTGAGTGAATCTCCAACCCCTCATTTCTCATCGTCATATCCTCTACGGGTGCCACTAAGTGCCCTTTGTCATCAAGCTCTTTACTTTTAAGGCTCGCCGGGTTCTGGGAGATGGTGGGTCTGGGGCGCTTTCTAGTGACAACGTGTCCGCCAGCTCCAATTCCAGCTCTGCCTGCTCCTCCTCTCCCATTATTTCCCAACTTTCCCCCTTATCTGCCTCTGAGCTGTAACCTCCCACAAACCACTGTTGTAAATCCATATGAAATATACAGTGGTACCTCGGGTTAAGTACTTAATTCGTTCTGGAGGTCTGTTCTTAACCTGAAACTGTTTTTAACCTGAAGCACCACTTTAGCTAATGGGGCCTCCTGCTGCTGCTGCACCGCTGAAGCATGATTTCTGTTCTCATCCTGAAGCAAAGTTCTTAACCCGAGGTACTGTTTCTGGGTTAGCGGAGTCTGTAACCTGAAGCATATGTAACCTGAAGCATATGTAACCCGAGGTACCACTGTACTCGGAGTCGAGAGTGGATTTCATGCTCTTTATACAGCTCATAGTGGTGAGGAGGAATGGAAGTTTCCCCAGAATATCTGATTTATATACATTATTTACACAATGGGCCCCACGTGATTGGCTAATTCCTGGATTCTCCTGTCAGGTTGTGGATTCACTTCCACCTGGAGCTGGACTGGGTGGCTCCTGTGGACCAATCAGACTGCTGCATTCTGGATCCTATTGTTCTAGGACCAATCAGACTGCTGCGTTTTGGATCCTATTCAACTCAGTACATAACACTATACTGTCTTCCTCTCCCTCTCCCTGCCCCCACCCAAAGGGTCAGGATGGGGAGGCAGTCTTCACCACTCCTCCTCCTCTGCCCTGATCCTGACATCAACTTACTTAAGGGCATCAAAATTGAGTGTGGTCCTGTGATGTCTGTACTGGAGAAAGATGGGTCCGTGGTCTGAAAAGGGTATGTCAACAGATGGCTGCCTGAAATTTGCTCAGTTGGGTTGGATAGCTTCCCTGAGCTTACAGATTGACTTGACGGGACATTCGCCGAAGTCTTAAGAAGCACGTCTCTGGGGCTTCCCATTCTGTCTCCTGTGATAAGTGATTTGGTATCCTGGGCATGGATACCATAGTAAAAGCAGGGCTTTTCAAAGCTGGAACTCATTTCTGGCACTTCTCAGGTGGGCACCATTGCCATTATAAGAGAACAAGGGAAGCATTTGTGGTGAGTTCTGGCACCTCTTTTTCTAGAAAAATAGCGCCGAGTGAAAGTATCCGTGAGTCTCTCCAGCCCAACAAAAATGAAAATAGTTTTCAACGAGACGGTTGAAATTGGATGGATAATGTTGGCTCAGATGACTTACGTGTTTAGTTTGTGTTCATGATTCCCCTACCTCTTTCCAGTGTAATTTTAAGCTAAATATTTGGCTATGTGCCTGACTAAATTAAGGAAACCGCATTTGATTCTGTCAACCCATGTGTGTCTGACAAGTCAGATGGTTGCGGTCATTTTTATTCTGGTCTGTGGGGTGTCAGGGAGAGGGGAATGCAGACCAAAGAAAGTCTTGGAGAACTGTGCCATGGAGACTCATACGGCAGAACCCTGAGGTATTTATGCTCAAAGGGCTGCACTGATTTCTTCCCCACCACCCCTAAAACTGATCAAAGGGGTGTGGCAAAAAGCTTCCGCATGTCACAAAGTTGAGGCAAGTGGGTGGAAAGGGATTGACAGTCAGCAACAGCAGTAGGCTGGGGAAAAGTGGCACTTCCATTTCCATATACGGCCTAGGACCCTCGTACCTACGGGACCGCCTCTCCTGGTGTGTCCCATGGAGGACCTTACGGTCTTCAAATGAAAACATCTTAGAGAGCCCGGGCCACAGGGAGGTTAGGCTGGCCTCAACCAGAGCCAGGGCTTTTTTGGCCGTGGCCCCAATCTGGTGGAACGCTCTGTCACAAGAGACTAGGGCCCTGCGGGACTTGACATCTTTCCGCAGGGCCTGCAAGACGGAGCTGTTCCACCAGGCCTTTGACCAAGGCACAGTCTGACTCCCTCCTTCGGTAATCCTCACAGAACTCTAGCCCAATGGTTGCCATCAATTTGATTTTGAATTGATTTTAAAATGAATTGATTTTAGAATGCTGTGCTACTTTTATTGTTGTTAGCCGCTCTGAGCCCGGCTTTGGCTGGGGAGGGCGGGATATAAATAAATTATTATTATTATTATTATTATTATTATTATTATTATTATTATTATTTATTATTAACTGGCCACACTGCCTTTGAAACGTCAACCTAGTACTTTCAGAATATTCCCCCTCCCCACATACATTCTGAGAGGGAAAATGGTAATGCGGGGAGGGTGTGTAGTAATGGGGGACACACGATTTATTATACTGCATTTGAAAAACTTGGGAGAGAAGGCTTAGTATGTACGATAGCATCCTAACTGAAGCTTTATCTTGGCATTTATTGTTTAGCCGCAGGACGCATTTGTAAAACAGAAAGACATCGCCAAACAACATAAAGAGAGAGCAAAAGGCAGAGAACAGCCAGCAGCACCTTCTGGTGCCAAAAATGAAGAGAAGTCAAGGTATTTAGTGGGGTGGGAGTTCTGATCCACCCTAAAGACTGTATACTTCAAGTCTGGTAATTATTGTGTCGGAAGATACTGGTATTCTTTTCGTAATGCAACAAATACTCTTTCTTCAAGGTTGGACTCTGGAGGTGCACCAAAAAGAGAAGTCAGGCATACCGTTGCCGGTTTCCAGAAGGAGAAGGCCAAAGAAATACAAGCTTTGCAAGAGGAATGGTACTACCAAAAGACAGAATTGCAAGCTCAAGTACAGTGGCGAATTCTGTATTGCTATTTCATGACAAATGCATTCCTTTGAACAGCAGGCCAGCTGCATATGTAAAACTCAGCCCAGTGCATATAGAAATGACAGTAAACCTCAGCCATGGGACCGAAAGCCCTGTGCCTTCAGCCGTGCTATAATTGTGTCACACATAGAAGTCTGCCTCTACAAGTTAAAGAAAGACCCTTGTCAGATCTGAGATCAGCTGCAAGTGATGACTCATCAGCTTTCAGATGAACTTACCTCTAGAGCTTTTGCTAGGACAAAAATGAAATAAGATTTAATACATTGCCCCAAGCTCCTTGTAGAATAGGCAGGATCCATGGAGCATAAGAATGTGGCAGGCACCTCTCCATTTTGGCTACGAGAGGGTGCTTTAAGCAGAGATCTGTTTTGCTCATGGAGAGAAACTTTCATTGCTATGTGGAGAGTTGAACACAGATGGAAAAGGGGATGTGTTTTATTGGAGTTCAGGAAGTTTGAAAACACAGATAGGCATAAGAACGGAGAATTTAGATGCTATAAATAAAGCTTAGCTGGCTTTCATCAGAATACTTCATTGGGAGCATAGGAATGACAGTAAAAAAACATTATTTCTTAAAACTGCTTTTTGACCCAGACATCAACTGGGGCAACACGCTGTGCAATCCCAGTGACCAAGAATAATTTCTTCCAAGCAGCTAGTTTTCATTGGCCTGAAGTCAGCTATAGGTTACATTGAATTAAAGTCATGAATTAAAGTCATGTAAGTCATGTAATGCGGGTGGCACTATGGTCTAAACCACAGAGCCTAGGGCTTGCCAGTCGGAAGGTCGGCAGTTCGAATCCCCGCGACGGGGTGAGCTCCCATTGCTCGGTCCCTGCTCCTGCTAACCTAGCAGTTTGAAAGCACGTCAAAGTGCAAGTAGATAAATAGGTACCGCTCTGGCGGGAAGGTAAACGGCGTTTATGTGCGCTGCTCTGGTTCGCCAGAAGCGGCTTAGTCATGCTGGCCACATGACCCGGAAGCTGTACGCCGGCTCCCTCGGCCAGTAAAGCGAGATGAGCGCTGCAACCCCAGAGTCAGCCACGACCTGACCTAATGGTCAGGGGTCCCTTTACCTTTTAAGATTGGTAGAAGCAAGTAAGCCTAGCTTACCTGAGAATACATTTTCAAAGAATAATAAAGGATATTTTCTTTTGAACAAGTTGTTCTTTGAACGGGCTTGTGATGGGAGGTAACTGCTGTGGTTAATGACTGTGTCTTGTTGGATTTGAAGGTTGCGCAGCTGAAGGAAGCTTTAGAGCAGCAAGCAAATGCTTTCAGGGAAGCCCTCGAAGAACAGGAGCTACTGTCCAGCAAGGAGAGAGAAAAGCTTCTGCAAGATCTTCAGGACACCATTAAGCAAAGCCAAGATATTAAAGTGCAGCTGGAGGTGTCTCACCAAAGAGCCATAAATCTCCTGGAGAAAAGCAAAAATCAAGAGCTTGAGGTTAGATTTGTACTGGCAGTGCTGATTTACCATATTTTTCACTCCATAAGACGCACCTAGTTTTTAGAGGAGGAATGCAAGGAAAAAAATATTCTTTAAAGGGAGCACAGAGCAGAGCCTGTCTGCATCCCCGGCTCTGCTCATCGCTCCCTTTCACGAGCCACGTGGAGCGTGTGTGCGGCTCTTGGGGACTTTTCCCCCAGGAGGGAGAAGGGCAGCCCGTCACTGATGGGTTCCCTTCTCCCTCCTCAGGGAAAAGCCCTCAAGAGCCGCACACACGCTCCGCGCGGCTCGTGAAAGGGAGTGTGGCTCTTGGGGGCTTTTCCGGAAGGTGGGGGAAGGGACAGAGGGGCTAAGCCAGAAGCTAAAACAGCAAGAGGGAGCGCTGCGCAGTGATCCCTCTCACTGTTCTGCCTTCTGGGATAGCCGTGCGGCCTTCATTCGCTCCATAAGACGCACACACATTTCCCCTTACTTTTTAGGAGGGAAAAAGTACATCTTACAGAGCGAAAATACAGTTTTTTTCTTTTATTCCGAGCCTTAACCATTTGAGGATCAAAGTCACAGCAGATAAATGTTCCCCAGCTTCTGGGCATGGCAGTTGTGTTTTTGAATAGAGATGGACATGAAAGCAAGCGACAAACATAAAAGAATTTGGCTCTGAGAGATTTGGATGGTTTACAGTATATTCCTTTACATGTCTACTCTCAATGCTGTGGAAATCACTGGGGCTTGCTCTTAAGTAAATGGATGGAGGACTGCTGCCTTATTGATCTTTCCTGGTTTCTCCAGACCAATCTCCTCCTAACTAACCAGTGCAAGAGAAGGTTAGTGCAGAACGGTTGGGTCTGATCTTAACCACAGTTAAAAGAGAGGTCTGTGAAGCAAATCCTCTCTCAGCAACTCAGGATTAAATCAATGGCATCAAATCAAATCCATCTGACTCTCTCCAAATCTGAAAACAGAAATCCACAACTGTTACAGAAGAGTAAACTAGAATAGACTTGGGTTATTTGGGTAAACTTGAGAACCAAAAGGATTGAGCCAACAGAGTTTGAATTTAAACATTCTATCACTAAAAACCCATGATCAGTCAACACTTCCACTTACAACAGGAGTTTAAAGGCTTGAATTTTTCCATGTTTGCAGGAAGCAGAGGAGTCCTGGAAGCAGAAATATAATGACGGCTTCAATATCCAACAGCAGACACACAGCCTGGAAATGCAGGCATTGGAAGAGAAGGCGAGAGAAGAGTTGGAGAGCAAACTTGAGAGGATACAGAAGCCACAGTCACTGCTGATAGGTACAACATTAAACAAGTCACTTTAGTAATGACTAGGGGACTTGACAATTATTCACTCGATTGTTTCCCTTGGGTTGTATTCAACTGAGTTTTACTCATTAGTTAATGGACTTAACTAATGAAACCTGCCCATGATGGTACCTGATCCATGGAAAGCTGCCACTTCCAACTTTTGCCACATGGAAGGTTTGGCTCTCTGCCATGCTAGGAAGCATCTATTTCCCCACTTCTTCTTCTTAACACATAACAGTTGCCAAAGTTTCCATGTGGAAATTGTTGGAAGTGGCTGCTTACTATGGATCAAGTAGCACCTTGGGCAAGTTTTTCACACAATGTGTTCAAGTGGTTGTGAGAATAGGCCCCAGAACGATTCTCTGATGAAGCTGCTGCTGTTGTTTTAAATGCCAATTGTCTGTGAGTAATAACTACAACTATGCAAGTCAATAAATCATCGGAATTTGGGGCGGGGTCCTTATTTCCCCTATTACAAAATCTTCTGCCCATGTAGAAAAGCCCTCTTCTTCATTTCAGCCACCTTTCGGGGCCACGTGAACAAGAATGCAAATGCGTTGCCTCCTTTTGCAAGTGGCAACCACCAGTTTTCAGGAGCGGGTTTGCAGTGTGATGTACGGCAGGCGGATTATCTCCCTGTTGGCAAGAGAGGGAGGGACGACAATTATACAGCAAAAAAGTGGCCTCAAGGAAGCCCAGTGACTTTGGAGAAAAGGCTTATCCTCCAAAGGGCAGCTGTTGTTTAGTAGAATTACCCCCCCTAATAATAATGATGATGATGATGATAATAATAATAATAATAATAATAATAATAATAATAATAATAAAAATAATAATAATAAATTCCTTCCAGTAGCACCTTAAAGACCAACTAAGTTAGTTCTTGGTATGAGCTTTCGTGTGCATGCACACTTCTTCAGATACACTGAAACAGAAGTTGCCAGATCCTTCTATGAAACTTCTGTTTCAGTGTATCTGAAGAAGTGTGCATGCACACGAAAGCTCATACCAAGAACTAACTTAGTTGGTCTTTAAGGTGCTACTGGAAGGAATTTTTTATTTTGACTATGGCAGACCAACACGGCTACCTATCTGTAACTAATAATAATAATAGTAATAATAATAATGGGTGCAGCCCTAATATACCGTATTTTTCACTCCATAAGATGCACTTTTTCCCTCCTAAAAAGTAAGGGGAAATGTGTGTGCGAATGCAGACGGGAGGCTCTGCTCAGCACTCCCTTTAAAGAGCCGCGTGGAGCGTGTGTGTGGCTCTTGGGGGCTTTTCCCCGAGGAAGGAGAAGGGCAGCCTGTCAGTCCCTTCCCCCACCTCGCGGAAAACCCCCAAGAGCTGC
The DNA here is from genome assembly GCF_965112155.1 of Podarcis liolepis. Lineage (NCBI taxonomy): Eukaryota > Metazoa > Chordata > Lepidosauria > Squamata > Lacertidae > Podarcis > Podarcis liolepis. The sequence continues at coordinate 59,361 of NW_028148749.1, read as the reverse complement.
ACACACGCTCCGCACTTCTCTTTAAAGGGAGCGCTGAGCAGAGCCTCCCGCCTGCATTTGCATCTGGGATGCATACAAGCTCTGCTCACTGCTCCCTTGTAAGGGCTCCCTTCTGTCCCTCATCCCGCTTTGCTGGGAAGCCAGCAGAAGAGGCGCTACGCAGCTATCGCTCTTGTTCTGCTGGCTTCAGCGAGAGCTGCACAGCTTGCTCTGCTGGCTTCTCAGTGGAGCGGGAGGCGGGACGGAAGGGTTTAAAGCAAGAAAAGCAAGAGCTACTTACATGCTCTGTGCAGAATATATTTTTTCTTGCTTTCCCCCTCTAAAAACTAGGTGCGTCTTATGGTCAGGTGTGTCTTATGGAGTGAAAAATACGGTAATTGTCCTGATACAGAGAGATCTATGTGCAGAAACAAGCTTCAGTCAGCCAGCATCGATACAGAGGTGTGTTTGGATGCACATATCCATCTGGGTTCACTAAACTGCACCACGTGTTGCTGTGTTGCAGGGGGTTGGACTAGATGACCCTTCCAGATTCCTTCCAACTCTCCAATTCTATGATTCTATGTACACATGCACATGTGTACATAACATTGTTCTCTGCTCCTTTGGTGTCCATTTAGCACTTACTAGGATACTAGTACCTAAAAGCTTCTCCCTGTTTCAGAAGAGCTTTCCTGCATTTTTTCCACATGTTTGCGTTTGTTTCTAGAATCTCTGAGAAGGGAGCTGTCTGAGCAACAGATAAAGAATAAAGAAAAGGAAGATCTCCAAGAGGAACTGAAGGCTATGATGACTGCGAAGAAGAAGCAGGCAAACTTCTTATTTCTCTACTATTGACCAGATGCCACAAATAAACTGCTCTTGATCAGTTGCAACAAATCCTGTTCAAGATTTTAAATGGCTTCTACTGTTGTTGTTTTTTTGGTACAGAGTTCTCAGTTCAAAAGCCCATCAGTGTACTTTATATATACTGTGTATTATAATAAGCTTGCCACTGTTGACAGTACTTTGGGATTGTTTCCACATGCACTTGTGTCAAATTTTACACCAGTCACCCAGATTCTGCATCAAGAGCAGAATTCTCTAGCGTGTATACTCATTCATTCATTCAGCTTTTATTGGCAAAAAGGTAAAGGGACCCCTGACCATTAGGTCCAGTTGTGGACGACTCTGGGGTTGCAGTGCTCATCTCGCTTTATTGGCCAAGGGAGCCGGTGTACAGCTTCCGGGTCATGTGGCCAGCATGACTAAGTGAACCAGAGCAGCGCACGGAAACGCCGTTTACATTCCCTCCGGAGCGGTACCTATTTATCTACTTGCACTTTGACATGCTTTCGAACTGCTAGGTTGGCAGGAGCAGGGACTGAGCAACGGGAGCTCACCCCATCGCGGGGATTCGAACCGCCGACCTTCTGATCGGCAAGTCCTTGGCTCTGTGGTTTAACCCACAGTGCCACCTGCGTCCCTTATTGGCATAGTTTGAGACAATAAAATCATAAAAACCATCCATAAAACATTGGTAATCCAGACATACTATTGCTTGTATACATTATGCAATTGAAACAAATTTGTGGGGTCTCTTTTGCTATTTTACTTAGTGCTTTTTTAGGGTATTTAGGTATTCAGGCATAGCCAGCACCATAGAGAGCAGGGGGCAAATCTCCCCCAAACATGCCTGCCTTCCCTTTCACCCTCATTGCTGGGTTCCTGTCATTAACATATACTGTCATATTTCTCTCAAATATCTTAACATGTGGCACACATCTCACCCCCCTAGAAGTATAAAAAGGTAAAGGGACCCCTGACCATGAGGTCCAGTCATGGCTGACTCTGGGGTTGCAGCGCTCATCTCGCTTTATTGGCCGAGGGAGCCGGCGTACAGCTTCCGGGTCATGTGGCCAGCATGACTAAGCCGCTTCTGGCGAACCAGAGCAGCGCACAAAAACACCGTTGACCTTCCCGCCGGAGCGGTACCTATTTATCTACTTGCACCTTTACGTGTTTTCGAACTGCTAGGTTGGCAGGAGTAGGGACCGAGCAACGGGAGCTCTCCCTGTCGCGAGGATTCGAACCGCCGACCTTCTGATCAGCAAGTCCTAGGCTCTGTGGTTTAACCCACAGCGCTGCCCGTGTCCCTCCTAGAAGTATACTTTGCCCCTTATGTGCTCCCCTAGATATTTTTTTCTGGTGCTGCCACTGTGTGAGAGAGTCAATAAGCCATAGAGAATGCTAAGCACTAGAAATTGCATGGATTTTGCCAGCGATTGCCTGCAGCCACATTTTCAAGCCTGACCATCGCTTCTATAAGGGCTAACAGTCTGCTTTTTTTGCTAAATGAAACCTCAGATTCTCAGGAAGCGGACTCCTGTGTCCATTACCACATCCTTTTCTGCACTGGAATCCTTGAATATACCTGATAATTTAAAGCAGGGGTAGCCAACGTGGTACCCACTGTATGTTTATTAGCTACAACTCCCATCAGTATGACCAGTGGTCAGGGATGATAGTGGATGTAGACCAACAACATATGTAGAGGACATCGTGGCTACCCCTGATTTAGAGACGCAAGCTCTGGGAAGGGGGAATTTCATACAGCTGCATGTTGAATACGCATGTGCAGCTGTTTTCTGTTACTCAGCAAAAGACCCCCCCAAACAGATCTTTATCTTTTTCTCCATTTTCTAAATGGAATGTTATTGTCCACATCCATAATGTGCAAAAGCTCAGTTTTTGCTATTTTTCTTAGGAAGAAAATTGCCAGAATCAGATGAAGTCTCTTAAAGATGAACTGGAAAAATGTCAGCATGAAAATTCTGGGCTCAAAAAGGAGAATGTCCTTCTTAAGGAGACAATGGATCTGCTGACCGTAGATATGGAACGACAGAAACAAACGTCTGCACAGCTTCAAGACAAGGAGAGCCAACAAAGAAGGTTTGCCGCTGATATTTTGCCTAGGGCCCAATCCACCTCCTGAATTTCAGGAATACTATCTAGTCCCCAACTGCCATTGTTGAGGTAGGACATTAGAAGAGCGGGAATAGGACTATGTGGCCTTAGGTCTAGCTGAAAGTCCTTTGTGTGGAATGAGGTAAGACTTTGGCCTATCACACCAATAGTAGTAGCAGCAGTAGTAGTAATTTATTTCTTGTACCCCACCCAAAACAGCAAATATTAAATGCTTCCCAAAACAGGGCTGCCTTCAGATGTCTACGGAAAGTTGTATAATTGTTTATCTCTTTGACATCCGATGGGAGGGTGTTCCACGGGGCAGGTGCCACTACTGAGAAGGCCCTGTTGTGGATACGGGGGGATGATTAACAATTTTTTATGATTTTCAGTTTTATACTTTTCAATAATATTACAATCATTTAAACATTTCGAACATTGCCTTCCTTCCCCCTTTTCCTGTGGTTCCTTACATTTATTTTTAATATTTTCTGCATATCCAAATTAACTTAATTTGCTCATTTATTCATCTACTTCAAATATATTCTCTTATAAAACTGCAGGTTATTACAGTAATCCTGCCAATGTTCTTATCCGTTTACAATTTATTTGTAAATATTCCATAAACCATTTCCATTCTTTTATAAAAAGATTGTTACCTTGAGTTCTTACTTTTCCGCTAAATTAACAAAGTCAGTCCTCCTGGCAAACTGGGAATATCCCCTTACTCACCCAAGTTTAGGATATTCCACACGTACATGTAAACAATGCTTTAATAATAAAGAAGACTGTAACGAAATAACATAATAGGAGAAACGAAATACAACAACGTGAGGCAAGTCTGAGGCAAGAAAAGAAATGGCAATTGGTCCTTCTTAACTGAACACAAAGAAGGGGATAGTCTTATTCCAGAGCAGAACACACAAGCCCCGCCCACCAGGTACCCAACATTCTACTGATCATCTCCTTGACATCTGATGGGAGGTCGTTCCACAGGGCGGGTGCCACTACCGAGAAGGCCCTCTGCCTGGTCCCCTGTATCCTCACTTCTCACAGGGAGGGAACCGCCAGAAGACCCTCGGAGATGGACCTCTGTGTCCGGGCTGAACGATGGGAGTGGAGACGCTCCTTCAGGTATATAGGACCAAAGCCATTGAGGGCTTTCAAGGTTGGCACCAACACATTGTGCTTGGAAACCTACTGGGAGCTAATGTAGATCTTTTAGCGTTATATGGTCCTGGCGGCCGCTCCCAGTCAGCCATCTAGCACCCTGGACACTCATTGCTGGTGTATATCAAACTGGTTACAGTGGTGCCTCGCAAGACGAAATTAATTCGTTCCGTAAGTCTCTTCGTCTTGCGAGTTTTTCGTCTTGCGATGCACGGTTTCCCATAGGAATGCATTGAAAATCAATTAATGCGTTCCTAGGGAAACCGCCTTCAGACCAGGTCCGGGGACAGTCTGTCCCCGGACCTCTTCTGAAGGCTGGAGGGGGGGACAAGGGCTTTTCTTCCCACCCCCAGCATTTTAAAAAACCCCGGGACAGCGGAGGACTTCTCCGCTGTCCGGGGCGATCTTAAAATGCTGGCGGGCGGCATTTTAAAATCGCCCCAGGACAGCGGAGGACGTCTCCGCTGTCCGGGGCGATTTAAAAGCCCCTGGGAAGGCAGGCAGGGGGGACAAAGACTTTCGCCCCCCGCCTGCCTTCAGAAGAGGTCCAGGACCTCTTCTGAAGGCGGGCGGGGGACGAAAGTCTTTGCTCCCCCCCGCCTGCCTTCAAAAGCCGTCCGGGACAGCGGAGAAACGCGCTGTGTTTCTCCGCTCTCCCGGGAAGGCAGGCGGGGGGGAACAAAGACTTTCGCCCCCCGCCCGCCTTCAGAAGGTGTTCCTGCCCCGCCGCCCGGCTTCGGAGCATCGTTCCGAAGCCCGGCGGCGGCGGGAGGAGGCATTCCCGCCCCTCCGCCCGGCTTCGGAGGAGGTCCGAGGACAGTGGGGAAGATGCGCTGCGCTTCCCCGCTGTCCCGGATATTTCCCTATGGGCTGTCGTCTTGCGAAGCAAGCCCATAGGGAAATTCGTCTTGCGAAGTGCCTCCAAAACGGAAAACCCTTTCGTCTAGTGGGTTTTCCGTCTTGCGAGGCGTTCGTCTTGCGAGGTACCACTGTATTTTGGATCTCCCTTTGTATCAAACATCTGGAAATTATGATAGGATCAATAGAGGCCAATGTTTATATTCACTCTTGATGCAATTCAGATGTGATAGTGGTAGAAAGGGAATAGAAAGTGTGAGCACCTGTGCCTCCTTCTTCCTACTTAGTGGTATCTCCAGTTTGCCATATTTTGTCCAATAAGAAAATTCACTTCTCCCACACCAGGGAGATTGACAAGCCCCGGTGCAGAGACTTGTCCTGTGTGAGGGAGAGAATATTGCAGAATGCCCTCCCATCAGATGTCAAAGAAATAAACAGCTATCAATGGAAGAATGAGGAAATCCCAGCAAAAGAACAGTGGCAAGAAAAACTGATGAGTTATGCAGAACTGGCTAAATTGACATACAAACTGCGGGACAAGGACAACTGTGACTTTCAGGAAGAATGGGAACTTTTTACAAATTACCTAAAAAGACAACAGAATGAACTGGACTCCTTGGCAGGGTTTGAATAAACATACACAAATTTATTGGTTGATAACATGATAGATAGATAATTTTATAACATGCAGAGAATAATATGTGTTGAGAAATCAGAGAGAGGAGCTGAGAGAAGTATCGGGGGGAGGGTTTGAAGGGGGGGTAAGGGAAAAGATAATAATGGATATGATATGTTTAGATAGTTTGTATGTTGAAATTGTTAATAAAAATATTTTAAAAAGAAATAAACAACTATCTGACATTTAGAAGACATCTGAAGGCAGCCCTGTTTAGGGAAGTTTTTAATTGCTGGTGTTTTAATGTATTTTTAATCTCCTGTTGGAAGCTGCCCAGAGTGGCTGGGGAAACCCAGCCAGATGGGTGGGGTATAAGTAATAAATTATTATTATTATTATTATTATTATTATTATTATTATTATTATTATTATTATTATTACCGGTATTATTATTATTATTTTGCATTTGAAATGAGACCTAGTGTTTATTTTATGAATTACTTCCCATGAGCCACCCCAAACCTATATTCAAACGTGATGTGAAGTGAGAACAGGAAGAAGGAAGCAAATGTGTTTCTGCCTTCCTTCACAACACTCTAGTTTTCAATGATTCACTCCGTTTTGGCAGCCAGTGTGACTGCAGCAGTAGAGAAGCATTGCTGAGCTAATGCTCAGTTCCCCTTCTCCAAATGAAGAGCCTTTTCCCCACACACACAATGTGCTGCTGCCTGAACATTTCATTGCATAGTTTAGCTGTGTAATGAAATGTCAATCATACTTCATGAAATCTCAATTGATCTGTGGAATGTTTCATATTTCATTTTCAAGCCACTACAGCATGTTGAACAATTGTGTCCTCAATATTTATTTTTATTATACATTTTGATATCCCCATTTAAGGTTATTGGAAGAGGACCTTAAAATCAAACATAAAAGGGAAATTGACGTCTTGGAACAAGAACACCGCAAGGAGATTCAAAGCATGATGTCTGATTTCAATAGTTCACAAGGCCTACTTCATGCGAAGATTGTCTCCTTGGAAAACCAGTATGTGGCTCTACGTGCATAAGTGTGCAATATGTGTTGGACTAGTGAAGATGTTAATATATGCTGATTTTTGATGATATGTAACTTTGTGTTTGCGTTCTGCGATCTTCCTCAAGTGCTTTTCATCCTGTAATTGACACAGACTTAAAGAATTAGAAGAGAGGGAGCGAAAGAGGGAGCCGAGGCTGGAAGACCTACATCTTATAGGCTGCCTGCGGGATAAATTACACGAAAAAGAGGAGATGATCAAGGAATTAATGGTGAGATTTTATCTAGAAAATACTCACAGTACATGCTATAAAGCAGCTATTTTCCAAAAGGTGGTGAGGAAAGGTATTGCTTTGGATATGTTTTTTCCCCTTCCTTTCCATAACAACTTGACATTACTTTGAATGCCCTGCTTGCAAACAACACAACAATCTTAATTTATTAGAGTTATTAGGGGAAGTGAGAGGGTGGAATCCCCACAGGTGTTAAAAAATCAGATAAGCTGCTTATTTCATATTCTCCCATTTTTTTCCATCTTCAGAATTTCACGTGGATACTGGCCATGGGAAGGACAATAGATAGGACCTGGCCAAGGGTGAGCACTTTTCAAGTCCCCTTAATTTCAGTGGAAGCATTGAAGCAGTTGCTTAAATCTTTCACATTGAAATCAAAGGCCCTTAAACGTTGACCTTTGGCTGGGCCACAACCCCAAACAACTTCAAACTTCAGCACAATGATATTCTGGTCTTGACCTTTAAAGCCGTTTGTGGCTTAGGACCCTCGTATCTATGGGACCACCTCTCCTGGTCTGCCCCACAGAGGACCTTAAGGTCCATGAATAACCATAGTTTAGAGGTCTCGGGCCCTAAGGAAGTCAGACTATCCTCCACTAGGGCCAGGGCCTTCTCAGTGATGACTCCGACTTGGTGGAATGCTCTGTCCCATGAGACCAGGACCCTGCAGGATTTAACCTCCTTCCGTCGGACCTGTAAGGCAGAGCTATTCCGCCTGGCCTTTAATTTGAATTCAGCCTGATCTTTTATTTCCCTTCTCTTCCCTCCCCCTCCTCTTTTATGAAGATCACCCGCTCTGAGACCCCACAGCTAATTCTCCCCTGGCCGCCTCGCTGGCCCAAGTAGGACCAATTCAGCCAGCTAGCCCTGGGGATTATCTAATTTATTTTTGATTTTTATTGTTATTCATGTTTTTTATACCGTATTTTATGCTGCTTTTATAATTAAGTGTTTTAAAGTGTTTTCAATTTGTTGTTAGCCGCCCTGTGCCCAGTTTTTGAACCAGGAAGGGCAGGGCATAAATAAAAAGTTATTATTATTAATTATTATTATTATTATTATTATTATTATTATTATTATTATTATTATTATTATTCATAGTGATCAAGACAAAATATTTTGGATTTTCCTGTTTCAGAATAACACTATTTCCACCCTGTACCCCCAACACAATTATATTAATTTCAGGCATGAGCCATCCTCCTATAGGAAGAATTGACAAAGGGCTCAACTGGTCCCATTTTGCACCATCCCACTCATACAGTGTACACTTCCTGTATACCCATCCACCCAGTTGCCTCCTTCTTCACTCCAGAAGTTACTCTTGCCCAAAGGAATGATGGAAAAGTGGGGGAAGGAGAGAAGGAATAGATCTCCTCTGTTAACCCCTGTGCAACAGGCCCCACTCTCATTCAGGATTGTGTGTTCAGACCTTTAAACACCCCCCTTAAATAAATTCACACAAGACTCAAATTTTGGCTTGGTTTTTGGCAGAATTTAGGCCACAACTTTGATTACAGCAAGTGAGCGGTTGCATAGGCTCTGGTTCAACTAGCTCCCTGCACCGTTGCAGATAGCACTGACCCAGGGCACCAGCATAGGTCAGCTTAGGGTGAACACCTGGATAGGTGGAAAGCCGGGAACAGGCTATCTCTGCCACCCAAATGTCCGCCTGGACCCAGGCACGGGCACAACCCCCTCTCAGGGGTTGACCAAACCATCGAGTCCCTGAATTCCTTTAATGGAATACCCTTCACATAGGGATGGTGAGAACGTTCTCCCATCCGTATCACCTGAACCAGAGCCTATCCGCAACCTTACAAGTTGTGATGATTTGCTACGTGGCAGACGAAACCCAAATGGCAACAGCCAATCAGCCAAGTGGGGAAATTCCTGCCGTGCCCCTGTCCCGACGACAGATGACACACGACGGCATAGCAAGGTCAAGCGCACAGCCCTTAATATAGGGAGAGGTGGGCGGGTGTTCTGATGCACGCACCGAAAGAGGAAGCTCTGGGTCACATGCATGGGTTTAAATAGGTCCCTTGATCCGTTTAGCCTGTGTCCCATTGGCCTGATTGAACCCTGCATCAAGGGACCTACCAATTGGGTGTTGTGGCTATCCAAACGTACCACCCACAACACAGGGTTAGGTTGCCAGGTCTCACTGCAACACGTGCCCTCTTTAAGGGAGGACACGATTAATCATTTCAGACTGTGTTTATTTTTTGGTTCAGACTTCATCAGGGGTTTTGATTTAAGTGCTCTAAAATAATATTCAAGCTGATGATCTATGTAACCAGCACGTGTTTTTTCCTTGACAGGACGGAAGCAAACTTCAACATTCACTTTTGCCCAGTACAGAACCATGCCGCAACCGGTCCTTTTCTTTTAACACAAACCCCACTACGTGTTTGACTCCTATTGCAAAGGTAATACAAACAAAAGTCTATTAAATGATTAATTACCTAGATAATATTAAAGGCCATGGGTGATACTTTCCCTTGAAATCAACAGACAATGAGTTTGAGTAGCATTGGATATTAACTGCATATAGCTGCAGCCAACTGCCTGTTTTCTGAGCATATATCTCTTTCCTTTCACAGAGTGATTAGATTGGGTGCAACCCAATAGTTATGGATTCATAGCCATATTTTGCTATGGTATATGCCTAATGCCAGGCAATAAAGAATTATACACATTGTGGGTTGTTAGCAAATGAAGTTTTACTCTGAGCAGAGCCACTGACATTAATGGACCTAAGTTAACTTTGCATGCAACTCATTAAGTTTATTTTACAATGTCAGGCCTCTGTCTCCATACCGGTGAAACCAATAAATACTGTCAGCTGGGAAGTCCCCAAGTCCAATCTTCCCTCAGCCATGAACTCATGAGGTAGTCTTTGGCAAGTTTCCCAGCCTTAATCTCACATCTGCTGTATGGGGAATGATAAAACTGACCTACTTTCTTGGGCTGTTGTAAATATTGCTGAAGAACGTATGTGCTTGAACGTTATTACATTCTGAGCAGAGAAGTTGGGTTTGGGGAGAGGGTACAACCTATTTTAATAATATTCAATGACAAGAAAGCATAAGGTACAAGGAAACAAGGGCTGCCTCTGAAGACAGTTCAGAAACTTTAGCTAGTGCAGAATTCAGCAGCCAGGTTGCTCACCAGAGCAAGACGGTTTGGGCATATTACACCAGTCCTGGTCCAACTGCACTGTCTACCAATTAGTTTCTGGGCCCAATTCAAAGTGCTGGTTTTGACCTATAAAGCCTTAAACAGCTCAGGACCACAATACCTCAAGGACTGCCTCTTTTCATATGAACCTACCCAGATGCTGAGATCATCTTGAGGCCCTTCTTCGTGTGCCTCCTCCTCAAGAGGTCCGGAGGGTGGCAACACGAGAACAGGGCCTTTTCTGCAGTGGCTCCCCGCCTGTGGAATGCTCTCCCCAGCGAAGTTTGCCTGGCGCCTTCATTATACACTTTAGGTGCAGGCAGAAACATTCTTTTTTAACCAGGCCTTTGGTTGACTTGATTGACATCCTATGCTCTTTTAAAATGTGGGGATTTTTGCAGGGGGGGGGGTGTTATTGTGTTGTTGTTTTTATTTTGCTTGTGGCTTTATATATATTTTTTATTCTGCGAACTGCCCTGAGACCTCTGGGTATAGTGCGGTATATTAATTCATGTTATTAAATATTAATAATAATGAGATACGCAATTCTGTTCTCCTCATAAAGCAGAAGAAAATGAATGAAGCTCCCAGCCGCATTGTCAGCGTTCCGAATTTAGCTTCCTATGCAAAAAGCTTTCTGAGTGGTGACTTGAGGCCGAAGAGAAATCCACCTCAGATTACAAAATCAACAAGTTTGGATCAGAGTCCTGGCTGTGTCAGAGTGTGCTATCCATCAGTCCAAGCCTTGGAGACCAAGCCAGCCCCAAGGTAAGTCATCAGTCTGTACTTACGGGGAGAAAGCTGTGATCCTATATAACGAAGCTACAACCCTATACCATTCCTCCTGGAAGTAAAGCCCTATTGAACCCATTGGTATTTACTTCTGAGTCACTAGTGTTCATTTAGCCAAAGTATTCTTAGACTTCGTCAATAACAAAACATCATTCTGATCTGAGCTCCCTTTGGAGGTTGTGGACTCCCCTTCCTTGGACGTATTGAAGCAATGTCGGATGGCCATCTGTCATAGATGGTTTATCTGAGATTCCTGCATCGCAGGGGCTTGGCCTAGATGACCCTTGGGTCCTTTCCAACTCTTAAGATTCTGTGCTCTCTAAAATGAGCCGTGTGGACAAGATCAAAAATGTTACTTCCTGTAAAATGAGTTCAGCAGTGCCTAGAATCTCTTGCTGAATACCAAGTGGAGCTCCAGAATTTTGGGGAAGAATAGAAACGACGATGAGAGAGTAAACAGGAATAAAGTCACTAAGAAATAGTCACTAAGTTTGTCAGCTTATTTAGAAAGACGTTTCCCAGCAAAATAGGCTTGTTTAGCACCTGTTTAATGGTTACCATCCCCAAACCACACAAGGTTTGTGTGAGTGTTGAGAGTTTGGGTCTTCCTCACCATAGCAGCTTCCTAGAGACTCACGCGAGCTCTGAAGTGCTAGGACTGACCTTTATGGGTGTTTTGTATTATGTGACCTATATGAAGAAATGGGCACAAGCAATTATGTCATGCTCTGAGTAGACTTCCTGAAATCAATGGAAGTCAGTATAGACAAGAGTGTAACTCTTAAGTGTAACTTAAGGCCTATGCAAATAGCAGTATCTTTTAACAAATAGGAGGTAGCAAGATTACAACCTATGCAGTATTTCATTTCATTGGTGGTGGCGTTTTAGATCAAGATAATTCCTGGTATAAGATTTTTCTGACAGGGATAGCGGTTTGATGTGGCAGAATTTATTTCTTAGCTCCTGCTGTATGCACAGATATATTACATATTTTGAGAATACAAAATTCAAATAAAGATGTCAGTGAGTATGAAGTTGCTGACAGAAAACAGATTATATTAAAGCTGCTTTAGTAAAACCTCATGTCTGTATTTCTTGCGTCATTTTTGAAGACAAGCTGAACATTCAGCGTACTTTCTTCATTTCACGGGATTTGCTCTCTGGAAAATTTCAACGTACAGTAGCTTGAACATCAAGCCAAAGCGAATCTGGTGGAGCTGGACTGCTTTGTGGAATATCTTGAGTTGCCAAACCCTTCTTCCAGTCCTTGTTTATGCATGTATTTTGATGAGTTGCCTTGCCTTTCGATTGTATGGTCCCTAAAGTGGCTTACAAGATTGCAACAATATTGTGTTGGTGTTCATTTTTAAAAAACAACCCTCTTGTCAAGAGATGTGCCCGGCATACACTTCCTTTCCGATTCTGCAGTCCCGGGGCAACTGGCAGTTAGGAATAAAGTGTTATTTTGGAATAGAGGGAGGAATCTTGCCTTCTGCAGCCATTTCTTCTTCCACTCATGACTGTGGCCAGGACTCAAAATGCAAACTTCTCTCTTCCATCCGATTACCAGTTCACAGGCAACAATACATAGTAATGCCAGTTACACAGAGTACCAGTTACTGCTACCTCTGATTACTCATATCTTCCAATTCATTTTCGACTAATATCTTTCTTTGAATTTTTTCTCTCTTCAGGCTACAAAGTAATGAAACATCAGAACCCAAAGATGCTCAGAAACCGGACCCTCGCCATCAGGAGTGGTTTACGAAATACTTCTCTTTCTGAGAGAAACTATTTATAGAATGTCCTACACGGATAGTACTGTTGGTGTTAAATATTTATATAGTGCTTTGCAGAATAAGTTAAGAAAGATAACACAAGGACCATAAACTCTGAGGTTTGTGAGAGAACCATTAAATTTGATTTGACACAGCAGGAAATTAACATGATTTTTAAAACAAACATATGGTTGAAATATTACCATAAATAAATAAGTGCTTTTTATATGGATGACCAATCTTCATGTATATACTATTTTATTTATGTTAATTTAAGACCCCTCTTAATGTTTTATTTCTAATCAGCTTCAGTTCAATAGGATTCCCAGAGCAGCTTATAAAAGAATTACAACCTGAAAACACATTTAGGTAGCACAGTAAACAAAGAAAGCAACCTAGGACAAGAAGTTAAATTGTATGTATTTGAATGCGTGAGCGGCAAAACCCGGATGTAACCTGTTCTGGTACTTCCGGGTTGCTGCAGGATGTAACACAAAAAAAATGCAACATGAAGCAGATACAACACGAGGTATGACTTTATCTCTATATCATAAGAATATATGAAGGGTCCAGTTGGATCAGGCCAAAGGCTTATCCACCAACAGATTTATGGTTCTTTGGATGCTAATATTTCATGGTGTATCTGTGCCCTGTAGTGACAGATGACAAAACATGTTTTTCCTCGGTTAGGAAATAGTGTTCTTCTAGTGTCTTTACCTTAACATCAAATCAAGCTAACTTCAGAACATCTGCATTGTTTGGATTGTCGCATTTAAATACATACAGCATAAAAGCCAAGTGTTAGTGTTCAAACTGTTCAGTTTTCAAGAAGCAAATTCAAGAACACCTATAATTTCAGCCAGCAATGCCAATATACTATGTCAGATTACCAAACCCATTTGGAACCAGAATTTTTGGGAAATGTCTGAAGCAAAACAGTGTACTTGAAAGAAAGCCAAACAATTTTCTGAATAAAATAAGCCGAGGGTGCTTTGTATATATAAAACAAACTTATTGTTATGTGATCAAAATAAAAAATGAACATTACCTAAAACTCATTTGGTGATGCTATCAAAATAAAACTAAGTACATTATTTCCCATGTGTGGTTTATTATCATTTTGTTCATTCAAACTAGAGAAAGTAGTTGATTTACAGTCAGATCCATGAAATTGTGCCTAACTACATACATGTCATGAGTATTTTCTGTTCTTCCATTATAAAACAGGAACCTTGAACAGCAACGCTGATGCTGTTTTGAAGAGATAATTTAGAGCAACATGCTTTCAGGGACAAAAGGAAAAGACATGGCTTGAGACACAAAAGAAAAATACGTAGGAAGCTGTGATGGCAGGCATTAAGAAAGCAATTGAGGTTGTAAAATAAAATAAAAATAATAAAGTGGCCACTCTGATTCTCCTCCCTTAGGCAGAAGGAATATAAAAATAAGATTATGTGCTGTAGAGCCCTTTGTTGAATTTCTTATACCATGAAAAGAGGCAGTAGCAGAAAGAAAAACCCTAGGACCAAGAGCAGTGACCCAAAAGGCTATTTTGAGCACAACCAAAGGCTCAGCTACTGTTTTCAGCAGAGGCCCTTCCCCTTCCCCACTGACCACCAATGCAAATTTCAAAAGCACTAGCCCCAAACTGCATGCCTGAAGTAACCCTCTGAATTTCAGCCAATATTTTGTTCCACAGATCAGCCACTATATTTTGGGCACATGGCACACTACTTGTGAAGTTTGGGGCTTTTTTAAAAAATTAAAACACACTTATTCATTACTACGACAAAACTACCCATGTGATAGCTCAAAAACACCTATTTGTCGTTTCTTTAGCAGAAAACATTTTTACAGCTCAGAGATATGCTTGCTTTGAGTCTGCCCCATATGTAATTTGTTGGGCCAGGTGATTAATAAAAGTACAAAACCTAAACCAAGCCCCCATTCTGAGCCCTGAAAGGGCAATTGGCTTTATCATCATTTTGTTATGCTTCTAAAAAATATCCATATGAAGTTGCACCGCACAGACAATAGGAAGTCCATTGCGTTGTTCACGTTTGCTTGAGCGGTGCAGGAATGTTAGCCGACGCCTGCTCTAGATAGGCTAAGGATCCTTGAGGCATTTCAGCAGGCTTTTTGTGCTGGACATTGATGTCTTCCAGAACCTGCTGCCAGTGTCGCAGTTTACCCAAGTGCTTCTGAATTAGTGCTTCCTTTCTCTGCAGTTCATTTCTCAGCTCTGAAACATCCTACAGGAGAGACAGGTACACAGGAAATTACAAGCAACAAGGAATCACTTCTATGTAAGATCTGTTCCTATGCAACTGAAGAAATAATTCTCACAGCAAGCTATCCTTTCTGTTGTCACAAGAGGTTATATTCTTTTTAAATATTCGTACGATGCAAGTTTCAAAAGACAAAGTAACATCTATTTCCCTCTCTGGACAATGCATTTCTTACAGGGATTTTGATAAGTGTCAATCTCTTCCTCTGTACGAGTTACTATTTAAGTGCGCTTTTAATGACTCTGAAACAGACTTTCAACCTTTGGGCAAAGCTCTGAAAAAGGGAAGGATGACAAGACACATACAGGACGGGTGCTTGGAGCAAGGCAGTGTTTTCCAACATCCAGTTATGTTTCCTCCCCCCAAGCACATATATAATATTTTGAGTATTTAGTGCACTTTGCCCATATTCCTGCAGTTATCTTTACAACACTGAGACCATGGCAGAGGCAAAATGGGGACCATGGGCATTCTTGATGCTCAGCTCAGCTGCTCTGCAATCACACTTAACTCTCCACACAAAATGAACATTTGTCCTTTTCTTAGTTACCATCAAGAACTATGATGTATATTGGAATGCATACATTGCAACTTTAAAGCAGCGCCTGCCTGCTAAGACTTGATTAACACATAAATTGCTTTAGTGTGGTCAGAGTGTTAAAATTAGGCTCCTCAGGACAGAGGCCCAACAACAAATTTTCAACACGCTCTAACCAAGGTTTCCTGCAAATTTTGCAGTTGATTCATTTCCCCCAGCAGTTCTAAAACTACTACACAAGGCAAATGTTCCCTAAAACGGCACTCCTGACCCCACATACCTGAGAGTAAGCCCACTGAATTCAACAGGACTTACTGCTGTGGAAACCATGGTCATAATTGTGCTGCACTAATCTGAACACATACAGTTATGGGATTGTTTGGACAGGAAAAAACCACCCTTCATCTGTCTGTTACTGGCCAAGTAAACTGTATGTAGATTTAACTCCATTGTATTTATTAAATTATTTTTATCCATTTAAGACTGAACTAAATGAATGAATCAAAGACAAAGTATCAGTCAGGATATATCTGCTTACTTCGTCATAACTCTGTGTATAGATTTAAATGTCATGTTTCAAGCCTAGAGAAAAACCCGGCACGTACCTCTTTAATTACTTGCTCTGGTTTCTGGACACATAACTGCAGCCTTTTTTGTAAGAAAAAGCATTCTGTTTGCCGTGCAACATCTAAAAATTTCTGGATACACTGGTCAACGCCTAATACGCAGAGAGAGCAACAAGATTTCAAAGTTATTCCACAGGAAAATTGAATATTCATAATTTTACAAACCAGTTACGGACCAGGCTGTGATACGAGCAAAGTGAATTTTTTTGGCTAAAATTACTGCATTCTTAAAAACTTGCAAAAATGAGGTTTGTATAAAGTAGTTCATAGTTTTAACACTCTTTTTTTTTAAAGGGAAAAAACAGAATGTTCAAAGTTAGGCAGTGGGCTGATAAAGAATACATAGGAATCTCGATTTTGCATGTTGTATACATAGTCTGCTAAAATATAACCATTTTAACAAAAGAGTTATGTGAAAAAGGTAATTAAAACAAAATTTCTGATGAGAGGAAAAAAGAATCCTTCAGTTTTTGAATAGAAATCACAGGTGTGATTTTACTACATGCATAAAAAAAATTACCTGTGTAGAATTCAAGTGATGGAGTTTAAGTGCACAGTAGCACCATGATTCTTAAACTGTATCACAAAGAGGACTAAACAACATCTTGAAAACTTAAGCCAATGCATATCAGATGCATCTGCCAATCTATGTTCCTCAGAATGTCAATATATAAGTACAAACATCATCCCAAGGGCAATAATAAATATGCAACAGGATTCCCTGATGGAGCTCTCCTGTAAGATAATCAGTAAAATGTGCCCAAGTAAAATATGCTTCTAATTGGGAGCACCAGATGTGGTCTAGCTACCAATGGTTTGGGAAACACTGAGTGAACAACTTTCCAGCCCTACTGATTTCACATAATCTAATTCATTTTACCTTAAGCAATTACTAATTGGTTGGCTTAGTCCAGAGGACTCTCAAAAAAGTTTACAATTTAAAAACCATTTAACCAAGCAACATCATTAAATAGCAACAAGAGATAAAAACTAAAGCAGCAAAATAAAATAAAATCTAGGTTAAAATGAAGATGGAGGTATAGGCTTACCAGTTCTAATTTCTTCCTGGTCTGTACCATTGACATAATCTTGACTCACAAGAGAAGCAAAGCAAGCCTGGGTAATTAGAGAAATATATAAAAGCAATTACTAGAAACAGAAGGACATTCACAGTGTACATGCCATTATGGGTATACAGCTTCCGCTTGTTTCCCATGAGCAATGCTGAACCATTAAATGCATTTTTGCTTTCTACGAAAAAACTCGTGGGCTTTTATTTCACATGCCAATAAATGAAGCATCTTTCTCCTCGACTGACAGAGATTTATATCTGCCTTAATGACATAACTCCTCCTGTGACTTTATAAACACAAGTATATAGAAAGGGGGGAACGGTGAACGGGGTGGGGGAAGGAGCCATGAAATGTAGTATTGTGAGATCCAATCTTCAGGGCTAATAGATACTACAGTGGTACCTCAGTTTAAGAATAGCCCTGTTCACAAACTATTCAGTTTATGTACTCCACAAAACCAGAAGTAGTGTTCTGGTTTGCGAACTTTACCTCGGTCTACAAACGGAAGGGCACCAGCGGCAGGAGGCCTTATTAGGAAAAGCACACCTCGGTTTAAGAACGGTTTCGTTTTAAGAACGGACTTCCGGAACGGATTAAGTTCGTAAACTGAGGTACCACTGTATAACCATATAAGCACTTTTGCTTTCAACAACCAAGCAGGACTGGATACAATAAATATCTGATAGGCAAGAGCACACTTGTTAAAGGCTCTAGAGCAGGCATGGCCAAACTTGGCCCTCCAGCTGCTTTGGGACTATAACTCCCATCATCCCTAGCTAACAGGACCAGTGGTCAGGGATGATGGGAATTGTAGTTCCAAAACAGCTGGAGGGCCAAGTTTGGCCATGCCTGCCCTAGAGGGAGGGCTGCTCCACTGGAGAAACAAATGATAGAGTCTAGCAAAACACTCCACTACTATGACCCTTCTGGCCACTTCCAGTCTAAAACTGGTTTGACAACTTCCCAGTGCAAAGCAGATGATCTCAGATCAATGCCACTCTCTGTCAATAGGAATAGGGGCCAGCGGGGACTTTAAAAGTCATCCAAAAATCCAGGCTGTGTTGCAAGCAATGATGCCTTTTCTCATTTTTGACTACGTTGAAAGGCACCCCAAGGGTCATCTAGTCCAATCCCCTGCAGTGCGGAAATCTCAACAAGCGGTCCTCAATCCAATATGGAACCCAAACAGCCCCCGCTTAGCTTTGCAAATGTCCGTGCATGGAGGATTTTTGGCTAGGAGTCCAAAGGAGCCGCAGCCTCGCCTCCAAACCTGAAAAGTTAACATGGTGTGATTACATATAAGGGTCTTATGGTGCCTTGCAGTGTTTTTCAAACTAGGGTTGTTGGACTACAACTCCCATCATCCTTAGCTGGCAGGACCAGCGGTCCAGGATGCTAGGAGTTGTAGTCCAACAACAGCTGGGGGCCCAACTTTGAGAAACACTGCTTCAAAGCTTACAAACATTCGTCTGTTCTGAAGTGGACCCTTGTTCCCAAAAGCATAGGCCATCACAAGCATATTGATCTTTCAAATTGCTGCTAAGACAGATGGTTGTTTTGGCAGCAACAGGCCAGAACAGCTGTCCCCCCAGAAAGAAGTTAACACTGCAGAGCCGCCATCAAGCGACACACAATACGAAGTGATCATGTGTTTGCTTTGGAAGAGCACTTTCCCCCTCTAATTGTTTAAGCCAACTCATGAACCAAGAATTTATACACTGACCACTAATAAAAAAACATACGTTGCAGATATTTTTCCACAATTATGCTATTTTTGTGATATACAAATCACATGAAAAAACTTGGTCTACTTATTTGTATAGCATTATTCTTGTTTAAAAAACCCATTTTTTTAAAAAAATCAAAAACTAAAATGTGCAACAATAACAATGTATCATCCTTAAAACGTATAATGTCAGTCATTAATGAGGCCTGAATTAAAAAAAGCATAAAAGACCTGAGATAGAAAGAGCGTTTTTAGGATTTGCACGGGCAAAATTCCCTTCTGGCTCTTGGGATTCGACAAGGGGGGGGGGGGATCCTCCAATGTGAGCCCGAAAGCTGCTCTGCACACAGGACATGTACGAGTCTACAGTTTTTGAAAGTCTATGTCCCATCACCTCCTGGCAAATAGAAGGGGAAGAAATGGAGGCAGTGAGAGATTTTACTTTCTTGGGCTCCATGATCACTCCATGATTACTGCAGATGGTGACAGCAGCCACGAAATTAAAAGACGCCTGCTTCTTGGGAGAAAAGCTATGACAAACCTAGACAGCATCTTAAAAAGCAGAGACATCACCTTGCCGACAAAGGTCCATATAGTTAAAGCTATGGTTTTCCCAATAGTGATGTATGGAAGCGAGAGCTGGACCATAAAGAAGGCTGATCGCCAAAGAATTGATGTTTTTGAATTATGGTGCTGGAGGAGACTCTTGAGAGTCCCATGGACTGCAAGAAGATCAAACCTCTCCATTCTGAAGGAAATCAGCCCTGAGTGCTCACTGGAAGGACAGATCGTGAAGCTGAGGCTCCAATACTTTGGCCATCTCATGAGAAAAGACTCCCTGGAAAAGACCCTGATGTTGGGAAAGATGGAGGGCACAGGGAGAAGGGGACGACAGAGGACGGGACAGTTGGATAGTGTTCTCGAAGCTACCAGCATGAGTTTGACCAAACTGCGGGAGGCAGTGGAAGACAGGAGTGCCTGGTGTGCTCTGGTCCATGGGGTCACGAAGAGTCAGACACGACTAAACAACAACATGTCCGTATTAAAAAGGAGGGGGGGAATTGTTGAAACAGGAACCGGAAGTACAGACAAGCTCTGTTTACCATTGTCCTCGTCTCTATGGTTAGGAAGGCCTCTTGTTCGAAGAGCTCCCCCGTCCGAGGGAGGGACACGGCAACGGCCCTCTCCCGCTCACTTTCGTTCATCCCCCCCCCTCCCCTTACAATCATGGTACCTCCCGCCGCGGCCTACCTCGAAAGACGCCTCCAGCTCGTCCACGAGGGTGCTGTTGGGGTTCCGCGGGCCCGCGGGGTTCGGCGGGAGGAGCCCGGCTGGCCCCGACACACCGGGGGCCACGGGCGGAGGAGGCGGCGGCGGCGGCGGCGGAGGGGGGACCGGGCCCTGGTTCCCGAACATTCCGCTCAGGCCGGCCGCCATGGCAACGGAGCGCAGGCCGGAAGCAGCCAGTGCGCAGGCGCGAGTGGGGAACGCGGTGACGCTCGGGGCGGGGTGACGTAAGCGAAGGGGGCGGGGCCTTGGAACCTTGGCATTTGGACTTAGGTACCTGTACTTAGGTGTGATGTATCAATAATAATTTACGGCTATATAAATCCTTTATATATTACTGTAATACAGTACATATTATCTATAATGTTTTATACACACACATATAAAAAACCACAAATCATTAAAAAATTAAACATTAATAGAATTAAATCTATATATATTTCTATTCATACTTATACTTTTGTGATTGGTGTGGTTTTTTTACCCATGGTTTAGTTAACCATTAAAAAAAAACTAAACATTAATAGAATTAAATCCATATATATTTATTTTTATTCATGCTTATATTGTTTTTTGCGAATGGTGTGGTCTTTACCCATGTTTTAGCTAAGTTCTTATTTTATCCATAAGTCACTGCGAGGGGAAATGGCAGAGTATAATTATAATTTTAATTGGTCCTAAGGCAAGCATACAAGTAGCTTTCAAGTATCCATATTTTAAATCCCATCCATACTTTATTCAGTGTTGAATACATAATTTTTAATTCCATGCGTATGTTCGCTTCCTTAAAAGCGCTGAGTAATGATAAGAGTATGTTTCCAGTAGAGAGTTTGCTTTCGTCTCTATCCCTGCAGCTAGTTTATTTTCAGTGAAACCCACCATCACAGTTCCAAAATCACTTTCTCAGAGAGCTGCAGCCAGTTGGCAGTTTGGGGCTTTATGCAACATTGTGCATCGCTTCGCCCTTAGATTAAATAATATCTGATCTGAGCCAGGCTGCCAATTCATGTTATGATGCAGATATGGAAGTATTCGACTGTGAGCTCAATGGCAAAAATTGTAGCTACTAGGTGTATTTTATCTTGGACTGCTGCAATACCTTACCAAGCAAGATAAAAGCAGGTGCTTCTGGCAACAGATTCCAGGATTCACTCATGAGGTAGATACATGCAAACCATTTAGAGATCAGAGGAAAGAAGAATCTTTGAGAAAATAGAAGCGCCCACTCTGCCAGTGTTGAACTAGTGTATTAAAGTGCCTTATTCAAGCTCAGATCCTTGGCCCTTCTAGACAGGTACTGTTCGTTCAGACTAGCAAGCTACTCTCCAGAGTCTTGGGTAGAGAGGAATTTTTTAGCTCTATTAACAGAGGGTTTTTTGCCAAAGTGCCATGGATTGATTCTGGAACCACCTTCAGACAAAGCATGTCCTCTACCAGTTTCCCCTCTGTATCTTACGGAAATCTATTAAAGATGTCTTGTGAATCCTGGAATCCAATTTTACTTGGGCCTATTATTGGAAAGGGACGTGGGTGGCGCTGTGGGTTAAACCACAGAGCCTAGGACTTGCCGATCAGAAGGTTGGCTTTTCGAATCCCCGCAGCGGAGTGAGCTCCCGTTGCTCAGTCCCTGCTCCTGCCAACCTAGCAGTTCGAAAGCACATCAAAGTGCAAGGAGATAAATAGGTACCGCTCCGGTGGGAAGGTAAACGGCGTTTCTGTGCACTGCTCTGGTTCGCCAGAAGCGGCTTAGTCATGCTGGCCACATGACCCGGAAGCTATATGCCGGCTCCCTCGGTCAGTAATGCGAGATGAGCGCCGCAACCCCAGAGTTGGTCACGACTGGATCTTATGGTCAGGGGTCCCTTTACCTTTATCTATTATTGGAAAAGCCAGTGCCCTTTGGAATTGGTTCTGATTTGTGAGGGATGCCGATACAAATTCTCACTACAGGTCTTTCCTCCCCACCCTCACGTATTATATAACACCTATAAACGCATCCTTCCCAAAACCCACTTCCCAATGTATGAACAACAAGCCCGTTTTCAAATAGATATTTATTGTGACAATTTTATAGTTTCCATTCAAGTTGCAAAACATGATAGTTCAAAGTGATCTCTCCTTCAATATTAAAGGTCTAAACAGAATATTCGTACGTCTGTTCATCATAAAAAAGGGAAGTATGAGAGATCCTTGCTCCATAAGGTTTTTTTTTAACAAAATAAATTTGCAGTTCATCATTGCATTTAGAAATATGCTGAAAAATCCATGTTGTGGATATTTTTCTTTCCCTTCCTGCTTAATTAATACACACACTGCTTCATCAGTTTTGAAATTAACTCAAACTGATTTTAAGGCTGGGAGGTTCTGTAATTGCACATCTAACTATTTTCTGAATGCCTGCTTGTCTTGACTCAGTCGAGCAGCAAACTCTACTAGAGTCCTTGTGGGCCGTCCTGCCATGCCCTTACGAAGGTAGGGAATCTCATCTTTATTTCCCATCACACCTGCAATATCTAGGTGAGCCCAATGAGGGGCGGTCACAAATTCTTTCAGGAATGCAGCAGCTGTACACGCGCCACCAGATCTAATGGGAAAGGAACATAAAATATGAGTGGATTACTTTTATCCCGTTTACTTGTAGGAGTAAAGAATTATAAATTAAACTGTACAGCACCAAGGAGGCTCAATTCAGACATATCATCAAACCATGGTTTGCACCAGCAATAGTTTCAAATTCAAACCATAACTTGTGCTTCCAAAAGTGCAAAAGAAAAACTGGTTTGCCTGCTTTAATTTTCTCCTCTCAGCACTCAACTTTGTAAGTACACTCTCATCTTCGTGGTACAGTAGCCTCCGGAAGCAGAGTTAACAGCTGTAACTATGGTTTATCACGATGCCAGGCCATAGTTACCACAAGCCATGATTTACAAACCCACCTCAAAGATCTTTTTTTAAAAAAAATCTTGGCTGATTGCAAGTTACAGTTGTACCTTGGAAGTCGAATGGAATCGTTTCCGGAAGTCCATTCAACTTCCAAAATATTCGGAAAACAAAGCACGGCTTCTGATTGGCTGCAGGTCTAAACCACAGAGCCTAGGGCTTGCAAATCAGAATCCCCACGGTGGTTTGAATCCCCACGATGGGGTGAGCTCCCGTTGCTTGGTCCCTGCTCCTGCCAACCTAGCAGTTTGAAAGCACGGCAAAGTGCAAGTAGATAAATAGGTACCGCTCCGGTGGGAAGGTAAACGGTGTTTCTGTGTGCTGCTCTGGTTCGCCAGAAGCGGCTTAGTCATGCTGGTCACATGACCCGGAAGCTGTACGCCGGCTCCCTTGGCCAGTAAAGCGAGATGAGCACCGCAACCCCAGAGTCGGCCACGACTGGACCTAATGGTCAGGGGTCCCTTTACCTTTACCTGTATTTTCCAAGGTTGTTGATGTCCGCAAGCTGACAGTCCGTCATCTGTTTTGTATAATGTTCAAAGAGAGGCATCCTCCAAACACGGTCTCCTGTCAAGATGCTAGCCTACAAATGTAAATGCATTGTGAGTAAAGGAAGTCAGTAGCATGAAAAACTTCAACAGATACGATTGTTTCACTTTAAGTTCATAAACCACTTACTTGGTTGTAATGAAACCTAAGCAGTTTACAATGAAATATTATAATCATCAGCAAAAACAGAAACACTTTTAGCAACATTTAAAAATAACTTTAACTGCCATTTTCTCCCCGACATCAATGAATGAGACAGGACCAAAGAGACCTGAACATGGTGTCAAAACATCCTTAAAAACTGTAATTAATACTATAGTGCTATATAATTATGTTTCACAATTAAAAGGTTCTTGCATAGCATTTTAGAATGGCCTTGTGCATCAGGTAAAAGATTAATCTAGCACTAAATGGAAGAAGAAGTTCCAACCAAAGAAGAATGGATAAGTAAGATAATAGACTATGCAGAACTGGCAAAAATAACAGCAAAATTAAGAAAATCTAATATTGAGTGCCTTGTGGAAGAATGGATGCCTTTTTTTGGACTATTTAAAGAAATATAGTATGATGTGAGCATGTTTGAGCTATAAGCAACAGAAGTAATTAGATTATAACATTGTGGTTATGAATTAGTTGATAGAAGATAGCGTGTAGCAGAAAGAAAGAAACAAAACTCCATGGAAAACGGGATGGGAAGTCAATAAAAATAACAGAAAAGTCAAAATTGTGTTTTGATTGTTCATGTTTAGAATGTTGAAACTTAGTAAAACATAATGGGGGAAAAAGATTAATCTAGCACAACACTCTGGGAATGGCTAAAACAAGCCTGGAGCTTGCTCCCAACACCTAGTTCACAAGAGGTTTATAACCTTCCAAACAGGAGGTTCCATTTTTTCAGCTTTTGTGGCTAACAGTTGTTGACAGGTTCCCAATAATATTGGTCTAATCCAGTGTTTCTTCTCAAACTTGGGCCTTCAGCTGTTGTTGGACCACAACTCCCATCATCCCTGACCACTGGTCCTGATGGCTAGAGATGATGGGAGTTGTAGTCCAACAACAGTTGCAGACCCAAGTTTTAACACTGGTCCTTTCTTTAAAGCCCTTTAAGTTAGTAGCCATCTTCACATCTGTTTATCCGTGCTGCAAACATACCTCATACAGATAGTTCCACAGCTGGTGTGAATTGGTGAAAACCCCGGTAGCTGCAGATCCTAGTGCGATATCCATGGCACCTATACAATATTACACAGATCAAGTTACTAACCCATCATTTCATAGGGAGTTACAACAATCTCTTTTGCTCTCTGCTTCTAAACACATTTCTATGACCTACAGAAGGCATAATCTTACATATTTATACACGGGATTGTGTCAGACTTTGGTTTGTTCCTGAAGATGCAATGCATTCCTACCTACAGTCTACTTCAAAACAAATAGTGCTTAGTTGCAAACATGCTAAATCATGGGTTGTAATCTTGGCTTGTTTAAGTAACCTTTGTTTTAAATCAGGATTCTTGGTCTGCGAGTAATGCTAAGTCAAGATTTGTTGAAGAAAGTCAACTTGGCATAAATCATCTTGGCTACATGGGAGAAGAGAAGAGCACGTGAGCCTGATACTGTCAGTTTGCATTTCTTTGTATTGATCTGATGTGCTTCTCACTGTACTTAATTCAAGAGGGTTACAGAAAGTGTGAAAGAAACAGGCAGAAGGTTTTTGTTTGGGTTATTTCTTCTGGGAAGCTGAGTACAGCTGCTTTAAACTGGTTCTGTTATCTTTCTGTCAAGGTCATGCTGACTGTAATAATCAGGCCAGAAGGAGCCAGGGTTTCACTCACTCACTTTCTCTTTCTATCTCTTTGTTCTGGTGTGCTGTAGTGCTAAGGTTTAGTCTTATTATAAGTATTGTTAACTTTCATTGTAAGTGCTGCAACTGGATTTCTTACGGACTGTGCCAATCCTGAATGGACTGGATTTGTGACCATTATGTTCATTTGCCTTCAGCAGCAGTAAAAGCTCTGCTGGGTGAAGTACAATTACCTCTGGTCTATTTGGGGGCAATTCTGCATTGTGTTTAATTTTTATCCTCCCCAGAAGAGGCTCGGGCAATGGACACTTTATGCTTGCTGAAACCATACATGTAGCGCTAAACTAGTTTAGCATGGCCTGGGGATCATCCCAACACTATTCCACATCTGGAGTTGAATGTGGAAGCCAGAAACTTCAAAGAAAAAAATAAGAATAGGTACCTGTTAATGTAGCAGCATCTACAATAGCTCTTGGATTAAAACTGTGTGCATAGCAAAGGGCATCCGCCAGAACCAACCTTCCTTCTGCATCTGTGTTGTCAACCTTTCAAGATGAGGAACACCCCCCAAAATAAGAGAATGATTATTATTTTTTGCTTTATTTGCTCTTACACACCAACAAAATACAAAAAAGAGTATTTACGTCATTTGTTACAAATTACACCATTAACCAAAATATATAAATTTACATAATTGACAATAAATCTTTTTGTAATTAATTGACATCCTGTCTTCTCCATACTTCATTTATAGTCTACTAACTTTCTGCATAAACCTATCTATTTATTTTGAAGGGACGTGGGTGGTGCTGTGGGTTAAACCACAGAGCCTAGGACTTGCCGATCAGAAGGTTGGCAGTTCGAATCCCCGTGACGGAGTGAACTCCCGTTGCTTGGTCCCTGTTCCTGCCCACCTAGCAGTTCGAAAGCATGTCAAAGTGCAAGTAGATAAATAGGTACCGCTCCGCCGGGAAGGTAAACGGCGTTTCCGTGCACTGCTCTGGTTTGCCAGAAGCGGCTTAGTCCTGCTGGCCACATGACCTGGAAGCTGTATGCCGGCTCCCTTGGCCAATAAAGCAAGATGAGCGCCGCAACCCCAGAGTCGGCCACGACTCTGGACCTAATGGTCAGGGTTCCCTTTACCTTTATCTATTCATTTTACAGTAAAATATCATTTCTCCTGTATCTATATTTCTTACTTACAGAGGTTATTCAAAAGCAGCGACCAAGTTTAGACTTCCAACAGTTGTTTTTAAGATATGTTTTAAGAGGTTCCCAATTTGTAATAAAAACTTGTTTGGACTTCTCTTTCATTCTTTCAGTTAACTCTGCTAATTCTGCGTACTCTACTAGCTCCTGTAGCCATTCTGACCTCGAAGGGGTTTTATCACTTTTCCAATTACTCGCAATTAAAATCCTCGCGGCAACGGTAGCATATAGAAAAATATATTTCGCCTTCGGAGGAATATCCGATCCTGTGATTCCCAATAAGAAGGCCTCTGGTTTTGACGATTTAATTAAAAGTAATATATGCCATAAAAAAATTAATTAACCAGCCAATAGCTTAGCATTTCAATAACCCTTTATAGCGTTCAAGACTCCTCACACATACACTCTTAGCATTCTGACAGCAGCCCTATAAAGTTGGCCAGCACCAGTATTGTTTTTCACTCACACTGTGAATGGAGAGAGGAGGGGAGGCTGAGGAATAATAATTTGCCTAAGGGCTCCTGGGACGCGGGTGGCGCTGTGGGTTAAACCACAGAGCCTAGGACTTGCCTAAACCACAGAAGGCCGGCGGTTCGAATCCCCGTGACAGGGTGAACTCCCGTTGCTTGGTCCCTGCTCCTGCCAACCTAGCAGTTCAAAAGCACATCAAAGTGCAAGTAGATAAATATGTACCGCTCCGGCGGGAAGGTAAACGGTGTTTCCGTGCGCTGCTCTGGTTCGCCAGAAGCGTCTTAGTCATGCTGGCCACATGACACAGAAGCTCCCTTGGCCAATAAAGTGAGATGAGCGCCACAACCCCAGAGTCGGTCACGACTGGACCTAATGGTCAGGGGTCCCTTTACCTTTACTAAGGGCTCCTAGCATGGGCCCTTGGAAGCAAAATGAGGTGGTCGAATGGGGACCGAGTCAATTTAGACTGCATGTGATTGGGTGCAGCTTCTGTTACAGCATCCCTTTGCGCTAAAAACTCACTGCTAATTTTAAAACGAAATCCAACTCATCAGAGAGAAAGGGTTGAAACCAGCCCATTCCTTGTTGCTCTAGTTCCAACTGCGAGAAAGGGCTGAATTTTTAATGCACAAGAGAGCATTAAAAACTAATTGTCTCGCTCAGCTTAATGTGATACCACCGGTCCAAACGCAGCTCAAACCTCCTTTGCTTACACAAGCATCTTAAAAACATACCTGAATTGTTTTCCCATTCATGGCCTTCACGACATCTCCAGGCTTGTTTGCCTTCCCACTGGGCATGTTTTCACAAAGGGGTGTCAAGCCTGAGATTGGGGGAAAAAGTCAACTGCTGTTGCAATCTGACATCACACTCCGACATTATTTGGTGTTTGTTATTAAAAGCTTTTTAATCCTGTTTTCAAGGTTTACCTCAAAGCTTTGATGAAACCTTTTCCACTACAGTGGAACCTCTATTTACGACCATAATCCGTTCCAGAGATCGAAACGGGTCGTTGGGAGAGGCGCCGTTGTGCAAAGGCGTGGGTGTCAATTGCCCGCGTCTGCGCATGTGCGAACGGCGATTGTCGCTCCTGCGCATGTGTGAATGATGGCAGACCCGCCGGTTACTTCCGGGTTTGCCGCAGTCGCGACTTGGAACAACCATAAGAAGAGACGGTGGTAAATAGAGGTTTGACTGTACTGACATTTTATTTAGAAGATGTGTTCTTCCTTTGGTGCCAAGTTACTGGAAACCGAGGCCCAACGTGTACCACACACTTAAGGCACTTTAAACCATCATGGCTTCTTCCCCCAAAGGATCCTGGGAAACGCAGTTTGTTAAGGGAGCTGAGTTGCTTGGGGTTCCCTATTCCCATCAATGATCTACAGTTCCAAGAGTTCCACATTAAACCACTCTAGAAACTCTACCTTTGCGAGGGGAACAGGGGTCACTGAACAACACTCAACACCCCTAACAAACTGCAGAGAAGTTGGAGAACAAGCAAGAAGCCATGGGGCAAACCAAGGCTGCAGGAAGGTTCAGGGAAGGACCATATCTGTGGTAGCCAATGCGTGCTTTGTTTGTGTGCGTGAGTTCCTACGCTCAACCCCTAGGCTCTCCAGACAGCAGATCAGGGAATGTCTTCTCTGTCCAAGATCTTGGAGAGTCACACTGCCAGTCAGAGCAGAAAATCCGGGCTAAGTGGAGCTACCACACGTCTCAATATACGGTATATTTGGAAAGCATGTTACTGAAATACTGTGGGATGTAAGAATCAGGTGCAGTCAAACACAACATTGCTAGAGCAGACATGAAGGCTGTCTCAGTCCTCCAGCTGGAACTTCCTCCTTTGCAGGACTGAGACGAAACTTGCGAACCTATGTGTAACTTGAGACGGGTGTGCCTCTCAAGAAGCTGCTAGAACAGGGGTCTGCAACCTTTAAGACAAAAAGAGCCACTTGGACTCGTTTCCGAAGAAAAAACAACTGGGAGCCGCAAAACTCGTCATTATAAAAATAACTTTTTTGTCACTTTTTTATTATTTCTTTGTTTGACCCCTCAGAATTACTCCTCCTCATGGAAATAAACGTTAAATTAACAAGTTACCTTTGTGTGTGTGTGTGTTCTTCACTCCCCTTCAAAACAGTGACCAGCGTACATGCCCCCTTTCAATGCAGTGACCAGCGTACATGCCCCTTACAATGTAGCGGGCGGGCGGGAAGGTGACGTCGGGACGGTGCGTGACTAACGCACGCACTGCCCCCATGCGACGTCACAGCCAGTACAGCGCCCGCCACAGTGGGGAGTGTCGGGGCGCACAATGCGCCTCCTCCCCTCGCTAGTATCCGCCCCGGAGCCGCGGCAAAGGTGTAAAAGAGCCACATGCGGCTCCGAAGCCGCGGGTTGCTGACCCCTGTGCTAGAACAAGAACCACAGGCCAGCGGCCATCTTGTCTCTCTTGTCTCTATTGATGCCATCTTAACAACAGCACTACTAAGATGCACCCTTGGCTCCAGGCCAAGAGAAGAAAAGGGGGGCTTTCTCTCATAGATAGTCACCCCATTTAAACTACAGTGGTACCGCGGGTGAAGTACTTAATTTGTTCCGGAGGTCTGTTCTTAACCTGAAACTGTTCTTAACCTGAAGCACCACTTTAGCTAATGGGGCCTCCCGCTGCTGCTGCGCAGCCGGAGCACGATTTCTGTTCTCGTCCTGAAGGAAAGTTCTTAACCCGAGGTACAATTTCTGGGTTAGCGGAGTCTGTAACCTGAAGCGTATGTAAGCCGAGGTACCACTGTATGTTCTAACCTTTCAAGTCTGCCTTCTGGGAACCTTTGTGTGAACAGATGATTACTTATGAGTAAACGTTTTATACTTTACAGAAGACTGCGTAGCGTTTTATTTTAGGAGGGCTTAAACGGGGAAAATACCAGGAAATATTTACAGAGACTCTAACGAGTCTGAGCAAGCTATCTGCTGTGCGGGTGTTTAAAAAAAGGAGGGGGGATGTTAACTCTGCTGATTTTGTTGAACTTGTAAAGACAAGTTGGTATAGAATATCTTGGACAATATATCCTCCCCCACATCCCTAAATATTCCCACAAATATCCCCACGGGTCTTTCTGTGCCTGGCTCCTTTTACGCATTCTTCAGGCGCTCCTCCTATTCCACTTACCGATTAAATTAATGGGCAACTTCAGTTCCGCAGCTGTCACAATGGCGGAGCAGATGGTGGCAGCTCCTCCCATATCGGCTCTCATGGCATCCATGTTGGCAGACGGCTTAATGGAAATACCACCACTGGAGAAAAGCGGTCACAGATTACCACAACCAGGTGTGAACGGAAGGCTCTGGTTTCTGAACACAAACGGCTGCAACTACCAACACCTCCCTTCCCACATCTTGCCCAAATATACCTTTGATAGAAAATGACCATTTTCCCCTTTCTAAAAAGGCACACCCATGGAAAACATGGCATTGTGTTGTGTACAGTTGCCCCTCCATTTACAAATCCAGCAGAGGCATCTGTGAATGGAAGAAGGGTGGGACGCTGTTTTCACAAATCCCCCCTTCTCCTGCAGCTGCTTGTACCACCTCTCCTGTTCCAAGGGTCCCCCAAGACTCTGGAACAGATTGGTGGGGTCACAAAGAAGACAGGAATTAATAAAATCCAACTCCCACCTTCTACTGGCAGATGCCTCTGCTGAATCCAAGAGGCTTTCATGAATGCGAGGGCACAGATTACTGCTACCCACTGTGATATGAAGTCCACAAACTTGGCAGGAAAAATCTGGAAGCAGATACTAGATAACTGCCTGCGTTCAACTACACAACAAAAACCAGAAGTTCTCAGGGCAGTACACAAAGAATTGATTTCCAGGCGATACAAAAAATTCTGTCTTCACACATGCAAGTCACCGCTTCAGGTTGAGCGATTAACATGTGTGAATGGGGATATAATTATAATAAATAAAACCAACATCTATGCTAACTATTGGATGATTAGTTTTCCCAATACTGGGTCAAAGTAATGTTGAATCACCTAACTGATTAATCATTAAAGAGGGTTAATCACCCAGTAACCCTGCAAATAAATCAACAGCTCTAACTGAAATATGTGTACTTTGGAGAAAAGGCAGTTCTCTGATTGCTTCTTTCTTTGTTGATTAAAGAGAACACCTGACTGGATTTTCAGATTTTGCTTCCAAAGGTATGCACAATACTTACCTATCAAAAGTAATTCCTTTCCCAACAAACACCACTGGAGGTTCACTGGCATCACAGCTTCCATTATAATGGAGCTCCAAAAAGACGGGTGGTTCATCAGAGCCTTTGGCAACACTCAAGAACGATCCCATCTCTTGTTTTTCTATCCAGGACTTATCCCTGGAAGAATGGAAAACCATCCCCAGTTTGCAAAAGGGCACAAATTCAACTGCAGAGTCTCAATCTATCTGCAAAGCAGTATCTCCCCCTGCCCCCCAAATTATAGGGCAATTACAAAGCAAAAGACCTAGCTTAACCTTTTGCTCTATTCTGTTTATAAGGCATTTTAAAAGTGATTGTCCTGAGGTTTTTGACCACAAAAGTTAAACCAAAACAGCCTTCTCTTTAAATGAAGCTGGTGATGGATACAGTTCTGTTCTGTATATGAAAAAAGCAGCTTCTCTGTATAAGCAAGCTTGGGTCAGGAAAGGAAAGAGGCAGGGGAAGAAACATAGATGGTAAAGTAACATGGGCAGTTGCCCTTTTGAAGCTTCTGGCAAACCACCTAGAGCCAATTTAGTAAAGAACAGTCCCAAAAATTCTGCTTTGATTGGGTGAACCACCAAAACTGAATTGAAAGCCAGGACTTTCCAGACAGCAAAAAGCAGAGAAAGATGTATTTACATAAGACTTCATAGCAGTTGGAAGGTTGGTGGATTTTAACTGCTGCATTATTTGTGGTTTTTAAGCTTAAAATGATAACTTGACAACAGCTATCAGGTCCCAGTGGTTTGACACATTGCATCAAACGTTTTTGGACTGCTGTAGCTGAAGTGAGGAAATTTATCCTTTTCCAATGGAGGACCAATACACGCCAATTCCCTAATGCTACCAGCAAAGATAACCTAAGGAGAGGTCTGTGAAGCAGCGCTGACCCATCACTAGCTCACAGCAAGCAACAGAAAGCAGGCACAAATCTAAGAGTTCTCACTCATGCCACTGGGAGAGAATTATTTCAACTGAACTCACCTTTTATGGACAGTTGCATCGCTATAGACACTTTTGAGTTTCTTTTCAATAATTTCAGCAAATCGGGTAGGTGTAATGTGGTTGGCTGGACCTTCCATGAGGGATCTGGCCAGGTTCTGTCCCTTGGCATAGATAAGGCCTTTCCGCCAGGCCTCAGCTCCATCGCTAAACAGGAATACAGGAGGATAATCAATAAAAGATCATCACAGAACTGAAATGCCATAAATCAGTGACTCTCCTTCTACCGGCAAACATTGCAGAACTGTAGAATTTTAAACTGGTTGACCGATGAACAGGGACAACCAAACCACAAACATCAACATCAAAACCGTACTCTTGATATTTGAAAGGTTTCGGAAAGATAGAAAAAATTTGTCTGGTGCCAAAGAGAAATGAGGGCCGGTGCCAGGAGAACTTCACTAGAACTTCTCAATAATTTGAGAAGAGCGTTTACTATGGCCCGTTTCCATTCTATACCCACGGCCTTCCTTCAGGGGATTTACGCTAAGACCTCTATTACTCAGCGTCTATGTCCATGCGCAATGAATGAAGTAGAGGACTTCATACATTTCTTTTTCTACTGCCCTATTTATGAGCCAATAAGATCTAAGCTCCTCCTCTTGATCCCGTCCACCATTACATCTAAGGAAGACTGTTTGAAATCGCTTCTTGTGGACGCAAATCCCCAAATTTCACGTGGGGTGGCAATCTTCATAGTGCAGGCTCTGAAACTCAGGGCTACTCTGACAGGGTAGTGTGTCCTAGACCTGGACCTGTTTTAATTCTTTTTATTACATTCTTTTCTCTTTTTTTTTTTAACTCAACGTGCCGAGCTTATTTTGGGGCCATTTTATGCTTTATATATATCCGCATATTAGATTTCTGGCGCTGGCAACTAAATCTTTGCATTATTGTCTTAGGGTAATTTAAATGTCATTACGCCAGCAATATCGCCTTGAATTTTGCTTGGTTGCGTGCCTCTAGCATTTTTGTTTTGTCTTATTTTGCTATGGCTGTATGCTAATGCAATAAAGGTTTGATGAGGTAGAGACGACCACCCACCCAGTCATTATCCTCATCAGATGGCAGAGGCACCTAGAGAATAGTCTTCAAAGATGACCAGAGTTGAAGTGGGAACAGGTATTTCTTCCAGTTACCCAGACACCAAGCTACAGTATGTAGGCCATTAAAACTAAGCACCATATTCAAATGTAGCAAATGCCTGACCAAAATCAGTAAGCCACGCTTCCCGAGTCTAAATCTAACATTTATTTAGTACGAGTTGTATGTCAGCCACTACCCCAATAGAGACAATGCTGGATTTGAAGAGGACTTAGTTCATTTTCATTTGGAAGGTTTGATTCTCGCTTCTCGTACAGATCTCATTAAAGAGTACCTTACTTTATCTATGCCTTAAAATGTAAAGGACCCCTGACAGTTAAGTCCAGCCGTGGACGACTCTGGGATTGCGATGCTCATCTCGCTTTGCTGGCCGAGGGAGCCGGCGTTTGTCCGCAGACAGCTTCCGGGTCATGTGGCCAGCATGACAAAGCTGCTTCTGGCGAACCAGAGCAGGGCACGGAAATGCCGTTTACCTTCCCGCCAGAGCAGTACCTATTTATCCACTTGCAATTTGACATGCTTTCGAACTGCTAGGTTGGCAGGAGCAGGGACCGAACAACGGGAGCTCACCCCGTCGCGGGGATTCGAACCGCCGACCTTCTGATCGATCAGCAAGTCCTAGGCTCTGTGGTTTAACCCACAGCGCCACCCGCATCCCTTACCTTTCTATAAAAAAGGAAGTCTTTGCAAATAAGACCCTGGCATTTTGTTTTTGAACTCAAAAAAGGGGGTTCAGATTACACCCTCCGTGCAATGAAAGAATGTGTCAACCAGCAACACACAGTGCCCCCTGCTTTAAGCTGGCATGTGATGAGGGCCCATAAGTATGCCAATATATGCATATACAACTCCTTTATGTAAAAGCCAGCCTGACTGGGCACGGTTGCCCCTTTGTCAACACACACAGAACCCACATACTGGGGGAGGGGGCATGGCCGTTGCGGACATCACCAACAGCAGATGGGGCTAATCCATGTCTCTCCCCTCCCAAGCCCCCTTTACATATTCTTTCAGCATGTGATGACCCCTTTTTAAGGGAAAGAAGAGCAAGTACGTTGACCCCAGGCACTATACAAATGTTATTTCTCAGCCAATCACCTCCCGTAGAGCTGAACGTCCACCACAGGCTTCTTTTTTTGCTTCAGTTCATCGTATTCATAGAGTCCTAGGGCAGCTCCTTCCGCCGCAGCCTGAGCGTCGCCACAGGGGTCGACTTCCACACAAGGGACCTCCAAGTCCTGAACCTGCCTGCATCCAGCTGAAAAATATTCCCCCCCCCAAAGATCTTTACTGAAACTTAACATATATACACAATAACCAAAATCCCCAATGATTCCCTCACATAAAATATAATATCTAAATTACAACAGTTGCGTAATTATACACTTAATTATAAAACCCATCACCCACCCTCTACTTCCCTCCACAGCAATTCGACTTCTGTATACAGTGGTACCTCGGGTTAAGTACTTAATTCGTTCCGGAGGTCCGTACTTAACCTGAAACTGTTCTTAACCTGAAGCACCACTTTAGCTAATGGGGCCTCCTGCTGCTGCCGCGCCACCGGAGCCCGATTTCTGTTCTTATCCTGAAGCAAAGTTCTTAACCTGAAGCACTATTTCTGGCTTAGTGGGGTGTGTAACCTGAAGTGTATGTAACCTGAAGCGTATGTAACCCGAGGTACCACTGTATTTCTTTCTACCTTTTCCCCCTTCCATTCTATAATAAATTATTTTTGTTAAATTCTGATTTTTCTTTCTTTGTTTGTTTTGTTATTGCTTACATTTTTTATTCTAAGCCTGAAAAATAATATACACATTTGCAACATTAAGGACTGGAGGTGTGTGGGGGAAAGAGAAAGGAAGGGAACAGGCAGATTTTTAAAATTTTATCAGGCTCCGTCTCTCTGGTATTACAAATCAACTTGGTAAAGTTCATGTCACCAGTTAAGACAACTCAAAGGAGAAGATGGTTTATTAATATATGGCCCATTATGGGATACATTTATCAAGCAACTTCTACCTGCAGGCAATTCAGCAAGAGTGAGAGAGTGCCTCGCCCACAATTGGCCTGTGGCAAAGTGATGACTGAGCAATTACAACAGGCCAAAGTCTGCAGCCATTATTTTGAGCTTATGCCATTATTAGTACCTTGGGTGCTAGTAATGCTTATTTGGCATTTTAAAAAGCCACATCTGCACGCAATGCCTGAGAGCGGTTTGATTTGCAGCGCAGGATACTCAGAAGTAATTCCTACTGAAATCTTTCGGACTTACCCTTGGGTAAGTAGGTAAAAAGCAGAGACATCACCTTGCCAACAAAGGTCCATATAGTTAAAGCTATGGTTTTCCCAGTAGTGATGTATGGAAGTGAGAGCTGGACCATAAAGAAGACTGATTGCCAAAGAATTGATGCTTTTGAATTATGGTGCTGGAGGAGACTCTTGAGAGTCCTGTGGACTGCAAGAAGATCAAACCTCTCCATTCTGAAGGAAATCAGCCCTGAGTGCTCACTGGAAGGACAGATCCTGAAGCTGAGGCTCCAATACTTTGGCCACCTCATGAGAAGAGAAGAGTCCCTGATGTTGGGAAAGATGGAGGGCATAAGGAGAAGGGGACGACAGAGGACGAGATGGTTGGACAGTGTTCTCGAAGCTACCAGCAGAGGAAGACAGGAGGGCCTGGCGTGCTCTGGTTCATGGGGTCACGAAGAGTGGGACACGACTAAACGACTAAACAACAACAACAACAAGTAGGTACAGGAGTGCGGCCTGGGTCACTAACTCTAAGAGGCACTAGCTCTGAAACCAGCAAGTATCTTCAGAATGCAGCACGTCCCATTTAATAGATTACAGAACAACTCACAAGAAAAGAAAAGAAAAAAGTGAACCTGCAACAGCTGCCCGTATGTTTTCTTTGTCTTCATTCCAGTTTTCTTGGTCATTCACTCCGACTGCCTTCTTGCCCAGGCCAACAACAACTACGCTTGAAAAGTCCTGCAGGAATCCAAAGGCAAAGAAACTTATTTAATCCTTTCTGGAAAACCAACGGCACCCTGTAATTATGAAGAATACTTTGAAATATGTTTGTGTTGCTTTTTCGTTATTAGCGTGCCAGAATACACTAATGTTCCCTTGCAGAAGCTCAACTGAAATTAATGGGAAGCTTATATTTATGGCTCCACAGGGATCTGAATGTCTTAAGAGTCCGTCCCTGGAGATGAGATGGAGGAAACTGTAGGCTTCCAGATGTTAGACTTCCATCAGCCCCAGCCTGCTTGGTCAATAGCCTGGCTTTTAGGTGGTCACTTTGAGGCAGCGCAACAAAGCACCTCCCTTTTTAATTTTTAAGAAAATGTAACTCAGCATATTTAAGAAACTGCTTTTTAAAATTCGAGTTTTCTTTTCATCTGTATCATTTAGGTGTTGTTTGAATGGCAAACTACCTTGAATAAAGGAGATACACATTTTATAAAATAAGAATCTGACACAGCCATTTAACTGGAAATCACAAGAGGTAAGAAACAAGAGACATTCAGGACGCTGCAAAGTATAACATGCCACATGATCACAAGCAACCTCAAATCTACTCTTCGCATCCAAACATTTTCCTACACGTAAACATCACATGATCTTGCACCAGCCATGATTTCCAAACTTTTCAATCACCCATGCATACTTTCTTTCTTTAGATATTTACTTAAACTTGCGCCACTGGGCTCTTGAAGCGACTCTCAGCACAGATGAGAGTAACTGAAACCCTTTGCAAGATTTTTCCCTTTCAAAAATGACGAAGAGGAATAGTGGGAAGGACATAAAAACAGTTTTTATATACACACACATCCACCCAATTTGATGTTTAAGAAGTATGACAGTAAGCCCAACAGTGAAATGTACCACAAAGGGTCATTAAAAAAAAGATTAGCACCAAACACAGGATTCCTAAAAATGACTTCAGGAGAACTTGGTGCAGATCCTGCGGGTCTGTTACACATTCCCTGCCAAGAAAACGCTTGCTCCAAAGCTTTTATGCAGTGCTCTATGTTCGCACCAAAGACGTAGTCTTCACTGTGTCCAGGACTTTTAACCCTGTGACCCCCTAGAGGTTACTGAACTACAACTCCCATCATTCCTCACTATTAGTCATGCCAGCTGTAGCTGAGAGGAGCTGGAATCCAACAACCTCTGGAGGGCCACAGATTCCCTGATGCTGCTCTAAGCACCTCAGGGCCACTCTAAAGGAGATTGCATCATAATAATGTTACTCATAAATGCTGATTAGCTGCAGTAGAACACCTCAGAATAAAGAGATAAACGCTGGTTTCAGTGACATTCAAGCCAAGTTCCTCTTTATTTTTTAAAAACCCTCTTTATCTCAGTATTCCAGCTTTCTCACTCAGCATTAATTGTCCTATCTTGCCAATTCAGCATTAACTGTTCAACTGCTCTTATCTCTGAATTACCACATGCACCCAAGAGCCCTTTACTATTCCTGAAGCCTTGCTTTTGAGGTAGTCTCAGAGAGCACCTAGCTATGAACAGCAGTCGGTTCTGCTAATTCCCCATGAAGTGGGAATGGGGAGATTTTAAAACACAACATGGGCTGCCTGGAGGAGCTACAGTGGTGCCTCGCAAGACGAAATTAATTTGTTCTGCGAGTTTTGTCGTCTTGCGATTTTTTTCGTCTTGTGAAGCACGGTGTCAGAAAAGTTTTGGAAAAGCTTCAAAAATCACCAAAGTCTTCAAAAACCTCAAAAAAGGCTACCACACCGCGTGCTATGAGTTGCTCCTCGAAGTCAAGTCGCAACTGTATTAACGGTTTTAAGAAAAAGGAAACAAACTTGCAAGACGTTTCCGTCTTGCGAAGCAAGCCCATAGGGAAAATCGTCTTGCAAAGCAACTCAAAAACCCCAAAACCCTTTCGTTTTGCGAGTTTTCCGTCTTGCGAGGCATTCGTCTTGCGAGGTACCACTGTACTTTCTTTCACTGCCCACATCCGTTTGAACCTGAAATGATTTGGGGTGGGGGTGGGATTTTAATTCTCTTTTCCCCACCCTAGGTTCAGTGCCACCTTATAAGGTTTCAGCAGGAAACCCCACTCTGCACACAGACCTGCCACAATCCTATCTAGTTTGGCTGCATCCCGTTGGTTCCAGAGAATCAAAACCAGACAGCTGCTGGAAAGGCAATGGTGAGATTTCACTTTCTCCGTGTTAAGACGGTATGGTGACCTTTGGGTGCATTTGAGCACGGGGATTATTGTGTCAGTTTCCCTGGTTACAATGCTAGTGCTTCCGTCTCGATTTCTAATGTTCCTTTTACACCACAACCGTGAGAATGGGAGGAAAGAAATGTGTGCCTGAAAACTGCCCCCAATTTTCTCCTGCGAGTGTGGCTCATGAAACCCCCTCTTTAGGAAATGTCTTTGGGTTTCAAATGTACTGAGAAGATCACTGCAGAAAAATGCACTTACAAATTAAGAAAGGTGGATTTGGAAGTCCAAATCTGGAATGATACCATCATGCTTATTTATTGACAAGTATCAAACATTGGTGGGTGGCGCTGTGGTCTAAACCACTGAGCCTTGGGCTTGCCAATCAGAAGGTTGGCGGTTCAAATCCCCGCGATGGGGTGAGCTCTCGTTGTTCGGTCCCAGCTCCTGCCAACCTAGCAGTTCAAACCCCAGAGTCATTCATGACTGGACTTAACTGTCCGGAGTCCTTTACATTTACCTTTTACCTGATGAATTGTGGAGCTATGGCTTTTTGACTGCTATACTGCCATATCATGCTCATTTCCATTCACACCCATTGACACAGCAGTACATGTCTTCAGACACCTGGGCAGGTGTGCTTCTGTTTCCCTGTTCAACCATGAGAATGGGAGGAAAGAACCGTGTGCCTGAATACTGCCCCCAAATTTTGACATGCAAGTGTGGGCCATGAAACCCCCTCTTTAAGAAATGTCTTTGGGTTTCAAATTTACTGAGAAGATCATTGCAGAAAAATACAGTTACAAATTAAGAAAGGTGGACTTGGAATTGAAAAGCTGCAATGATACCATCATGCTTATTTATTGACAAGTATCAAACATTGGAGACCTGCTGATGTTCTTAATCTCCCGAGTTGGACAACCGTACATATAATATAGCCTTTGGTTGGGTGAGCAGTATTAGAATCAAAATATCTGAAAGTTCCAACAACTCCTGAAGCAATTAAGTCAGTTAGAAAGATATGGAATATACTAGCCATGAAAACCAGAGGAGAATAATAGAACAAAACTCCCAGAATTCTCCGGGTTAAAGTCAGTCACCAAAGAGAGAGAGAGAGGATTAAGTCAAGAAAGACTTTATTTTGTGGTCACAAAAGGTGAGAGCGCTGCTGGAAATAACACCACACCACACAGGAACTGCAGTTATAGCCATCTCAAAGACAGGAAGAATTCAAAGCATCCAATCTTAGCATTCTAAGGATACATGATATTTTAGGACACATTGCATACATCACTCCAACTCCCGGCGCATGTGCATTTTGATTAGGCAGCCTTCAGCATGCTCTCTGCATGATAAGCTTGTAGATAACCGCCCATTGCGACTCCTTATTTCACCATACTTTGCTTAAGCAAGCATTACCCAAGTATTGAACTCCAATCATCCGAGTGTCTATTTCTGCACCTTTTTGCCTCACATAACTAGCAAAATAGTGCACATAGCAAATTCTTCATGTAGCAGACAGGCAGTTTAACCAAAGCCACTGCCATTCCCTTCATACTTACAGAGAGCACAGCAAAACCAAGGTAAATGGAAACTCATCAGTAAAAGGGATTTTTATTTTTTCTTTCTTAATATGAGTTTTCCCTTCACTTGGTTTCAAGTGGATATTTTCCTGGAAACAATTGACATGGAAATTAGTTCTAAACTTCCATTAGCTTCCACTAGAATTCCAAAAGTGACTTTTACACCACATAAAAGATAATATAAAACGCGAAAATTTTCAGATAGGAAAGTGTCGGGGAGTTGAAAAAAAGTACTGATTGCAACCTGATACTCATAAGTCTCATTGAATGTAATGAAATATTTGATGAATTGCTATTTTAAAACAACAGCTTTGGAGGCATAAGTTAGGTTAACATACTTAAGAAAACAGTAAATCCATACCTGATGCAAGCCATGAAAGACGCGGGTTTTTCCTTTCTTCAGTGGAGGTCCTGAACTAGAACACAAAACAAACATGAGATTAAGAGTTTCATGGTCTTCCGATTGAGCTATCCCACGTTGTAAGCAGGTATCTGCTCCTCAGCTATGTACAAGGCTTGCTTCTCCCTGGATGGTCTCATGCTATTTCATGACTGCCAAATAAACAGAAGGGAACCTGTTTTGGTACCTACATTGCCAGCAACTCTCTGAGCTTCCCAGACACGACTTTGTCAAAAGCGTCTCCTGCTTCGGTAAACTGGACAGGCCCCTCTTCTTTCTTTCCGACAAAGACTCCTAGGACAAGGCCCTTAAAAAAGAAAAAGAGGGTTGCTTTTTAGATGCTGTCCTACAAAGCAATTGCAAATTACCTCCAGGGGTTTGCGGGGTGGTGAAGGAAGAACATTATTATTATTATTATTATTATTATTATTATTATTATTATTATTATTCCCTGCCCATCTGGCTGGGTTTCTCCAGCCACTCAGGGCAGCTCCCAACAAAACAAAAAAAGCGATAAAATATCAAACATTAAAAACTTCCCTACGGACTATAATGCTGTATCAACAGCCCCAGACCTAGCCAGCCTGACCGATGGTCCATAGCTGTCAACTTTTCCCTTTTCTTGCGAGGAATCCTATTCAGAATAAGGGAATTCCCCTTAAAAAGGGGGAAACGTTGACAGCTATGTGATGGTCAGTGATTAGGGGAGAGTCACAAGCTCCTCATCCCAGAGACAGAACAAAGCAATTCAGGAAATAGTCTATGGTAGCTAGGAATGATGGGAGTTGTAGTACAATAACATCTAGAGACCCAAGGTTGAGAAAGGCAGGGCTAGACTGCAAAACAGTGGCGGGCAACTTCCATCGTGTAGGACCAAGAGGCAGTTTTCCCCTAACCATTCCCACCTGCTCCATCCGGCTGCCATATGTACAGCCAGGTGTGGGGCAGGGAATGATGCAACTGCAAAGGTTTCAAGCACACTTCTCATTGTTCCTTGGCAAGTGGGGTTTGCTGATGGCAAACTCTTTGAAGTTGTCCCTTTCGAGGTGTGATTTGTATTCAAGCACAGACAGCAGAAGGCTGTGATTAGAAAAAAAGTCGTAGCTATGTGGCTGAATTAAGGCACTTGGTACTGAGATTGAGCCAAGCATGAGAAAATCAGGTAAGAAGAGCATTGCACAAGTTGGGACATAAAACATTCTGCCTCCTGTTGAACCCAAGACCTGCAGGCAAAACGAAACTCAACGGAAATGTAAAATGGGATGTTTTAACATCAGGGAGACAGATTTTAATTGGTCCATTTGACTAATTTATTACTGCATGCCCCCGATTCATCAGAAAACAGAGACTGCAGACTGTAGTTTCTATAGCAAGTTCCCATTGTGGGTCTAAAGGCTGTTCTTTATGTAGCAATATTCTGTGTCATGGCAAATACTGGAAGGGTGATCTATATCACAGCCTGCAACTGCACAAGTTTAAACTAGTTAGCAATTCATGGATAAGTATAGGAGGGGGGGAAATAATGAGTGGAAGAACCAGTTGGGAAAACCAAGGAAGATGATGAGAAGAATGATACCAAAGTCCGCTTGGTTATTTATTGAGCAAGGAAAAGCCACTTGTCAACTTTTAAATGCTGCACTTTGCCTTAAAGGGCTTTGGAAAACCAGTCTGTGCACACACCTCGACTTCACTGAACGAACCACTGAAAAACTACCTTGGTGCGAAACTTATTCTGGAATGAACATGCTAATCTGAAAGTAGTCAAGTAGTCTGCATATAACGTGTAAAGCAATATGGAAGTCTTTAGGATGGGAAATGGTAAGGCATATACAGTGGTACCTCGGGTTAAGTACTTAATTCGTTCCCGAGGTCTGTTCTTAACCTGAAACTGTTCTTAACCTGAAGCAGCACTTTAGCTAATGGTGCCTCCCGCTCCTGCCGCACCGCCGCTGCACGATTTCTGTTCTTATCCTGAAGCAAAGTTTTCAACCTGAGGTAATATTTCTGGGTTAGCGGAGTCTGTAACCTGAAGCGTATGTAACCTGAAGCGTCTGTAACCCGAGGTACCACTGTATATCTGCACATCTAAACTGACCTACGCATCCAAACTAATTGAAGTACCACTCTCTTCACGCTGTTCAGGAAGATGTACACTCAACAACAGACACAGACATCCTGGCAGAACAGGCACACTCACTGGGAAAGAAGACATGATCTTGCCCACCCAG
This sequence comes from Podarcis liolepis, assembly GCF_965112155.1. NCBI lineage: Eukaryota > Metazoa > Chordata > Lepidosauria > Squamata > Lacertidae > Podarcis > Podarcis liolepis. The sequence continues at coordinate 16,402 of NW_028148749.1, read as the reverse complement.
CCCCCTTCACAGGGGAAAAGATCATCTGATCTGACCCGGTTTTACTCTTCAGCTGTTCAACTTGCCTCAGCAGCATTCCTAAGTCCAAACTAGATGTTACAAGGGGTGCTTTCATTATTCTTTCCTCCCTCTCGGTTTTGTTTCCTGAAATCAAAATGGCCTTGGCAGGATACAGACCTGAAGAGGGGACAAGTACCTTGGAGGAGCTTTCCCCTCTCAATCATTTTTCAGCTCAAAATCTGAATTCAACTTGCTTTTCTCCCCTGTCCGGGATGGGGGAGATATGACAAGCAGCTTGGAGAGGCACAACCCCAAATTCATTCTCCCTGAGCTGCTTTTCACATCCTTGGACTGAATATTTTACAGAGACGAATAGCTTAAGCAAGCAGACTCTCCATCTCAAACTTGCCCCCTGCCCGGATTGCTTTTGCTTAAAAAATAAAATTAAAAAATCATTATACTGGGAAAGGGAAGAGAGACTGCCCTGTAATATCCAATATTCTTTTTTTGTCGGTTTTTTATTATTTCATTTTACAATGTATGTAAAACATAGAGAGCAATTATAACAACAGGTGAAATGTAATATCCAGTTTGACCAACTCAAGGCGCCCACAAATTATGAAAGCACTTGCAGAACAGAACGCAGAATTTATCCTTGTTACACTGTTTACCCAGTACTCATTGCACATCCTTCACTTCATTCTGTATCCTGCATCTCCAGAGTCTCTGAGTCAATGTTTTTCAAGCTAAATAAAAATAAAAAGGCCCGACCCTGTTCCAACTAAGCACTTTTTAATACTAGATCAATTTCAACCCGAGTTGACTTTTGGGTGGCAGCTTAGTTCTTCCACTGAGACCAGGAGGACTTTTAAAAACACAATTTTAGGTGGCCTTGCCCATCAAAGTGCACCTCTGCCTAAGCCAGCTCATAAAATGCCAGCTTTCTGACAAGAGCAATGCTTCAGGAAAATATCTAAAACAAGCAGGCACATTTTTAATCTTTGTTGGAAGCCGCCCAGAGTGCCTGGGGAAACCCAGCCAGATGGGTGGGGTACAAATAATAAATTATTATTATTATTATTATTAGTGGAAAACTCCTATTCATAGCACGGACATAATGCACATGGTTTGCACACTCTCCAGCCCTCTGCAAACATGCCATCGACCAGCTAACTGAACACTTTCCACAATTCCCCCCTTATCACTCACCTTATTTACACCCATGACACTGCCGTGTTGATCCGTTGCCAGCTGTATTTGAAGCTACGCACTCGGCAGAGTCTGCAGCCTTTATAGCAGAAGAGGGAACCTTAGTCCCGCCTCTGCAACGTCTCCCAACAGGTCCTGCCCACTTCATTAACCATCAACACAGCTCTTTGAGGCTGGGCGTGGCCAAGAGGTGGAAGTTTGTGGGAAGATTTGGGTCCTTTCCAAAAACAGGCAAGCGAAAGCCTTGTGTTGTGTTTCTGATGTACAGTGGTACCCTGGATGTGAACAGGATCCGTTCCAGAGCCCCGTTCGCATCCAGAAGCGAACGGAACCTGCTTCTGCACGTGCGGCCGCTTCTGCGCATGTGCGTGACGTCATTTTGACCGTCTGCGCAGGGGGTGAAACCCAGAAGTAATGCTCTCCGTTACTTCCGGGTCGCCGCAGCATGCAACCCGAAAATACTTATCCCGAAGCTACTTCAACCCGAGGTATGACTGTACCTTGCTGCTCATCTCAATTTAGTAAAGGTAAAGGTACCCCTGCCCATACGGGCCAGTCTTGCCAGACTCTAGGGTTGTGCGCCCATCTCACTCAAGAGGCCGGGGGCCAGCGCTGTCCGAAGACACTTCCGGGTCACGTGGCCAGCGTGACATCGCTGCTCTGGCGAGCCAGAGCCGCACACGGAAACGCCGTTTACCTTCCCGCTGGTAAGCGGTCCCTATTTATCTACTTGCACCCGGAGGTGCTTTCGAACTGCTAGGTTGGCAGGCGCTGGGACCGAACGACGGGAGCGCACCCCGCCGCAGGGATTCGAACCGCCAACCTTTTGATCGGCAAGCCCTAGGCGCTGAGGCTTTTACCCACAGCGCCACCTGCATCCCTCCATCTCAATTTAGGTTGGCCTAAATAAACCAAGCAGAATTATTTCCAAGATGTTTCTGGCTCCTGACAAGGACACAGTAGACCCACAGGATACTGCTCATGTTACAGAGACCCAAGACACAAAAGCCCCTCCGTAGCTACTGAATGGCCTTTATAACATAAAAACACAAGCGCCCAGCTGGATCACACCAGCAAAATAGCATGCATGATCCCCAGTAACTGACATTCAGAGGCACAATGGAAGTAATATATATCCACTGTGACATGGAGCCATTGAGAGCCTTATTTCCCCATTCATTTCAGAGGGACTTAGGGCATAAAGGGGAGTTCTGCTGGACTCACAGAAATTGTTCCACATATGCAATGGATACAACCCTCTGTTTGGGTTGCCACATTCACACAAAATGCTAAAACCAAGGTTGGCACTATCCGCAGAAACAAAATGGAGACAGTGGACTTGCACAGTTCACCCTAACCTCCTCCCACGCAGTCAGGAGGTGCGGGGTTCAATGTTACTTGCCCCGATTCCCAAGTTATCTTTATCTGTGAACCTGGAATTATGATTTAAGTTTCAAAATAAACTGCACCTCAAGGGGTGGGGAACCTGTCTGTGGCTGTTATAGCTGTTTCTGCAGTACAACTTCCACTGTCCCTCATGGGATGGGAGGTGCAGTCTAACATATGGTTACCAGACGTCCCTGTCTCCCGGGGACAGTCCCCAGATTTACAAATCTGTCCCCGGACAAAATCCGTCCCCAGAATGTCCCCGGATTTCATTTAATGTCCCCGGATTCATATTTTAAGTGTTGTAGATTTATTATTAGGGAATGAATGTTGTGTGATTGGTTCAACGGCACAAGACACATCATATGGGGGACTTCCGGCAAGGCAAAATAGCGGGCGCCACAGCAGCGAGCAGCTCCAGAAGCCAGCCAGAGCCAACTGCGCTACCAGGCTGGCTCCGGGCTGCTGAGACTGCCACTGCCACAGGGGAACCGGGAATGCCTGGCACATCAACTGGGGGGAGCCGCTGACCCCCCCACCACCACCGCGACCCAAATCGAGCCAGGAGAGAGAGCGCCCGGCCACCCGGCCGACTGCCCAGTGGCGCTCCGAGGCCAGTAAAAACCCAAGAGCCGATGCAGGGAGAAGGAGGAGAGGAGAAGGAGAAGGAAGAGAAAGAAAGAGGAAGAGGAAGGAGGAAAAAGAGGGGATCCCTAACCTTGCTGCACCGCCACCACTGAGGAGAGGTAGGAGAGCACCGGGAGGGAAAGGACACGTGGCCGAACCCAGGCCCGACCCGTGCCTACTCCACGGCAGCAAGCGCTCCAAGAGAGCAGGCTGGGCCCCAGAGGAAGGCCGTGTGACAGAGGAGACCACAGAAGAGGAGATATTACTTCTTCTTCTTTTAAAATATCTTTCCCCCCCTCTTTTCTTTTTTAAAAAAGTGTCCCCAGATACTTTGGAAAAAAATCTGGTATCCTTAGTCTAACAACACCTGGCAGATGACAGGTTCCCCAGCCGTACTCTAGCCCATTTCAAAACCTACCAGTTGCAACCAGTTTTGACCAAAATGGTCAAAGGCCTGGAAACGATGCCTTATGAGGAACGGCGAAGGGAGCTGGGCATGTTTAGCCTGGAGAAGAGGAGGTTAAGGGGTGATATGATAGCCATGTTCAAATATATAAAAGGATGTCACATAGAGGAGGGAGAAAGGTTGTTTTCTGCTGCTCCAGAGAAGCGGACACGGAGCAATGGAGCCAAACTACAAGAAAGAAGATTCCACCTAAACATTAGGAAGAACTTCCTGACAGTAAGAGCTGTTTGACAGTGGAATTTGCTGCCAAGGAGTGTGGTGGAGTCTCCTACTTTGGAGGTCTTTAAGCAGAGGCTTGACAACCATATGTCAGGAGTGCTCTGATGGTGTTTCCTGCTTGGCAGGGGGTTGGACTCGATGGCCCTTGTGGTCTCTTCCAACTCTATGATTCTATGATTCTATAAGCGGTGAGCTCTGAAGCTGCCTTGCTTAACAGACTACTGGAGTTTCTTACAAACCACGGTTCCTGGTTAGGATGCAAAGGCAAGCCAAGGACAGGCACTGCATAGGACCTCCTCCCTAGTGTCATGGGCATGTGCAGAGTATCTTTTTTTCCGCGAGGAGCAGCAGCTATTTAATTCAACTAATAGGAGGCAGGGGGTTATTTTGGCATGCAAAATTCTTGCAGCTCAAAGGGCTGGACTACATGACCCTCCAACTAGATCATGCCAGGATTCCACGGAAGCGCAGTTTCTGGCCCATAAAGCCGCTTCCTTCTCATGCCTGACAGGCCAAAGGCGCCCCACCGGGGCAAGCCCAGCATTTGCTGCGCCACCAACCGCGCGCCCCAGCCGACCTTCCCCACCCCAAGCGCGCAAAGACGCGCGTAAAGACGCGCGCTACCCCCGCGTTGCGCGCCAAGACCTTTCTCCTGTCGCCAGCCGGCCGTTGCTCCGCCATGCTTCTCCGCCCTTCGCTTAGTCCCTCCCTTGCTGCTCCCGGCATGCCCGCTTTCCCCTCCTTCCCCGGCACCCACCAGCTCCCCCCGCTACTCCCCGGGGCGCCCGAGGCTCGCTACCTGCTGTTTCCTGGCGCGCCGGGCGCCCAAGGACAAGGTGGCCACCGGGACGCGGAGCCCCTTGCCGCGGACCAGGAGGAGCCGCCCGCTCGCCAGCAGCGGCGCCAGCAGCATGGTCACCCCCCGCCGTCCAGCAGCGATCACGGGGCCGCAGCGAGAAGGAAGGCCCGCCTCGAGGAGAGCGGCTCCGCGGGCTGCGCATTCCTCCGCGCGCGCCTCCCCTGGGCCGGCGCGCCGCTGGCTCTTTCACCGATGCGCCTCTTTGTCTATGTATTGCGGTGAACCGCCCGGAGATCTTCGGCTGGAGGGCGGTATACGCATTTAATAAATCGTGATGATGATAAAAATAAAAAAGACAACTTTCCCTCCGCGTAAAGAGGGGAAATAAGATAAGAAGCACCAATTAGTAGCCAGTCCAATTCGTGGCGCGTTGGTTGATGTAACTCCCATCAACCTTTTTTTCAATTATTATTTTTCAATTATACTTTTCAAGTTTATACATTTCACTAATTTTACAATTATTTTGACATTTAAGAACTTGACTTCCTTCCCCCTCTTTCTGCTGTTTCTTAAATTTTAATATCTTCTGCATATCCAAATTAATTTGCTCATTTATTCATCTTCTTTAAATATATAAACTTATGAAACTGCAGGTTATTACAGTAATCCTGCCAATGTTTTTATCTGTTTACAATTTATCTGTAAATATTCAATAAACCATTTCCATTCTTTTATAATTAAAAAAAGTTTGTTATCTTGATTTCTTATTCTTCTGGTAAGTTTCACCATTTCTGCATAGCTCCCATAAACTTTAAGCAGCAGTGGCAGAGGTTTCCAAATGGCAGGATGGTAGGCAAAGGTCTTTCACATCCTGAGATTCTTTAACTGGGGGATGAGGACATTTCCAGAGTGACATTGACTGGTGGACATGGCAGCCTCGTCATCCCTGTAAACATCTTGTTTGGGTGTCACTTAAAAGCAGTTCAGCCCTGAATGCTCACTGGAAGGACAGATCCTGAAGCTGAGGCTCCAATACTTAGGCCACCTCATGAGAAGAGAAGACTCCCTGGAAAAGACCCTGATGTTGGGAAAGATGGAGGGCACAAGGAGAAGGGGACGACAGAGTACAAGATGGTTGGACAGTGTTCTTGAAGCTACCAGCATGAGTTTGACCAAACTGCAGGAGGCAGTGGAAGACAGGAGTGCCTGGCATGCTCTGGTCCATGGGGTCACGAAGAGTCGGACACGACTAAACGACTAAACAACAACAAATTTTATATATATGATAAATGTTCATAACTGCAAAATGATAAATGTTCATAACTGCTTTTATAAACCACATGTCTGAAACTCCACAGAAAAAGTCCTGAAACCATTTTGTCCCACCCAAATTGACCTCAAATATTTCTCTGCAAGGCCGAAAGAAAATGGAAAAGCCTTCCCATTGTGTTTGCCTTCACAAATCCTGTCTTAAGGATATGTCTGTGTATGAACAGGGTGAGCCTGTGACCTGGCTCAGGAACTAAGTATTTGTCATTACAAAAGACTGGCCAGGCTCCCCAGGGTATCCAATCAAGTAAGCATTAACAGGTCTGCCAGACAGGAGATAAACAACGCACTCAGATTTCTGTTGTAGACCATCGTTTCTGTGATATATGTATGATGTTTCTGGGGGTGGTCTCGGACTCCAGGGGAGGCAATTTAAAATGTCTATATAAGGGCGGGCACACCTTTGTTCGGGGTTCTCCTCCTTTCCTGTGTGTGAGGGGAGCACCCTGTTGCAACAGTTTCAATAAAGATCAGGCTTACTAGCTGCCTTGCTTCTCAATATTCTCTGGTTGGCCTCTGTTATTTTCTCTGACCGACTGAGAACCTGCAAAGGACTCTGTAAGGGCTCTTGTGTTCCCCATAAGGGAATAAGGGCAGATTTTTGTTTATTACACACCGTACTGCAAACCCACCATTTTCTGCTTGTTCAAATGCAGGTGAATTTGTAGTATGCCAGTACAGTGGTACCTCGCAAGACGAATGCCTCGCAAGACGGAAAACTCGCAAAACGAAAGGGTTTTTGGTTTTTTGAGCTGCTTCGCAAGACGATTTTCCCTATGGGCTTGCTTCGCAAGATGGAAACGTCTTGCAAGTTTGTTTCCTTTTTCTTAACACCGTTAATACAGTTGCGACTTGACTTCGAGGAGCAACTCATAGCACGCGGTGTGGTAGCCTTTTTTGAGGTTTTTGAAGACTTCGGTGATTTTTGAAGCTTTTCCAAAACTTTTCCGACACCGTGCTTCGCAAGACGAAAAAAACCGCAAGACAAAAAAACTCGCGGAACGAATTAATTTCGTCTTGCGAGGCACCACTGTATAAGTGGTTACAAATATTCCACTGTCTTGATGGCGCATTGTAGCACATTTAATTGAAGGTATCCGTTACTGAAGCTGCTTTCTGAAGGTTTTGCCACTGACACGAATACCACAATACTACTATGGGTTCAGGGTCAGGTCTCCAAGGCAACTTCCCATACTGCTGTCTTGCAATGTTTAGAGAACTGCTAGGTAGAGCCAGTTCTATAGTTCCTTCCAGCAGGAGTGTCACCCATCTTACTGGAATGGTGTGGGAACTAGCTCTGCCAGTAATATATGTCAGTCTCCTCAAGGCATTCTGCCATAACGTTCCATAAGGTATGTCCGTATCATTATTCTCACATTGCAGGTTCTGGGGTGGGGGATTTTCAAACATTTACCCACTGAATCTTTGGCAAAAGCAAATTGTCACCTGGGGACTTCCTGGTACACAGATCTGTCTCTGCCACAATGGTATAAAGGTAAAGGACCCCTGACCATTAGTTCTAGTCGTGGCCGACTCTGGGGTTACGGCACTCATCTCGCTTTATTGGCCGAGGGAGCCGGCGTACAGCTTCCGGGTCATGTGGCCAGCATGACTAAGCCGCTTATGGCGAACCAGAGCAGTGCACGGAAATGCCGTTTACCTTCCCGCCGGAGCAGTACCTATTTATCTACTTGCACTTTGACGTGCTTTTGAACTGCTAGGTTGGCAGGAGCAGGGACCGAGCAACGGGAGCTCACCCCGTTGCGTGGATTCAAACCGCCAACCTTCTGATCAGCAAGTTTTAGGCTCTGTGATTTAACCCACAGCGCCACCCGCGTCCCTGCCACAATGGTATACTAGTTCTCAAAATGGCTATCATCTCTTTATGTTGTTATGAGTTAGGTCAATAAGGATGGCTATCAAGCATGATGGTTCTGCTTGTATAGCCAACAGGAGCTGTTGGTGGTTCTTAATGGTCTGGAATCTACAGGCCTGAGAATGTCACTCTGTGATGCAGGGGGAGAAGAAAGGACAGAGAGACAATCATAAGGTAATTTCAATTTGGAATGGATACCGTATTTTTTGCACCATAACACTCACTTTTTTCCTCCTAGAAAGTAAGGGGAAATGTCTGTGCGTGTTATGGAGGGAATGCCTACGGGTGGCGGGGGGGGGGGATCTGCTGCAGTTGTGAGCAGAGGATCCATGGTTCCCCTTCCTTCCCTCCTCCATGGCTCGCTTTGCTCACTTTGAAACAGCAAAGCGGGAGAAGAGCCGCTGAGTGGGGAGGAGAGAGGGACAGAGAGCCTATTTCTTTAAAGGAGCAAAGAAGGAGAGGAGAGGAGCCGCTTACACGAGTGTAAGCAGCTCCTGTCCGGTTGGTTCCTTTAAAGCAAGCAGGCTGTCTGTCCCCCTCTCCTCCCCACTCAGCTCGCTAAATAGCAGCAAAGTTTTTCAGCTCGCTAAGCCAGGGATGACCGGGGAGGAGGAAGAAAAGCAGAGCCTGCTTGCTTTAAAGGAGCAAAGCGGGAGAGGAGAGGAGCCTTCTCCCCTTATACCCCTCTTCTTCATTATTAGCAGCATCCTTCTCCACCCACCCCACGCATGCTCCTTGTCTCTTGAGTGCTTTTCCTTCCCTCCCCACTTAAAACGTGGTTACAAAGCATGGGTCCACATGGATCCTCAGGATTTTTGCATTGGGCTACTCCAAACTCACTGTCAGATCACATGCCTGTGGCCACAGCATGAACTACAAAAATCATACACCCACTGTTTCGTTTAGAATTTTTTTTTTCTTGTTTTCCTCCTCTAAAAACTATTTGCGTGTTATGGTCTGGTGCGTGTTATAGAGCGAAAAATACGGTAATTTAAACTGAGTTGGGATGCAAGTATTCATTAGGAATGTGAGACAGGATTAGCAGGTGTGCTGTCTGTTGTACACGTCTGTTTTCTTTTACTAAGTACTGTATGTATTTTTGTAAATAAACAGCTAAGACAATAATGCTGGAAGTGCTCTCTCACATCACAAGAAATCAGCTTCTGAAAAAAGACCACCCTGGAAATTCTAACTTCTTGGAAAAATGGGTAAGCTAATGCCCCTTTTGGTAACAAATTTCCCCCCCTCCTCGGTTAATACTTTTGTTCTCAGAATGGACAAAGGCTCAAATGCTTTACAAATTATTTTCAGATGTGTGTTGAAAGTTTTTCCTCTTGAATCCTGGAAGTATTTTCCATTTTTGCAAAGAGTTGCCTTATTTCAAAAAGTGAAAATTCGGACAGTAGTTGTGCCTTTTTTGGCAAAGTTGCTGAGCAGTAGTACGGCAACCCTATTTTTTGCAGCTAATTAAAAACAGTCTCATAGTCTTTATAGAAATGTTGTATCCACTATATTTTCATACTATTTTTTTAACAGTGGAAGTTAAGTTACTCAGATGTACAGTGTTTCCATTTTTAAAAAAGCAGTAAAGGTCTTTTCCTTCCAATTTGTGTTGCATATTTAGAATTGCAAACAATCTTAAAAAACATGCCATTACTAGTCCATTTTGAAATGATCCTCTCTGAAACAGATTTTACAATGAATTTTATGTTAATTGCTGGTTCTGCTGAGAGATCAAATAACACCAACAGACCACACCCACCTTAAAATCACCATGGCCAAAGCTTTGTTGGCTGAATATTCTGGTAATGTGCAAGTATTCTGGTAATATATTTTCTCAAGCACATACCATACCAGCCAAAAATCCACTGCTTGGAGCAGTAGAAAACCTAGGAGCACCAAGGTAACTGGAAACACACAATTCACCCCTGCCCACCTTTGGAACAATATATCTGGTGTGCTTTGTCACACTGTATGTACATTTCCCCTCCATTGCAGTCTTTAAAACCTGGCTTCATTCAAGTAAATTGAGACTTTTGCTCCATTCACTTCTACGGAGAAAAAAAACCCCTTGTACTATCAGAGCCTGGGACTTGTGAAATGTGCCACACACATCAATTACGGCGCTTTTTCTTGACTTCATTCACTTCTGGGCAGCAGAAAAAGGGGATGGGAAAACTCTGACAAATCGCAATTGCCCTCTCCACATGTTATACGATATGACTAGCATCTGTGTGCCAGGCCTGTAATGATTTTTGTATAGGATTGCAAAACAGCTTGAGCCAGCCTGCAGAGAAACAACCACCATCAGCAAGAGTCTGCTCAAATCTCTGTCTGAATCGTCAGAAGAAGCTTCTGGCACAAACCACAGGATGGTATCACATGAGAATGTGCTCACAGTAAGCCTGCAATTTGCATTCCGGTGATTGTGCCGAAAGCCAAAATTGCATATGGTCAACGGCAGGTGGGATTGCCAAAGTCATTTTTCCTGGAACCCTGCCCCCTTTTATTATTATTTTCAATTGCCACATGCGTCCCGCCCTGTGGACTGGTCAGAAGAAAGGAAGACAGGCAGTTGGTAGTACACTGAGGGCCAACTAGGGTTGGTGAGGCAAACCCCATTCACTCTAAAGTAGAGGCCTCCTCTGCAAATGTGGAAAGCCAAGTGGTCAAGGGAGAAAGATCTCTGCACAGCCCTTCTCCCGCCATGTTAACTTTGCACATAAGGATTTTTAGGCTGGGAGCATTCAGAAAAATGTCACATCCACATTCTGAGGTGGTATGTGCTTTTTCCTCTGTGTTTTAAATTACCTTTGAGTGAGTCCAGGCATAAATTACCCATTGCACAGCATTGTACCCGAGGCAAACGTCCTCCTCAGATGAGCTGTACAGTTTTGGAGTTCTATGGGCAAGGTCCAAGTGAGAGAATGGGAAGGGGTCTTCTTGCTTTGTGCTGGCCTCCTGGGAAATTTTGACCCAGTGTGGGAAAGACTCAAGCTTCCCAGGAGTTTAATGGAATGTGGGAATGGTCTTCTTGGCTTAGTGGACCCTCCAGGGGCATTTTGGTCTCAGCATTTGCATGAACCAACCAACTTGTGGCTCTCGCTGCACTTCCTCCACACTCAGGCACTCCTTCCCACAGTGGTGTTACCCTTCTTTCGCATAGTGCAGATAAACAGATGATGCAAGTCTTAAGCTTGGGGCCAGCCAAGTTAGGTATTCAGTACATGATGTCTTCGGCTGCAACATTTGCTTCTTCTGTCTTTGTCTTCCGCTTAGGGAAATGAATTGCGCTGATGGCAACTAGCAGCAAGTTCACACCGTGAATGGTCGCGCTTGCCACGCAAAGCCAAAAAGAGTCCTCATACTGTTCTTCCAGAATTACAAACTGGAAGACGTTTTCCTGGAAATTGGCAATCCTTTCAGTCAGGTTGTGCAGTTTGACGGCAGCCATGAAGCTAGTCACACCCAGCACTGCAAAACCACCTGCAAGGGAATTCAAAACACAAAGGCGTTAATACACTGAAACGCAAAAATAGTTTAGAAATGGAGAATTGTAGAGGCATTTTGCTCCATGCTTAAAATCCTCCAAGGAAGGAGGAGTCTAGCACAGGGGTCAGCAAACTTTTTCAGCAGGGGGCCAGTCCACTGTCCCACTGTCCCTCAGACCGTGGGGGGGGGCAGACTATAATTTGGGGAAAAAAATAAAAAGTACCAATTCCTATGCCCCACAAATAACCCAGAGATGCAGTTTAATTAAAAGCACACATTCTACTCATGTAAAAACACCAGGCAGGCCCCACAAATAACCCAGAGATGTATTTTAAATAAAAGGACACATTCTACTCATGTTAAAACACGCTGATTCCCAGACCGTCCGCGGGCCGGATTTAGAAGGCAATTGGGCCGGATCCGGCCCCCAGGCCTTAGTTGGCCTACCCATGGTCTAGTACCTTCCGAGGGAGTCTGGTCCACTGTCAAACAGCTCTTGCCAACATAAAGTTATTTCTGATGTTTAGTCTGAATCTTCTTTTTGGTAACTTGAAGCCATTGGTTCAGGTCTTACCCTCTGGAATGGGAGAAAACAAGCTTTCTCCATCTTCCCCGTAACAGCCCTTTAGATGTTTGCAGATGGCTATCCTATCTCCTCTCAGTCTCCTCTTGTCCAGACTACACATACCTAATGACGCCAATGGAAATTTCCCTAAGAGCGTTTAGTGACATGCAGAGATAACGGAAAGCAAACTCTTAATCTAGCAAAAGGAAAAGGTGGGTGCCATCAGAGATTTTACCTGCAAGGACGTTCCACAAGGCGATTCCAGCTGGACCTTTAATAGCCCGATAGGGAACTTTAATTATGTTGAATATGCAGAATGCCAAACTGACCAGAGCAAAAGAAAACGCCACGCAGAGGAAAAGGATAATTGCCACATGGAGAGCTGTGTTCAATTTCTTCACCAGGTGCGGAAATACTGACAAGGAAAAGAAAGCAACATTGAGTTTTGGGTTGTGTAAATGTGGCAGGACCCACAAAGGCTATGAAGACTTTCCATTCAAGATTAATGGGAAATTACTTCCTTGGAAGATGTTCCATCTGTTCAGATGATATAAAAGCGTTAGATTTTGAAGAGTGTACAGTAGTTGCTATTCACCATGAGAATGAGAATTCTCTTGTGCTCTGACTGCATGTATAATGTTAAACAGTTAAGCTCTGTTTATGACAGGTCAAGGTAATTTAACCAAGCACCAGAGATGTGGAGTAATAGATCAATTGCTTCTGCGGTGACAATGGGACTCATCTTCAGTGACCTGAAAAGCAGCAACTAAAGTCAGGTGAACTTTTTAGCTTCTAGTTTCAGGTACTAATTAAAATGATAATGGGCCTTGTTCAGTGTTTTATTAATCCACTAACAGTGCAATCCTAACCACGTCTACTCAGAATTCAGTCCTATTGAATGCAGTCCTCGGTGGGGTTAGGATTGCAGCTAAGTGTGTATAGGATTGCAGCAATAAGTATCAAAAAATATTAGAATTCATATTCATTGCAATCAAATATTTCAGGAGCCAGGATCAAATCTGAGTGTGTCACCCCTGTGGAGGGGAGGAAGACACTATTTTGGACCGTACTACAGCTCCACCCCCCTCCCATTTTGGGGTGTGGTTTCCAAAGTTCGTTAGATGCCTTGACTATCTTAGCTTTCTAAAGATGCCTAAACTTTCTTTCCTCCTCTTTCTCATGCTCCCCTTCTGTCAAATTATTCCCAGGGTGGTGTACAAAAAAAGATAAAAACAATATACAGTGGTACCTCGGGTTACATACGCTTCAGGTTACATACGCTTCAGGTTACAGACTCCGCTAACCCAGAAATAGTGCTTCAGGTTAAGAACTTTGCTTCAGGATGAGAACAGAAATCGTGCTATGGCGGTGCGGCAGCAGCAGGAGGCCGTATTTGCTAAAGTGGTGCTTCAGGTTAAGAACAGTTTCAGGTTAAGTACGGACCTCCAGAACGAATTAAGTACTTAACCCGAGGTACCACTGTAAAAGCAATAAGACCTCTCCCTTACAGCAGGTCCTTCTAATCTCAGCTCATTGCATCCAGTGAAGATACCAGGTAGCCTGACATCTGGCTGGTTGATAGGGGATCAAATACTTATTTCACTCATTAGAATGCACATCAATCTCTGACTTTTGTCTTCTGGGTTTCTGGGGTTTTTCCTGTTGTTATTCTGTCTCTCACAGCTACAATAAACCTACCATTAAAATTACGGACTGGTCACTTCTTCGTCAGAGGGCAAACGGGCAAATTTAGCAGGGGATCAAATACTCCCCCCCCCCCACAGTACTTCTTTTAAGTTATTCACATATGTGTTAATTCTGTAGGTGGTTTTGAAATCAGCTGGTTGCCCTCCTCTCCTCCTTCCTGATGTAGATCTTTATTCCCTTCTGGTTCCCAGTGTAGCTTCTCACTCCTCCCTTCTTCCCTGGCAGGGCCGGCACCATCTTGCAGTTCACCTCAGGTGCCAAAATGTCTTGGGCCGGCCCTAAACGGCACCACTCCCAATTCCATGTATGGAAACAGATTGGGTTGCCAGTTGAATCTTACTTCCATACCCAAGGGAAACAGGCTAGAAATGCAAGTGCAAGGAAATCCTCAGGACCAACGAAAGAAGAGGAGGAGGAGTTTGGATTTGATATCCCGCTTTATCACCTAAGGCGTCTCAAAGCGGCTCACAATCTCCCTTCCTTTCCTCCCCCACAACAAACACTCTGTGAGGTGAGTGAGGCTGAGAGACTTCAAAGAAGTGTGACTAGCCCAAGGTCACCCAGCAGCTGCAGGTGGAGGAGCGGAGACGCGAACCCGGTTCACCAGATTACGAGTCCGCCGCTCTGAACCACTGGGAGGGTTGTCTCCAGTGTTTCCCAGCATTTATGGACCGAGGTTGTTGTCTCACTCTGCCTAATGATACTGCTGGGTTTGTCTTTTACCACAATATATGGACACATTTGTATGGAAACATATATTATTTGAGGTACCTAGATCCAAAACTATGCAGGGTATTAAAAGCAAGCACAATACTTTGAATTATGCACAACAGTGAACCAGCAACCAGTGGACTTATATATACATATTATTACAATCTAAAATACTCATTTTACATCCTTGAGATATCAGTGACTTCCCTTCTTCCCTTTCCATGGTTCATTTTACATATCATAAATTCCTGCATATTTTACCAAAACTATACCATTCAGTATTCCATGATTGCATCCATCAAAACTTACTTACACTGTTGCATTTATCTTAATGCTGCCAGCATTTTCAGCTGTACACAATTATTTTCCACATGTGCAATAAACGTTTTCCAATCTTCTTTAAACGTATGTTCTCCTTGTTCTCTTATTCTATAGGTTAAGTCTGCAAGTTGTGTATATTCAGTCAACTCAAGTTGCCAATCTTTGGTTGGGAACTCACTCATTTTCCATTTTTGGACTAACAACACATGGGCCGTAGTAGTAGCAGACATAAATAACCTTTTTTGACGCCTGGGAATTTCAGTCTGAATTATCCCCAACAGAAATGTACACCTAATCCCAGAATAAGCCAGTGGATGTATTTTGACTGGAGGATCCAAGGTGTCTTCAAAGGTATTGCCATAATCAATCCAGGATGCTACCAGTGCACAGATAACCGTGCCCATACTGCCTGTGGGGCCACAGCTGAACCAGCCTTAGCCCTCCGGGCTCCATGGGCTATTTTGGCTTCCAGAGACCAAGCTGGATCTAGGAGAGTAGACTATGAACCTAATTGTCAGGGAGATCCCACGTAGAACCACTGAACAACAGAGTCATAGAATTGTAGAGCCGGAATGGACCCTGTGGGAGTTCCTGCAATTCAAGAATCTCAACACATGGTCCCCCCATCCAATTTGAAACCATGTCGGACCCTGCTTAGCTTTGCAAAGGTGGTAGCAGTTTTATTGCTGCACCACATCTTGCCTGGTTTTCCCTCCAGTGCTGATGCCACTGGACTTGGGATTACAGTGGTACCTTGGTTCTCAAACTTCATCTGTTCCGGAAGTCTGTTCCAAAACCAAAGCGTTCCAAAACCAAGGCGCGCTTTCCCATAGAAAGTAATGCAAAACGGATTAATCCGTTCCAGGCTTTTAAAAACAACCCCTAAAACAGCAATTTAACATGAATTTTGTTATCTAACAAGACTACTGATCCATAAAATGAAAGCAATAGTCAATGTACTGTACTATAAAATAATAAGACAGTGTTGTAGATGAAAAAAATTAAAATTATTTTTTTTTACTTACCTGCACCGATGGTAGTCATAGTAGTTTGGATGGGGTGGGGGCTTTTATCCATTTCCGCAGTCACACAATCAACCAGTAGCTGAACTGGGCTCCACACAGTCACAAAAACAAGTTAGCCGAAAAAGCCTCAAAAACGCAAAATAAATGGCAAAAACAAAAGCACCAAACTTAATCCGTTCCAGAAGTCTGTTTGACTTTCGAAATGTTCAAAAACCAAGGAGCAGCTTCTGATTGGTGCAGGTGTCCCAGAAACAATAGCCGACAACCACATCAGACAAAAGCAGTGGGAGAAGAAGTTTTCTCTTTGCCTAAGCCAGACATTTATCTCACCAGAATTCCAAACTGCACAGCTTTAATTGGCTGGTATATGATTCCCAGAATAGGGGTGGCCTGGAAGCACCCTTTCTCCTCCACTGACCACATCCGTTTCCTGGCTCCCTTGCCCTCACTTCCAGTCCTGATTCTACTTATAAGTAGACCTTTGTCCAACCCAAAGGACTCATTTTAGGCCACTCATTCTTCCCTTGCCTTGCCAAAGCGGGGAACCAGTCCTGCCCTCAGCACCAGACTTGCTTCTTCCCCCATGACCCCTGTCTCAACATGGTCCCCCCATCTTCTTATTCCTCTCCCCATCAGGATCCTACTTCAGCATCTAAGGGCCATGGTATGG